>NC_053392.1:210847119-213247119 GCF_905171765.1 Bufo bufo
GGGAAAAAAAGTGATCAGTGTAAACTGTCACTTTTTTTTCCCACTGGTATTGACTGTTAGGTTTTAGGATAGTTTAGGCCCCTTTGTTAGGTAGTTAGCGATCGTTTAGCGCCCAGCCCACCGCACCGCAGTCACTGATTCGCGTATCGCTACTCAGCATTTGTACTTTTATAGTATCTGTAAGTGATCAGAACTGATCACATTCAGATCTATAATAGTACTAGTGTCTTCTTAGTTCGCCCTCCACCCAAAACGCAGTGTTTGCCCGATCAGGCCTGATCGGTCGCCCACACGTGCGTTCACCCACGCCCGCCCCGCCGCAGTGACAATATTTTTTTTTTTTTTATCACTGCACAATAACTTTACAAGCGCTGCGGCGATAAAAAAAATCTGTTTTAATATTTTTTTATCAATCGCAGCGGCCTCCGGTACTTCGCTAGCCTCCCATTTGTAAGACAGGCTTGCTTTTTTTCTTGGGTTGTCTCAGGGAATACCCCCTAAATTTAGTTGACCAAATGGCAAACAAGGGGTATTCTTCTAAAGAGGCCTACAGGATTCTGACCCAGTCGGATGAGGAATGGGAACCCTCATCTGACGAATCCAGCGGGTCAGAATATGAACCTGTAGAAAGCAGTGGCAGTCTGACCCAAAGTTCAGACGAGGAGGTTGAGGTCCCTGATACCCCCAGGTGTACCCGGCCCCGTGTTGCTAGACCACAGGTTGCGCAGGATCCGCTTCAAGGGCAGCAGAGTGGGGCTGGCGCTGTCAGATTACGTGGTGAGGCATACACCAGCAGCGCAGCCCACCCTGGACCTAGTACCAGCACTGCCGTGCAACATGGTGAAGTGGCGAGCACCAGAAAGGCAGTTAAAGCTGGTACGGTGGCACATGCAGTAGTTACCCCGTCACAGCCACCGCACAGACAGGCCCTTAGAGCCCCTAGAGTCCCTGAGGTGCTGGCAAACCCTGATTGGCAGCCCCCAACTTCAGCCGCACCAGTAGTTCCCCCTTTCACCGCCCAGTCTGGAGTTCGGGTTGAGACAGCTCAGATCGGTTCGGCACTGGGATTTTTTGAGCTGTTCTTGACTGCGGAGCTCTTGGACTTAGTCGTGGCAGAAACAAATCGGTATGCCACTCAATTTATAGCCGCCAACCTGGGAAGCTATTATGCCCAGTCTTTCCGGTGGAAACCCGTCCAAGTTTCCGAATGAAAAAAATTTCTGGGCCTTCTCCTCAACATGGGTCTAACCAAAAAGCATGAATTGCGGTCATATTGGTCCACGAACCCAATTCATCACATGCCCATGTTCTCTGCTGCCATGTCCAGGGCACGATTTGAGGCCATCCTGCGTTTCCTGCACTTAAGCGACAACAGCACCTCTCGTCCCAGAGGCCACCCAGCTTTTGACCGGCTCCACAAAATTCGGCCCCTCATAGACCACTTCAACACCAAATTTGCAGATTTGTATACCCCTGAGCAAAACATCTGCGTAGACGAGTCCCTTATACATTTTACCGGGCGCCTTGGCTTCAAACAATACATCCCAAGCAAGCACGCCGCCCAGTATGGGGTCAAATTGTATAAGCTCTGTGAAAGGGCCACAGGCTATACCCACAAATTTCGGATCTATGAGGGTAAAGATCAGACCCCGGAGCCGGTCGGTTGCCCTGACTACCTGGGGAGCAGTGGGAAGACAGTCTGGGACTTGGTGTCACCCTTATTTAGCAAGGGGTACCATCTTTATGTGGACAATTTTTACACAAGTGTGCCCCTCTTCAGGCATTTGTTCCTAGAACAGATTGGCTGCTCTGGCACCGTGCGACCTAATCGCCGGGGCTTCCCCCAACGGCTCGTTACCACCCGTCTTGCATGGCGGGAGAGGGCTGCCTTGTGTAACAAAGAACTGCTCGCGGTGAAATGGAGAGACAAGTGTGATGTATACATGCTCTCCTCCATTCACGCAGACACGACAATACAAATAGAACGGGCAACCAGTGTCATTGAAAAGCCCCTCTCAGTCCACGACTATAACCTTCACATGGGAGGGGTGGACTTCAATGACCAGATGTTGGCTCCTTATTTAGTTTCCCGATGCACCAGACGCTGGTGTAAGAAGGTGTCTGTATATTTAATTCAATTGGCTGCCTATAATAGTTTTGTTCTCTACAGTAAGGCTGGGAGAACAGGATCCTTCCTCAAATTTCAGGAAGAGATCATCGAGAACCTCCTGTATCCAGGAGGTTCCGTGGCCCCACCCACCAGTGTAGTGAGCCGTCTACACGAGCGACATTTCCCCAGTGTCGTTTCTGGTACCTCAACCCAAGCGCCACCCCGAAAAAGATGTCGTGTCTGTAGCAGGAGTGGAATAAGGCGTGACACCCGCTATTTCTGTCCTGACTGCCCTGACCCCCCTGCCCTATGCTTTGGGGTGTTTCCGGAAGTACCACACACAGGTACACTTAGCATAGTAGGGATTGCGTTTCACAGGACAGGCACACAGGGCTATTAGGGCCCTTTCACTCACAGCTGCTGCAAACCTCTCTTTTCACCTGGGACAAAGTGCATAATGTACTTTGCCACATCTTTGGGTGATTTGCGCTTTGCACATTGTCCCATGGGGAAGGAGAGGTTTGTCCTATAAAGGTAAAAAAAAAATAAAAAAATCACCGGTAAGCAAAAAAGTTAAATGTTCTGTTCAAAAAGTTAAAGTTTATAAAAGTTAATGTTCCGTTCAAATGTTATATAATGTTAATAAATTTATTGCGTTGCGGCCTGGTTTTTTTTTTTTTTACCTTCCGATGAACCAGCTGCAGCACTGATGTGCATTCTGACAGAAGCATTGCGCTGCTGTCAGATTACACAAAAGTCGGTGCATGCGGCGATGCAAGACGAGATTTCTCCTCTGTAGTAAAAGATACGTTTGCCAAGGCATATGAGCTGGGGGCGCGGTGTTCATATGCTTTGGCAAACACTTTGTATATAAAAAAAATATAAAAAAAATCCCGGCAATGATTTATTCATCCACATCGATTGATGTGAATGGAGAAATCGGGTTTGCCACTGCATACGGGCTAAGTGGGTTTGGATGTTGGGCGGAGCTCCTATGTCCTGGCAGACGCCTTTCCCCTCCATTTTTTTTTTTACAGAGATTTTTTCATCCACATTGATCAATGTGAATAAAGAAATCTGTGCCGTTCATTTTTTCTTTCAGCCCAGAGGCTGAACGAAAAAAAATATATATATTATTACCCGTATGCTCAATATAAGGAGAATAGCAGAAACTCGTAATGCTGGCCATACATGTAATGATTGCGGAGACCCTCAAATGCCAGGGCAGTACAAACACCCCACAAATGACCTCATTTTGGAAAGAAGACACCCCAAGGTATTCGCTGAGGGGCATATTGAGTTCATGAAAGATTGAAATTTTTGTCCCAAGTTAGCGGAAAGGGAGACTTTGTGAGAAAAAAAAAATAAATCAATTTCCGCTAACTTGTGCAAAAAAAATAAAAAATCTTCTATGAAATCGCCATGCCCCTCATTGAATACCTTGGGGTGTCTTCTTTCCAAAATGGGGTCACATGTGGGGTATTTATACTGCCCTGGCATTTTAGGGGCCCTAAAGCGTGAGAAGAAGTCTGGGATCCAAATGTCTAAAAATGCCCTCCTAAAAGGAATTTGGGCCCCTTTGCTCACCTAGGCTGCAAAAAAGTGTCACACATGTGGTATCGCGGTACTCAGGAGAAGTTGGGCAATGTGTTTTGGGGTGTCATTTTACATATACCCATGCTGGGTGAGATAAATATCTCGGTCAAATGCCAACTTTGTATAAAAAAATTGGAAAAGTTGTCTTTTGCAGAGATATTTCTCTCACCCAGCATGGGTATATGTAAAAAGACACCGCAAAACACATTGCCCAACTTCTCCTGAGTATGGCGATACCACATGTGTGACACTTTTTTGCAGCCTAGGTGGGCAAAGGGGCCCACATTCCAAAGAGCACCTTTAGGATTTCACAGGGCATTTTTTACACATTTTGATTTCAAACTAATTCTCACGCATTAGGGCCCCTAAAATGCCAGGGCAGTATAACTACCCCACAAGTGACGCCATTTTGGAAATAAGACACCCCAAGGTATTTCGTGATGGGCATAGTGAGTTCATGGAAGTTTTTATTTTTTGTCACAAGTTAGTGGAATATGAGACTTTGTAAGAAAAAAAATAATCATCATTTTCCGATAACTTGTGACAAAAAATTCTAGGAACTCGCCATGCCCCTCACGGAATACCTTGGGGTGTCTTCTTTCCAAAATGGGGTCACTTGTGGGGTAGTTATACTGCCCTGGCATTTTAGGGGCCCTAATGCGTGAGAAGTAGTTTGAAATCAAAATGTGTAAAAAATGCCCTGTGAAATCCTAAAGGTGCTCTTTGGAATGTGGGCCCCTTTGCCCACCTAGGCTGCAAAAAAGTGTCACACATGTGGTATCGCCGTACTCAGGAGAAGTTGGGCAATGTGTTTTGTGGTGTCTTTTTGTTCCTCGTAGACGCATCGGCGTGTCATCTTGCGAGACGCGAGATTACGCGCATAGCCGGCCTGCGCATGAGCAGTGCGGGCCGGTAAAAGTTACAGGAGAAGTTCGTCACCAGCCTGCCAGCCAATGATCATTGCTGGCAGGCTGGTGATTTTTTTTAAATCAAATCACAAGCCATTTAACACATTATATTTATAAATGCTGCTGGGTCCTTTTCGTCGGTTGGTCCCAGCAGAGAGCACATATCACTGTGAGTACACCAAGCACAACACATTTAGCCCCAGATCACCCCCCCATCACCCCAATTAACCCCTTGATCACCCCTGTCAATCACTAGTGAAAGGGAAAAAAGTGATCAGTGTAAACTGTCAATTTTTTTTTTTCCCCACCAGTATTGACTGTTAGGTTTAGATTAGTTTAGGCCCCTTTGGTAGTTAGCTTCAGTTAGCGCCCAGCCCACCGCACCGCAGTCACTGATTCGCTGATTAGCGTATAGCTAATCAGCATTGGTACTTTTATAGTATCTGTAAGTGATCAGAACTGATCACAGTCAGATCTATAATAGTATTAGTGTCACCTTAGCTCGCCCTCCACCCAAAACGCAGTGTTTGCCCGATCAGGCCTGATCGGTCACCCACACATGCGTTCACCCACGCCCGCCCCGCCGCAGTGACAAATTTATTAATTTTTTTATCACTGCACATTCACTACACAAGCGCTGCGGCGATAAAAAAATCTGTTTTGATATTTTTTATCAATCGCAGCGGCTTCCTGTACTTCACTAGCCTCCCATTTGTAAGACAGGCTTGCTTTTTTCTTGGGTAGTCTCAGGGAATACCCCCTAAATTTAGTTGACCAAATGGCAAGTAAGGGGTATTCTTCTGAAGAGGCCTACAGGATTCTGACCCAGTCGGATGAGGAATGGGAACCCTCATCTGACGAATCCAGCGGGTCAGAATATGAACCTGTAGAAAGCAGTGGCAGTCTGACCCAAAGTTCAGACGAGGAGGTTGAGGTCCCTGATACCACCAGGCGTACCCGGCCCCATGTTGCTAGACCACAGGTTGCGCAGGATCCGCTTCAAGGGCAGCAGAGTGGGACTGGCGCTGTCGGATTACGTGGTGAGGCATACACCAGCAGCGCAGCCCATCCTGGACCTAGTACCAGCACTGCCGTAGAACATGGTGAAGTGGCGAACACCAGAAGGGCAGTTGAAGCTGGTACGGTGGCAGGTGCAGTAGTTCCCCCGTCGCAGCCACAGCACAGACAGGTCCGTAGAGCCCCTAGAGTCCCTGAGGTGCTGGCAAACCCTAATTGGCAGCCCCCATCTTCAGCCGCACCAGTAGTTCCCCTTTCACCGCCCAGTCTGGAGTTCGGGTTGAGACAGTTTAGATCGGATCGGCACTGGGGTTTTTTGAGCTGTTCTTCACTGCGGAGCTCTCAGACTTAGTCGTGGCAGAAACAAACCGATATGCCACTCAATTTATAGCCGCCAACCAGGGAAGCTTTTATGCCCCATCTTTCCGGTGGAAACCCGTCCAAGTTTCCGAATTTAAAACTTTTCTGGGCCTTCTCCTCAACATGGGCCTGACAAAAAAGCATGAATTGGGGTCATATTGGTCCACGAACCCAATTCGTCACATGCCCATGTTCTCTGCTGCCATGTCCAGGACACGATTTGAGACCATCCTGCGTTTCCTGCACTTTAGTGATAATAGCACCTCTCGTCCCAGAGGCCACCCAGCTTTTGACCGGCTCCACAAAATTCGGCCCTTCATAGACCACTTTAACACCAAATTTGCAGATTTGTATACCCCTGAGCAAAACATCTGCATAGACGAGTCCCTAATACATTTTACCGGGCGCCTTGGCTTCAAACAATACATCCCAAGCAAGCGCGCCCGGTATGTGGTCAAATTGTATAAGCTCTGTGAAAGGGCCAGAGGCTATACGCACAAATTTCGTGTCTATGAGGGTAAAGATCAGTCCCGGGAGCCGGTCGGTTGCCCTGACTACCTGGGGAGCAGTGGGAAGACAGTCTGGGACTTGGTGTCACCCTTATTTGGCAAGGGGTACCACCTTTATGTGGACAATTTCTACACAAGTGTGCCCCTCTTCAGGCATTTGTTTCTAGAACAGATTGGCTGCTGTGGCACCGCGCGACCTAGTCGCCGGGGCTTCCCCCAACGGCTCTTTACCACCCATCTTGCAAGGGGGGAGAGGCTGCCTTGTGCATCGAAGAACTGCTCGCGGTGAAATGGAGAGACAAGTGTGATGTATACATGCTCTCCTCCATTCACGCAGACACGACAATACAAATAGAACGGGCAACCAGTGTCATTGAAAAGCCCCTCTCAGTCCACGACTATAACCTTCACATGGGAGGGGTGGACTTCAATGACCAGATGTTGGCTCCTTATTTAGTTTCCCGATGCACCAGACGCTGGTATAAGAAGGTGTCTGTATATTTAATTCAATTGGCTGTATATAATTGTTTTGTTCTCTACAGTAAGGCTGGGAGAACAAGATCCTTCCTCAAATTTCAGGAAGAGATCATCGAGAACCTCCTGTATCCAGGAGGTTCCGTGGCCCCATCCACCAGTGTAGTGAGCAGTCTACACGAGCGACATTTCCCCAATGTCGTTGCTGGCACCTCAAACCAAGCGCCACCCCGAAAAAGATGTTGTGTCTGTAGCAGGAGTGGAATAAGGTGTGACACCCGCTATTTCTGTCCTGACTGCCCTGACCACCCTGCCCTATACTTAGGGGAGTGTTTCCGGAAGTACCACACACAGGTACACTTAGTATAGGGATTGCGTGACACAGGACAGGCACACAGGGGTCTTAAGGCCCTTTCACACAGAGCTGCTGCAAACCTCTCCTTTACCTGGGACAAAGTGCATAATGTACTTCGCCACATCTCTGGGTGATTTGCGTATGCACATTGTCCCATGGGGAAATAGAGGTTTGTCCTATAAAAGTAAAAAAAAATAAAAAAATCACAAGTAAGCAAAAAAGTTAATGTTCCAAAAGTTCAATAAAGTTTATAAAAGTTAATGTTCTGTTTCAAATATTATATAAAGTTAATGTTAATAAATTTATTGTGTTGCGGCCTGGTTTTTTCTTTTTTGTTTTGTTTTTTTACCTTCTAGGTGGACCAACCGATGAACCAGGTGCAGCACTGATGTGCATTCTGACAGAAGCATTGCGCTGCTGTCAGATTACACAAAAGTCGGTGTATGCGGCGCTGCAAGACGAGATTTCTCCTCTGCAGTAAAAAAGATACGTTTGGCGAGGCTTATGAGCTGAGGGGCGGTGTTCATATGCTTTGGCAAACACTTTGTATATAAAAAAAAATTTAAAAAAATTCCGGCAATGATTTATTAATCCACATCGATTGATGTGAATGGAGAAATCGGGTTTGCCAGGGCATACGGGCTAAGTGGGTTTGGATGTTGGGCGGAGCTCCTATGTCCTGGCAGACGTCTTTCACCCTCCTTTTTTTTTTTGCAAATTCTTTGGCAGAGATTTTTTCATCCACATTGATCGATGCGAATGAAGAAATCTGTGCCGTTCATTTTTTCTTTCAGCCCAGAGGCTGAATGGAAAAAAATTATCTCATTACCTGTATGCTCAATATAAGGAGAATAGCAGAAACTCCTAATGCTGGCCATACATGTAATGATTGTGGAGACCCTCAAATGCCAGGGCAGTACAAACACCCCACATGTGACCCCATTTTGGAAAGAAGACACCCCAAGGTATTCAATGAGGGGCATGGCGAGTTCATAGAAAATTAAATTTTTTGTCACAAGACTTTGTAAGAAAAAACAAGAAAAAAATATATTTTTCCGCTAATTTGTGGCAAAAAAAATAATATTCTAGGAACTCGCCATGCCCCTCACGGAATACCTTGGGGTGTCTTCTTTCCAAAATGGGGTTACTTGTGGGGTATTTATATTGCCCTGGCATTTTAGGGGCCCTAAAGCGTGAGAAGTAGTTTGGAATCCAAATGCGTGAAAAAAATGCCCTGTGAAATCGGAAAGATACTAATTGGAATTTGGGCCCCTTTGCGCACATAGGTTGCAAAAAAGTGTCACACATGTGGTATCACCGTACTCAGGAGAAGTAGGGCAATGCGTTTTGTATTTTTACATATACCCATGCTGGGTGAGAGAAATATCTCTGTAAAATGACAACTTTGTATAAAAAAAATGGGAAAAGTTGTCTTTTACAGAGATATTTATCTCACCCAGCATGGGTATATGTAAAAATACACCCCAAAACACATTGCCCTACTTCTCCTGAGTACGGCGATACCACATGTGTGACACTTTTTTGCAGCCTAGGTGCGCAAAGGGGCCCAAATTCCAATGAGTATCTTTCCGATTTCACAGGGCATTTTTTACGCATTTGGATTCCAAACTACTTTTCACGCTTTAGGTCCCCTAAAATGCCAGGGCAGTATAACTACCCCACAAGTGACCCCATTTTGGAAAGAAGACACCCCAAGGTATTTCGTGAGGGGCATGGCGAGTTCATGTAAAATTTTATTTTTTGTCACAAGTTAGTGGAATATGAGACTTTGTAAGAAAAAAAAAAATTCAAAATAATCATTTTCCGCTAACTTGTGACAAAAAATAAAAACTTTCATGAACTCACTATGCCCATCAGCGAATACCTTAGGGTGTCTACTTTCCGAAATGGGGTCATTTGTGGGGTGTTTATACTGTCTGCGGAAATTCACATTTTTGTACCATAGTTTGTAAACGCTATAACTTTTGCGCAAACCAATAAATATACACTTATTGCATTTTTTTTTTATCAAAGACATGTAGAACAATAAATTTAGAGAAATATTTATATAGAAATTTAGTTTTATTTGAAAAATTTTACAACAGAAAGTGAAAAATGTCATTTTTTTGCAAAGATTTCGGTCAATTTTGATTAATATCAAAAAAATTAAAAATGTCAGCAGCAATGAAATACCACCAAATGAAAGCTCTATTAGTGAGAAGAAAAGGAGGTAAAATTCATTTGGGTGGTAAGTTGTATGACCGAGCAATAAACCGTGAAAGTAGTGTAGTGCAGAATTGTAAAAAGTGGTCTGGTCATTAAGGGGGTTTAAGCTAGGGGAGCTGAGGTGGTTAAAAGAACTAAAAATATTAAATTGGATTAAAAACATGGCTAACGAAATTCCCCTTTTTGAAAAAAAGCCTAATGATAATAGTTGAAATTCGATAACACGTGGTCGTCACTGGTGTTGAATACCTCCGAGACCCCAACAATTATTCATTCACTGTACAGAAAAGAACAAGTATGTGGCTGGAGGTAGATTATATGGTCATTGGATATCAATTTTACAGCAGGCCAGTGGACTACAGGCCCCAAAAATTATGCATTCAGAGTACAGAAAAGAACAAGTAAGTAGGTGGCTGGAGGTAAATTGCATGGTCATTGGATATCAATTTTACAGCAGACCATTGGACTACAGGCCCCAGAAATTATGCATTCAGCGTACAGAAAACAACAAGTAAGTATGTGGCTGGAGGTAAATTACACGGTCATTGGATATCAATTTTACAGCAGGCCAGTGGACTACAGGCCCCAAAAATTATGCAATCAGCGTACAGAAAAGAACAAGTAAGTAGGTGGCTGGAGGTAAATTGCATGGTCATTGGATATCAATTTTACAGCAGACCATTGGACTACAGGCCCCAGAAATTATGCATTCAGCGTACAGAAAACAACAAGTAAGTATGTGGCTGGAGGTAGATTACACGGTCATTGGATATCAATTTTACAGCAGGCCAGTGGACTACAGGCCCCAAAAATTATGCATTCAGCGTACAGAAAAGAACAAGAAAGTATGTGGCTGGAGGTAGATTACACGGTCATTGGATATTAATTTTTACAACAGGCCAGTGGACTACAGGCCCCAGAAATTATGCATTCAGCGGACACAAAAGAACAAATATGTGGCTGGAGGTAGATTACACGGTCATTGGATATCAATTTTACTTCTAAATAAGTGTAGGGGCACCGCGCACCTCCACTGGACTGCTGCACACTATGATGGGAGGCGATTACTTGATGCCAGATATAAGGGAAGGATTTACCTTATACTCTTAATAGGTCCTCCTCGCGGCTGCTAAAGTCCACTTGTGGAGTGTTTCAATATTATTCTTCAGAGGGCTTCAGGGATCTCCGCTGATAGTAGGCAAAGTTCCTTCCAGAATCTTTCAAAACAACAAGTAAGTATGTGGCTGGAGGTAAGTTACACGGTCATTGGATATCAATTTTACAGCAGGCCAGTGGACTACAGGCCCGAAAAATTATGCATTCAGAGTACAGAAAAGACCAAGTAAGTATGTGGCTGGAGGTCATTGGATATCAATTTTACAGCAGGCCAAAAAAAAAAGTCACAGAAGAAAATCTGCCCTTAGAATAAACCTTTATTGTATAATATGATAAAAGATAGAAAAACCCTCAATAATGTGATATAAATATATAAAGAAAATCCGCCTGTCCTGGCGTGATTAATTGATAATCAAAATTACATCTACCAATGATACACAAATATATAAAGATTAGAGTTGAGCGGACACCTGGATGTTCGGGTTCGACAAGTTCAACCGAACTTGAAAAAAAAAGTTTGGGTTCGGAACCCGAACTTGACCCCGAACCCGAACCCTATTGAAGTCAATGGGGACCCGAACTTTTGGGCACTAAAATGGCTGTAAAATAGTCCTGGAAAGGGCTAGAGGGCTGCAAAAGGCATCAAAAAGGGGCTTAAGAGCATGGCAACTGTTCTGAAAACAAATGCGGATAGGGAAATGACTTAAAATAACATAAAATACAGAAAAATTAAAAATAACAATCTGGATCTAGGACTAGGAGGTTGAGGAGGCGGTGGATGGGTGGATGTGGCGGTGTAGGTTGATGTGGTGGTGTTGGTGGAAGCGGCGGTGAAGGAGGAATAGGTAGCCAACACTGATTTGTGTTATTTTTTATTTTTAAATTGGGGTATCCCCCAAAATATTGGGACATATAACAAAATAAAACAAAGAATAAGTGCACTTGAGTACAAGAATGGATGGTTGAGGCTTGTATAAATGTCTATTCTGCACAAGGTACGGACAAGCCTGTGGGATCCATGCCTGGTTCATTTTAATAAACGTAAGCTTGTCCACATTGGCTGCGGCCTGTGATAATGCTCTCTGGCGTGCTAAACACACGTTCACACTTGCTGCACGGCAGGTCAGCACCTCCAAGACTGACAAAGCTTTTCCACATTTTGACCATGCTAACCTTGCCTTCTCCGGTGCTGGTGGTGCCCCAGCTGTGTTAACGACCTCTTCCTCCTCCTCTGCCTTCGCCTTGTGCTTCCACTGTGTCACCCAGCAATAGAACAGACGATTTTGAGAGATTTAGACCCCTGTCACCCAGGCACAGCAGGGGTTTATTCACGGCAAAAGGGGGTTCTTGTCACCCAGCAATACAACAGAGGATTTTGAGAGATTTAGGCCCCTGTCACCCAGGCACAGCAGGGGTTCATTCACGGCGAAAGAAGGATCTTGTCACCCAGCAATACAACAGACAATTTTGAAAGATTTAGGCCCCTGTCACCCAGGCACAGCAGGGGTTCATTCACAGGAAAAGGGGGTTCTTGTCACCCAGCAATACAACAGAGGATTTTAAAAGATTTAGGCCCCTGTCACCCAGGCACAGCAAGGGTTCATTCACGGCAAAAGGGGTTCATGTCACCCAGCAATAGAACAGAGGATTTTGAGAGATTTAGGCCCATGTCACCCAGGCACAGCAAGGGTTCATTCACGGCAAATGGGGGTTCATGTGTAGTGTACGGGAACTGTAATACCCGTCACTACCAAAGTGTCACTTGGTGTGCTGTCGTCCCTCCTAGTTATGGAGAAGTTGGTATATGTCAGTTTTATAAAATGTCATGTAATGCAATGCTATGTGTTTCCCTGTTGCTGTGAAACTTGCATGTACAGGCCTGCAGGGGTGTCATTCCAGCTTCTAGTCGCTAGAGGGAGCTAGGGAGCCCTAGTTTATATAAGGCCAGACAGGGAAGTGCAAGGCAGACGGAGTCTAGTGTCTGTAATCTACAGTTGGAGATTAGACAATGTCTGAGACAAGTCCAGGCCTGAAGCCTGCTGTCCAGGAGAAGATTCCCTCCTGAATTCCCATATGCAGAAACAGGAATATGTTAGATCAAGAACCTGAGGAAGTTTCCAGCAGCTGAGAGAGACAGAGGCAAAGATCAGGAAAGCCAGAGGTACTCAGAAAGACAGAGGAGGTACTTATTTAAGCCATAATCAAGGATATAAAGCCAGAATTAGGTTAGTGGGCCTTGGTGAAGAATTGCTACATTCCAGGATCAGACAGAGTTAGAGTGCAAGCTCCTTTGCTGCAAGTCCTGTGTTCAACACTCTGTAATTACCCTGCTGTACTGAATTGCCTGCATCGACCGAATTGCAAAATCGACTGTATGCTGAGGAACTGCATTTCCTTTATTGTCTCTGCTTGGAAAACCTACTAAAGTTTGAGTTCTGTTTTAATCCTACGTTTCCTCAAATTATTCCTGCATCCGCAAACGGCGTGCCACCGTTTACTTGGCACTGGCGTCACGAACTATTCCTTACCTATACCTGCCCTTGCAGAGAGTCAGCTGTACCAGGTTAGTGTATATTGCACTACATCACCCCGACACACCTATTACACACAACTTGAGTACGCTGCACATGTCACCCAGCAATAGAACAGAGGATTTTGAGAGATTTAGGCCCCTGTCAGCAATGCAGAGCAGGGGTTCATTCACGGCAAAAGGGGGTTCATGTCACCCAGCAATAGAACAGAGGATTTTGAGAGAGAACCCCAGCAGAGCAGGGGTTCATTCACGGCAAAAGGGGGTTCATGTCACCCAGCAATACAACAGAGGATTTTGAGAGATTTAGGCCCCTGTCAGCAATGCAGAGCAGGGGTTCATTCACGGCAAAAGGGGGTTCATGTCACCCAGCAATACAACAGAGGATTTTGAGAGATTTAGGCCCCTGTCAGCAATGCAGAGCAGGGGTTCATTCACGGCAAAAGGGGGTTCATGTCACCCAGCAATACAACAGAGGATTTTGAGAGATTTAGGCCCCTGTCAGCAATGCAGAGCAGGGGTTCATTCACGGCAAAAGGGGGTTCATGTCACCCAGCAATACAACAGAGGATTTTGAGAGATTTAGGCCCCTGTCAGCAATGCAGAGCAGGGGTTCATTCACGGCAAAAGGGGGTTCATGTCACCCAGCAATACAACAGAGGATTTTGAGAGATTTAGGCCCATGTCACCCAGGCACAGCAGGGGTTCATTCACGGCAAAAGTGGGTTCTTGTCACCCAGCAATAGAACAGAGGATTTTGAGACATTTAGGCCCATGTCACCCAGGCACAGCAGGGGTTCATTCACGGCAAAAGGGGGTTCATGTCACCCAGCAATAGAACAGAGGATTTTGAGAGAGAACCCCAGCAGAGCAGGGGTTCATTCACGGCAAAAGGGGGTTCATGTCACCCAGCAATACAACAGAGGATTTTGAGAGATTTAGGCCCCTGTCAGCAATGCAGAGCAGGGGTTCATTCACGGCAAAAGAGGGTTCATGTCACCCAGCAATACAACAGAGGATTTTGAGAGATTTAGGCCCCTGTCAGCAATGCAGAGCAGGGGTTCATTCACGGCAAAAGGGGGTTCATGTCACCCAGCAATACAACAGAGGATTTTGAGAGATTTAGGCCCCTGTCAGCAATGCAGAGCAGGGGTTCATTCACAGCAAAAGGGGGTTCATGTCACCCAGCAATAGAACAGAGGATTTTGAGAGATTTAGGCCCCTGTCAGCAATGCAGAGCAGGGGTTCATTCACGGCAAAAGGGGATTCATGTCACCCAGCAATAGAACAGAGGATTTTGAGAGATTTAGGCCCCTGTCAGCAATGCAGAGCAGGGGTTCATTCACGGCAAAAGGGGGTTCATGTCACCCAGCAATCGAACAGAGGATTTTGAGAGATTTTGGCGCCTGTCAGCAATGCAGAGCAGGGGTTCATTCACGGCAAAAGGGGGTTCATGTCACCTAACAATACAACAGAGGATTTTGAGAGATTTAGGCCCCTGTCAGCAATGCAAAACAGGGGTTCATTCACGGCAAAGAGGGTTCATGTCACCCAGCAATACAACAGAGGATTTTGAGAGATTTAGGCCCCTGTCAGCAATGCAGAGCAGGGGTTCATTCACGGCAAAAGAGGGTTCATGTCACTCAGCAATACAACAGAGGATTTTGAGAGATTTAGGCCCCTGTCAGCAATGCAGAGCAGGGGTTCATTCACGGCAAAAGGGGGTTCATGTCACCTAGCAATACAACAGAGGATTTTGAGAGATTTAGGCCCCTGTCAGCAATGCAGAGCAGGGGTTCATTCACGGCAAAAGGGGGTTCATGTCACCTCAGCAATAGAACAGAGGATTTTGAGAGATTTAGGCCCCTGTCAGCAATGCAGAGCAGGGGTTCATTCACGGCAAAAGGGGGTTCATGTCACCCAGCAATAGAACAGAGGATTTTGAGAGATTTAGGCCCCTGTCAGCAATGCAGAGCAGGGGTTCATTCACGGCAAAAGGGGGATCATGTCACCCAGCAATAGAACAGAGGATTTTGAGAGATTTAGGCCCCTGTCAGCAATGCAGAGCAGGGGTTCATTCACGGCAAAAGGGGGTTCATGTCACCCAGCAATACAACAGAGGATTTTGAGAGATTTTGGCGCCTGTCAGCAATGCAGAGCAGGGGTTCATTCACGGCAAAAGAGGGTTCATGTCTCCCAGCAATACAACAGAGGATTTTGAGAGATTTAGGGCCCTGTCAGCAATGCAGAGCAGGGGTTCATTCACGGCAAAAGAGGGTTCATGTCACCCAGCAATACAACAGAGGATTTTGAGAGATTTAGGCCCCTGTCAGCAATGCAGAGCAAGGGTTCATTCACGGCAAAAGGGGATTCATGTCACTCAGAAATACAACAGAGGATTTTGAGAGATTTAGGCCCCTGTCAGCAATGCAGAGCAGGGGTTCATTCACGGCAAAAGGGGGTTCATGTCACCCAGTAATACAATAGAGGATTTTAAGAGATTTAGGCCCCTGTCAGCAATGCAGAGCAGGGGTTCATTCACGGCAAAAGAGGGTTCATGTCACCCAGCATTACAACAGAGGATTTTGAGAGATTTAGGCCCCTGTCAGCAATGCAGAGCAGGGGTTCATTCACGGCAAAAGGGGGTTCATGTCACTCAGCAATACAACAGAGGATTTTGAGAGATTTAGGCCCCTGTCAGCAATGCAGAGCAGGGGTTCATTCACAGCAAAAGGGGGTTCATGTCACCCAGCAATAGAATAGAGGATTTTTAGAGATTTTGGTCCCTGTCAGCAATGCAGAGCAGGGGTTCATTCACGGCAAAAGGGGATTCATGTCACCCAGCAATAGAACAGAGGATTTTGACAGATTTAGTCCCTTGTCAGCAATGCAGAGCAGGGGTTCATTCACGGCAAAAGGGGGTTCATGTCACCCAGCAATACAACAGAGGATTTTGAGAGATTTAGACCCCTGTCACCAAGGCACAGCAGGAGTTCATTCACGGCAAAAGGGGGATCATGTCACCCAGCAATACAACAGAGGATTTTGAGAGATTTAGGCCCCTGTCAGCAATGAAGAGCAGGGGTTCATTCACGGCAAAAGGGGGTTCATGTCACCCAGCAATACAACAGAGGATTTTGAGAGATTTAGGCCCATGTCACCCAGGCACAGCAGTGGTTCATTCACGGCAAAAGGGGGTTCATGTCACCCAGCAATAGAATAGAGGATTTTGAGAGATTTAGGCCCATGTCACCCAGGTACAGCAGGGGTTCATTCACGGCAAAAGGGGGTTCATGTCACCCAGCAATAGAACAGAGGATTTTGAGAGATTTAGGCCCATGTCACCCAGGCACAGCAGGGGTTCATTCACGCCAAAAGTGGGTTCTTATCACCCAGCAATACAACAGAGGATTTTGAGAGATTTAGGCCCCTGTCAGCAATGCAGAGCAGGGGTTCATTCACGGCAAAAGGGGGTTCATGTCACCCAGCAATAGAACAGAGGATTTTGAGAGATTTAGGCCCCTGTCAGCAATGCAGAGCAGGGGTTCATTCACGGCAAAAGGGGGTTCATGTCACCCAACAATACAACAGAGGATTTTGAGAGATTTAGGCCCCTGTCAGCAATGCAGAGCAGGGGTTCATTCACGGCAAAAGGAGGAGGAGGAGCTGTGTTTCTGCCTCTGTGCTGCACTCTGTGAGAGGATCCAGAGCCTGACATCGTGTGCTGGGGGATACGCTGCCCTTTCCCCAGGGGGTGGCGTGTTCTCCAGGTATGGATCCTCGAGCTTCTGACTGCCGCCGTTTATCTACACGTGCCGGCAGCCATAGTGGAACCCCGCGTGCGGCAGGAAGACCCCCTGAAACTGGAGACTTACCTCCTGATTCTCCAGCATCAAGAAACAGCGGCAATGTGACATTGGCGGCCAGTGGAAAGCCTCAGAGAACCCCGCAGCGTGCGGCTGCAAAGCCGCAGGGAACAGGTGATAGCCCCACTCAGACTGCGGGCAGGAGAGGAGCAGCAACCAGGAGCAGCAGAGATCCACTGCAGGAATCCCTGTGTGACTCCAGCAATGCACCGGGCGGGGTCAGGAGAGGTCCTGGGAGGAAAACAAGCCTAGGATCCTCTCTGAGCTCCTCTTCAGAGCAGATAACTCTGCACCCAGGAAAGCTGGATGAAAAAGAAAGGCCCGCTGCTGAGCAGGCAGCGGGTGAGCAGAGAGCAGAGCCGGCGGGTCAGGTTGCTGAACGAGCAGCCTGCAAAGTTTCGGGACGAGGAAAAGCTGCAGGAATGGAGCCTGGAACCCCAAAGGGTGAGGTATGTGAAGCTGGGAGTAGTGTTTCTGTGCCTCAGCCTAGAAGGGGTGCTTCAGGTGTAACTAGCAGTGACTTAGCTCCTGGTGTGGTTGCTGGTGTTTCTGGCTCTTCTCCTGGTATCTCCTCTGGTGTACAAGCTGGAGAGGCCAGGAGACTGTTTAATTGGGGTGTCATGAGTCCCACTGAAACACCCTCATTATACTCATCAAGGGTGGCGTATTTTTTAAACCAGTATGAGGAGGTAAAGAAGCAATTAAAACGACTTAAATTGCAGTATAAGAATGTGAAAGTTCAGGACAACATGTTACCAAGAAGTAAAAAAGCGGTCCTCTCCTCCAGGCTGGAGAAGCTGGAGGAGGAGATTGCGACTTTGGAGGAAAAGAGGGCCTCTATAGTGAAAAATGGAGGGCCGTTTATGGAAAAATTTAAAAATGACTGTCGGTTTGAAAGCATGTCTGGCTCCAGTCCGTTAGGGCTGCGGTCTGGAAGCCAGAGGACGGTGAAGGAGTCGGCGGTGGAATCAGAGGTGGACTCATTACCGGGTGGCCAAGGGGACCCCTCTGAACCAGTTATGTCATCCTCTGGGGATGAAGGCAGGTCTGGGGGGAGACTAATGGTGGAGATCAGGCAGCTGGAATCCCCAGTGGGCAAATTGTATTTCGGTGACGAGGAGGTCCCAGAGGATGAGGTGGTAAAAGAAAAGAAAAAGAAGATCATAAAAGAAGAAGTATTACGTTTTGTGCCTTCTGAACCCATTGCTGAGCCCAGCCCGGTTCCTGTAGTGGAATCAGGCCAAACAGCACGGGAGAATGAATCTGAGATGGTGGCAGAAGGTGTCCCCCTTTCCTGCAGTGGAAAGGAGAACACAGGAGCAGACAGGGTTAAAACCCCTGACAGTGTTGCGGACAAGGTGAAGGATGGAATGGCTGCGGACAAGGCTCAGAAAAAGGCATTAGAAAGGGCCAGGGCAAAATCTGGAAGGTTTATAAAGACACCAGTAAAGAAACCAGTAAAGAAACCATTAAAGTCTGTGGAGGTTGCAGGATCTTCAGGGACTGTGCGGGCTGCAGAGAGGGTGAGGGGTGTGGAGGATAAGAGGTCCTCTGCAGTTCCTGAAATGGGGGGCCCTTCAAACCCTGCGCCCAATGACGCCAGTACTTCTCTAGGGAACCCGACCAGTCTGAGGGGAGTGAAGAGCGATGGGATTGTAAGCAAGGTAAAAGATGTTGCGAGTGGTAACTTAGGAAGAGACGCAAATGAGAGTATGAATGAGAGTATGAATGAGAGTATGAATGAGGACATTGTTACAAATAAGGATGGAAATAGTGAAATGAATGGCGAGGCAAATGAAGATATAACTGGTGAGAGTATGAACGAGGAATTGGTAGCTGCTTATGCAGCAGATACGGAAGTCGAGGAGGAAGAGGCTGAGGAAGAGGCTGACGGGAGGAGGCAGGTTGCAAGGGAAGCAGGGGATTGTGTAAGTCCAAATAGGAGATCATATGCTAGTGTGGCTGCAGGTGACTCTTTGCCCAGGGAATCAGGTAATGGTAACTTGCAACGGCGCCTCTTGGAGGCTTTGAGGAAGGGGAAAGAGACTTCCATGCAGGTGGAGGGTGAACCGGTTAACCTGTCTTTTTGGACAGAGAGACATGGTCTGAGAACCTTCCGAGAGGAAAGAGCGGGAGAGACCGTTTGGTCTCTCCCTACATCCGGGGGGAGCCGTAGGAATGTGGCCCGTCTCTCTTGGAGGAGTGAAGAAGCAACGCCTTCTAGGAAAGACGTTGTAGAGCTTCTCCTAGGGATGGGCTTTGTGGCAAATGACATCTTTGCCCTAATCCATCCCTACGGCACCAAGAGTTTTGATGTTAGTTTTGTTAGACCAGAGGGGCTTGAGCTCTTCTGGTCTAAATATGAACTGGCAAAGAACACCCCGGCCTGGCGGGGATTTTCTGTCCAGGCTATAACCCGCCAGACGATGGTCAAGAAAGTGACGGTATTAACCTGTAACAAATCACTTTCTAGCGTGGACATTATGACATGGCTCAGTCGTTATGGCGAGGTTGGACAATTCCCCGCCAAAGTTTTGGATGATCACGGCATCTGGTCAGGTGCCTGGACCTTCAGCGTAAAGCTGAGGGCACAGGGCAACTCAGTTGCTCATATCCCCTCCTCTGCTTTCTTGGGTAGAGATAGAATTATGGTTTTCTATCAGGGACAGCCGAAGGTCTGCTATAGGTGTGGTAGTCCCACCCACTTTAGCGCACAATGCGACGTTCGCAAGTGTGCAAAGTGTGGGGACATTGGCCATCTTGCCGCATCCTGTAGACGGATTCGGTGTAACCTGTGCGGGGACCTGGGTCATCCCTTCAGTCGTTGTCCGCTTGCCTTTTCCAACAAGGCTCAGGGACGGGCCCGGACTCAAGCGGATGCTAGCCATGAAGCTGGGTCTGTTGTTGAAGAAGGGCCTGCTGCCGGGACTGGGCCGGTTGGTGAAGGGACGAGTGCCGGTGATACCAGCACTGGAAGAAGCAGACAGGGTACAGTTAAGAACTTAAGGCCTTCCAAGATTAAACGGCAAGAAAAACGACGTAGAGATAGGGAGCAGGCGGCAGCTGGTCCCTTGGTTGATCCTCTGGCAGGCCTTTTGGCTGGGGATCCAGGTTGTAGCGACCCAGGGTACAGCGATGAGGAGGGAGGACCTGGGGTTCAGCCTGAGGAAGCCAACCCCTCTACTACATCCGTATCCTCGTACGGCGAAAGCATGGATGAGGATTACAGGATGTGGTTGAGGGATAGGAGGAACAAACGGAGCAAGAGGAAAAAGAAAGGAGAGGGTCGCAAGCCCTCTCTGGAGTGGGATTCATCTGTCCCACTCACCCTTGACCAGATGCCAGAGGAAGAATTAGTCGGGGCCCCTCCTGTGGATCTCTCCAACCGGTATCAGGTCCTTGACGAGGATCCCCCAACTCCAGTTGGGGAGGAGGAGGATGTGGTACCGGAGGGCGCAAAGGCCTCCTTGCAGGTTGCCGGGCCCTGCCCTCCTTCTTCTGGAGGGGGGGCTAAGCCTGATTCCGTGGGCAAACAGAACGGTATGGATGTATCAGTGTGTCTGAAAAGGCAAAAGGAAAATGAAGGATCAGGAGATAATGATGAGGAGAGTGGTGGTGGAGGGGGGAAAAAGAAAGCTATCCAACTCGATCATGTATGATGGCGGAACTCACCCTGTTGACGCTAGCAAGTATTAATGTTGCTAGCATTAAGTCAGACGTGGCCCGTTTTATGGCCTTTGATTTTTTCAGCCGTATTGATGCTGATATTTTATTTTTGCAAGAGACCTGGTTAACAAGTGTTGAGTTGCTGGTGAAAGCCAAGCAGGAATGGCGGCTCGGTCCGTCATTCTGGTCTCTTGCGGCCGAGCCACGTAGCGGGGTGGCGGTCCTTTTTAAAACCGCCGAAAGAGTAGAATGCAGGAGGATTATCGAGTTGGAAATGGGAAGGTGCCTGATTCTAGATGTCCTCATGGGAAGACAAGAATTAAGATTAATCAACATCTATGGACCACAAAGTAGGTGGGACCGTAAATGTCTTCTTATGAGGATTAAGCCTTTTCTTTTTACCAGCCGACAAGTGATCTTTGGAGGAGACTTTAACAATGTGACTAGAGTCTGTGATAGGGGGGTCCCCAGAGGTGGGCTGGATGCTGATGGCGTCGTCTTGAGTAGAATAGTTGAGGAAGCTCGTCTGGTGGATGCTCATTTACGGCACAAACCGGATCACGTGGATTTCACCTTTAATCAGGGAAATCGTAGGTCTAGAATAGATAGGTTTTATTTGAAGGAGGAGGCTGTTTTTTCGGCTTTACAAGCTGAGGAAGTGGAATTCTCCGATCACTGTTTAATTAGTTTCTCTCTGAATGTTACAGAGACTCCCCGCATGGGAAAAGGAATATGGAAGTTGAATTCGTCTCTCCTGGAAGAAGCGATGGTAAGACAATCCTTTGAGGATTTCCTTCAGAGCCAGGTACCTTTGGTGGACATGTGCAACAGTAAGTCGGAGTGGTGGGAGATGTTTAAAAAAAGGACGGCAAGGTTTTTCCGAAAGCTCTCTAACCTCAGGAGCTGGGACAGATACCGTCTGTACCAGGAACTGAGGAAGAAACTTGAAAGACTTGTGTCGACGGGAGATAGCCGCGAGGATATCTCTCGTGTGAAATCCTTGCTCAAGAGGTGTCAGTATGATAGGTACGCCTCTTTGGTTACCGAGAGGGATTTCGGGAAATACCGCTCGCCCGACCCTTACGGGAACTGTAAGATGGCAGTAAGAAGTAAACTAGTGTTGGGCCTGGTTGACAGTACGGGCTCCCTGAATAGGTCCAAATCAGGGATCCTGGAGGTCGTCAGGTCCTTCTACTCTCACCTCTTGGGTAGGAAAGAACTAAATCGGGACAGTCTTTCAGCTTTCTTGGCTGGGGCGATTCACGGGGCGGGAATGGACCCCTCTCTTGATATTTTGACAGAACCTATCAGGGAAGAGGAAGTGAGACTGGCCATTGATGGGCTTAGGCCCAAAAAATCGCCAGGTCCGGATGGCTTAACATCCGAGTGGTATAAGACTTTTAGGGAACAATTAGTTCCTCTCTTGACCGAGGTGTATAATGAATGTCTTTCCTCGGGCACTCTGCCAAGGTCAATGGGTAAGTCCGCCCTGATTCTTCTGTCAAAGGGTAAGGATCCGTCCCGCATTGAGAATTGGAGACCCATATCGCTTCTCAATGTGGACAGAAAGATTTTGGCAAAGATACTCTTCTGCAGATTGGCGAAATTTGCGCCGAAGCTTCTTTCGGGGTCCCAGCATTGTTCAGTTCCCGGGCGGAGCGCTTTTAGCGCCGTTCTCAGTGTCCGAGAGGCCGTGGAACGGGGCAGGGCGGGTCTTTGGAAGGGGCTTTTGTTATCCCTGGATCAGGCTAAGGCTTTTGACCGAGTGAATCACGAATACCTGTGGTCTGTCCTCTTGTGGTATGGTCTACCCGGGAGGTTTGTAGATTGGCTAAAAACCTTGTACAAAGGGGCCGAGAGTTTCCCGTTGGTTAATGGTTGGCTGGGTCGTCCTTTTGGGGTGGCTTCCGGTGTCCGCCAGGGATGTCCTTTAAGCCCTCTGCTGTACGTGTTTGCAATCGATCCTTTCATCAGAAGGGTAGATCGTGGACCGTTGGCGGGGGTGAGGATGGAACTGGCGGTGGGGGGGCCATCTCTGAAGGTGGTAGCGTATGCCGATGATGTCTCTATTTTTACCTCTTCGGAAGAGGAGGTGGGATGGGTGATGTCGGAGGTGAATCGCTATTCGGAAGTTTCCGGGTCCCAGATTAACCGGGACAAATGTGAGACTCTCTGGCTGGGGGAAGGGGATCCTGTCTTCGATCTCCAGGGCACTCTTCCAGAACCCCAGAAATCAGTAAAGATCTTAGGCATCAACTTTGGCCAAGATGAGGATTATCATCAACAAAATTGGGAGGGTAGACTGAAAGATGTCGCCCAAAAGGTGGACCGCTGGAAGGGGTGGTCTTTATCCCTCAGGGAAAGGGTTCACTTGTGCAAAGCTTACCTGATTCCTGTGCTTTTATATCTGAGCAGTGTCTGTGTCTTGCCAGGCTCTCTCTGGGCAACGGTCTACAGCCTCTTTTTCCAGATGTTATGGGGAAATAGGCTGAACCTAATCAGGAGAGAGGTGACTTACCGCACAAGGAGACTAGGCGGGTTGGATATGGTCAACCCAGTGGTATTTTTAACAAAAACCTTCTTGAAAATAAACATTGCAAATCTCTGGAAAGAGAGGGCTCCTTTGTGGGTAATTTCCTGTAGGGAATGGTTCCGGCCCTTCTTCCAGGAATGGGAGACAGGAGGGCGTGTGAAAGACCTGCGTGCGTCACATGGACATCTCCCGGCTTACGTTGCCCCGGTTCTGAAGATCATAAGGCGGTGGGGCCTGAGAAGGACTGAGATAGAGACCATGTCGAGGGGTTCCCTTGACAGGGGGGTCCTGTCTTCTTTCTTCCACGCGCCGCTGGCCTTGAAGGATTGCCCAAGTCAGGATCTGGAGGGTGGGCTACTTTTGCTTAATTCAGAAAGGATCCCTAAGAAGGTTTGGGATGTGACTTGGCGCTGCTTTCATGGAAAGCTATATGTAATGGATAATATGAAGTGCAGGAACCCCGAGGAAAGGGGTTGTCCCCGGGAGGGGTGTGGGGGCGTGCTGGAAAGCATGGACCACTTCCTGCTTCACTGTCCCTTTAATATAGAGGTGTACAAAAGGGTGGGGGCTTCCATCGGTTGGCCCAGGCTGGCCGCCTTGTCTTATGCGGAATGGGCCTATGGCGCATTCAAAGACCTTGGGGGGAGGGACCGTCGCACTTTATTTTTAGTCAGTGCCGTGGTTAGGCATCACATCTGGTGTGCACGGTGTCTAGTGTCGACGAATCGCAAAATCCTCCCAGTGGAAACGGTACATAGGAACATTAGGGGTGACCTGGTGAAGGTGCGCTCTCTGGAGTATGAAAAGTGGGGGGACCCCAAGGCCTCTCGCCTGTGGAGGGGCTTTTGTTTTGGGGTTCCCTGACTGAGTAATACTCCTTGTCCTGGTGGTGGGCTGATCTAGAAGACACAGTTAGAGTTTTGTTTTGTTTTAAGAATAGGATGAAAAGGCTTACAGGCTACTGAACCATAGCCGACAAGTTGTGGGAAGTGTTCGGTGTTGTAGATTTTGGAAAGTAGTTAATTTGTACTGTATTATATTATATTAAGTTATGTTGTAATAATATGTTGTATTATATTAGTAGAGGTGTAGTGGGGCTTAGTTAGGTTGGGAGGGGGGTGTGGGGGGAGGAGGTGGGGTATATGTATATATGTGTATATAAGGGGGGGATATATATATAAAAAAAAAAAAAAAATGTATAAAAGGAAAATATAAAAAAAAATAAAAAATGTGTGTGTATATATATATATATATATATATATATATATATGTGTATGTATGTATGTATATATATGTATATATATAAAAAAAAAAAAAATAATAATAATAATAATTGTGTGTGATACAAACTGGTCGACCCCAGTCCAACTGGGGATGAACTTACGGACTGACAGAGCTCAGGGTTTTCTTTTCCCTTTGAACTTTGAGGGTGGTCAGTTTGTCCGTTTGCAGTGGGGGTTGGTGAAGGGTTTAATAGTTAGTATTTAAGTTAAGGTTTCTGCTTGTGTTTTGTATATTTGTTTTTTATATACGGCTGGCATATAATTATTACATTTTGTATATATGTCTGTATATATGTTTTGTATAAATGGATTTTAGATGAGCATGAAAGCATTTTAATATATAAATATGTAAAATAGGGGGTTTTGGGGTGGGAGACTGGTCGGGTAAGGGAATAGTATTTTTGCTAGACTCTGTGTTATGTCACTTGTTTGGTTTATTGCTATGTTTGGATAAGTTTTCCATTATGTAAGTTATTTATTTATATTTTAATAAATAAGTCCAGCAATACAACAGAGGATTTTGAGAGATTTAGGCCCCTGTCAGCAATGCAGAGCAGGGGTTCATTCACGGCAAAAGGGGGTTCATGTCCCCCAGCAATACAACAGAGGATTTTGAGAGATTTAGGCCCATGTCACCCAGGCACAGCAGGGGTTCATTCACGGCAAAAGTGGGTTCTTGTCACCCAGCAATAGAACAGAGGATTTTGAGACATTTAGGCCCATGTCACCCAGGCACAGCAGGGGTTCATTCACGGCAAAAGGGGTTTCATGTCACCCAGCAATAGAACAGAGGATTTTGAGAGAGAACCCCAGCAGAGCAGGTGTTCATTCACGGCAAAAGGGGGTTCATGTCACCCAGCAATACAACAGAGGATTTTTAGAGATTTAGGCCCCTGTCAGCAATGCAGAGCAGGGGTTAATTCACGGCAAAATTGGATTCATGTCACCCAGCAATAGAACAGAGGATTTTGAGAGATTTAGGCCCCTGTCAGCAATGCAGAACAGGGGTTCATTCACGGCAAAAGGGGGTTCATGTCACCCAGCAATACAACAGAGGATTTTGAGAGATTTAGGCCCCTGTCACCAAGGCACAGCAGGGGTTCATTCACGGCAAAAGGGGGATCATGTCACCTAGCAATACAACAGAGGATTTTGAGATATTTAGGCCCCTGTCAGCAATGCAGAGCAGGGGTTCATTCACGGCAAAAGGGGGTTCATGTCACCCAGCAATACAACAGAGGATTTTGAGAGATTTAGGCCCCTGTCACCCAGGCACAGCAGGGGTTTGTATACGCCAAAAATGGTAAAATGTCACCCAACAATTGAAAATAAGATTTTTTTTTAATTTAGGGCACTAAAATTGGCACTTTTTTTTATTGAAATGGCTCTAAAATAGTCCTTGAAAAGGCTAGAGGGATGTAAAAGGCAGTAAAATGTGCTTAAGAGCATGGCAACTGCTCTGCAAACAAATGTGTATAGGGAAATAACTAAAAATGAAATAAAATAACTAAAAATTACAAATTATTAACCTGCAACTCAGAGAAGGAGGTAGATATGGAGTCGGAGGTTGAGGAGGCGGTGAATGTGGTGTTGTAGTTGGAGGCAGCAATGGAGGAGGAACAGGTAGCCAACAATGTTTTTTTTAATTTTTTTATTGGGGTAGGTACCCCCCAAAATATTGGGACAAGTAAAAAAAAGAAAACAAAGTATCATTGCACTTGACTTGAGTACAAGAATGTATGTTTGATGGTGGTATAAATGTCTATTCTGCACAAGGTACAGACAAGTCTTGTGGGATCCAAGCCTGGTTCATTTTAATGAACGTGAGCTTGTCCACGTTGGCTGTGGACAGGCGGCTGCGTCTGTCTGTAATGACGCCTCCTGCCGTGCTAAATACACATTCAGAGAGTACACTGGCTGCAGGGCAGGCCAGCACCTCCAAGGCATACAGGGCAAGCTCTGGCCATGTGGACAATTTGGAGACCAGAAGTTGAATGGGGCAGAACCATCAGTCAGTACCTGTAGTCGTGTGCACAGGTACTGTTCCACCATGTTGTTCAAATGCTGCCTCCTGCTAACACGCTCCATATCAGCAGTTGGGGCTGGTTGTTGCGGCGAGTTGACAAAGCTTTTCCACATGTCGGCCATGCTAACCCTGCCTTCTGAGGTGCTGGCGCTGACACAGCTGCGTTGGCGACCTCTTCCTCCTCCCCTGCCTTCGCCTTGTGCTTCCACTTGTCCCCCGGCGTCAGTCGGGAATGCTCTCAGGAGCGCGTCTACCATCGTGCGCCTGTAGTCACGCATCTTCCGATCATGCTCCAGTGAAGGAATTAAGGAGGGCACATTGTCTTTGTAACGGGGATCCAGCAGGGTGGCCACCCAGTAGTCAGCACACGTTAAAATGTGGGCAACTCTGCAGTCATTGCGTAGGCACTGCAGCATGTATTCGCTCATGTGTTCCAGGCTGCCCAGAGGTAAGGACAAGCTGTCCTCTGTGGGAGGCGTATCATCTGCGTCCTCCGTATCCCTCCAGCCACGCACCAGTGATGGCTCCGTTGGATGCCACCCCGCTGTGAACATGCTTTATCCCCATCCTCCTCCTCCTCATCCTCCTCATCCTCTAGTAGTGGGCCCTGGCTGTCAAAATTTGTACCTGGCCTCTGCTGTTGCAAAAATCCTCTTTCTGAGCCACCTCTAAAAGACTGGCCTGAAAGTGTTAGAGATGACCCTTCTTCCTCCTCCTCGTCCTGGGCCACATCCTCTTCCATCATCGCCCTAAGTGTTTTCTCAAGGAGACATAGAAGTGGTATTGTAACGCTAATAACGGCTTCATCGCCACTGGCCATGTTGGTGGAGTACTCGAAACAGCGCAACAGGGCACACAGGTCCCGCATAGAGGCCCAGTCATTGGTGGTGAAGTGGTGCTGTTCCGCAGTGCGACTCACCCGTGCGTGCTGCAGCTGAAACTCCACTATGGCCTGCTGCTGCTCGCACAGTGTATCCAGCATGTGCAAGGTGGAGTTCAACCTGGTGGGCACGTCGCATATGAGGCGGTGAACGGGAAGGCCAAAGTTACGCTGTAGAGCAGACAGCCGAGCGGCGGCAGGATGAGAACGCCGGAAGCGCGCACACAGACGGCCCGCACTTTATGCAGCAGCTCTGACATGTCGGGGTAGTTGTGAATGAATTTCTGCACCAACAAATTCAGCACATGCGCCAGGCAAGGGATGTGCGTCAATCCGGCTAGTCCCAGAGCTGCAACGAGATTTCGCCCATTATCGTACACCACCAGGCCGGGCTTGAGGCTCACTGGCAGCAGCCACTCGTCGGTCTGTTGTTTTATACCCCGCCACAACTCCTGCGCGGTGTGGGGCCTGTCCCCCAAACACATCAGTTTCAGAACAGCCTGCTGACGTTTACCCCTGGCTGTGCTGAAGTTGGTGGTTAAGGTCTGTCGCTGACCGGATGAGGAGGTGGTAGAAGAGGAGGAGGAATATGCACGTCTAATCCCAGATGTGCAGTATATTAGAGGGTTTTTTCACCCAAGTAAGCCAAAGCAGTATTTCTGTCCTAAATGTGACAGTGACTTATGCACGTGTAATCCCAGATGTGCAGTATATTAGAGGGTTTTTTCACCCTAACCAAAAAGCTGTATTTCTGTCCTAAATGTGACAGTGACTTATGCACGTGTAATCCCAGATGTGCAGTATATGAGAGGCTTTTTTCACCCCAGTATGCCAAAGCCGTATTTATGGCCTAAATGTGACAGTGACTTATGCACGTCAAATCCCAGATGTGCAGTATATTAGAAGGTTTTTTCACCCTAACCAAAAAGCTGTATTTCTGTCCTAAATGTGACAGTGACTTATGCACGTGTAATTCCAGATGTGCAGTATATTGGAGGGTTTTTTCACCCTAACCTTAAAGCTGTATTCTGTCCTAAATGTGACAGTCACTTATGCTTGTCTAATCCCAGATGTGCAGTATATTAGAGGGTTTTTCACCCCAGTATGCCAAAGCCATATTTATGGCCTAAATGTGACAGTCACTTATGCACGTCAAATCCCAGATGTGCAGTATATTAGAGGGTTTTTTCAGCCCAGTATGCCAAAGCTGTATTTATAGCCTAAATGTGACAGTGACTTATGCACGTGTAATCACAGATGTGCAGTATATTGGAGGGTTTTTTCACCCTAACCTTAAAGCTGTATTCTGTCCTAAATGTGACAGTCACTTATGCTTGTCTAATCCCAGATGTGCAGTATATTAGAGTTTTTTTTTTTACCCTAACCACAAAGCTGTATTTCTGTCCTAAATGTGACAGTGACTTATGCACGTGTAATCCCAGATGTGCATTATATGAGAGGCTTTTTTCACCCCAGTATGCCAAAGCCGTATTTATGACCTAAATGTGAAAGTCATTTATGCACGTGTAATCCCAGATGTGCAGTATATTAGAGGGTTTTTTCACCCTAACCAAAAAGCTGTATTTCTGTCCTAAATGTGACAGTGACTTATGCACGTGTAATCACAGATGTGCAGTATATTAGAGGCTTTTTTCACCCCAGTATGCCAAAGCCGTATTTCTGTCCTAAATGTGACAGTGACTTATGCACGTGTAATCACAGATGTACAGTATATTAGAGGCTTTTTTCACCCCAGTATGCCAAAGCTGAATTTATGGCCTAAATGTGACAGTGACTTATGCAAGTGTAATCACAGATGTGCAGTATATTAGAGGGTTTTTTCACCCTAACCAAAAAGCTGTATTTCTGTCCTAAATGTGACAGTGACTTATGCATGTGTAATCACAGATGTGCAGTATATTAGAAGGTTTTTTCACCCTAACCAAAAAGCTGTATTTCTGTCCTAAATGTGACAGTGACTTATGCACGTGTAATCCCAGATGTGCAGTATATTAGAGGGTTTTTTCACCCTAACCAAAAAGCTGTATTTCTGTCCTAAATGTGACAGTCACTTATGCTTGTCTAATCCCAGATGTGCAGTATATTAGAGGGTTTTTTCACCCAAGTATGCCAAAGCTGTATTTCTGAACTTGCAGATAGCCTATGCTGGTGCACTATCGTTGCATAAAATGGCTGCCGATCATGTATTGATATTGACTAGCTAAAGAAAAGTAAGTTTGTTTTCAGCAGTAGTTGGCTCAGGGCAGGCTTAAAAAAATTGTGCACTGCACCCTGCACCCACTTTTTCTGTAGATCGCTGAGTACATAAACCAGTTCTTGATAAGATTTCTCCCTGATCTCTCCCTCACAACAACTGCAGCCTCTCCCTACACTAATCCGAGCAGAGTGACGGGCGGCGCTACGTGACTCCAGCTTAAATAGAGGCTGGGTCACATGCTGCAGTTGGCCAATTACAGCCATGCCAATAGTAGGCATGGCTGTGATGGCCTTTTGGGGCAAGTAGTATGACGCTTGTTGATTGGCTGCTTTGCAGCCTTTCAAAAAGCGCCATAAAAATCGCCGAACACCGAAATCGAACTTTGACGTAAATGTTCGGGTTCAGGTCCGGGTGCCGAAAACCCTAAAGTTTGGTACGAACCCGAACTTTACAGTTCGGGTTCACTCAACTCTAGTGTTGAGCACAAATATTCGTGTTACGAATTTTTATCGCAAATTTCGGCACTTCAAGAATTCTCGAATATTTAATATACAGTGCTATATATTCGTAATGACGAATATTCATTTTTTATTTTAACACAGTACACATCAGGTGATCGTCCCTCCCTTCTTCTAGCTTGTGGGCCAAAAAGAATGCTTTGTCACAGCTTAGCAACATCCCTAGCAACCAATAGAAAAGTTGCCTACCCCTTACTATATAAGAAAGAGACAGCAGTGTCATTGCTGTGCTCTGTGCTTTGTGTTATTACATTAGAAAGTAAACTTACATATATAATTCAGATAGTTTGGGGGAGATAGTCAGTGTAGGTTAGATTGATCTATAGTGTAGCTGATAGTTTCCAGTGCAGGGTGTTAGGCAGTGTAATAGGTTCTTCTGTCCATGCATACATGCAACAGACATAGTGCTATGATGTCACAAGTTGCACATATTGCGAAAAAGTATGCGCATCGTTAATTGTCGAAAATTTGCAAGCGCAAATATACAGTATTGGAGCACTCTGCATAAAGCCATGCCATGCCAACCATTTTCTCCAGTCTCAGGAACTTATACCAGCTTGAAAAATATAGCATAGGTGACCCACGCCGGTATTTTGCACGCGTTAAGCGAATAATACATTGCCGATTTTTGCAATCAAGAATATAATCTCGAATTCGCGAATATACTAAAAGTTAACACAAAACCATCTGCTACCTGTTAAATATTGTCTATCAAGCATAAGCAGCAGTTCTTTCTCTGCTCTAGCATAAATTACAATTACAACTGATCTATAACATGTTGCCTGCGGATTTCCCTACATGTTCAACATGACAGGTTCCCTTTAAGGAGGCTGAGATCCCATTACTATCCTTTTCATTGTCTATGTCCATGACTAGATCTATGCTGCAGTGTAATCCATAACTACAAATATGATTACAGTCATGCAAGAGATTGATGTCAGGTTGTTATATGCAATCTGCTATTACTAAACAGAGATCAATAGATCTAATTGCATGTAATATCGCTTCAGTAATGATGTCACCACATACGTTTGGTGACTATTGAAATAAATTGGTTTAAAGCTTTTTCATGAAGTATTGCACAATATGCTACTGATGTACCACACTGAAAAGCAAAAAAAAATAATAATAAGCTTACAATTATAAAAGCAACAGGTTATGACAAATATGAGATTTAGATCAATTACCATATTTAAGTCAGTTGAAGGGGTTGTCCCACAAAACAGCACCTGGATCTGAATACTTTTGTAATAGCACTCAATTAAAAATTTAGTATAGCCACTGAGTTATTCAATAAAATGTATATGTATAACTTCAACTGTTTGTTCTTTTTATTTCTCCGACCAACTTGCTTAGATGCACGCTCATTTCTATCATTCACCTGCCTCCTGAGCTGTGATAAGGAGAGAGCTGCATCAGGAAGGACATGCCCCTTGAGCTGCCAGCTGGATATAAACTTAGCAGAGCAATTGGAGCAATGAATGTGGAGAACTTTTGATCTATGTGAGGTATTGGGCTGGTTATAGATTTGTTAGAAAAAGATTGTCATGAATTATATGATGTCTAATTTAGATTTTTTACATCAATCATGTGATAACACATTTAAGTCAGCCACTGCCACATACATATACAGTGGGGGGTGGAGGAGGAGTATTTAGTCAGCCACCAATTGTGAAAGTTCTCCCACTTAAAAAGGGGAGAGAGGCCTGTAATTTTCATCATAGCTACACTTCAACTATGAGAGACAGAATGGGGGGAAAGAACACAGGAAATCACATTGTAGTATTTCTAATGAATTAATTGGTAAATTCCTCGGTAAAAAAAATGTATTTGGTCACCTACAAATAAGCAAGATTTCTGTCTCTCACTGACCTGTAACTTCTTCCTTAAGAGGCTCCTCTGTCCTCCACTCGTTACCTGTATTAATGGCACCTGTTTGAACTTGTTATCAGTATAAAAGACACCTGTCCACAACCTCAAACAGTCACACTCCAAACTCCACTATGGCCAAGACCAAAGAGCTGTCGAAGGACACCAGAAACAAAATTGTAGACCTGCGCCAGACTGGGAAGACTGAATTTGCAATAGGCAAGCAGTTTGGTGTGAAGAAATCAACTGTGGGAGCAATTATTAGAAAATGGAAGACATACAAGACCACTGATAATTTCAATCAATCTGGGGCTCCACGCAAGATCTCACCCCGTGCGGTCAAATTGATCACAAGAACGGTGAGCAAAAATCCCAGAAGCACATGGGGGGACCAAGTAAATGACCTGCAGAGTGCTGGGACCAAAGTAGCAAAGGCTACCATCAGTAACACACTACGCCGCCAGGGTCTCAAATCCTGAAGTGCGAGATGTGTCCCCCTGCTTAAGCCTAAAGTTTGCTAGAGAGCATTTGGATGATCCAGAAGAGGATTGGGAGAGTGTCATATGGTCAGATGAAACCAAAGTAGAACTTTTTGGTAAAAACTCAACTGTGTTTGGAGGAGAAAGAATGCTGAGTTGCATCCAAAGAACACCATGCCTACTATGAAGCATGCAGGTGGAAACATCATGCTTTGGGGCTGTTTTTCGGCAAAGGGACCAGGACGACTGATCCGTGTAAAGGAAAGAATGAATGGGGCTATGTATCGTGAGATTTTGAGTGAAAACCTCCTTCCATCAGCAAGGGCATTAAAGATGAAACGTGGCTGGGTCTTTCAGCATGAGAATGATCCCAAATACACCACCCGGGCAATGAAGGAGTGGCTTCATAAGAAGCATTTCAAGGTCCTGGAGTGGCCTAGCCCGTCTCCAGATCTCAACCCCATAAAAAACCTTTGAAGGGAGTTGAAAGTCCGTGTTGCCCAGCGACAGCCCCAAAACATCACTGCTCTAGAGGAGATCTGCATGGAGGAATGGGCCAAAATACCAGCAGCAGTGTGTTAAAATCTTGTGAAGACTTACAGAAAACATTTGACCTCTGTCATTGCGAACAAAGGGTATATAACAAAGTATTGAAATTAACTTTTGTTATTGACTAAATACCTATTTTCCACCATCATTTGCAAATAAATTCTTTAACAATCAGACAATGTGACTTTCAGATTATTTATTTCTCATTATGTCTCTCATAGTAGAAGTATACCTATGATGAAAATTGCAGGCCTCTCTCATCTTTTTAAGTGGGAGAGCTTGCACAATTGGTGGCTGACTAAATACTTTTTTGCCCCACTGTATGTGTCTTAAAAAGTAGATGGGCTTTAGAAGTGCTGAACTGTGTTTTACACATTTAGCAAAATGTTTCAATACTTTTGAATCATACATTTTTATTAAAGATCTCAGAGCAGAAATAAATTTCACACAAGCTCACAGGGGTGGACGGGAAACTTAAAGTGTCCCTGGAAATAACTAAAAGTGGCCTCATGTTGTAGGCAGGTCAAAATTGACAGGAAGTGGTGCCAACACAAATAGGTGGGTCCAGCAACACCATATTGCAGCACAAAATACCCCAACAGTCAAATATCACAGTGCAGTACGAAATAATACCCTTGCAACACAAAATACCTCCCCAGAATCTTCTCCTCTATGGTGGCAATACGGTTGAACTCCAGTTGCCTCAGAATGGCAATACGGTTGAAATTGGGAGTCAGAAAGGCACCTGCAGCTTCCGGTCTGTTACATGATTACTTGACATTCCCAACGTTAATTAAGTCTGGAAGCATCATATCATTACTTACCTGGCTGGCGGCTGTTACGGAGGGCTCAGATTGCCCACTGGGTATTGGCCAAATTGGAAGTTTCCCTGTAGGGCCTATAACCAGTCCACCCCTACAAGCCCATTTTACCCTAAAGCAAGTGATTCACAGCATGTTTTCCAGTAGTATTACAAGCACCAAAGACATACACAGAAGACACACCACCTCAGCAGAAGATGATGTGTTATTTTTTAGCTACTGCATATATAAAAAAAAATAGTTTAACCAAACAGAAGAGCAAAGGAATGCTAGGTGCAGCAATAATAAGGTGTCCAATTTTCTTTGTCAGCTCAAATATATTAATACTGACTGCACTCAACCACTAGTCCAGATACGGTGTTAGTGAGCAGGCCTATGCTTCCTCCCTTTCCCAGAAATAACAGTCAGTACATGGCATAAGATTGTTTTTTCCCTATAGAAAATTAATTAAAGAAGTTGTCTGGGTTCAGCTCCACTTTTTCACCAACGCAGCCCCTCTGAGATGAGCATTAGAGCATTTCATGCTTTTTTGATATAAGTAGATATAAGCAGAAACAGCAGCCACAGGGATAATCCAAAAGCAAGCCAGAAGCCAGTATATCAGAAAAGTCCACAGTAAGTTGCACAGTGTAGAGCTCTGAACCCAAATGTAATCAGTAGGTGAGTTACACAATAAAACTAAGGTCTTAAAGGGGTTGTCATAACCTCTCCTTCACACGTTTAGCCTGTATCAGTGGAGCATCGGAGCATCTCTAGCTCTGATTCTCCTCCTTGCCCTGCACTGCATAGCGCATTTCAAGGGCTTTTTCTTCACTACCGGTGATGTAAGGGGCTTCTCACGGGCATACTGAAAAAAGCCAGGTATTTCACCGGCAGTAAACAAACAGGCCTTGCCCTGCGTTACGCAGAGCAGGGTTAGGGGGAGCATTGGAGCAAGAAATGCTCCGATGCTCTACTTATGCAGGCTAAATGTGTAAAGGGGAGCTTATGACAACCCCTTTAAGACCTTAGTTTTATTGTGTAACTCACCTACTGATTACATTTGGATTCAGAGCTCTATACTGTGCTACTTACTGTGTACTTTTCTGTTAAACTGACTTCTGGCTTGCTTTTGGATTATCCCTGTGGATGCTGTTTCTGCTTATATCTACTCTCCTGGTAATGGACCCTGCCTTGTCTCCGTATTAACCTCTCATGAACCTCATTCATCGTGTCTGTCTCTCCTGATTTTTGACCCTGCTTGCTTACTCCTCTTTGTACTTTTCTAGTAATTCTGTAAGGTCTTCTACTAATGTGCCCACACCAATATTCTGTTATCAACTCCACAGATATAGCCCGAGTTCCTAGAAGCTATCCTGCTTTGTGGTGAGCTCTGAAGAATACCTAGGGATGGCCTTCAGTTTCATTGAGTGGTTTTGGAGGTCAAGTAGCAGTTTTGGGGATCACTGGCTGTGGCTTAGGCAAAAAAGTCCTTCCTGTTAGTGATTACTACAGTCACCGTCCAATGTGGTGCTCTCTAACAGGAAGGACGTTTTTTGTCTAGCCAGTCATCCATTAAATAATCTTAAATGGATTGTTAGTTTTAAACATTACCTTATAGTTAGAAGGCTCTTCACATAATAAGCTAATCACAAGATGTCCCACTGCTGTGGTCACTAGCAATTACCTCTGATCTGTGTAGCAAGTGTTTGGCTCACCTCCAGGGAAACCACAGGGGAAATAAAACATTACACTATTTACCTTAAAATCAGTGGACAGTCCATGTAATGTAATGTGTACAAGACAGGTCCTCTGGATTGACAGGTACTGTTTGTAACATCAATCTGCTGTGGCTAAGAGATGAGGGTCTTGAAGGGCTAGTAACCTAGAATTACCTAATGAGGTATATAAAAATAGGTTTTCAAATAGGAAAACCTATTTAAAGACACATTAGCTGAAATGTTTATCCTCTGCTCTGCTCTTAGACTGATTTCCACAGCCTCTCATGTGTGACCTGGAAGTCACTTTCTCAGTTCATTCCTATGAGACACTCAATGTGACTCATAAGAGGCTGTGGGTATCGGAGAGTTTGAGGCTTTGCATGGCTGATCCCTTAAAATGCATAGAAAATATTTCTTTATACAGTATTTTTTTCCAGCTTTAATTGCAGTATAAAACAACAAATAAGATGAAGGTACCAAAATAATTGATGGAGTTTGTTTTTATCAATTTCCTGTCTAAGGTTTCTTTGAAGTGACGTAACGCAACCAAAAAATCTTATATAACATATATGACCTTGAATCAGAGATTGCTCTACATTTTTTTCCTTCAGAGTAAAAATACTCCTCTTAGCATTTTGAGGGGTTTAACCAAGGAGAAGTAGGAAAGTATGCTAGGTAGGTAGCTGTTTTATCTGGCTGTAACGTTTTAACTTTTCTGTATTAGCCATATGAGGGCTGGTCTCTTGCAGGACAAATTCATGTGACCAATAAATGTGATGTCACTGGTCTATGAAGAGGCGTCTTCAACTTTTTTGGGGATGATAATGGGAAAAAAAAACTCTGCGGCATATCCAGCGTTACTTTTATTGTATGGTCAGGACAAGTACCGTTATAACAAATATATATATATATAGGCACATTTATTAAAAACAGCATTTTAGACGCCGGTCTTAATAAAGCCCTAAACTGGTGGTGGATCCACCAGAGTTATGTAGAGGTGTCGGCCTCTTCATAACTTTGACGGATCCTCTGCCAGTTCTAAATGTAAGAAAGCATTCTAGCTTTCTTACATTTAGAACTTTTTCTATGCAAAACAGACATAGAAAATGATAAATGAGACATGCCTGCCGGACTTCCCCTTCCCCACCCATGCAACTAACCTTTGCGCTGCAATCTGGGCCTGAAATACGCCTATTTTAGGCATATTTCGGAATAATAAATGATAGTTTGACTACATTTGGACAATAATAGCACATCTCATGCAAAAGTAATCGAATCCAAGCACTCTCCAAAAATTTACGCAAAGTCAAACCCGTAAAAAGAATTTAAAAAAATCCAAAAATAGCTGTAAAAGTAATATACATATGTGAAGTCTCCATGATAGGGTGATTGTTTCAAAATGTGACACTTTAGCTAAGTAGAAGTGACATTATAGGCAAAGGACTTTTCGGTCCATCCCTTACAAGTACGATAGTTGCATTAAGGATGTATAGGTCGCATGGAGGGCAGTGAATATAGCACCTGGATGCAGTGATGCCACCCTTTTCCTAACAGCACCTTCCCATGTTACTTCTGAGTTTTCACCCATATCAATATTTGTTGTGAAAAAATAATAGTTTTTTGGATGTCACCGCATTTCAAGTGCCATATTTATTAATGTTTCTGCTATTGTAGCTATATATGGCTTGCTTTTTGTGGGACAAGATTTAGTTTTCATTGGCATCATTTTGCTTGACTTATTCATTAACATTTAGGAAAAGAAACAATTCCATTGGTATTTGCGTTTTGTGTTTTTTATGTTGTTTAATGGGAGGTTTAAATAACAGGTTATCTTTATTATATGGGTTGTGACAAACATGACAATACCATACCTGTTTGCATGTGTTTTTACTACTTTTACAAAATAAAACCACTTTATGTGGAAAATGGTTTTATTTATTTTTATAATAATCTTTAGTAACCTATAATTATATATTTTTTTTGTCCCACTAGGGGACTTTACGTTTATAATGTGATGGTTGACCTTGTACACTACTGGTCATTTAATATGTATGAAATGCCAGCCCAATGTTCTTTCATCATATTTCATTGCCAGCAGTCCGCAGTAAATGTTCTGCTCGAAATTATCAATAGGTGCTGTGTATGTGTCCAATCAGTGCTGCCAGTGTCCCCCCCCCTCAACAGGTAACACCCATCTGTACCTTTACTGCAAACTACTGACAATTCATTCATAAACTTTTAGTAGAAATAACTGGGCAATGGCACAACATAGAGTCATAAGAATAGATGCTTCAGAATTCTTATTATATGGCGAATGCATGTAGCTATTAAAACAAGCATGTCAGGAGCGGTGACAGGTCCTCTTTAAGCCTAAAACTGACCCTACACCATCTAGTGTGTATTGTAGTCTCTTAAGAGATGTAATAAGACTAGAAAGACTATATGGAAGTCTGTTCAGAAAGAGTGGGATGAGAAGACTGCACAAGGTCCAAGTATAGTATTGTTCCACTGCCCCCAAGAAGGGTCCAAGAACAATACTTTGTCACCGTATAGATACTGATTCAGGCATCGCCAGTAATTATTCAGGTAAAAATGTTGATAGTATATAGTCAGTGATGCTATGCCAATAGTAGACAGTGGTTTATATACTGTATTAGGGAATTGTTTCTTAAGTGAAATGTTTAGTTATTATATCTATAATTATTATAAATGATTTAATCTACTTCATGCTCCTCATCCTTGATATATGATTTTTGTAGTCTATAGGTGTCGCTGTTGTGCTTGATATACAATCAATTTATGGATAGAGTCAATGACAAAAACTTTCAAAAATATCTAAAAAATATATTAACTTGATTTTGCTACTTCTGCCGTACAAAAATTTGGGTGGTGTCACTTTATATACATTGAAATATTTCACATTTACCACTTTAAATTTTTCATTGCCTGAAGCAAGGATAGCCTGCATCAATATGTTTTCAAAAAAGAACAGATCTCCATTAAAAAAAAGTATTTAGAAATCCATATCCAATTTTTTTCAAAAGAAAAAAAATCAAGTCCCAATTATATCGCCCGCGGTGGACTTGTCCTATGAGAGTGCTCAAGAATGGATATATCCGCATGAAATCAGAAAGCAAGCGATAAAGGCAAAATAATATTTATTTTATTATATATATATATATATATACAATGCAATGACTTGACAAGAATGACTGACCTATTTTGCTGTGGTATAGTTATTGATCTATGATGGTCTAAATACAAATTCAGGAGGAAGGATTCGATTTTTGGGATTAATTAAAGGCTGTAGAATTTTTAGCAATTTGTAGCTCATAATTTACCATGGATCACAATAGCCTAATTGTATAGAACATTGGTAGGAAATACTGTATATTTGTTCAGGTTAAAGTATATGTCCTCCTAATCTAATGTTTCAAAGTTTTCAGGCTGAGTAAGTGTTTTTTCCCTGTAAATTACATGAGTTGTGCGTGGGGGTGGGGGGAGGAGTGAGGAGCAGGTCTAGCGCCTTCAGTTTTTTGATCATTATTGCCACTCAAACACAGCTAAGCAATTTCATGCTTTTTTTTTCACATTCATTGCTCAAATCTCTTTGCACCATAGGGATGATTTCACTGAACTGAAAAATATTTTTCCACCCACTTTTTAAAAGATAACTCCATGTGGACTGGCAGATCAGACATTAGGCACATCACAGCATATCTCCCAGACAAGCTATTGCAATACTTGCTAAAAGCAGAAGCAGCATGTCAGTCAGAGACGTATAGATTCCAGCTAACACATGATGTTACCTTAACTGAGCTTCTGAGAACTAATTTAAGCATCGCCTTCTAGCATGCAGTGCATCCTCTTTTTTCTCCTAAAGTATTTCAGACATTTTGTGCAGGGAGCATAAAGCCATGACTTAGATCTGGTCCTTGTGTTGTGACATTAATAGACCCCCCTTCCCGAAAAAAAAGGCTTGATCTAATGAACACAATACTATGACTGCTGGGGGGGAAGTTTGGAGGATTATGCCGGATCTATGCTGAGAACCTGGCATGAGTTACTGAAGAGGATGTGACATCTTAAGACAGGTAAGAATTGCATGCAAACACAGAAGAATCTGTTGCTTAATGCATGGCATCTGGGGAGCTGTTGCTAGCAGAGGAAGGCATGTGCAAGCAAGCTGGCAGGCAATGATGGGAAAGGAAAGATGTCTGCTTACATTGTAATAAAATAATACTCTTCGTAAGAGAAATATCTTGGGGGCAAGCAGGCATCCTTTATTTTCATGGACTTGGCACTTATATATTCTATGCCAGCTGGGTTGTTGGAAGAGAAGATGGGGTGTGTGATGGGAGGTGGGATTCCTGAATCACAGCGACTGACAGCTCGCAACCTGATGATAAGGAATTGCTGACATGCATGCACGGTGCGATGACTGGATTCATGGAAGTGGGGTGTGTTAGAGGCTGTCTCGTCAGGATCATGCACAGAATCCATCGATGAAAATATTGCAGCGTGCCCTCCATTGTGCATGGCGAAGGAGACAAATTATGTTTGCATACCACTCGCCTGGAGGATGATTGTTCATATTAAGACTTTGACATGTTTTCCCTTCTTGGATATAGGGTAGTGACAAATGTTACATGACATGGCTTTGTAGCTGACAGCAGACGATCAAGTCAAGCTTTTGCTTACTTGGGTCACAGAGGAGTTAAACAGCAACAGAATACAAAATGTCACTGGAGCGTGTTAAATATTCACTTAGTAAACAAAGGACTATCCAGCATGAGTAATTTCCCCGTGTCCTTCTGCTTTTATTTCAGTTTTGCTGTAGGCAAATAATTATTGTGAAATGGAATATGCATAACAGAAGTTAATTGAATAGATTCTAAGTTTCCTTATGAAGTAGTCCATTAATATATATGATGAGAATTATAAGAAACTTCTTAAGAGGTGCCATTAATGACCTAAAAAATGAAGGCCAGAAGGAATTTTAAGCTTCATTATTTACTGCTTGGGGGAGTATTTGGAAGGCTGATGAGGTACACCAAGAATAAGCTGGTACCTGTAATACGAGTCTGGAGGTGTTTAACATGGCCATTAGTTATAAGCACGGTAGTGTTTTCTTCCCATGACGCCTACTTTCAGTTACAATTGGTTAATGAATTTGATTTTCATTTGTCGCACATTTTTTCTTACGTGCATGAGAAATGTTTTTAGCACTATGAATAGAAATATTAATAAGTAAGGAAGGAATAATTGGTACTATTACCCAGTGGGTTACACATTAACATCTTGGAGTTACTTGGAATAGGTCTTTTTAACAGTTGTCAAATAAGCAGCAGATAAAAGCAGACTTCCCCTCATTGGTGGTCTTGGTATTGTAATGATCAACAGGAGACTGTGCCTGGTGGGTGTGCTACATGGGGTGAATATGGTTAACATTGAGCTACTGAACCTTACACATGTCCAAAGGAATTACTAGATTACTTCGCTCATTCAGGAAATATTGACTCATAATGTATACTTTATCAACAAGCTCCTGTATTATTGTAGTTATTTTACTTAAATGAAAATGAAATAGAGTATTTATCAAGAATCTAAATATTCTGAGGAAAGATTGATGGAATTTAGGATTAGTTTACAATCAGAAGTGCCATTAGGGTTCTTGACAACTTTTACAATATTTTTAATTGCAAGCACACCGAAAGTATCAAAACCCTGATGGATCTTTGCCGTACCCTATTAAAACCACTGAAGTTTATCAGGATTTGTCAGTATTCTTTTAAAATTTCTATTATGGTCCATTATAAATGCAAACCATGTCACTAGGGGTTTTTCAAGAGTTTTTTTTACTGATGACCTATCCTCTGGAAAGGTCATCAGTATCTGATAATGGGGGTTTCCAAGAGTTTTTTTTTTACTGATGACCTATCCTCTGGAAAGGTCATCAGTATCTGATAATGGGTGTTTCCAAGAGTTTTTTTTACTGATGACCTATCCTCTGGAAAGGTCATCAGTATCTGATAATGGGGGTCTGACACTAAGGTCTGATCAGCTGTTTGAGAAGGCACCAGCGCTGGCAGTAGCTCCACAGCCTTCTCCAGCTTTGCCTAGGCTGAGTGATATCCCATCCATTGGCCACATGGTCTAGGTGCAGCTCAACCACATTGAAGCGAATAGGGATCAGCTGTGATACAAGAATAGCTGCTGTACAATGTACGGCACTGTGCTTGGTGAGCAGAGAGAAGGCCGCAGTGCTACTGCGAATGCCAGTGTCTTATCGTGGTGATAACAGGTGTCAGACCCCCACAGATCAGATACTGATTACCCGTCCAGAGGATCGGTCATCAGTCGGAAAACCCCTTTAATCTTGTGATTTGCCATGCGTGGCTTTTAACTGTATAGTTGTTTTAGTTCCGTTTTTTAAACTTAATAAAGGGGTTTCTGGGTGAGAGGGGGTGATGGGATAAGGAAAATTAGTATTACTTACCCATTTATCCCCCTGCCGGTGCCTGTATACCCATGTGACTGCTCAGTCAAGTAAACAGAGACTAAATGGAGAGGACCATGGCCGTGACACTGGAATGGTGAGGGAATACATGGTCAAGTAATGCTTATTTTGTTGTTTTATCACATTTCCCACTATTGGGCAGTTTTAGCCCAACTCGGACAACCCTTTCAAAAAATTTGTAGAAAAGTAGGAAAGTGATGGGGGAAAATGAGGCAGAAGTGGTCAGTTTTAAAAAGGATAGATAGTAACATCATTGTACAGACTAAGGGAGTCATTTATCAAATTGGTGTAAGATAAAACTGCTTAGTTGCCCATAGCAACCAATCAGATTCCACGTTTCATTTTGGACAGCTCTTTTGGAAAATGAAAGGTGGAATCTGATTGGTTGCTATGGGCAACTAAGCCAGTTCTACTTTTCACCAATTTGATAAATGGTCCCATAAGTTACTAGTAGTAGTCAGTGAGAGTGGTTGGCTGTTAGTTTGCATAGTGTGTTATTTTCTTGATAGCTCATGGAGGGTTAAAAAAGCACATCAGATTCTTTTTAAAGGGAGTCTGTCACCACTATATGACCATATACAGTGCTTACATGGCTCTGTAGCACACCTATACATGAATGTAACGGTACCTTTGGTATTTTCTTTAGACTTGCAGAAGAAGGAAAAAACAATGTTTAATTCATATGCAAATGAGCACTCGCAAGTGCCCAGGGACGGCATTCAGTGTGTAGGAGCCCAGGCTGCTCTGCCTTCTTTCAGCGTTACTCCTCCCAGCCACTTCCTTTGCCCGCCCTCCAGTACTTAATTTATATGGTCAGTTTATTCATGTAGTGACTAGTGTTGATCGAGCATGCTCGGCTGAACACCAGTTCGGCTCAAGCATCTCGATGCTCGGCCAAATATCGTGTGTGCTCGAGTCAGTGTATTTAAATTCAATTTAGCCTCTATTTCTGAAAAGTTTCTGGTGGGATTCAAACTCACAACCTTCTACATTACAGCCAAGAATGTTAGCCACTACACTATAGAGCTGCATGGCCAGTTACTTTAATAAAAAAGAAATTTAAAAAAAGAGACTTCTGCTGTATAGGAATACTTGTTAGTAGTAAGTATTCCTATACAGCAGAAGTCTCATATATTTTTATTTTTATTTTTTATTTTAGTAACTGGGCATGGAGCTCTATAGCGTAGTGGATAAGATTCTTGGCTGTAATGTAATAGGTTGTGAGTTCTAATCCCACCAGAAACTTTTCAGAAATAGAGGCTAAATTAGATTTAAATACTGAACTAGCTGAACTAGAGTCCCAACACCCTCCTCTCTTCAGAGCAGGGGGTGCCTGGTTAAATGCTCTGGTTCTCCCATTGACTTCCATTGTGCTCGGGTGCGAGCATCGGGAAGTGTTCTACTCAATCAACACTAGTGGTGACTTGAAAAGTATTAATTGACATGAATATTACATGTACTTCCATAAGGCACTGTTAGGTCAGCTGTCTACAGTATGTCTGCCACTGCCCTGCTGTACCCTATGGGCATGATACCCGCATTACTCACCAAGCTGCTGCCTTGTGTTCCAGCCTCTGTCTCCTTAGGGTGCACGTGCTCACTTCTGGCCTCTAAAATGATCAGTGTATGTGATTTCAAATCCTTCCCCAGCCAATGCCTGGGGATTACTGGTTATTTAAGGCAACCTCCCCATTCAGAGGTTGCCTGTCTTAATAAGCACCGAGCTGGTGGTGGATCTGCCAAAGTTTTGTAGAGACGCTGGCCCCTACATAACTTCAGTGTATCCAGCATTGGTTTAAATTTAAGCCAGCTTCTACATTTAGACCATTTTCTACTCCTAAAACAGACGTAGAAAATAATGAAGAAAACAGGACTGGTGGCCCGTCCCCTTAACTGCACATGCCAGATCCAAATTTTTAGACCTGGCACAAGAGGTTAAAAGTCTCAGATTGCAGTGCAAATAACCGTTGCACCGCAACTTGCGCTAGAAATACACCTAATATAGATGCATTTCTGATTGTAAATGACCCCCGGTATGTATCATTATCTACTTTTAACCTTAAAAAATTATAGTTGACACATTCCCTTTAACAATTTTCTGCATTACCTTAAACATCAGCAATCCAATAGCACTTTCAGATTTTTTTATTTTTTTTTACCATTGCCACTTGCAGGGCTGGCGTTAGGGGAGGTGGGGAGGTCAAATTGGGCAATTGCACTGGGCCCCCGTCACCAAAGGGGCCCCCTTACAGTGGTTTTCCTCCAATCTTTAGAGAATGCAATGTTATGGAGCTCTGGAGGCTGGACTCAGGATCAGAGGTGAACTGGAATCAGTCTGCCCCATCAATTAGCCGGGCAGCAGCTAACTGAGGTTCCTCTGATAGCAGCTGATTTACTGCCTGTGCTCCCGTCATACACTCCCCCTCCCCCGGCACACACAGATACCTCAGCCCCTTATGGCTAGGTCTACACAACGACATTTGTCGCGTGACATTTTGTCGCACAACAATTTTTATAATGGTAATCTATGGTGTCGCACTGCGACATGCTGTAACTGCGACACGACATTCAAGATAGATTTTTCTGCAACTTTCACGTCGCAGTCACAGCATGTCGTATGTCGCAGTGCGACACCATAGACAACCATTATTAAAATTGTCTGTTGTGCCCTATGTGTCGCACGACTTATTGTCGCGCGACACATTTCGTCGTGTAGACCTAGCCTATTAGTCATGAAGAGCAGCATCGGGACAGAGATGGTGGAGGAGGATGTTTTCATTCATTCTGGATCCTGCCAGCTAACTCTCCTTCCAGTTCTCCCAGCTAGTGATGGCCTTGCGGTTCGCCCGGCGGTCGGTTTGCGGCGAACTTTGCTCGTTCGCAATTCGGCGAACATATGGCGATATTCGCGCCCGCCATATTCTTTTACATTGTGAAGAACTTTGATCCATGACACATCCATCCGGTGGTAAAGAACAGCCAATTTAAAAGTTTCAGCACATGGACATACCCCCTACCTTATAAATAAACCTGATCTGGCCTCCATTTTACATTCAGTCTTTTGCCAGTGTAGGGAGAGGTTGCTGTGTGGAGCAGGGACAGGCTGTTAGGGACACCAAATGCTAGCTAATAGGGCAACAAAAGTCCTTTTAAGGACTGGTATAGGTGTGCTATCGATAGGTGTGACTTACTGAGGGGTGTAATATACTTATAATATACTTTCTAACATAGAAAGCATATTGTAGTGGATTTGAATTCTGCAGCAGTTGTGAGCGGTTCTGCTGCGATACTGCAGCCAAACGCAATTAGAAAAAATAATTATAACTGGTGTAATATACCAGTCGCCCCTGAAAAAACTGATAGAAGCGGAGTGTTATATACCAATAATATACTTTCTATATAGTGCATTTGGGTACTGTATAGTGCATTTGGGTACAACAGCATTTGTTTGCGGTTTTGCTGCGTTCCCTCTGCTACACACAGTGACAAACGGTATTGGAAAAAATAATTATAACTGGTGTGATATACCAGTCTCCCCCCAAAAAAACTGATAGAAGCGGGGTGTATACCAATAATATAATTTCTTTATAGTGCATTTGGGTACTGCAGCATTTGTTTGCTGTTTTGCTGCGTTCCCTCTTCTACACACAGTGACAAATGGTATTGGAAAAAATAAATATAACTGGTGTGCGCATGCGCAAAAATTATATTGCCGATATTTCGCATTGAAAAAAATTATGAATGGAGATCGCAAATTTGAATAATACATCTGGTATGTCACTGTCCATGTTGTAGGACTATTTGTGCACTTCTAGTAATTATTTCTTGGCTGCAAATATGAGCTGAAGGTTTTTCAGGTTCACCTGCCATTAAAATGAATAGGACCCGCTGCGAACTTGCGGTTGGCAAAAATTTGATTGCGTTCGCGCGAGCGCATTTGCGAACCGTCCCGACAGATGTTCGTCCATCACTACTCCCAGCTGTGCTGCATAAAAAATAAGTGTATGTGTGTGTAAAGTGAATGTAATTATGTGCATATGTGAGTGTAAATTTGCAAATATGTGTTAAGTGTATATTGTCAGTTTTTATGTAGGTATATGTGTGTAAATATATATTTAAAAATGTGTGCGTGTCTATATATATATATATTTATATATACACACACTATATGTATGTTCTTATGTATGACTGTTTATAATGTATATGTATGAGTATATACTGTAAAATGTATGTTCTTATGTATGTTGTGTGAGTATATATGTGTAAACAAATATACCGTATGTCTGTATGTTCGTATGTTTTTGTGTATATACACTGACCAAAAATATAAACGCAACACTTTCGATTTTGCTCCCATTTTGCATGAGCTGAACTCAAAGATCTGAAACATTTTCTACATACACAAAATACCTATTACTTTCAAATATTGTTCACAAATCTGTCTAAATCTGTGTTCGTGAGCACTTCTCCTTTGCCGAGATAATCCATCCCACCTCACAGGTGTGGCATATCAAGGTGCTGATTAGGCAGCATGAATATTGCACAGGTGTGCCTTAGACTTCCCACAGTAAAAGGCCACTCTGCTCAGTTTTGCCTTACTGGGGGGGTAAGAAAACCAGTCAGTATCTGGTGTGGCCACCATTTTCCTCACGCAGTGCAACACATCTCTGTCGCATAGAGTTGATCAGGTTGATGATTGTGGCCTGTGGAATGTTGGTCCACTCCTCTTCAATAGCTGTACGAAGTTGCAGAATATTGGCAGGAACTGGAACACGCTGTTGTATACACCGATCTAGAGCATCCCAAACATGCTCAATGGGTGACATGTCCGGTGAGTATGCTGGCCAAGCAAGAACTGGGATGTTTTCAGCTTCCAGGAATTATATACAGATCCTTGCAATATGGGGCCATGCATTATCATGCTGCAACATGAGGTGATGGTCGTGGATGAATGGCACAACAATGGGCCTCAGGATCTCGGCACGGTATCTCTGTGCATTCAAAATGCCATCAATAAAATGCACCTCTGTTTGTTGTCCAGAACATATGCATGCCCATACCATAACCTCACCGCCACCATGGGCCACTCGATCTACAATGTTGACGTGAGAAAACTGCTCTCCCACACAACGCCACACACGCTGTCTGCCATCTGCCCTGAACAGTGAAAACCGGGACTCATCCATGAACAGAAATGCCTCTCCAACGTGATAGATGCCATTGAATGTGAGCATTTGCCCACTCAAGTCGGTTATGGCGACGAACTGCAGTCAGGTCCAGACCCCGATGAGGATGACGAGCATGCAGATGAGCTTCCCTGAGACTGTTCCTGAGACAGTTTGTGCAGAAATTCTTTGGTTATGGAAACCGATTGTTGCTGCAGCTGTCTGGGTGGTAGGTCTCAGACGATCATAGAGGTGAACATGCTGGATGTGGAGGTCCTGGGCTGGTGTGGTTACACATGGTCTGCCGTTGTGAGGCTGGTTGGATGTACTGCCAAATTCTCTGAAACGCCTTTGGAGACGGCTTATGGTAGAGAAATGAACATTCATTGCACGGGCAACAGCTCTGGTAGATATTCCTGCAATCAGCATGCCAATTGCACGCTTCCTCAAATGTTGCAACATCTATGGCATTGTGCTGCGTGATCAAACTGCACATTTCAGAGTGGTCTTTTATTGTGGGCAGTCTAAGGCACACCTGTGCAATATTCATGATGTCTAATCAGCACCTTGTTATGCCACACCTGTGAGGTGGGATGGATTATCTCGGCAAAGGAGAAGTGCTCACTAACACAGATTTAGACAGATTTGTGAACAATATTTGAGAGTAATGGGTCTTTTGTGTATATAGAAAATGTTTCAGATCTTTGAGTTTAGCTCATGCAAAATGGGAGCAAAACCGAAAGTGTTGCATTTATATTTTTGGTCAGTGTATATATATAAATATTATAACAAACAATAGGATCCCACAGGAGGTTGCCACGCTATTTAATACAGAAAAATAGGGTTATGTGGTCACTTGGACCTTCGCGCGTCTCTGCAGCCTCTCTGACTAGTATTACTAAAACTAAATCTTTATTATGAATACATTAAAACACATATAAACTTCTTGGGAACAAATTATTAAAACTCTCAGGAATAGGTTAGGTCCGGGATGTAATAACTTGTGCTTATGTGTAGGTTCACATGTCAATCTATATCGACCCCAAAGGGTTAACTACTAGATTATGATTCCCTATCTACCTGACCTAAAAATTAAAGACCCTGTATCCCTACATGTTTCGGCGAGCGTTTCGGCGTCTTCAGGGGATACTATACAGGTTCTGAGTTGGGGGCGGGGTCAGGGCTTTTAAACCCTCGGTTTAATTAGGATTTACCATTCAGCCAATCACAGTCACCTTAGGGTGGACCTACATAAATGCCCACCAATGAGTTAGGCTGCCTGGACATACATCATCGCTACGTCAGCGACGACGTCCTCCTGTTGGGCCGTGTATATATATATAACACACTGTGTATGTTCTTATATACGTTGATGTGAGTATATTTGTGTAAATATTAGTGATGAGCGGGAGGTGCCATATTCGATTTCGCGATATTTCGCGAATATTCGCATGAATATTCGTGTTATATTCGTCGAAATCGAATATTCGCAATTATTCCAATTATCGCGAAATTATTTTTTCGCATATTGCGAATATTTATCTTGATAGTATAAGGCAACGTTCCTATGCTAATGACTATGGCTAGGCTAATATGTGTATTTTACGAAATTTCGTAATATTGCTCTAACTTCGTCTCTTAGAATATTACGAATATTCTAAAAGACGAAGTTAGAGCAATATTAAGAACATGAAGATTTAAACTTAGCACTGCTATATTCCATATTCTAGCCTAATATGGAATATAGCTGTGCTAAGTTAGCACTGCTATATTCCATATTAGGCTAGAATATGGAATATAGCTGTGCTAAGTTGAAATCTTCATGCGACTATTTCGTGTTATATTTCTCGCATCGCAATTTCGACTTTTGCAAATGTTCTTAATATTGCTCTAACTTCGTCTTTTAGAATATTCGTAATATTCTAAAAGACGAAGTTAGAGCAATATTACGAAATTTCGTAAAATACACATAGATTGTATTTAAGCTAATATACTGCTAAAGTAATAATTTTTAATAGTGTACATATTTTACAAAACTTAAGTTCAGAAGAGGCAAAAAAAAATTACAGGAAAAAAAAGGGATTATAGCACTATATTAGCTAAATTACAATCTATATGTGTATTTTATGAAATTTCGTAATATTGTTCTAACTTCGTCTTTTAGAATATTCGTAATATTCTAAGAGACGAAGTTAGAGCAATATTACGAAATTTCTAAAAGACGAAGTTAGAGCAATATTAAGAACATTTGAAAAAGTCGAAATTGCAATGCGACTAATATAACACGAAATATTCGCATGAAGATTTCAACTTAGCACTGCTATACTCCATATTCTAGCCTAATATGGAATATAGCAGTGCTAACTTAGCACAGCTATATTCCATATTAGGCTAGAATATGGAGTATAGCAGTGCTAAGTTGAAATCTTCATGCGAATATTTCATGTTATATTACTCGCATCGCGATTGCGACTATTGCGAAATTTCGTAAAATACACATATAGATTAGATTGTAATTTAGCTAATATGGAATATAGCAGTAAGTTGAAAACGCCACTGACTGGAGCAGCCAGGAAGCCAGGAATCCAAAGGACAGGTAAGAACAACTTTAGGGAAGTGGGAAAGAAAAAAATATAATAATAAAAAAAAAGAAAAAAAAAGAATATTCGATTTCGCGAATATATAGAACGATATTCTAAATATTCGCGAAATCTCGAAATTGCGATATTCGAGAAAAAAATTCGCAATTCGAATATTCGTGCTCAACACTAGTAAATATGTGTGTACATACTGTATAGATATATAGATACTGTGAATACAGTAGAAATATATATTCTCTTATAGAAGTCAACAATAGGCAGAAGTGCTCATTCAAGTCTTGTCCCTCCTCACTAGCTGAAGACTCGGTAAGGCCTCATGCACATGACCGTATCTGTTTGTGGTCCACAAAACACGGATCCTGGCCATCAGCATGCCACCAATTTTTTCCAGTATACAGAAAAGAACATGTTCTGTTTTTATGGAGGGATATGGAACTGAAGTACGAATGTGGACAGCTCATGATATTCTATCTGCATTTTTGCGGCCCCATTGAAATGAATGTGTTCTCATGTGAGCCGCAAAAAACATGGAATGCATGCAGACCATAAATACTGTTATGTGCATGAGGCCTGTGATCCAGTCTTTCATTATTGAGGAGGGACAGTGCAAGGCTGAGTTTTTCTGCCTCCTTGCAGGGTCTCAATACCCCGATTCCCACCAATCAAAATTGGCAGGTCACTATGACATGTAGAAAGTGTTTTTAAAGGAGAGTTGCACTTTAAAGGCTATATTTGTTTGTCTTTCTAACCTGCTTCCTTTTTTTTTCAGTTACTTGGCAATTTGATATGGATGGTCTATCCTCAGGATAGGTCATCAGCATCAGATCAGTGGGGATCCGACTCCTGACAACCCTGCTGATCAGCTGTTTGAAGAGGCCATGACGCTCACCAGAGCTCCAGTGAGCACTGCGGTCTCTTTATAGTTTAAGTACAGCGCCATACATTAGACAGCAGTGATGCTTGGTATTGCAGCTCATCTTCTTTCACTTAAATGGTATTCAACTGAAACTTGGCCATGTGCCTGATATACAGTGACATCACTGGCCGCCCAACAGTTGATCGGCAGGTGTCCCGGGAGAAGATCCCAGCCGATCTGATATTGATGACCTATCCTAAAGATAATCTTATACACCTTACTGGTACTGTATTACACTGCAGCGAGAATCTGCGTGGAAAAACCATGTGTAATCCGCAATCAGTGGAGGCTATGTGTGAATGTGTTGTCTGTGCAATATTTCTTTTGGGGCCCCACTTAAAATTTTGCCCAGGGCCACACTTTGTCTAAAACCGGCCCTGAACACTTGTGTATGAAAACTCCTACAGATGTTTATATATATATATATATATATATATATATATATAATCCAAATAAATGTAACGCAGCACTCCTTGGATAAAAAGTGGAAAAAATTCAATATTTATTCAACACATGTTGATACAGGCTTGATAATGGCTCTGTGAGAGAGCTGAAACATTGCCTATATCAACATGTGTTGAATAAATATCAAATTTTTCTCTTACTTGAATCACTTGAAGCTAGGAGTGCTGCCCTGCCATTTTTTGTATATATATATATATATATATATATATATACAGTACAGACCAAAAGTTTGGACACACCTTCTCATTCAAAGAGTTTTCTTTATTTTCATGACTATGAAGGCATCAAAACTATGAATGAACACATGTGGAATTATATACATAACAAACAAGTGTGAAACAACTGAAAATATGTAATATTCTAGGTTCTTCAAAGTAGCCACCTTTTGCTTTGATTACTGCTTTGCACACTTTTGGCATTCTCTTGATGAGCTTCAAGAGGTAGTCCCCTGAAATGGTCTTCCAACAGTTTGCCTTCACTCTGCGGTCCAGCTCACCCCAAACCATCTCGATTGGGTTCAGGTCCGGTGACTGTGGAGGCCAGGTCATCTGGCGCAGCACCCCATCACTCTCCTTCATGGTCAAATAGCCCTTACTTTCAAAGTTTTCCCAATTTTTCGACTGACTAACTGACCTTCATTTCTTAACGTAATGATGGCCACTCGTTTTTCTTTACTTAGCTGCTTTTTTCTTGCCATAATACAAATTCTAACAGTGTATTCAGTAGGACTAACAGCTGTGTATCCACCTGACTTCTCCTCAACGCAACTGATGGTCCCAACCCCATTTATAAGGCAAGAAATCCCACTTATTAAACCTGACAGGACACACCTGTGAAGTGAAAACCATTTCAGGGGACTACCTCTTGAAGCTCATCAAGAGAATGCCAAGAGTGTGCAAAGCAGTAATCAAAGCAAAAGGTGGCTACTTTGAAGAACCTAGAATATGACATATTTTCAGTTTTTTCACACTTGTTTGTTATGTATATAATTCCACATGTTTTAATTCATAGTTTTGATGCCTTCAGTGTGAATCTACAATTTTCATAGTCATGAAAATAAAGAAAACTCTTTGAATGAGAAGGTGTGTCCAAACTTTTGGTCTGTACTGTATATATATATATATAAATAAATAAATAAAAAGACAGTATGCAATAAAAATGTCTTACCGCATTTATGACTGATTTCACTGCATGGATAATATATGAGATTATGGGCCTCCAAAATAGAATTCTGGTAAAAAAAGCCTTACATACAAAAGCTCTGAGTTAATTACTGGTACTTGTTTGTCATCAGATACACTAGATCTGAATTAGCCCTACTGTTGTTCTGTGGCAGAGCCATAGACAAAATGTACAGTCGCCCAGCTCAATTGGCAGATTAAAAACTATGTAGGGAATTTATCAAGCCCTGCACTCCAGATTTCTGGCTTCTAAAAGTCCCAAAATAGGACTCTATGACTTTTACGGCATATTTGAGTAAAAGGCCTGTGAAATTCTGCAGTCTTATACCACTTATTCCAGTTTTCAAAAGTGGATTTAAAAAGTTGCAAAAATTGTTACAGGCTAACTCCAGGAAAGAAGTGGTCTAGAAAGTGGAGTAACATCTCAAGACTTAAAAGTTTAGACTTAAAACTGCATCAAATTTATGACAAATTGTGTGAAATTTGATAAATTTGGTGCAAATTACGGCAACGTAGAGTCCTGCAAAACTCACTACAAAAAGTTCCTCCATGATAAATATTCTCCAATAAATCTAGTATAAGGATTTCTTCGGTAAATTTCTCATCTCCATCAATTTATCTCTCTTTCATAATATCACTTGGTAAAATACAATTTTGCTTATAGCTACAAAACTGATTCTACTCTAATTCTGCTACTTTTCCAAATTCATCTTCACTTCCAATTTGTTGCTTGATGTCACATCATAACAATAACTCTGTCTAATTTTGCCTCTACCTCAGACACACTAAAACATGTCATAAAATAATTTGTTCTCCATTGAATTTCAGAGGGAAAAATGTCTGACTATGTATTCTCCAGAGATTTGAAATTGAAACTTGCTATAAGCCCTGACACACTGAATAATGCTGAACAGCATACTATATACCTTTTATCTGAAATGAGCTACAGATTGAGACCGTCTTTGTGTTATTCTCTTAGGCCATGTCCTGTACTCATCACAAAGTACAATCATTCCCTCTCTGTATTCTAATGTAATGAATTAGTTTATAGATTTTATGCGATAAAACTTTGAGTTTCCATTGGTTCCTTGCTCTATTTCTCTGCAGTTGTCCAGTGTCAGAGTTTAAACTGAATTTTAGTGTGAATTATAGCAATTAGTTGATTCTTTCCTAATCAAAGACAGACAGCAGGAGTTCTCTCTGCAGGAAATGTAGTTTCTAGGTTTTATTCTTTAAATCTTCAGTTCCACAACATATGAAGTATCTTAATTCTGAGTTTATAGATGGGGAGGTCAACTGTTCAAGATCTCTTGGCCAAAAAGGACAGTGGCCTGCCATGTCTAGCATTATACAGACAACCCATAGATTTAAAGGGGCGCTGCATAATCCTTAGTTTTCCTTGTGGTGGGTATGCAGGATAATTAAATAATTATATGGTTAATGTGTACAACAGAATATGCCATACATGTCTGATAGATCTGTGATCTACATCGGGAACCACTGCTATCTCCAAAACATGGCTCCAATAATCACCACCCTACTTGGTGAGGTGGTTGCCAGCCCGCGTATCCAGACAAATGATAAATGGAGAGGTGGCCATGTTGTTTGCTATTCTATTCATTAAAAAAAACAGCAGAGCATGCTTGCCTCACGAGGTGGGAAGTATATTCCTTTCTGTAGACAAGTATGACTCTCTCAGACAATATCCTTATTGTCAAGGTTCCCTTCTAAAAAGTAGGGTTTGGCCAAAGCAAATAATGCCTTCTCAAGCATGTGATATAGTGATAAATTTGATGTTTATGAATAGAGTTGAGCGAACACCTGGATGTTCGGGGTCGAGAAGTTCGGCCGAACTTCCCGTAAATGTTCGGGTTTTGGATCCGAACCCGAACCGAACTTCGTCCCGAACCCGAACCCCATTGAAGTCAATAGGGACCCGAACTTTTGGGCACTAAAAAGGCTGTAAAACAGCCCAGGAAAGAGCTAAAGGGCTGCAAAAGGCAGCAACATGTAGGTAAATCCCCTGCAAACAAATGTGGATAGGGAAATGAATAAAAAAATAAATAAAAAAAAATAAAAAATGAACCAATATCAATTGGACAGAGGTCCCATAGCAGAGGATCTGGCTTCACGTCAGCAGAGAATCAGTCTCTTCCTGCCATAGCAAAGAATCTGGCTTCATGTCAGCACAGAATCAGTCTCTTCATGCCATAGCAGAGAATCTGGCTTCATGTCAGCACAGAATCAGTCTTCATGTCATAGCAGAGAATCAGGCTTCACGTCACCCACCACTGGAACAGGCCACTGTCACACATTTAGGCCCCGGCACCCAGACAGAGGAGAGCGGTCCCGTAACAGAGAATCTGGCCTTATGTCAGCGCAGAATCTGTCTTCATGTCATAGCAGAGAATCAGGCTTCACGTCACCCACCACTGGAACAGGCCACTGTCACACATTTAGGCCCCGGCACCCAGACAGAGGAGAGCGGTCCCGTAACAGAGAATCTGGCCTTATGTCAGCACAGAATCTGTCTTCATGTCATAGCAGAGAATCAGGCTTCACGTCACCCACCACTGGAACAGGCCACTGTCACACATTTAGGCCCCGGCACCCAGACAGAGGAGAGCGGTCCCGTAACAGAGAATCTGGCCTTATGTCAGCACAGAATCTGTCTTCATGTCATAGCAGAGAATCAGGCTTCACGTCACCCACCACTGGAACAGGCCACTGTCACACATTTAGGCCCCGGCACCCAGACAGAGGAGAGAGGTCCCGTAACAGAGAATCTGGCCTTATGTCAGCGCAGAATCTGTCTTCATGTCATAGCAGAGAATCAGGCTTCACGTCACCCACCACCGGAACAGGCCACTGTCACACATTTAGGCCCAGGCACCCAGGCAGAGGAGAGAGGTCCCCTAACAGAGAATCTGGCCTTATGTCAGCGCAGAATCTGTCTTCATGTCATAGCAGAGAATCAGGCTTCACGTCACCCACCACTGGAACAGGCCACTGTCACACATTTAGGCCCAGGCACCCAGGCAGAGGAGAGAGGTCCCGTAACAGAGAATCTGGCCTTATGTCAGCGCAGAATCTGTCTTCATGTCATAGCAGAGAATCAGGCTTCACGTCACCCACCACTGGAACAGGCCACTGTCACACATTTAGGCCCCGGCACCCAGACAGAGGAGAGCGGTCCCGTAACAGAGAATCTGGCCTTATGTCAGTGCAGAATCTGTCTTCATGTCATAGCAGAGAATCAGGCTTCACGTCACCCACCACTGGAACAGGCCACTGTCACACATTTAGGCCCAGGCACCCAGGCAGAGGAGAGAGGTCCCGTAACAGAGAATCTGGCCTTATGTCAGCGCAGAATCTGTCTTCATGTCATAGCAGAGAATCAGGCTTCACGTCACCCACCACTGGAACAGGCCACTGTCACACATTTAGGCCCCGACACCCAGACAGAGGAGAGATTCATTCAACTTTGGGTTGCCCCGCAATATAATGGTAAAATGAAATTAAAAATAGTATTGAATGAGGAAGTGCCCTGGAGTAGAATAATATATTGTTAAGGGGTGGTAGTTAATATCTAATCTGCACAAGGGATGGACAGGTCCTGTGGGATCCATGCCTGGTTCATTTTTATGAACGTCAGCTTGTCCACATTGGCTGTAGACAGGCGGCTGCGTTTGTCTGTAATGACGCCCCCTGCCGTGCTGAATACACGTTCAGACAAAACGCTGGCCGCCGGGCAGGCCAGCACCTCCAAGGCATAAAAGGCTAGCTCTGGCCACGTGGACAATTTGGAGACCCAGAAGTTGAATGGGGCCGAACCATCAGTCAGTACGTGGAGGGGTGTGCACAGGTACTGTTCCACCATGTTAGTGAAATGTTGCCTCCTGCTAACACGTTCCGTATCAGGTGGTGGTGCACTTAGCTGTGGCATGTTGACAAAACTTTTCCACATCTCTGCCATGCTAACCCTGCCCTCAGAGGAGCTGGGCGTGACACAGCTGCATTGGCGACCTCTTGCTCCTCCTCTGCCTTCGCCTTGGGCTTCCACTGGTTCCCCTGTGACATTTGGGAATGCTCTCAGTAGCGCGTCTACCAACGTGCGCTTGTACTCGCGCATCTTCCTATCACGCTCCATTGTAGGAAGTAAGGTGGGCACATTGTCTTTGTACCGGGGATCCAGCAGGGTGGCAACCCAGTAGTCCGCACACGTTAAAATGTGGGCAACTCTGCTGTCGTTGCGCAGGCACTGCAGCATGTAGTCGCTCATGTGTGCCAGGCTGCCCAGAGGTAAGGACAAGCTGTCCTCTGTGGGAGGCGTATCGTCATCGTCCTGTGTTTCCCCCCAGCCACGCACCAGTGATGGGCCCGAGCTGCTTTGGGTGCCACCCCGCTGTGAACATGCTTCATCCTCATCCTCCTCCACCTCCTCCTCATCCTCGTCCTCCTCGTCCTCCAGTAGTGGGCCCTGTCTGGCCACATTTGTACCTGGCCTCTGGTGTTGCAAAAAACCTCCCTCTAAATCACTTCGAAGAGACTGGCCTGAAAGTGCTAAAAATGACACCTCTTCCTCCTCTTCCTCCTGGGCCACCTCCTCTTCCATCATCACCCTAAGTGTTTTCTCAATGAGACATAGAAGTGGTATTGTAACGCTGATAACGGCGTCATCGCCACTGGCCATGTTGGTGGAGTACTCGAAACAGCGCAACAGGGCACACAGGTCTCGCATGGAGGCCCAGTCATTGGTGGTGAAGTGGGTCTGATCCACAGTGCGACTGACCCGTGCGTGCTGCAGATGAAACTCCACTATGGCCTGCTGCTGCTCGCACAGTCTGTCCAGCATATGCAAGGTGGAGTTCCACCTGGTGGGCACGTCGCATATGAGGCGGTGAGCGGGAAGGCCGAAGTTACGCTGTAGCGCAGACAGGCGAGCAGCAGCAGGGTGTGAACGCCGGAAGCGCGAACAGACGGCCCGCACTTTATGCAGCAGCTCTGACATGTCGGGGTAGTTGCGAATGAAATTCTGCACCACCAAATTCAGCACATGCGCCAGGCAAGGGATGTGCATCAAACCGGCTAGTCCCAGAGCTGCAACGAGATTTCGCCCATTATCGCACACCACCAGGCCGGGCTTGAGGCTCACCGGCAGCAACCACTCGTCGGTCTGTTGTTCTATACCCCACCACAACTCCTGTGCGTTGTGGGGCCTGTCCCCCAAACATATGAGTTTCAGAATGGCCTGCTGACGTTTACCCCGTGCTGTGCTGAAGTTGGTGGTGAAGGTGTGTGGCTGACTGGATGAGCAGGTGGAAGAAGAGGAGGAGGAAGCTGAGTAGAGGAGACAGGAGGCAAAGAATGTTGCCCTGCGATCCTTGGCGGCGGAAGGACGTGCGCCAAACAGCTCTCCGCCTGGGGCCCAGCCGCCACTACATTTACCCAGTGTGCAGTTAGGGAGATATAGCGTCCCTGGCCGTGCTTACTGGTCCACGTATCTGTGGTTAGGTGGACCTTGCCACAGATGGCGTTGCGCAGTGCACACTTGATTTTATCGGACACTTGTTTGTGCAGGGAAGGCACGGCTCTCTTGGAGAAGTAGTGGCGGCTGGGAACAACATACTGTGGGACAGCAAGTGACATGAGCTGTTTGAAGCTGTGTGTGTCCACCAGCCTAAATGACAGCATTTCATAGGCCAGTAGTTTAGAAATGCTGGCATTCAGGGCCAGGGATCGAGGGTGGCTAGGTGGGAATTTACGCTTTCTCTCAAATGTTTGTGATATGGAGAGCTGAACGTTGCCGTGTGACATGGTTGAGATGCTTGGTGACGCAGGTGGTGGTGTTGGTGGTACATCCCATGTTTGCTGGGCAGCAGGTGCCAACGTTCCTCCAGAGGCGAAGGAAGAGGCGGAGGCGGCGGCAGCAGCAGCAGAAGAGGCCGAGGCGGCAGCAGCAGAAGAGGTAGCAGGGGGAGCCTGAGTGACTTCCTTGTTTTTAAGGTGTTTACTCCACTGCAGTTCATGCTTTGCATGCAGGTGCCTGGTCATGCAGGTTGTGATAAGGTTCAGAACGTTAATGCCTCGCTTCAGGCTCTGATGGCACAGCGTGCAAACCACTCGGGTCTTGTCGTCAGCACATTGTTTGAAGAAGTGCCATGCCAGGGAACTCCTTGAAGCTGCAGTTGGGGTGCTCGGTCCCAGATGGCGGCGGTCAGTAGCAGGCGGAGTCTCTTGGCGGCGGGGGTTCTGATTTTGCCCACTGCTCCCTCTTTTGCTACGCTGTTGGATCGGTCTCACCACTGCCTCTTCCTCCGAACTGTGAAAGTCAGTGGCACGACCTTCATTCCATGTGGGGTCTAGGACCTCATCGTCCCCTACATCGTCTTCCACCCAGTCTTGATCCCTGACCTCCTGTTCAGTCTGCACACTGCAGAAAGACGCAGCAGTTGGCACCTGTGTTTCGTCATCATCAGAGACGTGCTGAGGTGGTATTCCCATGTCCTCATCATCAGGAAAAATAAGTGGTTGTGCGTTAGTGCATTCTATCTCTTCCACCCCTGGGGAAGGGCTTGGTGGATGCCCTTGGGAAACCCTGGCAGCAGAGTCTTCAAACAGCATAAGAGACTGCTGCATAACTTGAGGCTCAGACAGTTTCCCTGATATGCATGGGGGTGATGTGACAGACCGATGGGCTTGGTTTTCATGCGCCATCTGTGCGCTTTCTGCAGAAGACTGGGTGGGAGATAATGTGAACGTGCTGGATCCACTGTCGGCCACCCAATTGACTAATGCCTGTACCTGCTCAGGCCTTACCATCCTTAGAACGGCATTGGGCCCCACCAAATATCGCTGTAAATTCTGCTGGCTACTGGGACCTGAGGTAGTTGGTTCACTAGGACGTGTGGCTGTGGCAGAACGGCCACGTCCTCTCCCAGCACCAGAGGGTCCACTAACACCACCACGACCATGTCCACGTCCGCGTCCCTTATTAGATGTTTTCCTCATTGTTCCCGTTCACCACAATTTTGAGAATGGCAAATTTGGGAATGCTTTTTCAACCCAGAACAAAAAGTCTGCTTTTACGGTCACTACAAATAACTTGACCAGCAAAAACAGTGCAGATTTGGTTGAATAGAGATGTGAGACCTGTTTTTTTTTGCGCTGTGTGACAGGTATAGGTTTAATCACAGAATGACACTTCTATCAGCACGCTAGCGTGTGTCTTAGGTTTTTCTGAATGACACTATCAATACCTTCAATGTAAGATTTTCTTTTTGGGATAGATTTCAAGTAGGCCTCAAATACCAGAAACTAGTTATTTTGAGAATGGGAAATTTGGGAATGCTTTTTCAACCCAGAGCAAAAAGTCTGCTTTTACGGTCACTACAAATAACTTGACCAGCAAAAACAGTGCAGATTTGGTTGAATAGAGATGTGAGACCTGTTTTTTTTTTGCGCTGTGTGACAGGTATAGGTTTAATCCCAGAATGACACTTCTATCAGCACGCTAGCGTGTGTCTTAGGTTTTTCTGAATGACACTCTCAATACCTTCAATGTAAGATTTTCTTTTTGGGATAGATTTCAAGTAGGCCTCAAATACCAGAAACTAGTTATTTTGAGAATGGGAAATTTGGGAATGCTTTTTCAACCCAGAAAAAAAAGTGTGCTTTTACGGTCAATACAAATAACTTGACCAGCTAAAACAGTACAGATTTGATTGAATAGAAATGTCAGGTCTATTTTTTAGGCGCTGGGTGACAGGCTCAACTTGCCCCCGATGTAATATATGGCCAAAAAATAACCACACTGTTGATGGTTAAATGCACTTGGGTGACACAGGCTCAGCCTGCACCAGATGTAGTATATGGCCAAAAAATAATCAGACTGTTGATGGTTAAATGCACTTGGGTGACACAGGCTCAGCCTGCACCAGATGTAGTATATGGCCAAAAAATAATCAGACTGTTGATGGTTAAATGCACTTCGGTGACACAGGCTCAGCCTGCAGCTGATGTAGGATATAGCACAAAATAACCACACTATCGATGGTTAAATACGCTTGGTGATAGCTCGTGCTGGCGCACCACAAGTCACAAAATGGCCGCCGATCACCCCAGAAAAAATGTGTTCTAAAAACGCTCTGGGCAGCCTCAAAAAAGTGAGCAAGTCAATAATAGCACTTCAATGATCCACAGCTGCAGATCGATCACAGAATGAAGTCTTTTGGAGGAGTTAATCTGCCTAATCTCGCCCTAACGTCGCAGCTGCAACCTCTCCCTATACTGATCATAGCAGAGTGACGTGCGGCGCTACGTGACTCCAGCTTAAATAGAGGCTGGGTCACATGGTGCACTGGCCAATCACAGCCATGCCAATAGTAGGCATGGCTGTGATGGCCTCTTGGGCCAAGTAGTATGACGCTTGTTGATTGGCTGCTTTGCAGCCTTTCAAAAAGCGCCAAGAAAGCGCCAAACACCGAACCCGGACTTTTACGAAAATGTTCGGGTTCGGGTCCGTGTCACGGACACCCCAAAATTCGGTACGAACCCGAACTATACAGTTCGGGTTCGCTCATCCCTATTTATGAATATTCTGATTCCAAAATGTTGTTTGTAGTACAAGGCAAGGACTTGTTTGTTTATATTTTCACTTTGCTAGGCAGAGGCTTCTGCCTAGCAGTGTTGCTGATGACATCACCGGCATTGATGGGCGGGCTTTAGCCCTGCTGGCCATCTTACAGGCTAGAACAGCACTAAAGCCCGCCCATCAGTGCCAGTGACGTCACTGGGCTCAATGCTAGGCGATAGCCTCCGCCTAGCTTTACCCTATGGAGAGCCTGGTACGTCACCGGATCTCAATTAAAAGCCTTTGCCCTGCACAATTCTGTGCAGGGCAAAGGAGAGCATTGGAGCATGAAATACTCTGATGGTCATATCAGGAGGGCTGCCTTGGTGAAAATGGGGGTATGTCCGGGTTCAGCTCTGAACCCAGACAACCCCTTTAAAGACACCAGTTCTGTATGGAGACTAACTGGAAGTAATCCATGGTATGGAGACTTATTGTCAATGCTCTTTGAGAAATTAATATGCAAAGAGGTATCTCCCAAGAAAGAGAACAATCTCGCCAGCACCTATGAGTCAAGATCTGACTTTCCAACAAGCCTTGGGATTTGACAATCAAATATAGCCAGGCCAGATATCTATACTCCATACTCCAGTGCCTCTTCATAACTTTGGCGGATCCACCGCCAGCTATGGGCCTTTATTAAGACCGGCGTCTAAAACTCCGGTTTTAATAAATGTGCCCCTAAGTCCCTTTCTTGATATTTTTGGGGTTTGTAAAAATTCGCTATGAACTTCTGGCATTTTTCAAAAGTGTCATTTTGGGCTGGCATTGTTTTGTTTCCCCTTTTTTTTTTAAGACTTGCTTCTGTAGAGAAGTTGCTGTGATTTCATAAGAAAAAAAAACACAAAAGAAGCAAAAACACTAACTACAAAAAACCCGTGGGGCGCAATTATCAAAGTGGTGTAAAGTAGACCTGGCTTAGTTGCCCATAGCAACCAATTAGATTCCGCCTTTCATTTTCCAAAGGAGCTGTCCAAAATTAAAGGAGAAAACTGGTTGCTATGGGCAACTAAGCCAGGTCTACTTTACACCACTTTGATAAATGACCCCCTGTGTATTTAAGTGGTTTTGTAATTTTCTGTAACATCTGTCTGGTTTGTTTTTTGCAAAAAAAAAAAGACAAAAGCCATCGGAAAGACAAGGCATTAAAAAAAAGACGTAGTATCCCAGAGTGGCTTCCTTTTGCGTCAGTGGCAATTCCTAGAACAATATTACATGATATATTTTAATATAGTATTAACAGAGGCTATTTCCATTGATGCATGTTAGTATGAATGTGTATTGATTTTGGCAATCTAATTAGGGGGAATGCAATTTTAACCAGTAATACACTAAAAATGTAGGACCAACATCTATTAAAGTGTTTTTCTTGGAAACTCTTTCTGCCAAAGATGTGTTGCCCAAAATGTTTTCCAAGCACAAAGCTGTGCTGTGCCAAAATTCCCATGTGCGCACAAACTGTGTTTTCCGTGGTGGTATTCATCAGATTGATATACAGTTTGTGACTCAGCTCAGTTCCACGCAGATGTCTTCTCTGATATAATAAATAAAGGGAGCATTACACCACTGCAACGGCAGAGAATGCTTTTTCAGGAATTTTTAAAATTTATGGCAGCTCTTTGTATTAGACACCATACCATTAGTTTTAGGCCATGACATTGGCAGTGCACATTCATGCATTCTTTGGTTTGTCGAACTTGTGTAGGGTATGATTATTGCAGACTATGATTGTTTGGGCATTGTAAGAGCTCATTTTAAGAAAAATCTGGTAATGGAATGGATATCCTTTAAAAAAAAATTTTTTCCATTTAAGAAATTTGTAGTATATTGCTATAATATGTGGCCAATGTCAGTCTGCCACACTTCTTCTGCTCCTGTCTGCTCTATTTCACTATTTACATAGGCCAGGCATGCTCAACCTGCGGCCCTCCAGCTGTTGCAAAACTACAACTCCCAGCATGCCTGAACAGCCTTTAGATATCAGCCTACAGCAGGGCATAGTGGGAGTTGTAGTTTTACAACAGCTGGAGGGCCGCAGGTTGAGCATCCCTGACATAGGCCATAAAGTTAGCCATTAACTAGCTGTTGTGGGTGCTCACAGTAGTTGGACCATCACCAATCTGACATTGATTTCTTATCCAAACAAAAAATCTATTTAATGTGCTTTGCATAAAGGAAATGTACCGTACCATATTATTTCACTATTAGACATACTTTTTTGATAAAACATTTTGCTGCAATCTTCTGGTGTCTCTAATGGACCAACAGCATGCAGCTGCCAGCATGTGGAAGCAGAAGACCCCATGTGATTCCTGACAGAAGAGTGTTATGGGAACAGCGTGTTCTTACACAAAAACTTCTGTAAAATGACTGTTCAGTGAGAAAGTAGCATACAGATATAGCAGAGCTAAAATTTACTCTGAAAAAGTAAATTAAAATGTTCTTGCCATTGTTTACTTAAAGGGGTTGTCCGATATATATATTAAAAAATTTCTTTTTGTTATATGCTTTGGAGGGGGACCGCCTTCATAGCCGCTTGCACTCCGCTGACATCGTTTGTCGCAGTGCGGCTCCTGTTGCCCTTTTTCTTATATATATATATATATATATATAAAAAACAAACACTGTAAGGGTACATTCACATGACCATACTTATGCAATTTTGCAGAAAGGATGCAGACCCCTTCATTTCAATAGGGCCACAAAAGATGTGGACAGAACACCGTGTGCTGTCCGTATCCTTACTTCCGTTCTGCCCACGCAAAAAAAAAAAAAACAATAAAGCATGTCCTATTAGACATTTCTATCATACAGCTGTCCGTGTGTATTTCCGAAAATGTGCAACTCACATGGCAGGTATCTATGTTTTGTGGATACGCAATTTGCAGACCACAAAACACAGTCGTGTGAATGTACTATTAATCTGATAGTTCTGTTCTGGCCCCTTGTTTACATGCAGTTGAAGAACTGTGGGGGGGGTGTAACAACAATCTCTGAGGGTGTCATCAAAGACTGCCTTTCCCCAGCCCCTGCTCTGCAAAGGGGGTGAATAAAAGTGCTGCCCTGACTACAGTCTGACCACTGGGATACGTACTGAAGCAGCATGTTGTATGTGTAGGACTACGAGTCCCAGCTATACAATACAATGACATCGCTGATACACATAGTATCCTCCCCCTACCTGTTCTTGTGCAATGCTCTGCAGACACTTTTTCACAGCCAGCATGAGAGTACAGAGGAGAGAACTCCTCCAGTCTGTCAGCTCTGTGCTTGCTGGGTGAGGAGGGGGGAAGATCCTGTGCACAGTGCCTGGAGAAAAGGTAAACCTGCAGCTGCTCAGTGCCTGAGGCAGAGCCTCCAACTTTGAGTCTGTGCTGCTTATGGTAGAAGGGATTAAACTTTTCTGAAGAATCCAGTGGGAGGGGACACAGGGCAGACAGCTCAGCCAGCAGATCGGGCAGTGCAGGGGGGCATGGCTTGTTGCTCCAACCAGCACAGCCCGCAGTGAGGTTCCATGCATAGAGGCAGGACTGCTCCCTCCTGCACCCTCAAGTTTGTGCACAGAACGTCATCAGAGCGGGGAAAGAAGCTGACATCATGGGTTATGTGATGCTCAGCTAACTAGGAAAACAGGGCCACTGTAGATTAACTGAATTGAAAATCCCTTATATTTGCTTAGTTAGAAGAAAAAAATAATAATAACTTAGACAAGTTTAGCTCAGCTATATCTGTAGGTATTTGTATACACAGCACAGGGAATCTGTAAATTTCCTGAGCTGCAATAACCCTCTATGTAGTTCCCTCTATCCATGTAAGCTGTAACAACTCTCTAACAATGAAGTGAGCAAGTGCAACTCTTTAAAGAGGACCTATCATGGTTTTTACTTATTCTAGATAAATACCTTTACTTGTGGGGTACCCCCTCCTGAGCCCCACTGTGCCCTCCTGTAGTTTTCCCACTCAGTATGTTAATACTGAGCATCGAAACAGGGAGGAGGAGACGCCAGGGTTTTCACAATGGGCGTCTCCTTCTCCCTGGCTGTGCCGCAGCGGAGAGCATCACAGCCAGGGAGAAGGTGAGTTTTTTTTTCTCCCTGGCTGTGATGCTCTGCGCTGTGATTGGGGAGAAGGAGACGCCCATTGAGAAACCCTGGCGTATCCTCCTCCCTGTACTGATGCTCAGTATTAACATACTGAGTGCGAAACCTACAGGGGGGCACAGCGAGGCGCAGGAGCGATATTTAAAAAAAACAGGAAGGGTGGCAGCATCAGCAAGTAAAGGTATTTATCTAGAATAATTAAAAACCATGAAAGGTCCTCTTTAAGAATGACCTGAGCAAGTGAAAAAGTTTCATCCCCATTAAGGGTCCATTCACACGTCCGCAGGGTTTTTTGCAGATCGGCAAAACACCGGGCCGGCACCCCAATAGAAATGCCTATTCTTGTCCGTAGCTGCGGACAAGAATAGGACATGTTCTATTTTTTTTGCGGAGCCGCGGACCGGAAGTTCGCGGCCGGGGACCGGAAATGCGGATGCAGACAGCACACTATGTGCTGTCTTTTCCGTCCCCATTGAAAATGAATGGGTCCGCACCCGTTCCGCATAATTGCGTGGACCCAAAGTCTGAATGGAGCCTAAGAGGTTCTGTGGTTTCATAATGTTTTTTTTTTTGTTAATCTGAATTCAGTACTCCAAGCACTGCATGTTTCTGCCCCAATATACCTATTTGTCATCTCAGCACTTTCCTCCACCTTTTCTTAGCATCCTGGCACAATATTTGCATATAGAACTTCATGTTTTGCTCGGCTTTCTGCTGTTTGTGCTAACCAAACCCAGAATGCTTTGCTCTGCAGTGTTTCTCAGGGCTTGCTTCTCTTAGCTAAGAGAATAGTCTGCAGAGAGAATAGTGTGACGGGGAGCAAGCCCTGAGAAGCATGGCACTGCAAAGTATGCTGGGTTTGGTTAGAAAACCTGGCAAGAAGATGATTAAAACAAAAAGTCCTGCATGTAAACATTGTGTCTAAATGGGCTGATGGCGAGAACAGAGAAATGGAAAAAATAGGTATTTGGGGCAGAAATATGCAGTCTTTGGGGTACTGAATGCAGTTAAAAAATTATTATGGAAACGGCGAGCCCCTTTAAGCTCTGTCTCTCAATCTATGTTGCTTGGTGAGCTTAGGGGAGGGAGAGAGCACTATAGCTGACAATATGATAGGCCACTGTGGTTGGCATTGTATGGCACTGTAACTAATATTGTGTTGGCGCTGTAAATAGCATTGTGGTAGAGCGTTGTGGGTGGCAATGTGGTGGAGCACTGTTGCTGGCATTGTGGTAGGGCAATGTGGGTGGAATTATGCTGGTAGACTGTGGCTGGCATTGTAGTAGGGCACTATGGCTATCAGTGTCATGGTACACTGTGGCTGGCATTGTACTAGGGTACTATGGCTGGCACTGTGGTGAGGGAAAGTGGCTGGATATGTTGTTGATCACTGTGGTACTGAATATTGCTCTCACCAAATACTAGTTTAAAAAATGCAATCTTATGGTCCAGTGCTTCATATAGTTAGAGATGTCCCAAACTATTCGCCGGTGAACATAGCTTGTTCGCGTTCGCCGCGGCGGGCGAACATATGCGATGTTTGGTCCGCCCCCTATACATCATCATTGAGCAAACTTTGACCCTGTACCTCAGAGTCAGCAGACACATTCCAGCCAATCAGCAGCAGACCCTCCCTCCCAGACCCTCCCACCTCCTATCAAAAAGCAAGGACAGCATCCATCTTAGATTCATTCTGAAGCTGCAGTGTCACAAATTTGACTAAGTTGTAATCGCAATGCGATTAATACAGGTTATATTAATCGCATTGCGAATTTAACTTCGAGCTGGGTTCCTAATGGTTGTATTGCTAGAATATAACGAAGATTGAGAATATAGTGCTATATTCGTTATATTCGGCAATTCTAGCAATACAACCAATAGGAACTCAGATCTAAGTTGTAATCGCAATGCGATTAATACAGGTTATATTATAGAGCTGGGTTCCTAATGGTTGTATTGCTAGGATATAACGAAGATTAAGAATATAGTGCTTTATTCGTTATATTCGTCAATTCTAGCAATACAACCATTAGGAACTCAGATCTAAGTTGTAATCGCAATGCGATTAAGGCTGAGTTCACACGGGCAAGATTTCTACGCAGGTGCAATGCGTGAGGTGAACGCATTGCACCCGTACTGAATCTGGACCCATTCACTTCTATGGGGCTGTGCACATGAGCGGTGATTTTCACGCATCACTTATGCGTTGCGTGAAAATCGCAGCATGGTCTGTATTGTGCGTTTTTCACGCAACGCAGGCCCCATAGAAGTGAATGGGGCTGAGTGAAAATCGCAAGCATCCGCAATCAAGTGCGGATGCGGTGCGATTTTCACGCACGGTTGCTAGGTGACAGTCTATTCACTGTATTATTTTCCCTTATAACATGGTTGTAAGAGAAAATAATAGCATTCTTTAATACAGAATGCTTAGTAGGTGGTCAATTGAGGGTTAAAAAATAAAAAATAATTAACTCACCTTCTCCTCTTGATCGCGTAGCTGCCGGTCTCTTCTTACTTCTTTAATCATGAGCTGACGGCTAAAGGACCTGTGGTGACGTCAGATCACATGGTCCATCACCACGGTGATGGACCATGTGATTGGACCATGTAATCTAACGTCACCACAGGTCCTTTAGCCGTCAGCTCATGATTAAAGAAGTAAGAAGAGACCGGCAGCTACGCGATCAAGAGGAGAAGGTGAGTTAATTCTATTTTATTTTTTAACCCTCAATTGACCACCTACTAAGCATTCTGTATTCAGAATGCTATTATTTTCCCTTATAACCATGTTATAAGGGAAAATAATAACATCTACACAACACCGAACCCAAACCTGAACTTCTGTGAAGAAGATCGGGTCTGGGTACCACAGTCAGTTTTTTATCACGCGCATGCAAAACGCATTGCACCCGCGCGATAAAAACTGAACAACGGAACGCAATCGCAGTAAAAACTGACTGCAATTGGGTACCTACTTTGCCGCAACGCATCCGGACACGCTCGTGTGAACTCAGCCTAATACAGGTTATATTAATCGCATTGTGAATTCAACTTAGAGCTGGGTTCCTAATGATTGTATTGCTAGAATATAATGAAGATTGAGAATATAGTGCTATATTCGTTATATTCGTCAATTCTAGCAATACAACCATTAGGAACTCAGATCTAAGTTGTAATCGCAATGCGATTAATACAGGTTATATTAATCGCATTGCGAATTTAACTTACCACACTCTGTGTCAACTACGTAATTTTCCATGGGAGTTTTGCCATGGATCCCCCTCCGGCATGCCACAGTCCAGGTGTTAGTGTTGAAACAACTTTTCCATCACTATTGTGGCCAGAAAGAGTCCCTGTGGGTTTTAAAATTCGCCTGCCTTTTGAAGTCTATGGCGGTTCGCCCGGTTCGCCCATTCGCGAACAATTTCGGAAATTCGAGCTCGCCGTTCGCGAATGGAAAATTTTATGTTCGCGACATCTCTACTTATAGTCTGAAAAACTTTTTTTTTGTAGATATATTTTTATATCCTATAAAAATAAGTACATTTTCTGCCCTGATCTAACTTTCATTTACTGAAATCAGAGTAGATGTGTAAAAACTAACATCCCATGTTATATTATCAGTATTATATATGATTAACATTATGTTTTATCCATGTAATCAGAGATTGCATCACAAATATTCACTTTCTGAGAATATTCATTCTAATGTGATATTTTATTGCAGGGCTTTAATCAGTTCAGATGATCAGAGGATTCTGACAGCAGATGTCATTGCAATCTTTTTACAGGTCTCTGGGCAGCAAATTTAAAAGTTAAAAGTTCTCACTGTTACCATTGTAACAATATCCTTTCTCCTGACTAACATCACTAATGGTGCAAACAAGAGTGACACATACAGTCATGTGAAAAAATTAGGACACCCTTTGAAAGCATGTGGTTTTTTGTAACATTTTTAATAAATGGTTATTTCATCTCCGTTTCAACAATACAGAGAGATTAAAGTAATCCAACTAAACAAAGAAAACTGAAGAAAAGTCTTTTCAAGATCTTCTGTAAATGTCATTCTACAAAAATGCCTATTCTAACTGAGGAAAAAGATAGGACACCCTCACATGTATTCCCTCTTAAATTGGCTCAGATCTCACACAGGTATATCACACCAGGTGCACATAATTAGTAGATCGTTACTCTGCATGTTGAATGAGGCTTGCCCTATTTAAACCTCAGACATTTAGTTTGGTGTGCTCCTGACTGTTGAAGTGAGAGTGAGCACCATGGTGAGAGCAAAAGAGCTGTCAGAGGACTTCAGAAAAAAGATTGTAGCAGCCTATGAGTCTGGGAAGGGATTTAAAAAGATCTCAAAAGATTTTGAAATCAGCCATTCCACTGTCCGGAAGATAGTCTACAAGTGGAGGGCTTTCAAAACAACTGCCAACATGCCCAGGACTGGTCGCCCCAGCAAGTTCACCCCAAGAGCAGACCGCAAGATGCTAAAAGAGGTATCCAAAAACCCTAAAGTGTCATCTCGAGAACTACAGCAGGCTCTGGCTACTGTTGATGTAGAAGTACATGCCTCTACAATCAGAAAGAGACTGTACAAGTTTAACTTGCATGGGAGGTGTGCAAGGAGGAAACCTTTGCTTTCCAAGAGAAACATCGAGGCCAGACTGACATTTGCCAGCGATAAAGTTGACAAAGACCAGGACTTCTGGAATAATGTTCTTTGGACAGATGAGTCCAAAATTGAATTATTTGGACACAACAGCAGAGGACATGTTTGGCGTAAACCAAACACAGCATTCCAAGAAAAGAACCTCATACCAACTGTGAAGCATGGAGGTGGAAGTGTCATGGTTTGGGGCTGCTTTGCTGCAGCAGGACCTGGTCAGCTCACCATCATAGAATCCACGATGAATTCTACTGTGTATCAGAAGGTGCTTGAAGAACATGTGAGACCATCAGTTAGAAAATTAAAGCTGAAGCGGAACTGGACCATGCAACATGACAATGACCCAAAACATACTAGTAAATCAACCAAAGATTGGCTGAAAAAGAAGAAATGGAGAGTCCTGGAATGGCCAAGTCAAAGTCCAGATTTGAATCCCATTGAGATGCTGTGGGGTGACTTGAAAAGGGCTGTACGTGCAAGAAACCCCTCAAACATCTCACAGCTGAAAAAGTTCTGCATTGAGGAGTGGGGTAAAATTTCCTCAGACCGATGTCGAAGACTGGTAGATGGCTACAAGAACCGTCTCACTGCAGTTATTTCAGCCAAAGGAGGTAACACTCGCTATTAGGGGCAAGGGTGTCCTATCTTTTTCCTCAGTTAGAATAGGCATTTTTGTAGAATGACATTTACAGAAGATCTTGAAAAGACTTTTCTTCAGTTTTCTTTGTTTAGTCGGATTACTTTAATCTCTCTGTATTGTTGAAACGGAGATGAAATAACCATTTATTAAAAATGTTACAAAAAACCACATGCTTTCAAAGGGTGTCCTAATTTTTTCACATGACTGTACTTCATCAGAAGCCGTCCCCATAAGATATTGTGCAGTCCATACCATGAATGTGATGCTTCAACAAGCTACTTTTCAGGCACAAGACTTTCATGTTCCTAATTTGGCTAGATTTCATTAACTATAAATAGGTTTTTGTGTAGGCACAGTTATTTTGGAATAATGTAATAGTTTCTAGATTGAGCAGATGTTAAGTTTATTTAGTTGCCATGTAAGCAATTTGAACCCAGAAGAATTATGAGAACAAGGAAGTGTTATGTAATTTTACTTGCCTATTCCTATTACAGAACATTTCCATCTTTGTTGAGTATATTACAGAATGCACTTGAACGTAGAATGTAGATGTATGATCTAGTCGTCCAGGTTGTCTACCTATATGAAGATGCCTTCAAAGTCTTAGATGTTCAGTCAAAATTTTGATAGAATATGCAAAGTGCACCATTTACAAAACGTGTCTGTATAGTTTGCCGTAAGGTGCCCTTTCTACAGAACTGCCCAACTAGAGAGCAACTAAATGGAGAATTGATATGCTACAGCAGAGACAGTAGAAATAGGGCAACATACTATAGATATTTAAGAATTTTAAACAGGTGTAAAACATTATAAAAATATTCAAGAAGTCTTTATAAACAGAAGCCAACCAGTCTTTGAGTTGATCACCCCACATTTGGCTTTATTAACCCCCCGATTAGCTGTTATCATCTGTAATAACTGTGTCTGGCCAGATATTTCCCCAATTCATACATACTGTACTCAGTCATGTTAAACACATAAAAGATTAGAAAGTGTTTCAATATCATGTCATAGGGAAGTATTTATTCATTTTACATTAAAGAGTTTGTCTCAGCAAAACAACTCCATCTCAGCATAAAGCTTAAGAATCTCCAGTCATCAGTTCACTAGGGGAAGATGGGGTTGGCCATCAATTATCACTAGAGTGGCCTCTGCAGGAAAAATGGAAATCACATGGTGACCATTCAAATAAATGGTTCATCATGTCAAACATGTATTAACTGGGCCAGGCCCACTAGAGAAAGAACAGCTGTTTGTGCCTTGCTCTGCACTCTGCCTCATTGAGAGAGGGTTTTGAAAAAGGAACCTCCACCTAAGCATCCATATGCAGTAATAGAGCATTTGGACAGAGGTTGCCTTTTCAAGTCCATCAGAGCAGTGGCATACATAGAGAAGGAAGGGACCCATATCAAGGGTCAAACCAGGCCCCCCACATAAGACAGAAGGGCTTCTGCCTAACCACTTTTCAATGACCCGTGGGCCATTTTTCCATTGCCTCATTTGCTAACAGTTGTTCCTTTAGAGGGTAGAGTCCTGACCAAGTTTTCACCTCCAGTAGAAGAGGAGATAATCCCAACTACAACTGGGCCCCCTCTTGCCATGGGCCCCATAGCAGTCGCCTGGTCTGCCGCTATGGTAGTTACGCCCCTGCATCAAAGCATCCTCCAGTGGGCTCATGCTATGATGAAGTAATGGACCAAGAATAGCCATCAGAAGACAATCCTATTTAGAGCTTATTTTTTTGAGCCAAACATTTGGTCTTTTTCAAATAGGTTGATTCACAAATAAAATATTTGGACTTAATATCTCCTTATATGTGATGTACCTTGCATGTGCAATGATGACGACAAAGTTTACAATGGAGTAATACTAATTGCAACTTTCTATATGTCTATAGTAAACAATTAATGTAGAAGACTGAAGAGGTCAGAATTACATTTCTTTAGATCACAATTTTTTTCATTAATGTGTCCAGGGTTGACTAATCTTATATGTTGTGGGCATGCAGGTTATATTCCTAACGATTTTACATATCCCTCAGTTACCTGATTTTATATTTAAACATCAAAGTACAACTGGATATGTGTGCTGGAATGGCAGTATGATGCTTTTGGAATGGTTGTCCAAGTGTTTTTACTTGTGACCTATACTCAGGATAGGCCATCAGTATCTGATCGATCGGGGGTATGACTCCCAGCATGCCTACTAATCAGCTGTTTTAAGAGGCCACAGTGCTCCAGTGAGTGCCATGGCCTACATTCATAGGTCACATTGCCTAGGCGCAGAGCAGTCCTATTCAAATGAGTGGGGCTGAGCTGTAATACCAAGAACAACCACTATCAAATGAACAGCACTATGCTTAGTACGTTTCGAGGAGGCTGCAGCGCTCTCCAGAGCACCATGGTCTCTTAAAACAGCAGAGTGCAGGGGTCCGGCTGTTAGACCCCCACGATCACTAATAATAAGTCATCAGTATAAAACACTCGGACAATCCTTTAAATATACTGAATTTGAGCAAATCATAATGTTTTTCAAGAAGCACTAGCAAGAAACCACAAACAACTCCTTTGCCATCATATCATCGGTTGGGTTAATATATACAGTATGTTGTACATGCATGAGGCCTAAAATTAGCAACCTACAACATTGTTACTATACCCACATGATTTATTATCTAGAAGTTTAGTCGTATAGTACAACATACTGTTACTATATGATTTGTATTCAGAAAATGATAATGGTTCCCTCATAGCAGGCTTACTGCACAAATTATTTGTCCTGTTACTGCAATTACCCGCAAGCCTTTCCAGATAGAAAATAGGCCACCAGTCCGAATGAACAGTTGCTGAATCAGTATAGATGTTTTGTAAAATGAATACAGATGGACACTGAGACTGTTTATGCATGGTGACTCACCCATAGCTGGTGAGAAGGTTGTTTTCACATGGGCAGCAGAGCTTTGTTTCCAAGGATGAGTTTTCAATACCAAACAACTGTCAATTGGAGCTTACTTCCATAAAGCTCCTGTAGTTTCATTTAAAAAATCTTTAGTGATCTAAACGTGTCTTGTACATAATAAGAAAACATTGTGGGGGGGGGGGGGGGTGTAAACCATTCAAAAGTATTACAATACTAAGCCTAATACTAGACCTCCATCATGCTGGTACACACTCCAAATTTTTACACCTGGCATGGATGAGATGATTACCAGCCAATTGCCATTTTATGTGATATGGAAACAATATCCACCATCTGCAAACAAAACCTAAAAAAAAGGTCCAATATATTTTGGGCACATTCTGAAAAGAATAGCTTAGTTGCAGTAATAGCCTGTACAAACTGCAGAGTGCACAAATGTCAGTGTTTATGACTACACCATTGTCTACCTCCAGCTATTCAATTTCTTTTATATTGGTACAGATTCTATGACACTTTCTAATACATGTTAGCATTTTGTTATGCTTTTACAGAGCGGTGTCCAATTTCCCTTCCACTAAGGGATTTATATGTATTCATTCCACATTAACATCCATAGGAGGCTCATATGGAGAAAATAAATGGGGCCCGGAGCTCTGCATAAGCATGACTAACCCATGAGATTAACAATTGTGCCACCCTCGTTTGGTTCTGGACATCTCCTTTGTAGTCATATAAAGAATTAATCATGTCATGTAATAGTGTAAATATATATATATATATATATATATATATATATATATAAACCAAAAAAGGGTCACAGCAGCACAAGACCAGAATCACGGGTGCAAGTCCTCTCAAACGGCTATAGATGAGTATAGTATCCAAAGAATAAGGCAGCACGCCAGATAAAATGAAAAAAAAGTGGATCCACTTCAGAATAAAGGATCCACTTTTTTTCATTTTATCTGGAGTGCTGCCTTATTCTTTGGATACTATATATATATATATATATATATATATATATATATATATATATACATACAGTGAATATAAAAAGTCTACACACCCCTGTTAAAATGTCAGGTTTCTCTGATGTAAAAAAAATGAGACAAAGATAAATCATTTCAGAACTTTTTCCACCTTTAATGTGACCTATAAACTGAACAACTCAATTGAAAAACAAACTGAAATCTTTTAGGTAGAGGGAAGAAAAAATATAAAAATAAAATAATATGGTTGCACAAGTGTACACACCCTTAAAATAATACATTGTTGAAGCACCTTTTGATTGTATTTCAGCACTCAGTCTTTTTGGGTATGAGTCTATCAGCATAGCACATTTTGACTTGGAAAGATGTGCCCACTCTTCTTTGCAAAAACACTCCAAATCTGTCAGATTGTGAGGGCATCTCCTGTGCACAGCCCTCTTCAGATTACCCCACAGATTTTCAATTGGATTCAGGTCTGGGCTCTGGCTGGGCCATTCCAAAACTTTAATCTTCTTCTGGTGAAGCCATTCCTTTGTTGATTTGGATGTATGCTTTGGGTCGTTGTCATGCTGAAAGATGAAGTTCCTCTTCATGTTCAGCTTTCTAGCAGAAGCCTGAAGGTTTTGTGCCAATATTGACTGGTATTTGGAACTGTTCAAAATTCCCTCTAGCTTAACTAAGGCCCCAAATTCCAGCTGAAGAAAAACAGCCCCAAAGCATGATGCTGCCACCACCCTGCTTCACTGTGGGTATGGTGTTCTTTTGGTGATGTGCCGTGTTGTTTTTGCGCCAAACATATCTTTTGGAATTATGGCGAAAAAGCTCCACCATGGTTTCATCAGACCATAACACCTTTTCCCACATGCTTTCGGGAGACTTCAGATGTGTTTTTACAAAATGTAGCCTGGCTTGGATGTTTTTCTTCGTAAGAAAAGGCTTTCATCTTGCCAGTCTACTCCATAGCACAGACACATGAAGAATACGGGAGATTGTTGTCACATGTACCACACACCCAGTACTTGCCATATATGCCTGCAGCTCCTTTAATGTTGCTGTAGGCCTCTTGGTAGCCTCCCAGAATAGTTTTCTTCTCGTCTTTTCATCAATTTTGGAGGGACGTCCGGTAATGTCACTGTTGTGCCATATTTTCTCCACTTGATGATGACTTCACTGTGTTCCATGGTATATCTAATGCCTTGGAAATTCTTTTGTACCCTTCTCCTGACTGATACCTTTTAACAATGAGATCCCTCTGATGCTTTGGAAGCTCTCTGTGGGCCATGGCTTTTGCTGTGGGATGCGACTAAGAAAATTTCAGGAAAGACCAACTAGAGCAGCTGAACTTTATTTGGGGTTAATCAGAGGCACTTTAAATGATGGCAGGGGTATGCTGACTCCTATTTAACATGATTTTGAATGTGATTGCTTAATTCTGAACACAGCTACATCCCCAGTTATAAGAGGGTGTGCACACTTATGCAACCACATTATTTTAGTTTTTTTTTGTTTTCTTCCCTCCACCTAAAAGATTTCAGTTTGTTTTTTCAATTGAGTTGTACAGTTTATAGGTCACATTAAAGGTGGGAAAACTTCTGAAATGATTTATCTTTGTCTCATCTTTTTACAGCACAGAAACCTGACATTTAAACACAGGTGTGTAGACTTTTTTTATCCACTGTATATATATTACAGTACTGTGAAAAATTTTAGGCAGGTGTGGAAAAAAGCACTGCAAAGTAAGGATTCTTTCAAAAATAGTGTTAAAAGGAATGTGTCATTAGAAAATGACCTGCTGTTTAAATCACTTTTTTATGTTTAACATATTTTTAAATGATTTTAGGTAGTTATTTTTAATTAAAAAATGTCACTTTTTATATTTAAACTAAAAGAAATAATCCTGCAGTTTTTCCACTGGCCACTATGTCTAATAACTGGCGCCACTTCATTGTTTGCACAGATCACTTTACTGCAGTTAACTCATTCTAATCATGCCTGTAATTATATCACCTCTGTGTGGTGATTGTCAGAGCTTATCTATTCTTTCCTTGTACAATGACCTCTGCACAGGTCACAGAGCATGTCTAGAGAACTTTTCTATGTAAGTCAATAGGGTCCCCTCCTAACTATTGTGTCTGTGGCCCATAGGGCTGCCATAAAGCAGTTTTTGTGTAAATGCTGTTAAGAACAGCTCAGGCAAGATGGCTGCCCCATAATAATGTTCAGGAAATAGAATAAAAAAATCTGCAATCAGAAAATTAAAAATAGATTAGAAAAAAGAAGACGTGTCACTATCTGGTTTTAACTGGCAGATAAAATTTTTGGTGTCACATTTCCTTAATTCAAAGTGAATGAATAAACAGGGAAGTTGTTCCAAACATCTTGGAGAACTAACCACAGATCTTCTGTGGATGTAGGCTTGCTCAAAACATTCTGCTGCTTTATGTAATCTTGGACAGACTCGAAGATGTTGACATTAGGGCTCTGTGGGCCACATATCATCACTTCCTAAGACTCCTTCTTTACTCTGAGGATAGTTCATGTTTGGGGTCATTGTCCTGGACCTGGTGCAGAATACATTTGCAGCCAATCAGACATCTCCCTGATGGTATTGTATGATGGATAAGTATCTTCTTTTATTTCTCAGCACTGAGGAATCCTGACAAAATTCCCAACTCGACTTTCTGAAATGCAGCCCCAAACTTGGAAGGAACCTTTAGTTTCCTGCAGAAACTAATTACTGAATCACTCTTCAGCCCTTCAGTGAACAAACGTCCTTCTGTTACAGCCAGATATTTTAACTTTTGACTCATCAGTCCAAGGGACCTACTGCCATTTTTCTGCACTCCAGTTACTATGTTTTCATGCATACTTGAGTCCCTTGACTTTATTTCCACTCAACTATGCACTCAACTATGTAAGCCTACATCCACATAACAGCTGTACATAGTTTTCCAAGATGTTTGAAACAACATCCCTCCCAAGTTTCTTCAAAAGCTGTGCGCAAGTGTGGAGATCACCACCGCCTTTTGTCACTTGGCTTGAACGACAAGAATGACATGGCTGTATTTCTTTCACCTCCCATGTGGTCTACGTCATACTATGTACCTGTAGCAGGTTTTACATTGGAAAAACTATTAGGCCCTTGTTCGAGAGAGTACGGAAGCACCTTGGTTCGATCAGGACGGGCCGGGGGTCACCCCGCCTGATTGACCATGTTCGTTCTGACCATAATGGTGATCCATCCAGCCTCTCCTTTGCTGGCATTGAGGCGGTGGGACCCATCCCTATCGCCACTGCCTTTTGTTACAGCGGGAGGCTCGATGGATCATCAAAACAGGTGCCATGGGGTCACTTGGCTTGAACGACAAGAATGACATGGCTGTATTTCTTTAAGTCCCTGTGCTTTTCCATTATAGGATGCCAGGCTTTCCGTCATGGCTTATTGTCCCTGCTTAGGTGTCCTTTTCTGTTGTTCATCCTAAATACTTTCCCGCAACCCCCCCTTTTGGTTTATGTGTAGGGTACTGTAGGGTGATAAACAACCCCCCCTTTAAACCCCCCCCCCCCCCGCATTTGTGGGGTGCTGCCCACTGTTCCTTGCTGTCAAAGGGAGGCATCATTCATACATTATCTTCATTGTGTCATCTTTGCGTTTCATTTCCTGTTTACACGCTTTTGGAACTTGTCCCCTCCAGGTTCAATATTGTGTTGCTGCTCTTTTGCATAAATATTAAATGTTTCATTGTTCCCTTTCTGGGTTTCTTACAACAGCGCACCTGGGGAGCGTCCATGGTCTCCATGGTGATGACCTGCGGCTGCCCTTAAAGGTACGTCCGTGCACTTGTACGTCATGAGCGGTCTGAGGAAGCGCGAGATTTGCGCGAAACGGCCGTCACCGCCGATCCACACCTGGGCCGTCCCGCTCCCCAGCCTGTGCAGCTTCGCTATTTGTGAGCAATAAAGCCTTCTGAAGATTATCAAAGACCCTGGTGAGTGCCGCGTTTCTTTCATCTACTGTCCATACCTTGAATGTCTACTATACGCTGAGCACCACGCTGTCTAGGTCCGCCTGTGGAGCCGCTGGTCTAGGAGTTCCGAGGCTGAAGGAGGCGTAGGTGATTTTCTATTTGAAGCAGTGCCGCTGTTTTCCTCTACTTCTGTCTCCCCACCATTGAGCTGTGTGCAAGTGTGCCTAGAAGAATTGATGCTGTATTGAACAAAATGGGTGGCCACACGAAATATTGATTTGATGTAGATTTCTCTTTTGTTATACTCACTTTGCAGTTTGTTAATTGTTAAAAATAAACTATTAACACTTCCATTTTTGAAAGCATTCTTACTTTTAAGCCTAAAACATTTGCACAGTATTCTAGTCTGCTGAACTTCAGCTACTAATCTTACATTTTTCATGAGTGCCATGATGGGTATGTTTTCCCATATTTATTAGGGTAAAGGGGAAAACACACTGGTCAGGGGAGAAGAAATATCTTCTAGGGCTCCATAAAAATTAATATGGCCCCCCTGCCCTACCAAGTTTCCTAGCACACATGCAGCAATCACTCCCAAGCAATGCAGAGTGCAATGTGCCCCAGATTATTTATAAAACATTTTTATTAAAGGGTAGGGTTGAGCGAACCCGAACTGTAAAGTTCGGGTTCGTACCGAACTTTAGGCTTTTTGGACCCCGGACCCGAACATTTCCGTAAAAGTTCGGGTTCGGTGTTCGGCGCTTTCTTGGCGCTTTTTTAAAGCCTGCACAGCAGCCAATCAACAAGCGTCATATTACTTGCCCCAAGAGGCCATCACAGCCATGCCTACTAATGGCATGGCTGTGATTGGCCAGAGCAGCATGTGACCCAGGCTCTATATAAGCTTGAGTCACGTAGCGCTGCACGTCACTCTGCTGTTACAAGTGTAGGGAGAGGATGCTGCTGGACTTGTGAATTCAGGGAGAGAATAGGAGAAAATCTAAATCAGCGATCTACAGAGAAATAGTTGTGTGGGTGCAGGGCACAATCGTTTCACCCTGCCCTGATGCGATTGACCAAAAAAAAACTAAAATGTTTATAATTCTGTTAGTTAGGTGGGTGGCGGCGGTGGCCATTTTATGCAAGCTCAGTGCACCAGCACTGCATCTGAGCTTTTGGGACATTGCAAAACACCATTATTTTTGGGGAAACTACAACATCTGGATTAGTCAGTGTGCAATTTAAGATAGAAATACACCCATAATTTTCTGGGGTTTGAAAAACACACTTTTTTGCCAGAAAACAGTATTTTTCTGATCTGCAAGTGTTAAATTCAAGTTTAATATATACAGCATTCATATTCTGTCAGCAAAAAAAGACTTTTTGGGCACTCTACAACATTTGTATTAGTCAGTGTCCAATTTAAGCTAGAAATACACCCATCATTTTCTGGGGTTTTAAAAACACACTTTTTGGACAAAAAACTATTTTCAGGCCTTGCAGCATTAGCACGTGTGAAATTACAGGCTTATATACTGCTGTCAAATTCAGTTGTTAAACAAACAGTCGTTTGGGGACAAAAAAAAATTGTTGGCAGCCTTTGATGCAGATGTCATTGTGAGATACACCCTTAATACATTTGGGTTACATTTAGAGATTTTAAATACCGCCATTTGGTGCACCAATATTGAATTCAGCCCTACAGAGGTTCAGGCCCTGTGAGATACCACCTCTACATACAGGGGTTTGAAATACAGCCATTTGAAATGCAGCCTTTTTGTGCAAAGATATATTTATTTCAGGCCTACACTGATTCAGGGCATGTGAGATCCCCCCTATACATACAGGGGTTTGAATTAGGCATTTGAAATACAGTACAGCCATTTGGAATACAACCTTTTTGTACAAAGATATATTTACTTCAGGCCTACACTGATTCAGGGTGTGTGTGATCCCCCCTATACATACAGGGGTTTGATTCAGCCATTTGAAATACAGCCATTTGAAATACAGCCTTTTTGTGCAAAGATATATTTACTTCAGGCCTACACTGATTCAGGGTGTGTGTGATCCCCCCTATACATATAGGGGTTTGAATCAGCCATTTGAAATACAGCCATTTGAAATACAGCCTTTTTGTGCAAATAAATCTTTACTTCAGGCCTACACTGATTCAGGACATGTGTGATCCCCCCTATACTTACAGGGGTTTGATTCAGCCATTTGAAATATAGCCATTTGAAATACAGCCTTTTTGTGCAAATATATGTTTACTTCAGGTCTACACTGATTCAGGGCGTGTGAGATTCCCCCTATACATACAGGGGTTTGAATTAGGCATTTGAAATACAGCCATTTGAAATACAGCCTTATTGTGCAAATATATATTTACTTCAGGCCTACACTGATTCAGGGTGTGTGAGATCCCCCCTATACATACAGGGGTTTGATTCAGCCATTTGAAATACAGCCATTTGAAATACAGCCATTTTGTGCAAAGAAATCTTTAATTCAGGCCTACACTGATTCAGGGCGTGTTTGATCCCCCCTATACATACAGGGGTTTGATTCAGCTATTTGAAATACAGCCATTTGAAATACAGCCATTTTGTGCAAATAAATCTTTACTTCATGCCTACACTGATTCAGGGCGTGTGAGATACCCCCCTACATACAGGGGTTTGATTCAGCCATTTGAAATACAGCCATTTTGTGCAAAGATATATTTACTTCAGGCCTACACTGGTTCAGACAGTGTGTGATCCCCCCTATACATACAAGGGTTTGATTCAGCCATATGAAATACAGCCATTTGAAATACAGCTATTTTGTGCAAAGATATATTTACTGTAGGCCTACAGAGGTTCAGGGCATGTGTGATCCCCCTATACATACAGGGGTTTGATTCAGCCATTTGAAATACAGCCATTTGAAATACAGCCATTTTGTGCAAATATATGTTTACTTCAGGTCTACACTGATTCAGGGCGTGTGAGATCCCCCCTATACATACAGGGGTTTGAATTAGGCATTTGAAATACAGCCATTTGAAATACAGCCTTTTTGTGCAAAGATATATTTACTTCAGGCCTACACTGATTCAGGGTGTGTGTGATCCCCCTATACATACAGGGGTTTGATTCAGCCATTTGATATACAGCCATTTGAAATACAGCCATTTTGTGCAAATAAATCTTTACTTCAGGCCTACACTGATTCAGGGCGTGTGTGATCCCCCCTATACATACAGGGGTTTGAATTAGGCATTTGAAATACAGCCATTTGAAATACAGCCTTTTTGTGCAAAGATATATTTTCTTCAGGCCTACACTGATTCAGGGCGTGTGAGATCCCCCCTATACATACAGGGGTTTGATTCAGCCATTTGAAATACAGCCATTTTGTGCAAAGAAATCTTTAATTCAGGCCTACACTGATTCAGGGCGTGTTTGATCCCCCCTATACATACAGGGGTTTGATTCAGCCATTTGAAATACAGCCATTTGAAATACAGCCATTTTGTGCAAATAAATCTTTACTTTATGCCTACACTGATTCAGGGCGTGTGAGATACCCCCCCTACATACAGGGGTTTGATTCAGCCATTTGAAATACAGCCATTTGAAATACAGCCATTTTGTGCAAAGATATATTTACTTCAGGCCTACACTGGTTCAGACCGTGTGTGATCCCCCCTATACATACAGGGGTTTGATTCAGCCATATGAAATACAGCCATTTGAAATACAGCCATTTTGTGCAAAGATATATTTACTGTAGGCCTACAGAGGTTCAGGCCCTCTGAGATACTACCTCTACATACAGGGCTTTGAATTTGGCATTTGAAATACAGCCATTTTGGGCAAAAAATATTTTATTGAGGCCTAGTCTGGTTCAGGCCGTGTGAGATACACCCTTTACATACAGTCGTTTTTTTCTACTATTAATTAAACACCCATTTAGGGCAAGATCCTAAATTTATAAAATATGAGGAGAGAGTCAAATAAGGGACGTGGCCCAGGTCGTGGTGCTGCTGGTGGAGTTCCTGATGCAGGGAGAGGACGTGGTCGATCTCTGCCAGCTACATGCACAAGTGAAACCCCTTCCTCAAGTGCGAGTAGGCGACAAAACCTGCAGCGGTATTTGGTCGAGCCTAATGCTGCTCTACGAATGGTGAGGCCTGAACAAGTACAGGCGATAGTAGATTGGGTTGCTGACAGTGGATCCAGTTCCTTCACATTGTCTCCCACCCAGTCTCCTGCTGAAAGACCACAGTTGGCACCTGCAGCCGATGTCCATAAGTCTTTCACCTCACCCCCTTGCAAATCAGCCAAGAAGTCTGAGCGCCAAGTCATGCAGCAGAGTCTCTTCTGCTTTTTGATGACTCTGTTAGCAGGGTTTCCCAGGGCCATCCACCTAGCCCAGCCCCAGAAGTGGAAGAGATTGAGTGCACCGATGCCCAACCACTTATTTTTCAAGATGAGAACATGGGAGGACCATCGCAGCACGTCTCAGATGATGACAAAACACAGGTGCCAACTGCTGGGGCTTTCGGAAGTGTGCAGACCGACAAGGAAGTCAGGGGTGAAGACTGGGTGGAAGATGATGTAGAGGACGATGAGGTCCTCGACCCCACATGGAATCAACGTCATGCGAGTGACCGATGTAGTTCGGAGGAAGAGGCGGTGGTCGCACAGATCCACCAGCACAGCAGAAGAGGGAGCAGGGTGCAAAAGCGGAGCGGCCGTCCTCTAGACAGTACGCCTCCTACTGCCCACAGCAGCAAGGGACCGAGCACACCAAAGCCAGCTGCAAGGAGTTCCCTGGCATGTCAGTTCTTCAGACAATGTGCTGACGACAAGACACAAGTGGTTTGCACGCTGTGCAATCAGAGCCTGAAGTAAGGCATAAACGTTCTCAACCTGAGCACAACCTGCATGACCAGGCATTTAAGTGCAAAGCACGAGCTGCAGTGGAGTAGACACCTCAAAAACCAAGAAAGGTCTCTGGCTCCTCCTGCTTCCTCTTCTGCTGCAGTCGCGGCCTCTTCATCCACCTCTGGAGTGACAGTGCCACCTGGCACCCCACAAACAGAGGATCTGCCAGCAACACCAACACCTGGGTACCTAAGCATCTCCACAATGTCACATGGAAGCGTTCAGCTCTCCATATCCCAAACGCTGGAGAGGAAGAGGAAGTACCCCCCTACCCACCCGCGATCCCTAGCCCTGAATGCCAGCATTTCTAAATTACTTGCCTTTGAAATGCTGTCATTCCGTCTGGTGGAGATGGATAGTTTTAAAGGCCTTATGGCGGTGGCTGTCCCACAGTACATCGTGCCCAGCCGCCACTACTTTTCAAGGCGAGCCATCCTTTCCCTTCACAACCAAGTAGGGGACAAAATCAGGTGTGCACTGCGCAACGCCATCTGTGGCAAGGTGCATCTGACTACGGATACGTGGACCAGTAACCACGGTCAGGGCCGTTATATCTCCATAACAGAACACTGGGTAAATGCAGTGGCGGCTGGGCCTGAGGCGGATAGCAGGTTGGCGCATGTCCTTCCACCACCGAGGATTGCAGGGCGCTTCAGTTTTCCTACTGTTGCTTCCTCCTCCTACTCCGCTTCCTCATCCTCTACCAGCTCCTCATCCGGTCAGCGTAACACCTTCACCACCAACTTCAGCACAGCCAGGGGTAAACGACAGCAGGCAGTTTTAAAACTTATCTGTTTGGGAGACAAACCCCACACTGCGCAGGAGCTGTGGACGGGCCTTGAACAACAGACCGATGAGTGGTTTGTGCCAGTCAGCCTCAAGTCCGGCCTGGTGGTGTGCAATAATGGGCGAAATCTTGTAGCAGCTCTGGGACTAGCCGGTTTGACGCACATTCCTTGCCTGGTGCATGTGCTGAATTTGGTGGTGCAGAGATTCCTTAAAAAGTACCCCGACATGTCAGAGCTGTTGCATAAAGTGCGGGCCGTCTGTGCGCGCTTTTGGCGTTCTTACCCTGCTGCTGCTCAGCTGTCACCCCTGGAGCGTAACTTCGGCCTTCCCGCTCACCGCCTCATATGCGACGTGCCCACAACGTGGAACTCCACCTTGCACATGCTGGCCAGACTGTGCGAGCAGCAGCAGGCGATAGTGGAGTTTCAGCTGCAGCACGCACGGGTGAGTCGCTCGGCGGAACAGCACCACTTCACCACCAATGACTGGGCCTCTATGCTAGACCTGTGTTCCTTGTTGCGCTGTTTCGAGTACTCCACCAACATGGCCAGTGCCGATAACGCCGTTCTCAGCGTTACTATCCCACTTCTATGCCTCCTTGAAAAAACGCTCCTGGCGATGATGGAAGAGGATGTGGCACAGGAGGAGGAGAAGGAAGAGGGATCATTTCGTTGGGTTTCCGGTCAGTCATTCCCAAGTGGCTCCGAGGTTGGGTTCCTGCACCCACAAACCCAAGGTACACAATTGTCCAGCCAGGGCACAGTTCTGGAGGATGAGGAGGTGGAGGATGAGGAGGAGGAGATGGAATAGGAGGAACCATGTTCACAGCAGGATGGCACCCAGACCAGCTCATGGCCATCACTGGTGCATGGATGGGGGGATACAAAGGACACAGACGATACACCTCCCACAGAGGACAGCTTTTCGTTGCCTCTGGGCAGCCTGGCACACATGAGCGATTACATACTGCAGTGTCTCAGCAACGACCGCCGAGTTGCCCACATTCTAACTTGTGCTGATTACTGGGTGGCCACGCTGCTGGATCCCCTTTACAAGGACAGCGTACCGTCCTTAATTCCGTCACTGGAGCGTGATCGTAAGATTTACGAGTACAAGCACACGCTGTAGACGTGCTGCTGGTGGCATTCCCACCTGACAGCGGGGGCACAGTGGAAGCACAAGGCGAAGGCAGAGGACGAGGAAGAGGTAGCCAACGCAGCTGGGGCACCGCCAGCACCTCAGAAGGTAGGGTTAGCATGGCCGAAATGTGGAAAAGCTTTGTCAGCACGCCACAACAACCAGCACCACCAGCTGATATGGAACGTCTTAGCAGGAGGCAGCATTTCACCAACATGGTGGAGCAGTATGTGTGCACACGCCTACACGTACTAAATGACGGGTCTGCCCCCTTCAACTTCTGGGTCTCCAAATTGGGCACATGGCCTGAGCTTGCCCTTTACGCCTTGGAGGTGCTGGTCTGCCCTGCAGCCAGTGTATTATCTAAACGTGTGTTTAGCACGGCAGGGGGCGTCATCACAGACAAGCGCAGCCGCCTGTCCACAGCCAACCTGGACAAGCTCACGTTCATTAAAATGAACCACGCTTGGATCATACAAGACTTGTCTGTACCTTGTGCAGAATAGACATTTATACCACCATCAAACATACATTCTTGTACTCAAGTCAAGTGCAATGATTCTTTGTTTTCTTTTTTTTTTTTGTCCCAAAATTTTGGGGGCTACCTACCCCAATAAAAAAAAAAAAAAAAAAACATTGTTGGCTACCTCCTCCTCCTCCATTGCTGCCTGCAACTACAACACCACATTCACCGCCTCCTCAAACTCCGACTCCATATCCACCTCCTTCTCTGAGTTGCAGGTTAATAATTTATAATTTTTTTGTTACTTTAATTTATTTTAAGTTATTTCCCTATCCACATTTGTTTGTAGAGCAGTTGCCATGCTTTTAAGCACATTTTACTGCCTTTTACATCCCTCTAGCCTTTTCAAGGACTATTTTAGAGCCATTTTAATGCAAAAAAGTGGCCTAAATCTCTCAAAATCCTCTGTTCTATTGCTGGGTGACAAAAATACACTTTTGCCGTGAATGAACCCCTGCTGTGCCTGGGCGACATGGGCCTAAATCTCTCAAAATGCTCTGTTGTATTGCGGGGTGACATGAACCCCCTTTTGCCGTGAATGAACCCCTGCTGTGCCTGGGTGACAGGGGCCTAAATCTCTCAAAATCCTCTGTTCCATTGCTAGGTGACATGAACCCCCTTTTGCCGTGAATTAACCTCTGCTGTGCCTGGGTGACAGGGGCCTAAATCTCTCAAAATCATCTGTTCTATTGCTGGATGACATGAACCACCTTTTGCCTTAACTGAACCCCTGCTGTGCCTGGGTGACAGGGGCCTAAATCTCTCAAAATCATCTGTTCTATTGCTGGATGACATGAACCACCTTTTGCCTTAACTGAACCCTTGCTGTGCCTGGGTGACAGGGGCCTAAATCTCTCAAAATCCTTTGTTCTATTGCTGGGTGACATGAACCCCCTTTTGCCGTGAATGAACGCCTGCTGTGCCTGGGTGACATGGGCCTCGTTCTCTCAAAACCCTCTGTTGTATTGCTGGGTGACAAGATCCCTCTTTTGCCGTGAATGAACCCCTGCTCTGCATTGGTGACAGGGAACAAAATTTAGTGAAAACATATGTTACTGATCGGAAGATGCGCGACTACAAGCGCACGCTGATGATGGCATTCCCACCTGACAGCGGGGGCACAGTGGAAGCCCAAGGCGAAGGCAGAGGAGGAGGAAGAGGTCGCCAACGCAGCTGGGGCACCGCCAGCACCTGAGAAGGCAGGGTTAGCATGGCCAAAATGTTGAAAAGCTTTGCCAGCCTTGGAGGTCCTGACCTGCCCTGCAGCCAGTGTATAGTGTGAACGTGTGTTTAGCACAGCAGAGAGCATTATCACAGGCCGCAGCCAATGTGGACAAGCTTACGTCTATTAAAATGAACCAGGCATGGATCCCACAGGACTTGTCCGTACCTTGTGCAGAATAGACATTTATACCAGCTTCAACCATCCATTCTTGTACTCAAGTGCACTTATTCTTTGTTTTATTTTGTTATATGTCCCAATATTTTATTTAAAAATAAAAAATAACACAAATCAGTGTTGGCTACCTATTCCTCCTTCACCGCCGCTTCCACCTACACCGCCACGTCAACCTACACCGCCACATCCACCGCCTCCTCAACCTCCTACTCCTAGATCCAAATTGTTATTTTTAAATTTTCTGTATTTTATGTTATTTTAAGTCATTTCCCTATCCACATTTGTTTGCAGAACAGTTGGCATGCTCTTAATCACATTTGGATGCCTTTTACAGCCCTCTAGCCCTTTCCAGGACTATTTTAGAGCCATTTTAGTGCCCAAAAGTTTGGGTCCCTATTTGACTTCAATGGGGTTCGGGTTCGGGTCAAGTTCGGGTCCCAAACCCGAACTTTTTTTTCAAGTTCGGCCGAACTCGTCGAACCCGAATATCCAGGTGTCCGCTCAACTCTATTAAAAGGTCATTGAGTTTTTCATACAATTTTTCATACGTCATATATACAAATAGAGCAAGTAGAGAAAAGTGTTGGCATATTGCACTCTCTCCTCACTACAGGAGAGGAAGTGAGTTGGACAATAGAAAGTCTATGGGCCCATCTTATTTTTGTCCACAGTACTCAGACCTCCACTGATCAAAACTTTTTGAGACTCTTTAAGTGGACAGGATTTAAATTTAACTTTTTGAGACTCTTTAAGTGGACAGGATTTAAATTTAAAAAACTGTAAAAAAAAAAATTCTCCTTCGGCCTCACCAACTTTATCTGACTTCTATGTCAGTATAGTGGATTCATAAGTGTAGTGCTCATTCTGACCACTATACTTCTCAATGTATTCAGGCCAGACAACTGGCATAAATACACTGATAAATCTCCTGCTTCCCTTTTATCACAAAGCTGACTGCCTGCAGCCACCACTGGACCTCAGTGCCATAGGAATGTATGCAGTTACAATTGAGTGAAATGGGAACTGTAATCATTTGTGTGCACTGAGCTCCCCCCAAGGGAGGCTGCATGAAAATGCAGTGTTCTGACATTGGAAAGAGAAGGATTTCACCATGGGGACCCCCTCCCCTCAGGCACAGTAGCAGTCTTGTGGTTTACCTCCATTGACGTTAACCCACTGACACTGGTATATATTTTGTTATATTTTTTGAATCTCATATCCATAGAAGCCTATATAAAATGGCACTTTAAATGATGCGGTAACACTTTGTTATACATACATGGTGATTCAGGTCATTTTAACAGTTTATGTTATTAGCAAAAAGCTAATTTACAGGCACACAGCTTTTGGAATGAACTACATCAGTGACCAAATTAATATGGATTCAATTACATTTAAAGTAAAGGTCCTTTTACACAGACTAATGACTGGGGAGATTATTGGGGATAAGTGTTCCTAGGAACGCATGTTATCAATAATTGCCCTGTGTAAAAGTGTCGCAGATCACCAAATTAACAAAAAAAAAAAGGTAAACTGTAAACAGGATCTGCTGCCCGGAAACAATTAAACTGTGGGTGTGCCAAGACTGGACCACAAAGTGAACTAGGAAAAGCATCAGAATGGCAGCTACGGGGGATCAGTGAGGTATTCATTCTTTTATTCAATTTAAAACAACTCTAGGCACTTCCCCTTTAAGGCCCCAGATCCTTTTCCAACACCATTAAAATTTCTTTCATCGATTTTCAAATACATTATAAACAGAAGCCACAATGTAAATGTGAACAGAGCTTTACATGCCCATTATGATTGTCATTTCTAAATGGCTAATACAGCTGGCGCTATTATATGCAGGGCCGTCTTTAATATTGATTGGACCCTGGTCAAGAGGGAGAACACAAGTGCCACTGCCGCATTCATGGGTCCTTACTTTATTAACTAAGTAGCAGGACATGTGGGGCATACATGGGGGATGTCCCTGCACCTACTATTATTTCTGTGCGCAGCTCTGTTGCGCCGCCTTGGTCCCTGTTACATTCTCCCGCGCTGTATGCTAAGTAACAGCATTGGAACACCAGGGAGGAGACATCAGCTTCTCTCCCTGGGCGTTCCTTCTCCCTGGCTGTAGTGCTGTCCAATCGCAGCGCAAAAAACGTCACAGAAGGTGCGGTTTTTTTTTCTCCCTGGCTGTGATGCTCTGCGATTGGACAGCGCTACAGCCAGGGAGAAGGAACGCCCAGGGAGAAAAGCTGATGTCTCCTCCCTGCTGTTACTTAGCATACAGCACGGGAGAATGTAACGGGGGCCACAGCAGCGCAACAAAGCGGCACCCAGAAATAATAGTAAGTGCAGGGACATCCTCTATGTATGCCCTACATGTCCTGCTACTTAGTTAATAAAGTATGGACCCATGAAAGGTCCTCCAGTGGCCAGCGGGGCTCAAGAGGCTGTTGCCTTGGGCCCCCCCAGGAGCAACTGGGCCTGGGGAAGCTGCCCCTTTTGCTCCGTGTTAAAGACGGCCCTGATTATATGGTCACTAGGCAATTTCTAAAATATAGACTCAAATAGCGATATTATTTTGGCACTGTATGACAGTATTATTCTGAGACTGTAAAGCACATTAATTTAGGCACTGTATAAAGGATGATGAAAGCCAACAAAGTTCACACAGAGTAAATACCCGAAAGATTCCTCTGTTCTTTCTGAATTCACTGCAGCATTCCTTCAGATTCAAATTGGCCTACAGGGGAAACGGTGAATGCCCCAGTGGGCCCCTGAGTCAGGTGGGCCCCTTGTGCCATCTACCCCTTGCACAAGTGGCACATGGCACAACACCAGTAGCGCCACTAGAACAGACTGGGCTCGACAGAATATTTTTGAATGCCCATCCTCTGCTCATAAACCCCCTCATCCCATGCAACTCTCACTCTTGCGGCTAGTCAAGAAAGCTCAGGCCAGGCAGCTGCTCCGTCTTTTTCCTACACGTATATATGTATAAACTGTATGTCATGTCACCATGTATAACTGTCATTGTATATAATATCATTGTATAATACTGTTGATGGGGCCCTGACAATAAAATCTTTCAGTCCTCCTCCCAGACAGACTCCTTCTGAGTTTGGGCCCCATAGCAGTTTCTTGCACTGCTTCCACTAGCTACGCCCCTTCACAGCACACTGACTGCACTACATACAGGGCACAGCATCTCAACCAGCCTATGTGATCATATAAAACACTGGGTAGATAATTAACTACCCAGTTACCCAAAGACAGGGTCTCCAGGACAAAACAACTGATTTCTATATCCTGCATCTTATTCTGTCCTGTTCTGCCCTGATGTACTGTGAATAATGACATACCTACTATAGCAACCCATTACAAAACACACTGAAGAACATTGGGGGAGATTTATCATTTCCCTTCCCTTTTCTGAAAAAAAAAAGAGTTCCAAACCCTGTGTTTTGGAATTTTTAAATGCCACTGTGACGTTTGTGCGCCGCACTCACCACTTTCTAAAAAGGGGGCATGGCGAGGGAGGAGAGGGGAGGATATTTATAGTTTTCTGGCATAGTAACATAGTACATAGTAACATAGTACATAAGGCCGAAAAAAGACATTTGTCCATCCAGTTCGGCCTGTTATCCTGCAAGTTGATCCAGAGGAAGGCAAAAAAAACAACTGTGAGGTAGAAGCCAATTTTCCTCACTTTAGGGGAATAAAAAATTCCTTCCCGACTCCAATCAGGCAATCAGAATAACTCCCTGGATCAACGACCCCTAAATTAACATTGAAATCTACGGTTGCTTGGAGTTGTTGTAGATTTCAGATAAGGCACATGGACCGCACATCCTCCAGAAGCACACGGGATATCAAGACCGGCGTTGAAAACATAGGTCTTGATAAATGTCCCCCATTATTCTGAAAAACTGAAAAAAATGTTCTCTCTTTATGCTAATAATCAGCTGGTTAGGTCTTGATCATACTTGAATCGCCTCCAAGTGAAATTAAACTATTGACACAATCTCCGCGGCAGAGCATCTGTGTTCACTTACTTTGTTCATCAGCTGTCTGTCAATTCATCCATGCCCCCTCTAGTGCAGGAGCCAGCATGGATTAAAGCAAATGGCCCTATCAATATGTAGGTAATACTTTTCCTACAGATCCAGCTGTCTTCAGCAGGTCTGCAAGGACTCCTGTGCATGGATTGGCTCCAGTATGAACAGACTCTCAAACATGATGTTATTTCACTGTGAAGCTACATTTAAAAGGAATCTCTCACCAGGATCTTGGACTATTATCTATTGTAATATATGAATGGTATTGCAGATAAGGAATCCAGATTGCTATTTTTTATTCTCCTACTGCCCCCATTTGCCTGGAGACAGTGTATAACACTGTGCTGAAATACATTGTCGGGACTGTTGTGCATGTGCACATGAGTCCTCTCCATTATGTTAGCATGGCCCAGCAGTCCTGACTATGTATTTCAATGCAGCTTTGAGCGGCGATCTGGATTCCTTACGTGCAGTACTACTACAGATAATAGTCCAGAATTGGAGTAGTCCAGAATTTTGGAAAAGAAGGCTTATCTAACCGCCATCTATCAGCTGTTACTGCCAGGAAAAAATGTGGCTAGCCACATAGTTCTGCCAAACAGCAATTCATACAATCCATGGAAATCCTGGATTTGTCAAAGAAAGGGTTGCTCTTGCAAAGCGTCTCGCCTTTTGGCATATGTAGGGGGTCTGAAGTTGGGATCCCCTGTATGATGTGCAAATGTCCTAAAAGGGCACATGTACAGGGGTTGTCATGGTGAGACGACCCATTTAATATTAAATGTTATGCTGTGATTACCAGTTAGGCTACTTTGACATTTGAATGGATTCTGGAAGGCATGGATTCCGGCAGGCTGTTCTGGCAGAGAACAGGCTGCCGGAATTCTCTGGATTCGTCACTGCTGGATGCAACCGGAATGCCCGCCAGCCCCATTAATTATGATGGGGGCAAATATGCTGAGAATCAGCCGGACCTAAACTGCTGCACACTACTGTTTGTGTCCGGACAATTCCAGCATTCTCTGCCGAAACTGGAGGTCGGATTAGAGTGCCGCAGATGTGAAAGTAGCCTAAAGCTGATTTTCTGGCTCGATAAGAAATGTTCAAATGAGTGCATCTTACTCTCAATTATTAGCTCACTGTGAATTCACTGTTATCTCTAAGAAGAATAATTGATTATGCTCATTATTGGCTAACTGCAAAGCAAATTAGATACATATGAAAACCCCACATAAGACAGGCCCCAGAAGCAATTCAGAAATGACTAAATGTCTAACACTGTGATAGATTTTCTGATAAATAAGCTAACCATGATGCATTAACCTAGTATTCATTTGTGATGAAAGGGTATTGAGGTTTAACTCCCTGGGAGAAGAATCCAGTTCTGTATAGAAAGCCAAGCTATCAGATAGTTAGTCACTTGGGAGCGTTAACTGAATAATGGCACCGTCTCCCATTATGGAAGATTATAATGAGATCTGCTTGTTTTCGAGGATTTAAATGGCCCATTCTTCAATCTTAACAATTTTAACATTTTGCATTTTCTTACTCTTCAATGGATATTAAGCAGTACTGTGCCTGCAGCTAAAACTTGCAGTAGTGAATAGACATTAAGCTAGATACTATGAGTTATTCCATAAACGGAAAAGTCGGATTGACCCCATTACATGTGGGTGTATTATTATTTCACACTGCTATCCTCACCTGAAAAACTATTCACAGAAAGACACAATGAGCTCCTTCAGGGTACACTGGAAGCCTGAATTTCTGTTTAATGGAACAGTAATAAAATACAGCTGTATTACTTTTGTTGCCACTTTATTCTTATACTTGATGTTCAGTGTTGGTCTAGCCCACCAGCCATTGGTAGAGCTATAGGAAGATGTTGGGAGAGAGGCCCCGTCCACTAGTCCAGTCCTTCTGCTCCCCCTGTCACTTATGTAATGTGCATGTATGTATGTGTGTACGTATGTTACAAGTATAATCTATATGTATGTGTCACAAACTCGGCTTGTGACTGATGAAGATAGGCACTGAGCAATAGGAGTCGTCATCAGTGAGCAGTTTATTGGAGGTCACACATGAAGTTGCAGGTAAAGTTACAGATATTACAAGTTCCCATACTGAAGCAAATCCAGGAGGAGAGAACACCTCAGCTTGTTCTCACATCTCCCAACATCTGACTACCACCTCCAGTCTCAGAGACATCCAGAAACACATCCGCCCCTCCCTTGTCTGTACTATCACTAGCAGGGGCCGGGTTTCACTACCCCCGCGGAGAGGAATGCTTTGAAGCATGACCAGACCCCTGTAGAAGTGTAGAGTTCCCAAACCTAATATTTCCTGAGGGTCACAGAGGTCATCAGAGTACCTTATCTCTGGTACCAGGGAGATGTGAAGTCCATCACTGCAATCCCCACTATGTAATACAACACACACTGACTAATAAAAAAAGCACATTGACCATATACACTCACCTAAAGAATTATTAGGAACACCATACTAATACAGTGTTGGACCCCCTTTTGCCTTCAGAACTGCCTTAATTCTACGTGGCATTCATTCAAAAAGGTGCTGATAGCATTCTTTAGAAATGTTGGCCCATATTGATAGGATAGCATCTTGAAGGAGATTTGAGGGATGCACATCCAGGGCACGAAGCTCCCGTTCCACCACATCCCAAAGATGCTCTATTGGGTTGAGATCTGGTGACTGTGGGGGCCATTTTAGTACAGTGAACTCATTGTCATGTTCAAGAAACCAATTTGAAATGATTCGAGCTTTGTGACATGGTGCATTATCCTGCTGGAAGTAGCCATCAGAGGATGGATACATGTTCTCATTCTGTTTACGCCAAATTCGGGCTCTACCATTTGAATGTCTCAACAGAAATCGAGACTCATCAGACCAGGCAACATTTTTCCAGTCTTCAACAGTCCAATTTTGGTGAGCTCGTGCAAATTGTAGCCTCTTTTTCCTATTTGTAGTGGAGATGAGTGGTACCCGGTGGGGTCTTCTGCTGTTGTAGCCCATCCGCCTCAAGGTTGTGCGTGTTGTGGCTTCACAAATGCTTTGCTGCATACCTCGGTTGTAACGAGTGGTTATTTCAGTCAACGTTGCTCTTCTATCAGCTTGAATCAGTCGGCCCATTCTCCTCTGACCTCTAGCATCCACAAGGCATTTTTGCCCACAGGACTGCCGCATACTGGATGTTTTTCCCTTTTCACACCATTCTTTGTAAACCCTAGAAATGGTTGTGCGTGAAAATCCCAGTAACTGAGCAGATTGTGAAATACTCAGACCGGCCCGTCTGGCACCAACAACCATGCCACGCTCAAAATTGCTTAAATCACCTTTCTTTCCCATTCTGACATTCAGTTTGGAGTTCAGGAGATTGTCTTGACCAGGACCATACCCCTAAATGCATTGAAGCAACTGCCATGTGATTGGTTGACTAGATAATTGCATTAATGAGAAATAGAACAGGTGTTCCTAATAATTCTTTAGGTGAGTGTATATACAAAATCATATGAAAATGGCATAGTCCACTGTGACATCCCTTCTCCTCCCAGATAGCAGACCTCTGAACGACCCCTAAACAGGGGGCCCCTACAACCATTAGTCCATGGCAGCTTGTTGTGAAGGTCCCTCTGCATTGCTGTGAAAGGCCCTTGTGGTGGCACCATGTAGCCAGTGGCAGGCAAGGATACTGTCTATAGGCAGCTGCAGTGTGATGGGCGTAGACCCGTGGAGCAGCATTATAGTCAATATACAGAGGTAGTCGGGTTGGAATGACCACACGTGGCTGGATGAGGATGGGTGGGTAGATATTTGGTGGTGTCAGCCCAATAGGTCTCTTGATGAAAGCTGGGTGTAGCTGCTGCAGCCTGATGGCTGAACCATCTGGGAGGGTGCTGGGCTGAGCTCCAACATAAGAGCGGTTTACATTTTCTCTGCAAGCCATCTAAAATGGAATGGGGATGTTTGCAGACTTGTTCAGCGGCTCCTCTGAATGCCATTGTGACCCAATGAATGCCCTCCTGTGAACCATGCCCCGCTGTGCCGGTCTCCTGGTAATGCTGCAGTAGATGTGCCCAACATCATTTCCCAGCACTATGTCTTCAAGTAAATTGTCCATTACACCTACTGTGAGGTTAATGGGTCCTTCCCCCCAGTCCAGAGTCACCTGGGCAACTGGCACTTCATATCTCTCTTCTATAGCCAAGACAATCCTTGCCTTCTGTCCTGGGATTGTTTTGTCCAAGGTGACAACATGGGGTTCTACCAGAGTAATGAAGACTCCAGAGTCTATGAAGCCTTCAGCTGGTTATCCATTCACCTGTACCGGAACTATGTGATTTCTCATCTTTTCAGCATCAATCCAGTTGAATAGTATCACCACATACTTAGAGTCTCTCATGCTCTGTAGTCAATTATATGTCCAGCTGCCCATTCCTTCCTGACTGACTGAAGCAATTGGGTGTGCCACTGGAGTTCTTGTGATAGGAGGAACCTGAGGTAGCCTCCTGGCCTCTGGGCAAGCTGCTTGCAGATGCCCGAGAGAGCCACATTTATAACAGTTCATTAAACCAGCAGAAGCCATTGCAGATAGGTTACAGGAAGCCTGTAGATTTTGTGTGGAGGCCCCCAGGGTGTTACGGCCATTTGACTTGGCTAGTATTATGGTAGTTGGCGCTAAGCTTCTCTGAGTTGTGTACTAACTTCCCACATACCTATCTGCAAGACAAGATGCCTCCTCCAATGTTTAGGGTTCCCAATCCATCACCCACTCTCTAGTTCCTACTGGACACCTTTCCAAGAAATAGCTGGCGGAGGTCCTCAAGAGTCTCTTCCCCACAGCCACGGGTCCACTGGTCCAGGGCATGGGACAGCTTATTGCTGAACTCTAAATAGGTGTCATCAGTCCCTTTTAGTAGATTATGGAAACTCTGTCTATAATATTCGGGGGTGATGGCATAACGTGCTAACAAGGCCCCCTTAACCCCTGTATAGTCCAACCGCTGTTCCTCTGAAAGGGCACGAAAGGTGGAATTTGCCCTACCTGTAAGTTTACCAGCCAGTAGACATGTCCAGTTCTCTTCTGCAATATGGTGAGACTTACACATTATCTCAAAGGTTTCCAGGTATGCACCAATGTCCTGCTTCACATCCTGAAAGGTGGGGAATGCAGCAGACAGCTTGAGAATGTCCCGAGGGCCAAGATCTCCATTGATCCCCTTGTCCTGGGCTCTGTCGGCTTTGTTCCACAATGCCACCTCCTCATAAACAAGTTTCATCAGCTCCATCCTCTGGCTGGTACTTAGTTCTCCACCGAGCATTTTGATCCTTCGGTTAACCAATTCCTCCACGAGGTCTGCATCTTGTTCTTGTCTCCTCTATCCTGCTCAGCGCCTCGATCCCACCGCTGCCACCAGATTGTCACAAAATCGGCTTCTGACTGATGAAGATAGGCACTGAGCAATAGGAGTTGTCATCAGTGAGCAGTTTATTGGAGTTGCAGGCAACGTTGCAGGCAACGTTACAACATGAAGTTGCAGGCAACGTTACAGAAGTTCCCATACTGAAGCAAATCTAGGAGGCGAGAACACCTCAGCTTGTTCTCATATCTCACAACATCTGACTACCACCCCCAGTCTCAGAGATATCCAGAAACACATCCGCCCGTCCCCTCTCTGTACTATTACTAGCAGGGGCCGGGTTTCACTACCCCCGCAGAGAGGAATGCTTTGAAGCATGGCTTAACCCCTGTAAAAGTGTAGAGTTCCCAAACCTAACATTTCCTGAGGGTAACAGAAGTCATCAGCTTACCTTATCTCTGGTACAGGGAGATGTGAAGTCTATCACTACAACCCCCACTATGTAATACAATACACACTGACTAATAAAAGAAGCACATTGACCAGATATATACAAAATCATATGAAAATGACATAGTCCACTGTGACAGTATGCAATAATGCAATGTGTATATACTTGGTAATGAGAATATGTATTTGTACTGTGTATATGTACATACTGTATAGTCGTTTCTAGATGGAAATAACAGATCTCAGATGGAAATGGCTAAAACAGATTTAAAATGAGCATGCTCAAAATAAAGGATCCTTTTTTTTTGTTTGTTTTCTGTTATTCTGATAGATCAGAAGTATGGAAAACAAAATGGTGATGTGAAACCCGCCTTAGGGTACTTTCACACTTGCGGCAGGACGGATCCGACATGCTGTTCACCATGTCGGATCCGTCCTGCGGCTGTTTCGCCGTGCCCCCGGGCCGCCGCTGTGTCCCCATTGACTATAATGGGGACGGGGGCGGAGCTCCGGTGCAGCACGGCGGTGCACGGCTTAAGGTTGCCGGACTAAAATTACTGCATGTCAGGTTTTTTAGTCCGGCGGCTTTCTCCGTGCACCGCCGTGCTGCGCCGGAGCTCCGCCCCTGTCCCCATTATAGTCAATGGGGACGGAGCGGCGGCCCGGGGGCACGGCGAAACAGCCGCAGGACGGATCCAACATGGTGAACAGCATGTCGGATCCGTCCTGCCGCAAGTGTGAAACTAGCCTTAGTTTTGATTTTTTTCCTAATCAGATTTTTATTGTTTATGAGTAATAATACACTTGTATTGTGGGACATACCAGTAGTGTTATAGTAGCCACTTGTTTATGAATTCATATGCTTGGTACGTTGTATTTATTTGTGCATTTATCATATGAATTATGTATTGATATTTGATAAGTAATATATTGATGGGAGGTGTACCTTGTGTGTTTATTCATTTTTCATTGGTACTGGTCAGCGCAGTAGGTTATCAATTTTAGTTGGTTATGTAGCTGAATCACACATGTACCATATACATGCTTTTATTTTATGGGTAATTCACTGCTTTTTAACCCCTTCCTGACTGAGCGATTTTTCAGTTTTTGCATTTTCGTTTTTTACTCCCTGCCTTTTTGGAGCCATAGCATTTTTATTTTTCCGCTCACATAGCCACATGAGACTTGTTTCTTGCAGAACAAGTTGTACTTTCTAATGGCACCATTAAATATTGCATAGGATGTAGTGGAAAGCTTGAAAAAAATATGGAATTGGGAAAAAAGTGCACTATGTGGTAAAACTGACTTGTGCTCTTCATTCTCCAGGTCACTGCGATTACGGTACCATTTCTGTATACTTTTTCTTTTGTTTTAATACTGAAATTTTTTTTTTTTTAAATATTTCTTCTTTTCATTGCCATATTCCAACCTTGAAAACTTTTAGTTACAGTTAGGTCCATAAATATTGGGACATCGACACAATTCTAACATTTTTGGGTCTACACACTACCACAATGGATTTGAAATGAAATGAACAAGATGTGCTTTAACTGCAGACCGTCAGCTTTAATTTGAGGGTATTTACATTCAAATCAGGTGAACGGTGTAGGAATTACAACAGTTTGCATATGTGCCTCCCACTTGTTAAGCGACCAAAAGTAATGGGACAGAATAATAATCATAAATCAAGCTTTCACTTTTTACTACTTGGTGGCAAATCCTTTGCAGTCAATTACAGCCTGAAGTCTGGAACGCATAGACATCACCAGACGCTGGGTTTCATCCCTGGTGATGCTCTGCCAGGCCTCTATTGCAATTGTCTTCAGTTCCTGCTTGTTCTTGGGGCATTTTCCCTTCAGTTTTGTCTTCAGCAAGTGAAATGCATGCTCAATCGGATTCAGGTCAGGTGATTGACTTGGCCATTGCATAACATTCCACTTCCTTCCCTTAAAAAACTCTTTGGTTGCTTTTGCAGTATGCTTTGTGTCATTGTCCATCTGCACTGTGAAGCGCTGTCCAATGAGTTCTGAAGCATTTGGCTGAATATGAGCAGATAATATTGCCCGAAAAACTTCAGAATTCATCCTGCTGCTTTTGTCAGCAGTCATATCATCAATAAATACAAGAGAACCAGTTCCATTGGCAGCCATACATGCCCACGCCATGACACTACCACCACCATGCTTTACTGATGAGGTGGTATGCTTAGGATCATGAGCAGTTCCTTTCCTTCTCCATACTCTTCTCTTCCCATCACTCTGGTACAAGTTGATCTTGGTCTCATCTGTCTATAGGATGTTGTTCCAGAACTGTGAAGGCTTTTTTAGATGTCGTTTGGCAAACTCTAATCTGGCCTTCCTGTTTTTGAGGCTCACCAATGGTTTACATCTTGTGGTGAACCCTCTGTATTTACTCTGGTGAAGTCTTCTCTTGATTGTTGACTTTGACACACATACACCTGCCTCCTGGAGAGTGTTCTTGATCTGGCCAACTGTTGTGAAGGGTGTTTTCTTCACCAGGAAAATAATTCTTCGGTCATCCGGGTCTTTTGGTGTTGCTGAGCTCACCGGTGCGTTCCTTCTTTCTAAGAATGTTCCAAACAGTTGTTTTGGCTACGCCTAATGTTTTTGCTATCTCTCTGATGGGTTTGTTTTGTTTTTTCAGCCTAATGATGGCTTGCTTCACTGATAGTGACAGCTCTTTGGATCTCATCTTGAAAGTTGACAGCAACAGATTCCAAATGCAAATAGCACACTTGAAATGAACTCTGGACCTTTTATCTGCTCATTGTAATTGGGATAATGAGGGAATAATACACACCTGGCCATGGAACAGCTGAGAAGCCAATTGTCCCATTACTTTTGGTTCCTTAACAAGTGGGAGGCACATATACAGACTGTTGTAATTCCTAAACTGTTCACCTGATTTGGATGTAAATACTCTCAAATTAAAGCTGACAGTCTGCAGTTAAAGCACATCTTGTTCGTTTCATTTTAAATCTATTGTGGTGGTGTATAGAGCCAAAAATGTTAGAATTGTGTCGCTGTCCCAATATTTATGGACCTGACTGTATGTCTACTGAGCTGTGTAAGGGCTCATTTTTTGTGGGATGAGTTTTTGATTCTTACTATTTTGGGTGTGTATGACTTCCTAATCCCGTTTTATTACATTTTTGGGGGAGGTGAAGTGAAGAAAAAATAGTTTTTCTGTTATGCTGTATGGGTTGTTTTTTAATATTTTAATAGTACGGGCATTTTCAGACACAACGAGGCCTATGAATACATTTTTTTGATTGGTTATTTATTTTAGTTTTGGGGAATGAGGGTGATTTGAATCTGTATATTTTTTTAAAACCTTCTTTTACTTTTTTTCTTTTTGTAGGCCCCCAGGTGGACCTCAACATGCAATCATTAGATTAGACTGTAACCTTCCAGCCTGAATTGTAATACCTAGTACAGGCTCTTGTTTATTACTTTAATTGAATGCCTTCCCCAATCTCCACTTGGGAGAGGCGTTCCTGCTTGGCAAACATGCTTTTCCAGGTTTCCGGCCTCTCAGATGCCATGGTCACAATTGACAATGGCATCTGAGGGGTTAAATGTCCGCAATTGGCATTACCTACCGATTGCAGACGTTAGCCTTGGGTATCTGATGCGGGAGCCATCTTTAAAGAACCAACTTCCACCTTACATGTATACCAAAAGTAGGGAAGGGGTTAACATGAATTATTAAAGGGGTTCTCCCGGACTTACATGTTGATGACCTATCTTCAGGATACCCGGGACCCCCTCCGATCAACTGTATGAAGAGTCTGTGGCGCTCTGTGACTGCTTATGTCTCTTCCTAGGCCATGTGATGTCCTGTTTTTTGTCACATGGCCTAGGTGCTCAGTCCAATTGAATTGCTGATTCTACTTCATGTGTTTCAATAGAGAGGTGGTGCTTATGTTTGTGTTTGAACACCCTCGGCTTATTTTAATCCAGTAGATTTTGCAAACAAAAATTCTTTTGTCTTTCGGCACTATGAAGAAAAGCTAGGTAGGAGATACTAGCAATCTGAGTTTGGCTTAGGTCTGGCACGTTTTAAGTCTGCGCCCACAGCATCAGCATCATAACCAGTTCCCCAGCTGACCAAAATAGAAGCAGATATGGCAGTTTTTTTTATAGGTTCTGGCTGTATGTTGTCTCTGCTCTTTTTTGCTGCCACTGCCAGCACCCTCCTCTGATGTTACCTCCTCCTCCTCCTCAGCACCCCAATGTTACTCTCAGGTCCTGTCCAACACACAACTATCCTCATAGTTCTTAACTTCCCTTACATTTTTATCGGACTGTAATATGTCATTCAGGGCTCTTTGCCTCCCCTCCCAATTCCCTGCTCTGTATTTGCTCCGAGTGCTACTGTCACTATCACTGCCCTTACTACCACCACCACCTTGGCTACAGATGCCACTACTACCACCACCAACACAGCTATGCATGGGATCCCCTACCTCCCTCTGGACCAAAATGTCTATGAAAAACAGTCTGATTTATGATGCATACGCTAACACAAATATAACAATACAAGGTTTGCTGCAAATTATCTTTCAACTAGGTGTGTAATATCATTTGTTTAACAATTAAATTATTGTACTAAAATGTCTATGAAAAACATGGCCTTATCTCTGATGTGTCTGCTAACAAAGATTGAACAATGGAGTGTTTTTAGCAAATTGCCTTTCAACTATAGACTAGTAGTTGTGTTTTTTATTTAAATTGCTTTTGCTATAATGCAAACCATTTAATAATATGGATATAATGCGATGAAAAAAAAATGCAGTTGCTTAGTATTTGCAGTAGAATGCTAGTGGGGTGCTATGCTGGCAATAATGAACTGCAGAAATGTGGGAAAATACATTTTTGCAGGGGTTTATTTTGTAATACAGAGTTGCTAGGCTCAGTTGTTCCAGCAGCAATCAGTTTAAGCACAATGTTACCAGCTCTTCACTCCCTCAAAGTTTTCCCTGATCAAATTTCCTAAAATCTACACAATTATATCTTTCTATTATTTAGCTTTAGTGTCCCTTTCACATTCCTGGTCAGAAGCTAAATACACTATGGGACTTTTGCTAGTTAAGCATAGGCATCTCCCTGCCTACTGCCCCTCTAATTGGCTGATGAGGCTGTCATCAGCTTCTGAACCAATCAGGGCAAGCTCTCCACCCAGTGTCATGTGATCCTCCATCTTCTTCCTCCCTCATAGTTTTTCCCCACCAATATTACCAGTTAAAATGGCCCTAGACACCATTTTTGCGTGATTCATACCAAGTGAATCACAAAAGTTTCTGATTCATTTGAGAGACAAATTTTTGTACTCTTGGACAAATCCAATTACTTTAAAAAAGATTCACTCATCCTGACAATTGATGTTATATAGATGGAGAAAGAACTCTCAGAATCAATTCCTCTGGTGGGACCTGTGTACCACAGTCCGATACTGTTGATGCTACAGAAGGAACTGGAATTATAATCCCAACTGAGAAGAATAAAAAGACACTTTTTTCCCCCTGAAACTGACTCAAGCTTTTAAGTAAGAATCAATAGTAATCTAATTGGTTAACATGTTAATGGTCTGTGCTTACTATGCCTTTGTTGAAGCTTTTGTATCTATTATTTGTTTAGACTGGCTAATTTCCAGATGCTACATTGCATTTAACAAGCCACTAACTGCTAAATATAAATACTGCCGCATTACTTACAGATTTAATGTGTAATCCAGTCTTTTGCTCATTTGAAATGGCAAGAGAAAAGAGGAAGACATGAGGATGGCACTTCATGTAATACGTTTTGGGATTTTCTGTGTTGACCACTCTTTATATGCAAGGTGCTCAACCTCTTAGGGGTTAGAGTTGTGAGACTGCTAAGCAGCTGTCCTTCCAATGGATGGCCTACTTGGGTTGGGGTTTGAGATGAGTGAATCGGTTAAAAAAACTTGTTCGGGTTTGATGTGGCTGAATCGGTCAACGGATTAATTTCTGGTCCAAATTGATTTCACCTGATTGGAAAGTGCTCCAATTGGCCTGAAAATGTTTGCATGACACTCTGAGGTCTCCTAGAATTCATGATATTACATTTTTTCTTGCTTTCTCTCTCAAAACTTTGCTCGACATGAATCACCTAAAATTTGACTATAGATCCACGTCAATTAACCCCTTCACGACCGCAATCCGTATATATACATGATAGCTGCACATACCCCGTGCAGCTACCACGTGTATAGACGTCATGGCAGCTCTTTAATCCAAGCGCTGCAAAACGCTTGGATTAAAGCTTCTGCCCCTGCCCTGGTGCTGTCACGGACAGCATACAGTGCAGTAATGCCTGCAAGGGACCAATCAGAGTGGCCCCTTGCCGGCAATCGATCCGATTGGTTAGTCTGTGCAGACTAACCAATCGGATCGCGGCAGTGAAAAAATGCCGGTTTCAGGCTCTGATCTGCGCACTGCAGATCAGAGCCTGAAATCAGTAAGTGTCCACGTACCCCCCCGATCTGTGCCCCCCGATCTGTGCGCCAAGCCCCCCCTTGTCCCCCCCCCCGCTCCCATCCACATTCCTGCAGGCTGCCCAGTGCCCTGATGCGGTCCGCCTCCTGCCCCCATTTGCGCTGCCCCTCAATGCTGGCCGTACCACCCCAACCCCCCCGCCCCCATTTTCAAGGCTGCCCCCATGCAGTGCGGTCCCCCTGCTGTGTGTGATGGCGACGGCTCCATTCCTGAGCCGCCGCCATCAGCAGAGAGTGTCAGCTCTATGCTGACACTCTGCTGTAACCCTATAGTTGCCGCGGCAGCGGCATCCACAGGGTTAATAGAGGGAGGGGGCTCCCTCTCTCCACCATCGGGGCTGCCACGTTGCCATGGCAACCGGACGCTTTTCAAAAGTGTCCGCTGTTGCCACCCACAGGGCATCTGATGCAAGAGCATTGCAAAGTATAGTACAGCCATCAGCCCCACTGGATCTTCAAGATCCAAGAGGGACTTGATAAAAAAAATGTGAAAATAATAAAAGTAAAAATTAATTAATAAGTAAAAATGTAAAATGAAAAAAATAAATTGCCTTTTCCTATAAAAAATGAAAAAATAAAATAAAATACACATATTAGGTATCACCGCGTCCATAACGACCGTCTCTATAAATATATCACATGATAGACACCGTCTGATAAACACCATAAAAATAAAAATAAAACGGTGTAAAAAAAGCCATTTTTGTCACCTTACATCACAAAAAGTGCAACAGCAAAGGCTTATGACCCCCAAAATAGTACCAATCAAACCGTCACCTCATCTCGCAAAAAATTATACCCTATTTAAGACAATCGCCCAAAAAATAAAAAAGCTATGGCTCTCAGACTATGGAGACACTAAAACATCATTTTTGGGGTTTCAGAAATGCTATTATTGTGTAAAACTTAAATAAATAAGAAAAAGTATACATATTAGGTATTGCCACGTCCGTAACGATCTGCTCTATAAAACTGTCACATGACCTAACTCCTCAGATAAAACAGCAAATTTTTTGGTCACCTTGCCCCATAAAGTGTAATAATGAATGATCAAAAAATCCTATGTACCCAAAAATGGTACCAATAAAAACCTCAACTCTTTCTGCAAAAAACAAGCCCCTGCACAAGACGATCGGCAGAAAAATAAAAAAACATATGGCGTTCAGAAAATGGACACACAAAAACATAATTTATTTTTCAAAATTGCTTTATTATGTAAAACTGAAACAAACAAACAAAGAAAGTAGACATATTTGATATCATTGCATCCGTAATAACCTGCTCTATAAAAAATAGCACATGATCTACCCTGTCAGATGAATCTTGTAAAAAAAAAAACACTGTGCCAAAACAGCCGTTTTTCAGTTACCTTGCCTCACAAAAAACTTAATATAGAGCAATTAAAAATCATATGTACCCCAAAATAATACCAATAAAACTGGCACCTTATCCCCTAGTTTCCAAAATAGGGTCACTTTTTGGGAGTTTCTACTGTAAGGGTGCATCAGAGGGGGCTTTAAATGGGACATGGCATCTAAAACTAGTTTAGCAAAATCTGCCTTCCAAAAACCATACGGCGTTCCTTTCCTTCTGCGCCCTGCCGTGCGTCCTTACATCAGTTTACAACCACATGTGGGGTGTTTCTGTAAACTGCAGAATCAGGGTAATAAATGTTGAGTTTTGTTTGGCTGTTAACCCTCAATGTGTTAAAGAAAAAAATGTAATAAAATAGAAAATCTGCCAGAAAAGTGAAATTTAGAACACCTAAAGGGTTAACAAAGTTAGTAAAATCAGTTTTGAGTAACTTGAGGGGTGTAGTTTCTACAATGGGGTCATTTATGGTGGGTTTCCACTATGTAAGCCCCACTAAGTGACTTCAAACCTGAACTGGTCCTTAAAAAGTGGGTTTTGGAAATTTTCTTAAAAATTTTAAGAATTGCTTCTAAACTTCTAAGCCTTCTAACGTCCTAAAAAAATAAAATGACATTTCCAAAATGATGCCAACATAAAGTAGACATATGGGAAATGTTAAGTATTAAATATTTTATTAGATATGACTTTGAATTTTTCTAAATTTTTGATAAATTTTGGATTTTTTCATAAATAAAGGTGAAATATATTGACTCAAATTTATGACTGTCATGAAGTACAATATGTCACTAGAAAACAATCTCAGAATGGCTTGGATAAATAAAAGTGTTCCAAAGCAATTACCACATAAAGTGAGGCATGTCAGATTTGTAAATTTTGACCTGGACACTGGGGCATCAATGACCCTTGGTCATGAAAGGGTTAATTTAGAATCAATTTGCTCATCTTTAGTACTGATGATATTTCAAGTGCATTATGATAGCAGTAAAATAGTGGTGTCATGGTGCTGTCCTTTCCTCATGGAAAAATACATCTTTACAGGAATGGATTATGCTTAAAGTGTAAGTCATTTTGGTTTATGTACAGTGTGGGGACAGGGACGGTGACCATTTTTGTAAAACAGTTTGTTAGGGAAAGATGTTTCTTCGTAGTAGAAAAACGGGAGTAAAGAGTCTTCTTAGCAAAGCTCTTATCACGTTGCAAAGGTTTTCAGTCTGCATTAGACATACTTGTGTAACATACAGAAGTTTCCAGCCACCTCTTGTCACTACCCAAGTCTCTGGCTATGTCCAAAGTCCCTAACTATTGCTGCCCATCTCCTAGCCTATATAATGTGTTACACACACAGATGTCCTCAGCTCTCAGTAGAACTGAAGACTGAAGTCAGATTCTCCCTAGAACAACACAACACATACAATGCCTTGAAAAAGTATTCATACCCCTTGAACGTTTCCATATTTTTTCATGCTACACCTGCAAACTTAAATGTATTTTACTGGGATTTTATTTGATAGACCAACACAAAGTAGAAAGTACGTGTGAAGTGAAAATAAAATGATACATGGTTTTCCAAAAAATTTATGAATAAAAATCTGAAAAGTGTGGCGTGCATTGTATCTAGCCCCCTGGCTCAATACTTTGTAGGACCACCTTTCACTGCAATTACAGCTGCAATCTTTTGGGGTATGTGTAATGACCGGCGTCACGCAAAGGGTGGGAAATGGGAAGGCCCTGTCCAAGGGAGAGGGAAAGATGGTGACCCCTGACTCACCTTGCGGCTGGCACCTGACTGCCCTGACGTCCCTAGACGGGTTCCTCATCCGTACGCCGATCACGTGCCTAAACTCTGGCTTTCCCTAAGATGAGCCCTATGTAGTGAACGGGGCGGTGGGATCACTAGTCCGCACCACTGACACTAAGAGGAAAACACCAAGGAGAGGACAGACAATACAGACAAACATATAATCCCAGGTGGGCGACAACAGCAGACCACCAAGGCCCAACAGGGATCCGGAGGGTAACGTTGTGAAACAACAACCAGGGAACACAGCTACACAGCTCCAGTGGGTCAGTATAGAAGTCCAGGCAGGAAGCTCTATATCTGGCAACCAGAGAAGTGAGAGATGGGAATATAAGGAGGTTGGGATTGCTGGACAAGAAACAGCTGAGGAGGAGAAGCTACGGATCCCTGAGTGAGCCAAAAAGGATTGCAAGGCAAACCCAGAAAGCTACCATTAATAAACAGCACTGTCTTTAGACATAGAGCGCGCAGCCACCCGCTGCGACTTCCTGACCCCGGGTATAACGGAGTCAGGCGTGGCTCTTGATACCCTCGTGACAGTATGTTTCTACCAGCTTTGCAGGTCTAATGGATGACATATTTGCCCATTATTTTCTGCAAAATAGCTCAAGCTGAGGTAGATTGGATAGAGAACATCTATGAAGAGCAATTTTCAAGTCTTGCCACAGATTTTGAATGGGATTTAGGTCTTGACTTTGACTGGGCCATTCTAACACATGAATATCCTTTGATCTAAATCATTCAATTGTAGCTCTGGCTGTATGTTTAGAGTCATTGTGCTGCTGGAAGATGAAACCTTGCCCAGTCTCAAATCGTTTGCAGCCTCTACCAGGTTTTCATCCAGGATTGCCCTATATTTAGCTCCATCCATCTTCCCATCAACTCTGACCAGCTTTTCTGTCCCTGCCTTTCTTCAGCAGGTACAGGGAAGCTGGTTAGAGTTGATGGGAAGATGGATAGAGCTAAATATAGGTGAAGAAAAGCAGGGACAGGGAATTCTGCCACCATCATGTTTCACGGTGTGGATGGTGTGTTCTTGTTCAGGGTGATGTGCAGTGTTAGTTTTCTACCACATATAACATTTTGCATTTAGGCCAAAAAGTTCAACTTTGGTCTGATCTGACCAGATCAGCACCTTCTTCCACATGTTTGCTGTGTCCTCTACATGGCTTGCAGAAAACTGCAAATAGGACTTCTTATGGCATGCTTTTAAAAAAAATCTTCTTGCCAGTCTTCCATAAAGGCCCGATTTGTGGAGAACATAACTAATAGTTGTCCTGTGGACAGATTTTCCCACCTCAGCTGTGATCTCTGCAGCTCCTCAAGTGTGACCATGGGCCTTTTGTCTGCTCCGGTAATTAGTGCTCTCCTTGCCTAGGTTGTCAGTTTCGGTGAATGGCTATGTCTTGGTAGGTTTGCAGTTGCACCATACTCCTTCCATTTTCAGATGATGAATTGAACAATGCTCTGCGAGATGTTCAGAGCTTAGGATATTTATTATGACCTAACCCTGCTTTACACTTCTCCACAACTTTATCTCTGACCTGTCTGGTGTGTTCCTTGGTTTTCATGATGCTGTTTGATCACTCTTGATCACACTTGTTCTCTAACAAACCTCTGAGACCTTCACAAAACAACTGTAGTTATACTGAGAATAAATTGCACATAGGTGGACTCTATATAATAATTAGGTCATTTATGAAGGCAATTGTTCACACTGGGTTTTGTTTAGGGGTATCATAGTACAGGGGGCTGAATAAAAATGCACATCACACTTTTCAGATTTTTATTTATTAAATTTGAATATGTATCATTTTCTTTTTACTTCACACATATTTGCTACTTTGTGTTGGTCTATCACATAAAATCTCAATAAAATACATTTAAAGAGCAGAGAGATTAATGTATAAATTACATGTTTTACTGAATATTTCCCCCCAAAAAAAGAAAAAATAATATATATATATACAGTACAGACCAAAGGTTTGGACACACCTTCTCATTCAAAGAGTTTTCTTTATTTTCATGACTATGAAGGCATCAAAACTATGAATTAACACATGTGGAATTATATACATAACAAACAAGTGTGAAACAACTGAAAATATGTCATATTCTAGTTCTAGGTTCTTCAAAGTAGCCACCTTTTACTTTGATTACTGCTTTGCACACTCTTGGCATTCCCTTGATGAGCTTCAAGAGGTAGTCCCCTGAAATGGTCTTCCAACAGTCTTGAAGGAGTTCCCAGAGATGCTTAGCACTTGTTGGCCCTTTTGCCTTCACTCTGCGGTCCAGCTCACCCCAAACCATCTCGATTGGGTTCAGGTCCGGTGACTGTGGAGGCCAGGTCATCTGGTGCAGCACCCCATCACTCTCCTTCATGGTCAAATAGCCCTTACTTTCAAAGTTTTCCCAATTTTTCGGCTGACTGACTGACCTTCATTTCTTAAAGTAATGATGGCCACTCGTTTTTCTTTACTTAGCTGCTTTTTTCTTGCCATAATACAAATTCTAACAGTCTATTCAGTAGGACTATCAGCTGTGTATCCACCTGACTTCTCCTCAACGCAACTGATGGTCCCAACCCCATTTATAAGGCAAAAAATCCCACTTATTAAACCTGACAGGGCACACCTTTGAAGTGAAAACCATTTCAGGGGACTACCTCTTGAAGCTCATCAAGAGAATGCCAAGAGTGTGCAAAGCAGTAATCAAAGCAAAAGGTGGCTACTTTGAAGAGCCTACAATATGACATATTTTCAGTTGTTTCACACTTGTTTATGTACGTATATAATTCCACATGTGTTAATTCATAGTTTTGATGCCTTCAGTGTGAATCTACAATTTTCATAGTCATAAAAATAAAGAAAACTCTTTGAATGAGAAGGTGTGTCCAAACTTTTGGTCTGTACTGTATATATATATATATATATATATATATATATAAAAGAAAAGAAAAAAAGCAGCACATATTAAACGCGGGTGCAAGTCCTCCTGGGGGCCTGAGACCAAGGTCCCAAATGTATAAAGAAGTAAAAAGGCAGCACTCCAAATTTGTGATGAAAAAAAGTGGACGGTTTATTCACCCATCTAGCAGCAACGATTCAGCTCTGTCATTGGAGCCTTTGTCCAGCTGAGTAACATGTGCATAGTGGCATACATAAGTAGTGCAAACATTTTCATAATTACAAATCGATGATTAAACAATAAAGTGCAAGTGCATCAAAGGTATCGCAGTGTTAAAAATACAATTTATCTGTCACCATAATTATATCCCAAATAGTAGTGAACATGATCATATGAAATGCATATCGTGATCGGTACAGTGAAAAAATCTATAAACATTCATGATTGCCAATCAAATATGATAAAGTGTACACAGTGTGTGGCAATGACAAATCAATTAAAACATTAAAAAACTTTGAATGAGTCACGTTCAATCATAGAGACCTGGTGGAAGCTGCTGGCGTCCGGAAATGCAATCGGCGCATGCGCCGCTCCATGTGTTCTCGCGAGACAAGTGATAATAGCAGAGAGTATGGGAACCACATTAAAGATGGCCACTATCCAACTTTACACCAAGGTGCATGCTCGTGCCCATACAGGCCGACAAGTGCCCTGTGCAAAATTACAAGACACACTTACAGTGTCCAAAGCCCCGCAGTTTTAAGCAGATATTGCCGATCCACGAATGGAAGATCGGCGGGTGAGCACCAGTCTCCATAGTGGAGTGTCTGTATCAAGGGGGCGGCACGGCCTATCAAACCATATACACCCTCTTGTCCAGACCTATCAGCATATCCGCTTCGTGACAAGAACCCACCACAATGAGAGCAGGGGTCAGGAAATCACAAGAATGTGATCCCGATTCCTTGTCTCAGCGGGGGGAGTCACGGATGAACTGCATCGGAGCATTACATAATGTACTATATAGTGAGATATAACAAATGGACAAGTCTCCCGCCACGAATCAGTGTCACTCAAGTCCCAAATGGTATTGTCCTACAAAAAAAGAGAACACAGTTAGACATAAAGCACATGTTGTTTTCCCTACATAGAATAAAAGACGAGAGCACATACCCAACTGGCGACTAGATGACCCTAAATTCTACATTTAAGCCCTGTGGCTTTAAAGTACCTAGTGTGTAAATCCAATAAAGCTCTCTTCTTTGCAATGATTTGGTTCTATCACCAACTCGTCTCAAAAGAGGTATTTGTTCCAAAATTCTAAACCGTAAATCCCTTTCAGAATGTTTTGCCTCAGTGATTTGGGTCAGCGGCACAGAGGACCTCATGGCCTTTCACCGCTTTCTGAATACCATTGACCCCAGTGTCAAATTCACGTTGACACATTCTGAGGAAAGTATACAGTTTTTGGACACTCAGGTCAGCATTTATAATGACAGGCTAGTCACAGATTTATATGTGAAGCCCACAGACAAAAATACTTTGTTACGTTTCGAGAGCCATCATCCTAGACCTATGATTAGGTCACTTCCTTTCAGCCAACTACTTAGAGTCAAGAAAATTGTGCAAGATCCCACCTCAGTAGACATTAGGTTGCAAGAAATGGGGTCCAAATTTCGGACACGTGGATACCCTAAAAAACATATTCAAGAACATCTAGGTAGAATTAAGCCCCTCACCAAAGAGGCCATCAGGGAGGGACTAGGTGACACTACACATTCCAAAGCCCGCATCCCTTTTGTGTCTGAGTTCAGTACCAATAGTGATAATATTGCAGCCATTTTAAAAAAGCATTGGAGAATATTACCTAGTAACTTTGAGAATGTTGAAGAATTCAAATCTTTGCCTTATGTTCATACCGGGGAAGTCGCAATCTGGGTGACAGATTAGTTAAGTCCGATATAGGCTCCTCTAGGGAAACCTGTGAGACATATTTCGGATCCACCCGCAAGGGGTGTTTTCCATGTTATAACTGTGTTAATTGCAACCTGATGCTACGGGGTGACTCATTTATTCACCCAGTATCCGGTCAAATGTTTAAAATCAAACAATATCTAACATGTGACTCGTCCCATGTTATTTATTTGTTGACCTGCCCCTGTCACCTTTTATATATAGGTGAAACTACCTGGGATGTCAAAACCCGACTCAATCAGCATTGGTATTCCATTAGAAAACAAAAAAATGGATCTTCCCGTATCAAAACACTTCACTGAGGCAAAAAATTCTGAAAGGGATTTACGGTTTAGAATTTTGGAACAAATACCTCTTTTGAGACAAGGTGGTGATAGAACCAAATCATTGAAAAGAAGAGAGCTTTATTGGAATTACACACTAGGTACTTTGAAGCCACAGGGCTTAAATGTAGAATTTAGGGTCATCTAGTCGCCAGTTGGATATGTGCTCTCGACTTTTATTCTATGTAGGGAAAAGATGTGCTTTATGTCTAACTGTGTTCTCTTTTTTTGTAGGACAATACCTTTGACTTAATTGTCATGAATGGTCACGTTTGGTGAAGACTGGAGGAATTATGCAGGCGATCCATTTATATGCCATAAAACTATTATTTATGCTGGGATACCACCATTGGTTTTCTTTAAATAGTGACAATCCCTGCCTGTGATTTGGTGCCACTCCAGCCCCATCTGGGACTTGAGTGACACTGATTCGTGACGGGAGACTTGTCCATTTGTTATATCTCACTATATAGTACATTATGTAATGCTCCGATGCTGTTCATCCGTGACTCCCCCCCGCTGAGACAAGGAATCGGGATCACATTCTTGTGATTTCCTGACCCCTGCTCTCATTGTGGTGGGTTTTTGTCACGGAGCGGATATGCTGATAGGTCTGGACAAGGGGGTGTATATGGTTTGATAAGCCGTGCCGCCCCCTTGATACAGACACTCCACTATGGAGACTGGTGCTCACCCGCCGATCTTCCATTCGTGGATCGGCTTTATCTGCTTAAAACTGCGGGGCTTTGGACACTATAAGTGTGTCTTGTAATTTTGCACAGGGCACTTGTCGGCCTGTATGGGCACGAGCATGCGCCTTGGTGTAAAGTTGGATAGCGGCCATCTTTAATGTGGTTCCCATAGTCTGTGCTATTATCACGTGTCTCAACACATGGAGCGGCGCATGCGCCGATTGCATTTCCGGACGCCAGCAGCTTCCACCAGGTCTCTATGATTGAACGTGACTCATTCAAAGTTTTTTAATGTTTTAATTGATTTGTCATTGCCACACACTGTGTACACTTTATCATATTTGATTGGCAATCATGAATGTTTATAGATTTTTTCACTGTACCGATCACGATATGCATTTCATATGATTATGTTCCCTACTATTTGGGATATAATTATGGTGACAGATGAATTGTATTTTTAACACTGCGATACCTTTGATGCACTTGCACTTTATTGTTTAATCATCGATTTGTAATTATGAAATTGTTTGCACTACTTATGTATGCCACTATGCACATGTTACTCAGCTGGACAAAGGCTCCAATGAGAGAGCTGAAATGTTGCTGCTAGATGGGTGAATAAACCGTCCACTTTTTTTCATCACAAATTTGGAGTGCTGCCTTTTTTCTTCTATATTTATATATATATATATATATATATATATATATATATATATATATCTGCTCAACACTGCATTTTGTGGTGACTGTATGGGTGTAAAATGAAAAACATTATGAAAAATTTCAAGGGGTAAGAATTCAAGGCATTGTAACTATATATACATAAATAACTATAGCAGGAATTTCAATTAGCATTGCATAATGATATTATTGAAAAAATATACACATGTGCGCAACATTTTTAGTACCCTTCTGTTAAAGAAAGATAAACCCACAAAGGTTACTGAAATAACTTGCAACTGACAAAAGTAATAATAAATAAAATTTTACAGAAAATCAGGTAAATAAAATCAATCATTGCTTTTGAATTGTGGTTCAAAATAATAATTTTAAAAGCAAACTACATGTGTCATGTAATTAGCATTACAGGTGTCTTCAAATTTGTAATCAGTCAGTCTGCCTATTTCAAGGGTGAAAAGTAATCACTGTGCTGCTTATCATCATGCTGGGTACCACACTGAACATGGACCACATAAAGCTAAGGAAAAAGTTGTTTTAGGGGATTAGAGAGAAAATTATAGACAAACATGTTAAAGGTAAAAGCTATAAGACATCTCCAAACAGCTTGATCTTCCTGTTACTATTGTTGCAAATTTCATTCAGAAGTTTAAGGTCAATGGGACTGTAGTAAACCACCCTGGATGTGGCCGCAAGAGGAAAATTGATGAAAAATTGAAGAGACAGCTAAGAGCCCAAAACAACTTCCAAAGAGATTAGAGGGGAACTCAAAAGTCAAGGTACATCAGTGTCAGAACGCACCATCTGCTGCTGTCCTGGCAAAAGTGGACATAATGGAAGACAACTGAGGAGATAACCACTGTTTAAAGCAAATCATAAAAAAGCAAGACTGGAATTTTCTGAAATGCATGTTGACAAGCCACAAAACCTCTCAGAGAATGGCCTTTGTACAGATAAGATAAAACTGGAGCTTTTTGGCAAGTTACTTCAGCTGTATGTTCACAGACACAAAAATGAAGAATACAAAGATAAGAACATTGTATGTACTCTGAAACATGGAGGATGCTCGATTATGTTTTGCGCCACTTTGCTGCATCTGGCACAGGATGTCTTGAATCTGTGCAGGCAACAAAGAAATCTCAAGACTTTCACAGCATTCTGGAACTAAACGTGCTGCGCAATGTCAGAAAGCTTGGTCTCAGTCACAGGTAATGGGTCTTCCAACAGGATAATGACCCAAAACACAGAGCTAAAAATATACAAGACTGGCTAAGACTAGTGTTGAGTGAAACAAAGCATCCAAAGTGGAATTCGATCAGAAGTTTAGGAAAAATTCAATTTACCACAAATCGGAATATCCTTGTGCTTCATGGTAACAAATCATTTTTTTTTTTTAAATGGCTGCTACATGTTACAAAGTGAAAGTAAAAAGCCCGGGAAAGCTATCTGACCTATAATGCCGTGCAACCAGGCAATCAGCAGAAAGCCATCCCCTGTGGTCTCTGCCATTGCACTGTGAGCTGAGCTTAGGTAAAGATATGACAAGCACTTATGTGCTAGGGACAGTGTTTCAGAAAGCTTTTCATTATAGAATATTGGATAGGGAGATTGCAGTGACAGTGCAGGGAGATTGTAGGGAGAGTTTTTAGATACTCTAGAAAGATCATAGAGGGACAGTGCAGGTTGAGAGTAATCACTGTATGCATCTTGTGCAACTGCTGCCACAATCCTAGTAAATTTGTTAGTTTATGCATAGACTTACTGTGCCTACTGTGCTTCAGTAATATATGGCTGTGTGCATCTTGTTGAGCTGCTGCCACAATCCCTGTTAATATTTTAGTTTATATATTGAATTACTCTGCCTCTGTATTAAAGGACAGTCTAATAAATTGCTGCGTTTATCTTGTTCAACTGCTATCACAATCCCTGTTAATCTGTTAGTTTATACATACAATTACTGTGCCTCCGTACTAAAGAGCGGTCTAGTATATCGCTGTGTTTATCTTCTTCAAATGCTGCCACAATCCCTGTTGATCTGTTAGTTTATATATAGAATTACTGTGCTTCAGTATTAAAGGACGGTCTAATATATTGCAGGGTTTATCTTGTTCAACTGCTGCCAAAAGCCCTGTTAATTTGTTAGTTTATACATAACATTACTGTGCCTCAGTATTAAAGGGTGAACTGCTGCCACATTCTTAGTTAATCTGTTACATTACTGATACAGTTAGACGGTTTAATATATATATTGTAGGAGCGTTTATCTAGTTCAACTGCCGGGCCATTGATACTGACTACTGTGCATCAGACTCAGTGTCAACGGGCGATCTAATAGATATGCACGTTATCTAGTTTAACTGCTGTGCCATTCATACTTAAATGTAGTGACATAGTTTACATTAATGATTCAGTTATTGTACACTATGGCCAACAGACTGTTTCTAGGGCCCTCCATAGGAACATGCGGTGGCAAAAATGTTGCTGTAGCCGGCACAAGTAGCAGCAGAAGAAGGGGTGGTGGTAGCAGCAGCCACAGCAACAGGCCAGAGCTTCCACTAACATCCAGCCGTCATGTTTTGACCAATAATCTAGCTGTACTGGAATTGTTTACTCGCTCTTCAATATCATCTCAAGTGACAACAGATACACACAGTTAGAAATAGGTGGGTTCCTCTGACACCACTTAGTTGGCATGGCCCAGGAACTGCCTCTGTGTACTCACCTGTCCTGAACCTGGCTATTGCACAAGGTGGGCCAGTCCTTGGGCCTCTCGGTGTCTGGTAGAGTTCACATCAGTGATGATGTATGGACAACATATTTCATTCCCAGTACCCTGGGTAAATGTCATTCCGGCCCAGGCACACCAGCAACTTGGCAAGATGATCGCAATGCCGCCGCCTCACTGTAATCCTGGGATTTCTCTGCCAATGTCCTCCTATACCTACTCATCCTCCATCTTGTCCTCACCCTCCCCTTTATGCACAGTTCACAGTGGTCCTTCAGCATAAGACTTATGTAGGGCTAGGCATTGTGACGCGGTTCTGCACCTAATCAGCCTGGATGAACTGAGCCACACCAGGGAAGAACTGCTGTCATCAATAAATAAATCAAACACTGGCTGTCTCCTCGCCAACTGGAGATGGGAACCATGATTATTGATAATGGGAAGGACATTTTGTCTGCATTGCATCAGGAAGAGCTGACCCATGCACCCTGCGTGCTGGACATCTTCAATCTCATTGTCAATCGATTCCTCAAGTCTTCCACTGACCTGCAAGAGCGGTTAAAAATGTCCAGGAAACTGTGCATGCAGTTCAGACACTCTTACCATGCAAAACATGCTTTCCTTGAAGTGCAAAGGCAAAATTATCTTCCCCAACATCGCCTGATATGCTACGTTTCCACCTGTTGGAACTCCATGTTCCATATGTTAGACTACCTGTACGAGCAGAGAAATACGGTCAACGATTTCTTAATGCTGCAGGTGGACAGGTCTACTTCCCTGTGTAACTTCCACATTAGCTAGTGACAGCTTATACGTGACACGTGCTGTTTGCTCAGGCCCTTTGAGGAGGCCACTTTATTTGTCAGTTGGCAGAACTACAGGATGAATGATGTCATTCCACTCCTTTAGGTCCTGGAGGGTATGCTGACAAATCTGATTGACGATGCGATAGAAGACATGCCACTTCCATTTGTCCACCTGAGCCCCGAGGAGGATGAACTGACAGTGGAGGAGGAGGAAGACATAAACACCCAGGAATTGTATACACAGCTAGGTGGTTTATCTGCCAAAGCGACAGGAGAGGAGCAGGAGGGTGAAAATGAAGATGACGCAGATGACCCAGACTGACCATGGCACTATGCAGTGATGATGAAGGCAGCGAGGCCCTCCAAGTCCCTTGCAAAAATGTCCAGATGCATGCTGTCATGTTTGTGTTGTGACAGCTGCATTGTCATGATTTGGCAGAGGGATGACTACTGGTTGTTCATATTGTTAGACCCTCACTACCAGTCAACAATCAGGGCATATTTTAGAATTTCTGAGAGGGATGCAAAAAATGGACTACTACAGAGACATGAGCGTGATCACCCCTCCTCATGAAGGTCTAACCAGGGGGACCCTCTGTGCTCACGCTCAACAGCCATGACTGGTTGGGGGAGGCAAGGAGTAGCACCAAATCCATATGCAGTAACTTCAGTCTGGGGTCTTTGTTGAGCAGTTTTCTTCGTTTGCTTACTGAAAAAATCACACATCAGCAGCAGAACATGCAGCAGAACCTCAATTAGCAGGTGGTGGCATACTGCACCCTTTCACGCATGATCCAAGATCCCCTAGACTACTAGGTATGCAAACTTGAAGTGTCTCCGCGACTGGCCGAGTTTGCCATGGGCATGCTTTCCTGCCTAGCCAGTAGTATGGAATCAGAGCGGGTGTTGAGTATGGCAGGGGGCATAGTTACCTCTAAGAAAACTCACCTTTCCTCCATGAAGATGAATCAGGCATGAAGATGAATCAGGCATGGATCAACCTGGATTTCCAGATGCCGATGTCTGATGTGAAAGAATAAATCATTCGGCGCTAATCATCATACTGCAGTGTGCTGTCACACCGGAACATTCTGTAAAATGGGCCATTACTTCTGGACACGTGCTGCTGCCACCATTCTGATGCTGCTACCTGTTTGATGCCTCTACTGCCATTCCTACAATGGGGCTTCTTGGCCTACTCGTACATGTTACATTTTGAAAAGGATATGCATGCTACTGGGCCTTGCTATCACAATGTTGTTTTTGGGTTGTGCTACTACTGTGATCTGCCACCATCTTGTGCTATATGCCACCTCTGTTGCCCCCATCCCCACTCTGTCAAAGGGCGACTTTTGTCACTGCTTCTGCCTCCTCTCCCCACTCTGTCATGGGGCCACTATTGTCCCTATTACTGCCACTACTGTTGGACCCCATCCCCACTCTGTTATGGAGCCACTATTGTCCACTGTTATCCCTGTCCGTGTTGACATTACAGTTTATTTTTCTGTTCTTCCTGTCCATCAGAAAAACAGAAAAAAAAGGATACTGTATTTTGAGCATCCGTAAGGCCGCTTTCTTATGGTCAGTAGTGATGAGCGGCATAGGCAATATTCGAATTCACAATATTTCGCAAATTTTTGGCTGAATATTCGCCAGAAATTTAGCAAATTTGAGAATTCGTGATCGCCAGTCATTGTTTACTTGATTGCAAAAATCGGCAATGTAATATATTCGCGATAAATTTGCGATTAGAATATTTAACACTAATCGCGAATACTGATCAAATACTGATGCTCAAAATACAGGCTTTGTTTTGTTACAGTTTTCAGTTTTTCGGATGGATAAGAACAGGAAAATAAACAGTGATGTGTACACAGCCTTACTGTCACTGCTGCTGTCCCCCTCTCCCCACTCTGTCATGGAGTCACTATCGTGACTGTCAGTGTTGCTGCCCCCCATTTCCACTCTGTTATGGGGCTACTATTGTCACTGTTACTGGCACTGCTGCCACCCTCCCTACTCTGTCATGGGGCCACTACTGTCACAGTTACTGCCACTGCTTTCCCCCTCTCCCCACTCTGTCATGGGGTCACTATTGTGACTGTTAGTGTTGCTGCCCCCCATCTCCACTCTGTTATGGGGCTACTATTGTCACTGTTACTGGCACTGCTGCCCCCCTCCCTACTCTGTCATGGGGCCACTACTGTCACAGTTACTGCCACTGCTGCCACCCTCCCACTCTGTCATAGGGCCACTATTGTCACTGTTACTGCCACCGCTGCTGCCACCTTCCCCACTCTTTCATGGGGTCACTACTTGAATCTTGGGGCACTGCATGGGTAAGTCCATGACGTTAAATTAGACTTGACAGTAACAGTGACCTGTAATACTGACACACAGTGAATATACAGCTAACAGAAGGGATTAAAACGCATGTGTTTGGACTGCCACAACATGCATTAAAAGAACATTTTTTTTCTTCACTACTTATTGTTGCTGCCTCCACTTCTTTATTTTTTTCCACTAAGGAGCCATTTGGACGCAGCTTTTGCAGGTTTTTGGCTTTACTGAAGGGTGATGTATGCATTTCTTTTTGTTTCACAAAAGGGATTAACTATGAATCTTGGTGCAGGGCACAATGATGCAGATGGTGATAAGTTACACCTGTAATACTGACAGCACACTACCTACAGAATGGATTAACTATGAATCCCCCTGCAGTTTAAGTTCCAAGCCTTCACACTTAGATTGGGCCACCAAGTGGCATGAATATGATTTATCAAGATTCATGCCAAATTAATTTGGAACGAATGGCATTTCTTGTCGATGTTCGGCGAATTGGCCTAATTGAATTTTTCAAAACTTCAATCATCTCTGGTTAAGACCAAAGCATTGGACTTTTCTGAAGTAGCCTTCTATGAGCCCTGATCTAAATCCTATTGAACATCTGTGGATGGAGCTGAAACATGCAATCTGGAGAATCCACCCTTTACACCTAAAACAGGGCAGTTTGCTCACAAGGAGTGGGCCTGTGGTCAGGTGCAGAAATCTCATCAAACATTACAGAAATCGGTTTATTGCAGTGACTGCCTCAAAAGGTAATGCAACAAAATATTAAGTTGAGGGTACCATAATTTTTGTTCAGGCCAGTTTTATTACTTTGTTTTTAAAAATTATTCTGCTGAACCACAATTCAAAAGCAGTGTCTGATTTTCCCCAGCTGATTTTCAGTACATTTTTATTATTAGTTTTGTGAGTTTCAAGTTATTTCAGTGACCATTGTGGGTTTTTCTTTCTTTAACAGAAGGGTACCAAGAATTTTGTCCACGTGTCTATCTATCTATCTATCTATCTATCTATCGATCTACCTACCTAACTACCTATCTACTACTGTGCAAAGGTTTTATACAGGTTTTAAAAAAAAAATGATATAAACTGGCTTACCTGTTGAATGGGTGCTTGGCACCTGAAAACATCTATACTGGTCCCATGTTCATAGGTGCCTGCTTTGCTGAGAAAAAATGATGTTTTGATATATGTAGATGAGCCTCTAGGAGCAACAGGTCTTTGCCATTACTCCTAGAGGCTCTGCTCTCTGTAACTGTTGCACCTTCTCCACTTTGATTGATAGGGCCAGGAGGGGTCAATCCCTCCTTTTGCACTGACACATGGTATGACTTCAGTTGAAGTGTTTCTGGTACACATAGACATGTTGTTCTGCTCACCTGTACCTCAATATCTATAAAAATGACTGCTGTTGATTTAAATTGTTTTATTTTGAATTGGCCATGAATCTTGTGCTATGTAGTATAGAACAAGATTCATGGCCAATGCAAAATAAAAAATTTAAATCAACAGCGGTCATTTTTATAGATATTGAGGTACAGGTGAGCAGAACAACATGTCCATTTGTACTGCACAAATTGTTGTGTTTTTATCGAACCAGAATGTCTGAAAATTGATCAGTTAAACAATCCTGTGCATGTTTGAATCAGCCTGTGTGTATATAAGTAGGCCTTCCATCTTATCCTGACATGGATGGATATAATGAACCTTGGTTATTTCATGAAAGTTGTTACGAATACCGTTCCCCGACTGACGTCGGACATCAAATACGTAGAGCCAGCGCGATACGTATGGTCACTGGTTACAAAGGCGTGATACTATGCCGTCCCTGAGAAACAGGTAAGGTCAGCTTGGTACAGTGATCACAGACTCCTCCTGTCCACACGGGCACAGAAAGGCAACAAGCTGAGGGAGCCTTTTCACTGCCCCAGTGAAACAGCGCTTCCTCAGCCCGGGTATACTGCCACCAGTTTCTAGTTTGATATAAGCCCGGTCCGCTAACGGGATTATATAGGGTAAGAAACCAACCCGCGGTAGCGTCTGACTAGGCCGAAATACAGACGTGCAGATTCGTGATCGAGATACAAGGACAGCACAAGAATAAAATATATATTTATTTGCCTTAAGGGCGCACTAGACTTAACACAATATACATAGAAAATATATACAGTGGTCTGAGTGGTGAATACAGATGGCGTGGTACAAACAGGGTTAAACATAACAAAAAGGTCAGTTTACCAGGTATATGAGTCCTTTGGGTTGTGATGAGTTCTTAGCTGTAGTCACATGGGAAGCAAAACATGGGGCTGGCAGCAAATGAGCTACAAAACCGATTAGAGCTCATGGCTTCAGACCAGAATGTCACAGGTAGGTGGTTCTGGGACCAATGGGTCCGCCTGGGTTCTGGTTACCAGTAGAGTCCAAGCATGGTACCGTTATTTGGTTTCTGTGGGGAGGCATCCCACCACCAAACTATAAACACGGGCCTGTTCATTGTGGCCACAGGGAGACAAATATGTATCTGGTTTATGTAGGTCATGCACGGACAATTCCTAATTCCTTATGAATCACCAGTTCCAATATGTCTGATAATCTGATTGAAGTGGTGAATGGCTTAGACCCCTGCAGAGAGTTTTTTTCTGTTCCATTAGCTGGGTTCCTGGCTGGCTGAATGGAGGTGAGAAATTGTAAACAAAGGTGGCCTGCAAGAAGTTCTCTGCCATTTGGCTGGGCTTTGAAGCAGGGCCCCCCTGTGGAGTTCACTACCTCTGCTATCTGACAGCAGATGGCTGTTGTGGGAACATGGCTGGCAGTAAATGATAATAAATATTCCTCACAAAAGGGTTCTCGAGGAATTATTTAAAATGGCCACAAGCAACTTGTCCTACATTGTGAGCAGGATTGGTTGCCTCCATATACAGCGCTGCGTAGCGGAGGTGTGGGGTCTCACTACACACACCACACTCTGGTACTTGCATATTCCAAATACTGGTGAGCATTCCTGTCAGGCTGCTCAGCAACGAAGGCATATTGTAGGTAGTATTACATCATTACTATCTTATGTAGAGCAGAGTTTCTAGTAGCATAGTATAGTGAAGCCCTCACCTCCCTAGGGAGCTTTGCAAGTGGAGGCAACCAGTCCATCTCACATTCTAGGAAAGGTTGCTGGTGGCAATTTTAAATTATTCCTGGAGAAACCCTTTAATCTGCTCTAGTAAAATTGATGAGCTCTGATTGGTTGCTATGGGTAACAAAGAATGTTTCAGTGTAAGATGTTGAAGCTGCTTCCAATTAAAGCATTTAAGATAAGATCTGGTGCTCCAAATAAGGGTACCCCAAGGTGTTAATATCCATGCGTGGTAGAGACAGACACTGACACGCAGGTGGGTCAAAGACTATCTCTCTGTTTACTACAATAAGTAAAGCAGTTTATACATGTTCAGGGGGGGTGCCCCCTCTGAGGCTCATGCCATTATTTCTTTAGCTAAGAAGGAAAAAGACATAAGAAGAAAAGAGATAACACTTGGCATCTGCGCATTGTTCACTATCTTAAAAACTTTGGTATGTGAATTAATGTAAACATCTGTATTCTAGCACCATCTTGTAATGGTGTCTCACTAACATTAATACTGCATACGTCATATATGACACTTCAAGGAGGTGCTTTTCTATAGGCAATGAGTATACATGGGTATTCTCTAACTAAGTAATTGGCTCAAGCATTTTTCCACAGTCCATACGTCCTCCATTCTTGACACATCTGTGTGGAGAAGTGAGGACAAGCTCAGCCCGCAGCTTCGTGCCCCCCTCCTTCTCTCCTTCTATCATTGTATAAACATGGCAAAGAAAGGGAGGCACTTGAGGCAAAGAAACAGCTTAAAGCAACTACATAAAAAAATCATCTAGTTACATAGTCCTGGACAGAATAGAATGATATTCACAAATCTCTATCAAAGACACTTTTGATGAATCAGGCCAAATAAAAAGTATCCTCTACAAACCACACCAGGAAAAGAGTGGTCTGTTTGTTTGTATTTTATGGAATTACGTTTTTTCACTTGACTCCTTAACTCAAATCCATAAGGATCAACACATCACCTGGATGCTGACGCAGCCTGATCTGTCGATTCTTGACAGCTGCCTGCGCCAGCATTTAAGAGGAGTGATACGTGGACACGCATTGACGCACAGCCAGAAGAAGCGCATTTGGCGCGAAACGGCCGCCGCTGATCAATGCGTGTGTTTTGAATTGTCCGCCCCCTGCCTGATGTAGCATCCGAGTAATAAAGTTGCTGATTTTCCACACGGGTGAGTGCCGCTGTCTTGTTCTTTTCTACATTACCGTGATTCTTGCATCTCGCTTCTACAGCTGAGCACCGCCGACCGTGTGGGTCCTCTCCAGCCATATACAGCGTCTCTCTCCTCGTGTATTCAGCCGGAGCATTGGTGCCGCCCCCTATCTTATTCGTTACATTGTGTTCAGGACTGTTGCTTTGGGGCTTGAGCACACTGCGGATTGCCGGTGATCCAACACAGAGGATACTTTTGTCGCAATTGCTACAAGATTATGGCTACAGAGGCTTCCAGCCAATCGCTACTGGAAGGCAGACAAGGGGCTGAAGATTTCTTCACACAGTGCAATACTAAGGACACCTTACAGAATCTGAGTACTCGTGCGCTTGAAATCAAAGTAGCGCAATTGGCAGACAAAGAGATACGTCTCTTTTGGACAGTCAAGTCACTAAAATCTTACCAAGAGAGTGGAAGAGTGCCCAGAGGTCTGAGGATTTACAAGGTTCCTGCCCAGTATGAGCATGACGATGATTTCTTGAAAGAATGGCAAACCTTGCACATGGGTTTTTCTCTACAAATACTGGAAATGGTATTAAATAGAGACATAAAGGAATATGACATTGTGAAAAGTGACCTCGATAAAGCTAGGATAGAATTGGAATCAAGACTATCAGAAAACCTTATGGATGCCTTTGAGAAGAAGCTCAGCAAAAAACTAACTGTCACACAAGCAGAGGTTAAGGAGAGAAAGAGAGACAAATTTGTACGAGACAAACAGGACTATGAATCTGGCACTGTCTTTAACTGGAATTCCGGTAAAAGATTTTATAAAAGACAACAGAAGAAAAAACCTTATCGACGCCCCAACAATGATTACTGGACAATAGACTCCGATTCCAGCATCTCGGATGACCCTGGTAACACATCAGCTGACCTTGTTAAGGAACCATGTGACCCTTTAGGAAAAGGATTAGAAGAGGAGGGAGGAAGACCAACAAGACCAACAGGGGTCAGGAAATCAGGAAGGGAGAAAAAACAGGTCTTCTGGAGGAAGTAGATAGCCTCCTAGTCGCCGAAGAAAATCTGGTGATTAACCTAACTGGCCGCTTGTTACCACCTGATTGTATAAAGATCCTGAATAAAGGACTGGGTTACAGCCTGACTGAAAGGTTTGATCCTGCAACCTTTGAGGTTGATCTGTTCAAAGCCACCCGCAAATTGTATTTGCATAAGCTCTTCAGAGACACCCCACAGAAGCTACCCACTACTTTGGGGGAGCGGCCACTTCAATCGGACCCCGTGGCCTTCCAAGTGTCCAATAAATTTAATAATGATGAACGTGCCTGTCTTGAATTCCTCACTGGTGCGGATGCCATTGAGAGACCTGCCACTGATCTCTCCGTGGATCCATTCACTGGTGGAGTTAGATCTACCTTTTGCCCACCCATGCCCGCTGGGAGTAGCATTGATATCTTCCAATACCAAGTTATTAGGGACATCAGAGCAGTGATATATTCCACTGCCCCACCCAACATCAGTATAGAGGAACAGAAAGCCTTACAGTGGCTCCGTTCCCAGGAGGATATAATAGTGAAACCAGCGGACAAGGGGGGCAATGTTGTCCTCATGTCCAGGGAATTCTACATCAATGAAGCACTCAGACAACTAGGTGATACTTCTGTGTATGAAAGGACACGGGGGGACCCCTTGCCTAGTACCCAGCAGTTGCTACAATCTCTCGTCAAAAAATACGTGGATGTTGGCTTTTTAGCCAAAAATATGTTGGATAAGCTTGTTCCTCTATCTCCGGCAAAGCCATCTTAGTATTTTCTTCCAAAGGTGCATAAGTCGCTGAGCCACCCCCCGGGACGCCCCATCGTCGCGGGGATTGGCTCAGTGACTGAGCCTTTATCCAAGTATTTGGAGTGGCTTCTAAGACCAGTACTCAGCAGCGCCCCTGTCTATCTCAGGGACACTAATGATTTTCTGTTGGCCCTGAAGGAAATCTACTGGCAGAAGGATTACTAACTCGTATCACTCGATGTGGAGAGCCTCTACACCCGCATCCCTCATGATGCGGGTGTTGAGGCTATTCTCGACATCGTGGCGAACGTGGGTAAGGGCCCTGTATACTGTGAGTTTGTTGGGGAGGTGTTGAGGTTCATTTTGATGAACAATTTTTTCCAATTTGGTGACGACTGGTTTAGACAAAAGCTCGGTACGGCAATGGGGACCCCCGTCTCCTGCACCTTTGCTAATATATACCTCGCCAGACTTGAGGACAGGTATATTTATTCTGTCACTAACCCTTTTCTTTCTAAATTGAAAGTTTACTTACGTTATGTGGATGACGTTTTTATAGTCTGGGAGGGTACAGAAAAAGATTGCAAAGAATTTGTTGATTACGTGAACAAAAATGACATGGGCATGACCCTCACCATGAATTTTGGAGGAAATAGGTTGGAGTTCCTGGATGTGGCTGTCCTGGTGGAAGGCGACGAGTTGGTCACGGAGGGCTTTCGCAAGTCCACGGCGACCAACTCCTTGCTCCACCATGACAGCTTCCACCCACGGAGTGTTAAAAAGGCCGTACCGTACGGGCAGTTCATCAGGTTGAGACACATCAATAGCAGAAACAGTGGTTACCATAGACAGGCTGATGATCTCAGACAACGCTTAATGAAGAGGGGTTACCCTGAAGAAGTATTAAGCAGAGATATGAAAAGAGTGGAGGATAATTTCACACAGGAGTGCCTTTTGAACAGTGGCAATAAAAAGAAGGATGGGGGCATTGATCCAGCTAAGGGTGCTAGATTTGCGTTCTCCTTCAAATACAGTCCAATGGCAGACCGTATTCGGTCTGTCATATTTAAGAACTGGGACGTTTTGAGGAGGGACGCAACTCTTAATGAACTGACAGGACAGAGACCCCTCATCTCCTTCAGAAGGAGTCACACTATCAAGGACAAGCTTGTTAGGAGTAGGCTACAGAAAGAGAAGAGCAAAAATTGGCTAAAAAGCAATTTGCCAAAAGGCAATTACAGGTGTGGAAATTGCTCACTATGCACGAATAATTCACAGAAAAAGAGTATTGAATTTGCTGGTATCAGGCACACTGTCAATACCTTTATTAACTGCCGCAGTACTTATTTAGTATATTTATTATTGTGCACATGTGGGCGTTTTTACATCGGTAAAACTATCAGATGCCTGTTCGAACGAGTGAGAGAACATTTCAATTCTGTCAAGACAGGGAAAGGTTGTCCCAGGTTAATAGAACATATTAGAAGTGCCCATGACAGTGACACGAGTTGTGTCTCTTTTTCTGGCCTTGAAACTGTGTCCGCCCCTCTGCAGGGAGGAGATAGACATCGCCTCCTCCTGCAGAGAGAGGCTAAATGGATATTGCGAACACAAGCCCTAGGGGAATTGGGACTCAATGATAGGAACGATCTAAGTCCATTTTTGTGAATGTCTCAATATGCCAAGCTGTTCGTTGTGCAGTTTTTATATGTTCCTTTGTTTTTTGCACTTACATTGTTTTTATATTGTGTCTGTAATGTATTCCCTTATCAACACATCACCTGGATGCTGACGCAGCCTGATCTGTCGATTCTTGACAGCTGCCTGCGCCAGCATTTAAGAGGAGTGATACGTGGACACGCATTGACGCACAGCCAGAAGAAGCGCATTTGGCGCGAAACGGCCGCCGCTGATCAATGCGTGTGTTTTGAATTGTCCGCCCCCTGCCTGATGTAGCATCCGAGTAATAAAGTTGCTGATTTTCCACACGGGTGAGTGCCGCTGTCTTGTTGTTTTCTACATTACCGTAATATTTATGTACTCTAAAAAGAAACATACAGAAAGTACAATTTTCTTGCAAATAACAAGACCAATAAAAAGCTAGAACACAAATTGTGAAATGTTCATATAAAATGAACAAAAAATGTGGGATATCAGATCAGCAGGGGTTCGACACCCAGCACCCACGGCGATCAACTGGTAGAAGAGAAGGCGCGTGCCGTACCAGTGTAACCTTCCCTTCATTGCTTAACTGCTCGCAGTCAACATTGGAGTGGCGATGTAATTACAGGATTACAGGAAGCCGTCACGTTCACTTCAACGGGACGGCTTCTTGTAATTACACCTGCTTGCTGCTCCAATGTCGATGGTGAGCAGGTAAGCAGTGAAGTGAAGACTGTGCTGGCATGAGCTCAGCCTTCTCTTCAAACAGCTGATAGGCAGGGCTCCTGGATGTCATACCCCGCTGATCTGATATTGATGACCTTTCCTGAGGATTGGTCATCAATATTAAAATCCCAGAAAACCTCTACAATCAATGTACACAATATATTGTTTTCTACCTCTATTGTTTACATTATAACCTTTAAAATAATGTTAATATTTCCCCCTTTAGCATGACTTAAAAGTTACTCCTTTCTTAGAATATTGTATCACCATGCAAAGGGTCAAAATAATGACCGGTCTGCCACTTTTTGGCACATTTATTTTATTGCGGTTTCATGTATTGGGTCAAGTGCTGTGACCCCTCTCACTCTGTAGCCCCTTGTGTGTGCTGAGCAATGAATTCTTGCTGCAAGGTTTCTGTTGACTTCCCCTGTGTGTCTTTCTGTCTCTTTCCTTTCTCTCTCACATATTTTTCAAGTTGGCATATTCTTTTGTTATGATATATACTGTGTGCTTTGCATGCATTAGAAGAACTTCTTAAGGGTCTTGACAATGTGATACCTCAAATCGGTTATCTTCTGGGAGTAATGAAGAGTGGGAATATGAGCCTTGGCTACAAATGGACTAGTGCCTGACAGGTATGTTAATGGCATATCGCTACTTCTTGGTTTATATTCATTTACCATAGCCAATTTAACATCTTGCCAGTAATTTGAAATTAAGGGAACAGTTGTTGTTAATCATGCCATGGACTGCTTTCAAGAAATGTGCTGTATGTGGCTTTATTATATACAGTTTTCTTATGTCTAGTATATGTTCAGAGCGATCATTTCAAATGCTACTGCTGAGCATAGCCACAATGTAATTTTAGCCTCACTGCTATGATGTGTTAACACTTTTGCCTGTGGAAAGATTGGACAAAGACATAGCTAGTCATAGACCTTAACTAGTGTTGATTGAGCACCAAAGTGCTCAGGTGCTCTGGTGCTCTGACCGAGCACCCAAGCACAATGGAAGTCAATGGGAGAACCCCAGCATTAAACCAGGCACGCCCTGCTCTGAAGAGGGGAGGGTGTCTGGTTCATAGAAAAAGGTTAGAAATGGATGGAAACACCACCGAAATGGTTCGGAAGCATGGGGAGGATGTCTGAATGCATCTTGGACTCCCATGTCGCTGCTGGGAACGATGTTGTCTGAGTAGTACGCCACTTTTACAGACTGACACTAATAACAAAACCGAAGATAAAATCGATTTTAGAGGAAAAATTGTTAGGAAACATTCTTTCCTGTATATTTATTTGTATATAAAGTGCAAGTGCTGCCAAAAATTACAAGGAAAAGGCACTCCAATACAACACATAATGGAGGGCCTCATTCACATTGTGGTACAATTGTTCAGGTAGTGGTACTCCTACACTCATAAAGCCTGTGCACTAAGTGAAAGGGCTTCCAAAAATTACAAGGAACCGGCACTCCAATACACCCTTTATTACACATAAAAGAGGGCATCATACACCCTTGAAAAATTATGATTGATGGCCTGCTGGTGAACTGACCCTCAAAAAAATTATATGCAAGGGCCTCTAGGTGAGCTTACCCTGTAAAAGATTGTAGGTGAGGGCCTGCAGGTGAGCTGACCCTGTAAAAAATTTAGGTGCGGGCCTATTGGATAGCTGACCCTGTAAAACACTATATGCAAGGGCCTGCAGGTGAGCTGACACTCTAAAAAATTATATGCGAGGGCCTGCATGTGAGCTGACCCTCTAAAAAATTATATGCGAGGGCCTGCATGTGAGCTGGCCCTCTAAAAAATTATATGCGATGGCCTGCTAGTGAGCTGACCCTGTAAAACACTATATGCGAGGGCCTGCAGGTGAGCTGACCCTGTAAAAGATTTTAGGTGCGGGCCTGCTGGAGAGATGACCTTGTAAAACATTATATGCGAGGGTATGCAGCTGAACTGACCCTGTAAAACTTTATATGCAAGGGCCTGCAGGTGAACTGACCCTCTAAAACATTATTTGCGAGGGCATGCAGGTGAGCTGACCCTTTAACCTCTTAAGGATCGGGTTTATTTTCACCTTAAGGACCAGGCCATTTTTTGCAAATCTGACCAGTGTCACTTTATGTGTGAATAACTTTAAAACACTTTTACTTATCCTGGCCATTCTGAGATGTTTTTTTCGTCACATATTGTCCTTCATGACACTGGTAAAATGGAGTAAAAAAAAATCATTTTTATTTATAAAAAAATACCAAATTTTCAAATAAATTTGAAAAATTAGCAAATTTCCAAGTTTCAATTTCTCTACTTCTATGATACATAGTAATACCTCAAAAAAAAGTTATTAATTTACATTCCCCATATGTCTACTTCATGTTTGGATCATTTCGGGAATGCCATTTTATTTTTTGGGGATGTTACAAAGCTTAGAAGTTTAGAAGCAAATCTTTAAATTTTTCAAACATTTTTCAAAACCCACTTTTTAAGGACCAGTTCAGGTCTGAAGTCACTTTGTGAGGCTTACATAATAGAAACCACACAAAATAAACCCCTCAAGGTATTTAAAACTGATTTTACAAACTTTGTTAACCCTTTAGGTGTTCCACAAGAGTTATTGGCAAATGAAGATGAAATTTCAGAATTTCAATTTTTTGGCAAATTTTTCATTTTAATCAATTTTTTTCAGTAACAAAGCAAGGGTTAACAGCCAAACAAAACTCAATCTTTATTGCCCTGATTCTGTAGTTTATAGAAACACCCCATATGTGGTTGTAAACTACTGTACGGGCACACAGCAGGGCGCAGAAGGAAAGGAACACCATATGGTTTCTGGAAGGCAGATTTTGCTGGACAGGTTTATTTACACCATGTCCCATTTGAAGCCCCCCTGATGCATGCCCAGAGTAGAAACTCCTAAAAAGTGACCCCATTTTGGAAACTACGGGATAAGGTGGCAGTTTTGTTGGGACTATTTTTAGGGTACATATGATTTTTGGTTGCTCTATATTACATTTTTGTGAGGCAAGGTTACAAAAAATGTTAATTCAGAAATTTCATCTTCATTTGCCAATAACTCTTGTGGAACACCTAAAGGGTTAGCAAAGTTTGTAAAATCTGTTTTGAATAACCTTGAGGGATGCAGTGACTTAGATGGGGTCACTTTTATGGAGTTTCTACTCTAGGGGTGCATCAGGGAGGCTTCAAATGGCACTTAGTGTCAAAAAACCAGTCCAGCAAAATCTGCCTTCCAAAAACCGTATGGCGCTCCTTTCCTTGTGCGCCCTGCCATTTGGCCATACAGCATTTTATGACCACATATGGGGTGTTTCTATAAACTACAGAATCATGGCAATAAATATAGAGTTTTTTTTTACTGTTAACCCTTGCTTTGTTAACGGCAAAAATTGATTAAAATGGAAAATTTGGCAAAAAATAGCTGTTTTGGCACAGTTTTTTTTTTACTGTGTTCATTTGAGGGGTTAGGTCGTGTGTAATTTTTATAGAGCAGATTCTTACGGACGCGGCAATACCTAATATGTCTACATTTTTATATTTATTTAGGTTTTACACTATAAATATCCTTTTTTTTTTAAAAATAACATTTTCGTATCTCCATAGTCTGAGAGTCAGTTTTTTAGTTTTTTTTTGCCAATTGTCTTAGGTAGGGGCTCATTTTCTGCGGGATGAGAGGACGGTTTTATTGGCACTATTTTGGGGTTCATATGACTTTTTTATCGCTTGCTATTACACTTTTTGTGATGTAAGGTGACAAAAAACTGGCTTAGGGGGTTAAGTCATGGGGTATTTTTATAGTTCAGGTTCTTACGGAAGCGGCGATAGCTAATATGTATACATTTTTTTATTTATTTTAGTTTTACAAAATAATATCATTTTTGAAAAAAAGAAAAATTTTGTTTTAGTGTCTCCAAAGTCTGAGAGCCATATTGTTTTTTCTTTTTTTTCTGGGCATTGTATGTGGCCAAATAGAATTAAAATTGGGGAAGGGGATTATAAATTTAGTACTCCATGAAAGTGTGGTACTCCCTGAACCTACCGTCAATGCAGAGGCCCGGATGATCGGGGCACGTGTCGCACTGAGTGGCGGTGTCCTTCCGTATCCCCCTCCTGTGACACACTCTGCACTTTTTTTGGGACTGTCCCTTCTTTCCAGTATGCGGGACCACACCTGGAAAGTGTTGGCCTCCAGTTCCCGAGGTACTCCGGCCTGCTCTTTCCCGGTCAGAAAAGATCAGGGCCTTGACTGCCTTATAGAACTGCAGGAATTTTCTTGTGTTGCCAGCGCTCCGGGACAGCACAAAAGAGTTGTACAAGGCAACCTGTACCAAGTAGGCCGCAACTTTTTTGTACCATGCCCGGGTTTTTCGCATGTTATATGGCTTGAGGACTTGATCAGAGAGATAAACTCCCTCCATATACCGATTGTAGTCCACGATACAATTGGGCTTGAGGACCGTTGCCTGCGGAAATACACAGGCCTTAAGGACTCGGACATCAGGGCATACCTGTACGCCCTTCGTCCTTAAGAGTTTGAAAAATAATATGCGAGGGCCTGCAGGTGAGCTAACCCTGTAAAACACTATATGCGAAGGCCTGCAGGTGAGCTGACCCTGTAAAACATTATATGCGAGGGCCTGTAGGTAAACTGACCCTGTAAAACATTATATGCGAGGGCCTGCATGTGAGCTGCCCCTCTAAAAAATTATATGCGAGGGCCAGCAGGTGAGCTGACCCTGTAAAAGATTGTAGGTGAGGGCCTGCTGGTGAGCTGACCCTGTAAAAGATTGTATGTAAGGTCCTGCAGGTGAGATGACCCTCTAAAAAATTATATGCGAGGGCCTGCAGGTGAGTTGACCCTCTAAAAAATTATATGTGAGGGCCTGCTAGTGAGCTGACTCTCAAAAAAATTATATGCGAGGGCCTGCAGGTGAGCTGACCCTGTAAAACTTTATATGCGAGGGCATTATACGCAACGAATAAGCATGTTGATATGATAGAAGACCAGGAGGAGGATGAGAAAAGGAAGATTTAACCATATTCCCTTGTTTGTGGTGGAAGGGGTGCATGGGAATACAGTGTATTCAGTACATTATAAACAACACATTTAAAGTTCCTTTATGTTCATCAGCTTTCCTCTAGTGGAGTCGAGAAGTCATGATCAATCCAGGCCTTGTTCCTTTTTATAAGAGTCAACCTTTCAACATTTTCAGTTGACAGGTTGATACACTTATCTGTTATATTGCCAACAGCAGCACTAAATACCCTCTCAGACAAAACGCTGGCGGCAGGGCAGCCAGCACCTCTAAGGCGTAGAGTGCCAGTTCGTGCCACGTGTCCAGCTTGGAAACCCAGTAGTTGTAAGGCACTGAGGGATCATTGAGGATGCACATCAGGGTGAGGGTACTGGCGGGGTGTCATGAAACTGTCCCAGGCTTTGGAAAGGGTTGTCCTGCCTCTGTTGGAACTGCTGTGTATTCCCCTTGTCTTCCCTCCTCAGTTGCCCAAGGAACTACAGACTCTGCCACCAGTGTTGTCAATTTTTGGAGCACTTTTTCAACAAGGACCTTCTGGTATTGCACCGTTTTGCTCGTCCGCCCCACCATAGGAATGAGAGATGAGAAGTTCTCTTTGTAGCTGGGGTCGAGAAGGGCAAACAACCAGTAATCCGTGTTGTCTAAAATGCGTATAACGCGCGGGTCACAGGAAAGGCAGCCTAACATGAAGTCAGCCATGTGTGCCACAGTACCAACAGGCAAGGCTTCACTGATATCATCAGGAGGATGACTCTCAATTTCCTCATCCTCTCCCTCCTCTTCTGCTCATCCACGCAGAACAGATGGAATTAAACTTCACAGGTAATATCCTCTGTAGCAGAGGCAACTGTCTCTTCCTCCTCCTGCTCTTCATCGTCCAATTCGCGCTGAGAAGACGAACAGAGGGTGGTCTGGCTATCACCCTGTGTAATGTCTTCCCCGATTTCCACCTCGTCCACATGCAAAGTGTCATCCTTAATTGTGAGCAGCGTGCGTTTGAGTAGACACACAGAAGTGGGATGGTTACGCTGATAATAGCGGCATCGCCGCTCACCATCTGTGTCAATTCGCAAAGTTTCTTAAAACCTCACAGAGGTCAGACATTCATGCCAACTCCTCGCTTGTGAATAGCAGAAGCTGACTGGAAAGGCGATGACCATGTTGCAGCTGGTATTCCACAACTGCCCTGGCCCTGGCCAAATTCTGGCCAACATGTGGAACGTGGAGTTCCAGCGCATGATCAAATCGATCAACAGCCAGTGAGCTGGCAATTTCCAGCTCTGCTGCAGTGTTGACACACACGTGGCGCACCTTAACCAGTAGCTCAGGCAAATTGGGGTAGGTTTTAAGAAACCACTGAACCACTAAGTTTAAGACGTTGGCTAGGCATGGGATGTGTGTGAGCTTGCCGACCTCCAAAGCCACTAAGTTACGGCCATTATCAGACACAACCATGCCTGGCTGTAGGTTGAGTGGCGGGAGCCACAGCTCAGTCTGGTCTTTTATCCCCTGCGACAGCTCTGCGGAGGTGTGCTATTTGTCCCCTAAGCATATCAGCTTAAGCGTGGCCTGTTGCCGCTTCCCCACTGCAGTGCTACATTGCTTCCAGCTAACGACTGATGGCTGACTGGTGTTGCACGCTGGAGGAGGCTGAGGAGGAGAAGTGGGGGTTGGAGCCACTAACGTAGGATCTGGCGGAAACCCTGATCGACGTAGGACCCGCAATCCTTGGCGTTGGTAGCACCTGTGTCATCTCAGGGTATAACTCACTCCCAGTCTCCACAACATTCATCCAGTGTGCCGTCAGGGAGGTGTAGCAAATGCACTTGTCCATGTGTCTGCGGTTAAGTGGACCTTCCCAGTAACTGCGTTGGTCAGGGCACGTGTCATGTTACGGGACACATGTTGGTGTAAGGTGGGCACTGCATACCTGAAAAATAGTGGTGGCTGGGGACTGCGCAACGTGGGATGTCCACAGACATCAGGCTGCAGAAGGCCTCAGTGTCTACAAGGCTAATGTCACCGCCAGCTCTCTGAGAAGGTCTGGCAGACGTTCTTCTGTACCTCTTGCATGATGTTCTTTGTTTTGGTTTCACTTTGTCATCTCCTTTCCTTCTCCCAGCTGTCACCTATTCACACTAATTGCCTCCCTTTATATTCCCTCCCATACTGCCTCACTTTGCGGTTTATACTACTTCCTGGATTGGTGTTCACTGCAGTAGACTTCTGTTCCTGCTTGTTCAGATAAGTCCTTTCATGTATTGTGTTTTCTTGCTGGCTTGATTCTAGGTGATCCTGACTCCCTCCGTATTAAGTGCAGGGAGCCGGTGGTCGTGTCCCCTCACTATTGTAGGGTTTTCAGGTGTCACACAGTCTAGGTACGAGGGCATGCAATTGTCTACCTCTGAGACCTTTGTATGTGCTTAGCAGTCAGGGTGAGCTCTTAGGGTTTCACAGGGGTCACCTTTATGCTCCTTAGTTTGGGATCAAGCCAGTCGGATGTTTATCCATAACTTCCAGCTATCTGCAACATCATCCGTGACATTATAAACTGCCATTACCGTCTTAAGCATGGATCCGGTTTCAGCCTTGATTGACAGCATGCAGGGTCTTTCACTGGAGGTAGCAGATCTCCGTAAAACTGTGTCTCAGTTTCAGGTGACCGGTTCTGCTTGCGTTCATGGAGTTTGTTCTGAGCCTAAGATCTCACTTCCAGATAAGTTCTCCAGGGGTAGTGAGAATTTTGTTCACTTTAGAGAGGCTTGCAAACTCCATTTTCGCCTACTTCCCCATTCCCCTGGTGATGAGGAGCAGAGGGTGGGGATCATCATCTCGCTGCTCAGGGATAACGCTCAGTCTTGGGCCTTTATGCTGCCGGTGGAGGCATGGCCCCTCCGATCGGTGGATGAATTTTTTGTAGCCCTGGGGCAGATATACGATGACCCGGATCGTATTGCTCTGGCTGAATCTAAACTGCGTCTTTTATGCCAGGGTACACAGTCCGCAGAGATATATTGTTCTGAATTTCGGAGATGGGCAGCTGATACTGGTTGGAATGATGCTGCACTCCAAAGTCAATTTTGCCATGGTCTTTTGGAGGGATTGAAAGATGCATTTGCGTTTCATGAGAGACCAGCCTCGTTAGAGTCTGCCATGTCTCTAGCTGTTCGTATTGACAGGCGTCTTAGAGAGAGAGGAGAGACCACTCCCTCCTGTCCTATTCAGTCCAAGGACAGTGGGGTGGTCTCAATCAGTGCGCAGGGGTCTCAGTCTCTCTGTCACCTCTGAGCAGGAGGCCATGCAGCTGGGTTTGCTTGCCTCTGATGATTCAGCTCTCAGAGGAGGGTTTGTTTCTGTTGTGGGGGTATAAATCATTTGGCTAATGTTTGCCCCTCTAGGAGATTCATGGAGTTTTCTGAGGGTAATAAAGAAACAAAAATAAAAAAAAACTCTAAAAACTTTCCATTTGCTACTATTGGCAAGGTTGATGCGGAAATTGAAGGTTTGTCGTTTGCTTGTAGTTCCCGTTTTCTCCTACCTGCAAGGGTGGCGCTAGATAGCAAGAACATTGTTTGTGAGATTTTTGTAGATAGTGGAGCAGCTGTCAATCTCATTGATAATCAATTTGCTATAACACATGGTTTCCAGGTATGCACTTTGGAAAAGGATATACCTGTTTTTGCTATAGATTCCGCTCCACTTTCTCAAGAATCTTTAAAGGGCATAGTTCACAATATCCGTTTGACTGTGGGTGATGATCATGTTAAGGATATGTCATGTTTCGTCCTAAGCGGATTACCTACTCCTCTAGTGTTGGGGGTACCCTGGCTCACTAAACATAACCCCACCATTGATTGGAAAGCAAATAAATGGTTGGAGTGACTTTTGCAGAGAGAATTGCCTCACGGCGTCTCTTTCAAAGGTTTCTACAAAGACTGTACCATCTTTTCTCTCTGAATTTTCGGATGTGTTTTCCGAGAGTGGTGTCCAGGAGCTGCCCCCTCACCGGGAGTACGATTGCCCTATTAATCTCATCCCAGGCGCCAAGCTGCCAAAATCACGTTTATACAATCTATCCCAACCTGAAAGAGTCGCTATGCGTACTTATATCTCTGAGAGCCTGAGAAAGGGACATATAACCCTCGAAGTCACCTGTTGCCGCATTTTTTTTTTTTGTTAAGAAAAAGATGGTTCTTTAAGACCTTGTCTGGATTTCAGGGAGCTGAACTGTATCACAATTGTGACCCTTATCCGCTTGCTCTGATCCCGGACCTGTTTAACCAGATTGTTTGGGCTAAAGTTTTTTCAGGGTCGGGGAAGGGGACGAATGGAAGACGGCCTTTAATACCGCTGAGGGTCATTTTGGGAATTTGGTTATGCCCTTTGGTTTGATGAATGCTCCGGCCGTCTTCCAACATTTTAAGGCCCAATAAACTTAGGACCCAACTTCCAGGAGGGAACCTTCAGTTTGATATTCTTTGTAGACAACCACACCAGATCACCCACATTCAGGTCCGGACCAGGCACATGTCTCTTATCCGCCACACGCTGATATCTCTCACTCATTCTCTTCAGATTACCCTGAATCTTTTGCCAAATAAATGACAAAGACGAGGAAAATTTCTCCTCATCAGGTAAACCAGAAGACCCCTCTCTCTAGAGAATGTCCCAAACTGTGGATGAAACCCATATGCACCAAAAAATGGTGACTTATCAGAAGACTCCTGGCGATGGTTATTTAAAGCAAAGTCAGCAAGGGACAAAAAAGAGCACCAATCCTCCTGATTCTCTGCCACAAAACAAAGCAGATATGTCTCCAGATTCTAATTGACGCGTTCGGTCTGACCATTCGACTGCGGGTGAAAAGCAGAAGAGAACGACAACCGAACACCCAAGCAAGAACAGATAACCTTCCAGAATCTGGAAACAAATTGCGTGCCCCTATCAGAAACGATGTCTGAAGGAATGCCATGCTATTTAACAATGTGATCAACAAACGCTTGCGCCAGCGTCTTAGCATTGGGTAACCCAGAAAAGGGAATGAAATGCGCCATTTTGCTAAAACGGTCCACTACTACCAGAATCACAGTCTTCCCCGAGGAACGAGGCAGGTCCGTAATGAAGTCCATGGACAGATGCGTCCAAGGACGGGAAGTAATGAGTAACGGGAGGAAAGAACCCGATGGCCGTGAATGAGGGACCTTGGCACGAGCGCAGGTCTCGCAGGCTGCCACAAACCCTCAACCGTCTTACGAAGAGCTGGCCACCAGAATCTCCGAGCAATGAGATCCACTGTGGCTCTACTCCCCGGGTGCCCAGCAAGGACAGTATCATGGTGCTCCTTAAAAACCTTGTGTCGTAAGGCGAGAGGCACAAACAACCTCCCAGGGGAACAAAGATCAGGAGCCTCTGCCTGGGCTGCCTGAATCTCTGCCTCCAAATCAGGATAAAGAGCAGAGACGACCACCCCTTCAGCCAAAATGGGACCCGGGTCTTCAAAGTTCCCCCCTCCCGGAAAACAACGTGACAGGGCATCCGCCTTCACATTTTTAACCCCAGGGCGGAATGTAACAACAAAATTAAACCTAGAAAAGAACAAAGACCATCTGGCCTGTCTCGGGCTCAGACCAAGTAGGCCAGATTCTTATGGTCTGTAAACACGGTAATAGGGTGTCTGGCTCCCTCTAACCAATGGCGCCATTCCTCAAAAGCTAATTTGATGGCCAACAACTCCCTATCTCCCACATCGTAATTTCTCTTTGCAGAGGAGAGATTCCTTGAGAAAAAGGCACACGGTCGCCATTTGGCAGGAGAGGGACCCTGAGATATACCGCACCCACACCCACCTCAGAAGCGTCCACCTCAACAATAAACGGTAGAGAGACATCAGGTTGTACCAAAATGGGAGTGGAAGCAAAACTCTCTTTGATAGTAGAAAAGGCTTTATGCGCATCTACTGACCACGAAGAAAAATCTACCCCCTTTTCAGTCATATCAGTGAGTGGCTTAACAACAGAGGAATAATTCAAAATGAACTTTCTGTAATAATTGGCAAAACCCAAAAACCGCATCAGCGCCTTCTGATTCTCAGGAAGCTCCCAATCAAGCACAGCGCTGACCTTCTCAGGGTCCATGCGAAAACCAGAAGCGGAGAGAAGAAAACCAAGAAATAGAATCTCCGGAACCGCAAACACACATTTTTCCAGTTTAGTGTACAATTTATTATGCCGCAGAATCAGCAAGACCTGACTTAGGTGGTCTCGATGAGTCTTGAAATCAGGAGAAAAAATCAAAATGTCATCTAGATACACCAGTACAAATTTCCCCATTAAATGATAAAAAATGCTGTTCACAAAATGTTGGAAGACGGCCGGAGCATTCATCAAACCAAAGGGCATAACCAAATTCTCAAAATGACCCTCAGGAGTATTGAAGGCCGTCTTCCATTCGTCCCCTTCCCTGACTCTGACCAGGTTGTATGCCCCTCTTAAATCCAACTTAGAAAAAACCTTAGCCCCAACAATCTGGTTAAACAGGTCCGGGATCAGAGGAAGCGGATATGGGTCACGAGTCGTGAAACGGTTCAGCTCCCTGAAATCCAGACAAGGTCTTAAAGAACCATCTTTTTTCTTACCAAAAAAAAAAAAACAGCGGCAACAGGTGACTTCGAGGGTCGGATGTGTCCCTTTCTCAGGCTCTCAGAGATATAAATACGCATAGCGATTTTTTCAGGTTGGCAGTTTGGGGCCTGGGATGAGATTAATAGGGCAGTCGTACTCCCGATGCGGGGGCAACTCCTGGACACCACTCTCGGAAAACACATCCGAAAATTCAGAGAGAAAAGATGGCACAGTCTTGGTAGAAACCCCTGAAAGAGACGCCGTGAGGCAATTCTCTCTGCAAAAGTCACTCCAACCATTTATTTGCCTTGCTTGCCAATCAATAGTGGGGTTATGTTTAGTGAGCCAGGGTAGCCCCAACACTAATGGAGTAGGTAATCCGCTTAAGACGAAACATGACTGAATATGACAGGAAGGAGTAGTTTCCTCTCTCTCTCTAAGATTCCTGTCAATACAAACAGCTAGAGACATGGCAGATTCTAACGAGGCTGGTCTCTCATGAACAGAAAATGCATCTTTCAATCTTTCCGAAAGACCATGGCAAAATTGACTTCGGAGTGCAGCATCATTCCAACCAGTATCAGCTGCCCATCTTCGAAATTCTGAACAATATATCTATGCGGACTGTTTACCCTGGCATAAAAGACGCAGTTTAGATTCAGCCAGAGCAATATGATCCGGGTCATCATATAGCTGCCCCAGGGCTACAAAAAATTAATCCACCGATCGGAGGGGCCGTGCCCCCACCGGCAGCGAATAAGCCCAAGACTGAGTGTTATCCCTGAGCAGCAAGATGATAATCCCCACCCTCTGCTCCTCATCACCAGAGAATGGGGAAGTAGCCAAAAATTGAGTTTGCAAGCCTCTCTAAAGGGAACAAAATTCTCACTACCCCCAAAGAGCGAGATCTTAGGCTCGGAACAAACTCCATGAACGCCAGCAGAACCGGTCACCTGAAACTGAGACACAGTTTTACGGAGATCTGCTACCTCCAGCGAAAGACCTTGCATGCGGTCAATCAAGGCTTAAACCGGATCCATGCTTAAGACGGTTATGGCGGTTTATAATGTCACGGATGGTGTTGCAGAAAGCTCGAAATTATAAATAAACATCCGACTGGCTTGATCACAAACTAAGGAGCATATGGGTGAGCCCTATAAAACCCCTAGAGCTCTCCCTGACTGCTTTACCCATGCAAAGGTCTTTATGGTAGACGATTGCATGCCCACGTACCTTATACTGTGTTACACCTGAAAACCCTATAAAAGTGAGGGGACACGACCACCGGCTCCCTGCACTTAATACGGACGGAGTCAGGGTCACCTAGAATCAAGCCAGCAAGGAAACACAAATAAAGGAAAAGGACTTATCTGAGGAATCAGCAGTAGCAGCCTCCAGCAGTGAACAACTTATCCAGGAAGTAGTATAAACCGCAAAGTGAGGCAGTATGGGAGGGAATATAAAGGGAGACAATTAGTGTAAATAGGTGACATCTGGGAGAAGGAAAGGAGATGACAAAGTGAAACCAAAACAAAGAACCTCATGCAAGAGGTAGAGAAGAACATCTAACAGACCTTCTCACAGAACTGGCGGTGACACTACTATTCTTTTTTCGTCCGCACTTTCCTCAAAAAAGTGCCATACTGCTGAACATCTACCCCTTGGCCAGGAAGATTTCCACAAGGGGGTGCCCCGTGGAACAGTTGCAGGCCTTTTTGTGTGGCCCGCCTTCTACCTTTTGCCACCCCACCACCTGTTGCGATGCTGCAGATCCCTTCCCCTCTTTACTGCTGTCCTCGTTCGTCTTTCCACATTCCCAGGTTGGGTCAGTGACTTCATCATCCACCACCTCCTCTTCCACTTCCTCACTCATCCTGCTGACTTGTTGACCTAACCACAACCTCAGTGATTGACAACTGTGTCTCATCCTCTTCATCAAACTCTTGAGACAGTAATGGCCGTTGAGTTATTGGCAACTCTGTCTCATTATCATCCACCTCATTAAACAGTAATTGCCATTCCACACTGTCATCTTCTTGTGACTGTGGATGCTCAAGAGTTTGAATATCAGGGCACAAGATCTGTCCCTTTTCAAGCGAGCTTGGCGAGAGGGCTAAATCAAGAAATGGCACTGAATAGAGCTCCTCGACATATCCGAGTGTTGGATCACTTGTTTGCCCAGATCTCCATGGTGGGAGGGAGGAGGATCAGGGTGAGAATTGTGTTGAGCAGACTCTTGGCTACTGAGACTGGACTTGGTGGAAGACAGGGTGGGGCTTAAGCGACTGGAAGCATTATCTTCTGCAATCCAGCCGACTACCTGGTCGCACTGGTCTGACTTCAAGAGTGGTGTCCAGCACCACCCTGCAAACTGGGACATGAAGCTAGGTATTGTGGATGATTGTTTTTCTTGTGCTCTGGCAGCAGGCACAGTTTCACCGCACCCAGGGCCATGGCCTCTGTGGGCACCATCAGCATCACGGCCATTTCCCTGTCCCTTGCTGCTCACCTTCTTCATATTAAATATTATATATGCTTGAAAGTCTGTCACACATACAGTAGTGATGAGCAGCAGGGGCAATATTTGAATTCGCAATATAAAATTTCGTGAATATTTTGTAGAATATTCGTCATATAGTCGAGAATTCCAGATTATATTCTTGATTGCGAAAATCGTCAATACATAATTTGCATAATGCGCGCGAAATACCGGCGTGGGTCAATTATGCTACATTTTTCAAGCTGGTATAAGTTTCCTGAGACTTGAGAAAATGGTGTGCACGGCAGAACATTAGAATAGCTTTATATGCAGATAGAGTGCTCCAATATATTTGCGCTTGCGATTTTTCGGCAATCAATGATGCGCATATTTTTTCACAATACGTACAACTTGTGACATCATAGCACTATGTCTGTAGTATGTATGTATGAACGGCATAACTTATTACACTGCCTAACACCCTGCACTGAAACCTATCAGCTACACTATACAGTCAATGATTGTACAAACCGGATTTCAAAAAAGTTGGGACACTAAACAAATTGTGAATAAAAACTGAATGCAATGATGTGGAGATGGAAAATGTCAATATTTTATTTGTAATAGAACGTAGATGACAGATCAAACGTTTAATCCGAGTAAATGTATCATTTTGAAGGAAAAATACGTTGATTCCAATTTTCACGGTGTCAACAAATCCCAAAAAAGTTGGGACAAGTAGCACTAAGAGGCCGTAAAAAGTAAACTTGAGCATAACGAAGAGTTGGAAGACCAATTAACACTAATTAGGTCAATTGGCAACATGATTGGGTATAAAAAGAGCTTCTCAGAGTGGCAGTGTCTCTCAGAAGCAAAGATGGGTAGAGGATCACCAATTCCCACAATGTTGCGCAGAAAGATAGTGGAGCAATATCAGAAAGGTGTTACCCAGCGAAACATTGCAAAGACTTTGCATCTATCATCATCAACTGTGCATAACATCATCCGATGATTCTGAGAATCTGGAACAATCTCTGTGCGTAAGGGTCAAGGCCGTAAAACCATACTAGATGCCCGTGATCTCCGGGCCCTTAAATGACACTGCACCACAAACAGGAATGCTACTGTAAAGGAAATCACAGAATGGGCTCAGGAATACTTACAGAAACCATTGTCAGTGAACACAATCCACTGTTGCCAGCTGAAACTCTACAGTGCAAAGAAGAAGCCATTTCTAAGCAAGATCCACAAGCTCAGACGTTTTCACTGGGCCAGGGATCATTTAAAATGGAGTGTGGCAAAATGGAAGACTGTTCTGTGGTCAGACGAGTCACGATTCGAAGTTCTTTTTGGAAATCTGGGACGCCATGTCATCCGGACCAAAGAGGACAAGGACAACCCAAGTTGTTATCAACGCTCAGTTCAGTCGCCTGCATCTCTGATGGTATGGGGTTGCATGAGTGCGTGTGGCATGGGCAGTGTCACGGCCATGGTTTTGGCCGTGACTCCTTGGGAGCCGCATACAGTTGCCCGCGGTTTGGGTTGTTGTTTCAACCGCAGCTTGAGGCTTGATGTTGTTTGCCTCAAGTGCGGTTGCCGCGGACAACAGGTATGTGTGCGTTCCCTTTGGAGTTTGTGTGCGTGTATGTATGCACTGTCGTTTGTCTGTGTGCACTCTGTGTAGTGTGTGGTGTGCACGGACACCTTTCCTGCACTGTGGTAGCCCGTGGCAACGTTTGCCGTTGTGTACATGTAGTGGCAGTGTCTCGGCCTTGGGGCTGCGGCAACAACCACAGTGTGTTTGTTGTGTTGGACACTTTCCCTTTTAGTTAGTGTTTTCCCTTTCCTGTGGTGCAGGAAGGGTTAACTCCCTTCCCAGTGTGTGTGATGTCACTGGGTGTGTCTGACCCTTGGGTGTGGCCTCTTAGGCCTATAAAGCCTCTCACTTTGGCATGGCTCAGTAGGTTGCTTCAGTCATGCTTTGCTGTTGCAGCCTCCTGTGATTTCCATCTTCTTGTAAGGGCCACCCTTCCGGTCATAAGTTCTAATATCATGAAATTCTGATTCAACATATTTTTCCCTTAAAATGGTACATTTTCTCAGTTTAAACTTTTGTTCCGTGATTTATGTTCTATTCTGAATAAAATATTAGAAGTTGGCACCTCCACATCATTGCATTCAGTTTTTATTCACGATTTGTATAGTGTCCCAACTTTTTTGGAATCCGGTTTGTAGATCAATCTAACCTACACTGACTATCTCCCCCTAACTATCTGAAATATATATGTAAGTTAACTGTCTAATTTAATATTACAAAGCACAGCAATGACACTGTTGTCTCTTTCATAACTGCAATAAACTTTAGAAAATAGCTGCTGGTGAGGTTCTTATATAGTAAGGGGTAGTCAACTTTTCTATTGGTTGCTATGGATGTTGCTAACCTGTGACAAAGCCTTCACATTGGCCCACAAGCTAGAAGAAGGGACGGATGATCACCTGATTTGTACTGTGCAAAAAAAAAATATATATATTCATTATTAAGAATATATAGCACTATATTCTAAATATTCGCAAATTCTCGAAGTGCCAATATTCAAGATAAAAATTAGCTTTTAGAATATTCGCACTCAACACTAGTCACGCGTACAGTAGCGTAGGTTTTGAAAGTGTATGCGCAAACAAGGTATTTGGGATGTAGAAACGTCACACAGGAGATATCCCGCAGATAATGTCAATGCTGTCACCGGAGGCTAATAAAAAATTACATGGAATCTCACAGGTATTTGGGATGAGGAAATGTTATACAGGAGAGGTAAAAAAAACTATCAATTAGCTGGTATTCTTAGATATCAGATTCAGGTACCCGATAATTGCGTCACGTAAACCAAGAAAAGAGTGGGTAACCTTTAAAATATAACTTTTATTAGTATATATCTATAAAAAAGCTAATATGTGAATAGTGCAAATTAAATGAGCGGGATATAATTACCCCGATTTGAGTAGGTTTGTGGTTGTCTAGGGAGGGGAAAGGATAGTGGGGGGAAGGGGCTGCTGGGTCTCTGCCCCTACTACGCACCCTAATAAAATAATCCCTATCCGATCCACCGCACACCTCCTATGCCGTCCCTATGTCCTTCCCTAAACAGTGCAATGACTGCCCAGCTTCGTCCTGAAGGGGGAGGAAAGAGGGGGGCAGGAGACCCTAAATCACAAAGCCAACTACAGTATGTCACAGATATTTTTTGGATGTGCACACTTTACACAGGAGATGTGGCGCAGCTAATGTCACTGTCTGCAGCGGACACCGTCTCCCCGGAAAAAGTACACTGGATGTCAGATATTTTTTGGATGTGCACACTTTACACTGCAGATGTGGCGCAGCTAATTTCACTGTCCGCAGCGGACACCATCTACAGAAAAAGAACACTGGATGTCACAGATATTTTTGGATGCGCACACTTTACACTGGAGATGTGGCACAGCAAATGTCGCTGTCTGCAGCGGCCTAACTATTGCACGCTATTTAGCGCGGGATGCGCTAAAAATAGATATTGCTGCCACACACAACAGTCCTTGAAAGCACTTTTGGGTCTGTAAACTTTTAGCTATTTAGCGCATTTTGCGCTAAAAATAGATATTGCTGCTCCACATAAAACAATAGTCCTTAACAGAACTTTTGGGTCTGTTTAGTTTTAGCAAGTTAGCCCAGGTTGCGCTAAAAATATATATTGATGCTGCCACACAACAATAGTCCAACAATAAAAGGACTTTTGGGTCTCTGAAAAGTTTTTCTACTAAAAATATTTGTTTATCACTTCATACACTGTCTGTCCCTTCGTCAGCACAGTTCTCTCTGACTAGGGCCTCAGGCACACGGCGGTGCTGTTTTTTGCGGTCCGCAAACCGTGGATCCATAAAAAACGGAAGCCATCCGTGTTGCCTTCCGCAATTTGCGGAACGGAACGGGCGCCGGCAATATAAATGCCTATTCTTTTCCGCAAAGCGGGGACAAGAATAGTACATGTTATATTTTTTTAGCGGGGCCGCGGAACGGAGCCACGGATGCGGACAGCACACGGAGTGCTGTCCGCATCTTTTGCGGCCCGATTGAAGTGAATGGGTCCGCCTCAGGCTGGATGCGGACCCAAACAACGGTCGTGTGCATGAGGCCTAAGACTGAGCCGAACACGCGTCATCGGGTGCTATATAGCCAGCTAATCACTGTAATGACAGTAACCAACATGGCTACGGCATTACAGTGAGGGCAGTACTTACCTGCACGTTTATTGGCTGCGTAGCAGCCAACAAACGTGCAGGGAGGAGTCTCGAGCATTGCGCTCGAGCACATGCGGTATTCTAACCTTAACCAGTACAACCTTAACCAGTACAATGGCCATTCACATTCATTTTGAAAATATTTCATTAGGAAAGGGGAACACATATATTTTTGAAAATAAATATTCCCATGGAAAATCATTTATAGGCTCCATTCACATGTCCGTAACGTGATTTGAGGACCCACGGATGAGCAGATCCGGAAAACACGGACACCGGCAATATGCGGACCTCACATCGCCGGCACCAATAGAATATGCCTATTCTTGTCCGCAATATTAAACATAATAGTGCAGCCATATGTAAGAAATGATAATTTTGAGTAATTTTATGTTAATGATCATTAATATTATGGTCTGCTTAAAGAGAAAATGACCTATTGTTTAAATCAACTTTTTTTGTTAAGCATATTTTGTAAGATGTTTTGTTGTAGATTTGTTTGCTCAATGGCCACTTTACCTGATAATAGGCTCACACTTCCTGTTCTGTAGAGGTCACTTTTCAGTAGTCAGTTAGTCACCTCTTTTTCATCACTGAGAGGATTACAATGAAATATGTATCTTTATAATATATAGATAATTCAGAATCCACCATTTCCTATAGGTGATGGTCACAATTTATTTATTCTCCATCCCTGTAAATGACCTTTGCATATTTTTCCATATATCCATTAACTGTATTTTACTGTATACTGTAAGTTATTTAGAGATGAAACTCTATTGTAGCTTTAGTTCCAGAATCCGCCCCCAAATAGTGTTAAGATGACACTAATTTGTCTGACTTTCAGCTGTTTTTCTGTGCTTGACAGCTGTGACCCTCTATAACCTGGTTCACATTTCTGCCATTCCTCAAACTACAGACATAGTAAAATAGGGGTCATAGTAAGGAATATTTCTGTTTTCATTTACAGTAAATGAATATTTCAATTGGTCCATTTGCTGTGCTCTAAGTGACTTGTCTTGAAGTTTCAACATAAATGAAATTATTTTCTGCATTCTATAGAATTGCACTACTTTTACATGGAAAATTTGGAAAAGACTTTACCATGCTTTTATACTGTGATAATCAAAGACATTTTGACATTAGTAAATGAGTCAAAATCCCATCACTATAAAGTCATGGTAAAATCACAAGCACAAATTGTATCTATTCAAAAACAAATTCTATTGATAGGCATTCTAGGAAAGCTTTTAACTACACTACTGTGTATCTACCCTAAAGGTCTATACCAGACTCAATGCTACACTTCACCTACTATAGGATCCCAATTTAGTTAGCACCCGCTATGAAGAAAACAGATTTAGCCTCTTTTGCTCCTATGATTTTTTTAAAGTTTTTTGAAAAAGGCATTGGATGTGCTCACAATCTGAACTAGATCATTAGTAGAAATCTGATCTAATAATTAGCTCTCGGAGACCCAAATTGCAGGTGCTGTAATAATAGTTTATTTATAGGACATAGAACCGTGTATGATAAGTAAATAGTTCCAATCACTTTCTTTACCATTCATTCATTTTTGGCAAGAACTATATGATCATCACATCGACAGTTAAAGAGGTTTCCTGCCATATATATTGATATAATCAATATCTGATTGGCAGTGGTCTAACTCCCTGCACCCCTGCCGTTCACTATGCGTTGTCTCCAATAGAGCAGTTGTGTAGTGTAATTACAAGTACTCGCTTTATTCTCTTGAATGGAGTGAGTACTTGTATTACACTGTACTTCTGAGATGACATGCAGTGTATTGAAGAGTAAGTAGCACTCGAATGAAGCACTGCTTCCTCTTCAAACAGCTGATCAGTGGGGGTGCTGAGTGTTGGCCCCCACTGATTAGATATTGATGACCTATCCTGAAGATAGGTCATCAATATATGCGGCTGAACAACTCCTTTAATATTTTCATGTAAATTCAGCCTTAAGGCCTCCTGCATACTACCATATCTTTTAATGCGGTCTGCAAAACAAGGATACTGTCTGTGTGTGCTCCTCATTTGCAGATCAGTATGTGTTGATCTCTGTTAGGAATACCAATTCTTGTCCAAAAGAACATAAGGATGTGGTCAGCACACAACGTTCTGTCTGCATCTTTTACGTCCCGGTTGAAATAAATAGTTCTGTATTAGTGTTGATCGAGCACCAAAGTGCTCGGGTGCTCGAGTAGAACACTTTGGGATGCTCGGGTACTCTACAGAGCACCCGAGCACAATGGAAGTCAATGGGAGAACCCGAGCATTAAACCAGGCACCCCCTGCTCTGAAGAGGGGAGGGTGTCTGGTTCACAAGAAAAGGTCAGAAATTTATGTAAACACCACTAAAATGGTTCGGGAACAGCATGGGGAGGATGTCTGGATGCATCTTGGACTCCCAGGTTGCTGCTGGGAACGATGTTGTCCGAGTAGTACGCCACTTTTACAGACTGACAATAATCCTAAAAATTGTTAGGAAACATTCTTTCCTGTAAAATTACAAGGAAAGGGCACTCTGATACAACCTGGATATCACATAAAGGAGGGCTTCATCAACATTGTGGTACAATTGTTCATGTAGTGGGCCTCCTACACTCATAAAGCCTATGTACTAAGTGAAAGGGCTGCCAAAAATTACAAGGAACTGGCACTCCAATACACCCTTTATTACACATAAAAGAGGGCATCATACACACCCTTTAAAAAATTTGATTGATGGCCTGCTAGTGACCCTCAAAAACATTAGGAGCAAGGGCTTGCTGGTGACCCTCTAAAACATTAGGGGTGAGGGCCTGCTGCTGATCTGACCCTCTAAAACATTAGGGTTGAGGGTCTGCTGCTGAGCTGAGCCTTTAAAACATTAGGGGCGAGTACCTGCTGCTGATCTGACCATCTAAAACATTAGGGGCGAGGGCTTGCTGCTGATCTGACCATCTAAAACATTATGGGCGAGGGCCTGCTGGTGACCTTCTAAAACATTAAGGGTGAGGCTCTGTTGCTGAGCTGACTCTCTAAAACATTAGGAGCGAGGGCAGCCTAATAAGCATGTTGATATGATGGAGGAGGAGGACGAGAAAGGGAATATTGAACCATATACCCTTTTTTGTGGTGGAAGGGGTGCATGGGAATACAGTGTATTCAATACACCATAAAAGCCACATTTAAAGTGCCTTTTTGTTCAGCCACTTTCCTCTGGTGGAGTAGAGAAGTCAGGGGCAATCCAGGCCTTGTTAATTTTGATAAGAGTCAACCTGTCAGAATTTTCAGTTGACAGGCAGATGCCCTTATCAGTTATTATGCCCCCAGCAGCACTAAATACCCGCTCTGACAAAATGTTGGCGGCAGGGCAGGCCAGCACCTCCAAGGCATAGAGCGCCAGTTCGTGCCACATGTCCAGTTTTGACACCCAATAGTTGTAAGGCACAGAGGGATCACTGAGGACGCTGACACGGTCTGCTATATACTCCTTCACTATCTTCCAAAACTTTTCCCTCCTTGTGACACTAGGCTGCGCATCAGGTTGAGGATGCTGGTGGGGTGTCATGAAACTGATCCAGGCCTTGGAGAGTGTTGCCTTGCCTCTGTTGTAACCGCTGTGTGTTCTCCTCGTCTCCCCTCCTCGGAACTACGTACTCTGCCGCCAGCGTTGTCAGCTGGAAATTTTTGGAGCAATTTTCCACAAGGACCTTCTGGTATTGCACCATTTTGCTAGCCCTCTCCACTACAGGAATGAGAGATGATAAGTTCTCTTTGTAGCGGGGGTCGAGAAGGGTGAACAACCAGTAAATCGGTGTTGGCCAAAATGCATATAATGCGAGGGTCACGGGAAAGGCAGCATAACATAAAATCAGCCATATGTGCCAGAATCCCAACAGACAAGACTTTGCTGTCCTCATCAGTAGGATGACTCTCAATCTTCTCATCCTATTCGGGCCCATCCACGCTGAACAGATGGGATAAACCTGCTATGGGTACTACCCTTTGTAGCAGACGCAACCGTCTCCTGCTCCTCCTCCTCATCTAATTCACGCTGAGAAGACGAACGGAGGGTGGTCTGGCTATCACCCTGTGTAATGTCTTCCCCCATTTCCACCTCTTCCACATGCAAAGCGCCCGTCTTCATTTTGAGCAACGAGCGTTTCAGTAGACTCAGAAGTGAGATGGTTACGCTGATAATAGCGGCATCGCCGCTCACCATCTGTGTTGATTCCTTAAAGTTGCGTAAAACCTCACAGAGGTCAGACATCCATGCCCACTCCTCGCTTGTGAAGAGCGGAAGCTGACTGGAAAGGCGACAACCATGTTGCAGCTGGTATTCCACTAATTCCTTCTGCTGCTCACAAAGCCTGGCCAACATGTGGAATGGGGAGTTCCAGCGCATGCTCACGTTGCACAACAGTCGGTGAGCTGGCAATTGCAAGCACTGCTGCAGCGTTGACAGACCGGCGGCAACTGTAGACGACTTTCGGAAATGGGCACACACGCGGCACACCTTCACCAGTAGCTCAGGCAAATTGAGGTAGGTTTTGAGAAACCGCTGAACCATTAAGTTGAACACGTGGGCTAGGCATGTTATGTGTGTGAGCTTGCCGAGCTCCAAAGCCGCTACTAAGTTACGTCCATTATCAGACACAACCATGCCTTTTTGTAGGTTAAGTGGCTAGAGCCACAGCTCAGTCTGGTCCCTTATACCCTGCCACAGCTCTGTGGCAGTGTGCTGTTTGTCACCTAAGCAAATTAGTTTCAGCACGGCCTGTTGCCGCTTCCCCACTGCAGTGCTACACTGCATCCAGCTACTGACTGATGGCTGACTGGTGCTGCAAGATGAGAATTCAGAGTTGGAAGTGTAGGAGGAGGTGGAGGAGGAGAAGGGAGGGTTGTAGCCACTAATGTAGGTGGTGGCAGAAATCCTGATGGAAGTAGGGCCGCAATCCTTGGCGTCGATAGCACCTGTGCCATCCCAGGGTACGACTCACTCCCAGCCTTCACTACGCTCACCTAGTGTGCCGTGAGGAAAATGTAGCGTCCCTGGCCAAAAGCACTTGTCCATGTGTCAGTCGTTATGTGGACCTTCCCAATAACTGCGTTGGTGAAGGCACGGTTGATGTTACGGGACACATGCTGGTGTAAGGCGGGGACGGCACACCGGGAAAAATAGTGGCGGCTGGGGACTAAGTAACAAGGGACTGCCACCGTCATCAGGCTGCGAAATGCCTCTGTGTCCACAAGCCTAAATGGCAACATTTCCAGGGCCAGTAATTTGGAAAGGTGCGCATTTAGTGCTATGGCCTGTGGGTAGGTGGCTGGGTATTTGTGCTTTCGCTCAAAGGCCTAGGGTATGGAAATCTGTACGCTGCGCTAAGACACCGAAGTGGATGTGCTAGCTGATGGTGCTTGCGAAGGTCCAGGTGAAGGGTGGGAGGCATTTGGGCCTGCGTTTTGGACAGGGTATTGGCCAGCGGTCACACAGGGAAAGACGAGGCAGTGGTGTGATCTGCAGACACTGATTGTGGACCCAGGCGTTCGGCCCACCTATTAGGGTGCTTTGATACCATGTGGCGGATCATGCTGGTGGTGGTGAGGTTGCTAGTGTTCACGCCTCCCTGCTAATTTTGGTATGGCACAGGTTGCAAATGACAATTCTTTTATCGTCCGCACTTTCCTCAAAAAAGCGCCAGACTGCAGAACACCTACCCCTAAGCAAGAGAGAATGCGGCAAGGGGGTGTTCCAGGGAACAGTGGCGGGCCTGTTTAGTGTGGCCCGCCTTCTCCCTTTTGCCACCCCACTGCCTCTTCCAGCCTGTTGTGGTTCTGCGTATCCCTCCCCCTCTGTACTGCTGTCTTCGCTCGGCTTGCCACCTTCACAGGTTGGGTCAGTGATTTCATCGTTCACCACCTCCTCTTCCACTTCCTCACTCGGGTCATCCTCCTGACTTGTTGACCTAACAAGAACCTCACTTTTATTACAACTGTGTCTCATCCTCATCATGAACCTCTTAAGACACTAATTGCGGTTAACTTATTGGCAACTGTGTCTAATCATCACCATCCACCTTGTGAAACACTAATTGCTGTTCCCCACTGTCATCTTTTTCTGACTGTGGATGCTCAAGAGTTTGGGAATCAGAGCACAAGATCTCCTCATGTCCCTATTTAAGCGGGGTTGGCGAGAGGTCCAAATTAAGGAATGGCGATGAAAAGAGCTCCTCAAAATATCCGAGTGTGGGATCACTTGTTTGCCAAGACTCTCCATGGTGGGAGGAAGGAGGATCAGGGTAAGGATTCTGTTGAACAGACTCTTGGCTATTGAGACTGGACTTGGTGGAAGACAGGATGGTGCTTAACTGACTGGAAGCATTATCTGCTGCAATCCAACTCGTTAACTGGTCTCACTGGTGTGACTTCGAGAGTGGTGTCCTGCGCTGCCCTGCAAACTGGGACATGACGGTAGGTATCGTGGATGAGTGTGTTTCTTGTGCTCTGGCAGCAGGCACAGTTTCACCATGCTCAGGGCCACAGCCTCTGCATGCATCATCAGCAGCACGGCCACTTCCCCATCCCTTACTGCTCGCCTTGAGCATATTAAATGGTAAATATGATTGCAAGTATGTCACACGTACACATACGTAGCGCAGGTTTTGTAAGTGTATGCCAAATAAATTAAACTGAATGTCATAGATATTTAGGATGTGCAAATATACAGGAGATGTAGCGCAGGTAATGTCGTTGTCACAAGCCGCAAAATTTTTTACTGAATGTCACTGATATTTAGGATCTGCAAACGTTATACAGGAGATGTAGTGCAGGTAATGTCGCTGTCACCAACGGTGAAAATATTAAACTGAATGTCACTGATATTTAGGATGTGCAAACGTTATACAGGAGATGTAGAGCAGGTAATGTCACTGTCACCAGCAGTGAAAAAATGAAACTGAATGTCACTACTGATATTTAGGATGCTCAAACGTTATACAGGAGATGTAGCGCAGGTAATGTCGCTGTCACCAGCGGCAAAAATGTTAAACTGAATGTCACTGATATTTAGGATGTGCAAACGTTATACTGGTCTCAATGGTGTGACTTCAAGAGTGGTGTCCTGCGCCGCCCTGCAAACTGGGACATGAAGCTAGGTATCGTGGATGAGTGTGTTTCTTGTGCTCTGGCAGCAGGCACAGTTTCACCGTGCTCAGGGCCACAGCCTCTGCGTGCACCATCAGCGGCACGGCCACTTCCCCATCCCTTACTGCTCGCCTTGAACATATTAAATGATATATATGCTTGCAAGTATGTCACGCGTACACGTACGTAGCGCAGGTTTTGTAAGAGTATGCCAAATAAATTAAACTTAATGTCACAGATATTTAGGATGTGAAAACGATATACAGGAGATGTAGCGCAGGTAATGTCGCTGTCATCAGCGTCTAAAATATTAAACTGAATGTCACTGATATTTAGGATGTGCAAACGTTATACAGGAGATGTAGTGCAGGTAATGTCGCTGTCATTAGCGGCGAAAAAATTAAATTAAATGTCACTGATATTTAGGATGTGCAAATGTTATACAGGAGATGTAGCGCAGGTAATGTTGCTGTCACCAGTGGCGAAAAAAATTAACTGAATGTCACTGATATTTAGGACGCGCAAAGGTTATACAGGAGATGTAGCGCAAGTAATGTTGCTGTCACCAGCGGCGAAAAAAATTAACTGAATGTCACTGATATTTAGGACGGCCAAATGTTATACAGGAGATGTAGCGCAAGTGATGTCGCTGCTGTCACCAGCGGCTAATAAAAAATTACAGGGAATGTCACAGCTATTTGGGATGTGCAAACGTTATATAGGAGAGGTAGCGCAGGTAATGTCTCTGTCACCATCGGCGAAAAAATTACACTGAATGTCACAGATATTTAGGATGCGCAAATGTTATACAGGAGATGTAGTGCAGGTAATGTCGTTGTCACCAGCGGCGAAAAAATTCAACTGGATGTCACAGATATTTAGGACGCACAAACGTTATACAGGAGATGTAGCGCAGGTAATGTTGCTGTCAGCAGCGGCCAAACAATTGCGCTGAATGTCACAGATATTTAGGATGCGCAAATGTAACACAACAGATGTAGCAGAGGTTGTGTCACTATCAGCAGCGGCTAAATGATTGTACGCAATTTAGCTCAGGTTGCGCTAATAATATATATTGCAGCCAGATAAAACAATAGTCCTTAATAGGACTTTTGGGTCTCTAACACCTTTCAAGATTAAACCCTGCCTAAAAAAGAAAACAATTCCTGTCCCTACACTATCTGGCTCTATCTCCCTGACTAAGAATGAGCTGAGCCACGTGTCATCGGGGTGCTATATAGCACCCGATGATACATTCTGGCCAGCCAATCACTGTAATGGCAGTAACAACATTGCTACGGCATTACAGTGAGTGCCAGTACTTCCCCACATGTTTATTATCTGCGTAGCAGCCAAAAAACGTGCGGGGAGGAGACTCGAGCATCACGCTCGAGTCAAAATGGTGTTCAGACAAGTATGCTCGCCCAACACTAGTCTGCATCAAATCTGCAAAAAATGTGGATCAGATGTGACCCAAAACTATGGTCAAGTGTATGGAGCATAAATCTCATACAGATGGTTGGATGATGGTTTTATACATGCTCCAAGTTGCTTATAGCCATAATATGGCGCCAATAGAAATCAATGAGGCCTTTGCCTTTCTGTATAAATCCAGTTTCATACACAGTCATACAGTTTTTCTTTCTATCAAATTCATATAGAATCGTACTGAACAAAAATGGTGCCATTCAATAATGCACTGCAAAGTAAATTTCCTATAGATGCTATATTTCAGCCCATGGACTGCCTACAGCTTCATAGATACAGAGCATAACAATTGACTATGTGCTGTCCACCTTATAGGCCCTGCCTATGCACTGAGTATAAGACTTTTTTTGAAAAGATGTCATATATCTAGTAATAAAGTCATCTTTGACTACTGTAATCCTTTAGTCTATTTGTTTCTACCTTGTATATTAGATGCTGTTCATTCAATCAAATAATCCCTGATAATAAATTCATCCACAGAAATATAATGTATAATTTTCTCTGCTTTGCTCAAGATAGAGTCTGTAAAATCTAATCAAAGAGGTGGTAAGTACTATCCACCAGACAGAAGGCTTCTGATTCATTTTGATTTAATTTGGTCAGCTCCAGAATTCTTAATGCTAGATTGTTCAACAGTCAACATATAATCGAAAATTCCCCAACAGTTAATGATTTAATCATTTCTTAATGTAGCAATTAAAAGGCAGAAAAAAATAAAGGATATAAGCTAATGTGCAACCTCTGAAGGAAATTTTGCCAAGGCCATTAAAATGTAAATCCCTTTAAAATATATGTTAACTCATTGACTGTGAAGCGCACAGTCTGTCGAACAATAAAATTCCTCTTACTCATCATCTCAACTCTTTGCTTGCTGATAAAAAGTGATGGATGTTTCTGCTCTACAGGCTGCTATCAGTGTGTTCTCCTTACAAAGGAAATCTTTTGCTGACACTACTCATGAGGACCTTCAAAATGAATCCTTCGGATATGATCAGCGTATGTGAGGTAGTGGAGCTTTCAAGATTCATATATAAAAGCAATCTTATTTGCAATTTGGTTCTGCAACCAATTGAAGCTATTATTTTATCAAGCAAAGGCAGACATTTATTGACCACACTGCTTCATACAGTTTAGTTAAGCTCCTCTAAGGCATTCTTGTATGGACTATACTTGTATGGACCCAAGGTTTTACTTACGTGGACAGTGTTTTTCTATTGGCGGCATGATTTTCCAAGGAAACACCAAATTTTCAAATCTCTACATAATTTAATTTCTTGTACTACTAGTTGTATTGCAGCGGGTATGGACCCACAGTGTCACCAAACGATTTGAGAAAGGGCTACCCCTAGGGGTGTTATCTAAGTGACACCCCTGGTTTTCATCCCTTCACCTCTGTACAGGGATCTGGACTTCACTTTGGGGGAACCACCAGACATTTAATTGAACCCTGTAACCAGGAAATAGGTCAGGGCAAGTGGCACAACCAGGGGTCAGGCCAGACAACACAAGGTTAGAATGTCATGGGAAGTCAGAACAATACTGTAGTACACCTTTGCAGGACTAAACAAGCTAGGAACCTATAGCTCAGGCACCTTCCCATAAGGGAATTCACCCTATATACCCCAGGGAATGCTACAATTAAATTGGGACAGATTACCTGTGCTGGCCATTTAAGAACTGGGAAGAACGTGTTTCCATGCCCTTGAGGAGCTAATGGACCTAGAGAGGGACGGTCTACAGGAGTGCAGAGTGTTGGTGGGAAGGGTTACTACTTGGGTGGCTAAACCCACCAGGACAGGGACACTGCATAGACTGACAGCATCATCCAAGTCATTCCTATGCATGTTTACTTTGTTTTTAGGCTTCAGCTTAACAAATCCAAATGCATACTGTGTCAATAAATTATTATTTAATTCAATTATTATTTCATTCATGTATAAAGTGCTTACATATTATGGAGTGTTGGGAGTGAACCTACATAAACACAGAGAGAACATACAAACTCTCTGCAGACATTTCCCTTTGTTATATTAGAACCCAGGACCCTAGAGCTGGAACAGTGCTAATCAATGAGGCACCATGCTGCCACGGATGTCATATGTTTGGATCTCTAAATGACTAATGTCAAATAAACACTATCCAGACCTCAACTTATCAAGGATATAAACAAGGCCTACCAATATGAGGTCAATTTATTGGAGGGAGAAGGGTTTGCTCTTTGTTTCCAGAAACACTGGAATTCTTGTTGACGAGCTGTGTCTGGTATTGTAGCTCAGCACCATTTACATAAACTCACAAATAAAACATGCAAAGAGAACAATAGACAACATGGCATATTATTTTCGGCTGGGATAATACATTTATATTGCAACTGGTGTCATTCATTACATTGTATCTTCTACTGTGAATTTAGAGCTGTTAGGCCTCTTTCACACTTGCGTTGTTGGGATCCGGCATGCACTTCCGTTGCCGGAGGTGCCTGCCGGATCCGTAACAACGCAAGTGTACTGAAAGCATTTGAAGACGGAACCGTCTTCCAAATGCTTTCAGTGTTACTATGGCACCCAGGACGCTATTAAAGTCCTGGTTGCCATTGTAGTAGTGGGGAGCGGTATACTTACAGTCCGTGCGGCTCCCCGGGCGCTCCAGAATGACGTCAGAGCGCCCCATGCGCATGGATGACGTGATCCATGTGATCACGTGATCCATGCGCTTGGGGCGCCCTGACGTCACTCTGGAGCGCCCGGGGAGCCGCACAGACGGTAAGTATGCTGCTCCCCTGCTCCCCGCTACACTTACCATGGCTGTCAGGACTTTAGCGTCCCTGTAGCCATGGTAACTATTCAGAAAAAGCTAAACGTCGGGTCCGGCAATGCGCCGAAACGACGTTTAGCTTAAGGCCGGATCCGGATCAATGCCTTTCAATGGGCATTGATCCCGGATCCGGCCTTGCGGCAAGTCTTCAGGATTTTTGGCCGGAGCAAAAAGCGCAGCATGCTGCGGTATTTTCTCCGGCCAAAAAACGTTCCGTACCGGAACTGAAGACATCCTGATGCATCCTGAACGGATTACTCTCCATTCAGAATGCATTAGGATAATCCTGATCAGTATTCTTCCGGCATAGAGTCCCGACGACGGAACTCTATGCCGGAAGACAATAACGCAAGTGTGAAAGAGCCCTTACCTGGTATTTCTTAATCTGCAAAATACAGTTTCTATTCTATCAATTAATAGTTGAGAAGACAATTATAATTTTTTATTAAGAGCCAGTTTAAAATTCTGCACTATGAAATTCTTGAAAAGGAGGTGAATTGTACTTAATTATCACAGAGAATATGATAGCTCGCTTAAACATAATGAATATTTCAACTAATTTCATACATTTGAATATAATACTCTGGAATGAGCCTATTGAACACAATTATTTAATCCTCCCAGTTCTAACACATAGAGGGGATCTTATTAACACTGATGTTTCATAAAAAGTGTGCTAGAGTAAGATGCACCAACATTTATAAGCCAATTCATTCTCTAAATGAACTATACGGTGGCATGTCTATCAAACAAAGAGGAGCCAGCTCAACTACGCGTATGGTAGAGGCACAAGATGAGGGGAGTGTGCAACAGACATTCAAAGCTGGAATATATCCAATAGTGCATGCATTAACTTGAGCAACAGGTACTGAGAAGGGGCTGTTAAAATCCCAAACTTTAATAGATCATGTAGAAATAGCTTACGCATTTCAGGGATGATCCTTATACATAGAGTAAACATGGAGTGAAAATACAAGCTATTTAAAAGTTTGTGTGATCTTGTGATTGGAAAAACCCAATAATCGTAAACTGATACATTTTAAACTAAAATAAAAAATTGCAGCAGCATTGCAGTGACAAGCTCCGTTTACTACAGATTAGATGGACCTGTGTAGTTCCGATGCTGCAAAGCTGTAAAGCTTTTCATTTATTCATCTAAAGCTTTAGTAATTTAAATGGGTTGGCAGTTTCCGTTATTGATGACTTATGCTCAGGATAGTTCATCAATATAAGATTGCCGATCAGCTGTTTGAAGAGAAAGCAGAGCTTGTCCGAGCGTTGCCTTCTCTTCACTGTTTAGCTGCTCTCCATTGACATTACAGTGCCAAGCAGGTGCAAATGCATCTCCTCTGTCCCCATTCACTTCAATGGGAAGTAGCAGATGGAGTGTACTGTGTAACTGCTCCTTCCCATTGAAGTGAATGGGGACAGAGGAGCTGCAATTACAACTGCTTGCTTTTGACAGGGAAGAGACGGCAGTGCTCATGCTAGAGCTGCATTCACTTCAAAGAGCAGATCGGCATAGGATATCAATAGTGGAAACTGGCCAACCACTTTAAAACTGGGCGACTCAGTGGTTAGCACTGGTGCCATGCAACGCTGGGGTCCTCGGTAGTGTTGAGCGAACCCGAACTATAAAGTCTGGGTCCATACTGAACTTCACGATTTTTGGTACTCTGACCTGAACCCGAACTTTGCTGGAAAAGTTTCGGTTCGAGTTCGGTGTTCGGGCATTTTCTAAAGCTTGTTGAAAGGCTGCAGGGAAGCCAATCAACAAGCTTTAAAGCTGTGTGCCCTTAGAATCCATCACAGCCATGCCTACTAATGGCATGGATGTGATTGGCCGGTGCATCATGTGACCCAGGCTCTATATAAGCTGGATCATGTGTAGCACCGTCCATCAGCTCTCAGTAGAAAAGAGACAGAAAGCAGGCTGAAAGCTGAAGTGAGGGACAGTGTTAGTGCGATTTTTTTGGTGGGTGCAATACACCATCTTTGCACCCCTAACACAGAAAAGGCCTCTTTCAGACGGGCGTCCCGGATTTGCTATGAATGCATCCCAGGTGCATTGCGGAAAACGCATTGCGCGAGTTCGCACACAATTTGTCAGTTTTGACTGCGATTGCATTGTTCAGTTTTTATCGCGCGGGTGCAATGCGTGATAAAAAACTGAATGTGGTACCCAGACCCAAACTTCTTCCCTGAAGTTCGGGTTTGGGTTCGGTGTTGTGTAGATGTTATTATTTTCCCTTATAACATGGTTATAAAGGAAAATAATAGCATTCTGAATACAGAATGCTAAGTAAACTGTTGCTTGAGGGGTTAAAAAATTTTAAAAAAATAACTCACCTCATCCACTTGATCGTGTAGCCGGCATCGTCTTCTTTCTTCTTCTTTGAGGACCTGCAAAAGGACCTTTGATGACGTAATCGCGCTAACCACGTGATGAGCGCGGAGACGTCAGCATAGGTCCTGCTGAATGAAGATAGAAGGATCTATCTTCATTCAGCAGGACCTGCGCTGACGTCACTGAGCTAAACACGTGGTGAGTGCAATTACATCATCAAAGGTTCTTTTGCAGGTCCTCGAAGAAGAAAGAAGACGATGCCGGCTGCGCGATCAAGTGGATGAGGTGAGTTAATTTATTTATTTTTTTAACCCCTCAAGCAACATTTTACTAAGAATTATGTATTAAGAATGCTGTTATTTTTCTTTATACAAGAAAAAATTATGGGTCAATGTAAATTCCAAGAGTTTCAAAGTAAACTCGTTATGTGGACCACAATGTATGCCCCTTGTGCGGAGGAAATACTCGACGGCTACAAGTCCATAATGATGTGGAATAGAACTATAAAGTGATTCTACATCAATACTTGCCAACAGGCAATCTGGGTCAAGATTCAAGGTCTCAATCTTGTTGAGGAAGTCCATTGTGTCCCTCGTATAGGCCGGGAGGGACACAACGAACTGCCTCAATACCTGATCCAGGTAGACACCACAGTTCTGTGTCAGGGAATTCACACCCGACACTATTGGGCGGCCCCTCAGTGGTGTCGTACCTTTATGTATTTTTGGTAACCAATTTTCCTTATAACCATGTTTTAAGGGAAAATAATACAGTAAATGGACTTTTATCAATTTACTAACATCATCTCCTAGCAACTATGCATGAAAATCGCATTGCATCCGCACTTGCTTGCGGATGCTATGCGACTTTAATGCAGCCCCATTCATTTCTATGGGGCCTGCGTTGCGTGAAAAACGCAGAATATAGAACATGCTGCGATTTTCATGCAACGCACAAGTGATGCATGAAAATCACCGCTCATCTGCACAGCCCCATTGAAGTGAATGGGTCCGGATTCAGTGCGGGTGCAATGCGTTCACCTCACGCATTGCACCTGCGTGGAATTCTCACCCGTGTGAAAGAGGCCAAAGCTAATCATAAATTTGGCTGTTAATTCTGTGGGTGAACTATGATTTTTTTTTGTGGGTACAATGCAACATTGTACTTTGTACCCCTGACACACATATATAATAGTTAATTCGTCTGTTAGTTAGGTGCACGTCATATACCCATTTATTGCATGAAGTACACCTGCACTGCATACGTAACAGGGAAATTGATATAGTTAATCCGTATGTTAGTTAGGTGCATGTCATGTACCCATTTATTGCGTGAAGTACACCTGCACTGCATACCTGACAGGGAAATTGATATAGTTAATCCGTCTGTTAGTTAGGTGCATGTCATATACCCATTTATTGCGTGAAGTACACCTGCACTGCATACCGTATTTTTCTCCCTATAAGACGCACTCCCCCCCCCCCCCCAAAAGTGGGGAGATATAGAAGTGCGTCTTATGGGGCGAATGCTGTGACCGTCGGGTGTATCGGCTGAGAGGGAGGAGGGGCTGGGAGCTGGCATCTGGTTCTGTAATAGCAGCGGGGCCCGGTACAGTCACTGTATTCTACTACACAGGGCCATGCTCACTGTAGTACAATCATATCTAACTTGTGGGTATTGTTAAAGTATTCAAATCATCTTAAATCCAGCGCTGTACTGCTTACTACTAACTTCTTGGCAGTCAGGAGGCCGGGCGGGCGCTGGCAGCGTAGCTCACTACGTCACGCGCCTACTTTACCCACCTTATGAATGAAGCAGGCGGCGCAGGTGCATGACGTAGTGAGCTACGCTGTGAGCACCCACCCGCCCGGCCTCCTGACTGCCAAGAAGTTATTAGTAACTAGTAAGTAGTACAGCGCTGGATTAAAGATGATTTGAATACTTTAACAATACCCACAAGTTAGATATGATTATACTACAGTGAGCGGGGCCCGGTGTAGTAGAATACAGTGACTGCACCGGGCCCCACTGCCATTACAGAACCAGATGCTGGCCCCCATTCACTACACAGGGACACTGTTATGGGGGATCTGTGGATGACACATTAGATAAGATGCTATATATGTGTCATCCACAGATGCCCCCATAACAGTGCAATCCACAGATGCCCCCACAATGATCCCCCATAACAGTGCCATCCACATATGCCCCCATAACAGTGCCATCCACATATGCCCCCATAACAGTGCCATCCACATATGCCCCCATAACAGTGCCATCCACAGATGCCCCCATAACAGTGCCATCCACAGATGCCCCCATAATAGTGTCATCCACAGACCACCATTAGTTCAAAACCCACCAAAAGCACACCTTTTGGTTAAAAATATTTTTTTTTCTTATTTTCCTCCTCAAAAACCTAGGTGCACATCATATACCCATTTATTGCGTGAAGTACACCTGCACTGCATATGTGGCAGGGAAAATAATATAGTTAATCTGTCTGTTAGTTCAGTGGGTGACCTCAAAGAATGAGGAGAGCATCAAATAAGGGACGTGGCCCTGGTCGTGGTGCTGCTGGGGTTGGTGGAGCTCCTGTTGCAGGGAGAGGACGAGGTCGATCTGTGCCAGCTACACGCCCAAATGAAACACCTTCCTCAGGTGCATGTAGGCGTTATTTGTAGGCCCGAATACCAGTGTATGAATGGTGAGGCCAGAACAAGTAGAGGCAGTAGTAGACTGGGTGTCTGACAGTGCCTCCAGTTCCTTCACATTGTCTCCCACCCGGTCCCTTGCTGAAAGCACAGAATTGACACCTGCAGCTCATGGGCAACTGTGTTTCACCTCACCCCCTTGCAAATCAGCCAAGCAGTCTGAGCCCCAAGTCATGTAGCAGTCTCTTATGCTTTTTGATGACTCTGCCGGCAGGGTTTCCGAGGGCCGTCCACATAGCCCTGCTCCCGAAGTGCAAGAGATTGAGTGCACTGATGCCCAACCAGTTATGTTTCAGGATGTGGACATGAGAGGACTACCGCAGCACATCTCTGATGATGACGAAAGGCAGGTGCCAACTGCTGCAGCTTTATGCAGTGTGCAGACCGGCAAGGAGGGCAGGGGTGAAGAGTGGGTGGAAGATGATGTGGAGGATGATGAGGTCCTAGACCCCACGTGGAATCAAGGTCATGCGAGTGATGTGTGCAGTTCGGAGGAAGAGGCGGTGGTCACACAGCACCAGCCACAGAGCAAAAGAGGGAGTAGTGTGCAAAAGCAGAGTGGCTGCCCCCTAGCCAGTATGCCTGCTACTGCCCACCGCAACCAGGGCCTGAGAACACCAAAGCCAGCTCCAAGCAGTTCCCTGGCGTGGCAGTTCTTCAGACAATGTGCTGGCGACAAAATGCAAGTGGTTTGCACGCTGTGCAATCAGAGCCTGAAGTGAGGCATAAATGTTCTAAACCTGAGCACCACCTGCATGACCAGGCATAAAAAATCCAAAGCACGAGCTGCAGTGGAGTAAACACCTCAAAAACCACGAAAGATCTCAGGCTCCTCCTGGTCCCTCTTCTGCTGCAGTCTCGGCCTCTTCCTCCCCCTCTGGAGTGACAGTGGCACCTGCCACCCAGCAAACAGAGGATGTGGCAGCAATGCCACCACGCCCGTCACTGTCACCAAGCATTTCCACAATGTCCCATGGAAGCATTCAGCTGTCCATGTCCCAAACACTGGAGAGAAATAGAAAGAGGAAGTACCCCCCTACCCACCCACGATCCCTGGCCCTGAATGCCAGCGTTTAAAAATTCCTGGCCTTTGAAATGCTGTCATTCCGTCTGGTGGAGACGGAGACTTTAAAAAAACTTATGGCAGTGGCTGTCTCACAGTACGTGGTTCCCAGCAGCCACTACTTTTCCAGGCGTGCCATCCCCGCCCTGCACAACCAAGTGGCGGACAAAATTAGGTGTGCACTGCGCAACGCCATCTGTGGCAAGGTCCACATAACCACCGATACGTGGACCAGTAAGCACGGGCAGGGAAGTTATATCTCCCTAACTGCACACTGGGTAAATGCAGTGGCGGCTGGGCCTGAAGCACATAGCAGTTTGGCACATTTCCTTCCGCCTCCGAGGATTGCAGGACGTTTCTCTTTGCTTCCTGTTTCCTCCTCCCCCTACTCCGCTTCCTCCTCTACCGCCTCCTCATCTGGTCAGTGCAACACCTTCACCACCAAGTTCAGCACAGCCAGGGGGAAACGACAGCAGGCTGTTTTGAAACTCATCTGTTCGGGGGAAAATCCCACACCATGCAGGAGCTGTGGATAGGCATGGAACAACAGACCAATGAGTGGTTGGTGCCACTGAGCCTCAAGCCCGGCCTGGTGGTGTGCGATAATGGGCAAAATCTCGTAGCAGCTCTGGGTCTAGCCGGTTTGACGCACATCTCTTGCCTGGCGCATGCGCTGAATTTGGTGGTGCAGAGGTTCCTGAAAAATTACCCCAATATGTCAGAGCTGCTGCAGAAAGTGTGGGCCGTCTGTGCGTGCTTTCGGAGTTCTCACCCTGCTGCTGCTCGCCTGTCTGTGCTGCAGTGTAACTTTGGCCTTCATAGGCGACGTGCCCACAGGGTGGAACTCCACCTTGCACATGCTAGAGAGACTGTGCGAGCAGCAGCAGGCGATAGTGGAGTTTCAGCTGCAGCATGCACGGGTGAGTCGCTCTGCGGAACAGCACCATTTCACCACCATGGGCCTTCATGCGGGACATCTGTGCCGTGTTGTGCTGTTTCAAGTACTACACCAACATGGCCAGTGCCGATGACGCAGTCCTCAGCGTTACTATCCCACTATGTCTCCTTGAAAAAATGTTTTGGGCGATAATGGAAGAGGAAGTCGCACAGGAGGAACAGGAGGAGGAAGAGGGATCATTTCCACAGTTATCAGGCCAGTCATTCACAAGTGGCTCGGAGGGTGGGTTCCTGCACCAACAGAGGCCAGGTACACAATTGTCCATCCACGGCACAGTTCTGGAGGATGAGAAGGATGATGAGAAGGAGGAACCGTGTTCACAGCAGGGTGGCATCCAAAGCAGCTCATGGGCATCACTGGAGCGTGGCTGGGGTATACAGAGGACACAGACGATACACCTTCCACAGAGGACAGCTTGTCATTGCCTCTGGGCATCCTGGCACACATGAGCGACTACATGCAGTGCCTGCGCAACGACAGCCGAGTTGTCACACTCTAACCAGTGCTGATTACTGAGTGGCCACCCTGCTGGATCCCCGCTAAAAGGACAACGTGCCATCCTTAATTCCGTCACTGGAGCATGATCGGAAGATGTGCGAGTACAAGCGCAAACTGGTAGGCACGCTGCTGATGGCATTCCCGCTTGACACTGGAGGCTCAGTGGAAGCACAAGGTGAAGGCAGAGGAGTAGGAATAAGTCGCCAACGCAGCTGGGTCACCGCCAGCTCTTTAGAAGGGAGGGTTAGCATGGCCGAAATGTGGAAAAGCTACAACAACGAGCACCACCAGCTGATATGCAACGTCTTAGCAGGAGGCAGCATTTCAGCAACATGGTGGAACAGTATGTGTGCACACGCCTACACATAATGACTGATAGGTCTGGCCCATTCAACTTCTGGGTCTCCAAATTGGCACATGACCTGAGCTTGCCCTTTACGCCTCGGAGGGGCTGGCCTGCCCTGCGGCCAGTGTATTGTTCGCACACGTGTTCAGCACGGCGGGGGGGGGGGGGTGATCACAGACAAGCGCAGCCTCCTGTCCACAGCTAATGTGGACAAGCTCTCGTTCATTAAAATGAACCAGGCATGGATGCCACAGGACTTGTCCGTACCTTGTGCACAATAGACAAGTAACTGGCCGCACCCAGCCGTTGTTATACTCCTGCGCACTTTCTCTTTGTTTTCTTTTTTAGATTTTCCAATGTTTTGGGGTCTTCCCAAATTTATAAAAAAAAAAAAAATTGTGTTGGCTACCTCATCCTCCTCCAACACCGCTTCCACCTACACGTCCACCGCCTCCTTAACCTCCTACTCCACTTTGACCTCCGCCTCTTAGTTCAAGATCATAATTTATTACATTTTTTAAAATTCTATGTTATTTTAATTCATTTCCCTATCTACATTTGTTTGCAGGGCAATTTTCCTGCTCTTACTCCTATTTTGCTTCCTTTTGCAGCCATCTAGCCCTTTCTATGACTTTTTTAGAGCCACTTTAGTGCCCCAAAGTTCAGGTCCCCATTGACTTCAATGGGGTTCGGGGTCAAGTTCGGGTCAGGTTCGGGTCCCGAACCCAAAGTTTGCGGCGAACTCGAACTTCCAGGTGTTCGCTCAACCCTATTCCTGGGTTTGAATCTGACCAGCGACAACATATTGTTGTGGTAAATATTAATAGTTGCAATCAGCTCGCATCAAAGTTTGTGTACGGAAAAAGCAAGTCCCTCTTCTCAGCCCCAGTCAGAGACTGACACAGGTGTTACCATCTTGGTTGAAAATTCTGAGAGACTCCTCCCGTGCTCCCCAGTCTGCTCACCTTTTATTTACTAACAAAAGGTGTAAAAGGGGCTGGCCCAGGACAAGGATACAGGAAGTTATAACATGCAGGAAGTGATGTCAAAGGACAGGGCGGGGCAATCAATGTGGCTGGGCAGACAATGCACACGCCCCATCCCTGTATAAGGAAGGATGAGTCATGTCCATTGTCCGATCAGCCAGGTGGCTGCCCACCCCCCATCAATGTCAGCATGGACCTCATTCAACACTGCTCAAAGGTGATCAGTGTCTAATAAAGATCATTCTACTGGTTCCCATAGGTTTGAAATTATCTGCGAGGCATTGCTACGGCTATTGTCAGTATACGGTACTAGTATACCGACAAGGCAGATATGCATGTCTTAAAGGCAGATATGTCTCCAAGCCAATGAGAAGGTTTTTATACTGACGGTTTTACCACTGGTCCCAATTCAGCCAAAGTGCCCTCTGCTAGAGCGCTCCCTGGCTAAATCAGACACAGGGAGACAGATGACAAACTATAAAAACACACCCACATCCTAAAGTAAAATGTCCGCATAATAAAATTTCCACAACAGTCCCTCCTCTTTGTCATATGCTCGCCAATGTCCCTCGACGGATCTCGATCTTCTTCTTTGGAAAAAAACATTCTTTGTAAAGTCAATCTTGACACGTCTTCTTTTCTTCGGGAGGTGACTTAGAAGGTGGCGTTTCGCGTTGGTCGCCGGCTGGTTTGGGATCCTCTGCATCTGGTCCATGGTTTGGTCTTCAGGGCGTCTTGTCTGTTCGGTCTTCGGTAACTCAGTCAATTAGACATCAGGAACATCTCACTCCGGCGTATAGAAGGAATGGAAACAAAAAACATAAGTACATGTCCCATTTCCTTTCACCCGGATCCAATGGAAAACCAGTGAGCCCCAAGACCTCCCAAAGCTTTAAAAAGGATTCTAACCGTCACTAGTCATAGCTCCGCCTCTGTCCTGCTCCTGTTAGTATGGGCCTGACCCTTGTCAATGGTGTCTGCTAGCCAGGCATAACCTTCCTCACAACGGGAGGATCCCACATCTACGGGTCGCCTAGCTGCCCGGACACCCATACAGGATTAATAAGCAAGGAGCAGGAGCCAGAGCTAATATTAATAATGTATCGTCTATGAACAAATGCCTCCTTGTAACAAATAAACAAAAGTAATACTCTGCATTCTTTGACTTAGTTGAGCAGCTTGGATCCAGTTGTCTCGTCCTTCGAACTTCAGAGAGGTTGGCGTCATCAGCAGCACCTGGAATGGCCCAAGATATCTCGGCGCTAGTCCCGTCCTCGGATGTTTCTTTAGCACGACCCAATCACCTAGTTGACTAGAATGAACACTGGTTATTGAGTCTGGGTCCGGAAGAGAACTCCCGAACCCGGTGGTGGACATCGGGTGATAACCCGTGGGGCTGCCTGGGGGCATACCTGATGGAATAAAAGGGTTACAGTGGAACATTCAGGCCATGGATCGGCCAGGATTTTTACCTTCTTTGCAAAAATCGGACCCAAGTACCAGCAAAGAAAAGGATTGACATTTGAGAGGTTAGAAAGTTTGAAGATCGTTGTTTTCTGCACCACTTTCCCCCCTTCTCATCGTCCTTAAAACCAGGACGAAGAGAAGCTGGATTAAACATGGTGCATCGTCTCAAGGTTAGATGGAGAGATGAGGGAGGGATAAGAGAGAGAGAGATAGAGAAAGAGATAGGGTGCTTCTCTTGGACTCTGCAGTCTTTGCGGGATGGGAGTACATGACAGTGTTAGTTCGCACTGTCTGGGACTTTTGAATGCCCTGTTGCTGGAGCTTGATGGATTCGTGCAGCCACAGTTCTGCCTTCTAGAGGGAACCATGGCTTTGGAGTCTAGTGGGGAATTCACGGACAAACTTTTCCCAAATCCAGACCTCAAAGGTCCCTTCTTTGGGGATGGTCCACTCTGAACCTACAGTCCATTGGTGCCAATCTTTGAGGGGCTTAACAACTCCTCCTCCATAGATGGATTTCATGTGCTGCTTCGCTGTCCTATAGTCAGAAGTGGTACCCTTCTGTTCCCTAAACTCATGCTCGAGCTACAGTTTCCCGCGACCTACGCAAGGGATTTTTCTAAAAGTAGGTGCGTCCACCTCCAGTGTCCTGCGACAAACGCCCTGGACGGCTGCTACTCCGATTCGTTCGCCTCTGAGTTGCTCTAGGGTTTCTAGCACCGACACACGGACTCCGTTCACCCTAGTTAGACCTCAGGAAAAGGAGTAACAGCGTGAGGAAAAGGGCTCTCGCCGACACACGGCGGCCCTCTGAGTCTCCTAATGAGATATACCAGCCTCGGTTTTGGCTCTGAATAGTGACCTGACCACAGGATAGGGCTTCCAATTGACCTGGAGTGGAAAAAGGGGTGCAAGGAGAACACACAGTATCTTTTGTGGGGACGGGGGGGGGTGCACAGGAAACAAACACACAGTACTCCTGTGGGGAATGGGGTTACTCACACAGCTATTGGTATGCCCAGGTGATATATATCACCTTGTCTCCTTAAAAAAATGCTCATCAACTCACTTTCCTTTGCCGATATGATTCTATATAGTCAAGCTGAACAGCACACGAAGCCCTTTTTGCAGTGACTGATCAAAAACCTCTCACTCAGCAGCAACCCTTGAATTCAGACAGTAGTTCCCAAACATTATCATGAGACCCCCAGTACTCCTAACCAAATCTGCAGAGAAAAGAGAGGGAAAGAAAGAGAAGAAAGAAAAAGAGAAAAGCGCCAAAATATGAAAAACCTAAAAAATTACTAAAAAGGAAAAAATTAATAATAGGCTAAAAAATAAAAATGGGTTGGTAAATAAGGAAAAACTGAAAGAAACTTCAATAAAAACCTAAAAATAATAATAAATAGATTAGTAAAATAAGAAGACCTGTAAACAGGAGAGAAAAACAAACATAACAAACTTCAGTTACAGACAGTCCTGCTACATACATTGAGATTCAGTAAAAAGTTAATTTTACCTTAACCCAAAACGCATACAAAAACTAAAACCTCAGGAACACATACCTGTGTCTGTTGCCATTAGCAACGTTACAATATCGTGCAATGTGCCCGTATTCCCTGCATGCAAAACAAAGAATACCTCGCCTCCCTGCATAATACCTTGTCATGGCACATGGCGATTTGATTTGGCGCACAACATTAACCATATTGAGTCCACTTACCACGGACTCATCTGAGGAATCTTCTGGCCTTGTGTTAATACGCCCAACTCCAGGGTCAGACACATTGTCCATCTCCATCCCTGAGTCGGTTCCACTATCTGAACCACAGTCCTCAGACTTCTCCATGCTTACAGTGCATACATTGCCTCCAATCCCAGACACATTACTCTCCAACGGTTGTTTCAATAACTCTGGCAATTCCCTTATAGCACCCTGTGCTTGCGTCAGGCTTTCAGCATTTTCCTTCCGCAGCTCAGTATTACACCTCACAGTATATTCATAATTAGCGCTAGCTTCAGCTGCCTGCTGGACAAGAGTTATCAATTTAACAATTTCCACTTTTAAATCTTCCACTTCTCCTTCCAAACTCAGCTTCAGCCTACAAGACTCATGATATTTATCCGCTATTCACCCAGCAGCAAAAATCAGAGCATATTGCCTTTCCTTTTGCGCCATTTTTTGGTACCGATCAGGTTTGCTACACAATTCTGGGCCTGCAGCCATGGATCAGTAGATCCCTGCATAGCCTGAAGAATGGCCGCCGTGTCCTTCAACTTTGCTACTTCTTTAAAAATACTTTCCATTGCACTGAAACAAACACCACAATGGTTGCTACAAAAAACAAAACACTAGTACCAATTTCTAGGAGTTGTCCCAATACTTTTGGCACAGAACCTTTCTACACTGTAATACCCGTATTAATTATGCCAAACAAGTCTACAATTCAGTGTAACAGCCACAGATATACAAACATTAAGCAGAATCATCAACTATAGGACGATTTCACCACTAAACTGCCACTAATGCACACACAATGATTCCTGTATCAGACGGGTCACTGCGCTATACCATAACCGAACACTCAACTGATATCCAGCACAAAACTTTAAAAAAAATCAAACTGTACATAGAAAGGTTACAAAAAGACAAGATAACTATTCGACAAAACTAACATTTCAGGCAAAAACAATCAGATCGCTTTCCATAGTACTGACTAAGATGGGCCGACAAGCACATGGTAAAGATGGCCGAAAGATGGCCGACAAGCACATGGTCATCACACAAAGGAAATCAAGATGGTGTCTACAATATCCAACAATAAAAACAGTTTCTATATTCCCTGTTCCCTACTCCCTGAAACCAGAGCACAACCTCCACTCTGTGGGTGATTTACAGGTTAACAATATAAAAATACTCTCTAAATGCTGTCTCTAATGTACAAACACTAAAACCAATCGCTGCCTCTATAAACCTCTATAAAATTGCCTCTTACAAAATCAAAGTAACAAAAGTTAAGAAGTTACAAAAAACACAATACCCTGTACTACTCATCATACAATCTCATCATACAACCTCTGTACAATCAACTTACCTTATCCTCACACCCCCTGATGCAGCAGATAACAACCATATACACCAAAAGGTTCTTTTAAGTAGATTTCTTTCCCGATATCAGCAGATTGGAGTACACAGATTTAAATTCACAAAGAGCAAAACTTTCTCAACAATGAGAGTAAGGATTAACTTATGCCGGCCTTTTTTGCTTTTTGAAAATTAAGCTGTGTCTCCTTTAAGTTCTGCTAATAACGGGGGAAAAAATTTGCTTTCTAATTCGTGGTCGCCAACTGTTGTGGTAAATATTAATAGTTGCAATCAGCTCGCATCAAAGTTTGTGTAAGGAAAAAGCAAGTCCCTCTTCTCAGCCCCAGTCAGAGACGGACACAGGTGTTACCATCTTGGTTGAAAATTCTGAGAGACTCCTCCCGCGCTCCCCAGTCTGCTCACCTTTTATTTACTAACAAAAGGTGTAAAAAGGGGCTGGCCCAGCACAAGGATACAGGAAGTTATAACATGCAGGAAGTGATGTCAAAGGACAGGGCGGGGCAATCAATGTGGCTAGGCAGACAATGCACACGCCCCATCCCTGTATAAGGAAGGATGAGTCATGTCCATTGTCCGATCAGCCAGGTGGCCGCCCACCCCCCATCACTGTCAGCATGGACCTGAGAAGGTTTTCATACTGACGGTTTTACCACTGGTCCCAATTCAGCCAAAGTGCCCTCTGCTAGAGCGCTCCCTGGCTAAATCAGACACAGGGAGACAGATGACAAACTATAAAAACACACCCACATTCTAAAGTAAAATGTCCGCATAATAAAATTTCCACAACAATATGCATGGAGTTTTTATGTTCTCCTTGTGTTTCCTCCTACACTCCATACTACACTCCAAATACATAAAAATAGGCAAATTGGCTTTATACGAAATTGTCCCTAGTGTACGTTGTGTGTTAGGGCTGAGCGCCTATATGGCAGCCACTGACTTCCTAGTGAGTTTCTAGTGAGTTTGTCATTGACTACACTGGAATTTTATATTGAAATTGAATAGTATTAATGTTGTAACTGACCTACAGATCATGGTCAGTCATCAGTGACAGTAATGTGTGTTCAATGACTTGGACAACTAAACATAAGCACAGAGCACTATCTCTGAAGTCTGAATGTTCCTGAATGCTTGAATGGAATTGTAGTGTGTCAATAGCCAAGAGAGGTAGCACATATCATTTCTAGCTTGATCAACTTATCATTATAGGGCTCTTATGGCAAAAAGCAATGGTCAAAAGGGGGCAACTTTTAAGTCTCCAGATAATCTCTCTTTTGTAGATTCAAAATGATTGTACATATGTAGGATTAGTTAATAAATTAAACACATGGGCCTGTCTAAGTTAAAGGCGTTGTCTGCTTTATTTATATTGATGACCTATCCTGGCAACCCTGTTTGAAGAGAAGGAAGGCTGCATTCCTGTGAGCGCTGCCTTCTCTTCCTGGTATACTTGCTAGCTATCACAACAGCAGTGGGAAACAAGTGTAATTACAAGCTATCCCATTTACTTCTATGGGACAGCTCCTTTTATGGAAGGAGCAGTTGTCATGATGATCAGGTAAACAATAAAGAGAGGGCAGTGCTCGAAGGAAGATGGCCTTCTCTTAAAACAGCTGATCAATGAGGGTGCCAGGTGTTGGCCCGCCAGCAATCTAATATTGGTGACCTATTCTGAAGATAGGTCATCAATATAAATAAAGCGGACAACCTCTTTAAAGTAAAAATACAGGTGACAGGAACAAAGATGTAAAGTCCAGTGATACAAATATATTACGAATCTTAGTAACTTAAAATCTACTAACTACAATTGACCTTGAAGGCAGTTCCAGTTTGTCCAAGGTGTTTTCTAGTATAAAAGGTAGAATTTTGCCTTTTAGTTTAAGTGGCATTTGACCCAGTAGGTGAAGTTAAAATTATACAAATCACATTCAGGTTTCCATGTGAAGTGGTCCCTTCATTTCAATGTCTAATCACAGCTGACTGAATATCTGTGAACTCCTGATTAAGTAGCTCTTTTCTGATATTTCTATGTAAATTGAAGCTCATTTATTCAAGCTTTCCACAGAAATGTATTAATATAAATAATTTTACAGACAATTTTTCTATTTAGCAATATTTGGACGACCAAGGGTAATATGAAAATATAAAACTATATATATCAAAATCCTTTCACAGTGATCAGATGACCATATAGCCATGGCAGATCATTAAATCAATATGTTGCAATCAGACATGTGTTCTTGGAGTTTCTAGAGATATTTCAAACAATAAATAGATTTCTATATCTTGGAGGTGGTTTTCATTAGAATTTAAAGTCTTTCTGCTTCACAAAATGTTTTAACCCATTAACAACCAGGGACAGATATTCAGTCAGATTCAGAAGTATGGTATCATCATTTTCATAATTTAACCTCTGTTCACCAGAATGGATTTGAAGCAAACTCATCAATATGCATGTGATTACAGTGTAGCTTTAACCCTTTCCAACAAATGCCAGTTTGGAGCAAATGCTGAAGCCCTGTTTTTCAAATCTTTATTTAGTAATAATTCTGGAACACTTTCAGTGATCCAAGTGGCTCTAAGGCCTTATGCACACGGCCGGCCGCGATACACAGGCACCGGCCGTGTGCACTCCGCATCACGGATGTGCACCCATTCACTTGAATGGGTCCGCAATCCAGGAGATGCGGTGCGGTGCAGAACGGAAGCACGGATCGGAAGCCCACAGAAGCACTACGGAGTGGTGTTTCTGTCTGTGTCTCCGCACCGCAAAAAAATAGGACATGTTCTATTTTTTTTACGGTGCAGACGGATCACTGACCTATTCAAGTTTACTGCCCTGCGCATGAGGCCTAAGACTGTTTTCTCGTGACACATCGTACTTCATGCTGGTGGTGAATTAGTGTTGATATGTTTTTAATTAACCGGTATATATGATATGATAATTTTATTCTGTGGCTTGATATAGTTATGGCGATACCAAATGTATATTGTTTTTTTATGTTTTACTACGTTTTCAGGATAAAATCCCTTTTGTCGTAAAAATAAATTATATTTTGCATCGCCAAATACTAACATGCATAACATTTTTTTTTCACCAATGTAGCTGTGTGAGGGCTGTACTTTTTTAAAATCATTTTTGGATACTATTTGATCACTTTTTATTCAATTTGTTTTCTGAGGTGACAAAAACAGCAATTTCGTCATTTTTTTTTGTATTTTTTTTTACGTAGCCTCAAATGTTTCACTGGTCATGCGCTGAGCCCAGTGACGGTTTCATCCTCTGCTGGAAGATCGCGGCAAGATTTGGCAGTGACACTGAAGGCAAGGGTGGGCGGGGTTCTCTGCTGTTAGTGATATAGTGTGGGGGGGGACAACGGGGGCGTAGAGTATGAGCCGAGGAGAGGTGTGCTTGGGCTCAACTGGAGGGCGGGCCTGGGCACTCAATGGGGGTGTTCCTGGGTGCCTTTGAACAAAAATAACGCCCCTCTTGGCACCTCACTAGCTCATTTGCATAAGGAATAAAGTGGAATTTTTCAAGATAGAAACCAAGCAGCAAGGAAAGAAAAGCACATCTGGATCCCTTTAATACTGAGGCACAGTAATTTTATGTATAAACTAACAGTAGGCGACAACTATTATTTCTGGAAGAGGGGGCACTGATCATGATCTCATGGGCACTCAGAGCTTGAAATCTCAATCCATCAATTTCTGCCTCAACCTATGGTAAGGCAGCTACACAGAATTTAGTTACAGTTTATTGTAGTTTATTAAATCATGCTATTTGTACATGGAAAGAGTGTAATATTTTGGCACTATATGGTAAACCATAAAGTGGGGAGGTGCCTATAGAAGGTGCTGCACTGGACACCATTCAACCTAATATCTACTAATACTGACTGGTTTGATTTCTGGAATTAAGTATAAAGAGATAGCTCTTTATTCTTGGATGCAAGAATGTTGTGTATTTAGTTAGTATCAAAACATGCATTTTGTTTCTTTATTTCTTTTATTATTTGATATATTAGGCTCAAAAGTGTTCAGAACGTTTTGAATGTAAGGTACAAAAATGATCTTCTTGTAGAGGTTGCATCATCAATTTACCATCCTTTTGTTTTCAACGTTGTCTAAATTGAAAATTCAGGAACATGCACACCACTAAGAAATATGAAGACACCAGCAGATACACTGGATGTTCTTGAAATAAAGACATACAGATGTAGCCGGGCTAAACTTGATGGTTAACGCATAAAGTAAAGAATGGCAAAAGGTCAACAAAATTTTTCTATAGATTTCAATGGCCTTTGTCACAAAATAACTGAGATAACAATGTGCCATTTGTTATCAGAGTCAATTTTAGCTTGGCTACATCTGTAACTCTTGTCATCTAGTTCAACCTTTCTTCTGCAATGTTGATCCAAAGGAAGGAAAAACAACCCAAGAAGACAGAAGCCATTGTCTCATCCTGTGTTGGGGAGAATCAATTCCTTACTCCAAAATGGCAATCAAAATAGATCCATGGATCTACAACCTACAGTCTAGCAATATTATTAATCTAAAGCAAGACATTCAGGCTCCTCTTAAAGCCTTATAAGAAATAAATCATCTTGACACCCTGAGAGTTTGACACATCTTGACACTTGATGATGATGAAATCTTCTTTCCTCTAGATATTCTTACTATAATTACATAAATGGATCATTAGACAACAATCATAGTTTGTATTAGCATTTTATTTTAATTAATACAAAGTACTTTCATATAAAATTTGTAATCCACAAAAGCTTGTGTGTACTGAAAATAAGTGTTTGGATCTAGATAGTAGGGAGAGGAGCATACGATCTGGCAGCATCAACACTACTTATCTTGGAGGATACAATGGCATTTCACTAAAAATAGCTTACCTGGTCATTATTCCCCCCTAGTGCATACAGCTGTGGTGTCTCATGGTGCCTATAAGCATGGATGCTGTTAGTGAATCTACTTGGATCCGACATCAGCCATCTAACGTTTGTAAGGATTCCCTACAGCCTTGGATTACACTTTTGAATTGCAAAAACAGAAGAAGATGTGCCATTAGACTGAACTCCTAAAAAGCACAAACTTCCAGCAAGTGAAGGCCAAAGTCCAAGTCATATAGCTATCTATTGGAAATTTTACATAAAGCAAATTGTTCATTATAAAGTGGTATGTACATGAAATGTGTAAGATGCTGTATATGGACACACCAGAGTCCATTTTTTTCTGAAGAAAATTAATCAAGGCCCCTTTCACACGGGTGATTTTTCCACGCGTGTGCAATGCGTGAGGTGAACGCATTGCACCCACACTGAATCTGGACCCATTCATTTCTATGGGGCTGTGTACATGAGCGGTGATTTTCATGCATCACTTGTGCGTTGCGTGAAAATCACAGCATGCTCTATATTGTGCGTTTTTCACGCAAAACAGGCCCCATTGAAGTGAATGTAGCTGTGTGAAATTCGCAAGCATCCGCAAGCAAGTGCGGATGCGGTGCGATTTTCATACATGGTTTTTAGGTGACGATTGGGATGGGGACCCAATCATTATAACATGGTTGTAAGGGAAGATAATAGCATTCTTAATACAAGTAAATTAGGGATGGGTTAAAAAAATAATTAAACTCACCTCATCCGCTTGTTCGCGCTGCCCGGCTCATCTTCTTTCTTCTTCTTTGATGACCTGGGAGGAAAAGGACCTTTGGTGACGTCACTGTGCTCATCACATGGTCCATCACCATGGTGATGGGCCATGTGATGGACCATGTGATGAGCGCCATGACGTCACGAAAGGTCCTTTTCTCCCAGGTCCTCAAAGAAGAAGAAAGAAGACTAGCCAGGCTGCACGAACAAGTGGATGAGGTGAGTTTAATTTAAATTTCTTTTTTTTAACCCCTCCATCCCTAATTTTCTTAGCATTCTGTATTAAGAATGCTATTATTTTCCCTTATAACCATGTTATAAGGGAAAATATTAAAATCTACAGAATATCTGGGTAACACATTCATTTTTTTCTCACGCGCGTGCAAAATGCATTGCACTCGCGCGGAAAAAACTGAGTAACGCAACGCAATCGCATACAAAACTCACCCCACTCGCAGGCAAAATCGCACGATTTTCCAGTGACGCACTCACATCTTGTCCGGCCCTCACACGCGATGCCCTTGTGAAAGAGGCCTAAGGATGTGTTGTCTTTCTGATAGCCAGCAAGAGAATTATTTAACACCTTGCTGAGATTATTTAAAATTACTTTTGTACCTCTATCAGGGGAAATTGTAGAAAATGTGCTGCCATTAATATAATTACTGATATTAAAGGAAATATAATCTTTGTAAATATTTGATAGATCATGTACTGAGATGCAAATCTTTAGATCTTTTACAATAATTATACATTTTTGCATTGAACATTTATCCATTTTAGCAGCTTTAGTTTTAGCGTAGGATACTTTGTAATATTCACCTACCATCTGTTCGCACCAGTCTCTGTCCTCAGGTAATATTTCATCTTGTCAATAGTAGCTTCCTCTTTAGGCATTGTACATACATTTTCTATCTGCTGGAGCGAAAAGAGAAAAGGGCATTTTGTGGATAAATAAATTGTCTAGAAAATTGTCACTTCCACTCTTATTGATATTGCTTTGAGAAGGCAAATTGCTGTGCTTCAAGGTTTTTACTAAGTGTAAAGCAAAGTGTAGTAAAAGAAAGGCTATGTGCTATTTACAATTCTGTTTGTGGTCACGAATGTATCTCCAATTCGCTTACCCATGGTGCATGATGATATACTGATACACCGTCGTGTTCTTTCATTTATGGTCTAAATCTTATAGGAAGGGCAAGAACACTGAAAGATAATCAACTATTAATTTCATTTTGAACTTCTTTATTAAATTAATGTACAGGGTAGGCCATTTATATGGATACACCTTAATAAAATGGGAATGGTTGGTGATATTAACTTCCTCTTTGTGGCACATTAGTATATGTGAGGGGGGAAACTTTTCAAGATGGGTGGTGACCATGGCGGCCATTTTGAAGTCGGCCATTTTGAATCCAACTTTTGTTTTTTCAATAGGAAGAGGGTCATGTGACACATCAAACTTATTGGGAATTTCACACGAAAAACAATGGTGTGCTTGGTTTTAACGTAACTTTATTCTTTCATTAGTTATTTACAAGTTTCTCTTTGTTTACAGCCATTGACATGTCGTCGAGGTTAACACTTGAGGAGCGGATAGAAATTGTGTTGATGTCTGGTGAACGCAGTAACCGGGTCATTGCAGCAGATTTCAATGCAAGACACCCTACGAGACCACTCATCTCCCATGCTACAGTTAGCAAACTGCTTGCTAAGTTTCATGAAACTGGTTCAGTGTTGGATTTGCCAAAATGTGGACGCATGAAATCTGTCTCTAATGAAGAAACATCAGTGGCTCTCCTAGCTTCATTCAGCAATAGCCCACAGCGTAGCACTCGCCGCATGTCACTGGAGAGTGGCATTAGTCGAACATCCCTTCGGCGGATATTAGCTACTCACAAATGGCACCCTTACAAACTCCAGCTACTGCAGCATCTCAACGAGGATGACCCAGATCGGCGCACTGAATTTGCAGAATGGGCAAAACAAAAATTGGAACAGGACCCTCAGTTTACGCAGAAGATTTTGTTCAGTGATGAGGCAAACTTTTATGTGAATGGTGAAGTTAACAAACAAAACCACCGCTATTGGTCTGACACTAACCCACATTGGATAGATCCCTCCAAGACTGTTGGAACAAAAAAATTGATGGTATGGTGTGGTATATGGGGTACAAAGATAGTGGGGCCATTCTTCATCAATGGAAACCTCAAGGCCACTGGATATGCGAAATTGCTACATGATGATGTGTTTCCCTCTTTATGCACTGAAGCTGGCATGTTCCCAGAGTTTTTCCAGCAAGATGGTGCACCACCACATTATGGGTGTCAGGTCCGAGCATTCCTAGATGAACAGTTTCCTGGAAGGTGGATTGGTCGTCGTGGGCCAGTTGAATGGCCCCTAAGGTCTCCCGATCTGACCCCCTTAGACTTTTATCTTTGGGGTCATCTGAAGGCAATTGTCTATGCTGTGAAGATACGATATGTGCAGCACCTGAAACTACGGATACTGGAAGCCTGTGCTAGCATTTCTCCTGCGGTGTTGCTATCAGTGTGTGAAGAGTGGGAGAAGAGGGTTGCATTGACAATCCAACACAATGGGCAGCACATTGAACACATTTTATAAGTGGTCAGAAACTTGTAAATAACTCATGAAAGAATAAAGTTACGTTAAAATCAAGCACACCATTGTTTTTCATGTAAAAATTCCCAATAAGTTTGATGTGTCATATGACCCTCTTCCTATTGAAAAAACAAAAGTTGGATTCAAAATGGCCAACTTCAAAATGGCCGCCATGGTCACCACCCATCTTGAAAAGTTTCCCCCCTCACATATACTAATGTGCCACAAACAGGAAGTTAATATCACCAACCATTCCCATTTTATTAGGGTGTATCCATATAAATGGCCCAACCTGTATTTTCCATTCTATTGGTCTGTTACTGTTTTTTTTAGAGGGGTTGTATGGGATTAAAGATAAAGGTCTTCGTTTTTTTTTTTCTGGAAATAGTGCCTTTTTTTGTCCTTAGGCTGTGTTTGGTACAGCCACAATGGGTCTCAGTGAATGTTTTTAATGTGCAACGCCAGACACAACCCATAGAAGAGAGTAATGTACAAGACTAGAATAGCCTACCTGGAGAATATAACTGACTGAGAAAGCATCAGGCAAGACATTCAAAGAACATATTTCAGACGCTAAGTACCCAAGTGTCGCCCTGTGCATTTTATGTTCATAGGCAGAAACTGCTACCAACGCACTTATTATTTGCACTTAATGATTTATTTGATGAATTTTGGTGTATTAGAAACAGGTTCTCAAGTAGCTGCTGCTTTGTTGTACTGCATGAAAGGTCAGGTAAGAGACATAGATTGAAGCTCCTGTGCCCCAATGCAAAAATCCATAACAAGATGTTAACAAAATCTATATTCATTACTAAGGCTGCTTTCACACTCGCGTTTTGTGCGGATACGTCATGGACGGATCCTTCCAGATAATACATAATACAACCGTCTGCATCTGTTCAGAACGGATCAGTTTGTATTATCTTTAACATAGCCAAGACGGATCCGTCTTTAACACCATTGAAAGTCAATGGAGGACAAATCCGTTTTCTATTGTGCCAGATTGTGTCAGAGAAAATGGATCCATCCCCATTGACTTACAAAATCTCATAATGCATCTATTTAAATGGTGCCAGGATGGATCCGTTTGGCTCAGTTTAGTCAGGCGGACAGCAAAACGCTGCAAGCAGGTGTCCGTCTCCAGAGCGGAATGGAGACTGAACGGAGGCAAACTGATGCATTCTAAGCGGATCCTTTTCCATTTAGACTGCATTAGGGTAAAACTGATCCGTTGTGTACCGCTTGTGAGAGCCCTGAACGGAAGTCTGTCATCCATATTATAGTCACCACTTCACTGGATAAACGTACTTCCTATTACAAGAGTTCACTACACAGTAAGCCTCATACTTTCTAATAAGTAAGAAAAAAATATAACAGTAAAAATGAGTCATATAATATCTTTTTCTGTGGTCACACAAGTTGTATGGTAAAACTGAAGTAACTATGAGAAGTGTTGTCTTTCCTTTGAGGGTCTGTCTCAGCATGCTCTCAGTGTGGTAGGATGTCTGATCTAACATAGTTAGGGGGTTCCTAAGGATAATAAAACACTTTCCAGGGGTTCAATAATGCTCCTATTGCATCTTTGTTGGTTGCTTACAACTGAAACCACAGAACCTATTCCAGAAATAGAAAATATATTTATTTCTGTACACATCGAGGTACTGTAGATGCTAACAATCTGGAATTCATAGTAAAATTAAATGAAAGATTGTGTCATATAGGCAATCTGATCTAATACAGTTACAGCATTTACAATTTTGCCACTGTCTTTATTTATTTATTTATACAAGTTGGAATAGTGCCACTGTCTTTATTTATCAGGCACTATCAGGCACTATCAGGCATGTCAGGTGTTGGGTAGAGATGGCCCGAACTATCCGACGGCGAACAGTTCCCGGCGAACATAGCTTGTTCGCGTTCGCCTCTGCCGGGCGAACACATGCGATGTTCGGTCCGCCCCCTATACATCATCATTGAGCAAACTTTGACCCTGTACCTCACAGTCAGCAGACACATTCCAGCCAATCAGCAGCATACCCTCCCTCCCAGACCCTCCCACCTCCTGCACAGCATCCATTTTAGATTCATTCTGAAGCTGCAGTCTTAGTGAGAGGAGGGAGACTGTAACTGCTGCTGATTTAATTGGGAAATCGATAGCTAGGCTAGTGAATTCAGTGTCCACTCCAGTCCTGAAAGACTCATCTGATCTCTGCTGTAAGGACAGCGTCCTGACAGCACCCCAAAAAGCCCTTTTTAGGGCTGCAACATTAGTCTGCTTTTTTTTTTTCCTTTATATACATATTGCAGTTGCCTGGCCTGCCTGTGTGTGAGGAGCTGCAGGCCCACAGACTGTAGTGTGCCCACTGCCAGTGCTCACCCCTGTCATTCCGTGTGGCACAGGACTTTGCTTAAAAAAAGGCACTTAATTTTTACACTTTAATCTAAGGTTAGTTGCCTGCCAGTGTGTGTCAGGCTGACTTCCACTGACTGTAGTGTGCCCACTGCCAGTGCCCACCACTCATACCGGCTGGCACAGGACTTTGCATAAAAAAGGCATTTAATTTTTACACTTTAGTGTAATTTCAGCTGCTTGCCTGCTGCTAGTGTGTGTCAGGCCGACTTCAACTGACTGTAGTGTGCCCACTGCCAGTGCCCACCCCTGTCATCCCGTGTGGCACAGGACTTTGCTTAAAAAAAAGGCACTTCATTTTTACACTTTAATCTAAGGTTAGTTGCCTGCCAGTGTGTGTCAGGCCGACTTCAACTGACTGTAGTGTGCCCACTGCCAGTGCCCACCCCTGTCATCCCGAGTGGCACAGGACTTTGCTTAAAAAATAGGCACTTAATTTTTACACTTTAATCTAAGGTTAGTTGCCTGCCAGTGTGTGTCAGGCTGACTTCCACTGACTGTAGTGTGCCCACTGCCAGTGCCCACCACTCATACCGGCTGGCACAGGACTTTGCTTAAAAAAGGCATTTAATTTTTACACTTTAATGTAATTTCAGCTGCTTGCCTGCTGCTAGTGTGTGTCAGGCCGACTTCAACTGACTGTAGTGTGCCCACTGCCAGTGCCCACCCCTGTCATACCGAGTGGCACAGGACTTTGCTTAAAAAATAGGCACTTAATTTTTACACTTTAATCTAAGGTTAGTTGCCTGCCAGTGTGTGTCAGGCTGACTTCCACTGACTGTAGTGTGCCCACTGCCAGTGCCCACCACTCATACCGGCTGGCACAGGACTTTGCTTAAAAAAGGCATTTAATTTTTACACTTTAATGTAATTTCAGCTGCTTGCCTGCTGCTAGTGTGTGTCAGGCCGACTTCAACTGACTGTAGTGTGCCCACTGCCAGCGCCCACCCCTGTCATACCGAGTGGCACAGGACTTTGCTTAAAAAATAGGCACTTAATTTTTACACTTTAATCTAAGGTTAGTTGCCTGCCAGTGTGTGTCAGGCTGACTTCCACTGACTGTAGTGTGCCCACTGCCAGTGCCCACCACTCATACCGGCTGGCACAGGACTTTGCATAAAAAAGGCATTTAATTTTTACACTTTAGTGTAATTTCAGCTGCTTGCCTGCTGCTAGTGTGTGTCAGGCCGACTTCAACTGACTGTAGTGTGCCCACTGCCAGTGCCCACCCCTGTCATACCGAGTGGCACAGGACTTTGCTTAAAAAATAGGCACTTAATTTTTACACTTTAATCTAAGGTTAGTTGCCTGCCAGTGTGTGTCAGGCTGACTTCCACTGACTGTAGTGTGCCCACTGCCAGTGCCCACCACTCATACCGGCTGGCACAGGACTTTGCATAAAAAAGGCATTTAATTTTTACACTTTAGTGTAATTTCAGCTGCTTGCCTGCTGCTAGTGTGTGTCAGGCCGACTTCAACTGACTGTAGTGTGCCCACTGCCAGTGCCAACCACTGATACCGGGTGGCACAGTAGCTTGCCGATAAATAAGGCATTTAATTTTTAGACAGTAGTCTAAATTCAGTTGCTTGCCTGCTGCCAGTGTGTGTCAGGCCCGCTTCCACTGACTGTAGTGTGCCCACTGCCAGTGCCAACCACTGATACCGGGTGGCACAGTAGCTTGCCGATAAATAAGGCATTTAATTTTTAGACAGTAGTCTAAATTCAGTTGCTTGCCTGCTGCCAGTCAGTGTGTCAGGCCCTCTTCCACTGACTGTAGTGTGCCCACTGCCAGTGCCAACCACTCATACCGGGTGGCACAGTAGCTTGCCGATAAATAAGGCATTTAATTTTTACACTTTAGTGTAATTTCAGTTGCTTGCCTGCTGCCAGTGTGTGTCAGGCCCGCTTCTACTGACTGTAGTGTGCCCACTGCCAGTGCCAACCACTGATACCGGGTGGCACAGTAGCTTGCCGATAAATAAGGCATTTAATTTTTAGACAGTAGTCTAAATTCAGTTGCTTGCCTGCTGCCAGTGTGTGTCAGGCCCGCTTCCACTGACTGTAGTGTGCCCACTGCCAGTGCCAACCACTGATACCGGGTGGCACAGTAGCTTGTCGATAAATAAGGCATTTAATTTTTACACTTTAGTGTAATTTCAGTTGCTTGCCTGCTGCCAGTGTGTGTCAGGCCCGCTTCCACTGACTGTAGTGTGCCCACTGCCAGTGCCAACCACTGATACCGGGTGGCACAGTAGCTTGCCGATAAATAAGGCATTTAATTTTTAGACAGTAGTCTAAATTCAGTTGCTTGCCTGCTGCCAGTCAGTGTGTCAGGCCCTCTTCCACTGACTGTAGTGTGCCCACTGCCAGTGCCAACCACTCATACCGGGTGGCACAGTAGCTTGCCGATAAATAAGGCATTTAATTTTTACACTTTAGTGTAATTTCAGTTGCTTGCCTGCTGCCAGTGTGTGTCAGGCCCTCTTCCACTGACTGTAGTGTGCCCACTGCCAGTGCCAACCACTGATACGCGCAGTGCCCCAATTTGGGAGTAAGAGGACCGACCAAGCTGCTTTTTCCATCTCCCGGTTCCTGAAATCAATTCAGTTTAGTGTATGAGAGTTTGGTCTGTCACTGTGAAGGCAGTCGAAGGTACCCGGCCTAAATTTTTTTTCATAAAAGGCAATTCCTGATATGGGACGTAACAGGGATTAAACTGATGAGAATAATACTACAGAAAATACCACTCATATCGGTGGAGGGAGCCAGCGTTTTTTTAACCATCTCCCCGTTCAAAAAATCTATTTAATAAATGGCCCCCAGATTGGGGATGTTAGAGGGATTAAACTGATGAGAATAGTACTACAGAAAATACCACTCATATCGGGTGTGACAGTAAATTGCACGGCGCAGATGCAGTCACCGTGGTTTAAAACAGAGTGGAGGGAGCCAGCGTTTTTTTAACCATCTCCCCGTTCGAAAAATCTATTAAATAAATGGCACCCAGATTGGGGACGTTAGAGGGATTAAACTGATGAGAATAGTACTACAGAAAATACCACTCATATCGGGTGTGACAGTAAATTGCACGGCGCAGACGCAGTCACCGTGGATTAAAACAGAGTGGAGGGAGCCAGCGTTTTTTTAACCATCTCCCCGTCCGAAAAATCTGTTTAATAAATGGCCCCCAGATTGGGGAGTCGGGGACGTTAGAGGGATTAAACTGATGAGAATAGTACTACAGAAAATACCACTCATATCGGGTGTGACAGTAAATTGCACGGCGCAGACGCAGTCACCGTGGATAAAAACAAAGGGGAGGGAGCCAGCGTTTTTTTAACCATCTCCCCGTTCGAAAAATCAATTCAATTGACCTTTCGGGGACCCTTGGTGTTGTACGTGGCTGGGTGGAGGAAGAAACCTTCAATGACATCACCGGGACGTGGCTAGCTTGGTATCCAACCTTGTGCAAATGGGGAGTTTGCGGTTGTGCAAATGAACTGTTTGCGGTGCATTAAAAGGGGAGTTTGGTCTGTCAATGTCTGTGATGCGGGCGTAACCCTTACACTACCTGATCGATACAACATCATACCTGATCGTATACACACACTGGATGTTTTAAAGCACGTTATTCCAAACAATTTAGGAATGTTAGTTGATTTATGCCCTTTATGGATTAAAACCCGACTCTGCGTCCACTACGTAATTTTCCATGGGAGTTTTGCCATAGATCCCCCTCCGGCATGCCACAGTCCAGGTGTTAGACCCCTTGAAACAACTTTCTCATCACTATTGTGGCCAGAAAGAGTCCCTGTGGGTTTTAAAATTCGCCTGTCTATTGAAGTCTATGGCGGTTCGCCCGGTTCGCCAGTTCGCGAACATTTGCGGAAGTTCGCGTTCGCTGTTCGCGAACTGAAAATTTTATGTTCGCGACATCACTAGTGTTGGGCCACCATGGAACGGCTAATACAGTAGACAGCTCTGTACAGTGTGTAGTATAGCGCCCATGCCGGGTTATTGCAGCTCAGTGGATTGTAGCACATTTGCAGTAACCTGGCATGTCCACTACACAGTGTGCGGAGCTGTCTACTTCCATCTCCATACAGATACACAGTTCCGGTGGCCTTGGCTCCTGCCAGCAGCTCATCAATGGACATGCGGAGTGTCAGACACCCACCAACATGATATTAATACCCTATGAAAAGTATAGTATCCATGTCCCATAGAACTGCTTTAAAATGGTAATTTTTCATTAGAAAATTATCTAATATTTAATTCAAGGTTTTATGTCAAACATTAGTGATGAGCGGGAGTTGCCATATTCGATTTAGACGAAATTAGCGAATATTCGCTAGAATATTTGTCTCATATACGTCGAAATCTAATATTCGTCATTATTCTAGTTATCACGATTAATATGCGATTTAAATAATCGCGTATTGCGATTTTAACTTAAGGCAACTTTCCTATTGGTTTGATATCTAGAATTAGCGAAGATGACGAATATGACGAATGTATTCGTCATATTCCTCAAAACAAAGATAACAAAATATTCTCCATCTTCGTTTTAGCTCCATATTCGTCAACTTCGCTAATTCTAGCAATCAAATAGGAAAGTTGACTATAGAGACAGCTGTGTTTAATTCGCTATGCGATTATATTATATATTTTTTAAATAAATAAAATAATTATAATAATTATCAAGTATTATAATTATTCTATTTATTTTTAAAAAAAGCAAAGTAATATAATCGCATAGCGAATTAAACACAGCTGTCTCCATAGTCAACTTTCCTATTTGATTGCTAGAATTAGCGAAGTTGACGAATATGGCGCTAAAACGAAGATGGAGAATATTTTGTTATCTTCGTTTTGAGGAATATGCCGAATACATTCGTCATATTCGTCATCTTCGCTAATTCTACCAAGCCAACCATAGTAAACCAGGTCTAAGTTGAAATCGCAATGCGATTACTTCAAGTTATATTAATCGCATTGCGATTTCAACTTAATTCTCACATCCGACAGTACATTCTAGTATGGAGGCGTTCCCATATTCGCGCTCAACACTATTAAACATATGTTTGCATTTTAATTTCCCCTGTCACTATCTACGGTATGTTAAAAACAATACTGAAATGATGCTTTTTGTTTTCACTTTGGCCACTGAACATCATAATATGTTTGTTTTTTTAAACTCTTTTTATTTCAACTTTACAAAAACATATACATTTATACCTAAAATACAACAATTCACCAGTATAAAAATCCATATTACAATTTTAATAAATATCATAGTGATTTTTTTTTTCTTTTTCCCTTTTGTTCTACCCCAGATATCCATCCACCACCCTTAGGGAGAGAGAGGGGACGGAGAAAAAAATAAAAAAAAAATAAATAATTATTAAAACTTCCAGCCCTAAAGTAACAATTTTTTCCATATTTCATCAAGTATTTGTGATTTTTTGCTATGGCACTCGTTCCACTTTAATCAAGTTGACAACTGCTTCTCGCCACTGTCCCACTGTCGGAGGATCTTCCTTTACCCATTTCCTAAGTATAAGGAGTCTAGCCTGGAATAGCACCCTACTCAGAACCAGTCGTATCTGTTTATTTAACTTCAGATGTTCAGTTGCCCCTAATATGCAGATTATTGGATCTTCAGATATTTGAACCTTCAAAAGTGCTGATACTGTCTCTGCTATTTCTGTCCAGTATCTAAACAGTCTAAGACATCTCCAAAAACAGTGTATTAAGTCTGCTTTCTCTCCCCTACATTTTGGGCACTTATCTGTAACTCTCACACCCATTCTCTTTAACATCCAGGGGGATAGATGCAGTCTATGCACTATAAAAAACTGTGATATCTTATGTGAACCCCTACCCGACACCATAGCATAGCTTCTAAGAGCATCTTTCCATGAGCATCATAATATGTTGCCATATCCTGTTCTGTAGAGATCATTTCTTAGCAGTCATCTCATTATCATTACAGAAATATTACAATAAAAGTATAGAGATAACACATGATCCACCACTCACAATAGATGATGGTTACAGCACAAGTATATGCATTAGATACAATTAGTATATGCCACACACATCACTCATCACATATTACTCATATATTGAATAAATTATTATTATAATACTCACTTATATAGAGCTGACAGACATTAGCATCACACTGTGCCTAATGGAGCTCACAATCTGAGTCCCTATCAGTATGTCTTTGGAGTGTGGGAGGAAACCGGAGTAAAACCAGAGTACCCAGAGGAAACCCAGGCAAACACGGGGAGAACATAGAAACTCCATACAGAGGTTGTCCTTGGTCGGATTTGAACCCAGGACTGAGTGACCATGCTGCTCATAAATATTAGGCTCAATTCATATGGTGTATTAAACTCACCTTTTTGTACCACAATGCTTCGTCTCACCTCAGGTGGCTGAAAGGAAACCTATAAATCAAACTGTGTCAAGCTTTTTAATCTGGCAGATTATGAGTATTGCGATCAGTTACTGGGAAGGGTCCTTATCCTCTTATCCTCTTTGTGAAATGTAGATCCTATTATCACCTGTGAAAATCTCATAATGCATCTATTTAAATGGTGCTAGATTTTCAGAATCTCCCAACAAAAGTAAAAGAGAGCTGGCAGAGGTTCCCATTCTCCTGGTTACACCTGTTGTCAGGTTTTTAGCTTTATTTAGGGAATATATTGAAGAGAGTTTGCAGAAAATAGGATTGTACAGAAAATCACCGACTTCGTTAGCTGAAATAAGTCCAATTTCTACATGTCTTAAGTGATTTGCAAACAGAGCCCTGAAAAACTAGTATACGAGTATAGAAGAGTCCAAAGAAATACATTATAGGGATGGCCATTTTTTATGATTAGATTTTTTTAACCTATTTCAATATACTGATATATGACCTTATTTTTTTAATGGTTCATCATGCCAATGTGTTTCCTGGGTTGATTCAGCTTTATGGGTAGTTGATGGCATTTTATGCAATGCAATTTTTTTTTCTTTGAAATATTGATCTTTCTCTGTCCATCTATTTCTACTATCTTCTTTTTTTATATGTTTTTCTTCCCAGCAGCTTTCATTATTCCCTGATGGTTCATGCTCCTGTGTTCATCTAGAGCAGTGGTGGCGAACCTATGGCACGGGTGCCACAGGAGGCACTTAAAGCCCTCTCTGTGGGCACCCGCACCCTGGAAAAAGTCTATGGTGTACCAATTTGCCTTAGACTTTTCCTGCCACTCATCAGCACAAGGCGCACTATGAGCAGCACAGACAGTGCACTGAATGAAGGCAGGTTATTATAGCTAAATGATTAAGTACATGGAAGATATGCTATATTGGTATTCAGGTTAAATTTCCATGTTGGCACCTTGCGATAAATAAGTGGGTTTTTGGTTGCAGTTTGGGAACTTGGTCTCTAAAAGGTTCACCATGACTGATCTAGAGTATTACATGCATTATACATTCTAAACTATGGGGAACATTTATTAAGACCGCCACTTTTTCAGACCTGGCATGAGCGGGGAGAAGTAGCCGATTGCGGCGCAAAGTACCTTTGCACTGCAATATGCGCCAGAAATACATCTAATTTAGGCGTATTTCTGTTTGATCAGTGACCCCCTATATGTCTACTACAAACTTTGTGTCCATTACCTACATTTTTTGTTCCTTTTGTAAATGGCCAATGGAAGTTATCCTAAAACAATATAATACTATAGTAAATGCAGCACTTACTTCAATTTCTCTAAACCAAAAGTAAGAAAATTGTAGGTTAAGCCTTAAAGGGATGTTACAGATTTAGAAAACCTTTTTGCTTTCTTCCAAGCATGGTACCACACCTGTCCATTGGTGGTGCTATTTCTGGATACAAGTAGCCATCTTTTTGTAATCCTGGCAGGGGTGCACCACCAATGAGGCCAGGTGAGGTGATAATCTCAGGCAGCACCAGGTAGGGGCAAGAGGGTGGCAGCGGAAGGGACATGAGCGCTTTCATTGTGGCAAAGGGGTTAGGTTAAGAAATAGGCATTGGGGGGGGCGCCGTTTCAGTTTTCGCCTCAGGCAGCAGAAAGGCTAGGTGCACCTCTGAATCCTGGATACCCTTTGTAACCCACCTTATGTTCTTATATTATAAAACTGAGGAGACTGATAATGGTCCCAGGTACTGGTTTGAAAACTGTAGTATATTATTCAAGGGACAACCCCTTTAACATCCCATTATAATTTTTTTATCTATTTTCTATTATCTGCATTTGTGATCAATTACAGTCAACTACTGTGATTTCACTGACTATTGAAGGTCGACTCACTCGCTGATTCGTTTTAGTATTTTGTTGTTGACTTGTTGTTTGAGCCTATGTTGGTTGGTTTTAATGTATTTTTTCATGGTGATTTTTCTATGGGCTTAATGTCAATTTCCTATGCTTTTCACTGGTTACCATGTCACCTGGGCAAGATGCTAAATGAGACTGATGTACAAGATCAATACAGAAGAAGGTATTTAGAGATGAATTTTTCTTTGTCAAGTAGAAATGGCATAATTTCAGTTTTCATATAGCTGTAACTACAGTAAATTGTTATATGGATGGTGTCATAGAAAGTGGTCTCTGGTTTAGGACACCTCTATTGGTCAGACAAGAGAGTTGCTAACTAGGAGCTGTACCCACATTGATCAGCTTATTTTAGAGAAAAGGGGCTGTCAGTGAGATAACCCTTTAAAAAGAAACCTCTCCCGACAAGATGCAATACAATCTGCAAGTGGCAGGATGTAGAGCAGAAAAAGCTGAGCAGATTAATATATAGTTCTCTGGGAAAATATTCTGAAAAACTTATTATATACATTTAAATTTCTGCAATTACAGAGCTCAGTTCTGCATGAAGGTCGTCTTATAAGTGATTGCTAGTATTCTCTGTGTAAGTGTGTATACATAACTGTCAGCCACTGAGACAGTCCACATGTACAACTGAATTCAGAAAGTTTTACTGAATCTTTTCCCACAAAACTATATATATATCAGTCTGCTCAGCTCTTCCTGCTCTATAACATGCTGCCTGCAGATTGCCCTGCATTTTATCCTGACAGGTCCTCTTTAATAAAGAAACGCTAATAAAGTTACAGTTACATAAAGTATATGCTATTCCAACTTGTATCAATTGAAAACAGGGATGTATTTTTAGGCAGATGTTGAATAGAAAACTTGTTTTCTTTAGTCTGGTATAAAAACAGGAAGCACAGATGTGGAAAATGTTAGTTCATATTTATTTCCAGGTGTAAGGTGCATTCCAAGGTACTTGGCTCTTATAGCTACAGAAAAAAGTGCAGTTCTCACATATAATTAACAATAGGTTTCCTTGATAATTGACAGTTATTTATCCTCTCCATATTTCAAGAACAGCATTAAAGTGTAAAGCCCAACTGGGATCATTTCTCAGTAACAGTAATTCAACAAGTTATTGCTATACAAATAAGGGAAATATGTTTATTTTCAGAGTCACGTTTGATTTATAAGCACGTGGCAATAAATATGGTTTATATACACCTTCATCTACAGATCATTTTAGGAAGAATAGCAGACAGACAATGGCAATGTAACAGCCAAAGCATTTTCAGGAGAACTGTAGCATATGTTTGTTGTTCTGCCGACATCTGAGTCCCTCAGACTTTTTTACTTCTTCTTTCTGCTTTTATTCTTGTGTAAAGTACCAACCTGTTACTCATCCTATACTACTTCTATAACCAAGAGCAGTGGTGTAGCTCCAATGGAGGCAGACTATACAGCTGCTCTGGGGCCAGTGGGGAAAGGGGGCCCCACAGTGCAGGAAATATCCACCCCCTTATTACACATAGCAAGGTAGCTGTGAAGATGAGAAGAAACGATGCGGAAAAGGACTTGTTATGATGTCATCATCATGTGACCAGAGCAGGACGACAGTGCTCAGCAGCACAGAGGGAACGTGATGAAGGACCTCTGATGATGTCATCATCATGTGACTGGTGCACAAAGACAGAGCTTAACAGCGGAGAGAAAAAGTGGTGAACATCGATTGGATATCACGATGTGAGGGAGAGGAGCTTCTGTGCATGGAGGAAAGGTTAGTGGTGTCCTAGCATAGACCATAACCTTCTAGAAATACTGGGGGTTGTAGTTCTGTCCAACTGTATCCCTCTCCATGTAATGTTCTCTGATGCCTACAATTACAGCCAGATGTTGTAGTTCTCTATGCTTTTTAATGCCCACTGATCCTGTACAACAGTATTGTAACACTATGGGTTATAATTCTTTCCTCTTATATCCTCTCCCTGTACTGTCAACTTATGTCCCATAATAACAGCCTGGACATGATGAGAGTCGTAGTTCTCTCCTCTGTTGCCCCTCCATGTATTGCCCTAAAATTTTCAGCAATGAGACTTCTCTTGATTCTCTTGATCATGATGTTCTGCAGCACTGAGGTGTGTATTAGGCTTTCTTCACATCTGCGTTAGTGTCTTTTGCCATTCTGCTCTGTGATGGGAGCACAGCAGTGAAAATCCTGGTTGTGCCAGTCCTGGCACCTCACGGAAAACAATACCTCATGGATCCTGTTGACTATGATTAGATCTGATGGGTTTCTATCTGATGGTGGCTGGCAGGCTGCAAAATTTTGTCCTGCATTTATGAGCTGATCTGTGACGGAGATCCTAACATAAAAGTGTTCCATAGCATTAGATAATCATGTTCTTCAGCAGGAGGTGCTGCATTATGAGGTTCTGTAGCAGTTGAGATATGTATTATGAGGTTCTGCAGCAGATTAGGGGTGCATTATGAGGTTCTGCAGCAGCAGATGTGCAATATGAGGTTCTGAAGCAACTAGTGTGTATTATGAGGTTCTGCAGCAGCTGAGGTGTGTATTATCAAGTTCTGCAATAGCTGAAGTGTTTATTATGAGGTTATGTAGCAGCTGAGGTATTTACTATGATGTTCTGCAGTAGCTGAGGTGCATATTATCATGTTCTGCAGCAGTTGAAGTGTGTATTATAAGGTTCTGCAGCAGCTTATTGTACCCCAATGCTAAATCTATAACAGCCCCCAAAAATACTATGTGTCATTTATAATACTGGTGTCTTGTTATATGGCAGACGGGTCTTGGGGCCCACAGGCCCAGATGCGACTGCTACCCCATAATTTCATATAACTATGCCACTGGCCAAAGAGACTGTGTAGTCTTTGGGAGAATATTTCATGTGGTCTAGGGCAAATGGAGAAGAAGAAAAAAAGGAACAACTCCAGTAGAGAAACATCATTTGCGGTTAGATAAAATCCTTTAGTATTCTGTGTCTGCACCTTGTAAAATGTTTTAAAATGTAAGGTAGTTTTTAATTGATTCTACAAAGGGAGAGCTATTTGCCTAATATGCCTAGGACACCAATGTACCTCGTCCCAAGTGTCCTCTGCCAGCATGTGTCGCACTGTGACCTGACTGACGGTCCGGACCTAACCTGAATCAGATTTGTCACCAGGCCAGACTTTCCAGCTATGCTGTATGTATTACTGTGCATCTTGTGTACTTGCCCAAGACGATCAGCTCCAACATGGCGAGGCAATGCGTAACTTGACAAATATGATAGAAATAAGGGGTAGTGCCTGCTGTGGATGCCAGCCATATGATATGGTGGTAGGAGGTCAAAAAGGACCTGGCCATTTTTCTTTGATTACTGCCTCAATACCGACATTTTCTCACAGTCCAGCCAATGCTGGGGCCTGCATCATCCCACTAATGACTGAGGGTCAGTTTCCATGTACTCACTTTTTACATGGTTGAAATTTATTTTTTATTTTTGACACAGTTGAAATTTTAAAGCACTACAAATCAGGCATACCCATACATCACAGTGGTAGAGGAATGTATGGAGCGAGCTGTTGCAGTGAGCCCACTCTGTACACGGCGGGTGCTAGCTGCATCATACAGAAGACACCCGGCCACAATGATGAGGAATGGCGATCCCACTGAAACCCATCATTTAACCCCTCAGATGCCATGATGAACACCGATTGAGGCATCTGTAAGGTAAGGCAGAGGCATGCGGCTCTCTCTGCGGTCGATCGCGTGGCTCCAACTGGTTACCATGGCAGCCTAGACACTTTTGAAGGCACAGCTTAGCCAGGAGTGCGTCAAAATACTTGTCCTAGTAAGACAAGGAATCAAAAGATCTCAGGTTCTAGTCCTCTATGGGGTTAAAAGTTGTCACTGTAAAAGTAAAAAAAAAATGTCTGAACTATTAAAAAATGTATACAAATTTCCTGTGCAATGATCGCTGTAATGGGAAAAAACAGAAAAACACGTTTTGTTGTCACCTTTCCCCACAAAAAAATATTGAATAACAGTGATCAAAAAGTTGTACATATAAATGTACCAATAAAATCCAAATTTCATCCAGCAAAAAACAAGCCCTCATATAGCTCTGTAAACAAAAACAAAAAAAAAATTGTCAGAAAAATGGTGGTGCAAAGAAAATTCGGATTGGTTTTCAAAGTTTTTTTTTTTTTTTAAAGTAGTAAAACAAAAAAAAAAATTATTCTCATATTTCAAGTGTAAAACCGAATATTAATATTCTATACTGTATATATAATATACACTCACCTAAAGAATTATTAGGAACACCATACTAATACGGTGTTGGACCCCCTTTTGCCTTCAGAACTGCCTTAATTCTACGTGGCATTGATTCAACAAGGTGCTGATAGCATTCTTTAGAAATGTTTGCCCATATTGATAGGATAGCATCTTGCAGTTGATGGAGATTTGAGGGATTTACATTCAGGGCACGAAGCTCCCGTTCCACCACATCCCAAAGATGCTCTATTGGGTTGAGATCTGGTGACTGTGGGGGCCATTTTAGTACAGTGAACTCATTGTCATGTTCAAGAAACCAATTTGAAATGATTGGAGCTTTGTGACATGGTGCATTATCCTGCTGGAAGTAGCCATCAGAGGATGGGTACATGGTGGTCATGAAGGGATGCACATGGTCAGAAACAATGCTCAGGTAGCCCGTGGCATTTAAACGATACCCTATTGGCACTAAGGGACCTAAAGTGTGCCCAGAAAACATCCCCCACACCATTACACCACCACCACCAGCCTGCACAGTGGTAACAAAGCATGATGGATACATGTTCTCATTCTGTTTACGCCAAATTCGGACTCTACCATTTGAATGTCTCAACAGAAATCGAGACTCATCAGACCAGGCAACATTTTTTCCAGTCTTCAACAGTCCAATTTTGGGAAGCTTGTGCAAATTGTAGCCTCTTTTTCCTATTTGTAGTGGAGATGAGTGGTACCCGGTGGGGTCTTCTGCTGTTGTAGCCCATCCGCCTCAAGGTTGTGCGTGTTTGTCATGGTCTTACCTGCTTGCTGCTCTCCTTCGTTTGACATGTGCTGGCGGCCATCTTGGGTCCTGGGTTTCTTGTAGACTCCACCCAAGATCTGCCCCCGACAGGATCTCAGGGTACGAGCGTCTCCCGGACGGTTCGGACATGCCAAGCGTCTCCCGGACGGTTGGCATGTCCGAACCGTCCGGGAGACGCTCGTACCCTGAGATCCTGTCGGGGGCAGATCTTGGGTGGAGTCTCCTCGTCCCCGGTTTCCCGTGTTGACAAACCACTGATCACTGTTGTCCTCTCCTGGGTCGGGGGCTCGGTGACGACCCAGGCGTTGGTGGACTCTGGTGCTGGTGGTTTGTTCATTGATCTTGTGTTCACATGCTTCTAAGACTGCTGCTGCTTCTGGTTCCTGATCCTGGCTTCGTCTGACTACCCTGCTGGTTCCTGATCCTGGCTTCGTCTGACTACCCTGCTGGTTCCTGATCCTGGCTTCGTCTGACTACCCTGCTGGTTCCTGATCCTGGCTTCGTCTGACTACCCTTCTGGTTCCTGACCTCTGGCTTCGCAAAGACTCTGCTCGGTTTCACCATCCGTTTGGACTTTTGCTTTACAGCTTTATTTTCAATAAAGCCTTCTTATTTTCACTTATCTCTTGTTGTACGTCTGGTTCATGGTTCCGTGACATTAGGACCAAGCCATGAATTCTGACGGTACAGGGCCATCCTCGCTACCCACGCTGGTTGCCAGACTTGATCAGCAGGATCACCTGTTGGGTCGGTTCGCTGTGGCGTTGCAAACCCTGCTTGAACGCACGGCTCATTTCGCTCCCGTTGCCGATGGGTCGGTTGTCGCTCCTGGGCTCGCTCCTACTGCCGCTCCGGTTGTTGCGCCAGAGTCTACCCCGACACCTGTTGTTGCGCCTGCGGTGTTTCGGGGTATGACCGGTTCTGCCCCCCTTCCACAGCGCTTTGGGGGAGAGCCAACTCAGTGCCGAGGTTTCCTTAACCAGGTGGGCATTTATTTCGAGTTGCTGCCACATGCCTTTCCTACTGAGAGATCAAAGGTGGGCTTCTTGATCTCGCTGCTCTCGGACAAGGCCTTGGCCTGGGCCAGCCCTTTATGGGAGAACAACAATCCGGTGGTTGCCGAGTTTTCCGGTTTTGTTGCTTCTCTTCGGAAGGTATTCGATGTGCCGGCTCGTGCTGCCTCTGCTGCGAAGCTCCTTATGTCCATCAGACAGGGTTCACGATCCGTAGCTGAATACGCCATTGAGTTTCGTACCCTGGCAGCAGAGGTGGGCTGGAATAATGAGGCTCTGGTCGCTGCTTTCTCTCATGGTCTCTCGGATGCCTTGAAGGATGAGGTTGCAGCTAAGGACCTACCAGTTGAGCTCGAGTCTCTTATTTCTTTAGTGATTTTGATTGACACCAGACTCAGGGAGAGCCCTTCCTTTAAGGAGAACCTGCGGAGGTCTTCTAACAGATTGGTGCCTACGTTTGCTGTCCCACCCGTGCCTCCCTCTCCTCCCACGCCTCCTGGGGATGACTTGTCTGGGGGTGAACCCATGCAGCTGGGGTTTGCTCGCCTGTCCGAGGGGGAGAGGGCACTCCGGAGACGCGAGGGCCGATGCATGTACTGTGGTCTCGGTGGGCATTTTCGGTTGGCATGTCCGAACCGTCCGGGAGACGCTCGTACCCTGAGATCCTGTCGGGGGCAGATCTTGGGTGGAGTCTCCTCGTCCCCGGTTTCCCGTGTTGACAAACCACTGATCACTGTTGTCCTCTCCTGGGTCGGGGGCTCGGTGACGACCCAGGCGTTGGTGGACTCTGGTGCTGGTGGTTTGTTCATTGATCTTGTGTTCACATGCTTCTAAGACTGCTGCTGCTTCTGGTTCCTGATCCTGGCTTCGTCTGACTACCCTGCTGGTTCCTGATCCTGGCTTCGTCTGACTACCCTGCTGGTTCCTGATCCTGGCTTCGTCTGACTACCCTGCTGGTTCCTGATCCTGGCTTCGTCTGACTACCCTTCTGGTTCCTGACCTCTGGCTTCGCAAAGACTCTGCTCGGTTTCACCATCCGTTTGGACTTTTGCTTTACAGCTTTATTTTCAATAAAGCCTTCTTATTTTCACTTATCTCTTGTTGTACGTCTGGTTCATGGTTCCGTGACAGTGTTGTGGCTTCACAAATGCTTTGCTGCATACCTCGGTTGTAACGAGTAGTTATTTCAGTCAACGTTGCTCTTCTATCAGCTTGAATCAGTCGGCCCATTCTCCTCTGACCTCTAGCATCCACAAGGCATTTTTGCCCACAGGACTGCCGCATACTGGATGTTTTTCCCTTTTCACACCATTCTTTGTAAACCCTAGAAATGGTTGTGCGTGAAAATCCCAGTAACTGAGCAGATTGTGAAATACTCAGACCGGCCCGTCTGGCACCAACAACCATGCCACGCTCAAAATTGCTTAAATCACCTTTCTTTCCCATTCTGACATTCAGTTTGGAGTTTAGGAGATTGTCTTGACCAGGACCATACCCCTAAATGCATTGAAGCAACTGCCATGTGATTGGTTGACTAGATAATTGCATTAATGAGAAAAAGAACAGGTGTTCCTAATAATTCTTTAGGTGAGTGTATATTATACTTTAACCCCTTCACGCAACATCACGTACATGTACGTGGGGGAATGTGGTGCCTCACCACATCCCCACGTGCATGTACCTGATCGGCTTTCACTGTCAGCGCAGGGAGCGAAGGGCTGAAGCTTCAGTGAAGCCGGCGTGCTGGGGTTGCTAGGCAACCAGAGAAGCCGGCAGGCACTGTATAGGCGCTCTGACCCGCCCGCGATCGCTGTGATTGGTCCATTACTGCAGAGGGACCAATCACAGCGCATCGGGGCCGGTAAGGGGGGGTTAGGGAGGGACTATGTGCTTCTCCTTCTCTGATCGCCCCAATTCCTGTCAGGGAAGCAATCAGAGAAGGAGATAGTGTGAAAATCTTCCCGACCCATGACGAGTATACTCGTCATGGCGCACTGCTACTTAGCGCGCCATGATGAGTATACACGTCATGGCATTTAACTGTCACCATGACTGTCACACACAGCCGGGCACCTTGGGTCAATGCCGAGGGGGGTCCTGTGACCCCCCCATGTCGGCGATCGCTGCAAACCGCAGGTCAATTCAGACCTGCGGTTTGTAGCGCTTTCTGCAGTTTCTGATCCCCGTGGTCCCTGACCGCGGGGATCAGAAACTTTAGTATGTCTAAAATAAAGATTTTTCACCCCCCCTGCACCCCTGAATGATATTATGTGGGGGGGTGGTGCAGGGGGGGGGTCGCAGGCGGTGCGGGAGGTGCGGTAAAGTGCGGGAGGCGGGCGGTGCGGCAGGCTGGATCGCGATCCCCCGCCCGCCTCCCCTTGAATGATCGTTGGTGTCTAGTGGGTATACCAGGGTGCCAGCACATTGCTGGCACCCTGGTATAAACGGCTGACATCTGCGATGCGATGTCAGCCGTTTAACCCTTTCCATACAGCGGTCCGTCCGTATGGACCGCTGTATGGAAAAGGTTAACGCCTTTGCAGCCCCCCGATGGGAGAGGGAGAGAGCCCCCAGAGAGCCCCCCTCAGCCCTGTGCTTACCCTTCCCCGTCTGCGCAGTTCTGACCAGTACTGAGCAGACGGGGAAGGTTCCCATGGCAACAGGACGCCTCTCAGGCGTCCTGCTGTCCATGGTGCTGAACAGATCTATGCTAAAAGCATAGATCTGTTCAGTGTAAGTAAAATACAGTACAGTACAATATATATTGTTCTGTACTGTATTATACAGACATCAGACCCACTGGATCTTCAAGAACCAAGTGGGTCTGGGTCAAAAAAAAAGTAAAAAAAAGTGAAAAAAGTAAAGTTTCAAAAAAACACATTTATCACTGAATAAAAAAAAAAATAATACACTACACATATTAGGTATCGCCGCGTCCGTAACGACCTGATCTATAAAACGGTCATGTTACTTTCCCCGCACGGTGAACGCCATAAAAATAAAAAAATAAAAACTATGAGGAAATTGAAATTTTGCCCACCTTACTTCCCAAAAAAGGTAATAAAAGTGATCAAAAAAGTCACATGTACGCCAAAAAAGTACCAATCAAACCGTCACCTCATCCCGCAAAAAATGAGCCCTTACATGAGACAATGGCCCAAAAAATAAAAAAAACTATGGGTCTCAGACTATGGAGATACTAACACATGATTTTTTTTGTTTCAAAAATGATATTATTGTGTAAAACCCTGATAAATTATAAAAAGGTAGACATATTAGGTATTGCCATGTCCGTAAGAACCTGATCTATAAAAATACCACATGACCTAACCCCTCTGAACACTGTAAAAAAAATTAAATAAAAACTGTGTCAAAAAAGCTATTTTTTTGTTACCTTACATCACAAAAAGTGTAATAGCAAGTGATCAAAAAGTCATATGCACCCCAAAATAGTACCAATCTAACCGTCATCTCATCCCGCAAAAATGATACCCAACCTGAGACAATCGCCAAAAAACTGAAAAAACTATGGCTCTCAGACTATGGAGACACTAAAACATGTTTTTTTTTTGTGTCAAAAATGATATTATTGTGTAAAACCTAAATAAATAAAAAAGTATACATATTAGGTATCATCACGTCCGTAATAACCTGCTCTTCTCTAAAAATAGCACATGATCTAACCTGTCAGATGAACGTTGTAAATAATAAAAACAGTGCCAAAACAGCTATTTTTTGGCAAATTTTCCATTTTAATTCATTTTTTCCCATAACAAAGCAAGGGTTAACAGCCAAACAAAACTCAATATTTATTGCCCTGATTCTTTAGTTTATAGAAATGCCCCATATGTGGTCGTAAACTGCTGTATGGCCACACGGCAGGGCGCAGAAGGAAAGGAGCGCCATATGGTTTTTGATGGACTGGTTTTTTGACACCATGTCCCATTTGAAGCCCCCCCGATGCACCCCTAGATTTTAAACTCCAAAAAATGACCCCATTTTGGAAACTACATCCCTCAAGGTATTCAAAACTGATTTTACAAACTTTGTTAACCCTTTAAGTGTTCCACAAGAGTTAATGGCAAATGGAGATGAAATTTCTGAATTTCTATTTTTTGTTACTTTGCCTCACAAAAAAGTGTAATATAGAGCAACCAAAAATCATATGTACCCTAAAATAGTACCAACAAAACTGCCACCTTATCCCGTAGTTTCCAAAATGGGGCCACTTTTTTGGAGTTTCTAACCTAGGGGTGCATCAGGGGGCTTTAAATGGGACATGGTGTCTAAAAACAATCCAGCAAAATCTGCCTTCCAGAAACCATATGGTGTTCCTTTCCTTCTGCGCCCTGCCGTGTGCCCGTACAGCAGTTTACGACCACATATGGGGTGTTTCTGTAAACTACAGAATCAGGGCCATAAATAAAGAGTTTTGTTTGGCTGTTAACCCTTGCTTTGTAACTGGAAAAAAAATATTAAAATGGAAAATCTGCCAAAAATGAGAAATTTTAAAATTGTGTCTCTATTTTCCATTAAATCTTGGGCAACACCTAAAGGGTTAACAAAGTTTGTAAAATCAGTTTTGAATACCTTGAGGGGTGTAGTTTCTTAGATGGGGTCACTTTTATGGAGTTTCTACTCTAGGGGTGCATCAGGGGGGCTTCAAATGGGACATGGTGTAAAAAAAACTGTCCAGCAAAATTAGCCCTCCAAAAACCAAACGGCGCACCTTTCACTCTACGCCCCGCTGTGTGGCCATACAGTAGTTTACGGCCACATATGGGGTGTTTCTGTGAACAGCAGAGTCAGGGCAATAAATTTACAGTCTTGTTTGGCTGTTAACCCTTGCTTTGTTAGTGGAAAAAATGGGTTAAAATTTTAAATTAGGCAAAAAAATGAAATTCTCAAATTTCATCTCCATTTGCCAATAACTCTTTTGCAACACCTAAAAGGGTTAATGACGTATGTAAAATCAGTTTTGAATACCTTGAGGGGTGTAGTTTCTTAGATGGGGTCACTTTTAGGGAGTTTATACTCTAGGGGTGCATCAGGGGGCTTCAAATGGGACATGGTGTAAATAAACCAGTCCATAAAAATCAGCCTTCCAAAAACCAAACGGCGCACCTTTCACTCTACGCCCCGCTGTGTGGCCGTACAGTAGTTTACGGCCACATATTGGGTGTTTCTGTAAACGGAAGAGTCAGGGCAATAAAGATACAGTCTTGTTTGGCTGTAAACCCTTGCTTTGTTAGTGGAAAAAATGGGTTAAAATAAAAAATTAGACAAAAAAATGAAATTCTCAAATTTCCTCCCAATTTGCCAATAACTCTTGTACAACACCTAAAGGGTTAACAATGTATGCAAAATCAGTTTTGAATACCTTGAGGGGTGTAGTTTCTTAGATGGGGTCATTTTTGGGTGGTTTCTATTATGTAAGCTTCGCAAAGTGACTTCAGACCTGAACTGGTCCCTAAAAATTTAGTTTTTGTAAATTCCGGAAAAATTTCAAGATTTGCTTCTAAACTTATAAGCCTTATAACATCCCCAAAAAATAAAATATCATTCCCAAAATAATTCAAGCATGAAGTAGACATATGGGGAATGTAAAGTCATCACAATTTTTTGGGGTATTACTATGTATTACAGAAGTAGAGAAACTGAAACTTTGAAATTTGCTAATTTTTCCAAATTTTTGGTAAATTAGGTTTTTTTTTGTGCAAAAAAAATAATTTTTTTGACTTCATTTTACCAGTGTCATGAAGTACAATATGTGATGAAAAAACAATCTCAGAATGGCCTGGATAAGTCAAAGCATTTTAAAGTTATTAGCACTTAAAATGACACTGGTCAGATTTCCAAAAAATGGCCTGGTCCTTAAGGTGAAAATGAGCCCGGTCCTTAAGGAGTTAATATAACATTATTATAACTAATACTGCAATTGATTGCCTGATGAACGAGCAAATGCTCGATTATTGGACAATACAAATCTTTAAAAAAAAAATTGTTTGCAGGCGGCAGATCATGCTTTCTAATATCGATCTGCCGCCAGCAAACCACTGTACAGCATGGTGACGAGCGTTGGCATAGCGATCGCTCCTCCCTATGCTGTGGAGGAGATTGCCGCATGGAATCTTCCGCATGAACATTCATTAGTGAACATCTTGCAGTGTAATACTGCTCGATCATCAGGCAATCCAAATCTTTTTACATGTTAAAAACTGCAATTGTTTGCAGGTGGCAGATCATGGTGTCTAATAACGATGTGCTAGCGGCAAAAAATGATTCAGCAATGGTTTAATGATGGCTCCTCCTTATACTGTGGAGGAGATTGCCATGAGGGAAAGCTTCCCTCCCAACACTCATCTGCCACATTGGGCTATGCAATACAGCCTTTAAGATAATTTTTCTGGCAGACATTGTAAGACTCATCCACCGCCCAGCACATAATGTACTCTGCTAGTTCTTCTAGGGCGCCTCCCTGCTTTCTATATCATTGATTGACTCATCCAGGCTGTCTGTCAGCCTGGGAGCCAATCAGGGCAAGCCCTTCCCCCACTTCCTCTCAGGGTCATGTGAGACCCCTTCTTCTTCCTCCATAGTACTTTTTTCCAGCCGACATGCACTAAAATGGTACTACGCGCTGTTTTAGTGAATTTATTCAAAACAAACATGAAAATATTTGGGTTTGTCTGCCGTCTGAAAAATAGCAAAGTTGGTCCGAACTGGTTTGCTCATTCTTATTTAAAAGCTTACGTATATTTTAATAAAGTACATTATCGGTAATAAAACCCTACTGAAGGCAAGATGTAATATTGGCGACATTTAATGTGCACTTTACTCTAGCATTTATGTTGTACACAACTGTCTGTTGGTTAAGACAGCCATTTATCATTTTATTTATAGCCTCTTCTTTGTTCACCACCATTGTCCTTTTTGTTAAACTGCTGAAGGCAAACAAGCTTTATTTGTTCGGCTCTACAGAATGCAAGGCAGTCAATTTAGATCAGGGATAAGCATTTTCTTTAATTATATATTGTTTCCTTTCAATGACTGTGCCTATTGGTATTGATACAGTGAAATAGAACAAATGAACTCACAGACAGAACTGAATCAACTTCCTTTGTCTATTTGTTCTCAGACGGTATTTCACTTCTAAAGTTGACCACCAATGTCCATTGCTTTATAGAAGTCAGACCTATGGAAGTGCTGACCATAGCTAACTTTCAATTAGAGTCACATTTGATTTGTCTTCAATAACATACATATTGACATATCTGTTAGAACACAAATATATAGATGCATAGTATAGATGTGCCCTATCCTCATGGCTTGAGATACCCTCAAGTTAAGTGGGAAGAATTGTGTAAGTTTTCAAAATAAAAAAAATATATATCTTTCTCTTGGGCATTGATATAACACATTATTGAGTAATTCAGCCTAAAATAAATATCTGATGTCTGATCATAATGTGACTTTTGATCATGTGACATCTATTTAATTTTAAGAGGTTGTCTCAATTCAGCAAATAACATTTATGATGTAGACAAAGTTAATACAAGGCACTTTCTAATGTATTGTGATTGTCCATGTTGCCTGCTTTGCCGGCTTGATTCATTTTCATAAATATCACGGAAAATTAAGACGCTAAAACTAATATACTTTATTAATACTAGTTAAAACCAGGGGGAATATATAACATAATTCACTCATATATAAAATCTTCTATAAAATATACTTAATAATCGGGTTGGGTCTATTTTGCACACCCAATGCCGATATTAAGGTGGATTACAAAACAAAATAGGGTGGATGGTGTCTGTAGATAGGTATGAGATCACCTAATGGTCAGTATTCTGCTCACTGGAGTATGACCAGCTCCCGCAGACTGACCCCTTATATATGTTACCCACCGGCTGGCTTGTTATTTATGACAACAAACAGCCAAAATAGGAATACTCCGAAGACACCTGACCACCTGCCCACCACTAACAAAAGCTCCCATATCTGCTGCGTCACATGCTCGACGCGTTTCATCAGAGAATCATCAGGAGAGGATGTAAAGCAAAATCAAAGAGCAAGTACTGGAACCATATGCTGCCACACTGGTGTTGTGTGACAGCACCTCCAGCTCTATAGCGGCCGTGAAGCGGCAGCGCAAACTGCCGGGATATAAAGGGGAGTGAGCCACACCCCCTGGAGGAATAAAGAACATAAGGCCAATGGGTCGTCAACCAAGATCAGACCAGCCTCCTCTCCTTACCAATTAGCAGGTCATTTATCGGGTCATGTAACTGGATAGGGACACTATGAGAACGGTGAGGATGAACAGCGAATTGGACAAAGGCATCGCCGCTATACGTTCCAAGATAGTGACGTCATTATTTATAAGCTAGTGAATTCATATGAGGCGCTAGTGGATCATTAGATGTAAATATTGTAATTTAGAGGTTAGATGGTGACGTCATAGTATATGGGCAAGTGGAACACTAGATGTAGATGTAGCCAGCCATTTAAGATTCTTTTCATGTACATTGTCTTTGATCTTTTGGCTATTGGCCGTTAGTATGTTGCATCTTAACTCCTTAAGGACACAGCCATATTTCACCTTAAAGACCAGGCCATTTTTTGCAAATCTGACCAGTGTCACTTTAAGTGGTGATAACTTTAAGACGCTTTAACTTATCCAGGCCATTATGAGATAGTTTTTTCGTCACATATTGTACTTCATGATACTGGTAAAATGGAGTAAAAAAAAAATCTTTTTTATTTATAAAAACATACAAAATTTGCCAAAAAGTAGGAAAAATGAGCAAATTTCCAAGTTTCAATTTCTCTACTTCTATAATACATAGTAATACCTACAAATATAGTTATTAATTTACATTCCCCATATGTCTACTTCATGTTAGGATCATTTAGGGAATGACATTTTATTTTTGGGGGACGTTACAAGGCTTAGAAGTTTAGAAGTAAATCTTGAAATTTCTCAGAAATTTTCAAAAACCAACTTTTTAAGGACCAGTTCAGGTCTGAAATCACTTTGTGAGACTTACATAATAGAAGCTACCCAAAAATGACCCCATTCTAGAAACTACACCCCTCAAGGTATTAAAAACTGATTTTACAATCCTTTAGGTGTTCCACAAGAATTAATGGAAAATAGAGATACAATTTCCAAATTTCTCTTTTTTGGCAGATTTTCCATTTTAATATTTTTTTTCCAGTTACAAAGCAAGGGTTAACAACCAAACAAAACTCAATATTTATGGCCGTGATTCTGTAGTTTACATAAACACCCCATATGTGGTTGTAAACTGCTGTACAGGCACACGGCATGGCGCAGAAGGAAAGGAATGCCATACGGTTTTTGGAAGGCAGATTTTGCTGGACAGTTTTTTTTTACACCATGTCCCATTTGAAGCCCCCCTGATGCACCCCTAGAGTAGAAACTCCATAAAAGTGACCCCATTTTAGAAAATACGGGATAGGGGGGAATTTTTGTTTGTACTAGTTTAGGGTACATATGATTTTTGGTTGCTCTATATTACACTTTTTGTAAGGCAAGGTAACAAGACATAGCTGTTTTGGCACCATTTTTTTTTTGTTATTTACAACATTCATCTGACAGGTTAGATCATGTGGTATTTTTATAGACCAGGTTGTCATGGATGTGGCGATACCTAATATGTATACAATTTTTTTATTTATGTAAGTTTTACACAATGATTTCATTTTTGAAACAAAAAAAATGTTTTAGTGTCTCCATAGTCTGAGAGCCATAGTTTTTTCAGTTTTTGGGTGATTATCTTGGGTGGGGTATGATTTTTGCAGGATGAGATGACGGTTTGATTGGCACTATTTTGGGTTGTGTATGACTTTTTGATCACTTGCTATTAAATTTTTTGTGATGTAAGGTGACAAAAAATTGCTTTTTTTACACCGTTTTTTTTTTTACGGTGTTCACCTGATTGGTTAGGTCATGTGATATTTTATAGAGCAGTTTATTACGAATGTGGCGATACCTAATAGGTATACGTTTTTTATTTATGTAAGATTTACACAATAATATTTTTGAAACCAAAAAAATCATGTTTTAGTATCTCCATAGTCTGAGAGCCATAGTTTTTTTAGTTTTTGGGCGATCATCTTAGGTAGGGTCTAATTTTTTGCGGGATGAGATGACGGTTTGATTGGCGCTATTTTGGGGTGCGTATTACTTTTTGATCGCTTGTTATTACATTTTTTGTGATGTAAGATGACAAAAAATTGCTTTTTTGACACCGTTTTTTTTTTATTTTATTTTTTACGGTGTTAACCTGAGGGGTTAGTTCATGTGATATCTTTATAGAGTCGGTCGATACGGATGTGGCGATATCTAATATGTATACTTTTTTTTATTTACTTAAGTAAACAGCTTTTTTAAGACAAAAAAAAATCATAGTCATAGTCATAGTTTTTTTTATTTTTTGCGTGATTGTCTTAGTTAGGGGCTATTTTTTTGCGGGATGAGGTGACGGTTAGATTGGTACTATTTTGGTGGGCATACGCCTTTTTGATTGCTTACATTTTGTAATGTAAGGTGACCAAAAAAATGGTTTATTTAGCACAGTTTTTATTTTTTATTTTTTACGGTGTTTATCTGAGGGGTTAGGTCATGTGATATGTTTATAGAGACAGTCGATACGGACGTGGTGATACCTAATATGTCTACTTTTTTTATTTTCCTTATCTTTTACCAATTTTTTTTTAACTTTATTTGGGGAAAATGTATATTGGGGGTTTTCGTATATTTTTACTTTAAATTTTTTGGGGGGAAAACTTTATATTTTCAACTCTTTTTTAATTTTATTTTTTTGTCCCACTTTGGGACTTTAACTTTTGGGGTCTAATCCCCTTTACAATGCATTCCAATACTTCTGTATTGGAATGCATTGGCTATATGAGTAATACTGTGTGTATTACTCATACAGCTTTCTGTATGAGGCTGGATCTCCCAGGCTCGTCACCGGAAGGCAGGAAACGTGTGTCGCGGTGCGCTCCCTGCTGTCCAGAGGTGCGATCTCTTCACTGGCCGACTACCAAGGTATTCCAGCACTATTTGTTTTGTTTGCCTTTACTTATTTGTGTATCCACAGTCAGGGCCTATGATTGAGCCCTATGGTGGAGTTTACATACATGGCATTCTATGTGGGTGCTGGATTTACCTTGGGTTGCTATAGTTACTATTACTCTTTCATTCACCATTGTAGTGAGCATCCGTAGTGAGCATCAAGACAGTGAAGCTTGATTCATTTTCTATTACATTATACACTGCTCATATCCAGGGGTTACAACCACCCTGCATTTCAGCAATGGTGGCCATGCTTGCACTGTGTACGAAAACTATTGTGACACTCCTGTAAATCATTGAATTCAGGCATTACATTCAGTCCTATAACCACAGGTGTATAAAACCAATCACCTAGCCAGGCAGACTGCCTTTACAAACATTGCTGAAAGAATGGGTTGGTCTAAAGACCTCACTAAATTTGAGCATGGTATTGTAATAGCATGCTACTGATGCAACAAGTCAGTTTTTGAAATTTCTTCCATGATCAATTGTGAGAGGTATTATTGCAAGATGGAGGTGTCTAGGAACCACAACAACTCAGCCATGAAGTGACAGACAATTTAAGTGGGGTCTCTGAATGCTGAAGTGCATGGTGCATAAAAGTTACCAACTCTCTGTTGACTCAATAACCTCTTATGGCATTAATATCAGCACAAAAACTGTATAGTGGTAGCTTCATGGCATGGAATTTATCATGGCTGAGCAGGTGCATGCAAGTCTTAGATCAACAACCACAATTCTTTGTGTCAGTTGGAGTGGCATAAAGCTGTGCCTCAGTGCACAAAGTAAGGTCCATAAAGACATGGTTGAATGAGTTTGGTGCAGAAGAGATTGACTGGGCCCAATGCAGGTTCCTAGCCACAATCCCATTGAACACCTTTGGGATTACAAGTCAGGATCTCTCGTCCAACATTAGGATCTGATCTCGATAGTAGTGTTGATCACGAATATTCAAATTTTTATCGCGAATATAAGTACTTCGAAAATTCGTGAATATTTCGAATATAGTGATATATATTCGTAATTTCGAATATTCAATTTTTTTTTTTTAATCAGTACACATGATCCCTCCCAGCTTCTAGCTTGTGGGCCAATGAGAAGGCTGCAGTATATTTGACTTCTTTTTTTTCGAATATTCGCTATATTGCTATAACTTTCTTTTTTCGAATATTCGTAATATTCTAAAACAAGAATATATAGCAATATAGCGAATATTCGAAAAAACTAATATAGAGCAATTTAGCTAATATAGTGCTATAATCTTTGTCTAATAGTTGTAATTTTTTTCTCATCTGAAGTTCAAATTGGAAAAAAATTACAACTATAAAAAAAAAGATTATAGCACTATATTAGCTAAAGTTTTTTTCGAATATTCACTATATTGCTATATATTCTTGTTTTAGAATATTACGGTTATTCGAAAAAACGAAGTTATAGCAATATAGCGACTATTCGGAAAAAAAACTGAATATAGAGCAATTTAGCTAATATGGTGCTATAATCTTTATTTTTAATAGTTGTAATTTTTTTCCAATCTGAACTTCAGATGAGAAAAAAATTACAACTATTAGACAAAGAAGATTATAGCACTATATTAGCTAAATTGCTCTATATTTGTTTTTTCTTCGAATATTCGCTATATTGCTATATATTCTTGTTTTAGAACATTACGAATATTCGGAAAAACGAAGTTATAGCAATATAGCGAATATTTAAAAAAACAAAAACAAATATAGAACAATTTAGCTAATATAGTGCTATAATCTTCTTTGTCTAATAGTTGTAAGTTAAAAAATTCGCAATAAAAATTTGCATTACGAAAATTTGCATATTACAAAATCGGAGAATATAACGAATATTTGAATTTATCGCGAATTCGAATATGACCCCTGACGCTTATCACTACTCAATAGCAGCCTTTTGGCTAAATGGGCAAAAGTTCCCACAGACACACTCCAAATTCTTGAAGAAAGCCTTCCTAAAACCTAAAAGAGCGGAAGCTGTTTTAGTTGGATGCGTGGGGGGGCTCCATATTAATGCTTTTGGATTTAGAATAGTGTATGGTGCAGGTGTCCAAATATGTTTTTCCATATAGTATATATCCCAAAAGCCAAATTTAGAGCATCTTTATTAACCAAACTAACATGCTTAGCTCAAACTTTTCTTGGCTCTCATTGCTTTGCATTGTTACATAGTTTCATTTTTAGTATGTCCATCAAGTTCAACCAAAGGACTGGTGGGGATGTGAAATAAGGGAAGGCAGTGAGAAGCCCGAATTCTACCCATTTTCATAAGCATTCATTTTATTTAGTTCTAAGAGTTCTGTCAACTGTCAACTGTTTCTGCTGTGGCCAAGTCCTGAGGTATACTATTACACAGATTCACAGTTCTTATGGTGAAGAACACTTGTCGGCTCTGGAGACTGAATTTTTCTCTTCTCCAGATGGAGACAGTCCCCCTTTGTCTTTTAAGAGGATTTTACACAGAACAGATTTTCACCATATTTTTGTACAGTTGATTTATATGTTTATATGGGTTACTCAGGTCCCCTTAGACGCCTCTTCTCAAGACTAAATATATGTATTTTTTTTTAAATATTTTATCATAGCTAAGACCCCCAATGCCCCTTGTCAGTTTAGCCACTCTTCTTTGTACTTTTTCCTGCTCCAGGGCAACCTTTTTGTCAACTGGTGCCCAGAAATGATCTGCATATTCTGGACTATAAAGAGGAGTACATGATAATATACGAAGAAATAGAAGAGGGTAACCAATATCCTAGTGATTGTTCTGTTCCAGGTCAGCCTGTCAGATGTCAAATTGGCATGATCTAACAAGGATGGACAATGTCCCTTAAATTCTTGTGCTAAGAATGAGTGAGGAAATTAACTTGCGTGTCTCATGAGATGCTTTTTAATTTAAATTGATAAGGAATATTTAATTAGAAATAATTATATATATTCACTTGTTGCCTTTATGCTGCAATAGCATTTCAAATTGTAAATATATTGGAAATTTCCTTATACTTATAGCATTAGTAGCACCAGTGATTATATATTTTTTGCGATCTAAAGAAACCAGGTCTGTCTGCAATGTTTATAAAAATATGACTAGCTGCCCACCGCCTTCATTATGCTGTTTCTGCATAGCAGTGTTGATTGAATCAAAGTATACAAAATGGACTTCAATCTGAATTTCAGGAAAAATTCGGAATTTCTTTGCGTTTCATGGTAATGATCCGATTTTCCCTGAAATAGCGGTAACAAAAACCCATACCTCAATCATTTGCACATGAAGAGCCTGCCGTGGCCATCATGGTTGATGATACTGTGCAAAATCTTGAGTGGGGTGACATATGACATCACCACGCCGGCCGTCCACATGCAATATTGTGTGTGGTGTCTTAAATCATGATGTCTTTAGCAGGCTCTTCGTGATCAAATGGATAAGGTGAGTATTTTTTTAAACTGATTAACCCCTGAATGCCCTCATTTTTTATCTTAGATGCCGGAATCAATGATGAATGCGGCATCTGAGGGTTTTAGTGACAGAGGGCGGCACAATGGCCGTTCCCTGTCATTGTGCCCGCTACTTACAAAGAAATGTGCTATGTGGCAAAGTAATTAGTCACATAGCGAGTTTCTTTATGAAATTCGGTGAACCAGCCGAATCGAATGTTCCATAACTTTGCTCATCTCTACTGCATAGCATATAGTTTATGTATGGGATGACTAATATCACTCTGATTTGGAGTATTTTTCATAGAACAGCACATTTAATTTCATATGACCTGTTTTTTATGCATTTAGTACTGAAATGTCCAGTGACTTTGTTGCAGTAATTCAGGTCATTGATTATTGTCTTCATTCGAGGAGCAGCTTCATCTCAAAGCTTTCCACTAGCCAAGAGAACAGTCAGATTGATAATTGGCTTCAGTCTGTTCTGGTACTGTTCCGTGTATTACAGAAGGTCGCTATCAAGCTACAAAATAAACGTAATGTAAAAGTCATGCAACATGAATGTAATCTGTCATAAATGTGTCTAATGTAAACTGCTTTTCACAAATATCTGTATGTTGTAGATGTTCCAGTTTCATACAACAATCATTTGTAATAAGAGATAACCCACATGTACAGTATCTATACAATTGCTAAATCTAATTGTGAATTGTGTTGGACCTCGTTTTCTGCAGATCTACAGTAGATACATCAAAATACAGAGGTATTTGCCCCTAACTCATTAGATTGAAGAAAGACCAGTGAAAAGTTGGTCTGGCTTACTTTTTGGCAAAGAAATGCAAAAATGGCACATCTCTATGCCACACACTTTGCCATAGTGTTGCCCATAGGAATGCTATTGGTGGGATAATATAGTAATGACCCATAAAGTGTTTTATTTAAACTACTGGAAAAGAACATACAGTACAAATTAGTATTCAAGAATCAACTATGTAAGAGATATCAATATATGGATAATGTCTACTATATTAATATACCATCTAAATTTAAATGACCACCTGAATAGAGAAACATAATTAAAGGTGTCACTGTTGCATAGAAAATGCATAATTAAGCATTTATCTCATATTTACATGCTCTTATCAAGTAGAAAGCTGTTTTCTGGAACACTAGCTATTCATTAAAGTAACTTTTATAGTGAACTTATACTTTAAATAAATGTCAAACCTCCCTAGTAAGATCGTTTATTCAAATTTAATTTAGTCTCACTGCAGATCTTGGTCTGGACAGCATTAGACTGTGTACTAATTGTACCAAACTTGTATAAAACTAGAATTTTTACCTGTGGTGGCTAGAATTTGATGCACTCTAATATTCTGCCTGCCCTTCAAAAAAGTATTTTAATTTACCCAGCAACCTACTCCTAGATCCAAAAGTGTTATTAAAGGGGTTTTCTGGGACTAGAATATGGATGCCCTATCCTCAGAGTAGATGATCAATATCTGATTAGTAGGGGTCTGGTGCCCTGCATCCTACACCAATCAGCTGTTTCAAGAGGCTGCAGCACTCCAGTGAGTATGCTGCCTCTTCCTCAGCCAGTGACGTCATGTTCATTAGTGACATGGTCAAGGAAGTCAAATAAAAATCAATAGTAGCAAAATGACCACTAGTGAGCGCCAATCCTAGACATGAATCAAGAAATTGGGAGGAACTAATGGTTATTAGATTATCTAGGTGGATAGATGGGTGAATAGTAAAATCTGATAAAACATTAAGAGAAATAAATATAATTAATATCAATGTGTCTCCACTCACTTCACTGGGGAAGGGGGAACACCAGGATAAACTCAAGACACCTGTGGTAAAGATATTCATCTTCCCCCGGCCGGGATCGCCTGTAGTATTGTAGAAGTTGAGGTCAGCCTCATGGTCGTGCAATAGGGATGGAAAACAGCACGCGGATCAAACAGCTTCTTCTCACTTCCTTTATTTCATAGATAAGCGGCTCAACGCGTTTCGGGGGTAAAAACAGAAACTCCCCCTTCTTCAGGAAACAATTAATAACATATGCATACACAATGGACATATATTACCTTTTATAAGATGTCTGACACATGTGATGTTGCTGAAAAGTGCGTGTGATGATCTATCCACCAAGGGGCGCACTTTAGAACACTTTAAAGCTAAAATAACTGATGGGGAGACAGGAGGGTCTAATGATATTACCATAATGTAAACCATACATCAAAGGATGATGTTCAAAGGGGGGATAAAAATCATATAATAGTATAAGTGGAATGCATAGACAAATCCATATTGGAAATAAAATGGGACGCAAATATCAGAAAAAGTAAAACCTTCTCATGCATAAAAACAGAATGAAATCCTGGGTGTATTCACTAGCCTGTATAAAGCCTAGAAAATTGATATGAACATATTAAAATTGATATGTAATTTATAATCATGGGGTAAAGATGTGCAAATGGTTGATCAAAATGGGGAACAGATTATTTCAAGATATACACTGGTAAAATGTGAATTAAAAACGTGTGTGTATATATATATATATATATATATATATATATATAAAAAAAAAAATTTGAATATATATACATATTTAAATGTATTATTTGTAGATACAATTTTGTACACAAAAGATTTTGTGTACAAAAAATTCCCTCTGTATGAAAAATCTCTGTGAAAAAATAATAATAATTTTTAAATGTGTTTTCTGTAAATAAAATTCTGTACACAAAATATTTTGTGCACAAAAAAACTGTATATAAAAGTTCTCTCTGTATAAAAAATCTCTCTGTATATATAAAGAAAAAAAATTAAATAAATAGGCTGATATTACTTGTATTTTTAGAAGAGTATAATTAATAGTTTGTATGTTCGATGGATTCATTCAAACCAAAGGGCGTTAGGTGTGTTCAGGTGAAAAATCCAGAACATTTCTTTATGGCAAAGCTGTTGGTAGGAGTGGGGGACCCATTTAATGGGGGTAACTTGAAGTAAGTTGGGGTCTTCATTATGGTGTGATTCAAAGTGGCGTTAAACACTGTAATATAAAAAAATTCTATTGATATTTGAACAATGCTCGTTCATTCTATCCCTAAGGTATTGGGTGGTTCGGCCCACATATAGAAGTTCACAAGGGCACTTCAGTAGATATATGACATTGGATGACCCACAAGTCATCCTATGGCTGATATCCATGATTAAATTCACTTGTGGAATCTCAATTCTATTTCTCTTATGAGTGATAATAGAGCAACATTTACATCTGTTTGATTCACATTTAAAAACCCCTGGCTCTTCCTGACCATCTTTGTTTCTAGTTCCCGTTTTTTTTGTGGTGATGTGTTTCAGGCACGATGAGGCTAATAGATTCTTTAAAGTTTTTGCTCTCCGGAAAGTTATCTTAGACACATTGGGAATAATTTTGCCAATGATGGGATCTTTAAGGAGGAATGTCGAATTTTTTGTTATAATGTCCCTTATTTTGTGTTCTAAATTATACCTCGTAATGAGATTCAGTTGATGGACGTCCTGTGGTAAATATTTTGTATCACTTTTTTGGGTATTCATTCGAGTAGTATTTTTTGGGATCGTATTTCTTGGGAGGAGGCTCTTTTCTTGGGAGATCTTGGAGATACTTTTTACTGAGTCTTTTAGTAGTTTTTTCGGATAACCTTTCTCTAGAAACCTATTTCTCAGGATGTTTACTTGAGTTCTCATCTCCCTATCATTGGAACAATTTATTCTTATACGTTTCATTTGGCTGTAAGGTATATTACGTTTCCACTTCTGATAGTGGCAGCTTTATAATCTAAATAGCTGTTGGAGTCAACATTCTTAAAGTGGGTCTTAGTGGATATTTTGTTATTAAGAACTGAGAGGTATAGATCCAAGAAACGATTTCTGTTGGATCATGTTCTAAACTAAAGGATAGATTCCAATCGTTGTAGTTGAGGAATTCTATATATTCTTTAAGTTCGAGGGTACCCCCCTGCCAAATCAGAATTATGTCAATATAGCGGCGGTAAAATCGAATTTTAGGGTGTATTGTCAAACCAATAGATGTTTCAAAGACACACATAAAGATATTGGCGTATGGCAGGGCAAATTTAGTCCCCTATTGCAGTGCCCTTGGTTTGGATATAAAAGGTTTCATTAAATATAAAATATAGGGGGGCACATAAGATACCACAGTCAAGGGGTGCACAAATAATTAATTTTTTTTATAAATAAGTATATATAAATAAGATTACAAAATACGAGAGTATTGCGGTATGCAGGGATATCTTTTTATTGTACTAACCTAATACTTAAAAGACAAGCTGTCAAGAGTTTTCCTTTCTTCCTCAGTATTGCTTCAGACCTGAGAAAGAGAGAAACACTCTTGAAAACTTCTCTTTATAGTTTAAAGCAGTTTCAGCAAACACCAGGTCTCACGGGTAGAGTCACGGGAATCAAGATAGAGCAGAGGTGCACCCCCTGAGCTGCCACCCGGTCCCCTGTCCCTGCCTACTTGCACCACCCGCCCTAGGTGACGGACAAAGACAAATCCGTAAACAAGCCGAGGTCAAAATCCGAGAGGTAGCGTACAGGGAGCAGGCAGAAGAGGTGTCAAGAGGCGGATCGAGGTTCAATTCCAGAGGTAGCTTAATAACAATAAAGTACACAGCCTATAGGACGAAAATCACAGGAAACCTGTAGCCAGCAGACCGCCTGTATTTATAGTGGGGAGTGAGGGTCATGTGATGTGGCCAGCGTCACATGACCGACAGACAAACAAGTCAAGCACTGAGTGATCAGCTCGGCGCTCAAGGCAGACCTAGGAGCAGGGAGCTTCCCAGCTAGCAAGGCCGCCCTGGGAACGAGGCCAAACACAGATCCTCGCTCCCGAAGCTAAGCAGCAGGTCTGTGGCTGATGGGAGCCCGAGTGCGCCTTATTTGCACCAGGGCTGTGTAAATAATCCCATATGTTAACTATGTCACTAAAGAAGACCAACAAACAGATGCTCACAGGCTTATTCACAAAAGGGTGAAGAGTTTGGAGAAGGGAACCATCTAGGACAACATAACTGAATAGGAAAGGGAGGTGAATTGGAAAAAAGGTTTCAAATCAGCTATGTTGTCCTATATTGTTCACTTCTCAAAACTCTTCACCCTTTTTGGAAATAACCCTGTGGGTGTTGTTGTTGTGTGCAACTAATTCTACTTACCATGTACCAATTTTACACAGACGGCCACTTCCTACCTACTTAAAAGTAAAAATTAGACATTAAACTAAACTACATTTATAATAAAACAATGTACTTACCAAAGAAGCTATTCAGTCGTCTGCTGTGCCGTCCTCTGCTTGCTTCCGCAGATTCTTTCCCCACCTTTCAGTCTCTCCTCAGTGCGCAGGCGTACTGTTATGGGGGATCTGTGGATGACACACTGTTATGGGGGATCTGTGGATGACACACTGTTATGGGGATCTGTGGATGAAACACTGTTATAGGGGATCTGTGGATGACACACTGTTATGGGGGATCTGTGGATGACACACTGTTTTTGGGGATCTGTGGATGACAGACTGTTATGGGGGATCTGTGGATGACACACTGTTATAAGGGCATCTGTGGATGACACTGTTATGGGGGAATCTGTGGATGAAACTGTTATGGGGCATCTGTAAATAACACACTGTTATGTGGGATCTGTGGATGACACTGTTATGGGGGACAAGTGGATGACAGTGTAGCAATTGTCCCCAACACTGCCCCCACAGTAGTAATTGTTCCCCACACTGCCCCCACAGTAGTAATTGTCCCCCACACTGCCCTCAGTAGTAATTTTCCCCCACACTGCTCCCACAGTATTAATTGTCCCCCACAGTAGAAATTGTCCCCCACTCTGTGAGTGCCCCCACTGTAGTAATTGTCCCCCACACTGCTGCCCCCAAAATATTAATTGTCCCCCACACTGCTGCCCCCACAGTATTAATTGTCCCCCACACTGCTGCCCCCACAGTAATGTATTAATTGTCCCCCACTCTGCCCCATGACTAGTTTGCTCCCTATGTAATAATTTGCCCCCCACTTTCCCTTCAGTAATATGATCGTCCTGTGCCCCCCAGTAATGTCCCCCAATTTAAGTTGGCACCTGGCAGTGGCACACAAAAAAAATAAAGCTAATACTTTGCCTACAGTATTAATTGTCCCCCGGCCACACTGCCCCTATTTGATCCCCATGTAGTAATTTGCCCCCCACTGTCCCTTCAGTAATATGGTCCTCCTGTGCCCCCCAGTAATGTCCCCCAAAGTTGGCACTTGGCGGTGGCACACCAAAAAAATAAAGCTAATACTTACCTTATGTCCCAGACTCCTGACGCTCACTCGACTCAGCAGGCGCACAGATCCCGACACAAGCACGCAATGACGTCATCACGCCCGCCTGCGCCGATATTTTACTACCGCATAGGCTTCAGGGAATTATGCGCTCCCGTGCCCCGATGTAGTTTGTGGGTGCCTGGGCTGCCGCCGGCCAGCGTTTTTTTTTTAAAGGGGAATCAGCGGGGGGCACACGGGGGAAGGGGGGCAAGGAATAACCTAGGAGGGCAATTTCCCCCTTGCCCCCCTGTAGCGACACTTATACTTAGGCCTATCCTTAATGTGTGTTGACCATTGACAAAAACCATGGTCGATAGAAAGCAGGTTATAATGCTAGTTGTCATCTTGCTATCACCTGAGTGGGTTATGACCATTTTCTACATAGCTTTTCACCAATTCCAGCACTCATGTGATCTTAAAATCCAAAGATTTGATTTTTACTTTAAAAGTATTATAAAAAAAACAGACTTCTGAATACATCCCAGATATGAACTCAACATATGTGATATGTATCATACATTGAATGGGTTGCAATTTGCAATATGTTGGATGTACTACTAGACCCTAAAATTGCATAGGTGAGCATGTTTCTTCTGTCATTCATCTGGGATCTCGCAGTCTTTCAGGGACTGCAAAACATTTTGAGACACATTTGGGAAATATTTCTAACTTGCAGGTCATGGCCATAGAAAAAGTGAAAAAATCTATACCACTTTACAAATCGCTAGTCAGACCACACATGGAGTACTGTGTACAGTTCTGCGCTCCTGTGAACAAGGCAGACATAGCAGAGCTGGAGAGGGTCCAGAGGAGGGCAACTAAAGTAATAACTGGAATGGGGCAACTACAGTACCCTGAAAGATTATCAAAATTAGGGTTATTCACTTTAGAAAAAAGACAACTGAGGGGAGATCTAATTAATATGTATAAATATATCAGGGGTCAGTACAGAGATCTATCCCATCATCTATTTATCCCCAGGACTGTAACTGTGACGAGGGGACATCCTCTGCGTCTGGAGGAAAGAAGGTTTGTACACAAACATAGAAAAGGATTCTTTACGGTAAGAGCAGTGAGACTATGGAACTCTCTGCCTGAGGAGGTGGTGATGGTGAGTACAATAAAGGAATTCAAGAGGGGCCTGGATGTATTTCTGGAGTGTAATAATATTACAGGCTATAGCTACTAGAGAGGGGTCGTTGATCCAGGGAGTTATTCTGATTGCCTGATTGGAGTCGGCAAGGAATTTTTTATTCCCCTAAAGTAGGGAAAATTGGCTTCTACCTCACAGTTTTTTTTTGCCTTCCTCTGGATCAACTTGCAGGATAACAGGCCGAACTGGATAAATGTCTTTTTTCGGCCTTATGTACTATGTTACTATATTACTATTTATGGTGGCATTGGCATCACCAATTATTGATGAGAGAAGCACAGTGATTATTATGCCAATTACGACTAAATTACAAAACAGATTTATTTTTCATATATTGAGTCCAAAAACATACATATTTATGCGTGTGTTCATACTGAATGCGGCTGCTGTGCATCAAGTATTATGCTATATTAGGCAGACATGTTGAAACCCACAGTATATACAGTACACTCACCTAAAGAATTATTAGGAACACCTGTTCTATTTCTCATTAAAGGGGTTTTCTCATCTTGCTACTTCATTCTCAATTGCTGCCAGCTAGCTGTTCACTTCCTGGTTTTCTGCAGCTAAGGCTGGGCGGGCTTAGTCAGCTAGAGTGAAGGCCGGCCACACCTCCTTATGACATCACACTGAGAGCTGAGTCCTGCGTGCTAGTTCATGTGAAAAGTATGACTCATCAGTCTGGCAGCCTGCAGTGTCTGAGGGGAATGGTCACTCAGAGAGCCATGTGAAATGAGCTCAGTGTACAGTAACACGTGGCTGTTCTGCAGTTTTACACATAAAATCTCTGTCTGATCTTTTACAAACCCATTCTGTGCATCAAAAACTATAATTCCATATTATACATTAGCTCAAAAGCTTGACCAACCCCCACCCACCAGCACTGATGCAGATTTGTTTCCATTACAGCTGTACTCCAGTTGTGTATAAACCTTCCAGTGGCATTGAAAAAAGGAATACCAGTGGGGCAGTACTTGAGAGCCAGAAGGAACTGCGCCACGGAAGAGACTTTTAAGAAAGAGGCTGATGAGCTCTATAATCGATTTAGGAGCAGGGGTTACCCAAGCAAATGCCTCAAAAAGGCATTTAATCGTGTAAAGGGCATGAATAGGGATGAATTAATATCTGGGAATTATAAAGCTAATCAGGATAAAGAAGGAAGAGATAAAAGGATTAGATGCATAGGGACCTATGACTGTGGCAACCAACAGGTGATGAAGATCTTAAAGAAACACTGGAAGGTACTTACCAGCGATGACCAACTAAGAGCTGTCCTGCCATCTTATCCCAGTGTCACATATAGGAGAGGACCAAACATCAGGGACAAGCTTGTCCATAGTTTCCTTCCTGAAAGACAAATGACAAATACGAATTGGTTAAAATCCAGCATTGCCGGCTCATTCCCCTGTGGAGGTTGTACTTTTTGCAAATACCTACCTAAAGTAAAAAAATTCCAAAATCCTACAGATGGACGTGACTATGTGATCAGAGAGTTCTTCAACTGCCGGAGCAGTGGTATTATCTACATTGCCTCATGTAATTGAGGCGAAGAATATCTGGTCACATTAGTGCCATTAATACGGGTAAAGACACGTCATTATACAGGCATATAACGTATGCCCATGGCGGAAATCTGGAGGTCCTTAAATTTTGGGGACTTGAGAAGAAAACTTTGGGACCGAGGAGAGGCAATTTAGACATAAAACTCCTACAGGAAGAGGCCAGATGGATACACAGATTACAGACCCTGAGTCCAGGTGGCCTAAATGAGGGCTTCTCATATACGGCCTTCATTTAAAATTCAACATAACGCAATAGTGACAAGTAAAAGAAATAAAAAAGTAAAAGAAATTATATACTAATAACACTAAACCAGAAGAAATATTAATACAGACCTCAGTTTTGACTACAGAAATTACCGCCGTGTAACCACAGGATAGCCAAAACAAATCTCCCCCCCCGAATCCGTATTATTATAGAACAACCCTATTAATCCAGCCTCCTCCCCTCCCCCCCCCTTTGCCATCTTCCTCCATATATGTTTATATTATGGAGAAGAAACCCACTGTAAGTGCCATTACCAGTGAAGAGTATAAAGTATAGCGGATGGAACATATCAGGACATTTCTGTTAAATAACAAATTATTAACAGTAACTAAAAAAGCTGCCTGATTGAGTTAAAACTCCCCTGCGACATATGCCACTCCATGGTACAGTATAAAGTATGGTGGATGCATCACCTATCGGCAATCTTGACATTAGGATAAATTCTTGCCATTGGTAGTGTAAAGCATGGTGGACGCATTATATATTGTCAACAATCAATTTTATAGCCTCATGCCAGTCATCATTGACTGTAATTGCCACTTCATGCGCAGATAAACAATATATAATTGTAATTGCCATTTCATGTGCAGATAAACAATATATAATTATACATAGTGTGGACGGACCATGCAGTTGGGAGGCTATGAATGGGTTAAAATCTAACTGAGAAGGAAAGGGGAGTGCTTACAAATAGTGGGGGTGGAGGTTAGTGACGATCACATTTATCCTAGGTAGATCGTAGGCGTTTTTCCATTCATACCTTACGTTGTGTTTACCTGGTAGAGGAGATGACGAGGAGGTATAGGGAGACGCACAGGATATTGCGTCAGTGAATTGACCTGGCCGGAAAGCGGAGGATTCGGTTGAGGAGGCGACTGTGATTGGTCGCCGGGGGATGGCTCTGACAGATGGGCGGGATCTGCAAAAGTACAAAAGAAGGTCCTATGAAGCGCGCGCGCTCATATACCCCGCATCCCCTGACGAAGCCACAGTCTGTGGCGAAACATGTCGGGAGGGGTGGTATAGAGCGACTTTTAAACAGTGAGCAGTGAAAGGGCAATTGTTATAATACGCTGCAGACAGCAGCTGAGCATATAAGGAGTGAGTGTGAGGCTATAGGAATTTAGATTGCAGCGGCAAGTCAAATCTCCTATGAGACAGGAATATAGGACGCAGTGCAGTGTTAGCAGAGTTTAGAGAGGAGGGCAGACAGTGATAAGGGAGACTGGTGAACCATTGATAGCCCTGCGGTCATACAAACAGCTACAAATAAGAGAACAGCAACAATGTTAGCTGTATGGTAACCTTGTAGACAGGGACCATTTATAGAGGAATTTGGCAGGAGAGATATCTTCACCAGCGTGCCGCAGTGATCCACTGTCAGGAATCTGTCTAACAATTGCCAGCGTTAATACCATCCTACATCAAATGGTGGGATGAGGTATACCCTACAAAGGGATCCTATTAAATTACTGTGCATGTAATCACACCCTGTGAATGCCATCACACCACTCCGATAATATCCCACATTACACTGTGACACTGACAATTTTAACAAATTATTTTCTTTTTGTAGTGTGTGTTTTCAAATAACTAATAAAGTAAAAAGATTTTAACATTGGTTAGGGACCCCTACAGGGATTTAAGGTCTTGATAGACCAATGCTGTATTTATATAAATATCCCGAGGGTCTCTAAAAGGGACTTTGATTAAAAATAAACCTTACACTATGTATCTTTATAGATGCATATACAGCTCAGCTACATGTGTCTTCTCCAGTCCCCTAACATCACTTTGGCTGAATGGTGTAACGGTCACGTCCACACACACACAGGGGGAGGGATAGTGACCACTGCGCTCTACCCTCACCCCTGGCCCTGCCTACTTGCCTCACGAGTCCTGATGATAGGGGACAACTGGACGACAGTCCCTAACTTAGGATACGTGCAGGGAAGACAGACAAGACAATATACGGAACATGAACGGACCGGGTCAGAACCAAGAGAGCTACGCAGTACAAAGGGTTAAGCAAAGAATGGTCAGGAGAAGCCGGGGTCAAATACCAGGAGAGCAGAGAAGTACAAGAGGAGTCCTAAGAGAGTAGTCAGGTGGGAGTCGAGGTCACAATACCAGGAGGGATGCGCAGTACAGGAGGAGCAGGCAAAGGATCGTCAGGGAACAGGATCAGGTGAGTAATCAGTAGTCCAACAAATAGCCAGGAACCTAGAATTAACAGGCAACCTGTGGCTAGCAGGCTGCCTGTATTTATAGTGGGGAGTGAGGGTCATGTGACGTGGCCAGCGTCACATGACCGACAGACCAACCAGTTGAGCACCGAGTGAGGCAGACTTAGGGGCAGGGAGCCACCCAGCAGTAAAGCTGCCCTGGGAATGAGGTCAAACACAGATCCTCATTCCTAAAGCTAAGCAACAGGTCTGCGGGTAATGGGGGACCGAGTGCACCTTCGGATCCCCGTTACAAATGGCTTCCTATACAGCCCTGCTACATCTTTATTCTACTCCCCCACTAACACTGTGTCTGAAAAGCTTCATATTCAGCTCTACTAAATTTGTCTGTTTATCTCTTCAACCAGCACTGTGTCAGAACAGCCGCATATTCAGCTCTACTACATCTGTTTCTCTCTTCAACCAGCACTGTATCAGAACAGGCGCATATTCAGCTCTACTACATGTTTCTCTCTTTAACCAGCATTGTGTCAGAACACCCGCATCTTCAGCCCTGCTACATCTGTTTCTCTTTCACCAGCATTGATGCTGACCTGCCACATATACAGCTCTGCTACATCTGTTTTTCTATTCAACCAGCACTGTGTCAGAACACCCGCATATTCAGCTCTGCTACATCTGTTTCTCTTTCACCAGCATTGATGCTGACCTGCCACATATACAGCTCTGCTACATCTGTTTTTCTATTCAACCAGCACTGTGTCAGAACAGCCGCATATTCAGCCTACTACATCTTTTTCTCTCTTCAAACAGCACTGTATCAGAACAGCCACATATTCAGCTCTACTACATCTATTTCACACTTCAACCAGCACTGTGTCAGAACACCCGCATATTCAGCTCTACTACATCTGTTTCTCTTTCACCAGCATTGATGCTGACCTGCCACATATACAGGTCTGTTACATCTGTTTTTCTATTCAACCACCAACGTGTCAGAACACCCGCATATTCAGCTCTGCTACATCTGTTTCTCTTTCACCAGCATTCATGCTGACCTGCCACATATACAGGTCTGCTACATCTGTTTTTCTATTCAACTAGCACTGTGTCAGAACAGCCGCATATTCAGCTCTGCTACATATGTCTCTACCACTACCACTAGCACTAGCCTCCAGTTGTGCCAGGTAAAATAATGCCCCCTTTAGTGCCCCCCCAGTTAGAATAATGCCTCCAGTTGTGCCAGGTAAAATAATGCCCCCTTTAGTGCCCCTGAGAATAATACTGTCTCATTATTGCCCCCAACAATAATAATGCCATTATTGCCCCCAACAATAATAATGCCCCCTTTAGTGCCCATAAGAATAATACTGTCTCAGTAGTGCCGCCAGGAAAAATAATTCCCTCATTAGTGCCCCCCCAGTTAGATTGATGCCTCCTGTTATGCCCCCATGTAAAATAATGCCCCCATTAGTGCCCCCCCAGTTAGATTGATGCCTCCTGTTATGCCCCCATGTAAAATAATGCCCCCATTAGTGCCCCCCCCAGTTAGGATGATGCCCCCCCCATTGATGATGCTCTTATTATTAAATCGTTGGTGGAATTAGTGGGGCATTTACAAATAATACTTACCCATGTCCTGCGCTGGCTGTTCTAAAGACGTCCGACTCCTTTCTTCATCCACCGAAGTGTTTGGGCGCCCGCGCATGCGCAGAAGTATCTTGTTCGGAGCCGCGGCACGAATTATACTTGATCTGCGCTTGCGCAGCCGCCCGACGTGCGCGTTCACATCTTATAATGCAGGCCGGCCACTAGATCACCAGGGTAAGTGGTGCGCAGGCGCGGCCCATGGATGCGGCCGGCGATAGGTGGCCGTATCCATGGGCAGCGAGTATAAACAATAAAATATGATTTTTTATTTTTATTAAAAACTATAACATTTAGAAAAAGCAATATATTTAGGAAAAGCCTCAGGGGGGGTGGGGGGGATGACAGATGATTATAAAGATGATAATACCCCTTTAATTCAATTATCTAGTCAACCAATCACATGGCAGTTGCTTCAATGCATTTAGGGGTGTGGTCCTGGTCAAGATAATCTCCTGAACTCCAAACTAAATGTCAGAATGGGAAAGAAAGGTGATTTAAGCAATTTTGAGCGTGGCATGGTTGTTGGTGCCAGACGGGCCGGTCTGAGTATTTCACAATCTGCTCAGTTACTGGGATTTTCACACACAACCATTTCTAGGGTTTACAAAGAATGGTGTGAAAAGGGAAAAACATCCAGTATGCGGCAGTCCTGTGGGCAAAAATGTCTTGTGGATGCTAGAGGTCAGAGGAGAATGGGCCGACTGATTCAAGCTGATAGAAGAGCAACGTTGACTGAAATAACCACTCATTACAACCGAGGTATGCAGCAAAGCATTTGTGAAGCCACAACACGCACAACCTTGAGGCGGATGGGCTGCAACAGCAGAAGACCCCACCGGGTACCACTCATCTCCACTACAAATAGGAAAAAGAGGCTACAATTTGCACGAGCTCACCAAAATTGGACTGTTGAAGACTGGAAAAATGTTGCCTGGTCTGATGAGTCTCGATTTCTGTTGAGACATTCAAATGGTAGAGTCCGAATTTGGCGTAAACAGAATGAGAACATGTATCCATTCTCTGATGGCTACTTCCAGCAGGATTATGCACCATGTCACAAAGCTCGAATAATTTCAAATTGGTTTCTTGAACATGACAATGAGTTCACTGTACTAAAATGGCCCCCACAGTCACCAGATCTCAACCCAATAGAGCATCTTTGGGATGTGGTGGAACGGGAGCTTTGTGCCCTGGATGTGCATGCCTCAAATCTCCATCAACTGCAAGATGCTATCCTATCAATATGGGCCAACATTTCTAAAGAATGCTATCAGCACCTTGTTGAATCAATGCCACGTACAATTAAGGCAGTTCTGAAGGCTAAAGGGGGTCCAACACCGTATTAGTATGGTGTTCCTAATATATCTTTAGGTGAGTGTATATGGATCACTCCATTCAAAAGTAAACATAATATGAGCAGCTCTCACCTGCCTGGAAATCCAACTCTGAGGCACGGAACCGCTCCCTCACCCGGTCTGGGAGCAAATAGGAATAAATTCAAAAGGAGTTGTCCAGCCTTTCTTCGTGGTAATCCAAAAAGCACTTTATTGAATAGTGGTTGCTAAAAACATCCAGGTACAAGTTGCATAGGTCTACGCATTTCAGGCAAAAAACAATTTAGCCCTTACTCATGAGTAAGGGATAAATTATTTTTTGCCCGAAACGCGTAGACCTATGCAACTTGTACCTGGATGTTTTTAGCAACCACTATTCAATAAAGTGATTTTTGGATTACCACGAAGAAAGGCTGGACAACTCCTTTTGCATTTATATATGGATCACTGTACCATACATTGCAGTAGTGTTCATGTATATATTTTAGCTGATAGCTCTATATACAATGAAGCAATACAAATACAGGGTAAACTTGACTCTAAATTAGGTTCATAATAAGATTAGGTGGAGCAACCGGTGTTCTTTATAAGGGAGCTTTCTGTGAATATTCAGTTATCTGATGAATAAGAACCACAAAAGTTCAAAACGCATGAGCAACATTATATAATGGATTTCCTTTCTTTTAATAATGTTTTTAAAGTAAGAACCAATAAATGTTTGGATTTTTAGAAGATCACATGAGTGCTGGAATTGGTAAAAAGCTATGTTCAGACCTACTTCAATGTACATTCTATGGACTGTGGATACAAAGTCTGGAGCTGGCCTCAGTGAGCTTTATTGAAACAGTTTTTGTTCGATATATCAAACCTATGCCCAGTTTATACACTTTAAGATTTTCCCAAAGAAAGATTACCCCAATGTGATCCTTGAGTGTGACCAGGCATATCAGAATTCAGTTTGGCTTGCTTTCAGAAACAGAATATTGTTAGGTATGGTTTGTGATCCATTATCAGCATAATGAAGACCCAGATCCAGTAATACACCTAAATATTATATGGGCCCCAGTCTTTATGAACTTTCTAGGATTCACCATAGCAATACCATTTAATATACATTGTAAGTATTATACAGCTTTTACCACATATAAAGTACCTTAAATATGAACATCTTTGTTGTTCAAATGCTGTTTCCTTTTTATATACCCCAATTTCTCATTTCCTATGTTTTGTGCCAAAAGGAAGCATACATCAAATTACAGAAATGTTTCCAAAATGAGACAAGTGGCAAATGAAAACTGCTTCAGGGTTAAATTCATCACTGCAGACATCATGGATTGATTTTGCTATTCCAATACTGTGCATTATTAGATAAAATCCTAATGCAATAGAAGCAGAACAGCAGACATGTTTGTATTCAGAGAAAATTCATCTAACCATTTGAGAGAAAAATGTTTGTTGAATCAGATGAATCCTCTAACATTTACTCACTTTTCTTTTCTCTACTATTTGTTCATATTTCACAAATATTCCCAGTCATGTTGAGCTTTCATGACAAGCTTAATTACAAACTGTGGTCTTCCTGGGAATATTTGCAGGTTTGTTTCGCTCAGAAAAAGAAAATTTGTCAGCATGCTTTGTGTTTTGACTCTAAATAGCAATGATATTCTGTTAACAAATTCATATGGACATTAAAGAAGAACATTGTAACCGTATTACGGTATGATTACAGTAAACAATAACATTGTGCGCCCGGTTTTATTATGTTTTATTATTATTATAGTGTTTTGGAAATACGGTTCTATAATTTGCTTGCTTATAAATTTAATGATATTTCAAATTGTTGCAGAAGAGGAAGATTGCAGAAGAACATGTTTATGTGCAAATTAATCCAATTACAAATATCTACTACATTATTGACAACACAAAGGAGATAAGCTATTGAAGTCAAGTACAGTTTCTGCCTAGCAGGGAATAATTACTTACTTACAGTGCATAATGCTGTAGCTTATTGCCTGAATAAGTATGTCTTTACATAACATAAAAGACCTAAACATTGAATCCAGAGCAAATGCCACCATGAAAGGTGTACAGTATAATGACCTGAGATATTTGTTTTGCATCAAACCACTGACAAAAACATTGCCAAGGCTGACCATGCTCATCAGGTAGCTGATCCAATTAGAAGGAGAAATAAGGAGTTGGAGCTGTGCCGCCAGTGGAATAGAACAGAATCTTGCCGCTGGGGTTCAAGATAAAAACTTTGTTAGTGACAATGCGTGTCAGCACTGAACCAGTGCCTTCTTCAGGCCGAAATGATTATAATTATTTTGGACTTATGAAGGCACTGGTTCAGTGCTGAAATACGTTGCCATCTATAATGCTTTCATCTTGAACGGCAGCGGCAGGACTGTGTTCTATTCCAGTGGTGGCGCTGCTCCAACTCCTCATTTCTCCTTGTCATTGGATCAGCTTTGCTTTTGAGAAAGACACAACTGCCAGCCATAAGTGGTATTCACCACATTGCCCTCATTAGAGTTGTGCCAAATCAAAGCGAGCCTCCACCTGTTTGAGTTTCATATTGCACCATTCCGATTGGCAATACTACCTATGGTGCACTGTGTATGATTTTATCTTCTCATCAGATAGATGTCAGTTAAACGCTTGTTCAGCCGACAGCTCTCTTTCCTGATACCCCACCACACCCTATACACATGCTCGCTCGGATCAGTCAAAAGTGCATGTGGCCTGAATGGGGAGAAAACCACTGTCAGACACCCCTCACACCTTTTGGCGTATATCCGCAAGAACAAAATGATCAGGTACTTGATATTCAACTGCCCAATCTTTAGCTTTCCTGACATGGTAGAATGACCAAGAAGAGAACGCTGTTCTTCAAAATGCTGTATCACCCATTGCTTGGGACACATGCTAAGGTGAACATTTCTCATGTGCAGGAGCTTTGGTAAGACCATGGAAAGCACAAAACTCCTACTTACATTCTTCTAATACAGTGCATTCACACAGGCCCCCTGGGTACAAACAACTGGATGGCAATTTCAGTTACATGCAAGAGCAGACAAAGAAGATTACTCAAATATAGTAAAAATATTTTAGAGAGATTTTACAAGGAGTGGGGTCATACAGGAAAAAATGCCATAAGCAACATTTTTATAGACAATTTCAGATCTGTATGTTCTCCTTATGTTTGAATTATTAAACAAAAATGTGAAAAAAAATTGCCACCTTTAAAGGCATATTTCCCTTTTAGCCCAGGTCCACACGTGTACAGTACTGTGCAAACCTTTCAGGCAGGTTTCAGAAAATGTATGCAAGTAAGAAGGCTTTAAAAAAATGTTTATAGTTTTATCAATTAACAAATTGCAAATTCAAGAAGCAAAAGAGAAATCTACAAATCTACAAATAAATTAATATTTATTGCCTTCAAAACAGTATCAATTCTTCAAGGTACAGTTGCACACAGTTTTTGGGGGAACTTGACAGGGAGGTCATTCCAAAACTCTTGGAGAACTAACCACAGATCTTCTGTGGATGTAGGCTTGGTCGAATCATTCTGTCTCTTCATGTAATCCGAGACTGACTTGATGATGTTGAGATCAGGGGGGGGCCATATCATTACTTCTAGGACTCCTTGTTCTTCTTTACGGTAAAGATAGTTCTTAATGACAATGGCTGCATGTTTGTTGTATGAGTTGTTGTACTGATGCAGAATGCGTTTAAATGTAAATTAACACTTTCATTTTTGAAAGCATTCTTAATTTGCATAATTTTTTTCATATGTGGCTAAAAGTTTTCCACATAACTGTATATCATAGATGCAGTATGACTCTGTATTTCGGATATATGAACTGCATCGACCACAGGTTTTACGGACATCATCATAGATCCCATCCATGTCCAAATTACAGTCAGTTCGGCCACTGGTCTAAAATACAGATGCATTAAACACCCATTTGGATCTGACTTCCTTAGGGCTCATTCAGACGTCCTTATGTGTTTTGCGGTCGGCTAATTGCGAATCCGCAAAACACGGATACTGGCCCGTGTGTGTTCCACAATTTTCGGACCGCACATGGCCGTAACTCTCATAGAAAATGCCTATTCTTGTCCGCAATTGCGGACAAGAATAGGACATGCTTTATATTATTTTCAGGGCCATGGAACAGAACAACGGATGCGGACAGCACAAGGTCTGCTGTATGCATCTTTTATAGCCCCATTGAAGTGAATAGGTCCACACCCGTTCCCGCAAAAATGCGGAATGGGTGCGGAACAAAACATACGGCCGTCTGAATGAGCCCTTATACTGTTATGTCATAAATCTGTGATATACTATATTAATGTCAGGTCCACCTTTGGGACAACACCAATTCTGAGAACAAAGTGACTGATATCTCCTTGGCTGTAATCTAGTTCTTAATCAAATAGCTCTGCCTTCCAACCAATGTGTATTCTGAGAATGGCTGGAGGCTATTGAAGTCAGAACCTGACCAGTCTGGAAGTGATGGTATGTAACTAGAATGACGTTTAATGGTGGGAACCTCCTTTAATGTTATAATGGGAGAAAACGTGGGAATATGTTTATATGAGTGTTTCACCTTTCAGACCCTCTTAAACTTTTTATTGTCTCATCAAATTTTACCTTATCATAAACATCCTGTATGTTCTTAGTTCATGATATGAATGCTGATGAGACACAACTGTCCAATTTGTTCATACGTATGGCTTAACTGTCTACTTGGACATACATTAGATCTGGGTTGTTTTTCTAATTTAATCTTGTGAATTCTTTTTGAGGTTTCCATATAAATTATCAGACAGTTTGAAGCTACCTGTATGCTTGTGCAATGTCCAAATTGGAATGGCTTACCATCAAAATGGGTCACCATCTGCTAAAATGACCTCGTCTGACCAACTGTGATTAAAAAAGATGTAGTTTTTCTTAGTGAGCTCAATTAAAATGCCTATTCTGCTGTTCTACAGTATCTACATTCTGGCCTCATCCTGCTGCTGTGTGTTCTCTGTGCAAATGAACACATACAGAGCTGGTGAGCAGAAGAGTGAGGAAGCAGATGTCAAGACAGTGTCATTGATAGTCAGGAAGCTGGCTTAATGAGCAATTACTTATTCTTCCAGCCAATATATCACAAATATGAAATTTTTTCGAACAATATCACTGCACTTCTCTAAAAACGCTTCTTGGAGAAATGTTCACCTCCTGCTGAGTTGTTGGTCATTAAACATTACAACTTATGATCACCCTTTGTCTAGGGATATTAATGCTAGCAACATCTCGGAAAACATTTTACAAATAAACAGAATAACAGATCCTACTGCTTACAAATTCAGGACGTTTTTTTCTGTACTTTTTGCACTTTTAAAAGCTGTAGATATTAAAGGAATTTTCCAGTATTACAATGTGGATTGCCTATCTTTAGGATAGGCCATCAATATCAGATTGTCTAGGTTGCAGAGAGTTGTACTCCCACCAATCAGCTGTTTAAAGGGGATACATTGTTCAGGCAAGTTCTGCAGATTCTTCATTATCTACATTGCTCTATATACTGTACCTGCATGCCATATATTTCATACATTTCATAGTGTCTGAGCTGAAAAATTATAGTTTTGTCACATTGACTTGAATGGGACAATAACCAGCACTAGTTGTTAAGTTTACTTTATCCACTAATATCCCTAAGTATTTGGCACTGGCAGTTTTACTCAGCTTTTTACTATTAAGTACATAATTGTACATTTTTGTTTCCTTGGCCAAATTGCATGTCCTTACATTTATACACTTTTGCCTTCATTTTGCATCTCTCCACCATCTCTTCGACAAACTGCAAGCTCCCCCAAATCCCACTTTAATATTATATTATCATTCTCTGTGTTGATTACCTTACCTTAGTATCACCTGAAAATTTTGAGCCTTCTACAAGGTCATTAATAAATGTATTAAATAGAATAGGGCCCAATTCTAACCCCTGTCACCCTGCTGGTGACTGTTACTCAATCTAAAACCTGTACCTTTAATAACTATCCTCTATTTCCTATCCATGAGCCAGCTGTTAACTTAATTACACATATTGTCTCCCAGTCCCAAATTCTCATATTTCATATGGTACAGAATCAACAGCAATACTCTTGTCCACTGGAACTTACATTCTCATAGATTAGAAATCACTGGGCTCCATAGCAAGAATCTAAATTGGGCCTCCATGCCCAATTCATAGCCCCTCCCACTTCTCATTCCTGGTCAGTATATACAGCAGTGTACTGATATGTGACGTATGAGGTAAAAATTGCAGCTCGTACCTCACATATCAGTACACTGCTTTATATACTATATATCTTAACACACTGCATCTATTGAACCTTGTACCTCATATATCAGTACACTGTTATGTATCATATATATCTGTACACACTGCATCTATTATACCTTGTACCTTACATATCAGTACTACATACCTGCGGCCACTGTATCTATTATACTGTATAATAGATGCAGTGTGTGCGTGTGTGTGTATATATATTGACTGTTGACCATAACAGGGGCATTGCAGTAGTCCAAAGATGTTTGGATTCCAGCCATTACACCACAGAAGGTAAAGAGTTCATTATTGATCTACTTAACCTAGTTCTACGACACAATTACTTTGCTTTTATGGATCACTTTAATTTGCAGTTACGTGGGACCGCCATTGGGTCTAATGTGGAGCCCACGTATGCAAATATATTCATGGTAGCCATTGAGGAGGACCACGTCTATGTATTCCACCACTTTAACCATATGTTGGGGTGGTGGCGATACATAGATGACATTTTCTTGATTTGGACTGGTGAAGAATCCATGTTACACAGTTTTCATCACTTTTTGAATCACATTGACCCTGACATTAGTTTTACACTGAAATCATCTAAAGAACAGGTTCAATTTCTAGACAAAACAGTGTATGTTTCAGACAACCATTTAAGTACTGATCTATACACTAAACCTTCTGACTGTTACACTCTATTGAGATATGAGAGCTGTCACCCTAGATCAACAATCAATGCTTTACTGTTCGGTCAGTTTTTGAGTATCAAACAAATTGTACAGGATCCCAATAGACTGACTATTAGATTCCAAGAAATTTCACAAACATTTAGACATAGAGGTTACCCAGGGGCGTAGCTAAAGGCTCATGGGCCCTGGTGCAAGAGTTCTGCTTGAGTCAAGGGGCAGGGGAGCACATAGCCTTACTGCTGCCAGAAGCAAACATTGAAAGGGCACCCCCTCAATCTAAATTCTTGACCTAACCCCTTCCCCCAAGCCAGAGGTGTAAATTGACCAGCATGCACTTTCTATAATGCCAGTGTCTTATGTGGCACAAGGGTTTTTGAACCCCCTCAGGCTCCTGAGCCCAGTAGTGACTGCTACCTCTGCACCCCCTATAGCTACACCCCTGAGGTTACCCCTCCAAAATCATACACAAGCACTTATCGAATGCAATGACTTATCAACATTTGGAGACAAAACAAGACAAGAGTACAAAAAGAAAAATATATTCAGAGTTCACTTCATCGGTTTATTTGTGTTGAAAGTGGTTAGTGGCCTATTTCAGTACAAAAATAAAAATAAATTCTCAGTTCACATCAGCGGTTATATGTGTTGAAAGCATTTAGTGGCCTATTTCAGTACAAAAAGAAAAATATATTCTCAGTTCCTGTCGGCGGTTTTATGTGTTGAAAGCATGGCTGGGAGTCAGCAGGGTGGCAGCAGTGGCAGGTCGGGAGCCAAATGTGCCCAGGGTAGACCACCTGCTTCGCAGAAGTCTACCTGCCCGGAAGTAGTGGTGCAGGGGTTCATGGAAGCAGCAACGGTAGAAGTCAGTCAGCGCGGAGTGTTGGGGGGGAAATCACCTGCTCGGTGGTGTGGCAGTTTATTGTTAAGCCGCCGGAGGAGATTAACACGGCCATATGTAGAATATGTGGGCAGAATGTGAAGCGTGGCCAATGTTGGCACCACAGCCTGCGTCAACATATGCAGCGTCACCATATGTGGTATCCTGATGCTGCTGCTACTGCCATCTCCACAATTGGTCACCTTGCCACTTTGTGGTATCCTCCTGATGCTGCTACTGCCATCTGCACACTATGTCACGTTGCCACTCTGTGGTATCCTGATGCTGCTGCTGCTGCTACTGCATTCTCCACACTTGGTCACCTTGCCACTCTGTGGTATCCTCCTGATGCTGCTACTGCTACTGCTACTGCCATCTCCACACTTGGTCACCTTGCCACTATGTGGTATCCTTCTGATGCTGCTGCTGATACTGCCATCTCCACACTATGTCATCTTGCCACTCTGTGGTATCCTCTTGATGCTGCTGCTGTCGCCACCTCCAGACTTGGTCATTGTGCCACTCTGTGGCCTCCTCCTGATGCTGCTGCTGTCGCCACATCCACACTCTGTCATTGGGCCACTCTGTTGCCTCCTCATGCTGCTGTGCCACCTCCACAATCTTTCGTCATCATGTCACTCTGTGGCCTCCTGATGCTGGCGCCACATCCAGACTCTGTCATTAGGCCACTCTATGGTCTCCTCATGCTGCTTCCTCCTCACCACTATGTCATCGATCCACTCTGTAGACTTCTCATGCTGTTCTCACCCTCCCCACTTCATGACTGGGCCCACTATTTTGCCTTTAGGCCTGGCTGACATAATGATTTATTTGACCTTTTTTCTTATATGTCAGAAGGAAAAATGAGACGCACAATGGATCCTGTGTAGCAGCTGTAACGCCTGTATAGTTCCATCAGAATTGGCTTATGATTTGGTAGCCAAAATCAGGAGTGGGTACAAAACACAGAAGACATGCAAATATTCCATTCAGGTGTCATCTCTGTTTTGATCCACTCCTGTTTTTTCTGCCATTAGCAATACTGATGGATTATTGAGCAAATGCTGTTGAGTGAAGGCATATGCTCCACAGACAGGATCTGTTTTTTGTGGGTTATTGTTATGACGGATCAGAGGAAATTAACAAGTTTAATAGAACAGGTTCTGTAGACATCTATGTGGAATCAGCTGGTGACAGTGTAAAAGGAGTGTGCTTCTTCTTGGCGCTAACATCGACCTGTAAGGCTGAGTTCATCCTTGAGTTATTTGGTCAGTTTTGGCCCCGTGACTGCCCTAATAAGTGAAGTGTGCAGTGATTCTAAGAGCGACACCTGTCATCTGCATATCATACGGACTCACAGTATTATTTCACTACCAAAGCAGACTCCCTATGCGTGTTACTACAAGGCACAGTGTTCTACACCACTACACCCTGTACAGAATTATTAGGCAAATTAGTATTTTGACCACATCATCCACTTTATGCATGTTGTCTTACTCCAAGCTGTATAGGCTCGAAAGCCTACTACCAATTAAGCATATTAGGTGATGTGCATCTCTGTAATGAGAAGGGGTGTGGTCTAATGACATCAACACCCTATATTAGGTGTGCATAATTATTAGGCAACTTCCTTTCCTTTGGCAAAATGGGTCAAAAGAAGGACTTGACAGGCTCAGAAAAGTCAAAAATAGTGAGATATCTTGCAGAGGGATGCAGCACTCTTAAAAGTGCAAAGCTTCTGAAGCGTGATCATCGAACAATCAAGTGTTTCATTCAAAATAGTCAACAGGGTCGCAAGAAGTGTGTGGAAAAACCAAGGCGCAAAATAACTGCCCATGAACTGAGAAAAGTCAAGCGTGCAGCTGCCAAGATGCCACTTGCCACCAGTTTGGCCATATTTCAGAGCTGCAACATCACTGGAGTGCCCAAAAGCACAAGGTGTGCAATACTCAGAGACATGGCCAAGGTAAGAAAGGCTGAAAGACGACCACCACTGAACAAGACACACAAGCTGAAACGTCAAGACTGGGCCAAGAAATATCTCAAGACTGATTTTTCTAAGGTTTTATGGACTGATGAAATGAGAGTGAGTCTTGATGGGCCAGATGGATGGGCCCGTGGCTGGATTGGTAAAGGGCAGAGAGCTCCAGTCCGACTCAGACGCCAGCAAGGTGGAGTACTGGTTTGGGCTGGTATCATCAAAGATGAGCTTGTGGGGCCTTTTCGGGTTGAGGATGGAGTCAAGCTCAACTCCCAGTCCTACTGCCAGTTTCTGGAAGACACCTTCTTCAAGCAGTGGTACAGGAAGAAGTCTGCATCCTTCAAGAAAAACATTATTTTCATGCAGGACAATGCTCCATCACACGCGTCCAAGTACTCCACAGCGTGGCTGGCAAGAAAGGGTATAAAAGAAGAAAATCGAATGACATGGCCTCCTTGTTCACCTGATCTGAACCCCATTGAGAACCTGTGGTCCATCATCAAATGTGAGATTTACAAGGAGGGAAAACAGTACACCTCTCTGAACAGTGTCTGGGAGGCTGTGGTTGCTGCTGCACGCAATGTTGATGGTGAACAGATCAAAACACTGACAGAATCCATGGATGGCAGGCTTTTGAGTGTCCTTGCAAAGAAAGGTGGCTATATTGGTCACTGATTTGTTTTTGTTTTGTTTTTGAATGTCAGAAATGTATATTTGTGAATGTTGAGATGTTATATTGGTTTCACTGGTAAAAATAAATAATTGAAATGGGTATATATTTGTTTTTTGTTAAGTTGCCTAATAATTATGCACAGTAATAGTCACCTGCACACACAGATATCCCCCTAAAATAGCTAAAACTAAAAACAAACTAAAAACTACTTCCAAAAATATTCAGCTTTGATATTAATGAGTTTTTTGGGTTCATTGAGAACATGGTTGTTGTTCAATAATAAAATGAATCCTCAAAAATACAACTTGCCTAATAATTCTGCACTCCCTGTATAAAGCCTCTAAGCAGCCAGAAAATAGCAATTTTTTTACGTAATTCGCCGCAAATATATTTGGATCGAACCAAATTTTCCCTAAAAATTTGGCGAATTAATTTTTTTAAAAGTTCTCTAAACAAAACGACCAGATACTTGTAGACATGAAGATTAGTGTTGAGCGGGAGGTGCCATATTCGATTTTGCGATATTTCGCGATATTTCGATTTATTATTCGACTTATATTCGTCGAAATCGAATAGTCATCATTATTCTATTTATCTCGAATAATATGCGATTTAAATATTTGCGTATTGCGATTTTCTTTACACTGTATAAGGCACTTTCATATTGGTTGGCTATGGCTATGTCTATGGCTAATATGTGTATTTTACGAATATTCACTATATTGCTATAACTTTGATTTTTAGAATATTACGAATATTCTAAAATACGAAGTTACAGCAATATTTTACACATAATTTAGCTAATACAGTGCTCTAAACTTTTTTTATAGTCTCGTTTTTTGGTCTTTTCTGAACTTACACTATTAAAAAAAATACTACAGCACTATATTAGCTAAAGTGCAGTCTATATGTGTATTTTTCGAATATTCGCTATATTGCTATAACTTCGTTTTTTTGAATATTCTTCATATTCTAAAAACGAAGTTATAACAATATAGCGAATATTCGTAAAATACACATATAGACTGCAATTTAGCTAATATAGTCCTATCATTTCTGAGACAAAAAAATTAGACTATAAAAAAAGATTATAGCACTATATTAGCTAAATTGCAGTCTATATGTGTATTTTACGAATATTCGCTATATTGCTATAACTTTGTTTTTTAGAATATGAAGAATATTCTAAAAAACGAAGTTATAGCAATATAGCGAATATTCAAAAAATATATTGCTATATATTAGTTTTTTCAAATATCTGTGGAATAATCGAAATCTTGATTTAGATTTTTTTTTTGTTCCAAACAATATTCGTTTTTTTTTATTCACTATCGCTGTCCCTAATTTAAATAAAGCGGGTAACGTAAACGTGCGTGAAAAAGCGTATGATGTAATTTACAGTACTAGAACCGCCCAGTGACTGTGACCAGTGTCTATAAAGCATTCATCATCACTATTTGAACTTTACAAGTAAATGACTACAATGGCTACTGGAAGTACGTCAAAGTTCAGACACATATTTGAGAAAGATGAGGACGACATCATATTAACTGTAAGTAATATTCTCTTAAAGCATATAGGTTGTTTGTGTAGATATTGCATGCAGCACAATGATTGTTCTGTAGATCACGAATTCTGAAATATTCGTAGATGTGATTATCTATATTGATCCGATTTTATTTTTTGGACTGTATGTCTCGAAGGGCATACGGTTGTGTGCAAGTGGCGTAAGTGTCTAAAGTAGCTAATAAATATAAATTACCCAAAAAAATAACATTAAACTGTATCCGAACTATCTCTAATCTAAAAAACACTATAATGACCATAAACGTGTAACTTTTGGATTTAGATGTAAATCTTAAGTGTTTATACACCTACTCCACACAATGCACTAATTCTCTGATAAACTAAATTGCATTAATATTTTCTTTTCTTTTAAACATACAGTAATCAATAAATGCCATAAACGAATCGCCAAGTACCAGAAGGAGCAAGAAAAGGATCGATTGGCTCTACATAAGCTTCTGCGGCGGGTTTCAAAAAAGGTTCGGAGGATGGATCAGAGGAACCGTAAAATAATAAAACATTTCATGAAAACAAAAAAATAATAAGCCAAAAATGACTGTTATTGTAAAAATGTTTGATATTGTTATTGTTTAAATGTTATTAAAAATATTTATCTGCCACAGACTTGATGTGTCCGATCTTGAAAGTTCTATCAGTCAGAGGAATGCATCGTGTCGTGTGTAGCTAATTTTGTACTTCTTTTTCTTGTTGTTTAAAAAATTTTTTTTTATTTTAAATGAAAATTTTAGAAAGTCAAATAGTGTAGTTTTTTTTCATGTTAGCCCATTCCTGCTGCACACTTACAACATGATGCTGTCAGAGGTGTCTTAGTTTATTTTCGGTGTTGTCCTGGTCTGGTAGGGGCCCATTCCTGGGAACAAATTCCTGCTGCACACTTCGAACCTGCTGCTGGCTGTCGTGCTGAGTTAGCTAGCTATGTGTAGCCCTTATACTGGACCCTTAACATCTACCTGGTGCTGATGCTGAAGTCTGTCCTGGCCCTGATGACTTATGTGTGGGCCTTATACTCCACCGTTACCGATACTTGCTGTTGTAGGTCCTGAAAATGCTGAGTTATGTGTGGGGCGTATACTACAGTGCTACTATGTACCTAATGCTGTCTGTTCTGCTGACTGTCCTGACCCTGGAATAAAGGGGCCTTACAACAAATGTCTAAAATTACACCGTAACATTACATTAAAAAAAACAAAGCACACGTTATCAAACTGAAAAAAATGTTTTTATAACAAAAATAAGAAAGCAAGCCTCTATGGCAACTTTTTTTTAGCTCCAATAATACTGTATCAATTTTTTGGAGCTGGTGAAGGTGTTCTTCCTCCATTTGCCGCAACCTCTTATTGAATTGATGCTGAATTTTTTTAAGCTGCCCAAAATCTTTGAGGAATTGCTTTTTGGTGGTCTCCAATTCCTTTATGGCCTTGTTCACTACTGGAAAAAAAAATAAAAGATTTAAATAAGGGTTACTTACAAGACAATTAGTGCATTGTGTGCAGTATGTGTTTAAACATTGGCGATTTACATCTAAATACAATAAATATTGATATTTACATTAATTATATTTAGGTTTTCTTAGTGATAGTTCTGATAGAGTAGAATGTTATTTATTTTGTTAGTTAATATTTTTTCTGTAGTTTACATAATATGTTGCATTTTTCCCCCCCTATAACACTAGTTTCTGTTGTCCCCTCATTGTTGCCACTTTTAACCACTTCACGGGCGGCCATTAAGAGTAGGGCTCAGCGGGACGTGACTTGATTCAGAGGGACAGTCTATTACGGACCAACAAACACCCTGCCCCCAGGCATAATCGTTTGTGAACCGGGGTGCAAATGCAACTCAGCTAAACAGGCAGCCATGTTAACTAAGGGTTGCTATTTTTCAGATTCATTACACATGTGCATTACAGCTCCTGAGATTCAGGGTGGTGTGGGGATCGTGAGATGCTTGTGAATATGTAATGTATATCAAATTATACAGTAGGTGAACCCGATTTTGTGTCAATCTCGCTGTATTTCTCGGCGAGATTGAGCACATACGAGCCCCATCGCGGGAGCCAGCGCCGAGCTGGCTTGCCGCGATGGAGACAGAGCCGTCATAGAAGCGACGGGAGATCCGACTTGGATTCCCGCCAATTCTACACGTGTGCGGCGTTTGTTATGAATCCTGAGGGGGAAGTCCCCGCCGGATTTTAAATAAAAATCCGGCCTGGGTCCCGCCCTCAGGAGCATACCGGGCCCTTAGGTCTGTTATGGGTTGTAAGGAGAGCCCCCCCTACGCCGAAAAAAACGGCGTAGGGGGTCCCCCTACAATCCATACCAGACCCGTATCCAAAGCACGCTACCCGGCCAGCCAGGAAGGGAGTGGGGACGAGCGAGCGCCCCCCCCCCTCCTGAGCCGTACCAGGCTGCATGCCCTCAACATGGGGGGTTGGGTGCTCTGGGGCAGGGGGCGCACTGCGGCCCCCCCACCTCAGAGCACCCTGTCCCCATGTTGATGAGGACAGGGCCCCTTCCCGACAACCCTGGCCGTTGGTTGTCGGGGTATGCGGGCGGGAGGCTTATCGGAATCTGGGAGCCCCCTTTAATAAGGGGGCCCCCAGATACCGGCCCCCCACCCTAAGTGAATGAGTATGGGGTACATCGTACCCCTACCCATTCACCTGCAAGAAAAGTGGTAAAAACACAAATAAACCACACAGTGTATTAAAATATTTTATTTTTCTGCTCCGGAGGCCGCCCCCTGTCTTCTTTATTAGCTCTTTTACCAGGGGGGGGCTCTTCTTCTTCCGATATCCCGACGGGTCTTCTCCGCTATCCGGGGGGGTCTTCTCAACTCTCCGGGGTTCTCCTTCTGTCTTCTCCTTCTGTCTTGTTGTCTCCTTCTGTCTTCTCCTTCTGTCTTGTTGTCTCCTTCTGTCTTCTGTCTCCGGGGTTCTCCTTCTGTTTTCGCCTCTCTCTGTTGTTGACTCGGCGCACCCCGGTTCTTCGTCTCGCGAGACTCGGCGCACCCCGATTCTTCGTCTCGCGAGACGTCTCGCGAGACGAAGAACCGGGGTGCGCCGAGTCAATAACAGAGAGAGGCGAAAACAGAAGGAGAACCCCGGAGACAGAAGACAGAAGGAGACAAAAAGACAGAAGGAGAAGACAGAAGGAGACAACAAGACAGAAGGAGAAGACAGAAGGAGAACCCCGGAGAGTTGAGAAGACCCCCCCGGATAGCGGAGAAGACCCGTCGGGATATCGGAAGAAGAAGAGCCCCCCCCCTGGTAAAAGAGCTAATAAAGAAGACAGGGGGCGGCCTCCGGAGCAGAAAAATAAAATATTTTAATACACTGTGTGGTTTATTTGTGTTTTTACCACTTTTCTTGCAGGTGAATGGGTAGGGGTACGATGTACCCCATACTCATTCACTTAGGGTGGGGGGCCGGTATCTGGGGGCCCCCTTATTAAAGGGGGCTCCCAGATTCCGATAAGCCTCCCGCCCGCATACCCCGACAACCAACGGCCAGGGTTGTCGGGAAGGGGGCCTGTCCTCATCAACATGGGGACAGGGTGCTCTGAGGTGGGGGGGCCGCAGTGCGCCCCCTGCCCCAGAGCACCCAACCCCCCATGTTGAGGGCATGCAGCCTGGTACGGCTCAGGAGGGGGGGGGGCGCTCGCTCGTCCCCACTCCCTTCCTGGCTGGCCGGGTAGCGTGCTTTGGATACGGGTCTGGTATGGATTGTAGGGGGACCCCCTACGCCGTTTTTTTCGGCGTAGGGGGGGCTCTCCTTACAACCCATAACAGACCTAAGGGCCCGGTATGCTCCTGAGGGCGGGACCCAGGCCGGATTTTTATTTAAAATCCGGCGGGGACTTCCCCCTCAGGATTCATAACAAACGCCGCACACGTGTAGAATTGGCGGGAATCCAAGTCGGATCTCCCGTCGCTTCTATGACGCGCTTGCTGGGATGTGCTGTCACTATCCCAGTGAGTGCGAGATCTCGGCACCATGTTGCCGAGTATCAGCGCGACGCTGTCGTGCTAAAAACACAATGTCAGAAACACCTACTGTAGTAATGTGTGCACATATTTACCCTCCCGGTGGGGGGTGTAGACCACCTCTTCCTCCTCTTCTGGAGCTGGGGGGGGCGGAATCAGGTGGCTGGGAAGGTCCGGCCTCCTCCTTAGTCGCCTCTGTATCACCAACATCTGGGGGTGAAGTGGCCTGCACATTTTCTTCCTCCTCCATGGGTGCCTCCACATTTTCTACCTCCTCCTCCATGTGCGCCAACTTTTTTTTTTTTTTTTTGTGGTGGCGGACCGAGGGAACAGGTTTACCTGTAATAATGACACAATGTTAAGAATTTACACAAACAACTCATAAATCATAACAAAGGTAAAGATCAAGAAATTCCTATATGGTGGAATCTGCATGGGATTATGAATTATACCAATAGTGGATTTACCTTATAAAAAAAGAAGAAAAAAAAAGGGTTATAGATGGGTAAATCTAGTCTAAGTTACAAGGTAGGATGAGGTAACATGGGATTTGTTAGGAAGGTGCCCTATAGGGTATTGTGACTGGGTAAGGGATGTTTAGGTAAACCAAACAACAGTTCAGAAATTAGATAAGGGGTTATTGGATGGTGTTATGTTGGGTATATAATTTTTTGTGGCTGCCAGCGTTAGACTGTCTGCCAAGCCGCATTTTGAAGATCTGCTGCCAACCCGCCCTACCTTCCTGTTGATTTAGTTGTCAAGGTAACTTTATAATTAGAAGGAGGCTTAAAGTCTCCCCTTTAACTGTCCTTTTGACTGTGACCACCCCTTTAACAGTGACTTTGATGGTGACCGGCCCTTTCACCGTGACTTTCACGGTGAACGCCCCTTTAACTGTGAACTCCACAGCTCCAGTCAATTGGCAGTTAGGATTTAAGCAAAAGGCTGGCAGGCTTGTATTGGATAATACAGGTCATTTTTTTTGGAATATCTTGTGTACGTCGTAGAGAGCCGAGACCCCTGCAAGATTTCTTTCCAGGTAGCAAGGGATGTGTATACCAAGTTTCATTGAAATCGATGGTTGCGTTTTGGAGTTTTTGTGGAACATACATACACACATACATCCATTTTTTTTATATATATATATATATATATATACAGTACAGACCAAAAGCTTGGACATACCTTCTCATTCAAAGAGTTTTCTTTATTTTCATGACTATGAAGGTATCAAAACTATGAATTAACACATGTGGAATTATATACATAACAAACAAGTGTGAAACAACTGAAAATATGTCATATTCTAGGTTCTTCAAAGTAGCCACCTTTTGCTTTGATTACTGCTTTGCTCACTCTTGGCATTCTCTTGATGAGCTTCAAGAGGTAGTCCCCTGAAATGGTTTACACTTCACAGGTGTGCCCTGTCAGGTTTAATAAGTGGGATTTCTTGCCTTATAAATGGGGTTTGGACCATCATTTGCGTTGAGGAGAAGTCAGGTGGATACACAGCTTATAGTCCTATTGAATAGACTGTTAGAATTTGTATTATGGCAAGAAAAAAGCAGCTAAGTAAAGAAAAACGAGTGGCCATCATTACTTTAAGAAATGAAGGTCAGTCAGTCAGCCGAAAAATTGGGAAAACTTTGAAAGTAAGGGCTATTTGACCATGAAGGAGAGTGATGGGGTGCTGCGCCAGAAGACCTGGCCTCCACAGTCATCGGACCTGAACCCAATCGAGATGGCTTGGGGTGAGCTGGACCACACAGTGAAGGCAAAAGGGCCAACAAGTGCTAAGCATCTCTGGGAACTCCTTCAAGACTGTTGGAAGACCATATCAAGGGACTACCTCTTGAAGCTCATCAAGAGAATGCCAAGAGTGTGCAAAGCAGTAATCAAAGCAAAAGGTGGCTACGTTGAAGAACCTAGAATATGACATATTTTCAGTTGTTTCACACTTGTTTGTTATGTATATAATTCCACATGTGTTAATTCATAGTTTTGATACCTTCATAGTCATGAAAATAAAGAAAACTCTTTGAATGAGAAGGTGTGTCCAAACTTTTGGTCTGTACTGTATATATATATATATATATATATATATATAAATGGATGTATGTGTGTATGTATGTTCCACAAAAACTCCAAAACGCAACCATCGATTTCAATGAAACTTGGTATACACATCCCTTGCTACCTGGAAAGAAATCTTGCAGGGGTCTCGGCTCTCTACGACGTACACAAGATATTCCAAAAAAATGACCTGTATTATCCAATACAAGCCTGCCAGCCTTTCGCTTAAATCCTAACTGCCAATTGACTGGAGCTGTGGAGTTCACAGTTAAAGGGGCGTTCACCGTGAAAGTCACGGTGAAAGGGCCGGTCACCATCAAAGTCACTGTTAAAGGGGTGGTCACAGTCAAAAGGACAGTTAAAGGGGAGACTTTAAGCCTCCTTCTAATTATAAAGTTACCTTGACAACTAAATCAACAGGAAGGTAGGGCGGGTTGGCAGCAGATCTTCAAAATGCGGCTTGGCAGACAGTCTAACGCTGGCAGCCATAAAAAATTATATACCCAACATAACACCATCCAATAACCCCTTATCTAATTTCTGAACTGTTGTTTGGTTTACCTAAACATCCCTTACCCAGTCACAATACCCTATAGGGCACCTTCCTAACAAATCCCATGTTACCTCATCCTACCTTGTAACTTAGACTAGATTTACCCATCTATAACCCTTTTTTTTTTTTTTAAGGTAAATCCACTATTGGTATAATTCATAATCCCATGCAGATTCCACCATATAGGAATTTCTTGATCTTTACCTTTGTTATGATTTATGAGTTGTTTGTGTAAATTCTTAACATTGTGTCATTATTACAGGTAAACCTGTTCCCTCGGTCCGCCACCACTAAAAAAAAAAAAAAAAAGTTGGCGCACATGGAGGAGGAGGTGATACAGCCGGCATCCGGCCGCACTAACAGGAAGCGGCGATCGCGCCGCCCCTGCCATTCAACCCCTCAGGTGCCGCGATCAAGGCTGATCGTGACACCTGTGACCTGATGCGCCTCCATCTTCCTTCCAATCGGAGCCCCCGCAGTGAAATCGTGGGGCTCCAAACGGTTGCCATGGCAGCCTGGACGCTGCTGAAGCTATTCAGGCCTGCCATGGCTTTCTCCATACTGAGCTATGCACGAGGCACAGCACAGAATGGAGTGTGTAAAAATCCTATTCACCGTAATAAATCTCTATTATGGTGAATAGGAGAGGGGATCAAAAGATCCCATGTACGAGGCCCCTATGGGGGCTAATTGCTGTAAAAAAAGAAAGTTAAATAAAGTTTAAAAAAACACCACTATATTAAAATTTTGAATCACCAACCTTTCCCAATTTTACATATAAAACTACATAAACAATTTTAAAAAAATAATATTGTGTATCGCCGCGTCTGAAAATGTCTGAACTATTAAAAAAAAATGTAAAAAATTATTGTGCGGTGAACGCAGTAACCGAAGAAAAAATTAAAAACACGCGATTTGCAATTTTTTTGGGTCATTTTTAATAAAAATGTCAGGTCATTTTTAGTGAATAGTGAACGCTGTGATGTCAAAACCCCAAAAACCTTGGTGGAATTTTGTATTTATTTCAATTTTGGCACACAAATATTTATTTTTCCTTTTTTCTAATGCAAAACATGGTAAATTAAATGGTGGCATTAAAAAATGCATCTTGTCCCGCAAAAAATAAGCCCTCATATAGCTATGTGAACGGAAAAGTAAAAAAGTTATGGCTTTTGGAACATGAGGAGGACAAAACAACAATGTAAAAATGAAAATAGGCCTGGTCTTGAAAGGGTTAAAGGGGAAATATTAGATTTAAAGTTACCGATATAAGATCGGATTGTATTGCGATTATATGTATGTAAGGTCTGAGCAATCAGATAATGGCCAGCTAAGCTGCGATGTACCTGTCTAGTTAAGTTACGGTATTGTGTGTACTGCTGGTTTGCATCCCCGTGGTGCACCCTGGGTAACGCTAAATGAACCATCAAAACCTGGCGGTCTGACAAAAAAAGCTCATGGACAGAAATTTTAATCTATATATATTGTGTGGATGGTATATAGTGTGTGGTATATATCGCATGGCAGGAAAACGGACGCGCTATGTGCATGTGATAGATATTTATCTGTCGTCCATGAATAAATGCTACTGACATAGTGCTGTGAAGAAACAAGAATACCCAATCAGTAGTATCTGCTATTGAGGGGGGCGGGCGGTGGAGGAAAAAAAATATAAAAAAAATGTTTGAATCATTGTAGTTCTTATTCGCATACACGAATATTTAGCAACACTCAATCTACATATAAATAATTTTGATGTAGATCGAGTGTTGCTAAATATTGTTCTGACATGCATGCAATATGAAATAAAATATAGTGCTGTAATACAATATTACCTACAGTGAGCAGAACTTCTTCTTCATCCTTTTGAAATCGAATTCTTGCCATTTTCGATCGCCGATTTTTCATTAAATTAACTAACTAACGCCAAACTCCACTGGAAGCAATGCAAAACCGAAACCAGGGAACATGTCACGTGACATGATTACGTCACTCATAAGATCTACTCCTCACACGATTATTCAGAACATTCCCGATTTTCGGGTAAAAATCGGGAATTCGAATAACAAGATTGATTCCACCCTGCTTCTTGCAATATAGCGAATATTCGAAAGAATAATTTATAATCGATCAATTTAGCTAATACACTGCGTGCAGAATTATTAGGCAAATGAGTATTTTGACCACATCATCCTCTTTATGCATGTTGTCTTACTCCAAGCTGTATAGGCTCGAAAGCCTACTACCAATTAAGCATATTAGGTGATGTGCATTTCTGTAATGAGAAGGGGTGTGGTCTAATGACATCAACACCCTATATCAGGTGTGCATAATTATTAGGCAACTTCCTTTCCTTTGGCAAAATGGGTCAAAAGAAGGACTTGACAGGCTCAGAAAAGTCAAAAATAGTGAGATATCTTGCAGAGGGATGCAGCACTCTTAAAATTGCAAAGCTTCTGAAGCGTGATCATCGAACAATCAAGCGTTTCATTCAAAATAGTCAACAGGGTCGCAAGAAGCGTGTGGAAAAACCAAGGCGCAAAATAACTGCCCATGAACTGAGAACAGTCAAGCGTGCAGCTGCCAAGATGCCACTTGCCACCAGTTTGGCCATATTTCAGAGCTGCAACATCACTGGAGTGCCCAAAAGCACAAGGTGTGCAATACTCAGAGACATGTCCAAGGTAAGAAAGGCTGACACACAAGCTGAAACGTCAAGACTGGGCCAAGAAATATCTCAAGACTGATTTTTCTAAGGTTTTATGGACTGATGAAATGAGAGTGAGTCTTGATGGGCCAGATGGATGGGCCCGTGGCTGGATTGGTAAAGGGCAGAGAGCTCCAGTCCGACTCAGATGCCAGCAAGGTGGAGGTGGAGTACTGGTTTGGGCTGGTATCATCAAAGATGAGCTTGTGGGGCCTTTTCGGGTTGAGGATGGAGTCAAGCTCAACTCCCAGTCCTACTGCCAGTTTCTGGAAGACACCTACCAAGCAGTGGTACAGGAAGAAGTCTGCATCCTTCAAGAAAAACATGATTTTCATGCAGGACAATGCTCCATCACACGCGTCCAAGTACTCCACAGCGTGGCTGGCAAGAAAGGGTATAAAAGAAGAAAATCTAATGACATGGCCTCCTTGTTCACCTGATCTGAACCCCATTGAGAACCTGTGGTCCATCATCAAATGTGAGATTTACAAGGAGGGAAAACAGTAAACCTCTCTGAACAGTGTCTGGGAGGCTGTGGTTGCTGCTGCACGCAATGTTGATGGTGAACAGATCAAAACACTGACAGAATCCATGGATGGCAGGCTTTTGAGTGTCCTTGCAAAGAAAGGTGGCTATATTGGTCACTGATTTGTTTTTGTTTTGTTTTTGAATGTCAGAAATGTATATTTGTGAATGTTGAGATGTTATATTGGTTTCACTGGTAAAAATAAATAATTGAAATGGGTATTTATTAGTTTTTTGTTAAGTTGCCTAATAATTATGCACAGTAATAGTCACCTGCACACACAGATATCCCCCTAAAATAGCTAAAACTAAAAACAAACTAAAAACTACTTCCAAAAATATTCAGCTTTGATATTAATGAGTTTTTTGGGTTCATTGAGAACATGGTTGTTGTTCAATAATAAAATTAATCCTCAAAAATACAACTTGCTTAATAATTCTGCACTCCCTGTATAGTGGTATAATCTTATTTGTGGGCCATTGGCCCACGAGCAAGAAACAGTGAGGGATCATGTTTTTTCAGATGTTTAAAATTTATGAATATTCGATATAGCGAATATATAGCACTATTCGAGAAAAAAATTGCTATTCGAATATTCGCGCTCAACACTAATGAAGATTGGGTAACTAATATTAAGATCTTGTTCTATCTTTGAATAAATGCTCTCATATGAAGGTTTTACCATGGTTCTCACAGTCCCCTGATCTGAATATCATTGAAAATCTGTGCTTAGACCTCAGAAGAGCAGTGCATACAAAACAACCCTGGAATCTCACAGAACTGGAAGACGTTTCACCTTTGAAAGAACTGGAAGACGTTTGCAAGGAACAATGGGTGAAAATCCTTCAAACAAAAATTGAAAGACTTTTGGCTGGCTACAAAAAGTGTTTACAAGTTGTGATACTCCCCAAAGGGGTTGCTACTAGGTACATACTAGGTAATCATGCGGGGGGCCAAACATTTGCTTTGGGACTTCTTTCTTTTTTTATTTTGAAAATGTAAAAGATTTAAAATATATATATATATTTTTTGCTTAAAATATAAAGGGAATGTGTCATCTTTAACTTTATGTCTTTCGGAGATCGTTTCATCTTAAACTTGCTTAAAGAGGACCTGTCACCACTCAGGACCTGCCTGTTTTAATAGCTTCATTCATTCCCCACGTAATAACAATTTTGGAGCATCTATTCTTATGACTCTATGTTGTACCATTCCTTTATTATTTCTACTAGAAGTTATGAATGAATTGCTAGCAGTCTGCAGTAAGGGAACAGAGGGGTGGTAACAAGTTGGGGGCATGTTCCTGTGTAAGACCGTGAACTGGGGAGGGACCCCTAGGATACAGCAAAATCACAGACAAGAAAAGTGACACCGACACCAGCATTTGTGCAAAAAAACTGAAACTTTATACTGAACAACACAAAGTTACATTCCCTTCCCTTGTCCCCAAACGACACTGTTTCACGTGTCCTTACTACTCCCAGCCTAGATGCCGGAGTAGCTTTGTAACACAGCAATAACAGAATACACAGGATACCCTATACTCCAGGCTCAGAGTCACAGTCCCGGTCCAACTGAACAATCCTAACACGGCGGCACACACAGCAGAGCCTGCAAGTGGATACTGTGCCCCAGGATCTGCGTACACGGCAGAGCCTACAAATCAATACCGTGCCCCTGAGTCACTGACCTGAGCATGTACTATATCCATTGGTTTCTCCAAACCGAGCAGCAAGTCCCTGCCACAACATGTGATCCTGCAGGACCTGTAACTTTGACCCTCTGTTCTGATCAGCTTCCTGATGCCGATGCTCATCCCTAGGAACAGAATCTGGATCCACATGGTCCTCTAAGACAGTTCACAAAATGCTTCTTCTCCAGGCTGAGTAACTTTACCTCTTATGGCAGCCCCGACCGTTTCACGGCTCTTCCAGCCTTTCGGGAACCGATCCTCTCTCTCCTGGACTTGCACAGTCTGAAAATGGCAGCACTCAGGCTGGACTGGCCCACAGGGGTACAGGTGAATCCCCTGGTGGGCCCCTAGTTTATCACCCCCTGCACAAGTGGCAGATAACACAGTAGACTTACTGTGCCACATACATATATTCAATGTACAGCACCTCAACCAGCCTGTGTTCATATAAAAAATGGATAGATTATTGAAGAAATTCCCCAGTTTATTATTATAGACATGATCAGAGCTGAGATGACTTCTAGGTATAGAGGAAAACTAGCCAGTATCCTCTTTTCCCCAGGACCTACCTTCTTAAAGTTGCTGCAGGGACCCCCATATTCGGTCATCTGGTAGCATCTTGCTGCTGTGTGAGCAGGTAATATTTGAATGTATGCGTATGGTGGGCCTCCAAAAAGAATTATACTGGTGGTCTCTAGGCACCCCAGTCCGACACTGGCAGCACTGATTGGATAGAGTGAGTCTGTGCAGGTACACACACCCAACTGGTTACCACTCCTCTATACCCTTACTGCAGACTGCTAAAAATTCACTCATAACTTCTAGGAGAAATAATAAAGGAATGGCACAACATAGAGATACAAGAATAGATGTTCCAGAATTGTTATTACATGGGGAATGCATGAAGCTATTAAAACAGGCATGTCAGGAGTAGAGATGTCCCGAATAGTTTGCCGGCGAATAGTTCCCGGCGAACATAGCTTGTTTGCGTTCACCGCGGCTGGCTGTCACGGAACCATGAACCAGACGTACAACAAGAGATAAGTGAAAATAAGAAGGCTTTATTGAAAATGAAGCTGTAAAGCAAAAGTCCAAACGGATGGTGAAACCGAGCAGAGTCTTTGCGAAGCCAGAGGTCAGGAACCAGAAGGGTAGTCAGACGAAGCCAGGATCAGGAACCAGCAGGGTAGTCAGACGAAGCCAGGATCAGGAACCAGCAGGGTAGTCAGACGAAGCCAGGATCAGGAACCAGCAGGGTAGTCAGACGAAGCCAGGATCAGGAACCAGCAGGGTAGTCAGACGAAGCCAGGATCAGGAACCAGAAGCAGCAGCAGTCTAGAAGCATGTGAACACAGGAGGACCAAGCAAGGAACTGAAGCCACAGACCTCCTATATATATGAGCTAGGCATCCAGCTCCTCCCAGGGGAAGGAGGAGCCGCAGGGTGGAAGGCTACAAGAAACCCAGAACCCAAGATGGCCGCCAGCACATGTCAAACGAAGGAGAGCAGCAAGCAGGTAAGACCATGACAGTACCTCCCCCTCAAGGGCCCCTCCTCCGCGGAGCACAAAACGGTTTCTGAGGGAAGCGTGCGTGGAAGGCTCGGAGCAAGGCAGGAGCATGGACATCTGCGGAGGGAACCCAGGAACGCTCCTCTGGACCATAACCACGCCAATGGACCAAAAACTGCAACCGACCGCGGACCAGGCGTGAGTCCAGGATATTGCTCACCTCATATTCCTCACGATTGCCCACTTGGACCGGACGAGGCCGAGGAACCGAGGAAGTGAAACGATTACACACCAGTGGCTTCAACAGGGAGACATGAAACACGTTGGAGATCCGCATGCCAGGAGGAAGCGCAAGGGCATAGGCTACCGGGTTTACCCTGCGAAGCACTCGGAAGGGACCAACAAAGCGAGGCGCCAGCTTGGGAGTGGGCACTCGAAGGTTGAGGTTGCGGGTGGACAACCATACACGGTCTCCGACCTGGTAGGAAGGAGCAGGCGCTCGTCTGCGATCAGCCTGGAGTCTCTGGCGCTGCGCAGAGACCTCAAGGGACTTCTGGATCTGTACCCAAGAAGCACGTAGGACGGAAAGGTGATCCTCCACAGCCGGAATATCCTGGGGAGAGAATACCTCCGGTAACACGGCAGGTTGGAACCCATAATTGGCCATGAAGGGAGACGTCCCAGAGGAAGAGTTCACCGCCGTGTTCCTGGCAAACTCAGCCCAAGGCAGGAGGTCAACCCAATTGTCTTGGTGATCGGAGACATAGCAACGAAGGAATTGCTCCAAGGCCTGATTGGATCGTTCTGCGGCCCCATTGGACTGAGGGTGGTAGGCCGAGGAGAAGGAGAGATGAATCCCCAACTGGGAGCAAAAGGCGCGCCAGAACCTGGACACAAACTGACTCCCCCGATCCGACACAATCTCCTTAGGCAAACCGTGCAACCGGAAGACCTCCCTGGCAAAAATCGTGGCCAACTCTTGTGCAGAGGGTAACTTCTTGAGAGGAACACAGTGGCACATTTTGGAAAACCGATCCACAATCATGAGAATGACCGTATGGCCTCGGGATGCAGGGAGGTCCACAATGAAATCCATCCCCAGGTGTGACCATGGGCGCTCCCCGGTGGCTATGGGTTGCAGAAGGCCCAACGGAAGGTGCCGAGGGGACTTACTCTGGGCACAAACGGAGCATGCCGCTACATATGCGGCGATGTCGGAACGTAGGGAAGGCCACCAGAACAGACGTGAAACAGCCCAGGACAGCTGATTCTTTCCAGGATGCCCCGCGGTCTTGGAGTTATGGTAGGTTCGCAACAACCGAGTGCGCAACTCCTCAGGCACAAAACATCTGCCGTTGGGTCTCCCAGAGGGAGCACCAGATTGAGCCGCCAAAATCTGCTCACCCAGGGGAGAGGTCAGGCTGGTGCGAATGGCGGCCAGGATCTGATTCGGAGGTATGACCGAAGTCGGAATCGACTCCTCCCTGGACAGCTCGGAGTACTGCCGTGATAAGGCATCCGCCCTGATGTTCTTGGAACCGGGTAGGTAGGAGACCACGTAATTAAAACGTGACAAGAACAGAGCCCATCTGGCCTGACGTGGTGTCAATCTCTTGGCCTCAGAAAGGTAGGTCAGATTCTTGTGGTCCGTCAGGATGAGAACCGGAACCACCGAACCCTCGAGCAAGTGCCTCCATTCTTTAAGGGCCTGCACGATGGCCAATAACTCCCTGTCACCAATCTGATAGTTGCACTCCGCGGAAGACAGTTTCCGGGAGTAAAACCCACAAGGAAGCAGAGGACCCTCTGGTGTTCTACGCTGAGACAGAAGGGCGCCTACTCCCGTCTCAGACGCGTCCACCTCGAGGACAAAGGGCAACCCAGGGTTGGGATGCGACAGAATCGGAGCCGACACAAAGGCGGACTTTAGGGCCTCAAAAAGCTCGGATGGCCTCGAGCGGCCAGACCTGGGAATTACTGCCCTTCCTGGTCAGATCCGTGAGAGGCTTGGCCAGCATGGAAAAGTCCCTGATGAACTTCCGATAATAATTGGCGAAGCCCAAAAAGCGCTGCAGGGAACGAAGACCACTGGGCTGGGGCCACTGTAAGACAGCCGAAACCTTCTCAGGATCCATGGAGAACCCCTCAGCGGAAATGATGTAACCTAAGAAGGTTACCTGGGATCGGTGAAATTCGCATTTCTCAAGCTTACCGAACAGCTTGTTCTCTCGTAACCGTTGCAACACTCGTCTGACATCCAGAATGTGGGCCTCCATGGATTCAGAATATACCAAGATGTCATCCAAATAGACTACCACACACTGCTGCAACAGGTCACGGAAAACATCGTTGATGAATTCCTGAAAGACTGCGGGCGCATTGCACAACCCAAAGGGCATAACCAAGGATTCGTAATGACCGGTCCTGGTGTTAAACGCGGTCTTCCACTCATCGCCCGCCTTGATCCTTACCAGGTTATATGCCGCCCTCAGGTCGAGTTTGGTAAAGACCGTGGCCCCTTTAAGGCGATCGAACAGCTCGGAAATCAAGGGTATCGGGTAAGCGTTCTTGATCGTGATGCGATTGAGACCCCTGTAATCGATGCAAGGCCTCAACTCACCGCCCTTCTTTTTCACAAAGAAAAATCCAGCCCCTGCCGGGGACGAAGACTTGCGAATGTGTCCGCGTGAAAGCGCCTCCCTCACGTACTCCTCCATGGCCTCATTCTCCGCTACCGACAGTGGATAGACTTTGCCACGAGGAGGAACGGCACCAGATTGTAACTCTATGGCACAATCGTATGGGCGGTGCGGAGGTAGGGCAACCGCGCGCACCTTATCGAATACATCCCGGTACTCCTCGTATTCAGGAGGCAACAGAGAGTCCGAGGAAGTACACAGCAACTTGACAGACCCATGGATGCAACTAGCCCCACACTGCGGTGACCACGAGAGGATCTCGACCGATCTCCAATCGAAAGTCGGATTATGCTTCTGGAGCCAGGGGTACCCCAAGACCACCGAGTAGTGTGGAGACGAAATAACCTGGAGGCAGACCGACTCTCTGTGAACGGCACCAATGGCTATCCCCACTGGAAGGGTCTCATGAGTCACGTGTGGCGGCAGAAGGGGTCTGCCGTCTATCGCCTCAAGAGCCAGTGGGGAACCTCGAGCCTGCAGAGGAATGGAATTGGCGGCAGCGAACACACTATCAATGAACAAACCACCAGCACCAGAGTCCACCAACGCCTGGGTCGTCACCGAGCCCCCGACCCAGGAGAGGACAACAGTGATCAGTGGTTTGTCAACACGGGAAACCGGGGACGAGGAGACTCCACCCAAGATCTGCCCCCGACAGGATCTCAGGGTACGAGCGTTCCCCGGACGGTTTGGACATGCCAACCGAAAATGCCCACCGAGACCACAGTACATGCATCGGCCCTCGCGTCTCCGGAGTGCCCTCTCCCCCTCGGACAGGCGAGCAAACCCCAGCTGCATGGGTTCACCCCCAGACAAGTCATCCCCAGGAGGCGTGGGAGGAGAGGGAGGCACGGGTGGGACAGCAAACGTAGGCACCAATCTGTTAGAAGACCTCCGCAGGTTCTCCTTAAAGGAAGGTCTCTCCCTGAGTCTGGTGTCAATCAAAATCAGGAAAGAAATAAGAGACTCGAGCTCAACTGGTAGGTCCTTAGCTGCAACCTCATCCTTCAAGGCATCCGAGAGACCATGAGAGAAAGCAGCGACCAGAGCCTCATTATTCCAGCCCACCTCTGCTGCCAGGGTACGAAACTCAATGGCGTATTCAGCTACGGATCGTGAACCCTGTCTGATGGACATAAGGAGCTTCGCAGCAGAGGCAGCACGAGCCGGCACATCGAATACCTTCCGAAGAGAAGCAACAAAACCGGAAAACTCGGCAACCACCGGATTGTTGTTCTCCCATAAAGGGCTGGCCCAGGCCAAGGCCTTGTCCGAGAGCAGCGAGATCAAGAAGCCCACCTTTGATCTCTCAGTAGGAAAGGCATGTGGCAGCAACTCAAAATAAATGCCCACCTGGTTAAGGAAACCTCGGCACTGAGTTGGCTCTCCCCCAAAGCGCTGTGGAAGAGGGGCAGAACCGGTCATACCCCGAAACACCGCAGGCGCAACAACAGGTGTCGGGGTAGACTCTGGCGCAACAACCGGAGCGGCAGTAGGAGCGAGCCCAGGAGCGACAACCGACCCATCGGCAACGGGAGCGAAATGAGCCGTGCGTTCAAGCAGGGTTTGCAACGCCACAGCGAACCGACCCAACAGGTGATCCTGCTGATCAAGTCTGGCAACCAGCGTGGGTAGCGAGGATGGCCCTGTACCGTCAGAATTCATGGCTTGGCCCTAATGTCACGGAACCATGAACCAGACGTACAACAAGAGATAAGTGAAAATAAGAAGGCTTTATTGAAAATAAAGCTGTAAAGCAAAAGTCCAAACGGATGGTGAAACCGAGCAGAGTCTTTGCGAAGCCAGAGGTCAGGAACCAGAAGGGTAGTCAGACGAAGCCAGGATCAGGAACCAGCAGGGTAGTCAGACGAAGCCAGGATCAGGAACCAGCAGGGTAGTCAGACGAAGCCAGGATCAGGAACCAGCAGGGTAGTCAGACGAAGCCAGGATCAGGAACCAGCAGGGTAGTCAGACGAAGCCAGGATCAGGAACCAGAAGCAGCAGCAGTCTAGAAGCATGTGAACACAGGAGGACCAAGCAAGGAACTGAAGCCACAGACCTCCTATATATATGAGCTAGGCATCCAGCTCCTCCCAGGGGAAGGAGGAGCCGCAGGGTGGAAGGCTACAAGAAACCCAGAACCCAAGATGGCCGCCAGCACATGTCAAACGAAGGAGAGCAGCAAGCAGGTAAGACCATGACACTGGCGAACATATGCGATGTTCGGTCCGCCCACTATACATCATCATTGAGTAAACTTTGACCCTGTACCTCACAGTCAGCAGACACATTCCAGTCAATCAGCAGCAGACCCTCCCTCCCAGACCCTCCCACCTCCTGGACAGCATCCATTTTAGATTCATTCGGAAGCTGCATTCTCAGTGAGAGGAGGGAAAGTGCTGCTGCTGCTGATTCAATAGGGAAAGCGTTAGCTAGGGCATTGTTCTGTGTCCACAGACTCATCTGCTGTAAGGACAGCGTCCTGACAGCCCCCCAAAAAGCCCTTTTCAGGGCTGGTACATCAGTCTGCTTTTTTTAAATTTTTATATATATGTATATATATATATATATATATATATATACATATATTGCAGTTGCCTGCCCGTGTGTGAGAGGCTGCAGGCTCAGTCACAGACAGTACTGTGTGCACACCATTCATACAGGGTGTGACAGAAAATACCTTGCAGATAAAAAAAATTCTATTTAATATTTTTCTGTGATCTAATCACATTTGCAAGCCAGTGTGTGTCAGGCCCACACAGACTGTATTGTGGCCACTGGCTAGTGGCTAGGCCTCCACTCATACCGTTACAGGGTGTCACTCACTCACAAATACCTCGCAGATAAAAAAAAATTCTATTTAATCTTTTTCTGTGATATAATCACAGTTGCAAGCCAGTGTGTGTCAGGCCCACACAGACTGTATTGTGGCCACTGGCCAGTGCCTCTTCATGTTTAAGCAGCCATAATGTTTTTTTTTCCCATTGACATGGCTTATATAAGGTCTAGTTTTATGCAAGGGAAATTTCATTGTTTGGTGCTGTTTGAGGGTAAATGTAATTTACATACCTTTTTTTGCATTGTAAGTATAAAAAAATACATTTTTGAAATAGTTTTTTTTTTCTTTACTGTTAAATGAGTTGTTCAGGTTATTTTGGTCATGTGCATACCTTATAAATGCAGCTGTTTTCTTTTTTAGTTTTTACATAAAGTATGCTCCGTAAAATGTATTTTAAGAAGAAACATTGCTTATTTTTTGTGAGCTTTTTTTATTTCATTTTTTTTTTCATTACATTTTGATAATCACAGGTATTGCTGTCTTGCTAAATTATTTTATACTTCCAATGTATTAGCATACCCCTGTACTCTGTATCTGTATGGCATGGGCAGTGGTTATGGCAACAGTAGTGTGCCCTAAAGGCAGGATTATTTAGCTTATAGTCCTGGGGTCCTTTTTTTGTCCCCAGGGCTGACTACAGAGGGCTTAGTCAGTCTCCGATCAGATTATTGGGACCCAATCAGAAGAGAAAATCCCCTTTGATCATGTTGTGGTCACAGACTTCAGCAATCATATGGTTAACAATTTCGATTGGAGCTATCTCCAATCTTGGCTGTAGAGCAAAAGCCTGCTCTAAAAATAAGATCTGTTAACTGCCTCTAACAGCCATGACAAAAGACAGTGGTTGGTCCTCAAAGGGGTTCTCTCACTTCAGCAAATGGCATTTATCAAGATAATACAAGGCACTTACTAATGTATTGTGATTGTCTATATTGCCTTCTTTGCTGGCTAGACTCATTTTTCTATCACATTATACACGTCTCGTTTCCTTGGTTGCAACCACCCTACAATCCATCAGCATGGCCATGCTTGCATACTAGAAAAAAACCATCAGCCTATGTGTTCTTCCAGGGTCCCAGTCACCTGAGAGGCTGGCCCTTTTTCTTATAATGTGCAATCACGAGCACCACTGCTGGATTGCAGGATGGCTGTAACCACCGGAAATGAGCAGTGTATAATGTGATGGAAAAATGAATCCCGCCAGCAAAGGAAGCAATATGGATAATCACAATACATTAGTAAGTGGCTCATATTAACTTTCTCTACATGATAAATGCCATTTTCTGAAGAGACAAAAACCCCTTTAAGAAGTAAAAAAAAAATGAAAATGAAAAAGCAAAATGTTTGTGGTAGGAAGGGGTTTAAAGACTTTACATACTAACTACATGTACAGATTCTGGAGAAATGGGATATGCTTGGTTAGAGGTATGCTGTCGTTTTTTTGGCGATCCAGTTTTTATGGAAAATTTCACTGCTAATTTAAGTGATATTTACAGAATAGAGAGAAGACTGAAGGCATTCATAGACCTAGAATCTGTTCTATCACCATCAGTGAAATTTCTAAAGAGAACAATTATGAAATAACTATTGTAGAGAAAGCTATGAAAAACAATGTCAACACATTGTCAAATCTCCAGCTGCAAGACAGTTCAGGCATAAGTAATGATATTACTGGAATACTGTGAGCTAGTGCAGAAAAGATGGATAGATTCAAATGCATCAGTAGGTCGCAGGATATAGAAGCACAATCACCCCAAATCAAATAACAGTTGGGTGTTTCTGTTTATACGTTTGTTTACTGACTCACATTGGGTTTGCTGATTGAGCCGGTTTAAATAGTTTTCTCAATGTCACCATCTCATCTGGTCTTAGACAGCCAGGAAGAGTGTATCTGATTAAAGAATGAACGGGTAACCCCATGTATGATATGGTCTTGTCAGTCCATTGCTTCTGCAGCAAAAATAAAATGTCTCTGTCTGGAAAACATTACATTTCAATGAGAAGAACTACTACAGAAGGTCCTGTCTTTTACCTGTTCAGTAGAGGGCATAGGACATTCTGTGGGCATAGTAGACAATGAAAGCACATCTTTAATTGACAACTGGTTGTCAATTAATACAAATGTTATGACCATATATCATAGATTCACCCAGTGCCTTCAAGAAACAGATGAAGCTTGGATAAGTTTGTCAAACACAGTAGTGTTAACGTTGTTCTTTGGCACAACCCATACTTATCATTACTTGGCATATAATTGTATGTTATCTGCAATTTGACAAGACTGCTGGTATATGTTCTGTATGCTCTTGAGCATCACACAATGTACAAGTAATTCATTTTACTTATTGGTGTGGCAACATTTGTCTCTGTAGAGATGCATAATCTAATCATGTGCTACTTAATGGGAACATATCACCTACATTTTTTAAATAATTGAAACCAGATAGTAACACTAACATAGTTTGCAAGGCTGAAAATGACATACAATCTGGTCCATAAATATTGGGACATCAACACAATTCTAACATTTTTGGCTCTATACACCACCACAATGGCTTTGAAATGAAACAAACAAGATGTGCTTTAACTGCAGACTGTCAGCTTTAATTTGAGGGTATTTACATCCAAATCAGGTGAACGGTGTAGGAATTAAAACAGTTTGCATATGTGCCTCCCACTTGTTAAGGGACCAAAAGTAATGGGACAGAATAATAATCATAAATCAAACTTTCACTTTTTAATACTTGGTTGCAAATCCTTTGCAGTCAATTACAGCCTGAAGTCTGGAACGCATAGACATCACCAGACGCTGGGTTTCATCCCTGGTGATGCTCTGCCAGGCCACTACTGCAAATGTCTTCAGTTCCTGCTTGTTCTTGGGGGCATTTTCCCTTAAGTTTTGTCTTCAGCAAGTGAAATGCATGCTCAATCGGATTCAGGTCAGGTGATTGACTTGGCTATTACATACCATTCCAATTCTTTCCTTTAAAAAACTCTTTGGTTCCTTTTGCAGTATGCTTTGGGTCATTGTCCATCTGCACTGTGAAGCGCCGTACAATGAGTTCTGAAGCATTTGGCTGAATATGAGCAGATAATATTGCCCGAAACACTTCAGAATTCATCCTGCTACTTTTGTCAGCAGTCACATCATCAATAAATACAAGAGAACCAGTTCCATTGGCAGCCATACTTTACCACGCCATGACACTACCACCACCATGCTTCACTGATGGGGTGGTATGCTTAGGATCATGAGCAGTTCCTTTCCTTCTCCGTACTCTTCTCTTCCCATCACTCTGGTACACGTTGATCTTGGTCTCATCTGTCTATAGGATGTTGTTCCAGAACTGTGAAGGCATTTTTCGATGTTGTTTGGCAAACTCTAATCTGGCCTTCCTGTTTTTGAGGCTCACCAATGGTTTACATCTTGTGGTGAACCCTCTGTATTCACTCTGGTGAAGTCTTCTCTTGATTGTTGACTTTGACACACATACATCTACCTCCTGGAGAGTGTTCTTGATCTGGCCAACTGTTGTGAAGAGTGATTTCTTCACCATGGAAAGAATTCTTCAGTCATCCACCACAGTTCTTATCCGTGGTCTTCCTGGTCTTATGGTGTTGAGCTCACCGGTGCATTCCATCTTTTTAAGAATGTTCCAGTTCCAGTTGTTTTGGCCACGCCTAATGTTTTTGCTATCTCTCTGATGGGTTTGTTTTGTTTTTTTCAGCCTATTGATGGCTTGCTTCACTGATAGTGACAGTTTTTTGCATCTCATCTTGAGAGTTGACAGCAACAGATTCCAAATGCAAATAGCACACTTGAAATGAACTTTGGACCTTTTATCTGCTCATTGTAATTGGGATAATGAGGGAATAACACACACCTGGCCATGGAACAGCTGAGAAGCCAATTGTCCCATTACTTTTGGTCCTTTAACAAATGCGAGGCACATATGCAAACTGTTGTAATTCCTAAACCATTCGCCTGATTTGGATGTAAATACCCTCAAATTAAAGCTGACAGTCTGCAGTTAAAGCACATCTTGTTCGTTTCATTTCAAATCCATTGTAGTGGTGTATAGAGCCCAAAAAAAATGGAATTGTGTCGATGTCCCAATATTTATGGACTTGACTGTACGTCCATCCACTTTAGCCTATTATCCTACAAAGTTGATCCAGAGGAAGGCAAATGAGGTAGAAGATAATTTTCCTCATTTTAGGGGGAAAAAAATTCCTTCCTGACTCCAATCAGGCAATCAGAATAACTCCCTAGATCAAAAACCCATCTCTAGTATCTATAACCTGTAATATTATTACACTCCAGACATACATCCAGGCCCCTCTAAAACTCTTTTACTGAGTTCACCATAATCAACTCCTCTGTTAGAGAGTCCCATAGTCTCACTGCTTTTACAGTAAAGAATACCATTCTCTGTTGGTGTAGAAACCTTCATTCCTCTATACATAGAGAATATCCACTTGTCACAGTCCTGGGTATAAATAGATTACGGGAGAGATCTCTGTACTGACCCATAAAGGAGTTATCTGAGACCAAATCAAACCTCAAGATGTGGCTGACCTGCAGTGGTGATGATTCTAATCTGGTCCCTGCCACTGTATTCAGTCTGTGTGGCTCCCAGACTAGCACTTCCACTCCCCTCTGCTCTGATATCAACATTCATCACTAGAAATGGCCTTGCGGTTCGCCTGGCGGTCGTTTCGCTGCGAACTTTGCTCGTTCACCATTCGCCGAACATGCAAACATGGCGATGTCCGCCGGCACCATATTCTTTTGCATTGCGCTGAACTTTGACCCATGGCACATCAATCAGGTGGGACAGAACAGCCAATTGAGACGTTTCAGCACATAGACCCACCCCCACCCTATCACAGAACCCAATCTGGCAGTCATTTTACATTCTGTGTTTTGCCAGTGTAGGGAGAGGTTGCTTTGTGGAGCAGGGACAGATTGCTAGGGACACCAAACACTAGATAATAGGGCCACAAAAGTATTTTTAAGGACTGGTATAGGTGTGCTATCGATAGGTGAGATATACTGAGGGGTGTGATATACCTATAAAATACTTTCTAACATAGAACATATATTATAGTGCATTTGTATTGTGCAGCAGTTGTGTGTGGTTCTGCTATGATACCACAGGTATATAGAGGGACAAGCTTTATTGGAACAACTATTTGCAACGGGTGTGATATACCTGTGGCCCTCAAAAAAACTGATTGAGGGGTGCGATATACCTGCTGCCACAAAATACTGATTAAGGGGTTTGATATACCTGCTTCCACAAAATACTGATTGAGGGGTGTGATATACCTACTTCCACCATATATGGATTCAGGGATTCTATATACCTGTTCCCATAAAATACTGATTGAAACCTGCGATACACTGGCTTCCACAAAACAATGATTGAGCGGTGCGATATACCTGCTTCCACCAAACATTGATTTAGGGGATATATATACCTGTTTTCACAAAATACTGATTGAGGTGTGCGATATAACTGCTTCTACAAAATACTGATTAAGGGGTTCTATATACCTGCTTCCACAAAATACTGATTGATGGGTGCGATATACATGCTTCCACAAAATATTGATTGAGGCCTGCGATACACTGGCTTCCACAAATAACTGATTGAGGGGTGCAATATACCTGCTTCCACCAAATATTGATTCAAGGGTTCTATATACCTGCTTCCACAAAATACTGATTAAGGGGTTTGATATACCTGCTTCCACAAAATACAGATTGAGTGGTGCGATATACCTGCTTCCACAAAATACTGATTAAGGGGTTTGATATACCTGTTTCCACAAAAGACTGATCAAGTGGTGCGATTTCCCTGCTTCCACCAAATATTGATTCAGGTGTTCTAAATACCTGTTTCCACAAAATTCTTATTGAGGTTTGCGATATACCTGCTTCTACAAAATACTAATTAAGGGGTTCTATATACCTGCTTTCCACAAAATACTGATTGAGGGGTGCGATATACCAGCTTCCACGAAATACTGATTGAGGCCTGCGATATACCTGCTTCCACAACTACTGCTCTTCTCTAGGGATTTTGACACAGGGTCATTTTGAAAATGACAGGCAGAGGAAAAGGCAGGCCGTTCCGCAGGGGTGGTAGAGGTCGGGCAGGTGCACCAAGCCGGAGCCTAAGTGGGAAGTTGGAGAAGGTGCGTGCGATTAGTCAAAGGACGCACCAGAGTTGGTTGAGTGGCTCACTCAGCCTTCCGCTTCTGCACCCTCCTCATCCTCTGTATTTACACCTCCTCACTCTCTGCTATGTTCACCAACAAAGACACCAACACCACCACTACTACCACCATAGGCCCGTCCACTTGAGTCAAAGGAATTATTTTCCCATTCATTCCAGACCTTACCGATGCGCAGCCATTCTTGGCATCGGATGAGGAAGAGGAGGCAGCAACGGCCACCACCCAGTGGTCTGACGACAGTACCTAGATCAGCCCAAGGAGGGTGGTCCCTGCTGTTACTGCCTACTCCGAGATCTCTAATGTCAGTGATGGTGAAGGTGACGATGATGACGTGTTGATGGACGTCACATTGGTGCCCACAAGAGAGGAAGAGGAGGGCAGTTCAGAGGGAAAGACGGAGCAGCAGATAGGGAGGAGAAGCAGGAGAAGCAGGCAGAACTCACAGTGCACAGGAGGCAAAAAGCAAACTGCAAATGTATCTGGAGTGAACCATCCACCATGCACGATCACATCTTGCGCTCCCAGCACGCCGGCACATGCCTCCGCAGTGTGGGCTTTTTTTTTTTTACAGCTGCTGACAAAAGTGTTGCCATCTGCAGCCTGTACTGTCAACAGATAAGTCGTGGTAAGCTCAACACTCACCTAGGGATGACCGCCTTAAGAACGCACCTGGGCCTCCCATCACCGAGCCCAGTGGGAGCAACGCAGTCAGAACCTACAAAGCCCACACTCCCAGCACTCCACATCCTGCCTCTTCTCCTTCTCATCTCTCTCCATTTGTCCTCCACTCCACCTTCCACCGTGCCTTCATCGCATTCAATCTCACAGAAGGCAGGCTTCTGTGGCCCAAATTTTTGAGCGTAAAAAGTTGATTACGCTGGATAACCGTTTTGCCCAACGGCTGGCCTGCTGGCATGTCGGAACTGCTAGCCTACCAACTACTGTCATATAAACTGGTGTACTAAAAAGACCATTAGAAAATTTGTGGCCATTGGCACACCACAATGGAAAGGTCCCCGGAAGGAAATATTTTCCCAGAAGGGCATCCCAGAGCTATATGGCCATGTTCAGCAGCAAGTGAATATATCTCTGGCTCACAGTATAGGTGCCAAGATACATCTGACCACAGACAAGTGTCTAGCAAACACGGGCAGGGAAGGTACATAACTTTTACTGCCCACTGGGGTGAACCTTCTAATGGCCGTCAAGCATGTAACCTGTGGCACCCGTGTGGATTTGGTGTTATCACCACGGATTGCATACAGGCTTTACTCTTCTTCTCCTCCTCCTCCTCCATCCTCCCGTCCTCCTCCTCGGCTGACTCCTCCTTTTCCACTGATACCGCCTCTTCCGCTGCACCCCTAAAGCTCCCCAGAACCTATTTGATGTGCCAGATGAGACGTTGCCATGCTGTGCTGCAGCTGTTGTGCCTGGAAGCCAAGAGCCACACCGGTCCAGCACTGCTTTCAGCTCTGCAGTCACAGGCCAATCAGTGGCTAACCTCACTCAATTTGACAGTTGGTAAAGTGGTGTGCGACAATGGTGCCAATCTGCTGAGCGCGCTGAAGCATGGCAAAATGACACACGTGCCGTGCATGGCACACGTCCTGAACTTAATTGTGCAGCGATTTATTGACAAATACCACTCTCTGGCCATTTTAGAAGATCTTACACGGCCATGGCTCGCCTTGCTGACGTTCAGCAGAGACACCACCTGCCCGTCAGACGTCTGATTTGTGACAGCCATTAACGACTACCTGTATGAACTCTGCAGCAGGACAGGTTCTGGGGAGCTTGGTTTCTTTTCACCGCGCCAGTGGCTTCTCACGCGCGACACATGCAGACTTCTGCGGCCATTTGATGAAATCACAAAACTTCTTTCTGAAGCGTGCATTGCATCCTGTCATTGATCAAGCCATTGAGGAGCAGGAAAATGAGGAAGTCGCAATGCTGAATGAATTCCCAGGGAAGGCTACTCCATCTGAGAGAAGTCAGCAGGAGTCTGAAGAGGAGTCAGAGGAGGATGGTGGTTGGGGGGGAGGAGGAGCAAGAAGAGTAGGCTTTGAGGAGTCTTTTTAACTTTTCGGGGATCTTGGTGTTGTCCGTGGCTGGTGGGAGGAGACTGAGGATGACATTTTCCTGGGCGGTGAGCAGGAACCAGGGCACCCCACCGCTTCCAATTCAGTGCAAATGGGGCCTTCATGTTCCAGTGTTTGAAGAGTGATTCCCGTATAAAAAGCATAAAGGGCAAAGACCAGTACTGGGTGGCAACATACTTAGACCCCCGGTACAAACACAAAATGGCGGACATGTTACCAGCATCACAGATGGCTGTCAGAATGCAGCATTTCCAGGCCTTGCTGCAAGAGATGCTGCATTCTGCTGTTGCGGGCACTGGCAGAGGAATTTCCATCCACAGCGAAACAGGTGCGGTCACCAATCCTACCGTGCCTGCAAGATAAGGGCGGTTTTAAGATGTGTTGGTCACTTCGGATATGAGATCATTCTTGCAGCCAGCTCATCGACAGACGCCCTCCGGATCCAGCTAAGGGAAAGCCTAGACCGACAGGTGTCGTCTACATCGGGTAAATGGCCGATGTGGACGCTCTGAGAAGCGAGGAACCTCTACACTACTGGGTGTGCAGGCTTGACCTGTGGCCAGGACCTGGCACAATTTGCATGGAACTCTTGGCTTGCCCCTTGTTGAGTGTCCTGTCCGAACGGACGTTCAGCGCAGCGGGGGGAATCGTAACCGATAAGCGCACTCGCCTAGCTCACAACAGTGTGGACTATCTCACATTTCTAAAAATGAATGAGGCATGGATCTCGGTGGAAGTCAACACCTGTGACGACCACTTGTAATTGAATTTCCACATGCCAGCCCACACATATCCGCCATCACCCCGAAAAAAGAATGGTCCTTGTCTTATGTATATACACCGACATAAAAGGCATTTTCTGTCAGGTGAATACCTAATTTTTGGGGTCTGTACTCCACTGGCCTACAGTAAAATTGTTATTCAGTGACCGCCTAATGTACCTCCAGCCACATAGACACTTGTTCTTTTCTGTCAGGTGAATGCCTAATTTTTGGGGCCTGTACTGGCCTACAGTAAAATAGTTATCCACTGGCCGTCTAATACACCTCCAGCCACATAATCACTTGTTCTTTTATGTCCAGTGAATGCATATTTTTTGGGGCCTATACTCCACCAACCTACAGTAAAATTGTTATCCACTGACCGCCTAATATACCTCCAGCCACATAATAACTTGTTCTTTTATGTCAGGTGAATGCCTAATTTTTGGGGCGTGTACTGGCCTATAGTAAAATTTTTATCCAGTGACCTCCTAATGTTCCTCCAGCCACATAATCACTTGGTCTTTTCTGTCCGGTGAATGCCTAATTTCTGGGGCCTGTACTCCACTGGTCTACAGTAAAATTGTTATTCATTGACCGCCTAATGTACCTCCAGCCACATAATCACTTGTTCTTTTCTGTCAGATGAATGCATATTTTCTGGGGCCTATATTCCACTTGTCTGCAGTAAAATTGTTATCTACTGACCGCCTAATATACCTCTAGCCACATAATCACTTGTTATTTTCTGTCCAGTGAATGCCTAATGTTTGGGGCCTGTACTCCACTGGCCTGCAGTAAAATTGTTATCCACTGACCGTCTAATATACCTCCAGCCACATAATCATTTGTTCTTTTCTGTCCTGTGAATACCTAATGTTTGGGGCCTGTACTCCACTGGCCTGCAGTAAAATTGTTATCCACTGATTGTCTAATATACCTCCAGCCACATATTTACAGTATTTTTCGCTTTATAAGACGCGACCTGATGATAAGACCGCACCCAGTTTTCAGAGGAGGAAAATGGAGAAAAAATAAATTTGAACTAAAGGGGGGGTTATAGTTACAGTATGTTTAAAATGAACACTGTCCAGGGACTGTTCTGTAATTGGCATGTCTAGATATGACTATAACCCCCTCATCCATAGAAATCCACCCATGTACTGCAAAATATGGGTGGATTCCTATGGATGTGGGGGGTTATAGTCATATTTAAAATATACACTGTTCTGTAATAGTCATGTGTCTATATTAAATATGACTATAACCCCCCTCATCCATAGGAATCCACCCATATTTTGCAGTACATGGTTGGATTTCTATGGATGAGGGGGGTTATAGTCATATTTGGCACACAGTTTTTAATTAGGGTACCATAAATTGCCTTAAGATGTCCTCACCTTGGACTTAGTATGCAATCTACGGTACCCAGAGTGGGTGTGGGGGGTGTACATGTGGCACTGAACAGTGGTACCAGTATGCTGATTGGTGGAGGAAGGGGGAGCAGGACTCACCACCAATCAGCACCGGACAAGTAGAGTAGGGGTGAGTAGAAACTGCCAGGGGGGAGAGGATAAACTGCCTGGGGGAGAAGAGAAACTGCCCTGGGGAGAGGAGAAACTGCCTGCCTGGGGGGAAGAGGAGAAGTGGTGGAGGGGGGTTCTGGAGAGGAGGAAATTGTCAGGACCTGTACTTGGATACAGCAGGCTGGCAGCACTAATGGGATACAGAGAGCCACCAGCCTGCAGGACACTTGGACGACGCACATGGAAGACGGCAGGAGGTGAGGAGTAAATGCGGGGGAAGGGGGTCTAGAGAGGAGAAGAAAGTGTCAGGACCTGTACTTGAATACAGCAGGCTGGCGTCACCACATGGGATACAGAGATGCCGCATCCTGCAGGACACTGGGACGATGCACATGGAGGATGGCAGGAGGTGAGGAGTAACTTGCGGGGGAGGGCTTGGGGGGCGGCGCTGTACTACAGTAATGCAGGCTGGCAGCACTATATGGCATACAGGATGCCGCAGCCTGCAGACAGTTACGGTACCGGTCCGGACACTTCAGGAGCAGCTCACATGGAGGAGATCGGGCGCATCACTTGGTCATCAGTGAAACCGCCAGCCCGCTGCTTAGTGTCGCAATGTATGCACATTTGTATGCACATTTGGGCCACATTAGTTTTATAAGACGCACTCATTGCAGGGGGAAAAAGTGCATCTTATAAAGCGAAAAATACGGTACTTGTTTTTTTCTGTCCAGTGAATGCCTAATTTTTGGGGCCTGTACTCCACTGGCCTACAGTAAAATTGTTATCCACTGACCGCCTAATATACCTCCAGCCACATAATCACTTGTTCTTTTCTGTCAGTTGGATGCCTAATTTTTGGGGCCCATACTCCGGTGGCCTAAAATAAAATGTTTCTAGGCTCCAGCAGAGCACATTTTTGAGAGTTTCCCTTTAAGACGTAAAGAAATTACCCTTGATTAAAATACATATTTTTTGTGGAAATTTTTACCATTGATCCCCATCTGGTATGTCACTGTCCACGTTGTGGACTATTTGTGCACTTCTAGTAAGTATTTTGTGGCTGCAAATATGATCTGAAAGTTTTTCAGGTTCGCCTGCCATTAAAGTGAATGGGGCCCGCTGCAAACGTGCGGCTCTCGAACAACATCCCAGCCAATGTTCGTCCATCACTATTCATCACCAACGTGACACGTGATTGCTCACATGTGACGCAAGGAAGCAGATGACCACTGTGGCCTGTGATTGGCTACAGCGAATTACAGGTCACAGCGGTCCCCTGCTACCCTTGCGTCAACTGTGAAGTCAACATTAATTTTGATAATCTTTCTGGGCACTGTAGTCCTCCCATTCCAGTTATTACTTTAGTTGCCCTCCTCTGAACCCTCTTTAGCTCTGCGTGCCTTGTTCACAGGAGAACTGTACAGAGTACTCTATGTGTGGTCTGAATAGTGATTTGTAAAGTGGCAGGACTACAGTCTCATCACGGGCATCTATGCCCTTTTGATTAAATTCAAAATCTTATTGGCTTTGGCAGCAGCTGCCTGAAACCAGTTGCTACAGTTAAGTTTACCGTCATCTAAACTTCATAAGTCCTTTTCCATTTATAGGGGTCGTCCGCTTTTTACTATTGATGACCTATCCTTAGGATAGGTCATCAATAGAATAGGTCATCAATATCCTATCAGCTGAGCTGTTTGAAGTAAAGGCAACGCTCATATGAGCGCCGAATTCTCTGCTCTGTTTACCTGCTCATTGCAGCAATTGCAGGGATGGGCAGGTGTAATTACAAGTATGTTGACCCCATTCACTTCTATGGTACAGCTCTGTACTATTCACCTGAACTGACAGAGCCGTCACATAGAAGTGAAAATGGATGCCATACTTGTAATTACACATGATCAGCACTGCAATTGCTGTGGCAATCAGGTAAACAGAGCAGAGAAGGCAGCGCTTGTACTTCTCTTCAAACAGCTGATACACGGATCACTGGGAGTTGTATGCCCGCCGATCTGATATAGAAGGCCTATAGTTTTATGCCCGTCCACAGCTCCTGCGCGCTGTGGGGTTTGTCCCCCAAACAGATACGTTTTAAAACTGCCTGCTGTCGTTTACCCCTGGCTGTGCTGAAGTTGGTGGTGAAGGTGTTACGCTGACCGGATGAGGAGGCAGTAGAGGATGAGGAAGCGGAGTAGGAGGAGGAAGCAACAGGAGGCAAACTGAAGCACCCTGCAATCCTCGGTGGTGGAAGGACATGCGCCAAACTGCTATCCGCCTCAGGCCCAGCCGCCACTGCATTTGCCCAGTGTGCTCTTAGGGATATATAACGTCCCTGACCGTGCTTACTGGTCTACGTATCCGTAGTTAGTCACTTGGTGCAGTGGGCAGTAGCAGGCGTAATGTCTAGGGGACGGCCGCTCCGCTTTTGCACCCTGCTCCCTCTTCTGCTGTGCTGGCGGCTCTGTGCGACCACCGCCTCTTCCTTCTAACTACACAGGTCACTCGCATGACCTTGATTCCATGTGGGGTTGAGGACCTCATCGTCCTCCACATAATCTTCCACCCAGTCTTCACCCCTGCCCTTCTTTTTGGTCTGCACACTGCAGAAAGCCACAGCAGTTGGCACCTATGTTTCGTTATCATCCGAGACATGCTGTGGTGGTCCTCCCTTATCCTGAAAAATATATGGTTGGGCATTGGTGCACTTAATCTCTTCCACTTCTGGGGCAGGGCTATGTGGATGTCCCTGGGAAACCCTGCTAGCAGAGTCATCAAAAAGCAGAAGAGACTGGTCCATGACTTGGGGCTTAGACTGCTTGGCTGATTTGCAAGGGGGTGAGGTGAAGGACTGATGGACATGGGCTGCAGGTGCTAACTCTGATCTTTCTCCAGGAGACTGGGTGGGATACAATGTGAAGGAACTGGAGGCACTGTCAGCCACCCAATCTATCGCCTGTACTTGTTCTGGCCTCACCATTCGTAGAGCCGCATTCGGCCCTACCAAATAACGCTGAAGGTTCTGTCGCCTACTTGCACCTGAGGAAGGTGTTTCACTTGTGCGTATAGCTGGCACAGATCGACCACGTCCTCTCCCTGCAACAGGAGCTCCACAAGCAGCACCACGACCTGGGCCACGTCCCTTATTTGACGCTCTCCTCATTCTTTGCGTTCACCCACCAAATTAACAGATGGTTTTTGTCAGGCGACAATGTAACCGCCAATAGTCAACAATTAAGTTAACTGAGAGTAAGGGCTCATTCAGACGGCCGTATGCTGTCCGCAAAAATACTGAATGCTATCCGTTTTTTTGCGGATCCGCAAAAAAAATGAAACATGTCCTATACTTGTCCGTGAAAATCAGGACATGGCCCCATTGAAGTCTATGGGTCCGCAAAAATACTGAATGCTATCCGTTTTTTTGCAGATCCGTTTTTTTGCGGATCCGCAAAAAAACGGATAGCATTCAGTATTTTTGCGGACAGCATACGGCCGTCTGAATGAGCCCTAAGGCAGTGCCAGTGTCATAAAGTGGAAAAATTTCTTGAGGACACACAACAGTGTGACAGGCGAATTTTATACAATTACTTCACGGTCACAAAATTTTTTAATTTGTCAACCAACAATGTAGCTGCAGTATTGACTGGTTGTATTTGACTGTGACAAATGCAGCAAAGGCCCCAGATGTAGGGTCTTGCAAATAATTGGTGTTTTTTTAAACCCAGAATATAACAGCAGTATTTAAAGTTTGCATTTGACTATATAAAAAATAAAATAAAATAAATGAATCGCACATCCAGCTGCTATGCTTTGTTTTTATCCCTGCTACTTTTGCAGAAACAGCACTAAATAGCGCATGTGTACTGCCTCCTATGCTACATGCTAAATGAGGCATTAGTGTACATTTTGATCAAAAGGCATAAGCCCACTCACTACGCCAAGGTTGCCTCTATGAGTGGGTTCTACTCTAAAATTGGTGCCGCGCTCCCCGGCGACCACCAGCGCTGTGGTGCCAATCTGACAGGCGGCGGGACTCAGCAGCCAAACAGCACCCCTGCTGCCTGACTATGCCATACTTAACACTGGGCCCCACCAACCCACCAGAAAAACAGCACAGGGGCCCCCGTGCAGTACCGCACCATATGAACAGTTGTCAAAGCACACCTTACCTGAAGCTCTCAGGAACTACAACTGAGAGCATGGTAGGTTAATTTAGCCCATCCTGCAAAATGCCTTGCTAATTAAAATTACCTGGCCGAATAGAAGGAGTGTAGCATGTAGCATAGGAGGCGGTACACATGCGCTATTTAGTGCTGTCTTCTGCAAAAGTAGCAGGGATGAGATCAAAGCATAGCAGCTGGATGTGCGATTCATTTCTTTTCTTTTCTCCCTTTTTTATATTTGTATTTGACTTTCACAAAAGGAAACAAAGGCCGCAAATGTATTATCTTGCCCAAAATGGGTGTTTTTTTAAAACAAGAATATAACAGCAGTTTCTAACACTTGTATTGAAATGTGACAAATGCAGCAAAGGTCGCAAATGTATTATCTTATTTTAAGAATACCAGAATATAACAGCACTATCTAACGCTTGTATTTCACTGTGACAAATGCAGCAAAGGCCCCAGATATAGGCTATTGCAAAAAATTGGTGATTTTTTAAACCCAGAATATAATTGCAATATTTCAAGCTTGTATTTTACTGTCACAAATGCAACAAAGGCCACAAATGTAATATCTTGCCCAAAATGGGTGTTTTAAGAATACTAGAATATAACAGCAGTATATCACGCTTGTATTGGACTGTCAGAAATGCAGCAAAGGCTGCAACTTTTCATACCAGAATATAATTGCAGTATTTCAAGCTTGTATTTCACTGTGACAAATGCAGCAAAGGCCCCAGATGTAGGGTCTTGCAAAAAATTGGTGTTTTTTTAAAACCCAGAATATAATTGTAGTATTTCAAGCTTGTATTTCACTGTCAGAAATGCAAATATGCTTTGCTGGCGCATTGAACTTGCATAAAATGGCCGCCGAAGCCCACCTAACTAACAGACGGATACGAGTTTTTTTTTACTGTGTCACTGGGCTCAGAGCATGGTAAAAAAAATTGTGCACTGCACCCACAAAACAAAATCGCTGTTGATCGCTGAGTTAACAAGCACTTCAAATAACAGATTCTTTCCTATTCTCTCTCTCACAGCAGCAGCATCCTATCCCTACACTAATAAGAGCAGAGTGACGTGCAGAGGAACGTGACTCCAGCTTATATAGAGGCTGGGTCACATGCTGCACTGGCCAATCATAGCCATGCCATTATTAGGCATGGCTGTGATGGCTTCTAAGAGCACACGAGTTAAAGGGAGTCTGTCATCACAGTTTCACCTTTTTAACCCTTCCTATAGCTTTCTAGCAGCATTACAGTTGATCAAAACGTTACCTTTGTAAGCAATCGTGGACTTATAAAACTGGCAAAAATCATCTTAGTAGGATATGCAAATGAGGGCTCGCAAGTGCCCAGGGGCGGCGTCAACCTCGTAGTTGCCTAGGCAGCTCTGCCTTATCGTCGCTTCCCCCCGCCCAGTCTTTCCCTCTGCCCGCCTATCTTCTTACTTCTTCTCTAGCCGAGATCCCGCACCTGCGTGCTGAGTCTGTCGGCCGGCGCATGCGCACTGCGATGTACATTCCTGGTACGGCATCACAATAATTAATGCGCATGCGCCAGCTAACGGCGAGTTAGCCGACGCATGCGCATTAATTACTGTGATGCCGTACCAGGAATGGACATCGCAGTCAGCATGCGCCGGCCGACAGACTCAGCACGCAGGCACGGGATCTCGGCGAGAGAAGAAGTAAGAGGATGGGCGGGCAAAGGGAAAGACTGGGCGGGGGGAAGCGACGATAAGGCCGAGCTGCCTGGGCACCTACGAGGTTGACGCCACCCCTGGGCACTTGCGAGCCCTCATTTACATATTCTACTAAGATGATTTTTGCCAGTTTTATAAGTCCACGATTGCTTATAAAGGTAACGTTTTGATCAACTGTAATGCTGCTAGAAAGCTATGGGAAGGGTTAATAAGGTGAAACTGTGATGACAGACTCCCTTTAAACGCTTGTTGATTGGCTGCTCTGCAGCCTTTCAAAAAGCGCCATTAACTCGCTGAACACCGAACCCGAACTTTTACTGTAAAACGTTTGCGTTCGGGTCCGGGGTCCAAAAATCCTAAAGTTTGGTATGAACCCGAACTTTACAGTTCGGGTTCGCTCAACCCTAGTCAAGATGCATGACATCTATTGACTTACACTGGTCAAGTGTAGAACTTACCTCCTCATAAAAACTGATTAAATTAGTTTGTCAGGACTGATCCCTTATACACCCATGCTGATATGGCGTTATTCACTTACATTTGCAAGAAAAAGTATGTAAACCCTTTGGAATGATATGGATTTCTGTACAAATTGGTCATAAAATGTGATCTGATCTTCATCTAAGTCACAACAATAGACAATCACAGTCTGCTTAAACTAATAACACACAAAGAATTAAATGTTACCATGTTATTTATTGAACACACCATGTAAACATTTACAGTGCAGGTGGAAAAAGTATGTGAACCCCTAGACTAATGACATCTCCAAGAGCTAATTGGAGTGAGGTGTCAGCCAACTGGAGTCCAATCAATGAGATGAGATTGGAGGTGTTGGTTACAGCTGCCCTGCCCTATAAAAAACACACACCAGTTCTGGGTTTGCTTTTCACAAGAAGCATTGCCTGATGTGAATGATGTCTCGCACAAAAGAGCTCTCAGAAAACCTACGATTAAGAATTGTTGACTTGCATAAAGCTGGAAAGAGTTATAAAAGTATCTCCAAAAGCCTTGCTGTTCATCAGTCCATGGTAAGACAAATTGTCTATAAATGGAGAAAGTTCAGCACTGCTGCTACTCTCCCTAGGAGTGGCCGTCCTGTAAAGATGACTGCAAGAGCACTGCACAGACTGCTCAATGAGGTGAAGAAGAATCCTAGAGTGTCAGCTAAAGAATTACAAAAGTCTCTGGCATATGCTAACATCCTTGTTAGCGAATCTACGATACGTAAAACACTAAACAAGAATGGATTTCATGGGAGGATACCACAGAGGAAGCCACTGCTGTCCAAAAATATTGCTGCATGTTTACAGTTTGCACAAGAGCACCTGGATGTTCCACAGCAGTACTGGCAAAATATTATGTGGACAGATGAAACCAAAGTTGAGTTGCTTGGAAGAAACACACAACACTATGCGTGGAGAAAAAGAGGCACAGCACACCAACATCAAAACCTCATCCGAACTGTGAAGTATGGTGGTGGGGGCATCATGGTTTTGGGCTGCTTTGCTGCATCAGGACCTTGACGGCTTCCTATCATCGAAGGAAAAATGAATTCCCAAGTTTATCAAGACATTTTGCAGGAGAACTTAAGGCCATCTGTCCACCAGCTGACGCTCAACAGAAAATGGGTGTTGCAACAGGACAACAACCCAAAGCATAGAAGTAAATCAACAACGGTATGGCTTAAACAGAAGAAAATACGCCTCCTGTAGTGGCCAAGTCAGAGTTCTGACCTCAACCCGATTGAGATGCTGTGGCATGACCTCAAGAAAGCGATTCACACCAGACATCCCAAGAATATTGCTGAACTGAAACAGTTCTGTAAAGGGGAATGGTCAAGAATTACTCATGACCGCTGTGCATGTATGATCTGCAACTACAGGAAACGTTTGGTTGAAGTTATTGTGCCAAAGGTTCACATACTTTTTCCACCTGCACTGAGAATGTTTACATGGTGTGTTCAATAAAAACATGGTAACATTTAATTATTTGTGTGCTATTAGTTTAAGCAGACTGTGATTGTCTATTGTTGTGACTTAGATGAAGATCAGATCACATTTTATGACCAATTTGTGCAGAAATCCATATCATTCCAAAGGGTTCACATACTTTTTCTTGCAACTGTATTTGCATTGAGATAATCCAGGATCACATCTCTTAGAAAACCTTCTAACAGTTTACCTTCAACAGATGTGAGACTTACCAGTTTATAGTTTCCAGGCTTCCAGGACTTTATGAGATCCACAGGTTTCAGTTTCCCTGTCTAAATCTTGGTAGTTGAAGTCCACATAAATAGCAACCTCATTATGATTTGCTGCCTCATCTATTTCCCTTAGTTGTAGAATTTCTGTGGACTCTGGTATATTTGTTTTTTTTTTACAAACCCCTATCAGTATTTTATTATTAGTTTTCCCACCATGTATCTACCCACAGTGACTCCCCATGTTACTCTCACTTACATGTTCCTGGAGTGTGGGCCTTAGACAGGACTTTACTTAAAGGCAAAACCCTACTCCTTTCTGTTTTTTTATGATCTTTTCTAAGCAGACTGTAACCCTGTAAGTTATCCACCCAGTCATAGCTATCATCCTGCCATGTCTCAGTTATTCCAACCAAGTCATAGTCTTCCTCAGACATTACTAATTCCAGTTCACCAATTTAATTGATTAGGCTTCTGGCATTAGTATACATACAATTAAGACGTTTTTAGATATTTTATACCCTACACCTTTTCTTATGAACTGTTCTATTTCCTCCCTCCATTCCACCCCCAGTTCCATTGCTTCACCTTACTTCAGTATCTGCACTATTTCCCATTATAATGTAATTACCCTACCCCCAAATCCCTAGTTTAAACACTTCTCCAACCTTCTAGCCATCCCTCTTCCCCCAATACCTAGGGTGTAGTCTGTAGCTGACAGAGAAGTCAGCCCAGTTCTCCAGGAACCCAAACCACTCCTTCTTACATCAGTTCTTGAGCCACTTTTTTACCTCCCTAATTTCTGATGTGGCTTGTAGTATTTCAGAGAATACTACATTTTAGGTCCTTGCCTTCAGCATGTGTCCTAAGTCCCTGAAATATTTTTTTAAAACTGTCCACCTACCTTTGTCATTGATGCCTATGTGGATCAGTCCCTCCCAATAATCTATCAACCCGATCTGCTATATGTCAAACTCAAGTCCAGAAAGACGAAAAAAAACATTTGATGATCCCGGTCTTTGTGACAGATGGCCCGTACTCCTAATGATTGAATCATCCACTACCAGCACCTGTCTGGCCTGCCTTGCACTATTAGTCCCCTGCTTGCTGGAGCTGACATTCCCGTGACTGTCAGAGGAAGTGTCTCCCTGCACTCAAATCCTCTTCATCTGCCAACTATGCAAACTTGTTGGGGTGTGTCAGATCAGGGCTAGCCTTCCTGGCACTCTTCCCTCTATCCCCTCTTCTAAGTGTTACCAAGCTAGCAACCTCACTTTTCTGCTACCACCCTACTGCTTATCTATCCCATTAATTGTCTGCGCAATGAACAACAAACTCATTTCCGCATTGTCAAGGTGTACCAGTGTTGAAATCTACTCAGGATATGGGCTTCCAAACATGCAATTTGCCCATATTTGCACAGCAATATGCACCCTGAAACAACTGTTCTAAGACTACATACATTGCAAATGATTTGCACTGGACTGCATTGTCACTCATGAAGCACATACTTGCTTACGGGGATTACACCAAAAAAAACAAAACAAAAAAAAACAAAGTAAATTCTAAATGTGCAAATAATAAACTAATGAATAAATGCTATTCATTCCTAAAATCACTGAATCTAAAGTCATTTAAACTCATACACTTAAGACAAAAGTACCACTTGGAACCGAACCCGAGTTCGGGAAATGTTTTTTTACAGTACAAATTAATTTATGAAGTTATTATGCAAAGTCTCGCGAGACTTCGCGAAGCAATAACTTCGGCTCATCAGAGCCAATACATTCTAATACTGTACATAGCTCCTGCTCCGTACAGTATTAAAACTAAGTTTTATGCGAATCGACTTTGGGTGTTTCATCCGAAGTCGATTCGCTCATCCCTAGTTGCATTCTTTACAGAAATTATTGTGCAGAAAGGGGGAGTAGATAAGCTGCGGACATTACTTACTGTAAATGGTGGATTATGTGTTATCTATATACACTCACCTAAAGAATTATTAGGAACACCATACTAATACGGTGTTAGACCCCCTTTTGCCTTCAGAACTGCCTTAATTCTACGTGGCATTGATTCAACAAGGTGCTGATAGCATTCTTTAGAAATGTTGGCCCATATTGATAGGATAGCATCTTGCAGTTGAGGGAGATTTGAGGGATGCACATCCAGGGCACGAAGCTCCCGTTCCACCACATCCCAAAGATGCTCTATTGGGTTGAGATCTGGTGACTGTGGGGGCCATTTTAGTACAGTGAACTCATTGTCATGTTCAAGAAACCAATTTGAAATGATTCGAGCTTTGTGACATGGTGCATTATCCTGCTGGAAGTAGCCATCAGAGGATGGATACATGTTCTCATTCTGTTTACGCCAAATTCGGACTCTACCATTTGAATGTCTCAACAGAAATCGAGACTCATCAGACCAGGAAACATTTTTCCAGTCTTCAACAGTCCAATTTTGGTGAGCTTGTTCAAATTGTAGCCTCTTTTTCCTATTTGTAGTGGAAATGAGTGGTACCCGGTGGGGTCTTCTGCTGTTGTAGCCCACCCGCCTCAAGGTTGTGCGTGTTGTGGATTCACAAATGCTTTGCTGCATACCTCGGTTGTAACGAGTGGTTATTTCAGTCAATGTTGCTCTTCTATCAGCTTGAATCAGTCAGCCCATTCTCCTCTGACCTCTAGCATCCACAAGGCATTTTTGCCCACAGGACTGCCGCATACTGGATGTTTTTCCCTTTTCACACCATTCTTTGTAAACCCTAGAAATGGTTGTGCGTGAAAATCCCAGTAACTGAGCAGATTGTGAAATACTCAGACCGGCCCGTCTGGCACCAACAACCATGCCACGCTCAAAATTGCTTAAATCACCTTTCTTTCCCATTCTTACATTCAGTTTGGAGTTCAGGAGATTGTCTTGACCCGGACCACCCCCCTAAATACATTGAAGCAACTGCCATGTGATTGGTTGACTAGATAATTGCATTAATGAGAAATAGAACAGGTGTTCCTAATAATTCTTTAGGTGAGTGTAGATATGTTGCCCTTCATTATATTCCTGCCTGTGTTGATTTGAAATGACTGCTGAGAAATCTGTACAGAGCAGGAATTGCCACTCCATTAGTAGGCTAATAGTGATGAGCGGCATAGGCATTTTTGGCCGAATATTCACCATAAATTTGCAAATTCGAGAATTAGTGATCTCCAATCATTATTTTCTTGATTGTTATAATCGGGAATGTAATATATTCGCAATAAAAATTTGCGATTAGAATATTTGCGATCAACACTAAGGGGTAGGCAACTTTCCTATTGGTTGCTATGGATGTGAATAAGTGGTGATATTCGCGATAAATTCGCGATTAGAATATTCACGCTCAACACTATTCACGAATACAAATATACAGCACTATATTCTAAATATTCACAAATTATCGAAGTGGCGATATTCGCAATTAAAATGTGTGATTCAAATATTCGCGCTCAACACTATAGGCTAAGCGGTCAGAGTGAAAACTGCAGGATTTTAAGATTTTTATTACATATATGTAGGAATTAACAATCACTATAAAAAAAATTCACCTAAAAAATGATTTAGACAATGGGTTATTTTTGGCACATTCCCTTATATATTGCCCTTATATATTGGAATTCGGTCAGAATTTTGGAAAAAATTACAGATAAAAAATAAAGTCGAACGTCCTTGTGCTTCATGATAATAAATCAATTTTCTTAAAATGGTGGCTGGATTTGTCTTAGAATGAATGGGGAAAAAATAATCACCTCATCCACTTGCTGCACAAAGGCAGTCCGCTCCTCTCTTGATTGAAAAAGACCTACCAAAGGTAGGTCACTTGGTGTCGTCCTCTCTACAAATCTTTGCATACCTTACATACCCTGGGTTGCAGCTATGCAAACGTTAACACCAAGGGCACCCTAAGCAACCATCAGGCAGGAGCCCTAATGCTGAGAAGTGACCTGAGGGAAGAAATGGTGCGCCCTCATTTCACTGTACTGCATTAGGGAAAGTGTAAGGAAAGCCACCATGATAGACATTCTGCAGCCAGAGCCACTACCACTCCCATCCTCCATTCTGGCTCCTCAGGGGAATGCTTCAGATCCAAGTCATTATTAATCTATTACATGATGGACACCAACTGCAACCAATGGACTATTAATACATAGCAAGGTCCACTGGGTTCTATTAAGGTGTTCATTATTTTACTGGAAAATATAGTTCTGCATGTTGCACTATTTTCTTTCCAGCAAATATGACAGAAACTGCAATGGAGACTCTGAACTAAGCCAACAATGTGAACATAGTTATAATTAGGCATGGTAAAAATTATAAAACATACATACAAGAAATGCTTTTTGTATGAAGTAGGCAGCCTAGAAAATATGAACCATTGCTTGATCTTGTATTTCTGAAGAAAAACTAGAATCAATATTTCACCTTGAAGAGGCAATATGAGTTAGTTATATGAGAGTACAAAAAGTTACAGCTGTTTGGAAATCAAGACAAAATTATCTTTTGAACACTGTTTACTCTTGTGTAAACTTGGCTTGTGTCTGTGATGTCACATACCTTAAGGTGCAGAGTCCCAGAGTAGTTTTGCATGTTTTCTTTGAAATACCATAGAGAGTACTTCAAATAAATCAACTCTGAAGAGTCATTTTCATGGGAATAGAACAGCTAAAAAAGCTAAATTATATAGACAAGTCTGTCAATATATTTTCCACACCAGATAAGAAGAGATAGTACCCTCCAAATCCACACCAGATAACACTCAGTTCACATTAGTGCCATGACGTATGTTCAAAATGAAGTCATGACAACTACGATGGATCAGTTTTCTAAACTAATCTTAGATCTCAGCCTATGCCTTCATTTATGACATCATGATTTCCTAACCAGTAGATATCTGGAATTTAACACATTTGTTCAAACTTTCTATATTACTGATGTAGCAATCCTTATCTTGATACTAAGCAACTTAAGCCTGTTTCACACTGGCTTTACTGATTCCGGCAGGCTGTTCCAGCAGGGGAACAACCATGCCAAGAGGGGGCTGGACAAAAACCGGTGTGTGTGCAGTTGCTGCTCCTCATTATAGTGAATGGGGCCGGACAGACTTCCGGAAGTTCACAGATGTATACTGTAGTAACGGATCTGGCAGGCTGTTCCCTTCCGAAACAGCCTGCCAGAACGCAAAACGTCAGTGTCAAAGTAGCCTTATAATAAACAGTTGCAGAAATTTTTACTTCAATTTTTAAATGGCTTTCACTGGCTTTTGTAAAATAATAGTAAGTTATCAGCTTCAAGTTAGAAACTGCTGTGTCTGTATTTGCCTTCTTCAGTGCTGGTTTCTCTGTTGGTCCTATAATATACAGTCTAAAACAATTCAACAGTGACTTTTAATTCAGGCTGTGAATACTGAGTTGAGGTTATACTATAGGTTGGTTTTGGGGTATAGTAGGAGAAAGAGGTTGGGGTGTTTTTTCCATCTTAATAATTTGCTGCAGCACATTTCATGATTGTGGTTCCTGAATGACATCTTGCCTTTATTTTAGTTCTACAAGGCATCTATATGGCAATCTATAGTATATAGCAAAGAATAACATAGACCAAGTTTCCATACAGATAAAAATGTTTCAACTGTCTTCAATTTAGGACTGTTTTACATTATCGGCCGGAGTTTCGGCAGGCTACTTTCCCGCAGAGAACTTCCTGTGGAGCTCTCTGGATCCAGCATTGCTGGACGTTTCAGAAATGTCTGCCAGCCCCATTTACTACTGTATAATAGGGATTGGGGACCTGTGGAGATCCAGCAAATATGCTGGAACTCAGCTGGAAAAATACTGCTGCATGCAACAGCATTTGTCCGGCCAAACCTTGGCATATTTGCCAGGTAGCGGCCAGATCTCGAGTGAGTGTACCCCTCACATTTTTGTATATATTTTATTATATCTTTTTATGGGACAACACTAAAAATATGACACTTTGACACAATATTAAGTAGTCAGGGTACAGCTTGTATAACAGCGTAAATTTGGTGTGCCCTCAAAATAACTCAACACACAGTCATTAATGTCCAAACCACTGGTAAAATTGGCTAAATTGTGCCCAATTAGTCATTTTCCCTCGCTGGAGTCATGTGACTCATTAGTGTTACAAGGTCTTAGGTGTGAATGGGGAGCAAGTGTGTTGAATATGTTGTTATCACTATCCCACTCTCATGCTGGTCACTGGAAGTTAAGTATGGCACCTCGTGGCAAAGAACTCTCTGGGTATCTAAAAAGAGAATTGTTGCTCTACATAAAGGTGGCCTAGGCTATAAGAAGATTGCCAACACCCTGAAACTGAGCTGCAGCATGGTGATCAAGACTATACAGCAGTTTAAAAGGACAGGTTCCACTCAGAACAGGTCTCACCATGGTCAACCAAAGAAGTTGAGTGCACTTTCCAACACGATAACGACCCCAAACACACCTCCAAGATGACCACTGCCTTTCTAAAGAAACTGGGGGCAAAGGTACTGGATTGGCCAAACTTGTCTCCAGACCTAAAACCTATTGAGCATCTGAGGGGAAGGTGGAGGAGCTCAAGGTCTCTCAAATCCACCAGCTCCGTGATGTCATCGTCATGGAGGAGTGTAAGGGGATTCCAGTGGCAACCTGTGAAGCTTTCATGAGTTAAAGCAGTGGTGGAAAATAATGGTAGCCACACAAAATATTGACACTTTGGTCACAATTTGACTATTTTCACTTAGGACTGTACTCACTTTTGTTGCCAGCGGTTTAGATATTAATGGCTATTTTGAGGGCACACCAAGCTTATACTGTTATACAAGCTGTACACTGACTACTTTACATTGTATCAATGTGTCACATCTTTATTATGAAAAGATATAATAAGTTATTTACAAAAACGGACTCACTTTTGTGAGATACTCTATATAGTTTTGGGTAAACATGTTTGTTGATGGTGTTAACAAACAGTTTGCTTAAAAGCACACTGCGTAAAATGTAAAATGCATTTGCTTAAACTGCATGGCATCTTGAAATTATACAACACATTCACTAAAACGAGTATACTGATGCAGTTATCGCAAAAAATCGCAAAAAAACTAACATGGGTATACTAATGCAGTTATTGCAGAAAAATACACTGCACGGTGTCTTGAAGTAATGGAATGCATTTACTGAAACAGGTATATTGAAGCACTGAAATACCCAATTACAAAAGGTAGATTAACTGAAGCATGTTTTTAGAAAAAAAAAGTGGCATTTGATCAGCGTTTGCAACAGAATGTATGATATTAACGCTAGAGGTGCTGGAAATAAACCTATGAACTGTAAAAAACTTGTTTTTTACAAATAAAAAGGCTGTCTGGATGTCCATTTACAGAAATAACTGAGGTTGTTTTATGATTTTTATAATGCAGAACTTGCTAGTATCTGTATGAAACACACAACCCTAAATGACCAATAGTGATGAGCGGGAGGTGCCGTATTCGATTTTGCGATATTTCACGAATATTCGATTGAATATTCGTCTTATTTTCTTCAAAATCGAATATTCGTCATTATTCTATTTATCGTGAATAATATGCGATTTAATTATTCGCGTATTGTGATTTATTTATTTTTTACTGTATAAGGCAACTTTCCTATTGGTTAGCTATGGCTATTGGCTAATATGTGTATTTTCCAAATATTCGCTATATTGCTATATATTCTTGTTTTAGAATATGACAAATATTCTAAAAAACAAAGTTATAGCAATATAGCAAATATATTCGTTAGAATATTCCTCTTTTTTTTTTTTTAATCTGTACTGTTATTCCACTTTGGCATACTCCTCCCCGACAAGCGTCTCCGTCACCATGGGAACGCCTGTGGGTTAGAATATACTATTGGATCTGAGTTTTCACGATCTCAGGGAAAACTCATATCCGATGGTATTTTCTAACCCACAGGCGTTCCCATGGTGACGGGGACGCTTGTCGGGGAGGAGTATGCGAACAACTGTACAGATTGGAAAAAAATGTGAATATTCTAAAGAACGAATATATTCACTATATTGCTACATATTAGTTTTTTAGAATATTCGTAATTTTTTTTCCATATGAAAACATGATTCCTTCCTGTTTAAGTTGCTTGTGGGCCAATGACTCATTGACCCACAAGAAAGAAGCAGGGAGGAATCATGTTTTCAGATGTTAAAAAAGATGTTGACGTATATTCGATATAGCGAATATATAGCACTATATTCAAAATATTAGCGAATTAGCGAAGTTGCGATATTCGCGATTAATATTCGCTATTCGAATATTCTCGCTCAACACTAATGACCAACCCCTCACTCTATATGCTTTTTCTGCTAAAACCCCAAATCTGTCTAAATATATCCCTATACTCTCCCTATATTCTCCCTAGCATGCCTTGAATGTTAGCTTGTGTCTGTAATAGCTTTTTGGCAGACAAATCCAACACAGATGCCATCAAATCACAAGCTAGAGGCATTTCTTTCTTCTGAGGAATTCTTTAGGAATTCATAACAAGTCCTATTTTTTCAAACTCAATTCACTCATCTTAATAAGATTTTAAAAGACCTGAATTTGTTCATATATAGCAAGGCTAGCTTGGTAATTGGAAAAGTACATTTTTGTAAAGCTGCTTAGAACCTTATGCAGTGATATTGCGCTCCAATATAACAGAATAAACTAAATAGTCAAGACAGAAGGAGACATTAAAGCATAGATCCACTATTCAGTTCAGATTATCTGTAACGTCCCCATATATACCAGTGTGACAAATGGGATGTTACAGTATATTGCCACAATGGATATCCATTAGTTGTGCTTAACAGTGGCAGCAGGCACAGATTATTTACGTTCTTGTTCTTCAATACTTTATTTTAGTTGTTAGACAGCAAGTTTTGCCCTGAGAACTAACATATGCCGCTGAGAAAGCCATTGTTGGTGCTGCACTATATTTCGGATAATTGCTCGTTAAAAAATACCAGATGAGTAGAAACTGCTTTGCTACATATTGTATAGAAATGGTATTTCTAGATGAGTTTTAATCATAATGCATTTGTATATGTCTAGCTTCATTTATTTTCTAAATAAAACGATGACCATCCTTTTAATTCATGTTCCTTCATCTAAATAAACCCCTAAATTACATTGCTCACAATTTTATGATGATCTTAAGTTGACCTTGAATCATATTAGCTATGTACAGAACTGTGCCCTCGCTATGAAAATCATACTATAAAGTAAGGAATTAGTACACAAATTACTGTCGGGAGTTTCATATTTCAGACCCAAAGGTAAAATAAAATTAATATTAAAGCGGATACTGGACCTTTATTAAGATATTTAAAGACCAGTAGTCACAGATTGTAGCTTATTCACTATTTTAAGTTCTCTGAATGGGGAGAAAATTACCATAGAATCTAATTAGTATCTACAGTATGCAGATCATGTTTTCATTTACTGTGAGGCGCACATAGTGGTTAGGTAAAAATAATCTATCATGCAGTATATGGCCATTAAACTTTAATATCGTTGGGTAAGCCACTTATATGCATGTAAAACCATACCTTTGTGGATGTGGACCTCCTTATTATTCCAGAGAAAGAGAAGTTTCATATTTATGCAAATAACCTCTTCTTGGTTTGGCAATTGCTTCAACTCCCCTGAGTAAACTCTATCCCCATTCTACTCCACATTGCCCCTTGAGTGACAGCTTCAGTAATCTCCATGCAGCCACCTCATGCATGTGCTGCCCAGTCCCACTCCAGGCCATGCTCAGTGTTCTCCATCCAGTCTTCAATACTGGATTCTGAAAACATCTTGGGCATCTGTGCACGTTAGAGATTTTGTTGCCACATGCATCAATGTTGCCTAACAGTGAGCCCTGTGACGTCACTGGCACAGATGGGCGGTCTATAGACTATACAATGCCAATCTGTGCAGGTGACATCATAGGGCTCATCTGAGCAAGGAAATGCTCTAATGCTACACTCATATAAAGTAAATGAGTAAAAAAGAGGATATATTTGGGTTTAGCTCTGAACCGGGACAATCCCTTTACTAAATGAGCCCAAGTGTATTGCACTTTAGAAGCAATATCGCCTATTATAGTCCCTTTGTGGGACTATTAAATGGTTAAAAAGTGAAAAAAAAAAAAACATGTATTAAATTGATATTTAATTTCTATATTTTTTTAATTCCAATAAAAAATAAAGTTTATCGAAAAAATGCTTTTCAATGGAAAAAAAATGCAAAAATTAAACCTCCTTCATCTAAGCCACGCCCCTTTTGTCAGCACTTTAGAGAAGTGCCAAGAAGCTCAAAAAGTCGCAAATTATGGTTCACAGATGCCGTGCGCCATAATGCAAGACTTTTTTTTGTGATGTAAAAGCATTGATAAATGCCCCCCATAATGTAACAAATGGCTTTCTTAGGAACCCCATTGTAATTTGGTTAGGGATATAGGCAGTTCAGCATCTTTCTGTTATTGTGCATGTAATATGTGTATAGTTATCATTCTAACTGCTTCTAAAAATGTCTCTTTGCTAGATTAATTCCAGACATTTTGGTTTTCTTCATCAATTTCTAGTGTGCTGGCAGATAATGTACATTTCATACCCGACCTGAACCAAATGTAAATGTTTTTTTCTTTCAAAAATCCTGAGATTAATTTCATCCAGAGGCATTATCATTTTAGAAAGATAAAATTAATTGTGCATACATATATCAGGCTTGTGTTCAAAATGCCCAAAACCACAAAAGCTTCTTGTGTTTCTTACAAACTTCAATTTCTGTAACCTTTTTAATGACTCTTACAGAGCATTTTTTTTCCTAATCATCTACTTCTGAATTCTCTTATTATGTTCTGAAATGAAAATAATTGAGATTGTGAATATTAATCTTGTTGTGTCCATTAATATCCAAGGTTAGATTTATTGCTTTGAAGTCGACATGTAAATGAGGATATAAAAGTGAAGAGTAAATGAGGCTGTGTCCACTGTGCTTCTAGAAGAGCTCAGATTAGGAAGATCTTATTAGTTGTAGTGTTAGGCCTCATTCACACATAATATAAAACACATATCATTTGCAAATTTTTATGCAATAGGGGTGTAAACGCTTTCAGAAATGTCCCCCAATAAGTGGCAGTAATGAGGATGTGGAGTCACTATGGGTAGAAATTCATGGAGGTAGACACAATAATAAAATACTAATAGGGCGTTGTTATAAGCCACCTAATATATCAGAGTCCAAAGAAAATCTACTAATAAGGGAAATACATGAGTCAGCAAATCATAATGAGGCAGTAATTATGGGGGACTTCAGCTACCCTGTGGTACCATAAAGGAAATAGCTAAAAACAATTACCTTTCCCAATTGGTACAAGATCTGACTAGAGGGACAGCCGTAATGGACTTATAATTAACCAATTGATCTTAAAGAACAACAGACATTCAGGTTGGGGGACACCTGGGAAACAATTTCTTTATTATTATTTAATGCACTTATATAGCGCTACTATATTCTGCAGCGCTTTACAGGCATTAGCAACCAACTGTCCCCAATGGGGCTCACAATTTAAGGTCCCTATCAGTATGTCTTTGGAGTGTGGGAGGAAACACGAGTACCCGGAGGAAACCCACGCAAACACGGGGAGAACATACAAACTCCATGCAGATGTTGTCCTTGGTCGGATTGGAACCTAAGACCCCAGCACTGCAAAGCACCAGGGCTAACCACTAAGCCACCGTGCTGCCCCATAATCTAATAATCTTCCAATTGCTATTCAAAATTGTGTTTTTTTCAGAGAGGCACAAAAATACTAAGCATCTGAAAACCAAAATTTGCTCAGCTAAGGCTACTTTCATACTAGCATTTTTGCTGGATCCGGCAGGGTTCAGCAAAATTTATGCTTCAGTTACTGATAATACAACCTTCTGCATCCGTTATGAACAGATCCGGTTGTAATATCTTTAACATTGCCAAGACGGATCCGTCATGAACTACATTGAAAGTCAATGGGGGACGGAACCATTTTCTATTGTGCCAGATTGTGTCAGAGAAAACGGATCCGTCCCCATTGACTTACATTGTGGATCATAACAGATCCGTCTTGCTCCGCAACCCAGGACGAAAAGCAAACTACAACATGTTGCGGTTTGCTCTCCAGTATGAGACGGGAGCCGAATGCATTTTGGAGCATTCCGTTCTGTTCAGTTACGTTTTGTCCCCATTGACAATAAATGGGGACAAAACGGAAATGCTTTTTTCCGGTATTGAGACCCTATGACGGATCTGAATACCAGCAAATATTAACGCTAGTGTGAAATTTGCCTTAAAGAGGCTATTACCCTCACTAAGTGGGACAATGTATTTAAAGATAAAAGTACAGCAAGAAAGTGAGATATTTGTAAAAGCATAAATTCTCATTGTGAAAGCTAGGGTTAGGAACAAGAAATAAACAATGTGGATAAATAGAAGTCTAAAAGGGGCAATAAATGATAAAAAGAAAGTATTTAAATCACTAAAAACAGGAAGTTAAGGTAGTAAAGAAGCACTAAAAAACTATAAGGGAAAAAAAATAGAATATGTAAAAGATAAAGGTACAGATAAAGGCGGCCAAGCTAGAGACAGAGAGGCTCATCGCAAAGAGAGTAATACTAACCTTAAAATGTTCTTCAATTATATAGATAGTGAAAAGGTTAAAATTGAAAGTAATGGCTCTTTAAAGAGTGATGAGGGAGAAAAATGTATTAAATATTTTTTTCTGCACTGTATTTACTGAGGAAAATAAAATTTCAGATGAAATGCAGAGGGTCTGACCCAAGAAGAAGTGCAGTGGCATCTCAAACATATTAAAATAGAAAAATCACTGCATCCAGATGGCATAAATCCCCATATCCTAGGAGAATTAAGTAATGTAATAGACAGATTCCTATTTATTATATATACATTACAGACCAAAAGTTTGGACACACCTTCTCATTCAAAGAGTTTTCTTTATTTTCATGACTATGAAGGCATCAAAACTATGAATTAACACATGTGGAATTATATACATAACAAACAAGTGTGAAACAACTGAAAATATGTCATATTCTAGGTTCTTCAAAGTAGCCACCTTTTGCTTTGATTACTGCTTTGCACACTCTTGACATTCTCTTGATGAGCTTCAAGAGATAGTCCCCTGAAATGGTCTTCCAACAGTCTTGAAGGAGTTCCCAGATATGCTTAGCACTTGTTGGCCCTTTTGCCTTCACTCTGCGGTCCAGCTCACCCCAAACCATCTCGATTGGGTTCAGGTCCGGTGACTGTGGAGGCCAGGTCATCTGGCGCAGCAACCCATCACTTTCCTTCATGGTCAAATAGTCCTTACTTTCAAAGTTTTCCCAATTTTTCGGCTGACTGACTGACCTTCATTTCTTAAAATAATGATGGCCACTCGTTTTTCTTTACTTAGCTGCTTTTGTCTTGCCATAATACAAATTCTAACAGTCTATTCAGTAGGACTATCAGCTGTGTATCCACCTGACTTCTCCTCAACGCAACTGATGGTCCCAACCCCATTTATAAGGCAAGAAATCCCACTTATTAAACCTGACAGGGCACACCTGTGAAGTGAAAACCATTTCAGGGGACTACCTCTTGAAGCTCATCAAGAGAATGCCAAGAGTGTGCAAAGCAGTAATCAAAGCAAAAGGTGGCTACTTTGAAGAACCTAGAATATGACATATTTTCAGTTGTTTCACACTTGTTTGTTTTGTATATAATTCCACATGTGTTAATTCATAGTTTTGATGCCTTCAGTGTGAATCTACAATTTTCATAGTCATGAAAATAAAGAAAACTCTTTGAATGAGAAGGTGTGTCCAAACTTTTGGTCTGTACTGTATATATATATATATATATTGTAAGGTGGCAGCAGGTAAAGTGTTAAATTGCGTATATATTCCACCTAGGTTTCTCACCTATACACGGTGAGGGGCTCTGTTCCTAGCCCTGGAACAACTCACTCTGCAGCCACTTGATTAATGCAGCTGGGCTGAGGCCTACTTAAAAAGAACCAGGCTGCATTATGTGAGAGAGAGCCAAACACGGTAGTTGCTCTGTGTGAGCAGAATGTACTGGTTGCTGGTACTCTGTGTTATTTGGGACAGTCAGGTACGTTACTATCTAGTTAGTGCTCGGACGAGCAGGAGTTTCTTTATGTTATGTTTTCTTTTTGAACCGTGCATCCTGTACTTGTGCTGCCTGTTTACGCTGACAATAAATGCCGGAAAGGACCGCGCTTTGAAACCTTAACGTTTGTCTGGGTCTCTATAGCATTGAACTTGCTCGGACCAGAGAGCTAACTAGAAAAGTCCACTATATATATATATATATATATATATACAGTACAGACCAAAATTTTGGACACACCTTCTCATTCAAAGAGTTTTCTTTATTTTCATGACTATGAAGGCATCAAAACTATGAATTAAAACATGTGGAATTATATACATAACAAACAAGTGTGAAACAACTGAAAACATGTCATATTCTAGGTTCTTCAAAGTAGCCACCTTTTGCTTTGATTACTGCTTTGCACACTCTTGGCATTCTCTTGATGAGCTTCAAGAGGTAGTCCCCTGAAATGGTCTTCCAACAGTCTTGAAGGAGTTCCCAGAGATGCTTAGCACTTGTTGGCCCTTTTGCCTTCACTCTGCGGTCCAGCTCACCCTAAACCATCTCGATTGGGTTCAGGTCCGGTGACTGTGGAGGCCAGGTCATCTGGTGCAGCACCCCATCACTCTCCTTCATGGTCAAATAGCCCTTACTTTCAAAGTTTTCCCAATTTTTCGGCTGACTGAATGACCTTCATTTCTTAAAGTAATGATGGCCACTCGTTTTTCTTTACTTAGCTGCTTTTTTCTTGCCATAATACAAATTCTAACAGTCTATTCAGTAGGACTATCAGCTGTGTATCCACCTGACTTCTCCTCAACGCATCTGATGGTCCCAACCCCATTTATAAGGCAAGAAATCCCACTTATTAAACCTGACAGGGCACACCTGTGAAGTGAAAACCATTTCAGGGGTCTACTTCTTGAAGCTCATCAAGAGAATGCCAAGAGTGTGCAAAGCAGTAATCAAAGCAAAAGGTGTCTACTTTGAAGAACCTAGAATATGACATATTTTCAGTTGTTTCACACTTGTTTGTTATGTATATAATTCCACATGTGTTAATTCATAGTTTTGATGCCTTCAGTGTGAATCTACAATTTTCATAGTCATGAACATAAAGAAAACTCTTTGAATGAGAAGGTGTGTCCAAACTTTTGGTCTGTACTGTATATATATACACATATGCATCAGAGTTAACAGTCAAAGTCATAACGCGTTAACTAGATGTGATAACTCACAAACTGTGACTGTTAACTCTGCTACATCCATATATATTAATTTATATCCAAGGTTGTGACTGTGACAACAGGACATCCTCTTATTCTAGAAGAAAGAAGGTTTCTTCATCAACATAGAACAGGATTATTTACGGTAAGAGCAGTGAGACTATGGAACTCTCTGCCAGAGGAGGTGGTGATGGCAAGCTAAAAGAGTTCAAGAGGGGCCTGGATGTATTTCTGGAGTGTAATAATATTACAGAATATTACTCCTAGAATTCTGGAGACGGGCGATTTATCCATGAAGTTATTCAGATCACCTGATTGGAGTTGGGGAAGGAATCTTTTTCCCATTAAAATTAGAAAAATTGGCTTTTTGCTCATGTTTTTTTTTTTTTTTTCTTCCTCTGAATCAACTTTACAGGTTAAGAAGCTGAACTGGATGGACAGATGTCTTTTTTCAGCCTTACAAACCATATTACTATGTTAGATTTAATTGATAGAAAGAGAGATTTTTGCTAGGGACAGGACAGAAGTCAAGACACTATGTCGCTGTGTAGCTTAGTCAGGCTGCCAGCCATTTTCAGTGAGTGCTTCAGTGGTATTTAAAGCCATATGACTCAACTCTTTATTAATGTGCATCACCTCAATGTATATCAGATAATTTATAATTACAGACCTAAATATTTTTCAATGTTAATCCTGGTTCTGATAATGGCACCTGGCAAATGTTTCTGCGTCACAGTTGCTGTGTATTGTGTTAAACTCTGTCCGAATGATTTGCGAGAGACAGCCCTTCAGAGCTGAAGAACTGTAAATGATGTACAACTTGATTTGCTCTTTCCTGTGTAAAGTCTTAGTATCACCATTTGCTACTCACTGAGATGGAATAACATTTGAACCAGTCTATAATTTTAAAAGCATCCAAATTCAAACAGTGTAGTGCATTTGTAAGCAGGCCGCCTGGTACCACCAGCTACTATCCGTTTACCCTTAGGGATATCTGTTGCTGTTAATGTTTCTGAATAACAGCACTGTCCCTTTGTGTTCGGTGCACATTCCAACATCCTTTCTACCAGTTAGCGGTCCAATATTATGGGGGACAGCACTCTGTTAAGATTTAGTAAGAGTACTTCTTTATTTAAACCACTACCTCACTAGCCAGAATACATGCTTCATTGCTTGCGAAAGGGCTTTTTTTTTTAAACATAAGACCTAAACGTTGCACACTGCATATGTACATTATGTGCTAATAGGGGTGGTCTGGGAACTTAAAGTGGCCCTGGAATACTTCTGCCCTCACCACAGTACTCATCAATATCACTTCCCAAGGACAGTAATACATTTGAGTTCAGAATGGCATTTAAGGCCATTGAGCATCAGATAGTTATGTATCTGGCCAGCAGCCATTAGGAGGGCTTCCCTTGGATATCGGCCCACCAGGAAATTTTCCTGTAGAGTCTACGGCCAGTCAATCCCAGTTCTAAGCTAATGACAGTTTAAAGAAAGAACTACACTTATTGCATCTTAACAACATGATGATTTCTATGTGTTAAAGAGCTTGAAAGGGGTTGGATATAGTCCTTCGAGTGTCACACATGACTTTTTAGGACAATCGGGGCACTTTCAATTCAGGTCAAATTTATTCTGACGAGTGAATCGATTCTTCAGAATTAAAATTCAACCTAAGTTTATGAAACCTAAATCTAAAAGTTTTGCACAGTACTGTATCTCTATAATATACTTACATTTTAAAAGAATCATCAATTCTGTTCTACTACAATGCTTCTACATAGTCACTAGATTTGTCATGTCCCTTGCTTGTCAACTTATTATCAATAGAGAATGAATTTTCAGGACATTTAGAAAACAAATATTGCAATAATTCAATGTGTAATGTTCCACTATGAAGCTTATAAATCAGTAAGAGATTTAAATTGGGATACTAGTGCATTGAATTTAAGAGGAAATACTGCTTACCCCTGCGTGCTGTGCTTTTAGTGCTTCCAAACAACTACTTCAGAGTAGTGGAAGTTATTAGTACAGTGAACAGTGAAAAGACCTGTCAATAAGATGATGAATAGTGTGGAAGAGGAGACAGAAAGCTTTTATGAGAATATTCACTCTTTGAGGCATGAACATCTTTAGGACATGGAATGACAAGTACATGAAGTGACTCCAAGTTAGAATAATAGATATCTCTACTTGTCAGATCCTCTATACAGTAATGTGCAGTTTACAACTGCTCTCAACAATAGATTAACTTTTTGAAAGACATGTATCAAAACAGCAGATTAAACAATTAAACACACTAAATGTCACTTCTTGGATTCCTTCACAACTGTGGAGCATGGTGTTATTTGGTAGTAAGAGATTATCAACCAATGGAAAGTTCTATAGACTGGCAATTCCTCTAACAAGATGGCAAATTTCAAATACTAAAGATCGTTTATTAACTGCCACAGCCCTTAGTTTCAGTAACAGTGTGGTATAAATGACATATACATTTTTTTGTAAACATACCGCCAATTATAAAATTATAAAACAACTTTACTTAAATGAGTAGTACAGGTGAAAATAAGAAATTATGTACTATATCTTGTTGAAGAATAACGCTTCTGTCCGCTTTTATCAGGCTTATTTGCTCTTTCCTGCTTTGAACATTGTCTTCTATGGAGAGAGGAGGGCGGAGGAGGAAGCTGCTGGATGAGAAACACAAACTGAAGTTTCTTAGCTCTACTACACTGAGCACTTTTGACTCTGATATATATAGTAATATAAGGATCTACTACTGTGGCGAAACCAACCTCGCCACTGGGTTTTGGAGGGGCCTGTTTGCCAGCCTCTTGCCCCAGGATTATGGGCCCTCTCATCAGCCCACGCTAAACTTTTGAACCCCTGGTCTAATTCGTGCCATTTTGGGATATGTTAAATGTCTATGTGTACTGTAAAGGGTGGGACATTGTATATTTGAGTAGTGATGTCTGTCCTATTGTCTCCACGTGTGTATTGGCGATTTCCCTTTGTCCTGAGAGATAATTGAATTACTCCTCGGTTGTCTCCAGGACAGAAGACATTGTGTATTCTCCTGCCTGTGATGATTACATTAACCCATTGTGTAAGGTAATTGTATCACAGGCAGAGGGGAGGATTTTTTGTGGGAGTGTTTTACTGTATTGTACGTGTTTATTGGTTGTTTATACAAAACCCTGTGGGTGGTAACCTTGTTGGAAAATGTGTATAAGTCAATGCTTGTGTGTTCAATAAAGAGTTCCTGTTTTACCCTTCATCATGTTAAGGCTGGTGTTTGGGTAACTGATCGACACTGGGGATTGCTATACGCTGAAGATTTGCTATACTCCCCTGGCTATAACTACTAGCTCTTGTAAGAGCTGTTCCTGCTCTCTGGATTTAGAAGAGGTTCACCCACTGGAGACTGGAGCCTTGTCGTAGGTCCAGGGTGGGTAGGAGACGGCGAGACCTCAACCAAGCTTCGGCGGTTCGTGGGGTCTGTGGCGGTTATGGTGTCAAGTGGAGTGCTTGGAGTCCTCGGGAAGCGCTAGGAGCATCATTCAACGGAGGTACCCGGTCGGGGTGCCAGGAGATCCGTTACAACTACTTTTCAGAGTGAGGTAATAAATCACTTACTAGCTGACAGCAGCCTCTATAACAGTCCTCCTCTCTCCATAGACTTTTGTGTGTGAGGATGGAGATGGAGAGGTATCTAATAGAGATAGAAGGCTCACTGAAGGGAAAGAGTAGGAAAGCACCATTAGAAGCCTATGAGGAAGCATAATTACTTAATAAGATATATTATAAGATACTCATAGTAAGAAAAACGAGCCCGCACTGACATAAAAAAGATACAAAGAATATAAGGAACACAACCGGTACTTGCCATTGGTGGTGTAGTATAAGTCCTGTTCCAATTGTCAATTTCAGTTTGCAGAGAGAGGTAAGAGATGGCATGATCTTCAGCTTCCTCCTTACCAAGCGTGCGGTAGCTTGCGCGCACAAGGAGAAGCCGTGCTGCTCTTCACAGGAGAACGGGCCTTCGTTCCTACGGATGCCTCCTAAGTCCACACACCAACGCGTTTCGGAATACTCAGATTTCTTCATCAGGGATGAGTGTGATTCTTACTGATTGAGGTTTTATAGGCGTCCATCTCCATAGCAACCAGCCCTTTGAAATAGAAAACTTAATATCAACTAATATCATTCTAATATTCCATGGTCACTTTCCATATCTTCTGTTGTCTCCACAACCTAAATCCATATATATTGTCCATTACTCTATAGTATGTTTATTGTAAAATCAAATACAATATAAATGCAATTATAATTTCCCGAGCCTTTTTTTTTTTTAGGGGGGGGGGGGGGGGGAATCTTACTGTCATATTTCTACCAGATTTTTCTTCCTTATTATATATATATTATTAAATCTACTTTTATGCTTAAAGGGAACCTGTCACCTGGATTTTGGGAATAGATCTGAGGACATGGGCTATAGATCACCGCTAGCACATCCGCAATACCCAGTCCCCATAGCTCTGTGTGCTTTTATTGTGTCAAAAAAACGATTTGATAAATATAATAATAATAATCTTTATTTATAAAGCGCCAACATATTCAGCAGCGCCTTACAATTCAGGGGTTCATGTACAAACAGTCATAAATAACATAGCAACAGACAAGTTGATTACTACAAAAAGAGGAATGAGGGCCCTGCTCGCAAGAGCTTACAAAGCTCTTACAAAGATAGAGCGCCGTAATCTCGCGATGTGTAAACTAGATTACGGCGCTCTAGCTTTGTGACGTCGTGGAGCAAGGAGGAGATTAGGAGGATGCAAGGTGGTGCTGGGCTCCTTCACGCTGGACTCATCTCAGGGACATGACTCATCTAAGGTTAATTTGCATATCTATAACATCTTATTTTTGACACAATAAAAGCACAGAGAACTATGGGAACTGGATATTGTGGATGTGGTAGCGGCCATCTGGAAGCCCATATCCTCAGCTCTATTACAAAAATCCAGGTGACAGTTTCCCTTTAAGTAATAATATATATTCACTAAAAAGCTAATAATTTTATCTCCTGGTTCAGTCTTGTGGGTGCGAGACTATTCACATTATAAATCCATTTACTCTCATTTCTAGACATGAGTTTGATATCGTCCCCCGCCTCTTGGATCTGGTTTTACTTGTTCAAACCCCCTGAATGTGGAACCCCCAAAATTCCCTCCATGTTTTTCTCTATAATGACGTGAGAGAGTGGATGACCATCAAATTTTTTATTGATATTCCTTATATGCTTCTATATTCTAATTTGTAATGTTTCGTTTTGCTCTTCCCACATATAGTTTATCACAGGGGCATCTAATATAGTAAATAACTCTGCTGGAATAATAAGTAAGGTGACTATTAATTTTATAGTTTTTTTGTTCATTTTTCAATTCTGTGATAGTTTTTTTTTCTTTTCAATTCAATTTCATTCTATAAAATGAATCAGTGAAAAACAAGAAGCAAGTCCGGATGCAATGCTTTTTTCACTAAAGCCCAATTTACTTCTATGGGGACAGGGCTGCGTGAAAGAATATAGAACATGCTGTGTTTTTCACGCAATGCAGAACTGATGCGTGAAAAAAAAATGCTCATGTACACAGACCCGTTGAAATGAATGGGTCAGGATTTAGTGCAGGTGCTATTTATTCACTTCACGCATTGCACCCACGTGGAAAACTCACTCGTGTGAAAGGGGCCTTACAGTTTTACCTGAAATGTGTCCCAAAATCAACTTCTAGATGACCCTTAAAGGGGTATTCCAGTTTTCAACTTCCTTCAAAATAAACATTTGTGAAGGTAGCTGTAATTTTGTCATGTATTTCTTCTACCTTTGTTGCTCCGATCTCCTTGTTCTAGGCTGTGGTCACATGACCATCTCCATGCAACTGTTTCTTAAAGGGGTTCTCCATGAATTAAGAAAATAAAATTACTAAAAATACTTGAATATTAACTTATTATAAATACACTGCTCAAAAAAATAAAGTGAACACAAAAATAACACATCCTAGATCTGAATTAATTAAATATTCTTCTGAAATACTTTGTTCTTTACATAGTTGAATGTGCTGACAACAAAATCACACAAAAGAAAAAAATGGAAATCAAATTTTTTAACCCATGGAGGTCTGGATTTGGAGTCACCCTCAAAATTAAAGTGGAAAAACACACTACAGGCTGATCCAACTTTGATGTAATGTCCTTAAAACAAGTCAAAATGAGGCTCAGTAGTGTGTGTGGCCTCCACGTGCCTGTATGACCTCCCTACAACGCCTGTGCATGCTCCTGATGAGGTGGCGGACGGTCTCCTGAGGGATATCCTCCCAGACCTGGACTAAAGCATCTGACAACTCCTGGACAGTCTGTGGTGCAACGTGACGTTGGTGGATAGAGCGAGACGTGATGTCCCAGATGTGCTCAATTGGATTCAGGTCTGGGGAACGGGCGGGCCAGTCCATAGCATCAATGCCTTCGTCTTGCAGGAACTGCTGACACACTGCAGCCACATGAGGTCTAGCATTCTCTTGCATTAGGAGGAACCCAGGGCCAACCGCACCAGCATATGGTCTCACAAGGGGTCTGAGGATCTCATCTCGGTACCTAATGGCAGTCAGGCTACCTCTGGCGAGCACATGGAGGGCTGTGCGGCCCTCGAAAGAAATGCCACCCCACACCATTACTGACCTAATGCCAAACCGGTCATGATGGAGGATGTTGCAGGCAGCAGAACGTTCTCCACGGCGTCTCCAGACTCTGTCACGTCTGTCACATGTGCTCAGTGTGAACCTGCTTTCATCTGTGAAGAGCACAGGGCACCAGTGGCGAATTTGCCAATCTTGGTGTTTTCTGGCAAATGCCAAACGTCCTGCACGGTGTTGGGCTGTAAGCACAACCCCCACCTGTGGACGTCGGGCCCTCATATCACCCTCATGGAGTCTGTTTCTGACCGTTTGAGCAGACACATGCACATTTGTGGCCTGCTGGAGATCATTTTGCAGGGCTCTGGCAGTGCTCCTCCTGTTCCTCCGTGCACAAAGGCGGAGGTAGCGGTCCTGCTGCTGGGTTGTTGCCCTCCTACGGCCTCCTCCACGTCTCCTGATGTACTGGCCTGTCTCCTGGTAGCGCCTCCATGCTCTGGACACTACGCTGAAAGACACAGCAAACCTTCTTGCCACAGCTCGCATTGCTATGCCATCCTGGATAAGCTGCACTACCTGAGCCACTTGTGTGGGTTGTAGACTCTGTCTAATGCTACCACTAGAGTGAAAGCACCGCCAGCATTCAAAAGTGACCAAAACATCAGCCAGGAAGCATAGGAACTGAGAAGTAGTCAGGTCACCACCTGCAGAACCACTCCTTTATTGGGGGTGTCTTGCTAATTGCCTATAATTTCCACCTGTTGTCTATCCCATTTGCACAACAGCATGTGAAATTGATTGTCACTCAGTGTTGCTTCCTAAGTGGACAGTTTGATTTCACAGAAGTGTCATTGACTTGGAGTTACATTGTGTTGTTTAAGTGTTCCCTTTATTTTTTTGAGCAGTGTATATTCCTAAATACCTTTAATTAGTTATAATGGTTCATTTTGTCTGGGGAGCAATCATTAGCACAACCCCCACCTGTGGACGTCGGGCCCTCATATCACCCTCATGGAGTCTGTTTCTGACCGTTTGAGCAGACACATGCACATTTGTGGCCTGCTGGAGATCATTTTGCAGGGCTCTGGCAGTGCTCCTCCTGTTCCTCCGTGCACAAAGGCGGAGGTAGCGGTCCTGCTGCTGGGTTGTTGCCCTCCTACGGCCTCCTCCACGTCTCCTGATGTACTGGCCTGTCTCCTGGTAGCGCCTCCATGCTCTGGACACTACGCTGACAGACACAGCAAACCTTCTTGCCACAGCTCGCATTGCTATGCCATGCTGGATAAGCTGCACTACCTGAGCCACTTGTGTGGGTTGTAGACTCTGTCTAATGCTACCACTAGAGTGAAAGCACCGCCAGCATTCAAAAGTGACCAAAACATCAGCCAGGAAGCATAGGAACTGAGAAGTAGTCAGGTCACCACCTGCAGAACCACTCCTTTATTGGGGGTGTCTTGCTAATTGCCTATAATTTCCACCTGTTGTCTATCCCATTTGCACAACAGCATGTGAAATTGATTGTCACTCAGTGTTGCTTCCTAAGTGGACAGTTTGATTTCACAGAAGTGTGATTGACTTGGAGTTACATTGTGTTGTTTAAGTGTTCCCTTTATTTTTTTGAGCAGTGTATATTCCTAAATACCTTTAATTAGTTATAATGGTTCATTTTGTCTGGGGAGCAATCATTAGGAGAAATAAAATGGCCACTGTCCTATTAGTACACACAAAAACCTGTCATAATCACACAGCAGGACAAGTTACTTCAGAGCATTGAGCTAAATAGCTGCCTCAGCCTCCTCTTTGCTTAGGGATTATATTGCTGAATACAGTTTAATATGATCTTCAGCTAAATCTATGTAAGAATGGAGTTCATGAGGAGACAGAGAGGACGGATAGGACAGATTGCGGTAATGTGGGGCTGTGGTAATGGAGACTGCTGCTGCTCATTACCCACATTCCCACCTCCTCTCTGTACTTCATGTCTCCTCATGAACTCTATTCCTACAGAGATTCAGTTGAAGATCATATTGTAAACTGCATTCAGGAAAATAATCCCTGACAATCAGAGAGGAGGATGAGGAAGCTCTTTAGCTTAGTGTTGTGAAGTACAGTAGATTTAAAAAGTCTACACACCCTTGTAAAAATGTTAGGTTTCTGTGATGCAAAAAAAATGAGACAAAGATAAATCATTTCAGAACTTTTGACCTATAAACTGTACAACACAATTGAAAAACAAAACTGAAATCTTTAAGGTAGAGGGAAGAAAAAATATAAAAATAATACTTTGTTGAAGCACCTTTTGATTTTATTACAGCACTCAGTCTTTTTGGGTATGAGTCTATCAGCATGGCACATTTTGACTTGGCAAGATTTGCCCACTCTTCTTTGCAAAAACACTCCAAATCTGTCAGATTTCGAGGGCATCTCATGTGCACAGTCCTCTTCAGATCACCCCACAGATTTTCAATCGGATTCAGGTCTGGGCTCTGGCTGGGTCATTCCAAAACTTTCATCTTCTTCTGGTGAAGCCATTCCTTTGTTGATTTCGATGTATGCTTTGGGTCGTTGTCATGCTGAAAGATGAAGTTCCTCTTCATGTTCAGCTTTCTAGCAGAAGCCTGAAGGTTTTGTGCCAATATTGACTGGTATTTGGAACTGTTCATATTTCCCTCTAGCTTAACTAAGGCCCCAGTTCCAGCTGAAGAAAAACAGCCCCAAAGCATGATGCTGCCACCACCATGCTTCACTGTGGGTATGGTGTTCTTTTGGTGATGTGCACTGTTGTTTTTGCGCCAAACATATCTTTTGGAATTATGGCCAAAAAGTCCAACCTTGGTTTCATCAGACCATAACACCTTTTCCTACATGCTTTTGGGAGACTTCAGATGTGTTTTTGCAAAATGTAGCCTGTCTTGGATGTTTTTCTTCATAAGAAAAGACTTTCATCTTGCCACTTACCCCATAGCCCAGATATATGAAGAATACGGGAGATTGTTGTCACATGTACCACACAGCCAGTTATTGGAAAGATATTCCTGCAGCTCCTTTAATGTTGCTGTAGGACTGTTGGTAGCCTCCCAGACCAGTTTTCTTCTCATCTTTTCATCAATTTTGGAGGGACGTCCAGTTCTTGGTAATGTCACTGTTGTGCCATATTTTTTCCATTAGATATACCACTGTGTTCCATGGTATATCTAATGCCTTGGAAATTCTTTTGTACCCTTGTCCTGACTGATACCTTTTAACAATGAGATCCCTTTGATGCTTTGGAAGCTCTCTGTGGACCATGGCTTTTGCTGTAGGATGCGACTAAGAAAATTTCTGGAAAGACCAACTAGAGCAGCTGAACTTTATTTGTGGTTAATCAGAGGCACTTTAAATGATGGCAGGTGTATGCTGACTCCTATTTAACATGATTTTGAATGTGATTGCTTAATTCTGAACACAGCTACATCCTCAGTTATAAGAGGGTGTGCACACTTATGCAACCACATTATTATTTTTTGTTTTTGTTTTCTTCCCTCCACCTAAAAGATTTCAGTTTGTTTTTCAATTGAGTGGTACAGTTTATAGGTCACATTAAAGGTGGAAAAAGTTCTGAAATGATTTATCTTTGTCTCATTTTTATACAGCACAGAAACCTGACACTTTAACAGGGGTGTGTAGACTTTTTATATCCACTGTAACTTGTCCTCTTGTATGATTAGGACAGGTTTTGTGTGTTCTTATAGGACAGCAGCCATTTTATTTCCCTTAATGATTTCTCCCTAGACAAAATGAGCCATTATAACTAATTAAATATATTTCGTAACATACGGTACTTATAATAAAGAAATATTTAAGTATTTTCATTTTCTTAATTCCCAGAGAACCCCTTTAGTTCCTCTGATGTTATATCTATGGGTGTCAAAAAGCAGCAAAAGAAACAGTGATAAGAGAGTGTCTACGTAACTACCTGGGTGGAAGAAGCTATAAACTAGCTGGAAATTGTTAGGGGCAGTGATAGGGCTGTGTTTATGTAACTAGCTTGGTGGGAGGAGCTATAAAATTGCTGGGTGTTGTTAGGGGCAGTAATATAGGAGTGTCTATATAACTAGCTGGTGGGAGGAGCTATAAACTAGCTGGGTGTTGTTAGGAGCAGTGATAGGGCAGTGTCTATGTAATTAGCTGGTGGGAGGAGCTATAAACTAGCTGGGTGTTGTTAGGGGCAGTGATAGGGGAGTGTCTATTTAATTAGCTGGGTGGGAGGAGCTATAAACTAGCTGGGTGTTGTTAGGGGCAGTGATAGGGGAGTGTCTATGTAATAAGCTAGGTGGGTGGAGTTATAAACTAGCTGGGTGTTGTTAGGGGCAGTGATAGGAGAGTGTCTATGTAACTAGACGGTGGGAGGAGTAATAAACAAGGTAAGTGTTGCTAGGGTCAGTGATAGGGGAGTGTTTATGCAACTAGTTGGTAGGAGGAGCTATAAACTAGCTGGGTGTTATAAGGGGCAGTGATATGGGAGTGTCTATGTAACTAGCTGGTGGGGGGAGCTATAAACTAGCTGGGCATTTTTAGGTGTGGCGCTGTAGAAGAGAAAAGAGAAATGCATCATGGGTTTGGTTGGATACAACAGGAAGGGCTACATAAAGGATGTATGCAAACCAGAGTGATTTATTTACTTTGAATAGAAAAAGAGAGTCCAAATTAAAAAATAAAAGCATGGTAAATATGTACATGAGGAAAGAACTACATGATCATATCCTATGCTTTTATACGTGGGCTAAAAACCATAGCAATTCCAGAAAACACCTTTAGCATGCAGAAGGACCCATTTGTCATTTGTGAAATAAAGCTTTTTTTGTTTCAATTTCATAGATGTTGTGCTGGTCCTAGCCCATTCTTAATAAATTTGGCTCATTTCTGTTAGTCTGCACTCCAGAAAAAAGCACATTTACACCAGCTATGAGCTGGAATAGATTTGTGCTACAATTTACAGTACATTCCAGTGTAAATTATAGTAAATCTGTTGTGCTACAGTAAACCACGTGATCTTTGAGCTAAGTCATACAATTGAAAAAGTTGTACTGATGTGCCAAAAGTTGCAACTTTTTAATGCAGAAGCCTGGTGCAAGTAACATGTTAAGTTCCCTCTGAATAGTGTAGAAAAGACTACACTATTCTTGCAATCACAAATACTAAAATCCCTGACTATAAGTTAAAAAAAAATATGCGAGCTCTGTAAGAAAATTTTAAGATTAGATTTGTAAAACAAAAACAAAAAGCCAGAAGTAAAGAATAAGGTTATGTTCACATGTTCACATGACTGATTTTGAAAAACATGCTTAGAAAAATCAGAGCGAAAAATGTGTTTTTTATGTTCTTTTGACACGTTTTTTTTTACCAATAGGTTCAATACAAAGCTGAATTTCAGCTTGAGAATTTTGAAGCAAATCTGCTCCAAAAACACACTGAAAATACACAAAAAAAAAAGCATAGACTTACATGGAGCTGTTTTTTCTTCTTCTCATTCATTTCAATGAGAGATTCAGCGCTGATTCTTCCCCAAGATAGGGCATGCTGCTTCTTTTTTCCACACTTCTTTCTTACACCTGTAAAAAAAAGCTTCCCACTGAAATGAATGGGAGGCTGTTTTAAAGCATTTTTGGGGAAGATTTTGAGGATGAAACGCTCCAAAATCAGAGACAAAAAACTGTGTGAACTGGCCCTAACAGTTGAGACAGTTTGCGGTATTCAGAACTGCTACATCGTCTAGAAGCAGAAAGCTTGAAATATGATTAAGCCATCTTTATTACAAACCAAGCCGGGCTTAAGTTACAAATCTCCGAATGGTTGTGATCCTGTTTGTGTTCCTTAAATAAGAATCAGTAGAACATGTCATATGCAACATTTATATTTAAATCTACTGTGACATTTTTTATTTAAATTTGCCAATATATATTAAAGACGGCTTTATGTTAAGAGTTTCTATAAGCTTCCAATGCAAAAAAGGCCAAGGGCTTTCCTTCAACTTACAAGGTGTTTACCATCTGGGTGAAGAGCATAGGGATTGTTGACAAGTATTACAGTATAACTGATATGAATTGTATCAGTGTCTGCAGCTCAGGGAGATTCCATTTTTGCAAAATGTGGTTTGCATAATGAACTGTGGAGAACCGTCCTTTGTAAGATACAATGTAATGAAAGGAATACATCTGTGCTATTCAGGCGTATTATTCTGTGAAGTGCAATATACTCAGAGAGCAATGGGAAAAAAAAGCACAGCAAGGATTCCTCATCAAAATTCCTTTGTAAACGCTTCTCCTATTTTTGCTTTCCACAAAGTGATATTCACATTTTAATGTATGATACTTTATAATAGAGATTTTATATTTTAGAAACATTACTGTAATGCAAAAAATAGGATCAGTTTGACTGTAGAAGGAAAATGGAGGCAATATAGGGGACTTCAACAATCTCTCAGATTATTTTTTAGGAAATTCTACTTTGGTCTATTTTTTTGCATTTTATATTATGAGTTACTATATTGTGCAAAAGCTCTCTGCCAACTTGCTATGGTAATGCTGATGTCAGGGTGTAGTGATAAGGGGCGTAGAGGTAACAGTTACACCCATGCACTGGTACCAAAGACCCTGCTACATAAAAAGACATCAGTATCATGTATTGAACATGGTAGATGGGGAAGCCTTTTACATATAATGAGTGATGTACCATGATCTTAATGGATTTTTTTTACAGAGTTTGTGTCTAGCCACAGATACCCCAAAATACTATGCCAGACACAGATGACACCAAAATACTATTCCAGCCACATATGCCACCAAAATTATATGCCAGCCTCAGATGCCCTCAAATTTATATTCCAGCCACAGATACCCCTGAACTAATAGCCAAACTCCAGATGCCACCAAAATAATATGCCAGCAATAGATGTCCAAAAATAATTAAAGTTTTACATACCTCACCTCTATCCCCCAACCGAGTCCCTGTAGAATTAGCATCCGGGCTCTGGCAGTGAAATGCTTGGACATTATCAATCAATCTGAGCTGGGACATTACATCTGTTCTACAAAACAGTGAGTGGCAGGGCAGAGCGTGTGTGGTTCAGCTGTATCAGTATCTTGCATCCTGAGGGCATCATGTGTTAGCACTCTACTTATATCTCTGTAGTAGAGAGACATAGGTAGTATACATTCCCCTACATATCTATTTTCCATTAACCCCTTCTTTCTGAGTAGCTCATAAGACTTATTTAAGAGACAGTGACATGTCAGCTTGAAAGGGTTGTGCCACAAAAAATATTCTATATTTTTCAAACCAGCACCTGGATTTAAATACTTTTGTAAATGCATATAACTACAAATTTTGTATGGTGAGTTATTCAATAAAATCTATCTGTATAATTCCAAAATGTAATGCATAGACGAGCACTCCTCATCCGCTCTTATGCGGAAATTAATATATTTATTAGTTAAAAATATAAAATATTTAAAAAAAGAATATATTTGAGGATGATATAATGTACAGATGACGTATACAGTTGCTTATTGGAGTTCCCACACAAACATAAACTCAATGTGGACTTGATCACATTAGTGGAATTGTGCAAAGAAAGTGCTTGTGCAGTGAGGAGAATATCAAACTTGGTAATAATTAAAAAAATAAATAAATAAATAGAAAGATAGAAAAATAAAGATAAAAATATAAGTGTCCAATCTAATTGACGAGTTAATCCTGGTGCTGGTGAATCAATTGTTGTATTCTTGATAGAAGATCAGAGAGAGTAGATAAAATAAGTGTAAAAAGTATATATCGTTGTGGTATAAATAGTTCAGTGTCTTCTCTTATAGATTTATATTCTTCTTACCTCCGTGAAATAATTCTATTCCTCTATACTGATGAATGCTGCTTATAGTCATAGATAGCTGGCATTTATATTGCACAGTGTCCCAATAGGTTGGCAGTGATTTAACAGTGGATAATAGAGCTGCTGATAGTGGTAAATATGTTGCACAATGTCCCGATAAGTTGGCAATGATTGGTAAAGTTCTGCTGGATACTATTATTGCAATGTTTCAATACAGCGGTGTTCCTGCTTATTATATGAATAATTGTGGCTTTCGAGTAAAAGGCTACCCGATTCTTCTAGATATTATAGCATTTCAAATACGGTGGTATTCAATAAATAAATACAATTCACAGGCAGAGGGTTGTCAGGTCAGCAGTGGCATCCCACGTGGTCGCCGATAACAACTCCAAACTGCCAGTACCTTTATGATGTCTTCACAGCTATCCTGCTTGTGTTTGCCATTGTAGGTCGGCGGGCGTGTGCATGAGACTTCAGTCTTTCGGTGTCCCACGTGTGTAGTAACGATCTTGTGCTAGCCGATCCACGATCCACGCTTCCAAAAAGCAGGTGAGGTTATGCCAAAATATTTATATGTGCAGTGCGGGCAAGAGTCCTTCTTTACACCATACGCGTTTCGGAGTCTAGGACTGACTCCTTCCTTAGTGGTTAATCCGCACTTTACCTATGGGGCTTCTATATATACCATCTCAGGGTATACAAAAAAGATGGAATGGATTAAGTGGATTTTTCAAAATTCTTTCTTCCTATTTGGATATTCATATTAGCACTCTAAATTTTTTTACTTTTATCCTTATATAAAGATTCCTACTCTTTTGTGTCACAAGAGGTTTGAAAAGATAACAGGTTGCGTTTTTGTTGCGGTAACACTGCGTTTTTTATTTCTCTTTTCGGTTTGGGAAAGGATTCAGGTCTGTCTAATTGTGTTGGAAGATCACTCTTTATATATATGGATCGCCATTTATAGAGACATATATGTGATAAAAATAAATAAAAAATATAAAGATAAAAAATAGTGTGTATAAATAGAGAGTGTAAAACACAAGATATATAAGAATATGTTGAAATACAAGACTTTTATCCAGGTAATATATAGAATTAATACTCAGTGTACAGATTATCTGCCCTCCCAGAGAGACATATTTGTGTTTAAAAATGAAATATTGCGTTTCTTTTGCGGTACCGCAACATCTTTGTTGGGCAGCTCTAGCCTTTTTTTCTTTTTATCTTTTCTCTTTTTATTCTTTTTATTCAGGTTTATAGTTCATATTGTATGTAATATATTTCATAAACGTAAAAATAAGAGGTTACGTTTTTGTTGCGGTACCGCCGCATTTTTCTCTTTTTCTTCTTTTTCTTTTTGATTTAAAAGTGAGGAAAGTCGAGTCATGTCTTTGGAGATTCGCTCTAGTGTATATATGGATAGCCATTTGATGTGCAGAGGCATACATACATACATACAGAACAGTAAGTACCTGTGATAAAAATATATATATATAAAAATATATATATGTAAAAAATATAAAAAATATATAAAAATATGGGACTTTTGGTCTGAATGGTATATGTATTTGATGCCAGCAGTATATAGATTGTCTCTCCTCTCAGGGTAACATTCTTATATTTGGAAGTGGAATGTTACGTTTCTATTGCAGTTCCGCATCACTTTTCTTGAACATCTTACTTTTATTCTATTTTCTTTTCTCTTTTTGTTCTTTATCTTGGAGTTTGTGGTTTATATTGTGTGAATGCTGATATCACCGTATGGATATCTGGTATATTCAACTAAACTGTATATATTCACATCTTCCTATTTAGGTCTGTTTAAGGTGGATCAGGTGTTTGATGGAGGAAAGAGGGGGAGGGGAAGAGGCCACCCGCCGAGGGAGGGTCGGGGTGCTGGGAAACAGCCGGACACCGACCCTCCATCAGCCTGGGGCCTCCACCCCAATCTATTCATAGGAAGCCAAACAGTTTGAATTCTGCATTTAATCCTCCTAGTATGAGTGTATTGAACTCAAATATATATCTTGATTCAATACGTGACATCTTTTTGATGTGGTCTCCTCTCCTCCATTCTCCATTAACCCTTTCTATTGCCGCAAATGATAGACCCTTTGGATCTTGGTTATGTACTGTTTTGAAATGTTTGGACAAGGAATGTAATTCGTAACCATTTTTTATGTTGTTAATATGTTCCGATATGCGTTTTTTCAGTGTCCTTTTTGTCCACCCTACATACTGTTTCTTGCAGGGACCATGTACTATATAAATTACGTTTGTGCTGCTACAAGTAAGGAATTCTCTGATCTTGTGTACAAAGGTGTTTGTTCTGGATTGTACTTCTTCCGTCTTTTTTTGAAAAGTGGTTGTCTTACAGTTGCAATATTTGTTGCACTTATAGAACCCCTTCAAATCCAGCCATTCCCTCATTGATTGGTTTGGTTTTTTATTTGGGATTTTGATGAATGGGGCAACCTTTAGTCCCAAATTTGGGGCTTTCGTATAGATTATGCGTGGTTTATTGGCAATATAAGGGCCGATCAGTTTATCGTTTTGTATATAATGCCAATGTGTTTGAATATTTTCTTATGTTGGGCACTAAAGGGTATGATGATACATGGAGTTTCTTCTTTTTCTGGTATACTCTCTTTTCTGTCGGTGAAGAAGGTTTTTCTATCTAAGTCCCTTACTTTGGACAAGGATGTCTCTACTCTTTTGAGGGGATATTCTCTGGAGACAAATTGATCCTTCAAGATTTGAGCTTTTTGTTCGAATTTATCTTCGTTCGTACAATTACGTTTCAAACGTCTGAATTAACCTTCTGGAATACCAGCAAACCATCTAGGTAGATGGCAGCTGGTATATCGGATGAAACTATTCCATGCTGTTGGCTTCTGGAATGTGCAGCATATAATTTTTTTGTTCTCTACCTTAATATTAAGATCCAAAAATTCTACTGTATTTTACTTGTATTAGCTGAGAACCGTAGGTTGACTATATTATTATTAATTTCTTCCAAAAACGTTTGGGAATTCTGGTTCTCCATTTTGCCATATAAAAATGACATCATCAATGTACCTTTGCCATAGCACCAGGTCCGTCCCCAATCTGTGTATTATATGTTGGTCCTCCCACTGGGACATAAACAGATTAGCATAGCTGGGGGCGAACCTGGTGTCCATGGCGGTACCCTTGGTCTGTAGGAAGAACTCTGATCCAAAACCGAAGTAATTGTGGTTTAGAATGAATTCCACTCCCTCTGCCAAAAATTCTATTTGTTCTATCTGGAACATATCGCTTTTTTCCAGTTGTGCCTGTAGTGCTGTTATACCCTGTCCATGTTCTATAACCGTATATAGTGACTGGAGATCTAGGGTTCCCAAGATCCAATTTGATTTATATTCAAGTCCCTCGATTAATTTTATGATCTGAGTGCTGTCTTTTGTGTATGTTTTGGTATTTTTTACTACGAGTTGAAATAAGCAATCTATATACTGTGATAATATGGATGTTAAAGAGCCGATTCCATATATTATGGGTCGGCCTGGGGGATTTTCTAGATTTTTATGCACCTTTGGCAAGCAATAGAACATAGGCAATCTATTTTGGGTGTTTAAAATAAATTTGGCTTCTTGGTCTAGCAGAATTTTCTTTTCCACTCCTCTTTGGCAATAGTCAATTATTGATTGTATTCTTTGGTGGGATCTCTAGTTATTTTGCTATATGTGGTTTGATCCAAAAATTGTCTATTGCATTCTTGTTCATATTGTTCTATATGTAAGATCACCACTGCCCCCCCGTCCGCAGGTCGAATAATGATATTATTTTGTCTCTGTAATTGTTTAATGGATTCAATTTCTTGATTTGATAAATTATTTATTTTAGTTTTCACATTCATACGTCTTAGATCTGATTCTGCACTCTTACGAAATGTTGCCATTTCTTGACTTATTTTCTGCCTTGGAAATTTAGTTGAGCATTGTTTTAGTTTCGTATGTGTGTAAATATCTTGAGTTATTGTTGCTTGTATGATAGGATTTTTCAAAAAGTATTTTTTTAAGCAAAGCTTCCTGATTAATTTCTCCACGTCTATAAATGTATGGAATTTGTTCATTTTATTGGTTGGAGCAAACTTGAGGCATTTTTTCAAGGAGTTTGTTGGGATTCTGTTAATATGTGTTTGCTAAGATTTATTATGGCATCTTTGTTTACCTCTTGTGGTGAGTTTTTCTTTTTTCGTTGTCCCCGCCGGGTCTTACTCTCCCTCCCTCTTGTACATGATGCCTGTGATGGGGTTCTTGCGTAGTCTCCTGTGCATAGTTGAATTTCGAGTGGGGGTGTGTGTAATGGGAATATTCTCTGTCCTCCCAATCTTGATTGTCCTGTTTGTTTCTCAAATTGTATTGATGTACTGGGGGAGGGGCATACTGGGTTCGAGTTGGTGTATGTCGGGACCTCCTCTGGATCCGAGGTCTGTGGTGTGGTGGTGTCCTGTCTAAAAAATGTTTGTTCGACAGTGTTTCATATCTATTGTAAACTGGGATGTTGAATCTTGATTGTATTACATCTTTATCCCTTTCTCCTGTTTCTCCAACATTTACCCGTGTTTGAGTTTGTAATTTTTCTATTGTTTTGTTTGCGTGTGTATTTTCATAATTATTCCAAAAATTTTTAGTTTTTTTATCCATAATATTCTGTTCTAGTTTGTCATAATTCCACCTGCTGTTTGTTCCTTTCCTTTTTTCTTGTCCACCTCACTGAGATGGTCGCACATACTCAGTTTAAATCTTAAACTGTCACCAGCCCTATATTCTATATATTGTAGTTGTGACATTTACAGTGAAAGAGCTACAGCAGATAGGATACTCCCTCTGAGAAAGGGCAGGCCCCCTGAGCTGCCAGCTTGAAATAAATCTAGAAGAGCAATTGGACCAATGTATGAGTATACAGGTCTGGTTCTAGCTTTGTTAGAAATAGATTGTCATGTACTATATGATTTTTTTTCAATCATGGCATAACTTCTTTAATGTACAGGGTGGGCCATTTATATGGATACACCTTAATAAAATGGGAATGGTTGGTGATATTAACTTCCTGTTTGTGGCACATTAGTATATGTGAGGGGGGAAACTTTTCAAGATGGGTGGAATTTGGGAATTTCACAAGAAAAACAATGGTGTGCTTGGTTTTAATGTAACTTTATTCTTTCATGAGTTATTTACAAGTTTCTGACCACTTATAAAATGTGTTCAATGTGCTGCCCATTGTGTTGGATTGTCAATGCAACCCTCTTCTCCCACTCTTCACACACTGATAGCAACACTGCAGGAGAAATGCTAGCACAGGCTTCCAGTATCCGTAGTTTCAGGTTCTGCACATCTCGTATCTTCACCGCATAGACAATTGCCTTCAGATGACCCCAAAGATAAAAGTCTAAGGGGGTCAGATCGGAAGACCTTGGGGGCCATTCAACTGGCCCACGACGACCAATCCATTTTCCAGGAAACTGTTCATCTAGGAATGCTCGGACCTGACACCCATAATGTGGTGGTGCACCATCTTGTTGGAAAAACTCAGGAAACGTGCCAGCTATATGAACAGTTTCCTACGGATACTGGAAGCCTGTGCTAGCATTTCTCCTGCGGTGTTGCTATCAGTGTGTGAAGAGTGGGAGAAGAGGGTTGCATTGAAAATCCAACATAATGGGCAGCACATTGAACACATTTTATAAGTGGTCAGAAACTTGTAAATAACTCATGAAAGAATAAAGTTACGTTAAAACCAAGCTCACCAAACACCATTGTTTTTCTTGTGAAATTCCCAATAAGTTTGATGTGTCACATGACCCTCTTCCTATTGAAAAAACAAAAGTTGGATTCAAAATGGTCGACTTCAAAATGGCCGCCATGGTCACCATCCATCTTGAAAAGTTTCCCCCCTCACATATACTAATGTGCCACAAACAGGATATTAATATCACTAACCATTCCCATTTTATTAACGTGTATCCATATAAATGGCCTACCCTGTATATGCCTCTGATATCATTGTCATTTCATACTTGATTCAAATATCATTCAGGACATACAGTATTTAGTTAAAGGCAATAGTTTCCTTGAGATAATCTTTTCCAGGCCAAGAAGTGTTTCAATAGTGTCAGATGGCAGGTGACAGACGTCAGATGGCAGGTGCACTCAGCCCAGATCCTCCCAGGAGGACGCAAGATGTCAGTTCAAAAAGATGAATCATATCCCACGTTTAACTCTTTAGCCCTGAATCATGTGCTTGTACATTGAAGGAAGGGGTGCATTGTGATCACCAGGGCTGATAGCTTTATATTGGCAGCCTTGGGCCTAAGTAAGCACAACACAGCTGTAATAATGACTGTTAATACATAGAGTACCTAACTAGTGAATCTGTACAATGTTGCACACTGATATGATGTATTGTTATATAGAAGTGCTGTATAACATTACAGTATAGCTAAAATAAAACTTTAAAACTTAAGACCTCAAAAGGTATGACCAACAATTTACAAAAAAATCTGCATTGCAATTCTACAGCAGCAAAATCTGCACCAAATGTTGCGTATTCTGTTGTGGAATGTGGATTTAAAATCTGCAATTTCCTGCAGTGTGCAGATGAAATTTGTTAAGCTCATCTATTTTGCTTCTAGCATAAATGCTGCAGATTGCAGTTATGAGGTGGAAATTCTGCAGCGTATAAGCTGTTTAGCCCTACCCAAATGTAAAAGAAATCGTGTAAAATACAGCTAGGTCCATAAATATTGGGACATCAACACAATTCTAACATTTTTGGCCCTATACACCACCACAATGGATTTGAAATGAAACAAACTAGATGTGCTTTAACTGCAGACTGTCAGCTTTAATTTGAGGGTATGAACGTTCAGGATGAACGGTGTAAGAATTACAACAGTTTGCATATGTGCCTCCCACTTGTTAAGGGACCAAAAGTAATGGGAAAATTGGCTTCTCAGCTGTTCCATGGCCAGGTGTGTGTTATTCCCTCATTATCCCAATTTTAATGAGCAGATAAAAGGTCCAGAGTTCATTTCAAGTGTGCTATTTGCATTTGGAATCTGTTTCTGTCCACTCTCAAGATGAGATCCAAAGAGCTGTCACTATCAGTGAAGCAAGCTATCATTAGGCTGAAAAAACAAAACAAATCATAGAGATAGCAAAAACATTAGGCGTGGCCAAAACATTTGGTTTGGAACATCCTTAAAAAGAAGGAACGCATCGGTGAGCTCAGCAACACCAAAAGACCTTGAAAACCACGGAAAACAACTGTGGTGGATGACTGAAGAATTCTTTCCCTGGTGAAGAAAACACCCTTCACAACAGTTAGCCTGATCAAGAACACTCTCCAGGAGGTAGATGTATGTGTTTCAAAGTCAACAATCAAGAGAAGACTTCACCAGAGTGAATACAGAGGGTTCACCACAAGATGTAAACCATTGGTGAGCCTCAAAAACAGGAAGGCCAGATTAGAGTTTGCCAAACGACATCTAAAAAAAAGCCTTCACAGTTCTAGAACAACTATGGACAGATGAGACCAAGATCAACTTATACCAGAGTGATGGGAAAAGAAGAGTATGAAGAAGGAAAGGAACTGCTCATTATCCTAAGCATACCACCTCATCAGTGAAGCTTGGTGGTGGTAGTGTCATGGGATGAGCATGTATGGCTGCCAATGGAACTGGTTCTCTTGTATTTATTGATGATGTGACTGCTGACAAAAGCAGCAGGATGAATTCTGAAGTGTTTCGGGCAATATTATCTGCTCATATTCAGCAAAATGCTTCAGAACTCATTGGACAGCGCTTCACAGTGCAGATGGACAATGACCCAAAGCATACTGCAAAAGCAACCAAAGAGTTTTTTAAAGGAAAGAATTGGAATGTTATGTAATAGCCAAGTCAATCACCTGATCACCAGGGATGAAACCCAGCGTCTGGTGATGTCTATGCATTCCAGACTTCAGGCTGTAATTGACTGCAAAGAATTTGCAACCAAGTATTAAAAAGTGAAAGTTTGATTTATGATTATTATTCTGTCCCATTACTTTTGGTCCCTTAACAAGTGGGGGGCACATATGCAAACTGTTATAATTCCTGCACCGTTCACCTGATTTGGATGTAAATACCCTCAAATTAAAGCTGACAGTCTGCAGTTAAAGCACATTTTGTTCGTTTAATTTCAAATCCATTGTGGTGGTGAATAGAGCCAAAAATCTTAGAATTGTGTCGATGTCCCAATATTTATTTACCTGACTGTAAGTACATAAAGTTATTTATTATTGCTGTACTGTTCTACAATAATGGGCCTATTTTACATATGGTTGGTAATCCTTTTGTATATTATTGGGGTGATATAACTAAAAGTGAATCCTGTGTAGTGACATCACTGTGAGCATTTTAAGGAATATAAGTACAGTGTATGAGGGGCAGAGGCTGAGCACTGCATTTGATGCTGAGTGGGGAGGTGTAGTACTAATAACCAGCAATGTAGTGAAAGAATGCGGAGAGGTAGTGGCTTCCCTGGGACCCTGGTCTCCCAGGGGGCCCAATGACCCCTCTGTACATAAAGGAGACACCAGTGTTACAAAAGTAACAAACATTTCTTCCTTTAGAACAACTGAATAGAGAGGGCTTGTTCCTCATGATTTGCTCTGGTTTTAACACTAAGTATAATTATCTTAATTTGCCAAAATAGACCTGATTTACTCATTAATTAAACTTTATTTGTAGCACATGCATTGAAAGGTCACGGTATTAGTAAACAATGTTAATTAAGTAGTTGAATACAGTTCTAAATTCATTTACACCCAATGCTGACAAATTCTCTTTGTAGATTGCAAACTCTCATGTGTCATTGATTTGTCATTTGAATAATGCTTTATTTAAACTCACTGGTTTTGTATACTTGGATTCCACAAAAGGATACAAACTTTAATTGAATGTCAGTTCCTTCCAGTGCATAAAACTTTCACCAAATATTTTTCCGCAAAAAATCTAATGTCCTGAAAACTACTATCCAGCATTATGCACTAGTGATGAGCGGTAAGGGCAATATTCGAATTTGCAATATTTCGCAAATATTTTGCAGAATATTCATCATATATTCGTGACTTCGAGAATTCGAGATTATATTCTTGATTGCGAAAATCGGCAATGTATTATTCAAGTAATGCACGCGAAATACCGGCGTGGGTCACTTATGCTACATTTTTCAAGCTGGTATAAGTTCCCTGAGACTGGAGAAAATGGTTGGCACGGAAGAACATTAGAATAGCTTTATATGCAGATAGAGTGCTGTAATATATTCGCGATTGCGAATTTTCAGCAATTAATGATGTGCATATTTTTTCGCAATACATGCAACTTGTATAGTAAGGGGCAGGCAACTTTTTATTGGTTGCTAGGGATGTTGCTAAGCTGTGACAAAGCCTACTCATTGGCCCACAAGCTAGAAGAAGGGAGGGATGATCACCTGATGTGCACTGTTAAAAAAAACACTAATATTCGTCATTACGAATATATAGCACTATATTCTAAATATTTGCGAATTCTCGAAGTGCCGATATTCACGATAAAAATTTGTTTTTCGAATATTCCTGTTAAACACTATTATGCACATGAAGGCTACTGAGTGGCGAGGTACACTGTATCAACGGATATACTAATGTTATATCAGTTTTCTAGAATTTGAACATAAGGTGTGACACAAATTAGAACAGTACATGATATTGGTGTTCATGGTGACACTGCACTGGCTATATTCTGACTGTGTGATGGAATCCTATTACTCTCTTTCTAGTTGTGATGTAGCAACCATTGTAGAATGTCAGTCTGTCAGTCTGTCTCCAATCACTTACATTAAAGAAGTCTTATATACTCAGAAGCAGTGAAGAAATTTTTTTGAAGAGTACATGTTGAACATGTCAGGTTTCTCTTAAAACAAATAACATTTTGAAATTGAATTCTGTCCTACTCTGACATGATGGAAAGGAATATGATATACAGTACTGTATGCATTTCTAATGTAGTGTATGGTGACCACTAGAGATGAGCAAAGTTTTTAAAAATTATATTTGGACACTTTGCAGAATTTAGCAAAGAAATTTGGTTTGTTACAAATTAATTCATCATGAGGCGCATTAAATCAAGTCTATCCCGGCCTGCAGTTAAACTGCAGGGAGAGTGTATCTCGATGTACATTAGTGTGCATTGCACCAACATGCATAGCTAATCATTTCTGGTAGCGAAACAGTTACTGTGCATCAGAATGACAGGCAGGTCACATATATGGACATGTGCATCAGGCCACCAACATTCCTAGCTAAATCCCTTCTGTTAAAACAAAAAAAAAAACATATACAGCAGCCTTCAGTAAAGTAAAGCAAAAAATGCTGCAGGAGCTGTGTGCAAATGACTCTTTAGTGGAACAAAATAAAGACATGGAGGCAGCGCCAATAAAGTAGTGGAGAAAAAAAAAGTTTATTTTAATCCTTGTTGTGGCAGTGCAAACACATGCTTTTGAATTCCTTTTGTTAGCTATAGATTTACTGTGTCAGTATTAAGCCTCATGCACACGACCGTGTCGTTTTTTGCGGTCCGCAAAGCGCAAAACAGAAGGCGCCCGTGTTCCTGCGGAACGGAACGGGCGGCCCATTGTAGACATGCCTATTCTTGTCCGCAAAACAGACAAGAATAGGACATGCTATATTTTTTTTTGCTGGCCCTCAGAACGGAGCAACGGATGCAGACAGCACACAGAGTGCTGTCCGCATCTTTTGCGGACCCATTGAAGTGAATGGGTCCGCATGCGAGCCGCAAAAACTGCGGCTCGGATGTGGACCATAACTACGGCCGTGTGCATGAGGCCTTAAGCTCAGTTCACACTTCAATTATTTGGCCAGTTATTCTCATAATTTATTGTCAGCCAAAAGCGAGTGCAGGTCACAGAACAGGTCTAAATCTATTCATGATACCTGCGGCACAATCACCATTCCCTATCTTATACCCACTATTTACAGGAAAATGCGCTTGGTGATGAAGTAATTAGTCATAAAGAATTTTTTTGGTAAAATTCAGCAAAGTAGCTAAATTTTACAGAGCTTCACTCATCTCTACTAAATTTGCATGTGTTTTGGCCATTTGCCTCTGCATGCAGGACTCTAATGGCCTCTATCACACGGTCAGTTTTTTTCATCAGTATTTGATCACTATTGGTAAGACAAAAACAGGAGTGGGTCCAAAATATAGATAAAATGTGATGGAAATATTTGCATGTCTTCTGTGTTTTGGACCCACTCCTGCTTTTGGCTTCCAAATCATGATCAAATTCTGATGCAAAATACTGACCGTTTGATGGAGGCCTTATAGACACTCAAACGACAGGACCCTTTTTTTCCGTTCTTCTGACGGCAATGTGTTTTGGGGTGTCTTTTTACATATACCCATGCTGGGTGAGAGAAATATCTCAGCCAAAGACAACTTTTCCCATTTTTTTATACAAAGTTGGCATTTGACCGAGATATTTATTTCACCCAGCATGGGTATATGTAAAATGACACCCCAAAATACATTGCCCAACTTCTCCTGAGTACGGCAATGCCACATGTGTGACACTTTTTTGCAGCCTAGGTGGGCAAAGGGGCCCACATTCCAAAGAGCACCTTTAGGATTTCACAGGGCATTTTTTACACATTTTGATTTCAAACTACTTCTCACGCATTAGGGCCCCTAAAATGCCAGGGCAGTATAACTACGCCACAAGTGACCCCATTTTGGAAAGAAGACACCCCAAGGTATTTTGTGATGGGCATAGTGAGTTCATGGAAGTTTTTATTTTTTGTCACAAGTTAGTGGAATATGAGACTTTGTAAGAAAAAAATAAAATAAAAAATAATCATCATTTTCCGCTAACTTGTGACAAAAAATAAAAAATTTGAGGAACTCGCCATGCCCCTCACGGAATACCTTGGGGTGTTTTCTTTCCAAAATGGGGTCACTTGTGGGGTAGTTATACTGCCCTGGCATTTTAGGGGCCCTAATGCGTGAAAAGATGTCTGGAATCCAAATGTGTAAAAAATGCCCTGTAAAATCCTAAAAGTACTCATTGGAATTTGGGCCCCTTTGCCCACCTAGGCTGCAAAAAAGTGTCACACATGTGGTATCGTCGTACTCAGGAGAAGTAGGGTAATGTGTTTTGGGGTGTATTTTTACATATACCCATGCTGGGTGAGAGAAATATCTCTCTAAAAGTCAACTTTTCCCATTTTTTTTATACAAAGTTGTCATTATAAAGAGATATTTCTCTCACCCAGCATGGGTATATGTAAAAAGACACCTCAAAACACATTGCCCAACTTCTCCTGAGCACAGCGATACCACATGTGCCTAGGTGCGCAAAGGGGTCCAAATTCCAATGAGTATCTTTTAGGAGGGCATTTGGATTCCAGACTACTTCTCACGCTTTAGGGCCCCTAAAATGCCAGGGCAGTATAAATATCCCACATGTGACCCCATTTTGGAAAGAAGACACCCCTCTGTATTCTGTGAGGGGCATGGCGAGTTCATAGAAGTTTTTTTTTTTTGGCACAAGTTAGCGGAAATTGATTTTTATTTGTTTTTTCTCACAAAGTCTCCCTTTCCGCTAACTTGTGACAAAAAATTTAATTTTACATGAACTCGCCATGCCCCGAACAAAATACCTTGAGGTGTCTTCTTTCCAAAATGGGGTCACATGTGGGGTATTTATACTGCCCTGGCATTTTAGGGGCCCTAAAGCATGAGAAGAAGTCTGGAATATAAATGTCTAAAAAAATTTACGCATTTGAATTCTGTGAGGGATATGGTGAGTTCATGTGAGATTTTATTTTTTGTCACAAGTTAGTGGAATATGAGACTTTGTAAGAAAAAACAAAAAAAAAATAAAAATAAAAAAATATCAATTTCCGCTAACTTGTGCCAAAAAAAGTCTGAATGGAGCCTTACAGGGGGGTGATCAATGACAGGGGGGTGATCAGGGAGTCTATATGGGGCGATCACAACCCTGTCATTGATCACCCCCCTGTCATTGATCACCCCCCTGTAAGGCTCCATTCAGAGGTCCGTATGTGTTTTGCGGATCCATGGATCCATGGATCGGATCCGCAAAACACATACGGACGTCTGAATGGAGCCTTACAGGGGGGTGATCAATGACAGGGGGGTGATAAATGACAGGGGGTGATCAAGGAGTCTATATGGGGTGATCACCCCCCTGTCATTGATCACCCCCCTGTAAGGCTCCATTCAGACGTCCGTATGTGTTTTGTGGATCCGATCCATGGATCTGTGGATCCGCAAAACACATACGGACGTCTGAATGGAGCCTTACAGGGGGTGATCAATGACAGGGGGTGATCAGAGAGTCTATATGGGGTGATCACCCCCCTGTCATTGATCACCCCACTGAAAGGCTCCATTCAGATGTCCGTATGTGTTTTGCGGATCCGATCCATGGATCCGCAAAACACATACGGACCTCTGAATGGAGCCAGCCTTACAAAGGGGTGATCAATGACAGGGGGTGATCAGGGAGTCTATATGGGGTGATCACCCCCCTGTAAGGCTCCATTCAGACGTCCGTATATGTTTTGCGGATCCAATCCATGGATCTGTGGATCCGCAAAACACATACGGACCTCTGAATGGAGCCAGCCTTACAGGGGGGTGATCAATGACAGGGGGGTGATCAGGGAGTCTATATGGGCTATATGTCATTGATCACCCCCCTGTAAGGCTCCATTCAGACGTCCATATGTGTTTTGCGGATCCGCGGATCCATGGATCGGATCCGCAAAACACATACGGACATCTGAATGGAGCCTTACAGGGGGGTGATCAATGTCAGGGGGGTGATCAATAACAGGGGGGTGATCAGGGAGACCGATCCAAGCAAAAGGGACCACCAGAGGACCAGGTAGCAGGTATATTAGACGCTGTTATCAAAACAGCGTCTAATATACCTTTTAGGGGTTAAAAAAATCGCATCTACAGCCTGCCAGCGAACGATCGCCGCTGGCAGGCTGCAGATCCACTCGCTTACCTTTGGTTCCTGTGAATGCGCACGCCTGTGTGCGCGCGTTCACAGGAAATCTCGCCTCTTGCGAGAGGACGCGTATATGCGTCCACCCAGAATAACAGGGCCGCCGCCAGGACACAATCCTGCGTACGGCGGTCCTGAGGTGGTTAAAGACACCAAACGCAAGCTAATAGGGTCACAAAAGTCCTATTAAGGACTGTTATAGGTGTGCTATCGATAGGTGCGATATACTGAGGGGTGTGATATACTTATAATATACTTTCTAACATGGAAAGTATATTATAGTGCATTTGTATTGTGCAGCAGTTGTGTGCAGTTCTGCTGTGAAACCGCAGCTATATAGAGGTACAACCGCTATTGGAATAACTAATTGCAACTGGTGCGATATACCTGTTGCCCCAAAATAAAAAGGATTTAGGGGTGTGATATACCTATAATATACTTTCTAACATAGAAAAAATATTATAGTGCATTTGTATTGTGCAGCAGTTGTGTACGGTTCTGCTGCGATACCGCAGGTATATGGAGGGACAAGCCTTATTGGAACAACTATTTGCAACAGGTGTGATATACCTGTTGCTCCCAAAAAAAAATATTGAGGGGTTTGAAATATCTGCTTCCACAAAATACTGATTGAGGGGTGCGATATACCTGCTTCCACCAAATATTGATTCAGGGGTTCTATATGTTTCCACAAAATTCAGATTGAGGGGTGTGATATACCTGCTTCTACAAAATACTGATTAAGGGTTTCTTTATACCTGCTTCCACAAAATACTGATCAAGGGGTTTGATATACCTGCTTACACAACATACGGATCGGTGGTTTGCGATATGCCTGCTTCCCCAAAATACTAATTAAGGGTTTTGATATACCTGCTTCCACTAAATACTGATTGAGGGGTTCAATACACCTGCTTCTACAAAATACTGATTAACAGGACCGGTTCTAGGTGAAATGGGGCCCTGGGGCGGAAAACAATAAGGGCCCCCCCCCCCCCCCCCCCACTGGGACGGGTGAGATGGTGCCTGGGATGAATCCGATCCAGTTTAATCAACCAACCTACCAGTAACTGGCCCCCCTCCCCCCCAAATGCACATTTCTCCAGTCCAACTGACTCCAAACAGAACCAGGGCGGGCTAGTACACTGGCACGGGTGAGATGGTGCCTGGGATGGATCCGATCCAGTTTAATCAACCAACCTACAGTTACTGGTAGGTTGGTTGATTAAACTGGATCGGATCCATCCCAGGCACCATCTCACCCGTGCCAGTGTACTAGCTCGCCCTGGTTCTGTTTGGACAGTTGGACTGGAGAAATGCGCATTTGGGGGGTGTGAGGGGGCCAGTTACTGGTAGGTTGGTTGATTAAACTGGGTCGGATCCATCCCAGGTACAATCTCACCCGTCCCAGTGCCAGTATACTAGCCCACCCTGGTTCTGTTTGGACAGTTGGACTTGAGAAATGTGCATTTTGGGGGGGGGGGGGGGGGACAGTTACTGGTAGTACCAGTAACTGCCCCCCCCCCCCCCCGCCTCCCCCAAATGCACATTCTCCAGTCCAACTGACTCCAAACACAAACAGAACCAGGGCCGCAGGGCGGGCTAGTAGTACACTGGGACGGCCCGGATGGGTGAGATGGTGCCGGACTATGTAAGTCAGTGAGTGGGAAACACTGGGGATGGATGGATCATGGATCCGATCCAGTTTAATTAACAACAACAAAACAATATGACTAATGAATTATGAACCTACCAGACTGGAACTTGGCTGGGGGCTGGCTGCCTTCTGACTGTGGCCGGCGGGCCTTCCCTGGCGCTGCTGGCAGAGTGTCAGACTGGGCTCTCTGGGCTGGGCTGTGGCTGGCTGCCAAATGCCAATGGTATCCGCTTGCTTGCTTTGCTAGTTGCTCCTTGCCTCATGCCTCCTTAAGTAGTAGTACATTCCTCCAAGTTCTCTGCTCTGGGCGGGGGGGCGGAGCCTGTGGCAACGTACGTCAGCCAGACGCTAGACGTGCCTGCCTGTGCCGTGCATGCCGCTGATGCTCCAGTCTTGAATCTCTTAAAGAGACAAGCAGCGGCAGCGCAGGCACAGTAAGCGGCCGCCAGGGCCCGGCGGGGGGCCTCTCCACACTTGACTCCAGACACTCCAGTCTCCAGCCCAGTTAGTTTTAATGTATTAATTACATTACTGCCGCGCGGCGCCGGCCCGTCAGAGTCCAGACACTGTGACACTCACAAGACAAGAGAATCAATTATTCAATTATAGATAATATAATAGTAGTTGCAGCCTGGCCGGCGCTAGGGCCCGGGGGTCCCTAAGGAGCGGGGGCCCGGGGGCAATTGTCCCCTTTGCCTCTATGGTAGCGCCGGCTCTGCTGATTAAGGGTTTCTATATACCTGCTTCAACAAAATACTGATTGACAGGCGCGATATACCTGCTTCCACAAAAAATACTGATTGAGGGGTGCGATATACCTGCTTCCACAAAATACTGATCAGGGGGTTTGATATACCTGCTTTCACAAAATACTGATTAAGGGGTTTGATATACCTGCTTCCACCAAATACAGATTGAGAGGTGCGATATACCTGCTTCCACAAAATACTGATTGAGGGGTATGATATACCTGATTCCACAAAATACTGATTAAGGTGTTTGATATACCTGCTTCTACAAAATACAGATGGAGGGGTGCGATATACCAGCTTCCACAAAATACTTATTGAGGGGTGCGATATACTTGCTTCCATAAAATGCTAATTAGGGGGTTGATATACCTGTTTCCACAAAATACTGATTGAGGGGTGCGATATACCTGCTTCCACAAAATACTGATTGAGGGGTATGATATTCCTGAATCCACAAAATACTGATTAAGGTGTTTGATATACCTGCTTCTACAAAATACAGATTGAGGGGTGCGATATACCTGCTTCTGCAAAATACTGATTAAGGGGTTTGATATACCTGCTTCCACAATTTTCAGATTGAGGGGTGCGATATACCTGCTTCCACCAAATATTTATTGAGGTGCTCTATATACCTGTTTCCACAAAATACTGATTGAGGGGTGCGATATACCTGCTTCCGCAAGGGTGGTAGGGGTCGGGCAGGTGCACCAGGCCGAAGCCTAAGTGGGAAGTTGGAGAAGGTGCGTGCGTGCGATTACGTCAAAGACGTAAGAGTTGCTTGAGTGGTTCACTTAGACTTCTACTTCTGAACCCTCCTCATTCTCTGCTGTGTGCACCCCCAAAGACACCACCACCACCACCATAGCCCCCACTCGAGTCAGAGGAATTATTTTCCCATCCATTCCCAGACCTTACCGATGCGCAGCTATTCTTGGCATCGGATGAGGAAGAGGAGGTAGCAATGGCGGCCACCCAGCGGTCTGACGACAGTACCTAGATCAGCCCAAGGAGGGTGGTCCCCGTGTTGCTGGCCTACTCCCAGATCTCTAATGTCAGTGGTGGTGAAGTGACAATGATTTGTCGATGGTCGTCATGTGGTGCCCACAAGAGAGGAAGTGGAGGGGATTCAGAGGGAGAGACGGAGCAGCAGATAGGGAGGAGAAGCAGCAGAACTCGCAGTTGCACAGGATGCAAAAAGCAGACTGCAAATGTATATGGAGCGAGCCATCCACCATGCACGGTCACATCTTGCGCTCCCAGGACGCCGGCACTGGCTCCCACAGTGGGCTTTTTTTTACATTCAGCTGCTGACAATAGTGTTGCCTCTGCAGCCTGTGCTATCAACGCATATGTTGTGGTAAGCCCAACACTTCCCTAGGATGACCGCCTTAGCAAGGCACCTTGCCTCCCATCACCGAGCCCAGTGAGAGCAACGCCGTTAGAACCACAAAGCCACACTCCCGATCCTCCACGTCCTGCCTCTTCTCCTTCTCCTCTCTCCTCCATTTGTCCTCCACTCCGCCTTCTACCGTGCCGTCGTCGCGTTTATATGGTAGAAGGCAGGCTTCCGTGGCCCAAATGTTTGAGGGTAAAATGTGATGACGCCGGATAAACTAGGGCTGCAGTACACGATTATTTTAGTAATCGAGTATTCTATTGATTATTTTTTACGATTAATAGAGTAATCTAATAAGAAAAAATGAATTAATAGACTGTTTTCCTTCTTAAAAACTCATAAGACCCCCTGCCATTAGTCCCCAACACCATTCGTTCCCCACTGTGCAATCAGCCCAAGTGCATCAGTTCCCCCTAGTGCCATCAGCTCCATTCCCCCCAGTGCATCAGCTCTGTTCCCCCAGTGCCATCAGCTCTGTTCCCCCAGTGTCATCAGCTCCACTATCCCTCAGTGCCATCTGCTTTCCCCCGTGCCATCAGGTCCGTTCCCCCTGTGCCATCAGCTCTCCCCCACCCCTAGGCCATTAACTCTTCCCCACCCCAGTGCCATCATCTCCACTCCTCCAGTGCCATCAGCTCTCTCCCACCAAGTGCCATCATCTCTCCCCCACCCCAGTGCCTTTAGATCTCCCCCCCCCAGTGCCTTTAGCTCTCCCCCCACCCAGTACCTTTAGCTCTCCACACCCAGTGCCATCAGCTCTCCCCCACCCCAGAGCCATAATATCCACTCCCTAGTGCCATCAGCTCTCCCCCACCCCAGTGCCATCAGCTACACTCCCCCAGTTCAATCAGCTCTCCCCAACCAGTGTCATCAGCAATCCCTCACCCCATAGCCATAAGCTCTACTCTCCCAGTGCCTTCATCTCTCCCCATTGTGCCATCATCTCCCCCCCTTGTGCCATCATCTCTCCCCCATTGTGCCATTAGCTCTCCCCCCATTGTGCCATCATCTCTCCCCCCATTGTGCCATCATCTGTCCCCCTTGTGCCATCAGCTCCACCACTTGTGCCATCAACTGGTTGCTATGATGCTGAGCACTTTGGGCGCCCGTCCTTAGTCGCACCCCCACCCCCTTTGCTTAACTAACTACCTTTACAGCTGGGGTGGCGCCCAACACTCAAAAGTTCCCACGCTGCTCTGCGCCTGATTTGCATCGAGGATTTTTTGAATTACTCGATTCAATTGAGTAATCGTTTCAGCCCTACGGATAACCCTCTTGCCCAACGGCTGACCGCTGGCTTGTCGGGACTAGTAGTCTGCCAACTACTGCCATATAAACTGGTGGAATCGGAGGCCTTTAGAAAATTTGTGGCCATTGGCACACCGGAACGGAAGGTCCCCGGAAGGAAATATTTCTCCCAGAAGGGCATCCCAGAGCTATATGGCCACGTTCAGCGGCAATTGAATATATCTCTGGCACACACGTGGTCTAGCAAACACGGGCAGGGAAGGTACATAACTTTTACTGCACACTGGGTGAACCTTCTGACTGCCTGCAAGCAATAACATGTAACCCGTGGCACCCGTGTGCATTTGGTGTTACAGCCACGGAATGCGTGCAGGCCTGCCTCTTCTTCTCCTCCTCCTACTCCATCCTCCATCTCCTCCTTGGTTGACTCCTCCTTTTTCACTGCTACTGTCTCTTCTGCTGCACCCCCAAGCTCCCCAGAACCTATTGGACATGCCAGGTGAGACATTGCCATGCTGTGCTGCGGCTGTTGTGCCTAGCCAAGAGACACACCGGTCCTGCACTGCTTTCAGCTCTGCGGTGACAGACCGATCAATGGCTAACCCCGCTCAATTTGACAGTTGGTAAAGTGGTGTGCGACAACGGTGCCAATCTGCTTAGCGCACTGAAACAGGGCAAAATAATACAAGTGCCGTGCACGGCACACGGCCTGAACTTACTCATGCAGCGATTTGTTGCCAAATACCCCAGGGTCCAGGATGTCTTGCGGCCTGGCCATTTTAGAAGATCTTATACGGCCATGGATCGCCTTGCTGACGTTCAGCGGTGACACCACCTGTCCGTCAGACATCTGATTTGTGACAGCCCGACGTGACATCCTGATATACCAGCAGCCACATAATCACTTGTTCTTTTCTGTCAGGTGAATGCATAATTTTTGGGGCCTGTAAAATTGTTATCCACTGACCGTCTAATATACCTCCAGCCACATAATCACTTGTTCTTTTCTGTCAGATGAATGCATACTTTTTGTGGCCTATACTTCACTAGCTTACAGTAAAACTGTTATCCACTGAACGCCTAATATAACTCCAGCCACATAATCACTTGTTCTTTTCTGTCCGGTGAATGCCTAGCTATACTCCACTGGCCTGCAGTAAAATTGTTATCCACTGAGCGCCTAATATACCTCCAGCCACATAATCACTTGTTCTTTTCTGTCCAGTGAATACGTAATGTTTGGGGTCTATACTCCACTGGCCTACAGTAAAATTGTTATGCACTGACCGTCTAATATACCTCCAGCCACATAATTACTTGTTATTTTCTTTCAGGTGAATTCAGAATTTTTGGGGCCTATACTCTACTGGCCTGCAGTAAAATTGTTTTCCACTGTCCGCTAGTGTTGATTGAGCACCAAAGTGCTCGGGTGCTTGAGCCGAACACCTCAGGATGCTTGGGTGCTCTACTGAGCACCCAAGCACAATGGAAATCAATGGGGGAACCTGAGCATTAAACCAGGCACCCCCCAGCCTCTTAAGATGGGAGGGTGTGTGGTTCATAGAAAAAGGTCAGAAATTGATGGAAACACCACCGAAATGGTTTGGGAATAGCATGGGGAAGATGTCTGAATGTATCTTGGACTTCCAGGTCGCTACTGTGAACGATGTTGTCCGAGAAGTACGCCACTTTTACAGACTGACACTAATACGCACAAAACTGAAGATAAAATAGATTTTAGAGGAAAAAATTGTTAGTAAACATTCTTTCCTATATATTTACTTGTATATAAAGTGCAAGTGCTGCCAAAAATTACAAGGAAAAGGCACTCCAATACAACACATAATGGAGGGCCTCATTCACATTGTGGTAGAATTGTTCAGGTAGCGGGACTCCTACACTCATAAAGCCTATGCACTAAGTGAAAGGGCTTCTAAAAATTACAAGGAACCGTCACTCCAATACATCTTTTATTACACATAAAGGAGGGCATCATACACCCTTGAAAAATTATGATTGATGGCCTGCTGGTGAGCTGACCCTCTGAAAAATTACATGTGAGAGCCTGCAAGTGAGCTGACCCTGTAAAAGATTTTTGGTGCGGGCCTGCTGGTCAGCTGATCCTTTAAAACATCATATGCGAGGGCCTGTAGGTGAGCTGACCCTCTAAAAGATTGTAGGTGAGGGCCTACAGGTGAACTGACCCTCTAAAAAATTATATGCGAGGGCCTGCAGGTGAGCTGACCTTGTAAAACATTATATGCGAGGGCCTACAGGTGAGCTAACCAAGTAAAACATTATATGCAAGGACTTACAGGTGAGATGACCATATAAAATATTATATGCGAGGGCCTGCAGGTGAGCTAACCCTGCAAAAGATTGTAGGTGAGGGTCTACTGGTGAGCAGACCCTGCAAAAGATTATAGATGAGGGCCTGCTGATGAGCTAACCCTGTGAAAGTATGTAGGTGAGAGCCTGCAGGTGAGATGACCCTCTAAAATATTATATACGAGGGCCTGCATGTGAGCTGACCCTGTAAAACACTATGTGTGAGGGCCTGCAGGTGAGCTGACCTTGTAAATCATTATATGCGAGGGCACACAGGAGAGCTAACGAAGTAAAACATTATATGCGAGGGCCTATAGGTGAGCTGACCATATTAAATATTATATGCGAGGGCCTGCAAGTGAGCTGACCCTGTAAAAGATTATAGGTGAGGGCCTACAGGTGAGCTGACCATCAAAAAAAAAATATATGCAAGGGCCTACAGGTGAGCTGACCTTATAAAAGATTTTAGGTGCAAGCCTGCTGGTTAGCTGACCCTGTAAAACATTATATGTGAGGGCCTGCAGGTGAGCTGACCCTGTAAATCATTATATGCGAGGGCTTGCTGGTGAGCCGAGTCTGTAGAACATTATATGCGAGGGTCTGCAGGTGAGCTGACCATCTAAAACATTATATACGATGGTCTATAGGTGAGCTGACCCTCTAAAATATTATATGCGAGGACATGCAGGTGAGCTGACCCTGTAAAAGATTATAGATGAGGGCCTGCTGATGAGCTAACCCTGTGAAAGTATGCAGGTGAGAGCCTGCAGGTGAGATGACCCTCTAAAATATTATATACGAGGGCCTGCATGTGAGCTGACCCTGTAAAACACTATGTGTGAGGGCCTGCAGGTGAGCTGACCTTGTAAATCATTATATGCGAGGGCACACAGGAGAGCTAACGAAGTAAAACATTATATGCGAGGGCCTATAGGTGAGCTGACCATATTAAATATTATATGCGAGGGCCTGCAAGTGAGCTGACCCTGTAAAAGATTATAGGTGAGGGCCTACAGGTGAGCTGACCATCAAAAAAAATTATATGCAAGGGCCTACAGGTGAGCTGACCTTATAAAAGATTTTAGGTGCAAGCCTGCTGGTTAGCTGACCCTGTAAAACATTATATGTGAGGGCCTGCAGGTGAGCTGACCCTGTAAATCATTATATGCGAGGGCTTGCTGGTGAGCCGACTCTGTAGAACATTATATGCGAGGGCATATAGGTGAGCTGACCCTCTAAAAAATTATATGTGAGGACATGCAGGTGAGCTGACCCTGTAAAAGATTGTAGATGAGGGCCTGCTGATGAGCTGACCCTGTAAAAGTATGTAGGTGAGAGCCTGCAGGTGAGATAACCCTCTAAAAAATAATATATGAGGGCCTGTAGGTGAGCTGACCCTGTAAAAGATTTTAGGTGTAGGCCTGCTGGTGAGCTGACCCTGTAAACACTATATGCGAGGGCCTGCAGGTGAGCTAACACTGTAAAAGATTTTAGGTGCGGGCCTACTGGTGAGCTGACCCTGTAAAAGATTATATCCAATGGCCTTTACGTGAGCTGACCCTGTAAAATATTATATGCGAGGACCTATAGGTGAGCTGACCTGTAAAACATTATATGTAAGGGCCTGCTGGTGAATTGACCCTCTAAAAAATTATATACGAGGGTCTGCAGGTGAGCTGACCCTGTAAAAGATTGTAGGTGAGGGCCTGCTGGTGAGCTGACCCTGTAAAACATCATATGCAAGGGTCTGCAGGTGAGCTGACCCTGTAAAACATTATATGCGAGGGCGTGCTGGTAAGCGGACCGAATAAAACATTATATGCAATGGCCTATAGCTCCTTAAGGACACAGCCTTATTTCTCCTTAGGCCTTTTTCACACGGGCGAGTATTCCGCGCAGATGCGATACGTGAGTTGAACGCATTGCACCCGCACTGAATCCTGACCCATTCATTTCTATGGGGCTGTGCACACGAGCGGTGATTTTAACGCATCACGTGTGCGTTGCGTGAAAATCGCAGCATGTTCTATATTCTGCGTTTTTCACGCAACGCAGGCCCCATAGAAGTGAATGGGGTTGCGTGAAAATCGCAAGCATCCGCAAGCAAGTGCGGATGCGGTGCGATTTTCAAGCACGGTTGCTAGGAGACGATCGGGATAGGGACCCGATCATTATTATTTTCCCTTATAACATGCTTATAAGGGAAAATAATAGCATTCTGAATACAGAATGCATAGTAAAATAGCGCTAGAGGGGTTAAAAAATTTTTACTAATTATTTAACTCACCTTAATCCACTTGCTCGCGCAGCCCGGCATCTCTTCTGTCTTCATCTTAGCTGTGTGCAGGAACAGGACCTGTGGTGACGTCACTCCGGTCATCACATGATCAATCACCATGGTAAAAGATCATGTGACGGACCATGTGATGACCGGAGTGACGTCACCACAGGTCCTTTTCCTGCACACAGCTAAGATGAAGACAGAATAGATGCCGGGCTGCGCGAGCAAGTGGATTAAGGCGAGTTAAATAATTTTATTTATTTTTTTAACCCCTCCAGCGCTATTTTACTATGCATTCTGTATTCAGAATGCTATTATTTTCCCTTATAACCATGTTATAAGGGAAAATAATGCAATCTACAGAACACCGATCCCAAGCCCAAACATCTGTGAAGAAGTTCGGGTTTGGGTACCAAACATGCGCGATTTTTCTCCCGCAAGTGCAAAATGCATTAGTGTTTTGCACTCGCGCGGAAAAATCGCGCATGTTCCCGCAACGCACCCGCACCTTTTCCCGCAAAGCCCGTGTGAAACCAGCCTTAAAGGAAACCTGTCACCGGGATTTTGTGTATAGAGCTGAGGACATGGGTTGCTAGATGACCGCTAGCACATCTGCAATCCCCAATCCCCATAGCTCTGTGTGCTTTTATTGTGTAAAAAAAACGATTTGATACATATGCAAATTAACCTGAGATGAGTCCTGTCCCTGACTCATCTCACGTACAGGACTCATCTCAGGTTAATTTGCATATGTATCAAATCGGGTTTTTTACACAATAAAAGCACACAGAGCTAAGGGGACTGGATATTGCGGATGTGCTAGCGGCCATCTAGCAACCCATGTCCTCAGCTCTATACACAAAATCTCGGTGACAGGTTCCCATTAAGGACCAGGCCATTTTTTGCAAATTTGACCAGTGTCATTTTAAGTGGTGATAACTTTAAAACGCTTTTACTTATCCAGGCCATTCTGAGATTGTTTTTTCATCACATATTGTACTTCATGACGCTGGTAAAATGAAGTAATAAAAATCATTTTTATTTATAAAAAATTACCAAATTTGCCCAAAATTTTGAAAAATTTGCAAATTTCCAAGTTTCAATTTCTCTTCTTCTATAATACATAGTAATACCTACAAAAATAGTTATTACTTTACATTTCCCATATGTCTACTTCATGTTAGGATCATTTTGGGAATGACATTTTATTTTTGGGGGAAGTTACAAGGCTTAGAAGTTTCTAAGTAAATCTTGAAATTTCTCAGAAATTTTCAAAAACCGACTTTTTAAGGACCAGTTCAGGTCTGAAGTCACTTTGTGAGGCTTACATAATAGAAACCACCCAAAAATGACCCCATTCTAGAAACTAAACTTCTCAAGGTATTCAAAAATGATTTTCCAAACATCGTTAACCCTTTAGGTGTTCCATAAGAATTAATGGAAAATAGAGATACAATTTCAAAATTTAACTTTTTTGGCAGATTTTCCATTTTAATATTTTTTTTCCAGTTACAAAGCAAGGGTTAACAGCCAAACAAAACTCAATATTTATGGCCCTGATTCTGTAGTTTACAGAAACACCCCATATGTGATAGTAAACTGCTGTACAGGCACACGGCAGGGCGCAGAAGGAAAGGAATGACATACGGTTTTTGGAAGGCAGATTTTGCTGGCGTGGTTTTTTGACACCATGTCCCATTTGAAGCCCCCCTGATGCACCCTTAGAGTAGAAACTCCAAAAAAGTGACCTCATTTTAGAAACTAGGGGATAGGGTGGAAGTTTTGTTGGTACTAGATATGATTTTTTGGTTGCTCTATATTACACTTTTTGTGAGGCAAGGTAACAAGAAATAGCTGTTTAGGCACCAATGTTTTTTTTTTATTTACAACATTCATCTGACAGGTTAGATCATGTGGTATTTTTATAGAGCAGGTTGTCACGGACGCGGCGATACCTAATATGTATACAATTTTTTTATTTATGTAAGTTTTACACAATGATTTCATTTTTTAAACAAAAAAAATGTTTTAGTGTCTCTAGTCTGAGAGCCATAGTTTTTTCAGTTTTTAGGCGATTATCTTAGGTAGGGTTTCATTTTTTGCGGGATGAGATGACGGTTTGACTGGAACTTTTTTGGGGTGCATATGACTTTTTGATCGCTTGCTATTACACTTTTTGTGATGTAAGATAACAAAAAAATGGCTTTTTTTCACGGTTTTTATTTTTACTTTTTTATGGTGTTTACCTGAGGGGTTAGGTCATGTGATATTTTTATAGAGCAACTTATTACGGATGTGGCCATACCTAATATGTATACTTTTTTTTATTTATGTTCGTTTTACACAATAGTATCATTTTTGAAACAAAAAAAAAATCATGTTTAGTGTCTCCATATTCTGAGAGCCATAGTGTCACGGATGATGTACAGGAAACAAGATGATACAATACAAACAATGACTCACTGGATCCACAACTAAGGAACAAGAGGGAGACCCCTGCAATCGACCTGCCGCTCTCCCTTATTGCTCAGCCTATGCGACCACCCCAAAGGTGATGGGCGCATATCCACGTACCTCGGCTATCTTAGACCTGAAGGCCCTACAATAGTGAGGGACACGACCACCGGCTCCCTACACAGACACGGAGGGAGTCAGGGTCACCTGGATCCAGACAACAGAAAATCATAAATACATAAACAGAACTTATCTTGCAGACGACTGTGGACAGGGGACAGGGAACTGGGAGCTGGAGCTGGGAACAGCATGCACACACACTCCAGGAAGTTGTATCAGCCGCACCCAACTGCCTTATGGGGAGGAATATAAAGGGAAGTGATCAGTCCGACTGCATGACAGCTGAGATAGACTAACGAGGTGAGGAACAGAAATCAAAACAAAGAAACTCAAGGAGGAGGATCTGGACGGCTCCTGTCAGAGCTTCTCAGCTGTCTGGTTGTGACAGTACCCCTCCCTCTAGGAGTGGACTCCGGACACTCAGGGCCCACCTTCTCAGGATGGGACCTATGGAAAGCCCTGGTGAGACGAGAGGCCTTAATGTCCGTCACTGGGACCCACATCCTCTCCTCAGGACCATAACCCTCCCAATGAACGAGGTACTGGAGGGAACCGCGGACAAGACGAGAATCCACAATCCTAGAGACCTGAAATTCAAGATTTCCATCAACAATAATCGGAGGAGGAGGCAAAGGCGAGGGTACAATAGGTTGAACATAAGGTTTCAATAAGGACTTATGGAAAACATTATGGATCTTCCAAGTCTGAGGAAGATCAAGACGGTAGGCAACAGTATTGATGACAGACAGGATCTTGTAAGGCCCAATAAACCTAGGACCCAACTTCCAGGAGGGAACCTTCAATTTGATATTCTTGGTAGACAGCCACACCAAATCATCAACATTCAGGTCCGGACCAGGCACACGTCTCTTATCCGCCACACGCTTATATCTCTCACTCATGTTCTTTAGATTATCCTGAATCTTTTGCCAAATAGATGACAAAGACGAGGAGAATCTGTCCTCATCAGGCAAACCAGAAGAGCCCTCTCCAGAGAAAGTCCCAAACTGCGGATGAAACCCATATGCACCAAAAAATGGTGACTTATCAGAGGACTCCTGACGACGGTTATTTAAAGCAAACTCAGCAAGGGACAAAAAAGAACACCAATCCTCCTGATTCTCCGCCACAAAACAGCGCAGATATGTCTCCAGATTCTGATTGACACGCTCTGTCTGGCCATTCGACTGCGGATGGAAAGCAGAAGAGAATGACAAGCGAACCCCCAAGCGAGAACAGAAAGCCTTCCAGAATCTGGAAACAAACTGCGTGCCCCTATCAGAGACTATGTCTGAAGGAATCCCATGCAATTTGACAATGTGGTCAACAAATGCCTGCGCCAGCGTCTTAGCATTGGGCAAACCAGGAAAAGGGATAAAATGCACCATTTTGCTAAAACGGTCCACCACCACCAGAATCACAGACTTCCCCGAGGAACGAGGCAAGTCCGTTATGAAGTCCATGGACAGATGTGTCCAAGGACAGGAAGGAATGGGCAAGGGAAGGAGAGGACCTGATGGCCGTGAATGAGGGACCTTGGCACGAGCGCAAGTCTCGCAAGCTGCCACAAAACCCTCAACCGACTTACGAAGCGCAGGCCACCAGAATCTCCGAGCAATGAGATCCAGTGTGGCTCTTGTCCCCGGGTGCCCAGCAAGGACCGTATCGTGGTGTTCTTTAAAAATCTTGTGTCTCAAAGCGAGAGGCACAAACAACCTCCCAGGAGGACAAAGATCAGGAGCTTCTGACTGGGCTGCCTGCACCTCTGCCTCCAATTCAGGAAAAAGAGCAGAGACCACCACACCTTCAGCCAAAATGGGACCCGGGTCTTCAAAATTCCCACCTCCCGGGAAACAACGTGATAGGGCATCTGCCTTCACATTCTTAACCCCAGGGCGGAACGTAACAACAAAATTAAACCTTGAAAAGAACAAAGACCATCTGGCCTGTCTCGGGTTCAGACGCTTGGCTGACTCCAAGTAGGCCAGATTTTTATGGTCAGTAAACACGGTAATAGAGTGTCTGGCTCCCTCTAGCCAATGGCGCCATTCCTCAAAAGCCAACTTGATGGCCAACAATTCCCTATCTCCCACATCATAATTTCTCTCTGCGGAGGAGAGCTTCTTTGAGAAAAAGGCACACGGTTGCCATTTGGCAGGAGAGGAACCCTGAGACAAGACCGCACCCACCCCTACCTCAGAAGCATCAACCTCAACTATGAAGGGTAACGAAACATCAGGTTGTACTAGGATGGGAGCGGAAGCAAAACTCTCCTTGATATTAGAAAAGGCCTTACGCGCCTCTACCGACCAGGAAGAAAAATCTACCCCCTTTCTGGTCATATCAGTGAGTGGTTTAACAACAGAGGAATAATTCAAAATAAATTTCCTGTAATAATTAGCAAAGCCCAAAAAACGCATCAGCGCCTTCTGATTCTCAGGAAGCTCCCACTCAAGCACAGCGCGAACCTTCTCGGGGTCCATGCGAAAACCAGAAGCGGAGACAAGAAACCCCAGAAATTGGATCTCTGGAACCGCAAACACACATTTTTCCAGTTTCGCGTATAATTTATTCTCCCGCAGGATGAGCAAGACCTGACGTAGGTGTTCCTTATGAGTTTTGAAATCAGGAGAAAAAATCAAAATGTCATCCAAATACACTAATACAAATTTTCCCATTAAATGATAAAAAATGCTGTTGACGAAATGCTGAAAAACGGCTGGGGCATTCATCAAACCAAAAGGCATAACTTAATTTCCAAAATGGCCCTCAGGGGTATTGAAAGCCGTCTTCCATTTGTCTCCTTCTCTGACCCTAACCAGGTTGTATGCCCCTCTTAGGTCTAATTTGGAAAGACTTTCGCCCCAACAACCTGGTTAAACAAGTCCGGGATCAGAGGAAGCGGATAAGGATCACGAATAGTGATACTGTTCAGCTCCCTGAAATCCAGACAAGGTCTTAAAGAACCATCTTTTTTCTTAACAAAGAAAAAACCAGCGGCAACAGGTGACTTCGAGGGTCGTATGTGTCCTTTTCTCAGACTCTCAGAGATATAAGCACGCATAGTGACCCTCTCAGGTTGGGAAAGATTGTATAAACGAGATTTAGGCAGTTTGGCGCCTGGGATGAGATCAATAGGGCAATCATACTCCCTGTGCGGAGGTAAACCCTGAACTCCACTCTCAGAGAAGACATCCAAAAATTCAGAGAGGAAAGATGGTACAGTTTTAGTAGAAACCTCAGAAATAGATGTTATGAGGCAATTCTCTCTGCAAAAGTTACTCCAACCATTTATTTGCCTCGCTTGCCAATCAATGGTGGGGTTATGTTTAGTGAGCCAGGGTAGCCCCAACACTAGAGGAGTAGGCAAACCGCTAAGGACGAAACATGACACATCCTCAACATGAGCATCATTCACAATTAAACGGATATTGTGAACTATGCCCTTTAATGATTTCTGAGAGAGTGGAGCTGAATCAATAGCAAAAACAGGAATATCTTTTCCCAAAGTGCATACCTGGAAACCATGAGTTATTGCAAATTGATTATCAATGAGGTTGACAGCTGCTCCACTATCCACAAAAATCTCACAAAAAATGTTCTTGCTCTCTATCGCCACCCTGGCAGGCAGGACAAAACGGGAACTACAAGCAAAAGGAAAACCTTCAATTTCCGCCTCAACCCTGCCAATAGTAACAGACGGAACATTCTTAAAAGATTTCTTCCTTTTTGTCTCTTTATTACTCCCAGAAAACTGCCTGAATCTCCTAGAGGGACAAACATTTGCCAGATGATTTATACCTCCACAACAAAAGCAAACCCTCCCCTGCGGGCTGAATCTTCTATTGTCAGAAGCAATCAACCCCAGCTGCATGGGCTCCTGCTCAGAAGGGGCTGACAGCGACTGGGACCCCTGTGCACAGAATGACACCGCTGCACTGTCCCGGGACTGAGTATGACAGGAAGGAGAGATCTCTTCTCTCTCTCAGACGCCTGTCAATACGAACAGCCTGAGACATAGCAGAATTCAAGGAGGTAGGTCTTTCATGAAAGGCAAATGCATCTCTCAATCCCTCTGAAAGACCATAGCAAAATTGACTTCGGAGTGCAGCATCATTCCAACCCGTATCTGCTGCCCATCTCCGAAATTCTGAGCAGTATATCTCTGCGGATTGTTTACCCTGGCATAACAGACGTAGTCTAGACTCAGCCAGAGCAATACGATCCGGATCATCATATATCTGACCCAGGGCTAAAAAGAATTCATCCACTGAACGGAGGGGCCGTGCCCCCTCCGGCAGCGAAAAGGCCCAGGACTAAGCATTACCCCTGAGCAGCGATATAATGATGCCCACCCTTCGTTCTTCATCACCAGAAGAATGGGGAAGAAGGCGAAAATGGAGTTTGCAAGCCTCTCTAAAACGTACAAAATTCTCACTACCCCCGGAAAACGTATCCGGGAGCGAAATCTTAGGCTCAGCACAAACTCCATGAACGCAAGCTGAACCGGTCACTTGAAACTGAGAAAAAGTCTTACGGAGATCAGCTACCTCCAATGAAAGACCCTGGAAGCGTTCAGCCAAAAGTGAAACCGGATCCATGCTTGAGACGGTTTAGGCGGCTGATAATGTCACGGATGGTGTACAGGAAACAAGATGATACAATACAAACAATGACTCACTGGATCCACAACTAAGGAACAAGAGGGAGACCCCTGCAATCGACCTGCCGCTCTCCCTTATTGCTCAGCCTATGCGACCACCCCAAAGGTGGATGGGCGCATATCCACGTACCTCGGCTATCTTAGACCTGAAGGCCCTACAATAGTGAGGGGACACGACCACCGGCTCCCTACACAGACATGGAGGGAGTCAGGGTCACCTGGATCCAGACAACAGAAAATCATAAATACATAAACAGAACTTATCTTGCAGACGACTGTGGACAGGGGACAGGGAACTGGGAGCTGGGAGCTGGGAACAGCATGCACACACACTCCAGGAAGTTGTATCAGCCGCACCCAACTGCCTTATGGGGAGGAATATAAAGGGAAGTGATCAGTCCGACTGCATGACAGCTGAGATAGACTAACGAGGTGAGGAACAGAAATCAAAACAAAGAAACTCAAGGAGGAGGATCTGGACGGCTCCTGTCAGAGCTTCTCAGCTGTCTGGTTGTGACACATAGTTTTTTCAGTTTTTGGGCGATTATTTTGGGTAGGGTATGATTTTTGCAGAATGAGATGACTGTTTTATTGTCACTATTTTGGGGTGCATATGACTTTTTGATCGCTTGCTATTACACTTTTTGTGATGTAAGGTGACAAAAAATGGTTTATTTAGCACAGTTTTTATTTTTCATTTTTTATGGTGTTCATCTGAGGGGTTAGGTCATATGATATTTTTATAGAGCCGGTTGATACGGACGCGGCGATACCTAATATGTATACTTTTTTTATTTATGTAAGTTTTACCAATAATATCATTATTGAAAAAAAAAAATAATCATGTTTTAGTGTCTCCATATTCTGAGAGCCATAGTTTTTTCAGTTTTTGGGCGATTATCTTAGGTAGGGTATGATTTTTGCGGGATGAGATGACGGTTTGATTGGCACTATTTTGGGGTGCATATGACTTCTTTGTGATGTAAGGTGACAAAAAATTGTTTATTTAGCACGGTTTTTATTTTTTACGGTGTTTATCTGAGGGGTTAGGTCATGTGATATTTTTATAGAGCTGGTCGATACGGACGCGGCAATACCTAATATGTATAATTTTTATTTATTTATGTAAGTTTTACACAATAACAGCTTTTTTTAAAACAATAAAAATGATGTTTTAGTGTCTCCATATTCTGAACCATAGTATTTTATTTTTTGGGCGATTGTCTCAGTTAGGAGCTCATTTTTTGTGGGATGAGGTGACGGTTAGATTGGTACTATTTTGGTGGGCGTACGCCTTTTTGATCGCTTGCTGTTGTACTTTTTGTGATGTAAGGTGACAAAAAAATTGTTTATTTAGCACAGTTTTAATTTTTTATTTTTTACGGTGTTCATCTGAGGGGTTAGGTCATGTAATATGTTTATAGAGTCGGTCGATACGCACGCGCCGATACCTAATTCGTCTATTTTTTTCCCCTATTTGTTACCAACTTTTTTATACTTTATTTGGGGAAAATGAAATTTTTGTTTATTTTTACTTGAAACTTTTAATTTTTTTCCTTTATTTTTTGTCCCACTTTGGGACTTCAACTTTTGGGGGTCTAATCCTTTACAATGCATTCCAATACTTCTGTATTGGAATGCATTGGCTATATGAGTAATACTGTGTGTATTACTCATACAGCTTCCGGCCTGTGAGATCCAGGGGGCTGGATCTCACAGGCACGTCACAGGAAGGCAGCGGTGATGCCTCAGGAAGGCATCACGCTGCCTTCCATGCCATCGGATCCCTACCGACTGATGGCTGACTGGCACTGCACGCGGATAATTCGATAGTGGAAGTGGAGGAGGAGGCAGAGGAGGAGAAGTGGGAGTTGTAGCCACTAACGTAGGTGCTGGCGGAAACCCTGATCGACGTAGGGCCCGCAATCCTTGGCACGACTCGCTCCCGGCCTCCACAATGTTCACCCAGTGTGCCGTCAGGGAAATGTAGCATCCCTGGCCGATTGCACTTGTCCATGTGTCTGTGGTAAAGTGGACCTTCCCAGTAACTGCGTTGGTCAGGGCACGTGTGATGTTAAGAGACACATGTTGGTGTAAGGCGGGCACGACACACCTTGAAAAATAGTGGCGGCTGGGGAATGTGTAACGTGAGACGACAGCCAACATCAGCTGCGGAAAGCCTCAGTGTTCAAAAGCCTAAATGGCAACATTTCCAGGGCCAGTAATTTGGAAAGTTGCGCATTTAGTGCTATGGCCTGTGGTTGGGTGGCTGGGTATTTGCTCTTGCATTCAAATGCCTGGGGTAAGGACATTTGTATGCTGCGCTGGGACACGGAAGTGGATGGGGTCGCTGATGGTGCTTGCGAAGGTCCAGGTGCAGGGCGGGAGTCTTCCGGGCCTGTGCCTTCGACAGGGGATTGGCCAGCGCGTAACACAGAGGAAGAGGAGGCAGTGGTGTGATCCGCAGACACAGATTGTGGACCCAGGTGTTCGTCCCACTTATTATGGTACTTGGATGCCATGTGGCGGATCATGCTGGTAGTGGTGAGGTTGCTAGTGTTCATGCCCTAGCTCATTTTGGTACGGCATAGGTTGCAAACTACAATTTTTTTGTCATCAGCACTTTTCTCAAAAAAGCGCCATACTGAGGAACACCTACCCCTTGGCAAGGGAGATTTCCGCAAGGGGGTGCTCTGTGGAACAGTTGCGGGCCTGTTTGGAAGTGGGAGTGGGCTGGCAAAAGCGAAAAGACGGACCACACCAAACTGTTGCGTTGATGCAGATCCCTCCCCCTCTGTACTGCTGTCCTTGCTCCGCTTTCCACCTTCCCAGGTTGAGTCAGTGACTTCATCGTCCACCACCTCCTCTTCCACTTCCTCACTCTGCTCATCCTCCTGATTTGTTGACCTAACCACAACCTCAGTGATTGACAACTGTTACTCATCCTCTTCATCAACCTCTTGAGACAGTAATTGCCGTTGACTTATTGGCAACTGTGTCTCATCATCATCCACCTCATTAAACAGTAATTTCCATTCCCCACCGTCATCTTCTTGTGACTGTGGATGCTCAAGAGTTTGGGAATCAAGGCACAAGATCTGTCCCTCTTCAAGTGTGCTTGGCAAGAGTGCCAAATGAAGGAATGGCGCTTAAAAGAGCTCCTCGGAATATCCAAGTGTGGGATCACTTGTTTGCCCATACTCTCCATGGTGGGAGGAAGGAGGATCAGGGTGAGGATTGTGTTGAGCAGACTCTTTGCTACTGAAACTGGAGTTGGTGGAAGACAGGGTGGTGCTTAACCGACTGGAAGCATTATCTGCTGCAATCCAACCGACCTGGTCGCACTGGTCTGACTTCAAGAGTGGTGTCCTGCGTCGCCCTGCAAACTGGGAGATGAAGCTAGGTATTGTGGATGATTGTTTTTCTTGTGCTCTGGCAGCAGGCAAGGTTTCAACGCGCCCAGGGCCACGGCCTCTGCATGCACTCTGCATCACGGCCACTGCCCTGCACCTTACTGCTCGCCTTCTTCATATTAAATGTTATATATGCTTGAAAGTCTGTCACATGTAGAGTAGCGTAGGATTTGGAAATGTATGCGCAAACAAATTTAAAAAGGTATTTGGGATGTAGAAGCGTCACGCAGGAGATATCCCGCAGATAATGTCAATGCTGTCACCAACGGCTAATAAAAAATTACAGGGAATGTCATAGGTATTTGGGATGAGGAAACGTTCTACAGGAGAGGTACCACCGTTAATGTCCGCAGCGTCTACAAAAAAAGTACACTGTATGTCACAGATAAATGTTTTCAGAGCACACGTTACACTGCAGATGTGGCACTGGTTATGTCACTGTAAGAAGCCGACACCGTCTATTGAAAAAGTACACCGGATGTCACAGATAAATATTGTCAGCGTACATTTTACACTGCAGATGTGGCGCTGGTAATGTCACTGTCTGCAGTGGACACCGTCTATAGAAAAAGTACACTGGATGTCACAGATACATTTTTTCAGCGCACACATTACACTACAGATGTGGCACTGGTAATGTCACTGTCAGAAGCAGACACTGTCTATTGAAAAAGTACACTGTATGTCAGATATTTTTTGGATGCGCACACTTTACCCTGGAGATGTGGCGCAGCAAATGTCACTGCCCGCAGTGGACACCGTCTACGGAAAAAGGACACTGGATGTCACAGATCTTTTTTTACGCGCACACTTGGCACGGGAGATGTGGCGCAGCTAATGTCACTGTCCGCAGCAGACACAGGACACTGGATGTCACAGACATTTTTGGGATTCGCACACTTTACACTGGAGATGTGGCGCAGCTAATGTCACTGTCCGCAGTGGACACCATCTACTTAAAAAGAACACTGGATGTCACAGATATTTTTGGGATGCGCACACTTTACACAGGAGATGTGGCATAGCTAATGTCGCTGTCTGCAGTGGACTAACTATTGCACGCTATTTAGCGCGGGATGCGCTAAAAATAGATATTGCTGCCACACACAACAATAGTCCTTAAAAGGACTTTTGGGTCTCTGAAAAGTATTTCTACTAAAAATATTTGCATAACACACACTGTCTGTCCCTTCCTCAGCAAAGCTCTCCCTGACTAAGACTGAGCCGAACACGCGTCACACACCAGCCAGCAAGCCAATCAAACACCGTTCCAGCCAGCCAATCACTGTAATGCCAGTAACCAACATGGCTACGGCATTACAGTGAGGGCAGTACTTACCTGCACGTTTATTGGCTGCGTAGCAGCCAAGACACGTGCGGGGAGGAGAATCGAGCATTGTGCTCAAGCACATGCGCTATTCGGCCGAATACCAGCATCGAGATGCTCGAGCCGAACTGGTGTTCGGCCGAGCATGCTCAATCAACAGTACTGACCGTCTAATATACAGTCAGGTCCATAAATATTGGGACATCGACACAATTCTAAGATTTTTGGCTCTATACACCTCAATGGATTTGAAATGAAACGAACAAGATGTGCTTTAACTGCAGACTGTCAGCTTTAATTTGAGGGTATTTACATCCAAATCAGGTGAACGGTGTAGGAATTACAACAGTTTGAATATGTGCCTCCCACTTGTGGAACCAAAAGTAATGGGACAGAATAATAATCATAAATCAAACTTTTTAATACTTGGTTGCAAATCCTTTGCAGTCAATTACAGTCTGAAGTCTGGAACGCATAGACATCACCAGACGCTGGGTTTCATCCCTGGTGATGCTCTGCCAGGCCTCTACTGCAACTGTCTTCAGTTCCTGCTTGTTCTTAGGGCATTTTCCCTTCAGTTTTGTCTTCAGCAAGTGAAATGCATGCTCAATCGGATTCAGGTCAGGTGATTGACTTGGCCATTACATAACATTCGACTTCTTTCCCTTAAAAAACTCCTTGGTTGCTTTTGCAGTATGCTTTGGGTCATTGTTAGGGATGAGCGAACCCGAACTGTATAGTTCGGGTTCGTACCGAATTTTGGGGTGTCCGTGACACGGACCCGAACATTTTCGTAAAAGTCCGGGTTCGGGTTCGGTGTTCGGCGCTTTCTTGGCGCTTTTTGAAAGGCTGCAAAGCAGCCAATCAACAAGCGTCATACTACTTGCCCCAAGAGGCCATCACAGCCTTGCCTACTATTGGCATGGCTGTGATTGGCCAGTGCAGCATGTGACCCAGCCTCTATATAAGCTTGGGTCACATAGCGCTGCACGTCAATCTGCTGATTCAAGCATAGGGAGAGGTTGCTGCTGCGACGTTAGGGCGAGATTAGGCAGATTAACTCCTCCAAAAGACTTCATTCTGTGATCGATCTGCAGCTGTGGATCATTGAAGTGCTAATATCGACTTGCTCACTTTTTTGAGGCTGCCCAGAGCGTTTTTAGATCACTTTTTTCTGGGGTGATCGGCGGCCATTTTGTGGCTTGTGGTGCGCCAGCACAAGCTATCACCAAGTGTATTTAACCATCAATAGTGTGGTTATTTTTTGCTATATCCTACATCAGCTGCAGGCTGAGCCTGTGTCACCGAAGTGCATTTAACCATCAACAGTCTGGTTATTTTTTGGCCATATACTACATCAGCTGCAGGCTGAGCCTGTGTCACCGAAGTGCATTTAACCATCAACAGTCTGGTTATTTTTTGGCCATATACTACATCTGGTGCAGGCTGAGCCTGTGTCACCCAAGTGCATTTAACCATCAATAGTGTGGTTATTTTTTGGCCATATACTACATCAGGGGCAAGTTGAGCCTGTCACCCAGCGCCTAAAAAATAGACCTGACATTTCTATTCAACCAAATCAGTACTGTTTTAGCTGGTCAAGTTATTTGTAGTGACCGTAAAAGCACACTTTTTGTTCTGGGTTGAAAAACTATTCACTAATTTGCCATTCTCAAAATAACTAGTTTCTGCTATATCAGGCCTACTTGGAATCTATCCCAAAAAGGATATCTTACATTGAAGGTGCTGATAGTGTCATTCAGAAAAACCTAACACACACGCTACCGTGCAGATACAAGTCTAATTCTGTGATTAAACCTATACCTGTCACACAGCGCAAAAAAAAACAGGCCTCACATTTCTATTCAACCAAATCTGTACTGTTTTAGCTGGTCAAGTTATTTGTAGTGACCGTAAAAGCACACTTTTTGTTCTGGGGTGAAAAACTATTCCCAAATTTGCCATTGTCAAAATAACTACACTGCGTGCAGAATTATTAGGCAAATGAGTATTTTGACCACATCATCCTCTTTATGCATGTTGTCTTACTCCAAGCTGTATAGGCTCGAAAGCCTACTACCAATTAGGCATATTAGGTGATGTGCATCTCTGTAATGAGAAGGGGTGTGGTCTAATGACATCAACACCCTATATAAGGTGTGCATAATTATTAGGCAACTTCCTTTCCTTTGGCAAAATGGGTCAAAAGAAGGACTTGACAGCCTCAGAAAAGTCAAAAATAGTGAGATATCTTGCAGAGGGATGCAGCACTCTTAAAATTGCAAAGCTTCTGAAGCGTGATCATCGAACAATCAAGCGTTTCATTCAAAATAGTCAACAGGGTCGCAAGAAGCGTGTGGAAAAACCAAGGCGCAAAATAACTGCCCATGAACTGAGAAAAGTCAAGCGTGCAGCTGCCAAGATGCCACCAGTTTGGCCATATTTCAGAGCTGCAACATCACTGGAGTGCCCAAAAGCACAAGGTGTGCAATACTCAGAGACATGGCCAAGGTAAGAAAGGCTGAAAGACGACCACCACTGAACAAGACACACAAGCTGAAACGTCAAGACTGGGCCAAGAAATATCTCAAGACTGATTTTTCTAAGGTTTTATGGACTGATGAAATGAGAGTGAGTCTTGATGGGCCAGATGGATGGGCCCGTGGCTGGATTGGTAAAGGGCAGAGAGCTCCAGTCCGACTCAGACGCCAGCAAGGTGGAGGTGGAGTACTGGTTTGGGCTGGTATCATCAAAGATGAGCTTGTGGGGCCTTTTCGGGTTGAGGATGGAGTCAAGCTCAACTCCCAGTCCTACTGCCAGTTTCTGGAAGACACCTTCTTCAAGCAGTGGTACAGGAAGAAGTCTGCATCCTTCAAGAAAAACATGATTTTCATGCAGGACAATGCTCCATCACACGCGTCCAAGTACTCCACAGCGTGGCTGGCAAGAAAGGGTATAAAAGAAGAAAATCTAATGACATGGCCTCCTTGTTCACCTGATCTGAACCCCATTGAGAACCTGTGGTCCATCATCAAATGTGAGATTTACAAGGAGGGAAAACAGTACACCTCTCTGAACAGTGTCTGGGAGGCTGTGGTTGCTGCTGCACGCAATGTTGATGGTGAACAGATCAAAACACTGACAGAATCCATGGATGGCAGGCTTTTGAGTGTCCTTGCAAAGAAAGGTGGCTATATTGGTTACTGATTTGTTTTTGTTTTGTTTTTGAATGTCAGACATGTATATTTGTGAATGTTGAGATGTTATATTGGTTTCACTGGTAAAAATAAATAATTGAAATGGGTATATATTTGTTTTTTGTTAAGTTGCCTAATAATTATGCACAGTAATAGTCACCTGCACACACAGATATCCCCCTAAAATAGCTAAAACTAAAAACAAACTAAAAACTACTTCCAAAAATATTCAGCTTTGATATTAATGAGTTTTTTGGGTTCATTGAGAACATGGTTGTTGTTCAATAATAAAATTAATCCTCAAAAATACAACTTGCCTAATAATTCTGCACTCCCTGTAGTTTCTGCTATATGAGGCCTACTTGAAATCTATCCCAAAAAGGATATCTTACATTGAAGGTGCTGATAGTGTCATTCAGAAAAACCTAACACACACGCTACCGTGCAGATACAAGTCTAATTCTGTGATTAAACCTATACCTGTCACACAGCGCAAAAAAAAACAGGCTTCACATTTCTATTCAACCAAATCTGTACTGTTTTAGCTGGTCAAGTTATTTGTAGTGACCGTAAAAGCACACTTTTTGTTCTGGGTTGAAAAACTATTCCCAAATTTGCCATTCTCAAAATTGTGGTGAACGGGAACAATGAGGAAAACATCTAATAAGGGACACGGACGCGGACGTAGACATGGTCGTGGTGGTGTTAGTGGACCCTCTGGTGCTGGGAGAGGACGTGGCCGTTCTGCCACAGCCACACGTCCTAGTGAACCAACTACCTCAGGTCCCAGTAGCCAGCAGAATTTACAGCGACATTTGGTGGGGCCCAATGCCGTTCTAAGGATGGTAAGGCCTGAGCAGGTGCAGGCATTAGTCAATTGGGTGGCCGACAGTGGATCCAGCACGTTCACATTATCTCCCACCCAGTCTTCTGCAGAAAGCGCACAGATGGCGCATGAAAACCAAGCCCATCGGTCTGTCACATCACCCCCATGCATATCAGGAAAACTGTCTGAGCCTCAAGTTATGCAGCAGTCTCTTATGCTGTTTAAAGACTCTGCTGCCAGGGTTTCCCAAGGGCATCCACCTAGCACTTCCCCAGGGGTGGAAGAGATAGAATGCACTAACGCACAACCACTTATTTTTCCTGATGATGAGGACATGGGAATACCACCTCAGCACGTCTCTGATGATGACGAAACACAGGTGTCAACTGCTGCGTCTTTCTGCAGTGTGCAGACTGAACAGGAGGTCAGGGATCAAGACTGGGTGGAAGACGATGCAGGGGACGATGAGGTCCTAGACCCCACATGGAATGAAGGTCGTGCCACTGACTTTCACAGTTCGGAGGAAGAGGCAGTGGGGAGACCGAGCCAACAGCGTAGCAAAAGAGGGAGCAGTGGGCAAAATCAGAACACCCGCCGCCAAGAGACTCCGCCTGCTACTGACCGCCGCCATCTGGGACCGAGCACCCCAAAGGCAGCTTCAAGGAGTTCCCTGGCATGGCACTTCTTCAAACAATGTGCTGACGACAAGACCCGAGTGGTTTGCACGCTGTGCCATCAGAGCCTGAAGCGAGGCATTAATGTTCTGAACCTTAGCACAACCTGCATGACCAGGCACCTGCAAGCAAAGCATGAACTGCAGTGGAGTAAACACCTTAAAAACAAGGAACTCACTCAGGCTCCCCCTGCTACCTCTTCAACTGCTGCCGCCGCCTCGGCCTCTTCTGCTGCTGCCGCCGCCTCGGCCTCTTCCTCCGCCTCTGGAGGAACGTTGGCACCTGCCTCCCAGCAAACATGGGATGTACCACCAACACCACCACCTGCGTCACCAAGCATCTCAACCATGTCACACGGCAGCGTTCAGCTCTCCATCTCACAAACATTTGAGAGAAAGCGTAAATTCCCACCTAGCCACCCTCGATCCCTGGCCCTGAATGCCAGCATTTCTAAACTACTGGCCTATGAAATGCTGTCATTTAGGCTGGTGGACACACACAGCTTCAAACAGCTCATGTCGCTTGCTGTCCCACAGTATGTTGTTCCCAGCCGCCACTACTTCTCCAAGAGAGCCGTGCCTTCCCTGCACAAACAAGTGTCCGATAAAATCAAGTGTGCACTGCGCAACGCCATCTGTGGCAAGGTACACCTAACCACAGATACGTGGACCAGTAAGCACGGCCAGGGACGCTATATCTCCCTAACTGCACACTGGGTAAATGTAGTGGCGGCTGGGCCCCAGGCGGAGAGCTGTTTGGCGCACGTCCTTCCGCCGCCAAGGATCGCAGGGCAACATTCTTTGCCTCCTGTCTCCTCCTCCTCCTACTCAGCTTCCTCCTCCTCTTCTTCCACCTGCTCATCCAGTCAGCCACACACCTTCACCACCAACTTCAGCAGCCCGGGGTAAACGTCAGCAGGCCGTTCTGAAACTCATATGTTTGGGGGACAGGCCCCACACCGCACAGGAGTTGTGGGGGGGTATAGAACAACAGACCGACGAGTGGTTGCTGCCGGTGAGCCTCAAGCCCGGCCTGGTGGTGTGCGATAATGGGCGAAATCTCGTTGCAGCTCTGGGACTAGCCGGTTTGACGCACATCCCTTGCCTGGCGCATGTGCTGAATTTGCTGGTGCAGAAGTTCATTCGCAACTACCCCGACATGTCAGAGCTGCTGCATAAAGTGCGGGCCGTCTGTTCGCGCTTCCGGCGTTCACACCCTGCCGCTGCTCGCCTGTCTGCGCTACAGCGTAACTTCGGCCTTCCCGCTCACCGCCTTATATGCGACGTGCCCACCAGGTGGAACTCCACCTTGCATATGCTGGACAGACTGTGCGAGCAGCAGCAGGCCATAGTGGAGTTTCAGCTGCAGCACGCACGGGTCAGTCGCACTGCGGATCAGACCCAATTCACCACCAATGACTGGGCCTCCATGCGAGACCTGTGTGCCCTGTTGCGCTGTTTCAAGTACTCCACCAACATGGCCAGTGGCGATGACGCCGTTATCAGCGTTACAATACCACTTCTATGTCTCCTTGAGAAAACACTTAGGGCGATGATGGAAGAGGAGGTGGCCCAGGAGGAAGAGGAGGAAGAGGGGTCATTTTTAGCACTTTCAGGCCAGTCTCTTCGAAGTGACTCAGAGGGAGGTTTTTTGCAACACCAGAGGCCAGGTACAAATGTGGCCAGACAGGGCCCACTACTGGAGGACGAGGAGGACGAGGATGAGGAGGAGGTGGAGGAGGATGAGGATGAAGCATGTTCACAGCGGGGTGGCACCCAAAGCAGCTCGGGCCCATCACTGGTGCGTGGCTGGGGGGAAACACAGGACGATGACGATACGCCTCCCACAGAGGACAGCTTGTCCTTACCTCTGGGCAGCCTGGCACACATGAGCGACTACATGCTGCAGTGCCTGCGCAACGACAGCAGAGTTGCCCACATTTTAACGTGTGCGGACTACTGGGTTGCCACCCTGCTGGATCCCCGGTACAAAGACAATCTGCCCACCTTACTTACTACACTGGAGCATGATAGGAAGATGCGCGAGTACAAGCGCACGTTGGTAGACGCGCTACTGAGAGCATTCCCAAATGTCACAGGGGAACCAGTGGAAGCCCAAGGCGAAGGCAGAGGAGGAGCAAGAGGTCGCCAACGCAGCTGTGTCACGGCCAGCTCCTCTGAGGGCAGGGTTAGCATGGCAGAGATGTGGAAAAGTTTTGTCACCACGCCACAGCTAACTGCACCACCACCTGATACGGAAAGTGTTAGCAGGAGGCAACATTTCACTAACATGGTGGAACAGTACCTGTGCACACCCCTCCACGTACTGACTGATGGTTCGGCCCCATTCAACTTCTGGGTCTCCAAATTGTCCACGTGGCCAGAGCTAGCCTTTTATGCCTTGGAGGTGCTGGCCTGCCCAGCGGCCAGTGTTTTGTCTGAACGTGTATTCAGCACGGCAGGGGGCGTCATTACAGACAAACGCAGCCGCCTGTCTACAGCCAATGTGGACAAGCTGACGTTCATAAAAATGAACCAGGCATGGATCCCACAGGACCTGTCCATCCCTTGTGCAGATTAGATATTAACTACCTCCCCTTAACAATATAATATTCTACTCTAGGGCACTTCCTTATTCAATACTATTTTTATTTTCATTTTACCATTATATTGCGGGGCAACCCAAAGTTGAATGAACCTCTCCTCTGCCTGGGTGCCGGGGCCTAAATGTGTGACAGTGGCCTGTTCCAGTGGTGGGTGACGTGAAGCCTGATTCTCTGCTATGACATGAAGACTGATTCTGCGCTGACATAAGGCCAGATTCTCTGTTACGGGACCTCTCTCCTCTGTCTGGGTGCCGGGGCCTAAATATGTGACAGTGGCCTGTTCCAGTGGTGGGTGACGTGAAGCCTGATTCTCTGCTATGACATGAAGACAGATTCTGTGCTGACATAAGGCCAGATTCTCTGTTACGGGACCTCTCTCCTCTGCCTGGGTGCCTGGGCCTAAATATGTGACAGTGGCCTGTTCCAGTGGTGGGTGACGTGAAGCCTGATTCTCTGCTATGACATGAAGACTGATTCTGTGCTGACATAAGGCCAGATTCTCTGTTACGGGACCTCTCTCCTCTGCCTGGGTGTCGGGGCCTAAATGTGTGACAGTGGCCTGTTCCAGTGGTGGGTGACGTGAAGCCTGATTCTCTGCTATGACATGAAGACTGATTCTCTGCTGACATGAAGCCAGATTCTTTGCTATGGCATGAAGAGACTGATTCTCTGCTGACGTGAAGCCAGATTCTCTGCTATGGGACCTCTGTCCAATTGATATTGGTTCATTTTTATTTTTTTTATTTTTATTTTAATTCATTTCCCTATCCACATTTGTTTGCAGGGGATTTACCTACATGTTGCTGCCTTTTGCAGCCCTCTAGCTCTTTCCTGGGCTGTTTTACAGCCTTTTTAGTGCCGAAAAGTTTGGGTCCCCATTGACTTCAATGGGGTTCGGGTTCGGGACGAAGTTCGGGTCGGGTTCGGATCCCTAACCCAAACATTTCCGGGAAGTTCGGCCGAGCTTCTCGAACCCGAACATCCAGGTGTTCGCTCAACTCTAGTCATTGTCCATCTGCACTGTGAAGCGCCGTCCAATGAGTTCTGAAGCATTTGGCTGAATATGAGCAGATAATATTGCCCAAAACACTTCAGAATTCATCCTGCTGCTTTTGTCAGCAGTCGCATAATCAATAAATAAAAGAAAACCAGTTCCACTGGCAGCCATACATGCCCACGCCATGACACTACCACCACCATGCTTCACTGATGAGGTGGTATGCTTAGGATCATGAGCAGTTCCTTTCCTTCTCCATACTCTTCTCTTCACATCACTCTGGTACAAGTTGATCTTGGTCTCATCTGTCCATAGGATGTTGTTCCAGAACTGTGAAGGCTTTTTTAGATGTCATTTGGCAAACTCTAATCTGGCCTCCCTGTTTTTGAGGTTTACCAATGGTTTACATCTTGTGGTGAACCCTCTGTATTCACTCTGGTGAAGTCTTCTCTTGATTGTTGACTTTGACACACATACACCTACCTCCTGGAGAGTGTTCTTGATGTGGCCAACTGTTGTGAAGGGTGTTTTCTTCACCAGAGAAAGAATTCTTCGGTCATCCACCACAGTTGTTTTCCGTGGTCTTCCGGGTCTTTTGGTGTTGCTGAGTTCACCTGTGCGTTCCTTCTTTTTAACCGCCTCACGTCCGCCCATAGGATATAAACGTCCTATGGGTGGACGTCTATTTCTGACAGCACGTTTTAAAACGTCCTGTCAGAAATAGCAGCTGCACGCTAATCGTGCAGCTGCTGATAGGGTTGCCCGCTGTCAGTGACAGCAGGGCAACCCTAAGACAAGGCAGGGACAGTGCCCAGGTGTCCCTGCCTTCACGATCGCTGCAGACACAGCGCTCACCGAGCGCTGTGTCTGCAGAGAAGGAAGCGCTGTGCGCTTCCTGTTCCGGCCCGGCGGTCATGTGACCGCCGTGACCGGAGAGTGCAGGAGCTGTGTGAGGTCTCTAAGAGACCTCGATCAGCCCTGCTCTGAGGCTGTACAGCGCAGGATTGCTGCTGTACAGCCTCTCTAGGGGTGCATTTGTCCTGTAACTGGGGCTACTATGTCAGCCCCAGTTACAGGAGAAATCAACAGTGAAAAAAAAAAAAAAAAGTGAAGTAAATGTCCCCCAGAGGTCTTGTATGACCTTATGGGGGACGAAAAGTGTAAAATAAAATAAAAATAAAATAAAGTGTTGAAAAAATAAAATAAAAAAAAGGTTCACATGTAAAAAAAAAAAAAATCCCAAGTAAGGAATAAAAAAAAAAAAAAAAATAGAAAAAATAAAATAAAATAGACATATTTAGTATTGCCGCGTCCGTAAAAACCAGCTCTATAAAAATATCACATGACCTAACCCCTCGGGTGAACACCGTAAAAAATAAATAAAAAAAACTGTGTCAAAACAAGCAATTTTTGTCACCTTGCATCACAAAAGGTGCAACACCAAGTGATCAAAAACGCGTATGTCCCACAAAATGGTACCAATAAAACCGTCACCTCATCCCGCAAAAAATGAGCCCCTACATAAGAAAATCTCTCAAAAAATAAAAAAACTATAGCTCTTAGAACATGGAGACACTAAAACATAATTTTTTTGGTTTCAAAAATGCTATTATTGTGTTAAAGTGAAACAAATAAAAAAAAGTATACATATTAGGTATTTCCGCGTCCGTAAAAACCAGCTCTATAAAAATATCACATGACCTAACCCCTCGGGTGAACACCGTAAAAAAAAAAAAAAAAAAACTGTGTCAAAACAAGCAATTTTTGTCACCTTGCATCACAAAAGGTGCAACACCAAGTGATCAAAAACGCGTATGTCCCACAAAATAGTACCAATAAAACCGTCACCTCATCCCGCAAAAAATGAGCCCCTACATAAGAAAATCTCTCAAAAAATAAAAAAACTATAGCTCTCAGAACATGGACACATTAAAACAATTTTTTTGTTTCAAAAATGCTATTATTGTGTAAAACTTTAATAAATGAGAAAAAGTATACATATTAGGTATCGCCACGTCCGTAACAATCTGCTCTATAAAAATGTCACTTGACTGAACCCCTCAGGTGAACGCTGTAAAAATAAATAAATAGAAACTGTGCTAAAACAACCAATTTTTTGGTCACCTTGCCCCATAAAGTGTTATAATGAATGATCAAAAAATCATATGTACCCAAAAATAGTACTAATAAAACTGGCACCTTATCCCCTAGTTTCCAAAATGGGGTCACTTCTTGGGAGTTTCTACTGTAAGGGTGCATCAGGGGGCTTCAAATGGGACATGGCATCTAAAAACCATGTGGAGTTCCTTTCCTTCTGCGCCCTGCCGTGTGCCCATACAGCAGTTTACGACCACATGTGGGGTGTTTCTGTAAACCGCAGAATCTGGGTAATAAATATTGAGTTTTGTTTGGCTGTTAACCATCGATGTGTTAAAGAAAAAAATTGATTAAAATGGAAAATCTGCCAAAAAAGTGAAATTTAAAAATTTGATCTCCATTTTTCTTTAATTCTTGTGGAATGCCTAAAGGGTTAACAAAGTTTGTAAAATCGGTTTTGAATACCTTGAGGGGTGTAGTTTCTACAATGGGGTCATTTATGGGGGTATCCACTATGTAGGCCCCACAAAGTGACTTCAGACCTGAACTGGTCCTTATAAAGTGGGTTTTGGCAATTTTCTTACAAATTTGAAGAATTGCTTCTTAACTTCTAAGCCTTCTAACGTCCTAAAAAAATAAAATGACATTTCCAAAATGATGCCAACATAAAGTAGACATATGGGAAATGTTAAATAATAACTATTTTATGAGGTATCACTTTCTGTTTTGAAAGCAGAGAAATTGAAATTTAGAAAATTGCGAATTTTTCAAATTTTTGGGTAAATTTGGGATTTTTTCATAAATAAAGGTGAAATATTTTGACTCAAATTTATGACTATCATGAAGTACAATGTGTCACGAGAAAACAATCTCTGAATGACTTGGATAAATAAAGGTGTTCCAAAGTTATTACCACATAAAGTGAGATATGTCAGTTTTGCAAAATTTGGCCTGGTCAGGAAGGGGGCAAAGGGCCCAGATGGGAAGTGGTTAAGAATGTTCCAAACACTTGTTTTGTCCACGCCTAATGTTTTTGCTGTCTCTCTGATGGGTTTGTTTGTTTTTTTCAGCCTAATGATGGCTTGCTTCACTGATAGTGACAGCTCTTTGGATCTCATCTTGAGAGTTGACAGCAACAGATTCCAAATGCAAATAGCACACTTGAAATGAACTCTGGACCTTTTATCTGCTCATTGTAATTGGGATAATGAGGGAATAACACACACCTAGCCATGGAACAGCTGAGAAGCCGATTGTCCCATTACTTTCGGTCCCTTAACAAGTGGGAGGCACATATGAAAACTGTTGTAATTCCTACACCATTCACCTGATTTGGATGTAAATACCCTCAAATTAAAGCTGACAGTCTGCAGTTAAAGCACATCTTGTTCGTTTCATTTCAAATGCATTGTGGTGGTGTATAGAGCCAAAAATGTTAGAATTGTGTTGATGTCCCAATATTTATGGACCTGGCTGTACCTCCAGCCACATAATCACTTGTTCTTTTCTGTCAGGTGAATGCCTAACTTTTGGGGCCCGTACTCCCATGGCCTAAAATAAAAATTTTCTAGACTCCTGCAGGGCACATTTTTGAGAGTTTCCCTTTAAGATGCATAAAAATGGCCCCTGCTTAAAATACATATTTTTTGTGGGAATTTTTGCCATTTATCCACCTCTGGTATGTCACTGTCCATGTTGTGGGACTATTTGTGCACTTCTATTAAGTATTTAGTGGCTGCAAATATGACCTGAAGGTTTTTCAGGTTCGCCTGCCATTAAAGTAAATGGGGCCCGCCGCGAACGCACAGTTCACGAACATCTGATCGCGAACGCGCATTCGTGAAATGTCCTGGCCGATGTTCGTCCATCACTGCTCTCAACATCTCTTTGGGGTAACTATGCCACCCGCTACTTTCCGGGCAGGAAAGCTTGCCCAGGGCAAACTTGGCCAGTTGAAGCCACAATTCAAGTTTGGCTGCCCAGTAGTCCAGAGGCTCTTGGATCTGGGGTGACAGAGTAGAGTTCAAGTATGCCATCTGCTGGTTCAGGTTCTGCTGCATGTCCTGCTGCTGGGTGGTTTCTGAAGAAAACTCCTCATTAGAGGCTCAAGACTTAAGTTGCTGCTGATGGAGCTGGTGCTTCCTCTGCCCCCACCCCCCGCCAGCAGCCATGGTAGTGGAGTGTGAGCTCGGAGGGTTCCCCTTGTTAGACCTTCGTGAGGATGGACGATGGTGCACATAGGCAGCGACCAATCAACTACAAAGGATGTCTTTATAGCAGTTGAGTTTTCAATCAACTCAACATGCATCTGGCCATTTGCGCAAGAGACTCAGAGGGATTCCCTGCCTTAATCTCCACTGCATCCTGCCACGGTCTGTCAGGGTTATCTGCATTGTCTTTGTCATGAACCTCTAGCTCCTCATGCTCCTCCTGCTCCTCTCTTGTCGCATGGACAGATAAACCACCTAATTGTGTATAGAATTCCTGGGTGTTTATGTTTTCCTCCTAGTCCTCATCCTCCTCCTGTGCCAGTTATGCTTGCATAGGTGGCCATGGCATGTAGGCACCACATCTTCTGTCCCCTTAACAGTCAGATTTATCAGCATCCGCTTCAGGACGTGAAGGAGAGGAATTGTCACGGCCTATGGTGTGCTTAGTGATATTTTCCTTCACTTGATTGCCCGTGACTACGTTTGGTGTTGTATGCATGTGGTGGCAGTGTCTCGGCCTTCTGGCTGATCCCCAGGACATGGTTGCCACGCATGCAGTTGCCCGCGGCAACAGGTGAAGTCTGTGTTTGTGTGTACTTCCCCTTTAAGTGGCCGTCTTCCCTTGCCTTGTGTTGGAAGGGTTAACTTTCTTCCAAGTATGTGTGCACTGGGTGTGTCTGTGTGTGGGTGTGGCTACATGGGCTATAAAGCCTCAGTTTAGATCAGTAGTCTGGGGGGTACTTCAGCCATGGCTAGCTGGAGTCATCCTCCTGTGATATACCATCTGCCAGTGGGGGCCACCCTTGTGGTCATAGCCTATGTTACATGGTGTTATGAAGGTGTGTGTTTGGTCTCTTTATTTATTGCAGCTTATGGTTTCCTGGGTTCCCGTGTGATGTGTGGTGTGTGCTGTGTCCCTTGTGTTGTTGTGGACAGCAGCACTTGCACATGGGTTCCAGGCTGTGTGTCTGTGGCAGGTAGGTGTGGTTCTTGTTTCACTTACCTGCCATTGCCATATGTCTGTTTATGTTTCCCCTTTCTTTATTGCTTGGCCAGTGAGACTCCTGTTCGTCCGTATCCTGGAGGAACAGGTAGTCTTACCCTTCTCCTAGTCCAGGGCCACCCTGAGGGCGAGTAGGAATATTAGGTTCCGGAGTATGAGCCCTCCCACCATCAGGGTCGGCTCATATGGCTAGGAGACAGGGTCAGAATTAGGGATTGATAGGAGGTGATCTGCTCCCTGATTCCTGTCCTGGCCTTGCATCGACCATCCATCTTCTGGCATCGCACGGCTGAGGGTTTTCCCCATCCTCAGCCGTGACAGGAATGACATCATTCATCCCGTAGTCCTGGTGACTGACAAAAAAAGTGGCCTCCTGAAAGGGCCTGAGCAAACGACAGGTGTCGCGCATTAGCTGCCACTGTCTAACTTCGAAGTTACACCGGGTAGTAGTCCTTTCCGTCTGCATCACCAAAAATTTGGTTGCGGGTTTCCTCTGCTCATACAGTTGGTCCAACATGTGGAGCGAGGAGTTACAATGTGTGGAAACATTGCATATGAGGCGATGCAGCGGAACACCATTCTGCCTTTGCAAGTCAAGGAGGGTGTGTTTTGCATAGTAAGAGTGGCTGAAGTGCATGCAGTTTCCTTGACATTTAAGACGTCTTGCAGTTGGGTGGAAGACTTCAGGAATCGGATGACAACCAGAATGACGATGTGAGCCATGCAGGGCACATGGGTCAGCCCTCTCTGACGCACATGTAGACAGAATGTTCTTCCCGTGAGTGATCATTGACCCTATCTACAGTTGCGAGGAGTCATCCAAGATTCTATTTCTTGGTTGATGGCATGGAGCAATTCCTCCCCGATATGACTCTGTTCACCCAGGCTGGCCAGGTGCAGAACCACGTGACAATGCCATGCTTTGCATAGGTGGTATGGAGGAGGACCACTCTGAACACCTATAGTAGAGGATGAGGATAAAGTGGATGATATTGGCGCAGAAATCCCATGATTACAATGCAAAGGCGGCACTGCCATCACTATTTTTTCAGAGCCCTTAAGGGAATGAAACGTGAGATCCGATTGGTTGCTATGGAGAACTATGACAGTCTAAATGAGGCCCAGTGTGTCCTTCCACGTAACACACAGTATTGCACGGTCTATCACACAGGGTTGCTCACAGGCTGTAGACTGGCTTTTTTTTGTTACAGGCCTGTCCCTTACACCGGTCTTGGCTGCTTCCAGAATTCACAGACTAGTCTTCTTTCTACCCCTCCACTCTACCCTCAACTCCTGTGCAGCATTTGGCTTTAGAAGCCCGAGCTAATTCCTGTGGTTTGTACCCTTATCACCTTTGCTAGTTATCATATGAATAAATGCTGGATTGGTCTCCAGTGGTAGAAGTTCACGCCTCCATACCTTGCGTGCTACTAATCATGAGGACTCCCCCAGAATGTCAGCATGCTGTCATGGTCCACCCATGAAATTATAACTATACATCATGCTCTCCATAGTAACTTGGTGCCTCACTCACACAAGTTTACTTATTTCTACCATTCACAGGCATTTCATAGCAGCTTAAAGGCATATTGCATGGTAATTTACATATCATCACAACATACAGTAGCATATGAACATTGGTGCAAGTTGCAGAACAGGGCACTCCTAAGCGCTAGGAGTTACAATAGCATGAATAAAATCTTAATGCAATAGCAATGCCAGCATGTTCTAGCAACAGTAACATTAAAGTTCAACAGTTCAGTTAGGAGGTATTGCCACCACAATAGGGTCAAATGCATTGGCACACCTTCCCTGAAGACAGACCATGTGATTGCTAACAGACCCCCGGGGAAGGGAGGTCTGGTTCTGAACTCCTCCTCCTGTTCACAGCTAGAGATGTCGCGAACATAAAATTTTCCCTTTGTGAACGGCGAACGCGAACTTCCGCAAATGTTCGCGAACGGGCGAACCGCCATAGACTTCAATAGACAGGCAAATTTTAAAACCCACAGGGACTCTTTCTGGCCACAATAGTGATGGAAAAGTTGTTTCAAGGGGACTAACACCTGGACTGTGGCATGCCGGAGGGGGATCCATGGCAAAACTCCCATGGAAAATTACGTAGTTGACGCAGAGTGTGGTAAGTTGAATTCACAATGCGATTAATATAACCTGCATTAATCGCATTGCGAATTCAACTTAGAGCTAAGTTCCTAATGGTTGTATTGCTAGAATTGACGAATATAACGAATATAGCACTATATTCTCAATCTTCGTTATATTCTAGCAATACAATCATTAGGAACCCAGCTCTAAGTTGAATTCGCAATGCGATATAACCTGTATTAATCGCATTGCGATTACAACTTAGATCTGAGTTCCTAATGGTTGTATTGCTAGAATTGCCGAATATAACGAATATAGCACTATATTCTTAATCTTCGTTATATTCTAGCAATAGAACGATTAGGAACCCAGCTCTAAGTTGAATTTGCAATGCGATTAATAAAATCTGTATTAATCGCATTGCGATTACAACTTAGTCAAATTTGTGACACTGCAGCTTCAGAATGAATCTAAGATGGATGCTGTCCTTGCTTTTTGATAGGAGGTGGGAGGGTCTGGGAGGGAAGGTATGCTGATTGGCTGGAATGTGTCTGCTGACTGTGAGGTACAGGGTCAAAGTTTGCTCAATGATGATGTATAGGGGGCGGACCGAACATCGCATATGTTCGCCCGCCGCGGCGAACGCGAACAAGCTATGTCCGCCGGGAACTGTTCGCCAGCGAATAGTTCGGGACATCTCTATTCACAGCATGGAAACACTGCATTTTCATGCAGTCGCCACTAAAGGGAGCTCAGTTTTATAATATTTTATGTGAGGGGAAGCAGCGATGTAGCGGTATGTGGAGGGAATTTATAAATCTATTTTTGAACGCTGTCTACTGTAAATACATTGTGAATTGGGATGAGTGAATCGACTTCAGATAACAAAATCCGAGGTCGATTCGCATAAAAGTTTGTTCTAATACTGTACGGAGCAGGAGCTCCATACAGTATTAGAATGTATTGGCTCCGATGAGCCGAAGTTATTACTTCACGAAGTCTCGCGAGACTTCACATAATAACTTCATAAATGAATTTGTACTGTAAAAAAACTTTTCCCGAATTCGGGTTCGGTTCCAAGTGGTTCGGGAAATGTTTTTTTACAGTACAAATTAATTTATGAACTTATTATGTGAAGTCTCACAAGACTTTGCAAAGTAATAACTTCGGCTCATCAGAGCCAATACATTCTAATACTGTATGGAGCTCCTGCTCCATAGAGTATTGGAACGAAGTTTTATGCGAATTGACTTCAGATGTTTCATCCGATATCGATTCACTCATCCCTATTCACAATGTATTTACAGTAGACAGCTTTCAAAAATAGATTTATAAATTCCCTCCACATACCGCTACATCACTGCTTCCCCTCACATAAAATATTATAAAACTAAGCTCCCTTTGAAAACATTGCTTTCAATCTGCCTTTTATGCTCTTCCACATGTATCAAATTAATGCTAGGTGCTTGAAAATTTGCAGCACTAGCTACTTCCTCGATTTGCATAACCTTATGGCTTGTCCTTCTTGGTGTTGCATTTTAATATTAAGGAGTATATCTAAAATTTCTTGGCAATAGATTTTCTTTAACTCAATGAAATAGTAAGTTGTATCTAAGTGGTAATTTACAGCATACATAAATGATCAACAAAAAAAAAAAGGAAAAACTTGATTTTGTTTTAGCATAATAGACAGATATTTTCAGCTTTTCGCCTCTGTGATTTGGGGATTCCCTATAGCTTATCAGAAATTTGCTGACCGATGGAAAACCGACTCAAACCTTGCCAAAGCTCATGAATTATACATTTCCTGGTAGACTACAATAGTGTATGAACATTTCACAGCTTCAAGTGACAGTCTGTTCATGCCAGTTGACAATCTCAGGTGAGCCTATTAGAGATGAAGCTTTTCTAAGTTGGTTTCTTTTTCTTCCAGACCTCTCTGGTTATTTGTCACATCACTCTTCAAATAATAGTTGATATTTCTATTATTTATTTAATGTTACTCCTCATTTAATGGCGCCTCATTCTTTTGATTGATGGAGATCCCAACAATCAGACTCCAACTGATTGGATACTTATACCCAATCCCATGAATAGGTTTTATGGTGGGACAACCCCTTTAAATGTTGTATAGTAGGTATAATATTATAATATGACAGTTCAAATACTGGATGGCAGTCAATACTGGATGGCAATTATGGTGGACCAGACCTTATTATTATAACTCCTGGCTGAAATTCCTAAATACTTTATATAAATTATGTGCCATAAAACTTGTATTCATGCTCCAAAAAGCCCAAAGAAATATAAAGGAAATCAATTTGGTTGCGATTGTATTTAGGGTTGATGTATACTGTGTACTGTATACAATATATATATATATATATATATATATACATACAGTCATGGCCAAAAGTTTTGAGAATTACACAAATATTAGTTTTCACAAAGTTTGATGCTAAACTGCTTTTAGATCTTTGTTTCAGTTGTTTCTGTGATGTAGTGAAATATAATTACACGCATTTCATACGTTTCAAAGGCTTTCATCGACAATTACATGACATTTATGCAAAGAGTCAGTATTTGCAGTGTTGGCCCTTCTTTTTCAGGACCTCTGCAATTCGACTGGGCATGCTCTCAATCAACTTCTGGGCCAATTCCTGACTGATAGCAACCCATTCTTTCATAATCACTTCTTGGAGTTTGTCAGAATTAGTGGGTTTTTGTTTGTCCACCCGCCTCTTGAGGATTGACTACAAGTTCTCAATGGGATTAAGATCTGGGGAGTTTCCAGGCCATGGACCCAAAATGTCAACGTTTTGGTCACCGAGCCACTTAGTTATCACTTTTGCCTTATGGCACGGTGCTCCATCGTGCTGGAAAATGCATTGTTCTTCACCAAACTGTTGTTGGATTGTTGGAAGAAGTTGCTGTTGGTGGGTGTTTTGGTACCATTCTTTATTCATGTGTTTTTGGGAAAAATTGTGAGTGAGCCCACTCCCTTGGATGAGAAGCAACCCCACACATGAATGGTCTCAGGATGCTTTACTGTTGGCATGACACAGGACTGATGGTAGCGCTCACCTTTTCTTCTCCAGACAAGCCTTTTTCCAGATGCCCCAAACAATCGGAAAGAGGCTTCATCGGAGAATATGACTTTGCCCCAGTCCTCAGCAGTCCATTCACCAAACTTTCTGCAGAAGATCAATCTGTCCCTGATGTTTTTTTTGGAGAGAAGTGGCTTCTTTGCTGCCCTTCTTGACACCAGGCCATCTTCCAAAAGTCTTCGCCTCACTGTGCGTGAAGATGCGCTCACACCTGCCTGCTGCCATTCCTGAGCCAGCTCTGCACTGGTGGCACTCCGATCCCGCAGCTGAATCCTCTTTAGGAGACGATCCTGGCGCTTGCTGGACTTTCTTGGACGCCCTGAAGCCTTCTTAACAAGAATTAAACCTCTTTCCTTGAAGTTCTTGATGATCCTATAAATTGTTGATTGAGGTGCAATCTTAGTAGCCACAATATCCTTGCCTGTGAAGCCATTTTTATGCAACGCAATGATGGCTGCACGCGTTTCTTTGCAGGTCACCATGGTTAACAATGGAAGAACAATGATTTCAAGCATCACCCTCCTTTTAGCATGTCAAGTCTGCCATTTTAACCCAATCAGCCTGACATAATGATCTCCAGCCTTGTGCTCGTCAACATTCTCACCTGAGTTAACAAGACGATTACTGAAATGATCTCAGCAGGTCCTTTAATGACAGCAATGGAATGCAGTGGAAAAGTTTTTTGGGGATTAAGTTAATTTTCATGGCAAAGAAGGACTATGCAATTCATCTTATAACTCTTCGTAACATTCTGGAGTATATGCAAATTGCTATTATAAAAACTTAAGCAGCAACTTTTTCAATTTCCAATATTTATGTAATTCTCAAAACTTTTGGCCACGACTGTACATATATATAATTAATGTCTGTTTGTCTGTCTTTTTGTCTGTCCTTTATAGGCATCCAAAAGCCTGAACCGTCAGACACCAAATTTGGCACATACAGTCAGGTCCATAAATATTGGGACATGGACACAATTCTAAAATTTTTGGCTCTATAAACCACCACAATGGATCTGAAATGAAACGAACAAGATATGCTTTGCTTGCAGACTGCCAGCTTTAATTTGAGGGTATTTACATCCAAATCAGGTGAACGGTGCAGGAATTACAACAGTTTGCATATGTGCCTCCCACTTGTTAAGGGACAAAAAGTAATGGGACAATTGTCTTCTCAGCTGTTCCATGGCCAGGTGTGTGTAATTTCCTCATTATCCCAATTACAATGAGCAGATAATAGGTCCAGAGTTCATTTCAAGTGTGCTATTTGCATTTGGAATCTGTTGCTGTCAACTCTCAAGATGAGATCCAAAGAGCTGTCACTATCAGTGAAGCAAGCCATCATTAGGCTGAAAAAAAAACAAATTAAACCCATCACAGAGAAAGCAAAAACATTAGGCATGGCCAAAACAACTGTTTGGAACATTCTTAAAAAGAAGGAACGCACCGGTGAGCTCAGCAACACCAAAAGACCCAGAAGACCACGGAAAACAACTGTGGTGGATGACCGAAGAATTCTTTCCCTGGTGAAGAAAACACCCTTCACAATAGTTGGCCAGATCAAGAACACTCTCCAAGAGGTAGGTGTTTGTGTGTCAAAGTCAACAATCAAGAGAAGACTTCACCAGAGTGAATACAGAGGGTTCACCACGAGCCTCAAAAACAGGAAGGCCAGATTAGAGTTTGCCAAATGACATCTAAAAAAGCCAACATAGTTCTGGAACAACATCTTATGGACAGATGAGACTAAGATCAACTTGTACCAGAGTGATGGGAAGAGAAGAGTATGGAGAAGGAAAGGAACTGCTCATGATTCTAAGCATACCACCTCATCAGTGAAGCATGGTGATGGTAGTGTCATGGCGTGGGCATGTATGGCTGCCAATGGAAATGGTTCTCTTGTATTTATTGATGATGTGACTGCTGACAAAAGCAGCAGGATGAATTCTGAAGTGTTTCGGGCAATATTATCTGCTCATATTCAGCCAAATGCTTCAGAACTCATTCGACATCGCTTCACAGAGCAGATGGACAATGACCCAAAGCATACTGCAAAAGCAACCAAAGAGTTTTTTAAGGGAAAGAAGTCGAATGTTCTGCAATAGCCGAGTCAATCCCCTGACCTGAATCCGATTGAGCATGCATTTGACTTGCTGAAGACAAAACTGAAGGGAAAATGCCCCAAGAACAAGCAGGAACTGGAGACAGTTGCAGTAGAGGCCTGGCAGAGCATCACCAGGGATGAAACCCAGCGTCTAGATTAACGCCTCAGCTTCCAGCCTTAAGAAGAAACAAGTGTGGCTGCTGGAACCCGTGGGTGAAGAGGCAGTGCTGCTGCGGAGCCACTTAGGCCGATACCTCTCCGCGGACAAGGACGGACGCGTATCCGGCAAGACCGAAGCCCCCGACTCGGAGTGCCGCTTCCTAGTAAGCGCACAGGGTGATGGCCGTTGGGTGCTGCAGTCTGAGGTGTACGGCCGATACCTAGGCCGTTCGGAAGACCGAATCAGCTGCTTCTCGCCCTCTATATCATCAGCCGAGAAATGGGCTGTTCATCTGGCCATGCACCCCCAGGGATTGATCTATCTGCGAACCAAGATGAAGAGAGCGATCAAGAGACATTCCAACTGGAAATCAATACGGACACAAAGAAGTGTGCCTTTTGGACTCATACTGGGAAATACTGGACATTGTCAAGTAATGGTGGAATCCAAGCAACTGCTTCAACTTTGAATGACAATTGTTACTTTAGCATTGATTGGTGTGATCGGCGGATTACTTTGAAGGCAGCAAATGGAAAGTTTGTCATTGCCAAGAAAAATGGACAGCTGGCTGCATCTGTGGATTCTCCTGAATCTGAACAATTCTTGATGAAACTCATTAACCGTCCTCTAATTGTCCTTCGAGGAGAACATGGATTCATTGGGTGTCGTAAAATGACTGGTACCCTAGATTGTAACCGATCAATTTATGATGTTTTTCAACTGGAATTTAATGATGGGGCATACAACCTTAAAGATTCCACACAAAAATACTGGACCGTGGGAAATGATACTTCTGTTACTAGCAGTAGCCCATCTCGGGTAGATTTCTTTTTTGAGTTCTTTGACCAGAACAAGATTGCAATCAAGGTGAATGGCCTCTATCTGAAGGGAGACCATGCTGGTGTTCTTAAAGCCAATGCAGAGTCAATTGATTCCTCTACATTATGGGAGTATTAAGCACCTGTAAACCTGTGGCCTAAATCCATAGTTTTTCTCTGGTCTTTCAATACACATCCTGTGTTTCTTGTGCCTATGTCTTTCTCAGCAGGACATTGCATATGCATAACGCTTTGGTTGTTGAAAGGTGAACTCTTGTTTGCAGATATATTTTATTTACCAAAATTACTCTGTCAAATAAAATATATGAACGGAAAAAAAAAAAAAAAGGAACTGGAGACAGTTGCAGTAGAGGCCTGGCAGAGCATCACCAGGGATGAAACCCAGCGTCTGGTGATGTCTATGCGTTCCAGACTTCAGGCTGTAATTGACTGCAAAGGATTTGCAACCAAGTATTAAAAAGTGAAAGTTTGATTTATGATTATTATTCTGTCCCATTACATTTGGTCCCTTAACAAGTGGGAGGCACATATGCAAATTGTTGTAATTCCTGCACCGTTCACCTGATTTGGATGTAAATACCCTCAAGTTACATCAACCCTTAATACAATCGCAACCAAATTGATTTCCTTTATATTTCTTTGGGCTTTTTGGAGCATGAATACAAGTTTTATGGCACATAATTTATATAAAGTATTTAGGAATTTCAGCCAGGAGTTATAATAATAAGGTCTGGTCCACCATAATTGCCATCCAGTATTGACTGCCATCCAGTATTTGAACTGTCATTGTATAATTTTATACCTACTATACAACATTTAAAGGGGTTGTCCCACCATAAAACCTATCCATAGGATTGGGTATAAGTATCCAATCAGTTGGAATCTGATTGTTGGGATCTCCATCAATCAAAAGAATGAGGAGCCATAGTCCCCAGAGTGAATGGAGGGCTTGCATGCACTCTGCTACTCCGACAGGACTCAGCTATCTCCGGCAGTCTTATATAGTTGAATGCCTCAGCATTTGTTTTTTTTATGTTTCATGTTTTGTTTTGTAACCACCACATCAGTACATTTCTTATCATGTACTGTTATTTTTCAACTAAAATTCAATAAACATGTGCTAACCCCTGACTTCAGTCATTTATATTCTTAACATACTGTGTGCTTTTTAAACCAAGAATATGTTTTTTTAAGAATATTGATTTTTCCATCAGAAGTCACCTACTTCCTTTTGATTGTATAATATGCAAGAATAAATGAGGTGAAAGTGCTGTAAATGAAGAATAGATTTTTTAGGATTGTTTTTTTACTGAATTGTTCTTGTTATTTGGTCGCATATGCAATTTACTGGATATAGACAATGACCTGCACAGTTGATGTTTACTTCTGGAAAAAGGTCATCAAGTTGCTTCACTGGTCATCTTTCTTAATTCTAGGAGCAGCTTCAAGTTAGCTAAGATTTGCAGTTAAACCATAGACTAAAAAACAACAACAACAAAAAAACATGTACAAAAGCTACCGTACATAAAGTTCAGAACCGGAGGATGCCAAAAAAGGTCACTAGATATGTCTAAAAATTCAAGAGCATTTTCAGTAGCTATATTGTATATAGATGCAATAGGTATGCTAATTAAAAATGAAAGCACAACGCATCTTCTACAAGGCTGGGGCTACTTGATGATCTTGGCATGGAAAATTGTAGAAATAAATGGCTGCAGTGCAACTTGAAGTTGCTTCAACAGTGACCGCAATATCATAGCAGCGCAAGGTTGGATTATATTTAGCAATTCTGGGTTACAGTCACAGCAGTGATCGCATTATTTTCTATGGCTTCACTGCTACACAGAGATCCTTGACTGCACAACAAGTGTCAGGGCCAAGATCACCTTGCAGCACCAGCCAAAGTCATATTATGATATCTGAAGTGTGTAGAGTGTATCAAACATCAACTTTAATTGAGTTTACTCAATAACTCCTTTCCATATGTCCTATAAGGACATATGGATGTTCTAGAACAGTGGTCCCCAACCATTGGCTTGTGTGGTTCACCATGGGAGTCCTGAGTTATGACCATGTTTTCTGGTGATTGACATTGTTGCAGACCTATCATAGATTTACCTCAGTGCCATTTTAGATCATGTAATACTAGTATTAAAGTTCACACTAAAATATTTACCAGAAAATGTTTGCAATTTCACGTTTTTTGTTACTCCACATTCAAACTTTCTCTCCTTTTTTGAGAGTTAGATGCCTCTACATAAATTCAGCTCATCCACTGCCAGCTAAAGGGGTATTAAGACCAGTGTCTAAAACACGGGTCTTAATAAATGACCCCCTATGTCTTCTCTTAGTGAATCCGCTTCTGGCTTTGCCTTTGAAAACTACATAAAAAAAAATGAATGTGTAAACATAATCTTACTGTACTGTATAAAGGCAAATGCATGTAATTAATAAATACCATGCAACAATCTTTTGGCGCAAAGTTCACACATTTTCACAGGACATCCAGATTCTCGTAATCAGACTGTGTAAGCATCCTGGAATTATCAAAAGAAAGGCACTTCCGCTTTATTGCTACTTCTGCTTCAGAAACATTCCCAAAATTTTAGCATATTCTTTTCTTTTCATGTATCCATTAAAATGCAAGCATTGCTTAAATTAGCACATTAAGCACTACGGCAATTAATGTCTTTGTACTATACTTTGAACGCTTTTCAGTTGAATAGAGGAAAGCAATCTAGGAGAAGACATGCAGATTGTATCTGATGCTAGCCCGTCAGGATAACAAAGAGAAATAATTAAAAATCATGTTCTACAACGCATGTTGGCTATCATTTATTCCTTGCTTAGAGACAAACACTTGTTATTCATACTTCTCATTATTTGCACTATTATAGCAGTAGCCTTCTGCACAGGTTGCTGACCGGGTGACTTGGCACATGGGCGCCTGCTGATTTTTTATACAGGCTGAAGACATTAACCATTGCTGATAGAATATGATTTGCGCTGCAGCTGGCGCTATTATAGTGTATACTATGTATACTATTTTCTAATTGGTGCAATTATATATCTACTGTGGATAACAGGTGCAATTTTGCAGATTTATTCTTTATAAAACTTTATATCAAATCATTTCAAATAACTATCTTACCAGGGAGGCCACAATTTGTCTGGAGAGCTACATGTATCTTGGCGTCTTTTTCACAGCGCCTGACTCTCTAACGCCTTGACAAACAAGTGTCAAGGATCCAATGAGGTGGTCCTTGGTCAAACATCACACTTCCGCCCAATGGGTTCTCCCGAGGTGATTCTAGATGATAAAGACTGGCACTTAAAAAAAAACTACAGTTCAGTGGCTGATAATTGGCAATTCAAATAAAATCTCCTGTTGGAATTGAAATACGGGTAGTGCAGGGCCATAAAAGAAACCTGTTGCTGTATTATAAAGATCCTATGATGTATTTGAATAAGAACTGGTGTAACCTTAAAAGGTATCTTTCACCAGGAAATTCACTTTTAAACCAGGCACAACAAAACCTTCTGAGGTGTAATTTTAATCCGTATGTATATGAGTAATTAAGTGCACCAGCCATTCTGTGCACCCTTGATCCTCCAGCTTTCTCTGCTAGTCCCTACCTCTGCTACATGATTGAAAGACCAGCAAGATGACAATGGAGGAACCGATAACAATATACACAGTGAATATTTAATAGCCTTAGCTGCAATGCAAATATTATTCTATATTATCAGCAACGACAAAGTACTTTGCCTGAAAAAAAATCTGCATGTGCACATAAGCTAAGTCTCACCGTGAACAACCTGTGCACACGCCTATTGATATAAAGGTGCAAATAATGAGAAGCATGAATTACAAGTAGAGATGAGAAAATTTCTTGAAATTTGTTTTGGGTCCAATTCTAAAGCCTCATGCACGTGATGGCAAAACATGGGTTCCAGCCGCATGCAGGCCGCCATTTTCTTTCTCCTTCTGTAGAAATGTCCTATCCTTGTTTGCAATATGGACAAGTACAGAACATGTTCTATTTATTTATTTAGTTTTTTTTGGGGGGGGCACCCTGGACCTGGCATATAGATGTGGACAGCGCTTTGCATTTTATGGGTCAGCATCCGATCCACAAAAAATACAGATCAGATGCGGAACAAAAATACTGGCGTGTCCATGAGGTCTAATGAAACGGTTTGCAGATTCAATTCGGGTACAAAAAAGTTGACCTGAATTGAAAGTTCTCAGATTGCCATTGAGAATTGACAATCTGGGGTCTCCTAGGGCTGCATTTAACCACTCAAGATCTTTAATGGCAAGCCAAGACCTATTCTGTGTAGGTTCAATATCCAGGACCCTCGTCGATCAGTTGTGTGAGAAGGCACCGTCAATCCTGTGAGCTCCGTGACCGTCTCGCAGCTTACCAAGCACAGCACTTTCCATTGTATAGCGGCTGTGCTTGGTATTGCAGCTTAGCCTCATTCACTTGAGCTGCGCTTAGGCCACTTGACTTAATGAACGTGATGTCACTGGCCTAGGAAAATCTGCAAGAAAGCTGCAATGCTCACAGGAGAGCAGAGGTCCCAGGTGTCAGCTACTGATCTAGACGATGGGTTATCAGTTCAATTGGAAGACCTCATTAATTATATACACAATTACAATATAGCAGTAAGAATTGATATGCATGGATGTAATGAAATAGCTCAGAAAACCCCTCAGGTTGTATAATGGCAAGGTCATGGCCATCGCTGAAGGTGAACGGGGTAGGTACAGTTATCATCAATTGTAATCTGTCACAGCAATAATGAAATATCAGTTTATGTGCTGTATGTTTTGCACACACTACGTTTTATTCTCACCTGCAGTGTGACCTGCAATGTTACGTTTAATACATCCTTTTGCAACAAAATGAAGAGCTCTCCTCCACAATATGTTTTAGCTGCTTGGTTCCAGTTTCATAAGCCGTACTGCGAAAATGGAAATATAAATCTTGGCAGCTGACACAGTATCTTTAGCTAGGAAGACAGCAGCAATAAGATGAATACAGCTTGACAGACCTGCTGTCCTAACAAAAAGTTTATCAGCGACTCTTTTAAATGATATGTCCTTCATCACTCAGATATGCATACTCAGGGCAGCAAAAAATGTCTCTAGAATGCCAGTTAAACAGCTTCATCTCTTAACCATATCTCTAATTTTTTTACTAGTGTTTTTTATATACCCATGACAAATAACCACAATCTATTTTGCCCAATCTGCAGATTTTGGGCTTTGTCTGCAAATGTTTATTTTCCGCTCCAAAGCCCCCTGAATCCAGCCCCCTGCCCTTCTCTCACTATGCCCGTGGTTTAAAAAATATACATTTTTTTCTTTCTTAATTTTACAATGTAGGGGCTCATTTATGAACTGAAATATGCCACTTTTGTGGTGTATATCAGTTGCAGATTTTGTCACATGCCATTTTGCAGCGACTTTTCCCCCCCCTCACACCACTTTTCTGATAGATTGAGAAAAGGGGATGTGGCGTGGCTGGGGAAGAGGGTGAGCCAGCAGGCCCGTCTCATTTATCATTTTCAATGCCAGTTTTGTCATAGAAAATGGCTAAAATCTACGCCAGCAAAGCAGCTGGTGTAGATTTCAGTCTGTCGCACGTCCTGCTTTAGGAGGCACCAAACTGCGCCTCCGCCTCTACAAAGCTTTGGGGCTTCCTCTAGAAGCACAGGCAGACTTAAGACCGGTGTGAAACATGCCGGTCTTAATAAATGAGGCCCATAGTTTTTACTTATGTATGTCAAAACTGTGAACATTGTCCCTGCATGGAGTTAAATGGTTAACTCCATTCAGAATACTACTAGTGATGGGCAACCTTAAAACAAAAATTTGAATCACAACTAGGACAAGATAGATTACGAAATATAATCACATTTTATTTCAAAAAATACAATTTTTGTTACTGTGATGATAACTTTTATCAGTTGTAATGCCTAATCCATATTTACTGACACTGACAATCTCTGGACTTACAGAGATTTGTTACAGTCCATCCCCTTAGAAATATTGAAATGGAACATCTGCAGCAATTAATACAGCAGTGAATTCCAACAACACACTTACTTTTACGTTAAATATTTAATAAATTATGAGGCTGTTAATTGTCCCTGTGCGGCAGTAAGTATTCTAGCAGATTTCTTTAGGATTGAAAATTAATGGGAGGTGGGTCTCATCTGACAAAATTGTTGATTTTCTTTTTTTCTTTTTTGTGTTTTCTGCTTTTCACCTTTGTTCATATCCTGTGTGGGAGCCTTATTTCGGTTCCCTTTTTATCCTTTTACTACGGTACATAAACTACAATTGTTGATTCTCTGAAGCTTGAGTTTTTTGTACTAGAAAATTCTGAAAATGTTTGAATTTTTACATTATTACCTGTTTATAAATATTTACAACGTTACCGTCTAAAAAAGACATTTTTAAAAGAATTTTAAAGCGTTGACCAGACTTGAATAAAGCTCGTTGTATATTAAACATTTATTCCTTAAAAGTTATTTACCTATTCACAGGGTAGGGGGCTGTCTGAGTGCTGCATACATCAGTCCTATGGAAGTGAATGGAACAGTTTACATGTGCATTATCACCCTATTCATAGAGAGGATTTGGAAAAGACCTCTTTCTTGGGATCACTGGGGGTTCCAGCAGTGAGACCGCTCAAAATCCATTATTTACAACCTATGCTTTCAACAGCTGATAAGTAACTTGAATGGGCTAACCTCTTTAAAACATTAAAGTTGTTCCTTCTTTCGATGCAAATGAGTTTAAGCAAATTCATTACTGATTTCTTTTAAAAGGAACAAATGGTTGTCCCATGCTGGACACAAAAGTACCTACAAAAGGGGTATTGGTTTTGTTAAGTCTTAAAATGCACAAGTTTTCTATTGCAAAATAATGATCTTAAGTAGACAAACTAAGGGAAAAGTGTCAACGTCTTGCAAGATTCAACTAATCTATCACAGAGCATATGTGTCACTGTGATAAAGATTCTGTATCTTATGACTGCCTGGTAAAAGTTTATTCTATCAGCATTAGTGTGTTCAGTGTTGGACTGGGACCCACCATTAAAAATTATTATCGGGGCCCACCGTATGGATACATTCAAATATTACCTGCTCACACAGCAGCAAGATGCTACCAGATGATTGAATATGGGAGTCCCTGCAGCAATTTTGAGAAGTTAAGTCCTGAGGAGAAGCGTACACTGGTAGCTTTCCTTTATACCTAGAAGTCATCTCAGCTCTGATCGTGTCTATAATAATAAACTGGGGAGTTTCTTTAATAATCTATCAAGTTTTTTTTATATGAACATAGGCTGGTTGAGGTGCTGTACTTTGAATATATGTATGCAGTGCAGTAAGTCTACTTTGTTATGTGCCGCTTATTATTTGTATTCAAAGTCTAAACAGCTATACCGACCTAGACCTGAACACATAGTTACAGTGCCTTGAAAAAGAAATGAACTTTTCCACATTTTTTCATGTTGCACCCACAAACGTAAATATATTTTATTGGGATTTTAGGTGATAGACCAACACAAAGATAAAAGATGATACATGGTTTTCTAAATTTTTAATAAATAAAAATCTGAAAAGTGTGGCATGCATTTGTATTCAGCCCCCTGTGCTCTGATGCTCGCAAATAAAATCCAGTGTAACCAATTGCCTTCAGAAGTCACCTAATTAGTAAATGAGTCCCCTTGTGTATAATTTATTGTCAGTATAACTACAGCTGTTCTGTGAAGGCCTCAGAGGTTTGTCAAAGAACATTAGTGATTAAACAGCATCATGGAAACCAAGGAGCACACCAAAGCAGGGTTAGTTTATCAAAAAAATATCCCAAGCTCTGAACATCTAACAGAGCACTGTTCAATCCATCTTCTGAAAGTGGAAGGAGTATGGCACAACTGCAAACCTGCCAAGATATGACCTAAACTGATAGCCCAGGAGAGCACTAATTAGAGATGCCGCCAAAAGGCCCATGGTCACTTTGGAGGCACTTCAGAGATCCACAGATCAAATGGGGGAATTTGTTCACAGAACAACTATTAGTTGAGCATTCTACAAATCTGGCCTTTGTGGAGGAGTGGCAAGAAGAAACCATTTTTTAAAGCAAGCCATAAGAAGTCCCAAACTATGTAGGGGGCATAGCAAACATGTGGAAGAAGGTGCTCTGGTCAGATGAGACCAAAGTTGAACTTTTTGGCCTAAATGCAAAATGTTATGTGGTGGAAAACTAACACTGCACATCACTCTGAACACATCATCCCCGCCTTAAAACAAGGTGGTGGCAGCATCATGGTGTTTGGATGCTTTTCTTCAGCAGGGACAGGGAAGCTGGATGTAGCTAAATACAGGCCAATACTGAAGCAAAACCTGTTAGAGGATGCAAAAGACTTGAGACAGGAACGGAGGTTCACCTGCCAGTAGGAAAAATGACCCTAAACATACAGCCAGAGCTACAATGGAGTATTTTAGATCAAAGTATATTCATGTGTTAAAATGGCTCAGTCAATGTCCAGACCTAAATCCCATTAATAATCTTTAGCAAGACTTGAAAACCTGCTGATCACAGACACTCTGCAACCAATCTGACTGAGCTTGAGCTATTTTGCAAAGAAGAATTGGCAAATTATTTCAGTCTCTAGATGTGCAAAGCTGGTAGAGATATATCCCAAAAGATTTGCAGATATAACTGCAGCGAAAGTTGGTCCTACAAAGAATTGACTCAGGTGGGCTGAATATAGATTCATGCTACACTTTCCAGGTTATTATTTATAAAAACAAATTTGAAAACCATGGATCATTTTCTTTTCATGTCACACATAGTTGCTACTTTGTGTTGGTCTATCACATAAAATCCCAATAAAATACATTTACGTTTGTGGGGTACAATGAAAAAATTTGGAAAAGTTCAAGTGGAATGAATTCCTTTTTAAAGCACAGTAAAGGGTTTGTTACAATTTATCAGTGACTGCAAGCTGGAGGTCCAGGGCAGAGAGAATTAAAGGGGGATTCCAGGACTTAGATATTAATGACCTATTCTCGGCACCATTAAAATAATCAATATTAGATCGGTGGGGGTATGACACCCCACAACTGAATGATCAGCTGTTTAGGGCAGCCTCCAGCACCAGAAACTATACAGTGGATGAAGTCGGAAGCAGAAGGCTCTGTCCACTGTGTAGTGGCCATGCCAGGGTACTGCAGCTCAGCTCCTATTTAAATTCATTTATATTGTTCACAGTCATGCATTTGAGTTATAGTAATAGTTGTTAATGCCATAGTAATACGAAATATACATAGCTTTTTGTTTTATTGTTGTTAAATGTTTACATGAAAAATCATTGACATTTCTAAACATTTTATTTTATTTATTTATTTGTCCCATTATGGGTCTTCAACCTTAAGGCAGGTTTGATTACTAGTATAATAAACTGCAATATTTTAAAAAGTCAGTTCAGATATAGGTGCCAACTAGTGATGTGCGGCATAGGCAATATTCGAATTTGCAATATTTTGTTAATTTTTGGCTGAATATTCGCCATAAATTAGCAAATTCGAGAATTTGTGATCTCCAGTCATTGTTTACTTGATTGCGAAAATCGGCAATATAATATATTCGCGATAAATTCGCGATTATAATATTCAACACTATTTGAGAATATGAATATATAGCACTATATTCAAAATATTTGCGAATTCTTGAAGTGGCGATATTCGCGATAAAAAATTGTGATTAGAATATTCGCGCTCAACACTAGTGCCAACCACCCAGAAGCATATAGTCAATGGGCAGTCGGCAAGAAGTTGCAGAGAACCTGTCATTGTTCCTTACCTGTTTTAGAAAATACTTACATTCCCCATAAAATAAAAATTTTGGAGCAACTGTCATTCCTCCTGGAAATGCATGAATAAATTGTACCCCTTCATATTTTGACACTGTCCAGTTTCCACTGACTATGTAGGGAAATGCCTTATTAGTAACATAGTAACATGATTTGTACAGCTGAAAAAAGATATCTGTCCATCCAGTTCAGCCTTTTATCCTGCAACTTGATCCAGAGGAAGGCAAAAAAACTCTGTGAGACAGAAGCCAATTTTCCTCATTTTAGGGGACATAAATTCCCGACTCCCAACAGGCAATCAGAATAAGTCCCTGGTTCAATGACCTCTCCATAAATCTAATAACTATAACCTATAATATTATTGCACTCTAGAAATACATCCATGGCCTTCATGCATAATCTCACTGCTCTTACTGTAAAAAATCCTCTTCTATGTTTGTGTACAAACCTTCTTTCCTCTAGACGCAGAAGATGTCCTCTCATCACAGTTCTGGGAATAAATAGATGATGGGAGACATCTTTGTACTGACCCCTGATATATTTATACATAGTTATTAGCTCAGCCGTCTTTTTTCAAAACTGAATAACCCTAATTTTGATAATCATTCCCAGAACTGTACACAGTACTCCATGTGTGGTCTGACTAGTGATGTGTAAAGTGGCAGGACTATGCTTTCATCACGAACATCTATGCCCCTTTTGATGCAACCCATAATCTTATTGGCCTTCGCAGCAGCTGCCTGGCACTGGTTTGTACAGTTTATTTTTCTGTTCACTAAAATTCCTAGGTCCTTTTCCATGTCAGTGTTACCCAGTGTTTTACCATTTAGTATGTACTGGTGACTTGCATTATTCCTTCCTATGTGCATAACCTTTCATTTGTCAGTGTTAAACCTCATTTTCCACTTCTTTGCCCAAGCCTCCAATCTATCCAGATCCATCTGTAGCAGTATACTGTCCTCTTCCAGGTTAATTACTTTACACGGTTTAGTGTCATCTGCAAAAAATGATATTTTACTGTTCAAGCCTTCTACTTGATCATTATTAAAAATATTGAAAAGAATAGGGCCCAATACCGACCCCTGTGGTACCCCACTAGTAATGGTGACCCAATCTGAGTGTGTACTGTTAATAACCACCATATCACTGAGCAAGTTACTTACCCACATACAGACATTTTCTCCCAGTCCAAGTATTCTCTATTTATATACTAACCTTTTATGTGACACAGTATTAAACACAGTATAAAGAAGTCAAGATATATGACATCCATTGATCCGTGGTCAAGTCTAGAACTTACCTCCTCATAGAAACTAATTAAATTAGTTTGACATGACCGATCCCTCATGAAGCCATGCTTATATGGCGTTATTTGCTTATTTTCATTTAGGTACTCCAAGATAGCATCTCTTAGGAAACCTTCAAACAGTTTACCCACGACAGATGTTAAACTTACCGGTCTATCGTTTTCAGGCTCTGCTTTTGACCCCTTTTTGAATATTGGCACCACATTTGCTAAGCGCAAATCCTGTGGAACACTCATTGTCAATATAAAGTCAGTAAATATCAGAAAAAAGGGTCTGCCTATGACATCACTTTATTCTCTTAGGATACAGGGTTTATGCAATTTGGTCCCAGTGATTTGTCTATTTTTATTTTTTTCATATGCCGCTGCACTTCTTCCTGGGTCAGAAAGGGCACGTTTAATGGAGAATTTACTTTTACATTCTTCATTTCATCAGTTTTTTTCCTCAGCAAATACAGTAGAGAACAAAATATTTAATAGCTTTGCTTTCTCTTCATTACTCTCTGCAACTTCTCCCTCATCATTAAGGGCCAACACTTTCAGATTTATACTTTCTACCATTTGTATAATTGAACATTTTAGGGTCAGTTTTACTCTCTCTTTGGCAATGAATCTCTCTGTCTCCAGTTTGGCTACTTTTATTTGTCTTTTACATATTCTATTTTTTTCCTTATAGTTTTTCAATGCTTCCTTGTTACCCTCTTGTTTTAGTGATTTAAATGCTTTCTTTTTGTTATTTATTGCTTCCTTTACATTTCTATTTATCCACATTAGTTCCTTCTTGTTCCTCACCCTTTTATTCCCATAAGGTACGTAGCTCTCAAAATTAGAGTTTAGGATGCTTTTAAAAATATCCCATTTTGGGGGGCGTGGCCTGACTTAGCTCGATGGCGGCTGCTTGTTAGCAGAGCTCTCGCCACCAGAACCTATCTCAGCCTCTTTCTAAGCACTACCCTGTGACCGGCACGAAGATTCAGCCGAAGGATTGCACACAAGCCGCTCCTGGGCACAAGGAAGACCCAAATCCAAGGTCAGATATGGAGAAATTCTTCAGTAAGTCAGCTTCTCAGCCGCCAGCGCGGTCCTCCAAGATGGCGCCGAAACATCATGGCGCGGCTCCGGACGACACAGCAGTCTCCCAGGCATCGAAAGATGAGGAGGCCATAGACGAACGGTCTGACCTCACCAGAGAGTTTCTGGAAGGAAAGCTACAAAGAGCTCTGGCTCCGTTGGCTGCAGACCTGGCGTCCATAAAAACTGACGTTCACTATATTGGAGACCGGGTCGAAACCCTCGAGCAGTCTCAAGACGCTATACTTACCTTCAACTCGGCAGTAAAAGACTCCTTGTACTCTCACACCAGAGCGATGAATACCCTCTTGCTGCAAATGGAGGACCAGGAGAACAGGAACAGGCGAAGAAACATCAGGATCTGAGGCCTGCCAGAGGCGGAAGATAAGGAGGATCTGTTTCAGGTTATGGACTCTCTCTTCCTTATGCTTTTGGGCTCGGAACATGTCACTCCATGTCACAGTTGAAAGAGTGCATCGGGCCTTGAAACCGAAACCGGTATCCCGCGATAATCCTAGAGATATCATTTGCGGCATTCTGAGCTACAGGAACACCAAGCTAATCTTACAGGCGGCAAGGAAAAAAGGTGAAGTGAAGTTTCAAGGGGTTAATGTCCAGTTATACCAGGACTTAGCTGCTTCTACCCTGAAAAAACGGAGGTTTCTGAAGCCGCTCACCGATCTCCTTCGCTCCTCCAAGTTCCCTTACCGATGGCTTTTTCCCTTTGGGATGCTGATTACAGCGGGGAACCGTCGCATTACCGTCCGATCACGTGTGTCGTAAAGGGTAGTACCAGTTTATCTTGTCACAATTAACCGCGAGGTTGGAATGGTGGGGTTCTGGGCTGGTCGGGATACACATGCTACTAGCGTGCGTACTTACCTCCCCCTCAGCACAAAACTCTGACTACATCGGAAATTACCTTTTAGTTATGCTCGTTTGCTTTATGATTTTATTTGATTTGTTATGTACATCCTTGATGTCTGGTCAGATATATGGCCATCGCTCGTGGTCCTATAGAGTTTAGACAACACCAATGGGCCCATTAACGTTAAGTTTTTCCACCTTTAACGTCCATGGCTGTAATAACCCCATGAAACGCAGCAGAATTTTTCAGGTCCTCAAAAAAAACGCAGTTGATATAGCCCTCCTTCAAGAGACCCATTTTTCTAGCTCCCGCTTGCCTAACCTGAGTAACTCCCCTTTTGGCCTATGGTACCACGCTCCCTCTAATAGCTCAGCAGCAAGAGGAGTCAGCATTGGATACAAACGAGGTATCCCCTTTACATTACACTCAGAGTTAAAAGACCCTGAAGGAAGATATTTTCTATTGAAGGGTGAAATAGGCCATTTGACGGTCACTATCTGCAATGTGTATGCGCCAAACGGTTAGCTGGTTCAAAGATGTGTTTAACATGATCAGTGCCTTCGCCACAGGCGTCCTTTTAGTAGGGGGGGACCTCAACCTCACCCTAAACCCCCTGTTTGATTCTTCAACCCAGAAGTCTGTCATCTCATTTTGCGCTCTCAAGTCGGTCCAATCACATCTTAGAGATCTTCACCTCAGTGATATCTGGAGATCGGTGCATGGTGATAGGCGAGACTATATGTTCTACTCTAATCTTTATCAATCATATGAGATTACAAGATGGGTCTCTCACAACAGACACTCAAAAGATATAAAAAATATTCAGCGATTATCATCACGCTCTGTATAATCTTAGACCTGGTGAAAACGGGGACGAAGTGTTGGCAAGGGATGAGGAAATAGGGAAGCTTTTACATCAGTTGAACTTACCAGTTCTTACAGAATCTTCTAAACTAACTCTGTTGGCCCCTATAACCCTAGATGAAGTAAAAAAGGTCCTTAAAACTACACCGTCAGGTAAGAGCCCTGGCCCAGACGGCCTTACGGTGGCTTACTATAAACGTTTTCTCCCAGTTCTAGGCCCACAGCTTGCTGCCTTTTTCAACTCACTGTTGAACGGTAACCCCCTGACTAATTAAAGGCACATATTATTGGCTGCCGAAAGCGGGCAATGACTTAGAGGTCCCTTCCAGCTTCAGACCAATTTCGCTGTTAAACGCGGACGTGAAACTGTGGGCGAAACTTTTAGCCAACAGACTCTCTTCTTTGCTACTGGGGATTATATCTCCGGAGCAATCTGGTTTTGTGGGGGGCAGGGAGTGCAGGGACAACACGTTTCGAGTCCTACAGGCTCAGCAATTCGCCTTGAAGCATGGGAAGAAGCTTGCGTTTCTCAGCACTGACGCTGAGAAGGCGTTCGATAGGGTGGACTGGAATTATATGAAAGCCACCCTGTTGAAATTCGGCCTCCCCTCGCAGTTTGTCAATGCGGTGCTGTCTCTGTATTCCAGCCCCTCCGCAAAAGTCCAAGTAAACGGTATCCAATGTGGGCACAAGCGGGCAACTTTAGTATAGCAAATGGGACGCGGCAGGGTTGCCCGCTTGTGCCCACATTGTTTATACTCTACTTGGAGATGTTCATCCAAGCTTTGAGACAAGATCCTGCAATCCAAGGGCTAACAGTGGGAAATGAGGTCCATACTGTAGCCGCGTTCGCGGACGATATGCAAATATTTCTAACAAGACCAGAGGAAGCTCTCCCAGCCCTCCTGAAACAACTAGACATATTTGGATCCCTGTCCAACTTTAAAATTAACCTCTCTAAATGCACAGCCTTAGGCATTAACATTGCCCGCTCTTTAACAGAGAGACTTAAGAAGGATTTCCCCTTTCAATGGCATGACTCCCACATTAGTTACTTAGGTATCAAGGTGACAAAAGACCCTAACCAGCTGTTTTCCCTGAACTATATGCTGTTACTGTCCAGTATTAGACAACAACTTGCAGATATTAAGATCCCTTACCTATCTTGGGTAGGGAGGAAAAATTTACTAAAAACCTTATATTTTACCCAAACTACTATATACTTTGCAGACCCTCCCCATTCCCCTTCCTCAATCTTTTCTGGCCCAAGTCCGCAGCCTTTTCTCCTCCTTCATATGGGGCAACAGCAGTCCTAGACTTGCATATAAGGCTTTAGCTAAAGGATTTAAAGGCGGCTTTGGACTTCCAGACGTGGCTACTTATTACAGAGCAATTCAGCTGAGATTACACTCTGAACTTAGTAACCCAAAGATATGCAAGTTGGGGTGCCAGATAGCCAGGAAGTTACTAGGTCCAAAGGGTCTAGCAGGTTTATGGGATCCTAAAGCGGTAGTTAAATGAAGCAAAGGTTTAGACAAACTTGACCCTCTCAATGGTGTTTTGGTCACGTGGTCTAAAGTGTCAGCACACATATACCCCACTCAGTGTCTGTCTCCGTTTACCCCTATATGCTATTTACCATACTTATTGATCAAGGGCTTCCAGGATGACCTGGGTCTATGGGCGGAACTAGGCACGGATGCAGTAGGTGACCTCTTGAAACAGCGTAAGGTCCCTTCCCTCCAATGGCTCCTAACTAGCTTCCCACATATACCATGGACACCTCTACATTATTCGCAATTCTTGAAAATATGCACTCAATAAATAAAGTGCACTCCTGGTCATCTTGATCCTACTTGGTACGATACAATTCTGACGCAACAAGCGAGTAAGAAAGGGATTGTCTCTAAGTTATATAATAAGTTATTAGACACTGATGGCCCATCCAAACCCCTTTTCATCATTCAATTGGAAAAAGACATGGATACCTCCTTTGATAGTGAAACAGTAGATAGGATTCTTTGCCATTCTCATGGTTACTCTAGATGTATTAGGATCCAGGAAAACGCCTATAAGTTAGTCACTAGGTGGTATAATACGCCTGTTAAACTCCATGCCATGGATTCCTCACATTCGGATCAATGTTGGAGGTGTAGAGGTGCTAAAGGCACGTTGTTTCATATATGATGGTCGTGCCCATTGATCTCCCCCTTCTGGGACATGATCTCCAAACACATCCAAAAGATCTGCCCTTCCTCCTCGCCACTTACTCCTTTAGTGGTCTTGCTTAACTTACCCAATGTCAGGTTTGTGTTATCAAAACACTCCCTGCTAGCCTCACTAGTTTCTGCAGCAAAGCTATTAGTTCCTATGTTCTGGTTAACCAGTAAAGCACCACAATTGGTGGATTGGATTGATAAAGTACAGGGAATATGCCGGCTGGAGGAGCTGTCCAGCTGGGAATTTTTATCTCATGATAAGTATCTACTGGTGTGGAATCCATGGCTGAAGTGGTATAAAAAATCACACCCAGGTTAAAAGTTCCTCATATAGTTAGGGCTTATTTGACATTAGTGTAGGTTGATATAGAAATGACAGTGTGATTATGTTACGCCGTACCGCACTTAGTGTACCATTGTATATCCTGTAGTGAAGCTTTGCAGTCCGAATGCTTCGTGTAAGATTTGGACCGTTAAGTTGTCGTTAAAATGTATAACCTCATTATACTACTGCTTAGGCTCACCATTATAGTGTGTAGGTGGGGCTGTTAGACACGAGCAATTATTATGTCTTTTTACTGTCTTTATATGTACCCAATCATGCGCTATGTATATTCTGTATCAGACCAAGGATATGTTCTATGTTTTTCTTCATTGTTCATTTGTACAATGTTTCTTATAACGCTCTATACACAAAAGAAAAATCTTAAATAAAGATTGGATTTTTTTAAAAATATCCCATTTTGTGGCTGCATTTTTATTTTTGAGGACATTGTCAAAGTTAGTGATGCCAATGGCCTCTCTTAGCTGGTCAAATTTAGCTTTTTTAAAGTTTGGTATTTTTGTGCCTCCCTAAAGAAAAACTCTTTTGAATGGCAATTGGAAGGTTAATATTTTATGGTCACTACTTCCCAGGTGACAACCTGCACATCTGTTCTGTTAGGTCTGTTGGTTAGTACTAATTCCAGTATGATCATCCCTCTAGTCAGGTCCAGAACCAGCTTGGAAAGGTAGTTGTCTTTGGTTATTGAAAGGAGAATTGACAGGTTGACTGTAATATCAAATCTGATATTTATATGTTGGTTATCCATGGTTTTTACAGTAGTAATATATCTCAATTTTTAATGTATTCAGGATAAGTAGAGAATATGGAGGTATTCTAAAAAAAATCTTCAGAATCATCTGCTAAACCAGCAATAATACAGAAAGCTTATCAAACTAGAAAGTACAGTGATACTGTAAGCCAATATCAGTATGCCTTTGCGCCTCAAGAGTTAACTGTTGTTGCCAACTGATCCATTTCTCCTTACAAGTACAACATGACCCTGAGCGGTGCAAATATGAGGAGTGTGAAGCAACCTGTTTGGAATTCAGGAATAATATTTGACTTTGATTTGTCACACAAAGGAGAAAGGATTTTACTTCTCACTGCAGTAATTCTGATAGCAGGGTCTATGGCAAAATGTGTAATCTATGAAATGATGATGCATCTACATGTGTATACAATTACCACACTCTGTACATGGTGCTGTAGCTATTTATTGCCTGGCATACATAAAGTGGGATGACGTATGTTTGACCTTTTCTAAGACATGCGTGGCTTGTCATCATCATTTACTGCCATGTCTACTACTTTCAGCATACCTGATGGTGATGGAGGTATCCTGACAATAGCAGTCAGTAGTCATGGTATTAGCAAAAAGATATTCAAGGGAATGTGCCATTAGAAAACGACGTATTGTTTAATCATATTTTTATGTTTAATATCAGGATTTTATGTTTAATGTCTATATTTAAACAAAAAAACATAAAATCCTGCAGTTTTCTCACTGGCCACTAAGCCTTATAATAGGAGCCACTTCTAGGTCTGTACAGATCACTTTACTTGCTTATCTGTAATTCTAGACAGGATCCACCATTTACAATAGGCTTCTCTAGTCTTTTCTTCTTGTGCACAGGTCACAGACCATGCCTAGAAAACTCTCCTATAAGGTCCCCTCCAGAGTATCGTGTCTATGGCCCATATGGCTGCCATAAAACAATTTTCTCAATTCTTTCTAAATTAAAAAGATCTATACTTATATTCTTTCTCACTTCTCCCATTTACAGTTGTCATTGACACAGATTGGACCTTTATTACAAGGGCCATTATGGATGATTTATCACAACTGGTGCAAAGAAAAATGGACTTAGTTGCCCATAGAAACCAATCAGATTGATATTTTGATTGTCCGAAGGATCTCTGAAAAATAAAAGGTGGAATCTGATTGGTTGGTATGGGCAATTGAATCAGTTTTCCTTTGCACTAGTTTGATAAATCTTAGTTTTTTTTTGTGACATGACCCTTTGATTAGCGGCCAATACACATTAACCCCTTCGCTACCAGCGCCATACATGTACGGCATTAGATCGAAACGCAAACATGGAGCCCACTCGCGCATGCAGTGGGCATCATGGCTGGGGGGTCTCTGCTGTTTCAAACAGCAGAGACCCGTGGCTAATGACTGCGACCGACAGTAATGCCAGTCGCGGTCATTAAAGCCTTTAGATGCCATGATCAAGTGTGTGATCACAACATCTAATGGGTGAAAAACCTAGAAGCTCGCGCTTCCGGGCTTCTTACCGGCATCCTCTGCGGCCAATGACATCACATCCCTTCAACCCTCACAGGGGTAATTACAAATATCAGGGCCTCAGCTGGCTTATTTCTGCCTCACATACCTACTTCATTCTGACTCCTCTGCAATGGTTATCTCCTACACAGACTGTATGAGCAGGTAGTCTTCCTAGTGTTCATTTACTCTATCTATATTATGTAACATAAATGTTAGATTGTTGCATCCACCGTACTCTGCAACTCTTTCGTCGAAATGATCTGACTCTGAGAAGTCAGGCAGGGCTTAATAGAACAGTACAGTCTATGGAATAAGTGATGTAATGATTGCATGTTAAAAACCCCTGGGGTGGGGGCTAAAAAATGCTGAAAAACTTTTTTAGTGCCAAGTGAACACCATAAAAATTAATGCCATAAAACAAAAAAGCAACATCAATTTTTTTTTTATTCCACCCAATTAATATTTTTTTCTAGCCCCCAAGTACAATATTAAAAAAATATTTTTTTTGTGTAGCAAAAACAAGCCCTCATATTTTAACAAAAAAAATCTACTTTTTGAAGGAGGGGTGGTAAAAAAAACAAAAATGGAAAATGGCTGGATAAGTATGTTTTACAGAAAAATTTCACTTAAAATTAAAATCAAATTGCTAAATATAAGTCCGTCAGCTGCTTAGTTGTCAAATCACCTGCCGCTATGTATAGCGAAGCCAAATTCCCATTTAGGACAAGCACTGTGACATCTCCTATGGAAGTCATTTTTTGTTGTCATTTTTGGAAAATAAAAACAGTAAAGACAAAAAATAGAAATATTAAGAGTTTCTATTTACTCATCATTTTCGGCATATAGATGGATTTGTAAGGTTGACGCTGCTATTATAGACTACTGGGATATCAAGTGGTACGTTGGAACTGAACCTGAGTTCGGTAAAAGGTTTTTAACAGTAGAAATTGATTTCTGAAGTTATTACGTGAAGTATCGCAAGACTTCGCGAAGTAATAACTTAGGCTCATAGGAGCCAATACATTCTAATACTGTACGGAGCGCTCACTCAGTACAGTATTCTAGCAAAGTTTTATGTGAAGCGACTTCGGATGTTTCATCCGAAGTCAATTCGTTTATCCCTAAAAGCAACCACCATCTCTGTGATAAGGTTTCACCATGATTTTAGTAGTCACATTCTAAAGAGGAGCACCACCTTCTAGCTAGAAAATGATGTATCTAGAAGGAAAACAATCAACACAATTTTATAATTCCCACCCCAGACCCCCCACCATATGCCAAGGCCCCTCACACACAATGTACTTACCTCGCTCCCAGGCACCCGCAGCGCTTCCGAAGCCCTTAGGGCCGCATCTGTGACTCCCTATCTCGCAGATGAAAACTTTCGGCATCGGGGGGCAGCCTATAGCAGACGGTGACAGAGATGAGCCTCCCTAGCGTCCCCCACGATGCTAGGGAGGCTCGTCCCCGTCACTGCCTGCTATTGGCTGACCCCTTTCCCCCCTTCCCACTCAATGACGTGCAGCGTACTCAAGTTGTGTTTAATAGTGTTTCTGGGTGTAGTAGTGCAATAGACACTAACCTGAGACGGCTGACTCTCTGCATAGGCAGGTGATGGTAGGAAAATGTTCGTGACGCCAGTGCCAATTAAACGGTGGCACGCCGTTTGCTGATAGCAGGAATAAATGAGGAACACCGTGATGTTAAAACAGAACTCCAACTTTAGTAGTTTTAAATATAGAGACATTCACGGAAGCGCAGTTCCTTTGCATACAGTCGATTTTTCAATACGGTTGATGCAGGCAATACAGATTGAGCAAGGTGACTACAGAGTGTTAAACACACAGGACTTGCAGTACAGGAGCTTGCACTCTATCTCTGACTGATCCTGGAACATAGCAAATCTTCTCCAAGGCCCAATACCTTAACTCTGGCGTATATCCTTGGTTTTAGCTTTATAAAGTACCTCCTCTGTTATCTTGAGTACCTCTTGCTTTTCTGCGCTTTTGCCTCTGTCTCTCTCCCTCTTTCCTCAGACTCTAGAAGCTTCTGAACAGTGGTCTTCCTGCTTCTGCATATATATATATTCAGGAGGGGAACCTTCTCCTTGGATTCGGAACCCGGTTACAGGGACTGCAATACCCTCTCCTGGTCCGCAGGCTTCAGGCCTGGACTTGTCTCTGACATAGTCTAAGCTCCAGCTTCAGACTACAGGCTGCAGCTTTAGACAGACACTTAGACTAGACTCCCTTTCACTTCCCTGACTGGGCCTTATATAAACTAGGGCTCTCTAGCTCCCTCTAGTGACTAGAAGCTGGAATGACACCCCTAGCAGGCCTGTACATGCAAGTATAATAGTAACAGGGAAATACATAGCATTACATTACATGACAATTTATAAAGATGACATATACCAACTTCCCCATAAATAAGGGGGGACAACAGCACACCAAGTGACACTTTTGTAGTGACGGGTATTACAGTTCCCGTACACTACATACCCCACTGCTTTAAGCTGAGTACGCCCTCGTACTCCATCAGGGCTCGCCCAACTGGAATCTCTACCTGAAACAGAAAAAAGAGACATGCAGGCATACATTTATGTAATACATCTGCATTTACATTCATATCAGGTCCAATTGGCAAAGGTGAAGGGTAGTGACAAGGGGCGTCGTTCTCTTCTCTCAGGATAGTGAATGGAACTCGGGCGCTGACCTGGCACAGCGTAACATTAGAACCAGGATAGTCCATGACAATGAATAAGTCCATAATAGAACAGCACAATAGATAAAACAGTATAAAAGTTCTTGGAGGCTCAAAGAACAAACATGAGTCCGTACCCAGGTTATTTTCCTATTAATCACAGAGGCTCTCATGCGGTGGAGTCCATCTCTGGGCACATTTCCTTTTAAAAGAGCAAAAATCTCAGAGGCTCAGGTCCTTTTGAGTCTGTCTCCGGGCACGGTTCCTTAGTATAAAGTTGCACAATAAAATTGTAGAATATAAAACAAGTGCTGTAATACCCCTGATCAACCTGAAAAGGGGGTTAAGGGTAAAAGGTGCAACTAAGGAACAGGCACAACTTGGCGTGGGGGTAGCAAAAGCAGGCAGGAGGTCCTGGAAACAAACTTGGCTTTGTTGGCTTTATTACTTCAGTGGTCAACACCTACCACTGAGCCGTGGATGAACTGGCAGTCGCCACAAACGACCAGGAACATAGGACTCCTGTCCTGGAAGGGTTAATACCCTCATTCATTGATGAAATAAATCAAAAGGCCTAGCAGGCTGGTTTACAGAGGCATATCATAATCACTTGACCCTGCTGGCAAATATGGCCTGTAGTAGTCCTCTACAGGAGGATGGGCCCACATAACGGTGTTAGGGGGCAGCTGCAGAGTAAAGGGGCCCCTAATAGGTATTGGCCCCATGGGCCTAGGGGTAAACCCTTGGGTGGACCGTACCGGTCCCGGCATAATGGTGGGATGGATTGGAGCGGTTACCGCCGCCTCAAGCGGTCCGGTGGGCTCTGTACAGCAATTCACAGCAACAGGGGGTCTTCTTTGGGGCACTGGCGGAGCGGTGGCAGCAGAAGGTAGTCTACGGGTGGTGACAGGCACCCTTACCTCGTCCTTCTCCGGCGGCGTCTGGATCCTGGCGGTCGCGATCTTGCGCAGCTCCCGCAACTTCTCCTCCAGCCGGACAATCTGCTCACCGATGCTCTCCGTGTCAGAGTCGCGGTCATCTGCTGGCGCCGCCAGCGCAGGTACAGTCACCGATGGCGCGGACTCGGCCTCTGCAGGTTCTGGTGATGCATCGGGTCTCCGACCCCTCCGGATGTTCTCAAAGGTATTTCGAAGTCCCTTTAGATTTTCCATCTCTTGCATGGTCTTCTCCCGACGAGGCAGCTCGGGGGAAGGGTAAGGGCTCACCCATTTTTCCAACACGGTTGGCTGCCAGAAGACGTTAGGCCCAATGAAGGAGCTCTGCTCCTGGAAGGCGTGATGGGCCGGCTCTGGAGAGCGTTCCGGTTCCCGCTCGCAGCCAGAGTAGTCTTCTTCTTCTGCCTCCCAGTCCTCAGGTTCTCGCTTGGGACGGGTCACGGCAGTGGCATAAGGGCCTCTCAGGCTCTCGGCAGGGGTGAACTCCACTTCCTCTCCCTCGCGGAGGCTGTGCTGATAGGAAGGGAGGTAGTCTCTCTTGACAGACCTTCGGTTAACATATAGGTCTCTGCCAGTCAGGTAATCTTGGATGAACCCGTAGCCACGGGTTTTGTCAAAGGACACCACCACTCCCTTTCTCCTTTCCAGGCGGGGTTGGGTGTTGGTGTGTCGTTCATGAATTGTCTTGGTCAACTCTTCATAGTAGATCTTGGTCTTGGTATTTCGCTTTATTGCGGCCTCCCGGATCTCCGCCATGAGTGAGGACCATTTGAAAGAGGGCTGAAAGAAGTCTCTCCACGAGCCATAGCAGGGCTCTGGTTCTTTCTCCCTTGGGCGGCAGGCGGGTTTCTCCGGTCCCGGAGAGTAGGCCGGTGGAGCCTCCTCTGGCTCTACACCAATATCAGACATCTCTGGTATGTCAGGCGCGGACGCTGCAGCAACGCTCTGTTCACTTTCCAACATGCTCGATCCTTCTCTGGAGAGCGATAGGGTCGCGTCAATTAAATCAGCCAGCTCCTCCCCTTGCACTGGGAGGCCGCCCCCCAGGTATTCCAGTATATGGAAGGCGGTGTCCATGCTGGCAGACATGCAAATGTCCAGATAAGCAGTGGCGCCTGACCTTGAACTCCTTCCCGCTATTTCCTCAGAAAGGCGCCAATTTTTCCCGCCTTTTCGGGATGAAGATGATGCAGCAGTTATTTCAGCAAGCTCAGCGGCCATCTTTAGCAAGAAACGCTGTCTATTCACTGACAGCAAGCAGGATGATGAAAAGTCCACAAAACCACACTCCAATGTGGCGATTTTCTTCCTCTTGGTAGCGCAACACTGCACAGCGCTTTTTAGAGGTTTTAGGAACACTTTTGGTATGATTTTCAGTCCACAAAGTCCACTTTAAATAAACAGGCAATTTGTCACTTTGGTCACAGGGCAACTGTATAAGGCACAAAGTTCACGCTTCTTGCACTAGAAAGCGTGCGTATCCTGTTCGTGACGCCAAAAGAGAGGTGCAGCGTACTCAAGTTGTGTTTAATAGTGTTTCTGGGTGTAGTAGTGCAATAGACACTAACCTGAGACGGCTGACTCTCTGCATAGGCAGGTGATGGTAGGAAAATGTTCGTGACGCCAGTGCCAATTAAACGGTGGCACGCCGTTTGCTGATAGCAGGAATAAATGAGGAACACCGTGATGTTAAAACAGAACTCCAACTTTAGTAGTTTTAAATATAGAGACATTCACGGAAGCGCAGTTCCTTTGCATACAGTCGATTTTTCAATACGGTTGATGCAGGCAATACAGATTGAGCAAGGTGACTACAGAGTGTTAAACACACAGGACTTGCAGTTCAGGAGCTTGCACTCTATCTCTAACTGATCCTGGAACATAGCAAATCTTCTCCAAGGCCCAATACCTTAACTCTGGCGTATATCCTTGGTTTTAGCTTTATAAAGTACCTCCTCTGTTATCTTGAGTACCTCTTGCTTTTCTGCGCTTTTGCCTCTGTCTCTCTCCCTCTTTCCTCAGACTCTAGCAGCTTCTGAACAGTGGTCTTCCTGCTTCTGCATATATATATATTCAGGAGGGGAACCTTCTCCTTGGATTCGGAACCCGGTTACAGGGACTGCAATACCCTCTCCTGGTCCGCAGGCTTCAGGCCTGGACTTGTCTCTGACATAGTCTAAGCTCCAGCTTCAGACTACAGGCTGCAGCTTTAGACAGACACTTAGACTAGACTCCCTTTCACTTCCCTGACTGGGCCTTATATAAACTAGGGCTCTCTAGCTCCCTCTAGTGACTAGAAGCTGGAATGACACCCCTAGCAGGCCTGTACATGCAAGTATAATAGTAACAGGGAAATACATAGCATTACATTACATGACAATTTATAAAGATGACATATACCAACTTCCCCATAAATCAGGGGGGACGACAGCACACCAAGTGACACTTTTGTAGTGACGGGTATTACAGTTCCCGTACACTACAGACGTATGTTTTCATCCCAGCGACGGGGAGATGCAGTGGCGGCCATGCGGGTTTCAGAAGCAAAGCAAGTGTCGGGGAGTGAGGTGAGTACATTGTGTGTGAGGGGCCCAGGCATATGAGGGGGCATTTCAGGCGTCGGATAACCTTTTTAATAGTTGCTTGTTTGCAAAGTAAAGATGTTTGCACATAGTTTTGGGCATTTTGGCAACTGTGGGCAGACATAATTACTAAACTTTGGTCATTGCTCTAGCTTCTGATTTACTAATATCTACCAAATTGAACAGTTTGACTGGGATTCGATAAGGGGTACAAACTATTTAGCTTCCGTTGCTAAGAGTTGCCATACACATTAGATAGATGTTGCCTGAATCTGCCAATTTTTGCTGGACCTGTCAGCCATCTAATGTGTTTTGCAATGTCCCAACTCTCCTCTGGCAAGATATGTGGCTGCAAAGAAGAATCAGGGAGTTGTATTTCAACTTGCCAAATCCTTTTGACTCAAGGGAAATAAGGCGCAGATACAAGTTTCTGGAAGCGGTTTATTCTCCTTTTCCTATTGCAACTACATGCATGCTTAGCCTGGCATACATATGTATGGAGCACTCAGGATGAACAGATATTGACCAAGTAATGTCTATATAATGTCTATGGCCAACTTGAAGGGGGTGACATATAACCTAATAGTGCGCCACATAGTGCCCTCAAATATCAGAAGCAAATAAAAGAACATATATTTTCTATATTATCCCTTGTCATTTACCACTTTCCTCATCTCTGGTTGGTGTTTACAGGCTGCAGCAGTGGCATAGCAAAGCATCTGTATTTGGTACATCACCGCTGCAGCCAATTACTGGTCTCAGTGATCTTTTACTCTATACTGATTTACTCTGTACTGTTGAGGCCAGTGTTTGGCTGCAGCAGTCATGTGCCGTATGCGGCAGCGTCACCACTGCAGTCAGTCAACAAAACCAGAGGTGAAGACCAGATCATCAGTGTTGGTAGTGACAGGGGATTAAGTGTAATTAAGTGGGGGGCACAAGAAGATATAACAGAGTGACAGTCATAGTCCATGATAACACTTCATAACACGGTACTGGAGGGGTTTCTTATAAGTTGGACAGCCCTTTAAGACTACAATATGTCCATATATGTCCATACAGATTACCATGAAGACTGCATTTTTATACTTTTCCTAAGTACTTATAATAGGGTAGCACAATATTTTCTGGTTGGGAGCCACATTATGAGACTGAACTAGTCTCAAGGGATGAAAATAAAACTTAAAGGGGTATTACCAACTAAAATATGTATGGCATAACAGAGAAATACATGTGAGCAGTCAACACATAGAAATGTATGTTACCGGATGGTTGGGAGCCACACAGAATCGGCTGTGTGTGGTCCCTAGGTTATAGATGTGCACCCCTGACTTATGACAATGGGGTTACAAAATATTAAACATTCTCATTTACTGCAATAGAGTCCAGTATCTCTCTTATCTTCCTTATGGTTTACAGGAATTTACAGGAATAATACATAGCTTTAAAACCTGGAAAGCTTAAAGGGGATTTTGATACTGATGACCTCTCCACAGGATAGGACATCAGTATCTGATCGGTGAGGGTACGACACCCGAGACCCCCGCTGATCAGCTTTTTGAGAAGGCCCCAGCATTCCTGTGAGTGCCTTGGCCTTCTCTGTGCTCACCAAGCACAGCACCACACATTGTATAGCGGCTGTGCTTGGTATTGCGCTGTTATGCAATGTACGACGTTGTGCTTGGTAAACTGCGAGAAGGCCGAGGTGCTTACAGGAGTCCCTTCTCAAACAGCTGATCGGCATGGGTCCCGGGTGTCGGACCTCCATGGATCAGATACTGATGTCCTATCATGAGGACAGGTCATCAGTATTAAAATCTCGGAAAACCCCTTTAAGACTATCTAGTGGTACTTAATAAAAGTGATGAGTTACTCCTTATAGCAAAAATCCTAACAGTTTAGATGGCTAATGCCTAATAGGGTTGTCTTTCTCACAAAATAAACTTATCCTAAAGTGTCCTCCCATGGGTCATGATTCATAGAAAAAGCTTTCTGTATCTGAACTGAACATTGAACAGCTTCTAAGGGAGAAATAAAATGAATGCTTTCAATTGTGCGTGTTTGGAAAGAAATGATAAATGTTATAGTCTTGTAGGACATGGATTTCATCAGTCTATAGATGAATGTAAATAGCAAGATATCCGGAGGCCTGCTCTCATATGCCCTCAAGTTAACTCCCTACCTACACCAAATGAATGAATAAGAAGCCTTGAGTTTTCACTAAGCACATTGTGAAAATTATAAATACTGAAATGTAAGACACAACTGAAGATACCCAAGAAACCAAATGCTGACAGATCGAAAATTAATGAAGAGGGGGTGTAACACTTCTCCTCTAGATTGCCCAAAAAAAAATAATAATAATAATAACACGTAGGGTGGCAGCAGTCACATCTATAATTAATCCATTATTGAGGGATTTGTAGACAGGAACCTAATGGGGGTTTTCCGAGAGTTTTATCCTCTGGATAGGTCATCAGTATCTGATAGGTGGGCGTCCGACACCTGGAACCCATGCTGATTAGCTGTTTGAGAAAGAAACAGCAGTCACAATAGTGACACGGCCTCCTCCAGCATTTCCTAGACAGTATAATGTCACTTACATTTGTCACACAGCTTAGGCGTCGCTCAGCCCCATTGAAGTGAATGGGGCTGAGCTGTGATACCAAGCACAACCACTATACAATGTATGGCGCTCTGCTTAGTAAGGTGATAGAAGGCCACAGCGCTAATGTGAGTGCTAGTGCCTACTCAAACAGCTGATTGGTGGGGGTCCATGATGTCGGACCCCCAAGATCAGATAATGATGACCTACCCAGGGGATAGGTCAATAGAAAAAAAAACTCTCAGAAAAAAACCTTTAACAGTTTTCTCCTAGGGAAAAAAAACTGTCAGTTATTAGAGAGTGACGGGGGGAGCCTATGAATAACTGTCACTAACCTCAGGCGTCTTTTGAATCTTCCCCGGCAAGCTCTGCAAAGATTATACAGTAAGGTCTTGGCAATCATCTCATTGTAGCACACAAGTGGTGGACCTCTGAAATCAGAGTTTCTGTCAGTACTTTATGCTGCCCTCAGTGCAGGATAAAATTGATGACAGGTTCCCATTAAATTTTCACTCTGTTGTAGGTGTACTCCAGCTGTAAAACCAGACATGACTATGTATACTTTCTGTTACAATATACACATTCGATGAATACACATTATTCCTTGTGACTCATCAAGACTATAGAACTTGTAGCGGCTAATCCCTCTGAGCACTATGCACCTCACTACTTCTCTTGACTCGGTGGTCGATTTGAATTTTCATTTGTATTATTATGATAGTATCTATAATGTATATATAATGTATTAATTTTATACAATACTTAACCGCTTGCCGTCACACTAACGCCGAAAGGCTGGCAGGCTGTAGATGCGATTTTTTTAACCCCAAAAAGGTATATTAGATGCTGTTTTGTTAACAGCGTCTGATACACCTGCTACCTGGTCCTCTGGTGGTCTCTTTTGCTCTGTAAGTAGCACCAATCACCACACTACACTACACCCCCCCTGTCACTTATTAACCCCTTATTAACCCCTGATCACCCCATATAGACTCCCTGATCACCCCCCTGTCATTGATCACCCCCCTGTAAGGCTCCATTCAGACGTCCGTATGTGTTTTGCGGATCCGCGGATCCACAAAACACGGACACCGGCAATGTGCTTTCCGCATTTTGCGGATCCGCACATTGCCAGAACTATATAGAAAATGCCTTTTCTTGTCCGCAATTGCGGACAAGAATAGGACATGTTCTATAGGCTCTACAAAAAACGCAGTGTTCGCCCGATCAGACCTGATCTTGTGTGCACACTTGCGTTCAGTCCGCCCCACCTCAGTGACAGAATTTTTTATTTTCTGATCACTGCAAAAACACTGTAAAATTGCTGCGGCACTATAAAGATCACTTTTGAGGGGCATGGCGACTTCATAGAAGATTTTTTTTTTTGGCACAAGTTAGCGGAAACTGTTTTTTTTTTTTTTTTTTCTTACAAGTCTCATATTCCACTAACTTGTGACAAAAAATAAAATCTTACATGAACTCACCATACCCCTCACGGAATACAAATGCGTAAAAATGCCCTGTGAAATCCTAAAGGTACTCATTGGAATTTGGGCCCCTTTGCGCATCTTGGCTGCAAAAAAGTGTCACACATGTGGTATCGCCGTACTCTGAAGAAGTAGGGCAATGTGTTTTGGGGTGTATTTTTACATTTACCCATGCTGGGTGAGAGAAATATCTCTGTAAATTGACAACTTTGTATAAAAAAATTGAAAAAGTTGTCATTTACAGAGATATTTCTCACACACAGTATGGGTATATGTAAAAATACACCCCAAAACACATTGCCCTACTTCTCCTGAGTAAGGCGATACCACATGTGTGACACTTTTTTGCAGCCAAGATGCGCAAAGGGGCCCAAATTCCAATGAGTACCTTTTAGGAGGGTATTTTTAGACATTTGGATTCCAGACTTCTTCTCACGCTTTAGGGCCCCTAAAATGCCAGGGCAGTATAAATACCCCACAAGTGACCCCATTTTGGAAAGAAGACACCCCAAGGTATTCCGTGAGGGGCAGGGCGAGTTCTGTTAAAATTTTATTTTTTGCCACAAGTTAGTGGAATATGAAACTTTGTAAGAAAAAAAAAACATTTTCCGCTAACTTATGCCAAAAAAAAAAAACTTCTATGAACTTGCCATGCCCCTCACGGAATACCTTGGGGTGTCTTCTTTACAAAATGGGGTCACTTGTGGGGTATTTATATTGCCCTGGCATTTTAGGGGCCCTAAAGCGTGAGAAGTAGTTTGGAATCCAAATGCGTAAAAATGGCAGTGCCTAGGAGTGGTGATACTGCCGATCCCGATCATTTAACCCCTCCAATTCCACTGTCAATAGTGACAGCGGCATCTTTGGGGTCTTCTGATTGTAGGGTTCCAATCGGTTGCCATAATAGCCTGGGACCTTGAGAAGTTTTGTGGGCCTGTCTTGGCTAAATGGCTAACTGCATGCAAAGCTGATGCACAAATAAATAACAGGTATCACTGCATCCAAAAATGTCTGGACTGTTAAAATATAAAAATATATATCCTGCGCAGTGAACGCCGTAACAGAAAAAAAAATGCTCAATTCACCACTTTCCACCCCTCAAAAAAAAAAAAAATTGTTACCAATAAAAACTGCTGTTCACAATAAAAAAAACTCATACAGCTCTATACGCTCACCTAAAGAATTATTAGGAACATCTGTTCTATTTCTCATTAATGCAATTATCTAGTCAACCAATCACATGGCAGTTGTTTCAATGCATTTAGGGGGGTGGTCCTGGTCAAGACAATTTCCTGAACTCCAAACTGAATGTCAGAATGGGAAAGAAAGGTGATTTAAGCAATTTTGAGCGTGGCATGGTTGTTGGTGCCAGACGGGCCGGTCTGAGTATTTCACGATCTGCTCAGTTACTGGGATTTTCACGCACAACCATCTCTAGGGTTTGCAAAGAATGGTGTGAAAAGGGAAAAACATCCAGTATGCTCAGTCCTGTGGGCAAAAATGCCTTGTGGATGCTAGAGGTCAGAGGAGAATGGGCCGACTGATTCAAGCTGATAGAAGCGCAACGTTGACTGAAATAACCGTTTCAACCAAGGTATGCAGCAAAGCATTTGTGAAGCCACAACACGCACAACCTTGAGGCGGATGGGCTACAACAGCAGAAGACCCCACCGGGTACCACTCATCTCCACTACAAATAGGAAAAAGAGGCTACAATTTGCACGAGCTCACCAAAATTGGACTGTTGAAGACTGGAAAAATGTTGCCTGGTCTGATGAGTCTCGATTTCTGTTGAGACATTCAAATGGTAGAGTCCAAATTTGGCGTAAACAGAATGAGAACATGTATCCATCATGCCTTGTTACCACTGTGCAGGCTGGTGGTGGTGGTGTAATGGTGTGGGGGATGTTTCTGGGCACACTTTAGGCCCCTTAGTGCCAATTGGGCATCGTTTAAATGCCACGGGCTACCTGAGCATTGTTTCTGACCATGTCCATCCCTTCATGACCACCATGTACCCATCCTCTGATGGCTACTTACAGCAGGATAATGCACCATGTCACAAAGCTCAAATCATTTCAAATTGGTTTCTTGAACATGACAATGAGTTCACTGTACTAAAATGGCCCCCACAGTCACCAGATCTCAACCCAATAGAGCATCTTTGGGATGTGGTGGAACGGGAGCTTCGTGCCCTGGATGTGCATCCCTCAAATCTCCATCAACTGCAAGATGCTATCCTATCAATATGGGCCAACATTTCTAAAGAATGCTATCAGCACCTTGTTGAATCAATGCCACGTAGAATTAAGGCAGTTCTGAAGGCAAAAGGGGGTCCAACACCGTATTAGTATGGTGTTCCTAATAATTCTTTAGGTGAGTGTATATGGACATTTTAAAAGTTTTTTTATTTTTTTGTTAACAAATGAAACTTAAAAACTATATAAATGTGTTACTGTGGTAATCACAATGACCAGGAAAATAAGGCTGTCATGTCATCTTTAGTGCACAGTGAACGACATAATAAAAGAAACGATAAAAACTTTGGTGGAATTTTCGGTTGCTTTTTTTAATTTTACTCCTCAAAGAATTTTTTTTTGCTAGTTGTGGCAAATTAAATGGCTTTTACCCGCACTGAAAAATAAAGGTAACATTTTAATCGAGCTGGACCCCTTCTTTCTTTTTTGCTTGGCAAATTAAATGGTTCCTTTAAAAAATACAACTTATCCCACAAAAAATTAGGAAAAGACTAAAATGCAAAAATGAAAGTGGGCCAGGTCCTAAAGGGGTTAAGGGCTTTGTAATAAGAGACAGAGGGTTTTCTGGTAATATAAGATCAGTGGTGGTCTGACTTCTAGCAGCTGGTTGAAAGGGACGCAGCACTTGGACAAGTGCTCCAACCTCTTCACAGCATGCCGAGAAAAGCACTATATTTTATAAAGTGGCTGTGCTTAGTATTGCAGACCAGGCCAGTTCACTTGAATGGGACTGAGCTGCACATAAACTAGTCAGACCCTTAGGCTGGTTTCACACGGGCGTTGCAGGTGCGTTGTGGGAAAATATGCGGGTGCGTTGCGGGAAAATGCACGATTTTTCCCCGCGAGTGCAAAGCGACCATGTCATGATGAAGGACCCAGAATAGAGGTGGTCTGAAACACGTAACAATACTTTATTTCCTATAACAGAAAGTTTTTAAACCGCTGAAATAAAGTTCCGCTGCTTTTGATTAGAGCTGGACTTTCAAGTGTGTTTTTGTCCCACAAAATAGTATCAATAAAACCGTCACCTCATCCCGCTAAAAATTAGACCCTACCTAAGAGAATTGGTCAAAAAATTAAAAAGCTATAGCTCTCAGAACATGGAGACACTAAAACATAATTTTTTTTGTTTCAAAACTGTTATTATTTTGCTAAAGTGAAATACATAAAAAAAATACATATTAGGTATCGCCACGTCTGTAACAACCAGCTCTATAAAAATATCACATGACCTAACCCCTCAGGTGAACACCATAAAAAAAAAAACGGTGTAAAAAAAACATTTTTGTCACATTACATCACAAAAATTGCAACAGCAAGTGATCAAAAAGGCTTATGCCCCCCAAAATAGTACCAATCAGATCATCACCTCATCCCTCAAAAAATGGGACTGTAACTAAGAGAATCGGTCAAAAAATAAAAAAGCTATCACTTTCAGACAATGGAGACACTAAAATATTATTTTTTTTGCTTCAAAACTGCTATTATTGTGCTAAAGTGAAATAAATAAATAAAAATATATACATTAGGTATCGCCACATCTGTAATAACCAGCTTCATAAAAATATTACATGACTTAACCACTCAGTTGAACACCGTAAAAAATAAAAAAATAAAAGTACAGTGTAAAAGAAAGCGATTTTTGTCTTTTTACATCTTAAAAATTGCAACAGCAAATGATCAAAAAGACTTATGCCCCCGAAATAGTATCAATCAGACCGTCACCTCATTCTGCAAAAAATGAGACCCTACCTAAGAGAATCAGTCAAAAAATAAAAAAGCTATGGCTCTCAGACTATGGATACACAAAAATATCATTATTTCGGTTTTAAAAATGCTATTATTGTGTAAAACTTAAATAAATAAGAAAAAGTAAACATATTAGGTATTGCCACGTCCGTAACGATCTGCTCTATAAAAATGTCACATGACCTAATCCTTCAGGTAAACGCTGTAAAAATAAATAAATAAAAGCTGCAGCAAAACAACAAATTTTTTGGTCACCTTGCCCCATAAAATGTAATAATAAATGATCAAAAAATCATATGTACCCAAAAATGGTACCAATAAAAATGTCAACTTTCCTGCAAAAAACGAGCCCCTGCAAAAGACGATCGGCAGAAAAATAAAAAAAATAGGGCGTTCAGAAAATGGAGATACAAAAACCTATTGTCACGGTCATATTGTTGTTGGACTGTGGCGTGGTTGCCGTGCAGACTCGTTGCTGGTGGCAACGTGTAGTTTTTGGTTTGCATGTGCAATTCCACTTTAAGGTGTGCCTCTATGCTGTTTGGTGTGCTAGGGGTTAATCTTCTAGCTAGTGGGGATTATGGTGTGTCCTGGGTGTGGCCGCAAGCTTGTTATATACCTATGGCTTGCAGGCTGGGGGCAGTTGTTCTACAGCTTTGTTTGGTGATGGAGCTCTGCTCCTTGCCTGGGTGATACTGCCCAGTCCTTGAGGGCCACCTTATTGGACATAAATTGTCTTTCCTTATGTTTTCTCCTGATTCCCTACCTTACTTGTTATTTGTTAGGTCTGGGTTTATGTTCAGGGTGTGTTGTACGTCTTCATGGTTGTTACATGTCTGGGCTGTTGTTGGTGTTTTTCCCTACATGTATGTTTAACGTTTGCCCTGTATGTTGATGTCTGTTTGCAGCGTTGCTTGAGGCTGCCATGCACTGTGTGAGCATGGGGGGCTCTGACAGAGTTGGTATGCTGGATTCCTGTGTGGGTTGTTTGTACTGTGACCTGCTGTGTGTTTGGGCTCCTGTACTGATGCATGTGTTCCAGTTGTGGAGGCTTCGGCAGGTAAGTGAGTTGTCTTGTTGCTATTACCTGCCGATCCTCTTGCTGCCAATGGTCTCTCCTTTTCCCTTTGTTGCTAGGCCTGTGGAGACTCTGGTTCATCCGTGTCTTGGATGAACCTGGTTGTCTCAGGTCCCTGTCTCCTAACCTCAGTGAAATTCAGGGATTTGAGGGTTCTGAGGTTCCAGCATATGGGCCCTCCTACCTTAAGGGTCGGCTCATACAGTTAGGAGAACAGGGCCAGATTTAGGGATGTTTTAGGAGGTGACCTGCTCCCTTATTCCGGCGTACTGACCTAGCAGCTACCCTTTATCTCTTTACATTGTACGGTGGGGGGTTTCCCCCACTCCCCACTGTGACACCTATTATGTAAAACTGAAAGAAACATTATAGAAAATAGACATATTTGATATCATTGCATCCGTATCAACCTGCTCTATAAAAATAGCGCATGATCTAACCTGTCAGATAAATGTTGTTAAAAAAAAAAAAAAGAAAACGGTGCCAAAACATAAATTTTTTGGTTACCTTGCCTCCCAAAAAATGTAATATAGAGCAATTAAAAATCATATGTACCCCAAAATAGTACCAATAAAACTGGCACCTTATTTCGGAGTTCCCAAAATGTGGTCACTTTTTTGAGTTTCTACTGTAAGGGGGCATCAGGAGGTCTTCAAATGAGCCATGGCATCTAAAAACCAGTTCAGCTAAATCTGCCATCCAAAAACCATATGGCGTTCCTTTCCTATTGCGCCCTGCCGTGTGCCCGTACAGCAGTTTACGATCATATGTGGGGTGTTTCTGTAAACCGCAGAATCAGGGTAATAAATGTTGAGTTTTATTTGGCTGTTACCCTTGCTTTGCTACTGGAAAAAATGGATTAAAATGTCAAATCTGCCAAAAAAGTGATATTCTGAAATTTCATCTCCATATTCCATTAATTCTTGTGGAACACCTAAAGGGTTAAAAATGTTTGTAAAATCAGTTTTGTATACCGTGAGGGGTGTAGTTTCTAAAATGGGGTCATTTTTTGGGTGGTTTCTATTATGTAAGCCTCACAAAGTGACTTCAGACCTGAACTGGGCCTTAAAAAGTGGGTTTTGGAAATTTTCCGAAAAATGTAAAGATTTGCTTCCAAACTTCAAAGCCTTCTAACATCCCCAAAAAAATAAAATGTCATTTTCAAAATGATCCAAACATGAAGTAGACATATGGGGAATGTAAAGTAATTACTATTTTTGGAGATATTACTATCTATTATAAAAGTAGAGAAATTGAAATTTGGAAATTTGCAAATTTTTCAAAATTTTGGGTAAATTTGATATTCTTTTATAAATAAAAAAAAATATTTTTACTCATTTTTACAACTGTCATGAAGTACGATATGTGACAAGAAAACAATCTCAGAAAGGCCTGCATAAGTAAAAGCTTTTTAAAGTTATTACCACATAAAGTGACACATGTCAGATTTGCAAACAATGGCCTGGACAGGAAGGTGAAAACAGGCCCGGGGTTGAAGGGGTTAATAAAACAAATAATAATAATAATTCTGTAGGTATTGTATATGCTTAATTGTCCATGTAAACAGTGCTTGTCTTTTAGAAGATTTTTTGACATTCTGTACAAAAAGGGGAAAGTATATGGTAGAGCATGGATTTAATAAAGGAGAGAAAATTTTTATTTATTTGCTTTAAAACAGCTGCCGTTTCTATCAAACACGGTGATTTAACGATACATTTAGATATGAACACATAAATAAACTCAATATGTACTTAGCATTTCTTAGGGTACAACTGAGATATTAGAACACAATGAGCAATCCACTAATTGCAATGTTCTCGTTACAGTGTTGTCTTTCGGTAGAACACGGTAGTGGTTAAATATCAGAAGAACTGTATCGCTAGTCAACAAAGGAAAAGAAAATAATATATTATCTGCTAGTTCCACTTGCAGAATCGGGTCACTCAGATGACTCATCTTCTGTCTGCAGATGTATCATAGAGTTTGCATAAAAATGAAGTCTGCAATGGTTCCTCTAAGATAACACTTTTTTTTACCTAATGAACTAAGCTTTCTTCAGTATTGTGGATGCCAGAAGAGAGCATACCTTTTCAATCTCAAAGACAAGTGCCATAACAGCTATGAAAGCAGATAAAGTAGGAAGAGAATAAAGGCAAAGGGCAATGTGGTGACATATCAACCATGCTTCGTGTCTCCTTTGTTTCACACCAAGCAGACACGGACAGTGTTATTTTCGCAAAAGATCACAAATATCAGCAGAATCATGCACTTACAGCCTGTCTCCACTCTTGTCACCTTTAACTAGGTACTTCACTCTTAATAAAGTTTGGCTCCCAGACAGCACTGTTCAGAGCTGTCACTACAACACATTTCCTGTAGCATTTTTTTTCTTTATATCCCTCTAGGATAGCATCATTGAAACATGAACCCATAATAAAGTCGCACTCCTTATGCAAACTTAAATGAGTTTTCTTAGATTTTAGTACTGATGACCTATCCACAGGAGGTGGGTCCAACACCCGTGACCCTCGCCAACCAGCTGTTTAAGAAGGTACTGGTGCTCCTGTGAGCATTGTGGCTTTCTTGCAGTTTACCAAGCACAACGCTGTATATTGTATAGAGGCTGTGCTTGGTATCGTGCTCAGCCCCATTCACTTTAATGGGGCTGAGCTGTGCCTAGGCCACTTGACTGATGAACGTGTCATATTTGGCCTAGGAGAAGCTGTGAGAAGGCCCGAAAGTTCTCAAAAGCGCCAGTGTCTTCTCAAACAGCTGATCGGCGGAGGTCCCGGGTGTTTTGAACGTATCCTAAAGTGATATTCCTGTTCCAAGATATTGATGACTTGTCCTCAGGATAGCTCATCAATATCAGATCTGTGAGGATCCAACTGCCAGCACACTTGCCAGTCATCTGTTTGAAGGGGCTGAGGTGCTAATGCTGCTTCCTCTTTAATGTATTTCTGCACACTGTCTACACTATAGCAGTTATGCATAGTAGTTACAGCTTTTTGTCTCGTTAACTTTAATGGAAGAGAAGGCTATAATAACCCTGTCCCACTGCTACAATGTAGATAGCATTCAGTTAACACTGAAGATAACTCAACTCTATACAAATGCTGCAGCCTCTTCAAACAGGTCATTAGTATCAGGAAACCAGAGTACCCCTTTAATGACAAGATATATGCTTGAGATCATAAAAGAGTGTGCTTGGGAGGGGAGAAACAAAACAGTATTGTTGATAGATTGTATATATGTTATACTGTGTAGCTATCACCACTAGTTGGCTCCATACACAGAGGGTATATTGGGAGCCAAGAGCAGGTAATAAGTGCAGTGTGTGGTCAGAGCTATAGGTAGTGACACGGGAGCCTGTCAGTCTTTAGGTTGTAGGCCCTGGTCCTCAAGGATTTCCAGTCAGAGCCTGCTGGGAGGTGTGGCACCAAGGGTAAGTGTGTATGGTCCATTGTGATACCTATTGGAATTGCCTACAAGACTATTCGGCCTGAGTGCTGTCTACCTAGTTGGTAGCAATGAGCTGGAAGCCAGTGAAGGATTGGTCAATGGGAGCAGCAGTGGTGGACTGGAGTGGCTTGCTCAACAACTTGAAGAGTTGGTGGCAGGTTGGAGGATGGGATGGTGGGTGGCATGACTCAGGACCTGAAGAGTATTGTGAGAGGATCTTTTGGTGGGCTTGGATGGGACTCTGAAGGAGAAAACTTTGGCTGTATTATTGTGCAAGGCCTAGAAAATTGTCAAAGGAGCAGACAGTGATCTATCACAAGTGACCTCTTGTTAGACTGGGGCTAGTCTGGACATGGAAAAATATGATTTTCAATTCTCTATGCAGGCCACCACTGGAGCAAAATAGGCTGAGTACATTATCATGCTGGGTGGAGTTAATTTTGGGAGAGTCTTCTGGAGTTGTGAAAGGGACAGAGGCCTGTGTGAAGTAACAGAATCCTGGGGTGGGACACTTATACAGGGGTCCACGATAGAGTTAGAGCATAAATAAAGTGCTACATTCTGTTCAGTTTAAGTTCAGTAACATTAAGGAACAGTGCCACTTTGTATGTAATATAACCATTATGATGTTGTGCCTCATTTGAGTATTGAAACCATCCAGCTTGCCATGCCATTCTAGGTGAAGCAGAATAAACTTGTATTGTTTGAAAAAATTAGGTTAGTTAGTGTACTCTTTTACGGGGAAACACTTGAGAAAACCCTACAGTACAACTTGTCAATATGCTCCTGATGTGGCCAGCATTCCAATGTTTATTAGTATTTATCCATTTAAGAGACATACCTTGCAAGATTTGTGAAAAAAGCTAAATCATGTTAACTGATTAGAAACATTTAATCCATACCAACCAAAAGTCCTTAATCTAATGCAAAAGATGCAACTACTGTAATATGAATAGGAAGGACAAATAATCATCAATGGGTATTATTCTATTCTTGTCAATATCAGTTGTGGGCATGTGTGGGAACCTTAAAATAATTGTGCCATAAACCACTCTAAAAAGTATATTTTCATAAATTACTATAGCTCCAATTCCTCTTTCTCCTTTCTAGTTTTCTCTTACCCCCCATGCTTTAATCCTACTTCCTGTTTTGTCATGTGTCTGCTGTCTCATCACTAACCAGTGAGGCTTACTATGTACCATATTACAAGGCTCCAACGCAGGATGTAACCTACAGCAACTGAATGTCAAGACAGATTTGGCAGAGGACGTACTAGTATAGTAATAACTTTTAAAAAGGCAGTTTTGACATTTGGTGAAGTAATTTAACCGCAATATCTGTTGGGCAGAAGATACAGTATATATATATATATATATATATATATATATATTAGTGACATGGTACCTATAAAAGTAGGATTAAGAGGCATGACACATTTGATAAAGAACTCAAAAGATATGAAATCAAATATCAATTACTTTTTATGTTATTTAAATTAATTGAAAATGTTTTATAAATTAAAATAAACAAAAAAATTAGCATTTTTATTCTGGAGTATATGCTCAGTTCAGCTGTTTCATTACATGTGTAGAATATCAATCTAAGCTATAAGTTTCAAATTTTCCAATAAACTCTACACTTCCTTTAGGCTACTTTCACACTTGCGGCAGAGTGATCTGGCAAGCAGTTCCGTCGCCGGAATTGCCTGCCAGATCCGGCAAAACGTATGCCAACTGATTGCAAATGTAAGACTGATCAGGATCCTGATCAGTCTGAAAAATGCCTGATCAGTCTGAAAAATGCATTGAAATGCTGGATCCATCTTTCCGGTGTCATCCGGAAAAACTGATCTGGCTTTTATTTTTTTCACCTTTTTTTGGTCTGCGCAGAAAGGCACTAATACATTCCTATGGAAAAAAATGCCGGATCCGGCATTCAGGCAAGTCTTCAGCTTTTTTGGCCGGAGATAAAACTGTAGCATGCTGCGGTTTTATCTTTGTCCTGATCAGTCAAAAAGACTAAACTGAAGACATCCTGATGCATCCTGAGCGGAATGCTCTCTATTCAGAATGCATGGGGATAAAACTGATCAGTTCTTTTCCGGTATAGAGCCCCTAGGACGGAACTCTATGCCGGAAAAGAAAAAAGCAAGTGTGAAAATACCCTTATAGTGGTTATCTCACAAAAAATATTTATTATCTATCCACGAGATAGGTGACAATTGTTGAATTGTACGGGGTCCAAACGCTGAGAGTCCCCACTATCCTGAGAATGTGTCCCTTCTCTGAATGGAACGGTAGTGCGCAGGTTGGTCCACCACTCCGTTAACTTCTACAGGACTGATCTATGCACCTATCTCCTCCAGCATTTCCAGAGTATGATGAGGAGCAATTACTAATGTTATTGTTCTTACCCATACTAGCTTGTTGTTTCCTGGCAGCAGGTCGCGTTTTGATCTGCCACAGGGAAACAAATATTTTTGGTGCAGCACAAAAGATACAATTACCAAATGAACAAGCGTTTTGTAAAAAGTGATGGTGATGTAAAAAAAAAAAAAACTCCCATCCTTACCTAAATCCATACATTCATTGAGAGCTAGAAAAGCAGAGCACTAAAGAAAGCCTCCAAGAATAACAAAGTGACTGGATGCAGCCAAGGACTCGCTCCAGATGCCAGCAGCGCTTGTCCAGTAAGTGGTACACAAGGAAAAACAGAGGGCACTCCAAAAAAGCACAAACATACAAAGTGTCAAAGGGATGCATTTCGGGCCGTACTGGACCCTTCTTCTGGCAAAGATAACGGCCCCAAAAAGCATCATTGTAACATTCTGTATCCCAATAAAATTCAGTTATTGAAAAAATACTCTTTCTCACCTGGTTCGCACATTATTGGAGTTCCTCTTTCTCTTCCTTGTAAATCCATACATTGCTGTCTGGGAGAAAATTGTACTGTGTACAGATGGAACTTTGACTGTTATAGAAAGATGTACTACAACTCCAATTTTGCACTACAGTAAAGAGAGATGTTTATTCTTCTACCTCTGAAAATGGAGCCTGAAAAATATATATAGCAACTGGCTTCTCCACGGAAGTCAAAACACTAATTTTCTTAACAGTCAGTGAGTTTGCTGCCTTCTATACGGCTACACTGACTTCACAGTTATTATTTTTTTGTAACTTCCTCTCTATCTATTTTTCCAACACAAAAGTTTGTCTGTATATAGAGTTGAGTGGACACCTGGATGTTCGGGTTCGACAGGTTCGGCCGAACTTCACAAAAAAGTTCGAGTTTGGGACCCAGACTTGACCCCGAACCTGAACCCCATTGAAGTCAATGGGGACCCAAACATTTGAGCACTAAAATGGCTGTAAAAAATGTCATGGAAAGGGCTAGATGACTCGGGGAGGTAGTGACGATAAATAACAATACAGGACTCTTAAGATGCCCTGTTATTAGAATGATTAATAAAAAATATTAGGGAATGTCACTGGGGTATTTTGGATTTGGAAACGTTAGCCAGGAGAGGCCCTGCTTCCGCTTTGTTGACTCTAGATAACTTCTGCCTGATCTCACTACCCTGTGATGTCCACCATCCATTTGGATATCTGCTCTATCAACTTTTGATGTTCTTTTCTAAGCCTACCATGTTGATCACGGTTATCGGCGAATCAGGGTTCCACGCCGGAGAGGTAGCGTGAGAAAGAGAGACCACATCCAAGGGAGGTTAATTGTTTCAAATTAAATATGATAGAGTGGAAATGTGGGAAAAATTATTGAAGCGCAAATGTGGGACAAATTAATGAAGCGCAAATGTGGGACAACTTGTTAAAGTTTAAGCATTGAATGAAAGTAGGTGGCGCGCATTAATTAAAGAAGAATTTCTGAAATGTTATTCCCTGTCACACTTCAAACTAGCAATTGGGGGAGATACCGTGCAATATAAAGACTCTGTGCGATACCTGGGGGTGATCCTGGATGGAAAGCTAACACTCAGACAGCAGGCATCAGCGGTCGTCAAATCCTCTTTCTTCCATCTGAGAAATATAGAGAGAATTAAACACCTTATGCCAGCAGAAGACCTGCCTACACTAATTCATGCATTTGTATCCTCCAGCCTGGACTACTGCAATGCCCTATTCATCGGATCCCCGGATAAAGTTCTGCGCCCATTGAAACTAGTACAGAATGCAGCAGCCAGACTCCTAGCCAATGCCCCACGTGGCTCACACATCTCCCCAATACTGCAAACTCTTCACTAGTTGTCAGTAAAATGGAGAATTCATTTTAGGATCTGCCTGATGACATTCAAGGAACTAAACCACAGGGGACCCAAGTACATAGCGGACCTATTGGAACTTTATGCCCCTACACGGCCCCTCCGCTCCGCCAATAAGATGAATTTGGTTATTCCCAGGATCCACTTTAAATCATTTGGTGCACGGGCATTTTCCTATGCAGCCTCTACTCTGTGGAACTCACTCCCACAATCAGTGCGAGAGGGCCCTTCTGTGGACAGCTTTAGGATAAGGCTAAAAACCCACCTCTTTTCCTGAGCCTTTGAGACTGCAGAATGCAGGGTCAAAGCGCTTTAAGTCCCCAGGGAGAAAAGCGCTATAAAAATATCATTATTATTTTTATGCCGAGCAGGGGTTTCTATCCGGCACAATTTGTAAAATGTCACGTGACAATGTAACAGACGATTTTTTGAAATTTATGTTCCTGTCATCTAGGCAGAGGTGCCCCCGTGACATCCACCATCCATTTGGATATCTTCTCTATCAACTTTCAATGTTCTTTTCTAAGCCTACCATGTTGATCACGGTTATCGGCGAATCAGGTTTCCACGCCAGAGAGGGAGCGTGAGAAAGGGAAACCTCATCCAAGGGATGATGTCAATGGCTGCAATGGGATGAAGCGGAAATGTGGGACAAATTATTAAAGCAGAAGGATCAAATGAAAGGGCCAATTAAAGACGAATTTTAGAAATTTAAGTCCCTGTCACCTATGCAGAGTAGGGTTTTTTCATCGCCAGAAATGGGTTAATGTCACCCACCAATGGAACAGATTATTATTAAAAATTTCTGTCCCTGTCACCTATGCAGAGCAGGGGTTTATTCACGTCCAAAATTCTAAAATGTCAACCCAAGAATGTAACAGAAAAATTTGTGAAATTTATTAACCTGTCTACTAGGTAGAGCAAGAGTCTATGACATAAATTTTTTTTTTAATGTCACCCGAAAATGTAAAAGAAAAATTTGTGAAATTTATTAAGCTGTCAACTAGGTAGAGGAGGGGTATATTATAGCCAAAAATTTGTTAATTTCACCCGAAAATGTAACAGACAAATTAGTGATTTTTTTAACCTGTCTACTAAGTATAGCAGTGGTATATCACAGCCAAAAATTGGTGAATTTCACCTGAAAATGTAACACACAAATTAGTGATTTTTTTTTTACCTGTCTACTAGGTATAGCAGTGGTACATAACACTCAAAAATTGGTGAATTTCACCCGAAAATGTAACAGACAAAGTAGTGAAATGATAATAAAATAAAATACGTACAAATAAAAAATAAAGAAAAACCTTGATTTATGAGGTGGAGGTCTATATGGAGTAGGAATTTGAGGAGGCAGTGAACGTAGCGGTGTAGGTGGAAGCAGCAGTGGAGGAGGACGAGGTAGCCAACACTGGTTTCTGGTTTTAATTTTTAATTTTTTTATTTAGGGTACACTCCAAAAGAGTGTGAAATATCCAAAATACAAGAATGAGCAATTGCGCTGTAGTATAACAATGGCTGTTTAAGGCCAATATACATGTCTATTCTGCACAAGGTACGGACAAGTCCTGTGGCATTCATGCCTGGTTCGATTTAATGAACGCAAGCTTGTCCACATTGGCTGTGGACAGGCGGATGCGTTTGTCTGTGATGACGCCCCCTGCACACGTTCAGGCCAGCACCTCCAAGGCGTAAAGGGCAAGCTCAGGCCATGTGCCCAATTTGGAGACCCAGAAGTTGAAGGGGGCAGTACGTGTCGGCGTGCACACACATACTGCTCCACCATGTTGGTGAAATGCTGCCTCCTGCTAAGATGTTCCATATCAGCTGGTGGTGCTGGTTGTTGTGGCGTACTGACTAAACTTTTCTACATTTAGGCCATGCTAACCCTGCCTTCTGAGGTGCTGGCGGTGCCCTAGATGCCTTGGCGACCTCTTCCTCGTTCTCTGCCTTCGCATTTGCTTCCACTGTGCCCCAGATGTCAGGTGGGAATGCCACCAGCAGCGCGTCTACCACCGTGCGCTTGTACTCGCGCATCTTACGATCACGCTCCAGTGAGGGAATTTAGGACGGTACGTTGTCTTTGTAACGGGGATCCAGCAGCGGGGCCACGCAGTAATCAGCACAAGTTAGAATGTGGGCGACTCGGCGGTCGTTAAGGAGACACTGCAGCATGTATTTGCTTATGTGTGCCAGGCTACCCAGAGGCAAAGAAAAGCTGTCCTCTGTGGGAGGTGTATCGTCTGTGTCCTCTGTATCTCCCCAGCCACGCACCAGTGATGGCCATGAGCTGGTCTGGGTGCCACCCTGCTGTGAACAAGGTTCCTCCTCCTCCATCTCCTCCTCCATCTCCTCCTCCATCTCCTCCTCCTCATTCTCCACCTCGTCATCCTCCAGAACTGTGCCCTGGCTGGACAATTGTGTACCTGGCGTTTGTGGGTGCAGGAACCCACCCTTGGAGCCACTTGTGAATGATTGGCCGGAAACCCTACGAAATTATCCCTCTTCCTCCTCCTCCTCCTGTGCCACATCCTCTTCCATCATCGCCAGCAGCGCTTTTTCAAGGAGGCATAGAAGTGGCATAGTAACGCTGAGAGCAGCGTTATCGGCACTGGCCATGTTTGTGGAGTACTCAAAACAGCGCAACAAGGAACACAGGTCTCGCATGGAGACACAGTCATTGGTGGTGAAGTGGTGCTGTTCCGCAGAGCGATTCACCCGTGTGTGCTGCAGCTGAAGCTCCACTATCGCATCGCACAGTCTGGCCAGCATGTGCAAGGTGGAGTTCCACCTTGTGGGCACGTTGCATATGAGGCGGTGAGCGGGAAGGCCGAAGTTACGCAGCAGCGCTGACAGGCGAGCAGCAGCAGGGTGAGAACGCCGAAAGAGCGCACAGACGGCCCGCACTTTATGCAGCAGCTCTGACATATCGGGGTAATTTTTAAGGAATCTCTGCACCACCAAATTCAGCACATGCACCAGGCAAGGTATGTGCGTCAAACCGGCTTGTCCCAGAGCTGCTACGAGATTTCGCCCATTATCGCACACTACCAGGCCGGGCTTGAGGCTCACTGGCACCAACCACTCATCGGTCTGTTGTTCAAGGCCCGTCCATAGCTCCTGCGCCTTGTGGGGTTTGTCCCCCAAACAGATACGTTTTAAAACTGCCTACTGTCGTTTACCCCTGGCTGTGCTGAAGTTGGTGGGGAAGGTGTTACGCTGACAAGATGAGGAGCCGGTAAAGGATGAGGAAGCAGAGTAGGAGAAGGAAGCAACAGGAGGCAAACTGAAGCGCCCTGCAATCCTCGGTGGTGGAAGGACATGCGCCAAACTGCCATCTGCCTCAGGCCCAGCCGCAACTGCATTTACCCAGTGTGCTGTTATGGAGATATAATGTCCCTGACCATGCTTACTGGTCCACGTATGCGTAGTGAGGTGCACCTTACCACAGATGGCGTTGTGCAGTGCACTCCTGATTTTGTCCCCCACTTGGCTGTGCAGGGAAGGGATGTGGGACAGCCACCGCCAAAAGGCCTGTAAAACTCTCTGTCTCCACCAGACGGAATGACAGCATTTCAAAGGCCAGTAATTTTGAAATGCTGGCATTCAGGGCCAGGGATCGCAAGTGGGTAGGGGGGTACTTCCTCTTCCGCTCCAGTGTTTGGGAGATGGACAACTGAACGCTTCTGTGGGATATTGTGGAGATGCTTGGTGACCCAGGTGGTGGTGTTGCTGGCAGATCCTCTGTTTGTGGGGTGGCAGGTGCCACTGTCACTCCAGAGGTGGATGAAGAGGCCGAGACTGCAGCAGAAGAGGAAGCAGGAGGAGCCAGAGACCTTTCTTGGTTTTTGAGGTGTCTACTCCACTGCAGCTCGTGCTTTGCACTTAGATGCCTGGTCATGCAGGTTGTGCTCAGGTTGAGAACGTTTATGCCTCGCTTCAGGCTCTGATTGCACAGCGTGCAAACCACTCGTGTCTTGTCGTCAGCACATTGTCTGAAAAACTGCCACGCCAGGGAACTCCTTGGAGCGGGCTTTGGTGTGCTCGGTCCCTTGCTGCGGTGGGCAGTTGCCGGCCTACTGTCTAGGGGACGGCCGCTCCGCTTTTGCACCCTGCTCCCTCTTCTTCTGTGCTGGTGGCTCTGTGCGACCACCGCCTCTTCCTCTGAACTACACAGGTCACTCCCATGACTTTGATTCCATGTGGGGTCGAGGACCTCATCGTCCTCCACATCATCTTCACCACTGCCCTCCTTGTCAGTCTGCACACTTTCGAAAGCCCCAGCAGTTGGCACCTGTGTTTTGTCATCATCCGAGACGTGCTGCGATGGTCCTCCCATGTACTCATCTTGAAACATAAGTGGTTGGGCATCGGTGCACTCAATCTCTTCCACTTCTGGGGCAGGGATAGGTGGATGGCCCTGGGAAACCCTGCTAACAGAGTCATCAAAAAGCAGAAGAGACTGCTGCATGACTTGGGGCTCAGACTGCTTGGCTGATTTGCAATGGGGTGAGGTGAAAGACTGATGGACATCGGCTGCAGGTGCCAACTCTGATCTTTCAGCAGGAGACTGGGTGGGAGACAATTTGAAGGAACTGGAGGCACTGTCAGCAACCCAATCTTCTATCGCCTGTACTTGTTCAGGCCTCACCATTCGTAGAGCAGCCTTAGGCCCGACCAAATATACAGTGGGGGAAATAATTATTTGACCCCTCACTGATTTTGTAAGTTTGTCCAATGACAAAGAAATGAAAAGTCTCAGAACAGTATCATTTCAATGGTAGGTTTATTGTAACAGTGGCAGATAGCACATCAAAAGGAAAATCGAAAAAATAACTTTAAATAAAAGATAGCAACTGATTTGCATTTCATTGAGTGAAATAAGTATTTGAACCCCTACCAACCATTAAGAGTTCTGGCTCCCACAGAGTGGTTAGACACTTCTACTCAATTAGTCACCCTCATTAAGGACACCTGTCTTAACTAGTCACCTGTATAAAAGACACCTGTCCACAGAATCAATCAATCAAGCAGACTCCAAACTCTCCAACATGGGAAAGACCAAAGAGCTGTCCAAGGATGTCAGAGACAAAATTGTAGACCTGCACAAGGCTGGAATGGGCTACAAGGCTGGAATACAAAACCATTAGCAAGAAGCTGGGAGAGAAGGTGACAACTGTTGGTGCGATTGTTCGAAAATGGAAGGAGCACAAAATGACCATCAATCGACCTCGCTCTGGGGCTCCACGCAAGATCTCACCTCGTGGGGTGTCAATGGTTCTGAGAAAGGTGAAAAAGCATCCTAGAACTACACGGGAGGAGTTAGTTAATGACCTCAAATTAGCAGGGACCACAGTCACCAAGAAAACCATTGGAAACACATTACACCGCAATGGATTAAAATCCTGCAGGGCTCGCAAGGTCCCCCTGCTCAGGAAGGCACATGTGCAGGCCCGTCTGAAGTTTGCCAATGAACACGTGAATGATTCAGAGAGTGACTGGGAGAAGGTGCTGTGGTCTGATGAGACCAAAATAGAGCTCTTTGGCATTAACTCAACTCGCTGTGTTTGGAGGAAGAAAAATGCTGCCTATGACCCCCAAAACACCGTCCCCACCGTCAAGCATGGGGGTGGAAACATTTTGCTTTGGGGGTGTTTTTCTGCTAAGGGCACAGACAACTTATTCGCATAAACGGGAAAATGGACGGAGCCATGTATCGTGAAATCCTGAGCGACAACCTCCTTCCCTCTGCCAGGAAACTGAAAATGGGTCGTGGATGGGTGTTCCAGCACGACAATGACCCAAAACATACAGCAAAGGCAACAAAGGAGTGGCTCAAGAAGAAGCACATTAAGGTCATGGAGTGGCCTAGTCAGTCTCCGGACCTTAATCCAATCGAAAACCTATGGAGGGAGCTCAAGCTCAGAGTTGCACAGAGACAGCCTCGAAACCTTAGGGATTTAGAGATGATCTGCAAAGAGGAGTGGACCAACATTCCTCCTAAAATGTGCGCAAACTTGGTCATCAATTACAAGAAACGTTTGACCTCTGTGCTTGCAAACAAGGGTTTTTCCACCAAGTATTAAGTCTTTTTTTGTTAGAGGGTTCAAATACTTATTTCACTCAATGAAATGCAAATCAGTTGCTATCTTTTATTTAAAGTTATTTTTTCGATTTTCCTTTTGATGTGCTATCTGCCACTGTTACAATAAACCTACCATTGAAATGATACTGTTCTGAGACTTTTCATTTCTTTGTCATTGGACAAACTTACAAAATCAGTGAGGGGTCAAATAATTATTTCCCCCACTGTAGCTGCAGGTTCTGTCGCCTACTCGCACCTGAGGAAGGGGTTTTACTTGTGCATGTAGCCTGCACAGATCGACCACGTCCTCTCCCTGCAACAGGAGCTCCACCAGCAGCACCACGACCTGGGCCACATCCCTTATTTGACGCTCTCCTCATATTTAGGATCTTGCCCTAAATGGGTGTTTTATTAATAGCAGACTAGAACGACAGTATGTAAAGGGTGTATCTCACACGTACAGATGCAGACTAGGCCGCAATTAAAGATTTTTGCCAAAAATGGGTGTTTTATTAATAGCAGAATAGAACCACAGTATGTAAAGGGTGTATCTGACATGTACAGATGCAAACTAGGCCACAATTAAAGTTTTTTTCCCAAAATGGGTGTTTTGCTAATAGCAGAATAGAACCACAGTATCTAAAGGGTGTATCTCACAATGACATATGTAGAAAAGGCTGCAAAATTATGTTTTTTGCCCAAAATGGGTGTTTTTTTAATAACAGAATATAACAGCAGGATATAACCCTTGAATTTCTCACGTGCAGATGCAGCAAGGGCTGTAAAATTGTGTATTTTGCCCAAAAAGGGTGTTTTTTAAAATCCACAAAATTATTGCTGTATTTCTAGCTTAAATTGCACACTGACTAATGCGGCAGAGGCCCAAAATGAAGGTTCTTGCCAAAAATGGGTGTTTTTTCAAAGCCAGAAAATTATTGAAGTATATAAAACTTGTTTTTAACAATCACAGATGCAGCAAGGGCTGCAATATTAAGTATTTTGCCCAAAAAGGGTGTTTTTTTACTAACAGAATATAACAGCTGTATATAACGCTTGAATTTCACACGTGCAGATGCTGGTGCACTGAGCTTGCATAAAATGGCTGCCGCCGCCCACCTAACTAACAGACAGATAAAAGTTATTTTTCTCTGTCACTGGGCTCAGGGCAGGGTTAAAAGATTGTGCACTGCACCCACACAACTAAATCTATGTAGATCGCCGAGTTCAATTGGAGTTCTGATTAAAGATTCTGTCCTATTCTCTCCCTCACAGCAGCAGCATTCTCTCCCTACACTAGTAACAGCAGAGTGATGTGCATCACTATGTGACTCCAGCTTATATAGATGCTGGGTCACATGCTGCACTGGCCAATCACAGCCATGCCATTAGTAGGCATGGCTGTGATGGCTTCTAAGGTCCCACATTTAAACGCTTGTTGATTGGCTGCTCTGCAGCCTTTCAAAAAGCGCTAAGAAATCGCTGAACACCGAACCCAAACCCTAACTTTTACAGAAATGTTCTTGTTCGGGTCCGGGGTCCAAAAATCCTAAAGTTCGGTACGAACCCGAACTTTACAGTTCGGGTTCGCTCAACCCTAGTCATCTACTGTTTTCTCTTTTGGTACCAATAGGTCTGAGTGAGCTGTCGTGGCGGCCCTATGGTAGGCATTCCTAAGTACATCGTCCGTTTATCACCTACTCCGAAATCCGGCCCTGAGGTCATCAGCTTGCCTCCTAAACTACGTCCTCTCGGAGCAGTTTCGCCTGAGGCGCAGGTATTGCCCGCATGGAATGCCCCTCTTAAGAAGAGTGGGATGACTACTACTCCAATGTAGGACGGAGTTGGTGGAAGTTGGTTTCCTGAAGATTGTGCTGGACAATTCGTCAGTCCCCTTTCTGGAGATAGATATATCCAGAAATGAAAGGGTGTCTGTACTACACTCATATGTAAATCTCAGACCGATGTCGTTGATTAAATTCTCAACAAAGTTTGAAAAAGAGAATTTGGTATCATTCCAAATGACAAACACGTTGTCGATGTAACATTATGGGCCCGGTACTCAACAAATTGGTGTCTGTAAACACCCTGGTTGCTTCCCACCAGCCCAAGAGCAAACTAGCGTAGGCTGGCGCACATGAACAGCCCATTGCTGTGCCCCTGAGCTTAGTTAAACCTAAAATGAGCTGTTTTTTGCGATTGCATTGCTTCCGGGATCTCAGTAAGTTTTCTGTTGCTTTCAACTTTTGCATCACAAGTCAGATGTCATAAATGCACAGATTTATCTTTTTGATGAGAAAATGCAGTTTGTTGCTTATTCTTGCCCTTCACTGATATATTCCTATGGATTGTCAAGACTGCACTAAGAATTAATGTAGGGCCACATGATCATATCACTTAAAATTATCCACGTCATTGGAAAAAGGACAGCATTATGAAAAAGCTGAATTTTATTGGAGCATTATGACAGAAATCTAAAGCTTTAATGTGATGATGAAAGATGAAAGTTACCATGAATATACAATATTCATAATATCAATCAAGACATCTGCAATGATTTCCTATGTAAATTCATTCAGTGACATGCAGAGGTGCGTTAGCTTTGTAGTTTTGTTTGTCTGCGCCACATGATTTGGCAAATATGAATTTTTTATCTTCAAACAACATCTTCATAAGATACAGACCCATTAAAATATTGCAATATCCTGCTGATTGAATGTTGTGATATAGCAGGCAGAGTGTGCCGTGTCAACCTGCTAATGCGAATTATGAATTAGATACTGTTGCTAGCAACAATTACTTGTCTTTGACAAGGTGGTAGCAGCACCGGTGACAGGCTGACAGTGAGATTAAGAGGAGCTGCAAAAGCTGCTATTTTAGTCAAGGGCAGTCTTGTGAGATAGCAGAACATCATGGTCCTCAAAATGATGTTTATTTCTATTCAGTCCTTTGTTCCATTTTTTAAATATGATACATAATATACTAAAACCAATAGCAAAAAGTGCTTTATTGGTATTTACTTTGGTATGGCCCTGCATGTACTACATTGTATTGCACTGTGTAGCACAATCATCGTTGATAGCTAGTAAGTGGTACTTCCAAATTGCATATGCCTAAAAAAATAGAACCTTTCTATTACTTTCCATTTGAGATGACCAGGACAATGACATTTTGAACTTGTTTTTTTATGAGAAAATGGTAGACTATATGTCTTTTAGGCCTCATGCACACGGCCGTTGTTGTGGTCCGCATCCGAGCCTCATTTTTTGCGGCTCGGGTGAGGACTCATTCGCTTCAATGGGGCCGCAAAAGATGCGGACAGCACTCCGTGTGCTGTCCGCATCCGTTGCTCCGTTCCGTGGACCCGCCCAAAAATTATAGCATGTCCTATTCTTGTCCGTTTTGCGGACAAGAATAGGCATTTCTACAATGGGCTCGCCGTTACGTTCCGCAAATTGCGGAAGGCACACGGTCGGCTTCGGTTTTTTGCGGATCCACGGTTTGCGGACCGCAAAAAATGGAACGGTCGTGTGCATGAGGCCTTAGTCTGGAAAAAAAATAACATATAGTATGAATTAGAGATGAGCGAATTTCAAAAAAATTAGATTCGGCCGGTTCACCGAATTTTCACAAAAATTTGCTTCAATCCGAATTTATTCACGGTGAATCGCGTTAAAAAATGGCTATTTACGGGCTGCAGAGAGCGTTTATATGAATGTAGAACACTGTGCCTTGCAGTAACACGCATAGGGAGTGTGCTGGGTTAGTGAAATAATACTGTCAGTGAGGATGACATGCAGATGACAGGCGTTGCTATTAGAATCACTGCACACTTCACTTATTTGGGCAGTCACGGCGCCAAAACTGACCAAATGACTCAAGTATTAACTCAGTCTTACAGGTCCATGTTAGCGTCAAGAAGGCTACAGAGTGGCACAATGACAGAGTGTGTAGTTGGCGACAGCATCAGGAGGCTACAGAGTGGCTCAATGACAGATTCTGGAGTTGGCAAAAGCATGAGGAGGCCTGGATAAAAGACTGAGAGCATAGATTGTTGAGAAAGATGCAGATGGAAAGTTATCTGTAGAGGTGTACGACGGTAACCTGCAGATTAATGCAGCCCTCAAAAGCAAGTTGGGTTTGTCGGTTCCAAAATCTAAATTAGATTGTGGGGCGGGTGATCAGTCTAAGGCCTTTTAAGCAGCAGCAGCAGCAGCAGCAGCATGACGATAAAAATGAGTGGCAAGGTGACATAGTGTGGAGATAGCAGCAACAGCAGCAGCATGATACCACAGAGTGGCACAGTGACATATCGTGGAGATGGCAGCAACAGCAGCAGCATGATACCACAGAGTGGCAAGGTGACATAGTGTGGGGATGGCAGCAACAGCAGCAGCATGATACCACAGAGTGGCAAGGTGACAGAGTGGAGATGGAAGCATCAGGAGGACACAGAGTGGCATGGTGATCTAATCTGCTGCTTCAGGCATCGGTGGGTGGAAATCCTTGTCGATCCATGCATTATTCATCTTGACAAAAGTAAGTCTCTCCACATTTTGGGTGGACAGGCAAGTTCTTCTTGGGGTAACTATGGCCCCCGCCGCACTAAACACCCGCTCTGATGCCAAACTAATGGCCAGGCAGGACAGCTTTTCCAGGGCAAACTCTGCCAGTTGTGGCCACAAATCCAGTTTGGCTGCCCAATAGTCCAGCGGATCTTCAATGTGGGGTGGCAGGCTGCTGTCCGAGTATGCCACCACCTGCTGGTTCAGGTCCTGCTCCAGGTCTAGCTGCAGCTGGTGAGTAGTTTCTTCACTATGTGGGTGAAGAAAGCTGCTGATCATAGACTCTATACTCAGGCTGCTGCTGCTGCTGCTGCTGATGGAGCTGCTACTGTTCCTGCCACCGCTCCTCTCCCCCGCAGCCATGGCAGTGGGATGTGAGCGCAGAGGGGTCCCATAGTCAGACCTGCGAGAGTATGGACGATGGCGCAGATAGGCAGAGGCCAACTGACTATATAGGATGTCTCTGTAGTACTTCAGTTTGTCCTCCCTCTCAGTGGGTCTAAAAAAAGGCCCCCATTTTGGAATGGTAGCGAGGGTCCAACTTGGTGGCGAGCCAGAAGTCGTCCCTCTGGCGAATGGTGACAATTCTGCTGTCGCTATGCAAACAAGTGAGCATGCAGCGGGCCATTTGTGCAAGTTACTCTGAGGGATTCCCTGCATCCATCTCCACTGCATACTGCCACGGTGTGCCTGGGTCCTCTGTCTTGTCTTCCTCATCGCCCTCTTGCTCCTCTGGCTGCTCCTGCTCCTCCTCTCCTGTCACTGCAGTAGAAATACACTCAATTGGCTACATATTGCCTGTGCTCCAATGTCCTCCTCCTCCTCTCCCAGTTCAGCCCCCACAGGGCTCACGTGGCCGTGAGATCTAGGCGCCACGTCTCCAGTCCCCTGACAAGCCATATTCACCAGCATCTGTTCCAGGACATGAAGCAGTGGAATGACGGCGTTCATCCCGTAGTCCTGGCGTCTGACAAATAACGTGGCCTCCTCAAAGGGCCTGAGAAAACGGCAGGTGTCACGCATGAGCTGCCACTGGCTGACATCGAAGTTACAAAGGCAAGTAATCCTATCCGCTTGGATCATCAAGAAATCGTTGATGGCCTTTCTCTGTTCGTACAGTCGGTCTAACATATGGAGGGTGGAATTCCAACGGGTGGAAACGTCGCATAGCAGCCTATATTGGGGGATGCCATTCTGCCGCTGCAGCTCAAGGAGGGTGTGCTTTGCGGTGTATGAGTGGCTGAAGTGCATGCAAAGTTTCCTGGCCATTTTTAGGATGTCTTGCAGATGGGTGGAAGACTTCAGGAACCGCTTGACAACCAGATTGTACATGTGTGCCATGCAGGGCGCATGGCTCAACCTTCCTTGACGCAGCACCGACAACCTGTTCTTCCCAGTGTCGGTCACCATGGTTCCGATTTTCAGTTGTCGCGGATAAAGCCAGCAGTCTATTTCTTTCTGAAGGACACAGAGCAGTTCCTCCCCTGTGTGACTACGTTCGCCCAGACAAACTAGGTGCAGAAACGCGTGACACCGCCGTGCCCTGCACATGTGGAATCCTGGAGGGGCACTGTGACTTGTCCCTGCAGTGGAGGCTGAGGACAAGGTGGAGGATGAGGAGGCAGAGGCGGACATTGTCGCAGGGCAAATGGTGTGACAACGTGGAGGCTGAAGCGGCGTCACCTGGCCAAGTTGCTGGTGTGGCTGTGCAGGAACCACATTCACCCAGTAAACCATAAAGGATATGTATTGTCCCTGACCGTAGTTACAGCTCCACATGTTGGCGCTACCGTGCACTTTGGCAGACACAGACAGGCTCAAGGACTGGCCCACCTTCTCTTCTACATACGTGTGCAGGGCTGGTACTGCCTTTTGTGTAAATAAATGACGGCTTGGGACTCTCCACCTCGGTTGGCTCAGCACAAGACATCAGTTCTATGAAAGGTGCAGAGTCCACCACTTGGAAAGGGAGGGACTGCAGCACCAGCAACTTGGCCGGGAGCACGTTCAGCTTCTGCGCCGTTGTATGCGTGCATGCATAACGCTGTCTCTTGTCAATCGCTTCAGTTATTGATTGCTGGTGACTGATGAGTAGTAGAAGGAGGAGGAGCAGGAGCTTCAGGACCAGCAGACGATGGGAAAGACAGACAGCTCCCTTCTGCTGAGGCGGAGGAGCCTTGAATGCCTGCAATGGGGTGATGCAGCGGTGGCTGCAGCTGGCTGGACCATCACATCAGAGGTACGATTGTCCCAGGCCACTTTATGGTGTCGCTGCATATGTTGTCGCAGGGCAGTGGTGCCAACTTTGTCGCCCTGGACACGCCTCACCTTCTGACCACAGATTCGACATATGGCCATGTTCACCTCCTCCGGAGTCTTGACAAAAAACTGCCACACCGCTGAGTAGCTGATTTTCCCCCTAACACTCTGCACTGACTGACTGCTAGTGCCGCTGCTTGCGTGAACCTGTGCACCACTCTTTTCCGGGCAGCTAGGCTGCTGCGAAGCGGGTGGTCTACCCTGGGCCCGTTTAGCTGCCGACCTCCAACTGCTGCCACCCTGCTGACTCCCAGCCATGCTACCATGATGCTGGCTGAGCCGCTGCCTCATGGGCGAGCTGCTACCCTCTTCTCCCGATGATGAAGCCCCTTCTTTACCCGACTCCCAAGTGCAATCGGTTTCATCATCATCGAGTAGTGTCTGCAAGTCACTGGTGTCCTCCTCAACGCTCTCTGGGTCAGGAGCCTGACCGCTCGCAACACGACCTCCCACGCCACTCTCCTCTGCGCCTCTGACTGCGACTCCCTTTAATCTGCTGCAACCTCTGCCTGCGACAGAAACATTTATGCCTCTGCCACTCCTCTGTGCATGTCCTGGCACTTTTTTGTCTGACATACTTTTAGCTGAAGTAAAATAATTAAAAGCAAATTAAAACAAGCCGAAAAGCTCAGAATATATTTCTCTTTTTGGACAGAAATAGACAACTAACCACTTTTAGCACAAATACAAGTAAACGTGAACTGCCTATATATTTTTTTGTTTTGGACTGAAATAGGCCACTAAATTATTATAGCGGAAATAAAAACAAACGTGACCTGCGTATATATTTCTCGTATTCGACTGAAAGTGCCAATAAATGATTTTAGCGTAAATAACAGGAAAAGTTAACTGTGTATATTTTTCGCTTTTGCTTCTCACATATGGCAATAAATGCTTTTAGCGCAAATAACACCAAAATGTGAACTGCGTATATTTTTCTCTTATTGTACTGAACTGGCAATAAATGGTTTGAACGCAAATTACACCAAATTTCAACTGTGTGGATAAAATAACTGCACAAGTGAGTAAATATATTTCTTGTTGAACTGAAATAGGCCACTATACGCTTTCACCAGAAATTACTGCAACAGTGTAGTGGGTATATATTTTTCTTGCATTACTGAAATACAGCCATATACTCTTTCAACAGAAATAACTGCAACAGTGCAGTGGGTATATATTTTTCTTGTATTACTGAAATACGAACTTATGCTCTTTTTACCAGAAATTACTGCAACAGTGCAGTGGGTATATATTTTTCTTTTATTACTGAAATACGGCCTTATACTCTTTCACCAGAAATTACTGCAACAGTGCAGTGTTTATATATTTCTCTTTTTTTTACTAAAATACTGCCCTATACGCTTTCAACAGAAATAACTGCAACTATGCACTAGGTATATATTTTTCTTGTATTACAGAAATACGTCCCTATACGCTTTCACTAGTAATTACTGCAACAGTGAAGTGGGTATATATTTTTCTTGTATTACTGAAATAAGGCCACTATATGCTTTCACCAGAAATAACTGCAACAGTGCAGTGGGTATATATTTCTCTTTTTTAATGAAATACTTCCCTATACGCTTTCGCCAGAAATTACTGCAACAGTGCAGTGGGTATATATTTTTCTTTGTTTACTGAAATACGTCCCTATACGCTTTCAACAGAAATAACTGCAGAAGTGACCTGAAAATATATATTTCTTCTTGGACTGAAATAGGCCACTATACGCTTTCACCAGCAGTGCTTATGTATTTTTATTTTTTAATGAACTAAGCCCCTATACTCTTTCACCAGAAATGAATGCAACAGTGCAGTGCGTTTAAATGTTTTGTGTATTACTGAAATACGGCCCTAAACTCTTTCACCAAAAATGACTGCAAATGATTTTAGCGTAAAAAACAACAAAAGTGACCTGCGTATATATTTCTTGTATTGTATTGAAATAGGCCACTAAATTATATCAGCGCAGTTAACAAAAGTGACTTGCGTGTATATTTATCTTTTTCCACAGATAAAAGCCACTAAAGGCTTTTCAACATAGCACTTGCAACCCAATAACTAATTGCTGAAATAACAGAGAGGTATTATCAGACGATCTGGATCCCCACTTAATGTTTCCCTGCACTTGTAAATCGATTGTTTTCACAATAAAGATTTTTTCTATGACTCTCCCTAGCATCTGCACATGCCTCTCCCTGTCTATGAAATGATTCCTCTCACTATCCTTTCACTGCACTAGTAAATCGCTTTTTTTTTAACAATTAGTTTTTCTTTCACTTTCCATAGCGCCTGCATACACGTCTGTCCCTGACCAATGTACGATGATGAATGGCAGCATCTAAGATGGCCGCTGTATTCATAGGGCTGTGACATCACCGGGCTGGCTGGCTGATGATTGGCTGCATGCATGGCATTATGGGTCATCCCTTCTTCCCAGAGTTCATTGACCCATGTCCTCACATGTGTAGCCGCCATTTTAGACGCCATTTTATCCACCCGCCATTGTATGAAATAATGCGATTCGTTACCATAAAGCATGAGGAAATATGCATTCTGTCAGAATCGAATTTTTCCCGAAATTCGGAACGAATTCGACTTAGTCAGCTTCGATTCGCTCATCTCTAGTATGAATCAAAATTGACATGCTTGTATTGCTCCTGAGAGAACCCATATTCTTCTTGAATTAATCAAAACAAACATAAAGGATATGGACAAGCTCCAGATAAATGATAGTTTTTCCCATTGTGTTTGCCCTGGAAGCCCCAATCTACTAAGACAAACATGTGAAAAGTAATGTTCTCCTTACTAGAGAGCTTTGTGGCTAACTATTTGCACTTTTGTACCTGTGGTCTAATGAAAATACCTGCCTTGAACTTTGTTTTAAACAGCTTAGGAAAAAAAGGTCTTCAAAGTACTTATAGGGTAGCAAATATTATCTACAGCTGCAGTAAATTGTTCCAAAAGGCCCAATTAGAGATGCAATGCTACCATTAAAACCTTCTAGGGTGTCCACCAGTGGTTCCTACTCTACATTGTTCCCCAGAGTAAGCTGGGCACAGTGTCTCATCTGTTGTCATGAGCCTTGATGTCCCTACTGTCCCAAAGGCAAAGATAGCAGGGAACCTTGATAAAATTGTCTTGGAGACCCATCAGCTATGAAAGTTAATCAGTTTTTTCACTGATTGGTATTTCTCACAATATATCTGTCCTAGAGATAAAATCAAAGTTTGTGAGCATTAATACCAATTCTCTATATATTTAAGACATAAGCAATTCGGAAATACCACTTAATAACCAGGAATGAAAAAGGGTGATACCCAATGTTAATTTGTGTAGTATGCATCTGTGTTTGAACAGAATTATAAAAAAAAAAGGTTTCCTTTTTTTCAACCAATACCACCATTTTTCTTTGTATCAGCTCTTTCTAACTGATGTGAATCCGGCTTAGTAGTCACTTTACCAATCTTCTGCTGCTTCCATGCTGGTCCACCAACTAGTCTCTGCACCTTGGAAAAACCTGGAATATGAAATAGGTCATTTACTTGTAATCTGCTCCTCCCCCCAATATAGGGTATGGGGAGATTCAAATTAGATAAGCAGGTGACCATCTGTCCAAACTTTGATGCCTGTACAAACTAGGTGATCAGACATAAACATTCAAAACAAGAGTTTTATACATCTCCATAAGCATTCATATTATTTTGTTCTAACAAAGCATCTATCTGTTTATTAAACCATCAAGCCTCACTTCTATGGCAATCTCCTAAGGCAGATTATTTCATACAGTAGATCTGTTTTTTTTACATTAAGGAGCCTTGTCTTTTGGCAAGATTTTGTACTGGTCACTGATACATTTATCTACACTAGAATAATCATGTCCCACTTTAGACATCTCTTCGTGATCTTAAATAAATGTAGTACTTTTACCCTTTGTCAACTGCCCATTGACTATATACAAAAGGGTGGTTAGCTATATATCGGTCTCTGCATGGACATTTTAAATCCTCTCTGCAGGGAAAGCGAAAGTCCACTTTCAATGATGGTAGGACTCCCCAAAAGAGAAGGTAGAGATGGTTTCTCAATGTTCCTGCTTTAACCATTGATCTATACATAGCACACAGTGAGCGCTGTGTATAGAGATCAGGAAGAGATCTCTTGGTCCCAGCGGTCATGTCAGACCCTGTCACAGGAAAAATCAGCAAAAAAAAAAATGTTAAACATCGTCAAAGGTCTTCTATAACCTGATGGAAGGCACAAAGTGTAAAATAAAAAATAAGGACAAAATAAAATAAAATGGCCTCCACACAGTTACATACTGTAGTTACATCATCAATATGGTTGAAAAAGACATAAGTCCATCAAGTTTAACAATAGATAGGTGGGCCGAGAATTTTAGGAAAAGACAGAGTGAGACATAGATTTCTACTGGCGAGACCCACATGCTGCACCACAGCTTCTAGTCATGCCCCCGGCCACCATAACCCACAAATCCCATATATCAAACTGACCGTTAAGGAAATAGGAAACAATAAAAAAAAAATTACTTGTATGATGTGGTATTATTAAATTATTTTCCCCTTTTTTCTTTACATTTTCCGGTTATAAAAATTGTCTACATAACCAAATAGAAAAAAAGTTATGTCTTTCAAAAACCAGATATGCTTAAAATTATTTTTAAATGAGCCAGGTCAGGAAGGGGGGTAAATGGTCTGGCCTTTAACTGGTTAAGCTTTCCATTTTCTTTATATAACTCCCGGGCATCCTTTCTATGAATTGATGGCCAGAAATGAACTGCATATTCCAGATGAGGCCGTACAAATCATTTGGAAAGTGGTAATATTATGTCCTTGTCCCAAGACTCTATGCCTCTTCTACTACACCACAATATCCTGCTGTCTTCAGTAGCAGCTGATTGACATTGCATGTTGCTGTTTAGATGAAATAGAAGTATAGCCAGATTCTTCTCAACAAGTAACTCTCCCAATTTTACACCTCATGAAACATATGCTGCATGCATATTATTAGCACCCAGATGCATAACTTTGAACCTCATTTGTCAAGTGGTTGCCAAAGTATTTGGTGTACCTAAGTCCGCCGGTAATTTATGAACATCTTCCAAAGACTGCACTATACTACAAAAATTGGTGTGATATATAAAAAATAGGAAGTGTTATTAATCTTCAATAGAATTAATAAATGGACCCAGCTCTGAACCTTGGGGGACACTAAACTTTGACAAGAAATTCGATCTGTTACGAATTATTTCTTAACAAATCGCATTCCATTGTATGGAATGAGCCCTATGATAGGCTGAATGTGACACAATTGCCGCTCCCTATCAGGGGGTTAATCAGGGGTTAAAACTAAAAAAAACCACATACCTCATCCAATTGATTGCATAGAGGCTGTCGCGGCCATCTTGATTGAAGAAAATGCAATCAATCAAGATGGCACGACGGCCTCTTCACGACCAAATTGATGAAGTGAATTTTTTTTTTTTTGTACTGCCACTTCAGGAAAAAATTAATTCGTTACCACAAAGCACCAAGAAATTCGTATTCATGGTGAATAAAATTTTTCATGAAATTCGGATCAAATTTCACTTAGTTAACCGATTCGCCCAACATTACTGAGGACTATTTTTAGTATGGATCACTGAGCAAAACTCTCTGGACACAGTCCTTCAGCAAGTTTTCAATCCTATTAAAAATTAATAAACTTGATGGACATTTGCCCGGACGGTTCGCGAACGCGATCGCTTGAACGCGATCAAATGTTCGCGAACCGCAAGTTCGCGGCGGGTCCCATTTATTTTAATGGCAGGCGAACCTGAAAAACCTTCAGCTCATATTTTCAGCCAAGAACTAACTACTAGAAGCGCACAAATAGTCCCACAACATGGACAGTGACATACCAGATGTATTATTCGAATTTGCGATCTCCATTCATTATTTTTTTCAATGCAAAATATCGGCAATATAATTTTCGGGTACGCGCATGCGCAAATGCACTTTACAGTACCCAAATGCACTATAAAGAAAGTATATTGGTATATAACACCCCGCTTAAATCAGTTTTTTTTGGGGGGCGACTGGTATATCACACCAGTAGAAATTATTTGCTCCAATAACGCTTGTCCCTCTATATACCTGCAGTATCGCAGCAGAACCGCACACAACTGCCGCACAATACAAATGCACTATAATATACTTTCTAACATAGAAAGTATATTATAACATTGTACAAGGAAGGCAATCCATTAGAATATACATAAAGATAAAACGTAACCTTTAATAATGTTACTATGAGGGTCCATTCACACGTCCGTAAGTGTTTTGCGGATCCGCAAAACACGGACACCGGCAATGTGCATTCCGCAATTTGTGGACCGCACATCGCCGGCACTATAATAGAAAATGCCTAATCTTGTCTGCAATTGTGGACAAGAATAGGACATGTTCTATTTTTTGGCGGAAACGGAAGCACGGAATGCGGAAGTGCGGATCCGCAAATGCGGATGCGGACAGCACATTCCGGCCCCATTGAAAATGAATGGGTCTGCACCCGTTCTGCAAAATTGCGGAACGGATGCGAACCCATTTTGCGGACATGTGAATGGAAAAGATATCACTCAAAATGAAAATAAATTATTAAAGTTAAAGGGGTTCTGCACTTTGTTTTAACTGATGATCTATCCTCTGGATAGATCTATCCTCTGGATCCCCATTCAAGTGAAAAGAGCTTAGCCCCGCCCACACTAGTTGATACTAGTCGTGACATCACTGGGCCAGCAGTAAACAGCGAGAAGGCCGCGGCGCTGCTGCCTTCTTAAACAGCTGATCGGCGGGGGTCCCGGGTGTCAGACCCCCGCCGATCAGATGCTGATGATCTATCCTGAGGATAGATCATCAGTTAAAACAAAGTGCAGAACCCCTTTAAGCAAAAAGCATAGATGTGGTAGGCAATAACAAGTGCTCAGCGGCACTAAATCAGGTGCTCGGCAGCACCAAATCAGAAACCATATGTCCGACCACAATCCTGGGTGTTCCAGTGCACATCCATGAATCCCGGAGGAAAAGCAAAAAACATCTATCCCTGGGCTAGATGATGATGTTGTATTGAAGGACAGGGTGGGCAAAGAACTGTCCCTGATATTGCCCTACAGGGGGGTACTATTCTGGCCCTGATAGCCTAACCACAGACCACCCACCCTGATAAGAGCGACCCCGTCCGGAACCTTACCCTATATAAAAATGGCCCTATTAAGCCCCTAGCACCGAGGCCCCTGAGTTCCAGGGGATCACTATATAGATCTATGTGTTTTTGACTCATTATAAAAGTATATTATAAGTATATCGCACCCCTCTGTGTATCACACATATCGATAGCACACCTATACCAGTCCTTAAAAGGACTTTTGTGGCCCTATTAGCTAGCGTTTTGTGTCCCTAACAGTCTGTCCCTGCTCCACACAGCAACCTCTCCCTACACTGGCAAAACACTGAATGTAAAATGGCTGACAGATCAGGATTATTTATAAGGTAGGGGGTATGTCCATGTGCTGAAATGTCTCAATTGGCCGTCCTGTACCACCTGATGGATGTGTCATGGGTCAAAGTTCTTCATAATGTAAAATAATATCGCGGGCGCGAATTTCTCCATATGTTCGCATGTTCGGTGAATCGCGAACACGCAAAGTTTGCCGCGAAATGACCGCTGGGCGAACCGCAAGGCCAGCTCTACTTGTAGACCTTAATTTATCCAATAGAGTCTATGAGACACTGTGTCAAATACAATTGTAAAGGCTTTTCAGGCTTCTGCTCACCTCTTCTTCATAAAAGCAAAGAGAGATGACACCACTAGCCAGCAAATATAAATGTTAAGGCCGATAAACCACCATGTCTTGAAGACCAAAGTTATCTTACAAAGTTCTCTTGTTTTATGTATTGTGTCAGTAGGACTCCAGTGATTTTGTAAGCAAATTTATAGCCAAACTACTGCATTACAAAAAGATCTTTTATGTCAAGTACATCTAAATAAATGTCATATAACATGGCCTATAGAGACAGAGATCTTTAGAGGTCCTCGTGTGGTCACCAGCCAAAAGTTCAAGCCTGCATTACACAAAAGAGCCACCACATTTTTGTGAAAATTACATAATATCTGCCTGGATGTTTTCCAGCATAATCCATTTTTATCCGTTACAGAATTATCTGTTCCTGTTATTCTCATTTTCCATCTGCTTTAGCTGAATAGAAATTAACAATGATGTGCCTGAAATAAATTCAGAGGTATCAGTTTTTCTATATGTGATGACAAAAGAAGTCTAGGAATACCAAAGCATATTACTTAATTCAGGCCCGTTTAAAGCTTCTGGGTAAATAGAAGGGAAATTGAGTGGAATTACTATTTGGAAAATATATATTTTGAAGTACCATGAAATAATTTTTAGTTTATTACGTACCTTATATATAGCATTCACGTTCTCTGTCTGTACAAGACAGCATATGGAATATGTTACATTTATCATTTAGTACTTATTTAATATTTTATATATTTTTCTTTTAGTCAATATTTTAAATAATTACATTAGAAAACTAGGCAGCCTATGCTGCCTCCTCTTCATTGTTTACCTGTTCGCCGTCGCAACAGCAATGGTGTAATTATAAGAAGCCATCTATTGAATTCTATTCACTTCTATTGGACGGCTCCCTCCTATTCTAGTGTATAGGAATGGGCCATCCCATTGAAGCAAGTGGGACGGCTTCTTGTAATTAAACCTGACCACCACTACTGCTGCGTATGGTAAACAATGAAGAGAAGGCAGCGCTGGCACGGCGCGTGCCTTCATTTTAGCCAGCTGATCTGCTGGGCTGCCAGGTGTTGGACCCCGCCGATCTGATATTGATGATCTACCCTGAGAATAGGTCATCAATAAAAATAACTTGGACAACCCCTTTAACTTCCTTCTTTGCTTTTACGTTTAGCATGGCAAATAGTTTTAAATCTGTCAGCCAGGCCATCACTGCGACCAAAAAAGCCCACCTGTAGTGACTCAATTAGAGCATTACTGGGAGCATCTTCTGTGGGCATTTTCATCTAGGCCTATCAAAAGAACAACAGAGCTGTCATACTGGCACCCCAATACCTATTATCACAAGGATCACCCTACAGATAATGTCTTTTCTCATAGCAGCAGTAAACTGACAATGGTTTACCTACCTATATGAGATTGTATTGTTTCTGTTGATTGCTACAGAAGGGCAATATTTTGGATTTAATTTGCAATGGCATCATTTTGCTGAAATGAAAAAGAAAAATGCCAAATATTCTTAAAAAATGTTTTTGTGAAATTCTATGAATATTCAGTTTCAAAATTATTATCAAATAAGTCCATTTAACTAGTTTACCTATATATAAACAAATTATCTGTCGATGTACTTGTAGACAATACAAAACACGACATGATTGGCTTATTAGCTTGGTACATATAAATTGGTCAAAATGAGCTATGGTTCTCTGTGGTAATATTCATTGGAGATTGGCAAATGGTCAACATTGAGGGGCATAGGAATAGGGGATGAAGAGGTGACAGTTGCATCTGTGCTTTGGTGCTGAATTGGGCCAATAACTACTCACTTATGTCATAAAATAGATATAAGGATTAGAAATGTTTATGGGGCTCTGCTATAGATTTTGCACTGGGGCTCAGGAGATTCATGTTGTGCCTCTGGCAACCTTTGAGACATACGAGGCCCAAGATTTGAGTAGTATTTTGGTTTAATCAACTAAAGTGTACTCATCATATGATGAAATGTCATTCAGTTTTCCAGTATACTTTCTGCATCAATAAGTCACAGATCTATCACAAGATCTCTGTCAGAAATGACTGAACTTTCATTGCTTATTTCCAGGGTTTAAAATCAATCTTGGTCTTGTTTTTTTTTTATTTTTTAGGTAAAGTAAAATGCAGTTTCCCCTTTAAGTTGAGTTCTTGAAATCCATCTTAGAAAGCTGTAGAAATTAACAGCAAATAATAAGCGTTTTATTTTTATTTTATGAAACTGTAATACCCCTTTAAACCCCTGCTTGTATGTAATGTACAGAAACCCATTCCTTTTTACTAATATATTCAAGGGTTGCAACTTATGTAGTTTCCCTACTCAGTGTATTAAGGAACACAAGCGTTCACTTTCCAGTAATTATTTCCCTTAGCAGACATATTATTTTCTGGTTTAGTTTACCTTGCAACATTGCTGCCCTAGAATTTTCCCTGCTGTTTTATGTACTGACAAGATTCAGTCTTGTAGAATACATAATCAGTGAACCTGACCTGCCACAGCTATTTTAGCTTTCAGGAAACCTTTGTTTGATCTTGTCCTCTCATCTTGTACTGAAAAGCTGGCACAATCAGCTCTTAGTGGTTAAAAAAGAGACACAGATAATAGTATCTCCTGCATAAATGGAGCTTTAGGATGTCCAAATCTCTTCTGCCACAAAGGCAATGTAATGACTGTGCCTCCTTGTGCCATTGAAGACCCACAGATAAATAATTATCCATACATCAATACCCAGGTGTGCCTAAGTGTTACCATGTAACATATGTACATTTACAGAAATATACAGGTACAATATGCATTGTCTCTACATTGACTTTATATAATGACACCTTCAAATCAAATGTAAGGTGTCCTTAAAGGGGTTGTCCAAATTAACTATTTTTTTAAAATCCTCACCACCTATGCTGTGAAGGAAAGTATACTTACATGCGGCCTGTCACTGGATTCCGGCTCCATGGGTCCCGATCAGTTTTTACACCACTTCCAGTCCCGGCATGTAAACTTGCTGCACATTAGTGATGAGCGGCAGGGGCAATATTCGAATTCGCGATATTTCGCGAATATTCGGGCGAATATTCGCCATATATTCGAGAATCTCCAGGCATTATTTTCTTGATTGCGAAAATTCGCAAAAAATTAGCCTAAAATAATTGCATAAAAATTCGCATGAACTGGTATTTAAAAAAAATCTAATATTCGCGATTACGAATATATTTTGCGATATTCTAAATATTCGCGAATTCTCGAAGTGCCTATATTCGCGATTAAAATTCGCAATTCGAATATTCGTGATCAACACTACTGCACATATGGAGTCACGAGCGGTGCACTACTACAGCCAAAAAGTGATCTCAGCTATGACTCAGCAGTGATGTATTGCTTGGGGACAAATCACCATTGAAGCTAGTCATTAACTGCAATGGTGCACATGACCCTGTCCATACAGGATGTTTACATACAGGGAATAAAAGTCCTGTGAAGACAGATTGGGATATATGGTGCTAAAACCAAAGCAGCAGGGAGCAGGTAAGTATACTTCCTTTCACAGGTCTGTTGGTGTGGAATTAAAAAAGTCAACGTTGGACAAGGTTTTCAGGTTTAGACAACAGTTTTTTAAAAATATTCTATTAGAAAATCCAGATATAATAGATTTGGAACCCCTGTTAAAAATGCTTAATCTATTAGTAGCTACAAAAAATGCTTCTTGCGGTGTAGAACCCTACATGTCCATGCATTGATTCAAAGGGCACTGTGTAATGCGTCATATCCCCTGTAGTGATAATACAGTGCAACGGAATCGTCTTTACATCACTGGGGGGAGGGGATGTAAAGCAGGGGGATATTCTGTGATCAGTATATTACTTCTGAACCCTTAAAACTTAGAGGGTTTGAAATGAATTGGACAGAGCTAGAATATCAAATACAACCTTGGATAAGAGAGGTGCTGATTCCGAAATTTAGATTTGTTTGTAATATACTAAAATCCATTAAATGTAAAGGCTATGTGCACCTTCGTAGGCAATGTTTGTTTATGATTGCATTTTACTCATTTTTGACTAAAAATCATATTTTCAATTGGCCTTTATTAAAAATATTGAGCTGTTCTGTCACAAAAGGTTAACTGTTTTTCCAACTGTGTGACTGGTACTTTCACTTTGTGCCGGTCATCTAATAACCCTCATCTGTAAACTACTAAGATGTCATAAACACTTATTTAAACCACATTCTTATTATTAAGATAAGAACTGAACTATAATGAATGTTTATAATGTCAGAGATCAGAGATAAGGAGTCCGTCAGCTCCCCAACTGACGGAAAAGAGAGAAAATCCAGTGGCATCTCAGCTATGTAACAGAAACAAGGGCTCCATAGTTTTAATAAAGACCAATTTAAAAAATGATTTTTAGCACAAAATTAGTACAATACAATAATTTAAAAAAAAAATGCCCTTAAAGATGTATAGAGCCTTTAAAATGGTTATTTTTCTGATTCACTTTTTGTAACCTATATGTAGTATGCTATATGAAGCAGTGTATTCTAAGTACCCATAAAGCCTTTATGGTAACATTACCAAATTTGCTGCTATATTTTTATATGGAATTTTATTTATCCCATGAAGAAATGTGTTTTCTGTTTTCAGTTAGGAGGAAATTAAAATGGAAATAGATCGTATTGTTAAAGCTGTATTTTCTGAGCAGATGACAGTAAAGTAAAGCGATGACATCCTATGTTAATGAGCTGGAACTTATAAAAGCTATAATGTTATTTCAGATTTTCCCACTTCCGTTATAATAGGACCACCAACATTGGTCAAGGTCAGGGATCGGCAACCTCCGGCACTCCAGCTGAAACTGCAACTCCCAGAATTCTCCTTTCACTTTAGTGGCAGTTACAAAACCAGTAAGCATACTTGCTGGTAGTTGTAGTTTCACAGCAGCTGGAGTGCCAAAGGTTGCTGATCCCTGGTCTAGGTATATCTGGTTTCTTATTTAATATTGGTAAATCATATTAATAACTTTAAGGGGGTTATCAGAGCCTGGAAATGCCCCCCATAGGCCTGGTTCTCACACTGATTCTACTTACCTGGCTCCCTGCGCCACTCCTGGTCCCTGCACGGCCACCGCTGCTTCTACCCATGCGCAGATGAAAACATCTGGTGTCAGGGGGAAGCCAATGGCAGGCGGTGACGAAGATGAGCCTCTCTAGCATCGTGGGTGTCCCTAGGGAGGCTTGTCCCCGTCACTGCCTGCCATTGGCTAACCTTCCCCCTTCCCCAACACCAGGCGTTTTTATCCATGCACGGGGAGAAGCAGCGGCGGCCGTGCAGGGACCAGGAGCGGCACAGGGAGTCATGTAAGTAGAATCAGTGTGAGGGGCCCAGGCATATGGCATTTCCAAGCTCCGATAACCCCTTTAAGCATTGCCGTCCTTAAAGCTTGTTTATGGAATATTTTGGTAAAATTTTCATCCTCCTAAAAAAGCATTTAACAACCCTATATAAGAACCAGGTAGATGAGCATTTCCAAAAAGACTACCATTGTGCTCCTTGGAGCCTGCTGATGGGTTTCCTTTTTTCAGCATTATTTGGCTTAAAGGGAAGCAAAGCAGGCAACAAATCTTGGCCAGATCATAATACTAGAAGAGAACCTAGGGATGCGTTCCCATTTTCCAAACCAAAAGGAGTCATTTATTAAAACCGGCATACAAGATCCAAGATCTGAAGTCATTTTACTCAAAACTTCGTTTTAATGCTGTATGGAAATAAGTCTCCGTAGAGCATTAAAATGTATGGGCTCCAGCAAGTTTAATCCGATTTTAAAAATGATTTTCAAGTTGAAAAATCAAATCCCGAAGTTATTCACCACAAGATTTCGGTGATAACTAATTTCCCTCGCCGGAGCCCATACATTTGAATGATGTACAGAGACGAATCTCCGTACAGCATTCAAACGAAGTTTCTCAACACTATTAATAATCCCTTGCACTGACAGTGGATCCACTGAAGTTGCGGTATGTAGAGGCGCCAGCCTCTACATAACTTTGGCGCATCCACCGACCATCTAAATGTAAGCCAGCTTCCCTGCTGGCTTAAATTTAGATAATTTTCTACACCCAAAACAGGCATAGAAAATGATAAATGAGACGGGCCTGCCAGCATGTCCCCTTCCCCACCCACATCACCCCTCCTTTTTACACCTGGTGTGAGCAGGGAAAAGTTGCAGATTGCAGCGCAAATAACCTTTGCACTGCAATCTGCGACAAATATATGCCAAAAAACTAGCATATCTCTGATAGTAAATGACTTCCCAAGTTTCTTAAAATGGATGGATAACAAACATTATAGGGGTTCACCCACAGGAAGATTTGGTTTGAGGCCTCTTTATATTAAGATGACATAACAGAAGCACAATAATCTTCCCCTTAAAGAGGACCTTTCACCGATTATTACACTATGAACTAACTATACAGATATGTAGAGCGGCGCCCGGGGATCTCACTGCACTTACTATTATCCCCGGGCGCCGCTCCGTTCTCCTGCTATGCCCTCCGGTATCTCCATTCCCTAAGTTATGGTAGGCGGAGTCTGCCCTTGTTCTTCTGTAGCGCTGGCCAATCGCATTGCAGAGCTCACAGCCTGGGAGAAAATAACCTCCCGGGCTGTGAGCTCTGCGCTGCGATTGGCCAGCGCTAGAGCAGAACAAGGGCAGACTCCGCCTACCATAACTTAGTGACTGGAATCTCTGCCTACTATAACTTAGTGACCGAAGATACCGGAGGGCATAGCAGGAGAACGGAGCGGCGCCCGGGGATAATAGTAAGTGCAGTGAGATCCCCGGGCGCCGCTCTACATGTCTGTATAGTTAGTTCATAGTGTAATAATCGGTGAAAGGTCCTCTTTAAAGAGGACCTATCACCATGAAAATGCAATGTATACTGCAGGCAGCATGTTAAAGAACAAGAGGAGCTGAGCAGATTTATATATATATATATATATATATATATATATAGTGACACAGTGAGAGGTTTTGTCTGGGAAAACAGGTATTTTCCTCCGAGCATGTGCTGCTGGGCTGATTTACAGCCAGGTGAGGTAAAATACCGGACCGGATTTTAAGTGCCGGTCCGGGTTTTGGCAGCACCTGGCTGTCCTTAAATAGTCAGCTGGGCTCAGAAGCGAGGTCTCTGTGTTGGGATCTGGGAGCCTTGTGTCTGGATGAAGGCTTGCTACCTGTTTGGCGTGAAAACAGGTTGGTACTGCTATCAGCAAGGAGGCAGAATTGCAAGGTGACTCTTTGCTTGATTATGACTGCTTGTTTTGTCACTTGCCTAAAAGTGTGAATAAAACACTGAACTGTTTGATCCAAAGAACTTGTTGTTGCCTCTATACTGCGTCCGCTAATCCTGTCTACCAGAAAGAAACCCCACAATTAGTGGATGATGCGTGCATGAGCAGTGAGGCTGGCGTTAACGCAGATTTTTTTCCAGTTTATGCATTCTTCAGGCACGGTTGTATGTCGTACATTAAACCAGCTGTATTACAACCAGTGCCCCACAAAAAAATGGAGGCTGTTGTGAAGGCTCTCATGGAGGCTAATCTGCAGCAGCAAGAGACAAACCTTCAGCAACATGAGGCTAATAAGCAGGAGACTAACCAGTTGCTGCTACAACATGTGATGGCTTTGCAGACAGCAGGAGCAACCCCGAGTGTCCACGATGCCCGGAAAGCAGTCCGTGCTGAGATTCCTAAGATGACCCCCGCAGACGACATCAAAACCTACCTGGCGATGTACGAAAAAGTGGCCATCAGGGAAAAGCTACCCCGTGACCAGTGGGCTTAGGTCGTCGCTCCATTCCTGGCATCCGATTCCCAGCGGGTGTATTTCGACTTGCCGGACGATCAAGCGGCTGACTACCATAAAGTCAAGGGTGAGATTCTGGCAAAACTGGGGTGAATTTGTTGGTATGGGCCCAGCGGGTGCATCAGTGGGGGTTCAACCCGGCTGAGCCTGAAAAACCCCAGTATTATAACTTTCTTCAACTCTTGGAAAATGGCTACAGCCTGATGTGCTGAGTCCCACTGTTATGCTGGATCGTATGTTAGCCGATATGTTCTGGAGGGCTTTGCCATACCCTCTCCAGCACTGGATCGGTCAGGTGTCTCCTGGCAATGCCCTTGAGATGGTGGACCTGCTGGAACGCTATGAAGCTACCAGGAATCTAAAGGAGGGTTCTATCGGGAGGGGGGTCGGCAAACCCCAGAAATCTCCACCCCAGGCCCGGAGATTTGAGCCGATAAAACCCGCCCGGGATGTACGAATGGCAGACGTGGCTCCGATAGTCTTCTGGCGGTGTCAGGAGCCTGGCCATGTAAGGGCTGACTGTCCCCATAGTGTTGAGCCCCACTGCCTGATGTGCTGAGTCCCACTGTTATGCTGGATCGTATGTTAGCCGATATGTTCTGGAGGGCTTTGCCATACCCTCTCCAGCACTGGATCGGTCAGGTGTCTCCTGGCAATGCCCTTGAGATGGTGGACCTGCTGGAACGCTATGTAGCTACCAGGAATCTAAAGGAGGGTTCTATCGGGAGGGGGGTCGCAAACTCCAGAAATCTCCACCCCAGGCCCGGAGATTTGAGCCGATAAAACCCGCCCGGGATGTACGAATGGCAGACGTGGCTCCGATAGTCTTCTGGCGGTGTCAGGAGCCTGGCCATGTAAGGGCTGACTGTCCCCATCGGGTTGAGCCCCACTGCCTGATGTGCTGAGTCCCACTGTTATGCTGGATCGTATGTTAGCCGATATGTTCTGGAGGGCTTTGCCATACCCTCTCCAGCACTGGATCGGTCAGGTGTCTCCTGGCAATGCCCTTGAGATGGTGGACCTGCTGGAACGCTATGAAGCTACCAGGAATCTAAAGGAGGGTTCTATCGGGAGGGGGGTCGGCAAACCCCGGAAATCTCCACCCCAGGCCCGGAGATTTGAGCCGATAAAACCCGCCCGGGATGTACGAATGGCAGACGTGGCTCCGATAGTCTTCTGGCGGTGTCAGGAGCCTGGCCATGTAAGGGCTGACTGTCCCCATAGTGTTGAGCCCCACTGCCTGATGTGCTGAGTCCCACTGTTATGCTGGATCGTATGTTAGCCGATATGTTCTGGAGGGCTTTGCCATACCCTCTCCAGCACTGGATCGGTCAGGTGTCTCCTGGCAATGCCCTTGAGATGGTGGACCTGCTGGAACGCTATGAAGCTACCAGGAATCTAAAGGAGGGTTCTATCGGGAGGGGGGTCGGCAAACCCCAGAAATCTCCACCCCAGGCCCGGAGATTTGAGCCGATAAAACCCGCCCGGGATGTACGAATGGCAGACGTGGCTCCGATAGTCTTCTGGCGGTGTCAGGAGCCTGGCCATGTAAGGGCTGACTGTCCCCATAGTGTTGAGCCCCACTGCCTGATGTGCTGAGTCCCACTGTTATGCTGGATCGTATGTTAGCCGATATGTTCTGGAGGGCTTTGCCATACCCTCTCCAGCACTGGATCGGTCAGGTGTCTCCTGGCAATGCCCTTGAGATGGTGGACCTGCTGGAACGCTATGTAGCTACCAGGAATCTAAAGGAGGGTTCTATCGGGAGGGGGGTCGCAAACTCCAGAAATCTCCACCCCAGGCCCGGAGATTTGAGCCGATAAAACCCGCCCGGGATGTACGAATGGCAGACGTGGCTCCGATAGTCTTCTGGCGGTGTCAGGAGCCTGGCCATGTAAGGGCTGACTGTCCCCATCGGGTTGAGCCCCACTGCCTGATGTGCTGAGTCCCACTGTTATGCTGGATCGTATGTTAGCCGATATGTTCTGGAGGGCTTTGCCATACCCTCTCCAGCACTGGATCGGTCAGGTGTCTCCTGGCAATGCCCTTGAGATGGTGGACCTGCTGGAACGCTATGAAGCTACCAGGAATCTAAAGGAGGGTTCTATCGGGAGGGGGGTCGGCAAACCCCGGAAATCTCCACCCCAGGCCCGGAGATTTGAGCCGATAAAACCCGCCCGGGATGTACGAATGGCAGACGTGGCTCCGATAGTCTTCTGGCGGTGTCAGGAGCCTGGCCATGTAAGGGCTGACTGTCCCCATCAGGTTGAGCCCATGGACACTAACTATGGCTACCATCAGTCGCTATATGCCAGGAGGCTGTGTGCGAAAGGTACCCCAGAGTCTCTAAATCATTTGTGCCAGGTGGAAGTGGGAGACACTCCGGCGTAGGCTCTGCTGGACCTAGTAAGAAATACCCTGGTGCGGTCCCCTGAGTATACTGGATGGAAAGTCATGGTGATGTGCATAAATGGAGACTTAAAAGACTACCCCACCGCGCTGGTGTCTGTAACTATGGTGGCCGGTAGATGGACCCACGAGGTGACTGTCGCCAAAAGTCTACATTATGAGCTCATAATAGAGAGAGACTTCCGGGCTTCCTGGCACTGTGGCCTGCTATGAGAGTGACTGATACCCATGAGACAGGGGTAACCCTAGCAGAGTGGCCCGGCTCAGGGGGCAGACCAGAACCCTGGAAACCTGAAACCGAAGGGCCAGCGGAAGGGGTGACCACCACTTTGGTGGAAGAGGGGGAGACAACCCCGCTAAGTGTGATAGTGGGAGACGTGGAGGACTTGCTGCAGGCCTCGATGTCTCCAGGGATAATTTTTGTACTGCTCAACGTCGGGACCTAGCCCTATCCCGCACCTGGAAAAATGTGTTAATAGTAGATGGTGAACCACAACAACCTGGGGCAGAGTCAGTGTTTCCCAGTTTTGTGGTTCATCAGAATATGTTGTATCAGGTAAACCAACTACGGAGTGAGCCTATTGAACAGTTGGTGATTCCCAAGGCTTATCGCAAGCTTGTGTTAGATCTAGCCCACCAACACGTTCTCTGGGGTCACCTGGGGCGGCAGAAAACTCAAGATTGTATTCTACAGTGGTTTTACTGGCCCAGCATATTCAAAGAAGTGGAAGTGGAAGAGTTTTGTAAGTCTTGCCGGACCTGCCAAATAACTAGCCCCCACCACTTTTCAGCGACTACTGGACATCGTGCTTCGTCCACATCGTCGGTACGCTTCGGCTTACCTGGACGATATTGTCATCCACAGTACCGACTGGAAAAGTCACCTACCCAAAGTGCAGGTTGTAGTGGACTCCCTTCGGAAATCTGGCCTAACCGCTAACCCAAAAAAATGTACGATAGGGTTAGAAGAGACTAAGTACCTGGGGTATGTCATTGGACGCGGAGTCATCAAACCAGAAGTGAACAAAATAGAGGCAATACGGAATTAGCCCCGACCTGTCACCACTAGGCAAATAAAGTAATTCCTGGGAATGGTGGGCTATTACATGAGGTTTGTTCCCCACTTTGCTACTCTAGCCGTGCCCTTGACAGGACTCTTAAAGGGACACAAGTCAATGATGTTCGCTAGGATGATCGGGCAGAAGAGGCTTTCTCGGTTTTGAAGTCCGGTCTGTGCGGTTCCCCGGTTTTGGTGACGCCGGACTTCAAAAGGGAGTTTATAGTACAGACCGTTGTCTCCGAAGTAGGCCTCGGTGCTGTACTGTCTCAGTTAGTCAACGGGGAGGAGCATCCCGTTTTCTTCCTCAGCCGTAAGCTCACCCCAGCCAAGACTAGGTACGGTATTGTGGAGAGAAAGTGCCTGGCTATCAAGTGTGCACTAGAATCTATCCACTATTATTTATTGGGGAGAAAATTCCGCCTGGTGACTGACCACATCAGTGGATGAGCCAGGCCAAAGACAGGAATGGCCAGGTCACCAGATGGTTTCTCTCCCTACAAAACTTTAAGTTTTTGGTGGAACACAGGGCAGGCTGTTTACAGGGAAACTCGGATGCCCTGTCCCGGGTACACTGTCTGGCCCCCTCAGGGTTGAACAAGAGGGGGGGGGGGAGTATGTGACACAGTGAGAGGTTTTGTCTGGGAAAACAGGTATTTTCCTCCCAGCATGTGCTGCTGGGCTGATTTATAGCCAGGTGAGGTCAAATACCAAGCAAGGTATCTGTGTTGGGATCTGGGAGCCTTTTATCTGGATGAAGGCTTGCTACCTATTTGGCGTGAAAACAGGTTGATGCTGCTATCAGCAAGGACTGTTTGAGGCAGAATTGCTGCATGGTGTGAATTACCACCAACACCGCAAGGTGACTTTTTGCTTGATTATGACTGCTTGTTTTGTCACTTGTCTAAAAGTGTGAATAAAACACTGAACTGCTTGATCCAAAGAACTTGTTGTTGTCTCTATACTACATCCGCTAATCCTGTCTACCAGAGCGAAACCCCACAATATATATATATATATATATATACAGTACAGACCAAAAGTTTGGACACACCTTTTCATTCAAAGAGTTTTCTTTATTTTCATGACTATGAAAATTGTAGATTCACACTGAGGGCATCAAAACTATGAATTAACACATGTGGAATTATATACATAACAAACAAGTGTGAAACAACTGAAAATATGTCATATTCTAGGTTCTTCAAAGTAGCCACCTTTTGCTTTGATTACTGCTTTGCACACTCTTGGCATTCTCTTGATGAGCTTCAAGAGGTAGTCCCCTGAAATGGTTTTCACTTCACAGGTGTGCCCTGTCAGGTTTAATAAGTGGGATTTCTTGCCTTATAAATGGGGTTGGGACCATCAGTTGCGTTGAGGAGAAGTCAGGTGGATACACAGCTGATAGTCCTACTGAATAGACTGTTAGAATTTGTATTATGGCAAGAAAAAAGCAGCTAAGTAAAGAAAAACTAGCGGCCATCATTACTTTAAGAAATGAAGGTCAGTCAGTCAGCCGAAAAATTGGGAAAACTTTGAAAGTAAGGGCTATTTGACCATGAAGGAGAGTGATGGGGTGCTGCGCCAGATGACCTGGCCTCCACAGTCACCGGACCTGAACCCAATCGAGATGGTTTGGGGTGAGCTGGACCGCAGAGTGAAGGCAAAAGGGCCAACAAGTGCTAAGCATCTCTGGGAACTCCTTCAAGACTGTTGGAAGACCATTTCAGGTGACTACCTCTTGAAGCTCATCAAGAGAATGCCAAGAGTGTGCAAAGCAGTAATCAAAGCAAAAGGTGGCTACTTTGAAGAATCTAGAATATGACATATTTTCAGTTGTTTCACACTTGTTTGTTATGTATACAATTTCACATGTGTTGATTCATAGTTTTGATGCCTTCATAGTCATGAAAATAAAGAAAACTCTTTGATTGAGAAGGTGTGTCCAAACTTTTGGTCTGTACTGTATATATATATATAGAGAGAGAGAGAGAGAAGAAAAGAAAAAAAGCACACACATTAAACGCGGGAGCAAATCCTTATGGGGGCCTGTGACCAAGGTCCCAGGTACATACAGAAGAAAAAAGTGGATGGTTTATTCACCCATCTAGCAGCAACGTTTCAGCTCTCTCATTGGAGCCTTTGTCTAGCTGAATAACATGTGCATAGTTGCATACATAAATAGTGCAAACAATTTCAAAATCACAAATCAATGATTAAACAATAAAGTGCAAGTGCATCAAGAATATAGCAATATTAAAAGTACAATTCATCTATCATCATGATTATATCAAAATTGATTGTGAAGATCGTCATATAAAGTGCATAGCGTGATCCGTACAGTGGAAAAATCTATAAACATACATGATTGCCAAACGACGTATAAAGTGTTCACAGTGCATAACAATCACAAGTTGATTAAAACCTTAAAATACTTTGGATGGGTCACGTTGAGTCATGGAGACATGGTGGAATCTGCTGGCGTCCGGAAGGGCGGTCTGCGCATGTGCCGCTCCATGTGCTCTCACGAGACACGTAGTGATATAGGAGAATATGGGAACCACAATAAATCTAACTTTCTAGCAGGGTGCATGCCCATTCCCGCTATCTAACTTTCTAGCAGGGTGCATGCCCATGCCCATACAGGCCAGCAAGTTTCCTATACAGAATTGCAAAGACAGACTCAAAGTGTCCAAAACTCTGCAGTTTTCAGCAGACAAAAGCTGATCCACAAACGGAAGATCGGCGGGTAACCACCAGTCTCCGTACTAGAATGTCTGTGTCAGGGGGGCATCACGGCGGTTCAGACCATATACATCTCACTGGCCAGAACTGTCAGCATGTTCGCTCCATGTCAAAATCCCACCGTGCTAGGGACGGGCATCAGGGTATCACAGTAATGTAATCCCGATTCCCTCCCTAAGCGGGGGCAGTCACGGGTAGAATGCTCCGGAGCATTACATGATATAATATAATATAGTATAACTAATGGATAAATCAACCCTTTAGGAGTCAGTGTCACTCAAGTCCCAGTGGGGGCTAGAGAGGCATCAAGTCACGGACAGGGATTGTCACTATTCATAAATTCCAATAAAGTGGTATCCCAACAAAAATTTATTATTTTATAACATATATTAATGGATCGCCTGCATTGTTCCTCCAGTCTTCACCAAACGTGACCATTCCTGACAATGGAGTCAAAATTTTTGTCCTACGAAAAAAGGAGAACATAGTTAAACATATAGCACATGTTGTTTTCCCTACAGAGGATACAAGTGAAGAGCACATACATAACTGGTGACAGTCCTGACCTCAGTATCTGAGGAAAGGGATTTAGGAGTAATTATTTCAGAAGACTTAAAGGTGGGAAGACAATGTAATAGAGCAGCACGAAATGCCAGCAGAATGCTTGGATGTATAGGGAGAGGTATAAGCAGTAGAAAGAGTGAAGTGCTTATGCCGCTGTACAGAACACTGGTGAGACCTCACTTGGAGTATTGTGCGCAGTACTGGAGGCCATATCTCCAGAAGGATATAGATACTCTAGAGAGAGTTCAGAGAAGAGCTACTAAACTAGTACATGGATTGCAGGATAAAACTTACCAGGAAAGGTTAAAGGACCTTAATATGTATAGCTTGGAAGAAAGAAGAGACAGAGGGGATATGATAGAAACTTTTAAATACATAAAGGGAATCAACTCGGTAAAGGAAGAGAGCATATTTAAAAGAAGAAAAACTACCACAAGAGGACACAGTTTTAAATTAGAGGGGCAAAGGTTTAAAAGTAATATAAGGAAGTATTACTTTACTGAGAGAGTAGTGGATGCATGGAATAGCCTTCCTGCAGAAGTGGTAGCTGCAAATACAGTGAAGGGGTTTAAGCATGCATGGGATAGGCATAAGGCCATCCTTCATATAAGATAGGGCCGGGGGCTATCCATAGTATTCAGTATATTGGGCAGACTAGATGGGCCAAATGGTTCTTATCTGCCGACACATTCTATGTTTCTATGTTTCTATGTTTCTAAATGACCCTTAATTCTACATTTAGACCCTGTGGCTTCAGAGTCCCTAAAGTATAAATCCAAAAAAGTTCTCTTCTCTTCAATAATTTGGTCCTGTCACCACCTCGTCTCAGAAGAGGTATCTGTTCCAAAATTCTAAAACGTAAATCCCTTTCAGAATGTTTAGCCTCAGTGAAATGTTTTGATACGGGAAGATCCATTTTTTGTTTCCTAATGGAATACCTGTGTTGGTTGAGTCGGGTTTTTACGTCCCAAGTAGTTTCACCTATATATAGGAGCTGACAAGGGCAAGTCAACAAATAAATAATATGGGACGAGTCACATGTTAGATATTGTTTGATTTTAATCATTTGACTAGAAACCGGGTGAACAAATGAATTGCCCCGTAACATCAGATTACAATTTACACAATCACAGCATGGGAAACACCCCTTGCGGGTGGATCCAAAGTATGTCTCGCAGGTTTCCCTAGATGAGCCTATGTCAGACTTGACCAGTCTGTCACCCAGATTTCGACTTCTCCGGTATGAGCATAAAGGCAAAGATTTGAATTCTTCAACATTCTCAAAATTACTTGTCAGTATTTTCCAATGCTTTTTTAAAATAGCTGAAATGTTATCACTATTGATGCTAAACTCTGACACAAATGGAATACGGGCTTTAGAGCGTGTGGTATCACCTAATCCCTCTCTAATGGCCTCTTTGGTGAGGGGCTTAATTCTGCCTAGATGTTCTTGGATCTGTTTTTTGGGGTATCCACGTGTCTGGAATTTGGACCCCATTTCTTGCAGCCTAATGTCTACTGAAGTGGGATCTTGCACAATTTTCTTGACTCTGAGCAATTTGCTAAATGTAAGTGACCTGATCATGGGTCTAGGGTGGTGACTCTCAAAGCGTAATAAAGTGTTTCTATCTGTGGGTTTCACATACAAATTAGTGATTGTGGCGCCGACCCAAATCAGGAAAATGCCATCGATGTACCGCCACCACCCCAGCACATGGCTGAAGTGGTGGCTCACATAGACGACAGACTCCTCAAGATGTGTCATGTAAAGATTTGCGTAGGTCGGCGCCACAGGTGGACCCCATCGCGATTGCAAAAAGAAATCATCTTGAAACAGAAAATAATTGCGAGTGAGGATAAACCTCAACAAAGCAATTAAAAATTGTTGACAGTCAGTACTATAGTGTGTCTTCTTTAGAATTTCTTGAATAACCCGTATTCCCAATTCATGTTCTATGGAAGTGTATAAGCTTACCACATCAAAGGAAGCCAATAACGACCCTCTAGGAATACATAAATTGTCAATCTTAGTCCAAAAATCATTGGTGTCTCTAATGTAGGATCTGGCATGGCAAATGGACGCAAAATTTTATCTATAAAGATAACCGCTTGGCAAAATAATGAGTCTCTACCTGAGACAATTGGACGCCCTGGAGGGGAGGTCAGTGACTTGTGTATCTTGGGTAAGGTGTACAGTATAGCTGTAACTGATTTATCACAATATAAGAAGGTAAAAATCTTATCATCAATAATGCCCTTATCTTTGCCCTTATCTTTAGCTCCAATCAATAGTTTTTTCAGCTCTCTGAGTAGCACAAACTTAGGGTCATTGTAAATCCTTTCGTATACATTAGTATCTGCGAGCTGCAGCCTGATTTCCGCCACGTAGGATCTGGTGTCCATGACCACAACCCCGCCACCTTTGTCAGCAGACTTAATGGTGAGGTTGCGGTCCGAAGCCAGATCTCTAAGTGCCGCCATCTCTGCTGTAGTCATGTTAGCAAACTTGAGTGGTTGCTGGGAAGATTCCTGTTTGAGTCTCTCGATGTCGCGTTTGACTGCGATACCAAAAGCTTCAATAGCAGGATGATTAATTGCTGGAGAAAACTCACTCTTTACAAATAAACCCATGCTTTTCAAATTCAACTCACTAGTATGTGTGACCTCAGATGGCGGTCTGTCCCTTTGGTCCGCGAACCACACTTTCAATTTAATTGCACGTAGAAACCGCTGGAGATCTATTTCTAGATAAAACCACTTAGTTGTACTCATGTGACAATAGTACAGACCTTTGTTCAATGTAGATAACTGTGCTGCATTAAGATCAACAGAAGATATATTTACCACTATATCTTGCGCCATTGGGGCTGCATATTTTTCCCTTTTCCTCTGTTTGTGTTGTCGCTTGCCCCCTCGGCGTGTCCTGCCATTGCGGGATCACCCCCTAAAAAAGGTGTAGATGAAGTCGTGGGGTTAGAGTCCATCTTGGGCCCTGCAGTATTATCTCTGGTCAGATGACCCTGTAACTTCTTTGGAGTGGATGGAGAGGGTAGATCCATATTTCTCTCCACCTGTCTTGCGATTTCTCCTTTGATCACCTTGCCAGTTGTACATGTAGCCTGTGGAGTAATCATCCATGTCTCGCATCCATTCACGATGTTTCTTGCTCTGTAGATTTATCAAAATGAGACATACTGTTGGATATATAGATTTCAAAGTCCTCAGTAGATAACACATTTTTTTACTTCTCTGTTATATCATCTAGATTCATTTGTACTGATGCTTTTTCTTTCTGTAGAAACTAAAAAACAACAAAATAATGTCGAACAACAAAATAATGTTGAACGCATATTTGTTTGAGATTTGAACAAATCTGGCGCAAAATTCAGCATTATTCACAAATAGGTCCGGTCTAAGGTGAGAGCGTATCCCTCTTGGTATCCTGTGTGCAAGATGGTATTCGCTCAGGGTAGCTAGATGCAATTCCAGACTAATTAAACGTTTTGATTCATTTTCAAATTTCCTCTTTATATCAGTGGCAGAAAAGGTAGATAAAAAAAGTCACATCTCTCACCTAGTTACGCGGTATTCTCTCCTCGTCTTCCAATGTATAGGAAAACACGTCCGGGTTAACACATCCGGTATTCTGATCCATGTTTTAGGGTCCGATATGTAGAGAAGAAAAGAAAAAAAGCAGCACACATTAAACGCGGGTGCAAATCCTTATGGGGGCCTGTGACCAAGGTCCCAAGTACATATAGAAGAAAAAAGGCAGCACTCCAGATTAGTGAAAAAAAGTGGATGGTTTATTCATCCATCTACCAGCAATGTTTCAGCTCTCTCATTGGAGCCTTTGTCCAGCTGAATAACATGTGCATAGTGGCATACATAAATAGTGCAAACAATTTCATAATCACAAATCAATGATTACCAATAAAGTGCAAGTGCATCAGGAATATAGCAATATTAAAAGTACAATTCATCTATCATCATGATTATATCTAAATTGATTGTGAACATCGTCATATAAAGTGCATAGCGTGATCCGTACAGTGGAAAAATCTTAGGGAGGGAATCGGGATTACATTACTGTGATACCCTGATGCCTGTCCCTAGCGCGGTGGGATTTTGACATGGAGCGGACATGCTGACAGGTCTGGCCAGTGAGGTGTATACGGTCTGAACCGCCGTGATGCCCCCCTGACACAGACATTCTAGCACGGAGACTGGTGGTTACCCGCCGATCTTCCGTTTGTGGATCAGCTTTTGTCTGCTGAAAACTGCGGAGCTTTGGACACTTTGAGTGTGTCTTTGCAATTCTGTATAGGGAACTTGCCGGCCTGTATGGGCATGAGCATGCGCCCTGCTAGAAAGTTAGATAGCGGCCATCTGTATTGTGGTTCCCATATTCTCCTATATCACTACGTGTCTCGCGAGAGCACATGGAGCGGCGCATGCGCAGACCGTCCTTCCGGACGCCAGCAGACTCCACCATGTCTCCATGACTCAACGTGACCCATCCAAAGTTTTTTAAGGTTTTAATCAACTTGTGATTGTTATGCACTGTGTACACTTTATACGTCGATTGGCAATCATGTATGTTTATTGATTTTTCCACTGTACGGATCACGCTATGCACTTTATATGACGATGTTCACAATCAATTTAGATATAATCATGATGATAGATGAATTGTACTTTTAATATTGCTATATTCTTGATGCACTTGCACTTTATTGTTTAATCATTGATTTGTGATTATGAAATTGTTTGCACTATTTATGTATGCCACTATGCACATGTTATTCAGCTAGACAAAGGCTCCAATGAGAGAGCTGAAATGTTGCTGCTAGATGGGTGAATAAACCATACACTTTTTTTCACTAATCTGGAGTGCTGCCTTTTTTCTTCTATATATATAATATCAATGAAAAAGACCGGCACTCGCTGTTGATAATTCTTTCTTTGTATTTATTCAGTCACATGTACAGGCAATAAGTGACGCGTACTCTCTGTATAGATGCAGTTTTACTACTTCCAATGTCAGCCCGTACTATCTTATCACGTATATTTGTGGCTCTTTTGAAGCACATCATAGGTGGTAGTTTAAACTCCACTACTTGTGGGTATGACTTTGACACTACATTCCAATGTTTATTTATTATCCCTCTCAATCTCTGAGACCATGGATGATACTTGACTACATTTGCGCAAGGATGACAAGCAAATTCGTGAAGCGTTCCATATTTTAATTTCTTTCCTAGACACGTGGGTAATTAAGGGAGACACAGGTGGGTTATACACGGATCTATTTACAAAAAATACAGATCGAAATAGCTTACTCATGTATACTAGCAACCACCCAGCAGCCACAAAAAAATCCCTCCCCTTTTCCCAATTTCAAAGGGTTAAGCGCATAGTGGGCACAGCTGAATTATGTAAGGAAAGATTAGACGAAATGAGCCAGAAATTTAAGGAGAGAGGTTATCCCGATCACTTATTAAAAGAACAAAGGAACCGAGTTGAGATAAAACAACAGGATAAGCCCCTAAAAGAACCACGGATTCCACTTGTAGTCAAGTATCATCCATGGTCTCAGAGATTGAGAGGGATAATAAATAAACATTGGAATGTAGTGTCAAAGTCATACCCACAAGTAGTGGAGTTTAAACTACCACCTATGATGTGCTTCAAAAGAGCCACAAATATACGTGATAAGATAGTACGGGCTGACATTGGAAGTAGCAAAACTGCATCTATACAGAGAGTACTGGCTACTCCTAAAATGGGAACTTTTCCCTGCTTAAATTGCGTACACTGCTCTAGTGTGATTAAGGGTACACACTTTACACATCCACAATCTGGCGAACGCATACCTATAAAAAAAAATTTCACCTGTGACAGTCGTTTTGTTATATATATTTTAAAGTGCCCCTGTGGTCTATTGTACGTGGGAGAGACTTCCACTAGGATGAAAGACAGACTTAGTAATCATAAGTCCACCATCCGCAAGCAAAATTTATTATTTCCTGTACCATTCCACTTCCATGCACATAGACACACAGTGGCACAGTTGCGTTACCAGATTATAGACAGTGTACCCCTTCCACGTCGGGGTGGAGATAGGAACAAGTTATTGCTGCAGAGGGAGGCTTATTGGATACATCGATTACGAACGATTGAGCCCCACGGACTCAACCGGGAGTATAATGTACAAAGCTTCCTCTGATAGATCACCTTGGTATAATAATATTTTTCTCAGGATAATAATTTTTCTATAATGTTATATTTTTGAGTATTTCAATAGTGCAATTAAAAACAAATAAAAAACTTTAAAACAAAAAATAAAAATAAAAAATAAAAAACAAAATAATGAAAATAATAATTTTTTGACAAAAATATCCTTTGTAAGAAAATAAATGGATTTTTTTCTATATATTATTTACAGCGAACATAATGAAGGAAGAAAGAAGTAAGGAACAAACTAAAGTGAATTTAAAGGAACTCATATGTTTTCGTTTTAACACTGATTAATGGGTGTGGTTTTCTGTGTGATGTCATTTCTCTGTGTTTGGGCGCTCTATTTAAACATGAAATGTTCTTTGTATGATGATAAGTCTGAGGAAGGTGCGGCAGCACCGAAACGCACGCGTCACTTATTGCCTGTAAATACAAAGAAAGAATTATCAACAGCGAGTGCCGGTCTTTTTCATTGATTCTACATTGGGACGCCATCCCATAGACTCGTGCACCGTGACCATATACAGCAGTGCCGACCTGTGATTATTATATAATATATATATATATATATATATATATATATATATACTGTATATTCCTGCGTATAAGACTACTTTTTAACACATGAAAATCTTCTCAAAAGTCGGGGGTCGTCTTATATGCCGGGTATGGCGGGCGCTGCAGTGCCGGGACGCCCGCATTATCAACAGAGAGAGCCCGGGCTATTGCCTTGTATCCCCAGCAGCTGAGAGCTGTGATGTAACCCACGGCATATGCCCCCCCTGCGCTGTACCTTGTATACCGCCCCCTGCTCTGTACCTTGTATGCTCCTTGTACCGCCATCCTCCCGGCCGCTCGCATCTCGCTCCTACGCATGTGCGAGATCTCCGTGCGGCGTATATAAGTGCGGCGCAGATGTGCATATGTGAATGTGAATATGAAGAATAACATAACAAAAACATGTTCAGGGTATAGGTGGCACATGTTTAGGGTCTGGGAGGCAGGGACGGAGGACAAGGAAGGTGGTTGGATGCAGGGATGGTGGTGATACCATGGGATGGCGGTGGTACCTTGGGATGGTGGTGGGATGCAGGGATGGCAGTGGTATCTAGGGATGGTGGTGGGATGCAGGGATGGCAGAGGTACCCAGGGATGGTGGTGGGATGCAGTAATGTACTGCTGTGTGTTGAAAAAGGGGTAGTCTTATACGGCGAGTATATCCCAAACTCTATATTTTCAGTGTAAAAGTTGGGGGTCGTCTTATACGCCCAGTCGTCTTATACGCCGGCATATATATATACACTGCTCAAAAAAATAAAGGGAACACAAAAATAACACATCCTAGATCTGAATTAATTAAATATTCTTCTGAAATACTTTGTTCTTTACATAGTTGAATGTGCTGACAGCAAAATCACACAAAAATTAAAAATGGAAATCAAATTTTTCAACCCATGGAGGTCTGGATTTGGAGTCACCCTCAAAATTAAAGTGGAAAAACACACTACAGGCTGATCCAACTTTGATGTAATGTCCTTAAAACAAGTCAAAATGAGGCTCAGTAGTGTGTGTCGCCTCCACTTGCCTGTATGACCTACCTACAACGCCTGTGCATGCTCCTGATGAGGTGGCGGACGGTCTCCTGAGGGATCTCCTCCCAGACCTGGACTAAAGCATCTGCCAACTCCTGGATAGTGGATAGAGCGAGACATGATGTCCCAGATGTGCTCAATTGGATTCAGGTCTGGGGAACAGGCGGGCCAGTCCATAGCATCAATGCCTTCGTCTTGCAGGAACTGCTGACACAAGAGGTCTAGCATTGTCTTGCATTAGGAGGAACCCAGGGCCATCCGCACCAGCATATGGTCTCACAAGGGGTCTGAGGATCTCATCTCGGTACCTAATGGCAGTCAGGCTGCCTCTGGCGAGCACATGGAGGGCTGTGCGGCCCTCCAAAGAAATGCCACCCCATACCATTACTGACCCATTGCCAAACCGGTCATGCTGGAGGATGTTGCAGGCAGCAGAACGTTCTCCACGGCGTCTCCAGACTCTGTCACGTCTGTCACATGTGCTCAGTGTGAACCTGCTTTCATCTGTGAAGAGCACAGGGCGCCAGTGGCGAATTTGCCAATCTTGGTGTTCTCTGGCAAATGCCAAACGTCATGCACAGTGTTGGGCCCTCATATCACCCTTATGGAGTCTGTTTCCTACCGTTTGAGCAGACACATGCACATTTGTAGCCTGCTGGAGGTCATTTTGCAGGGCTCTGGCAGTGCTCCTCCTGTTCCTCCTTGCAGAAAGGCGGAGGTAGCGGTCCTGCTGCTGGGTTGTTGCCCTCCTACGGCCTCCTCCATGTCTCCTGATGTACTGGCCTGTCTCCTGGTAGCGCCTCCATGCTCTGGACACTACGCTGACAGACACAGCAAACCTTCTTGCCACAGCTCGCATTGATGTGCCATCCTGGATAAGCTGCACTACCTGAGCCACTTGTGTGGGTTGTAGACTCCGTGTCATGCTACCACTAGAGTGAAAGCACCGCCAGCATTCAAAAGTGACCAAAACATCAGCCAGGAAGCATAGGAACTGAGAAGTGGTCTGTGATCACCACCTGAAGAACCATAATTTCCACCTGTTGTCTATCCCATTTTCACAACAGCATGTGAAATTGATTGTCACTCAGTGTTGCTTCCTAAGTGGACAGTTTGATTTCACAGAAGTGTGATTGACTTGGAGTTACATTGTGTTGTTTAAGTGTTCCCTTTATTTTTTTGAGCAGTGTATATATAAGAAAAAAGAGAAAAAAGCAGCACACAAAAAGCAATATACGGGTGCAAAAATCCTCCTGAGGGACCTGAGACCAAGGCTCCAAGTGTAGATGAAAGAGCAAAAAGAAGGCAGCACTCCAAGTTTTGGAGTGCTGCCTTCTTTTTGCTCTTTTATATATATATATATATATTCTTTGTGGGAAAATATTCAGCAAAATGTGTATTTTACACATTTATATCTCTGCAATTTCTGACTTCAGTTGAACATGGGGCTGTCTTATCAGTAATTGATATCAGTCACTGTGTAAGTGTGTAAACATAGATAGCTGTTAGTCACTGATAGCTGTACATGGTGAGGTGTTATCAGTGATTGATAGTATTCTCTGTGTAAGTGTGTATACAGATATAGCTGTCATTTACTGATAGTTGTACACAGGGGAGTTTTTTTCAGTGATTGATAGCATTCTCTGTGTAAATGTGTATACAAGGATAGCTGTCAGTCACTGATAGCTGTACACGGTGGAGGTGTTATCAGTGATTCATAGAATTCTCTGTGTAAGTGTGTATACAAAGATAGCTGTCAGTCACTGATAGCTGTACACAGGGGAGGTGCTATCGGTGATTGATAGCATTTTCTGTGTAAGTGTGTATAGAGAGATAGCTGTCAGTCACTTATAGCTGTACATGGGAGGCATTATCAGTGATTGATAGTATTCTCGGTGTCAGTGTGTATACAGAGATAGCTGTCAGTCACTGATAACTGTACACGGGGAGGCAATTTCAGTGATTGATAGCATTTTCTGTGTAAGTGTGTATACAGAGATAGCTGTCAGTCACTGATAGCTGTACACGGGGAGGCATTATCAGTGATTGATAGTATTCTCGGTGTAAGTGTGTATACAGAGATAGCTGTCAGTCACTGATAGTTGTACACGAGGGAGGTGTTATCAGAGCAGAGGTTGTACTGTATAAATTACAAGTTTTACTGAATCTTTTCCCACAAAGAATATATATCAGTTTGCTCAGCTCATCCTAATCTATAACGTGTTGCCTGCAGATTGCCCTGCATTTTGTGTTGACGGGTACTCTTTAAATGTAAGTTAGAGTCCACTTACCTTGCCCCGTGCTATATAATGACTACATAAATATGCCTGCTTTGCAGATGTCACAGGTGGTATGCAGAAGCACTTTGCTAGTGCTTTGGCTAGTATTTCAGACACCTTGCTATGTGTCTAAGTGTTGAGACACTGTATATCAGCCTTATGGATAACTCATTATAATGCTGCAGATGGAAAATGTGTAGAACAAAAGCCTTTGTCATCATCTGCCAATATAATTTTCCCTGTAAATGAGGGTTGTAATACACATTATACAGACATAACAATGAATGATGGGTTTCAGCAGAATATATTGTATATCCAAACCCTATGTCAAGCTGTGTGTTGAGGAACACGTATGCCTGGGTCGCTTTTATGTACACAGCACATAATATCCAGATGTATACAACAAACCAGTCTACCTCTGTGCAAACATAGTACACATCCTGGTTTGTTTCTCGACAGACTCTTTTACCTTTAAATTGAGAGAGCTTTGATAAAATAGGAGTCATCAGAGAGGAACAGCTAGTTACCAAGGAGACTCCCTGATGAATCAGAGAGACGGACTGGTACCGGAGCTACACATTCTGTATCTCCTTAATTCAAAGGAGCTCACATTTTTTACACCGGAAAAGACTGTTTTAGGCATCCACAGAGCATGGCTTTCTGCTGACAAATACGACTGTAGCCTTAATCGTGTCTGGAAGGCTTGTTTGTTTCTTTTGTGGGAAAGAGACAGCAGGAAGAAACCTTGCTTCTCTGTGAAGGAAGAAGAAAGAGATTGTAGCAATGAGTGTTTTCCTTGGATCGAACTTGGATGTGCGAGAACAAATACAATCCAAGGACATTATAGGCTAGCCGGAGCATACATAGGTGGAAAATGAGATTATTGATGTTATTATAGATATGGACAATGCGATGCAGAGGCTAGGGGTGTGAAATACCTCCTATTCTCTTTGCTGCAGTGCATGGGATTTATGTTTAAGTCAAGGATCTCCTGAACACATCAAATTTCTCTATGGCCCTCTGGACTAGATCTCCACTGGTTAACCTAAGTCCTGCATTTTTCAGGCACTTACTTGTTTGCTAGGACCTCAGGAGAAAAACGTGTTTTTTTATTTTATTTATTATTTAATGGAATCTATTTGCATTTCGAAATTGGAGCCTGCCCCTTTAACTGTGTTGTATCTGTGAAGTGACACGGTGACAGTGCTAAGGACATCAATATTGCATATTGTCTGATGACGCTCACATTTTTCTGACAGGATACAAAAGTTACTTACCCAATACAAAACTACTGTAAGTCTTCTTCGGATGAGGGGAATTATTCTTTCCATGGAGCAGATTTACAAGGAAATCTACAAAAGAGATTCAAAGATCAGTGACCATAGAAGCAAAGAAGCCTTCAAACATGCGGAGATCAGTGCATTGTAAAAGAAAGGTAGGTTGCCATTTCTTTATTAATTGCTAACAGTCATCAGCGTATATCGGGTTAGGCTTGTTTGTGTATGATGTTTGCATGTGTAAGATGCCATTATCTCCGAAGAAATCTACTCTTAGCACCTCATCACATCTGGTATTATTTTAAATATGTACTGAAAGTAGTTGCTTATAGCAAAAATGTCAAACTTTGGGTTAAAAAAGAATTGACCTTTATGACAACTGATTGGTACCAGGTGCAACTTAACTTTGAAGCCTGCATTATCTTGTGGAAGTTGCATTAATTGTACGCTGTCCCACCTTATGCTACAATGCTGGGTCAAAAAAAAAGGACCAACACAGTTTACCCGGTGTATGGTCAGCGTCTACAACAATGTCATTTGTGTTTGTCCCCAAAGTAGGAGTAGACTTCTGCAGTGTCTTCAGGTTTAGATGTTGATCCTGCTTGCTAAGTTTCTAGAAACATGGCAGCCAAGCGTACAACTTAATAAAATAGGAACAAGGCCAGATCAATGATTGTTTTATTGGAAGGTGTAAATGAAAGTGAAGCTTGTGTGTAGTACTAATGAATGCAGCAGCCTGGGCTGCATTACAGCAATTTCTCATCAGCTATGGCCTAAGGCTGGAGTTTTAAAAGGGACCTATAGACCTCGTGACAAGGTCCCCATCAACCCATGATGTCCAGTGTCATTTTAAATATTTTATAATTATTCTAAAATACATACATGGTTGTCTGAATTTGGCTTTCGAGGTAACTGGTATGGTGAAGATAATATTTTTCTTTATCTATTAGGCTCATTACTATCCCATTTTTCTTCAGAAAGCCATATGTAAATTATTTTTGAATCCGCAGCTCATAGTTTATAGGATATGGTGCATTACAACATGGCCCCCAAGAGATGTTCTCAGGAACCGTTGCATGAAGGGAAAATGTTATTATCTATGCTCGTCATTACAGGCTATCAATGTGGGGACAAGCATGCAGCAATTTTAAATATACAAATCCCTGCATATCCAATGTATTACAAAAATGGGATGATGGCTGAGCTCATCTAGGTAGCTATAAAGTTACTACAAAGTTTGGAGCCCCTTTTGATGTTATTATAGATGCAATATTTAATAGAATAATATACTCAGTAAATACATGCAAAGAATCCTGCCCCAGTGTAGTCAACAAATAAATTCCATCTGGTAAAAGCACTGGAGTATCTTCGTATGGATGTGTCAACACTGTCGTATCTGAGCAAAGTGTTCATTATTTTCATCTGTCATTTTCTAAGAATATGGAGAGGAGCATTTCTGTTAACATCCCTGCTGATTTGAATTATATTTTATGGTGGCTGTTGCCTTTCTTTTCACCATTAAAGTATACATTTATAAGATAAAAATTGTGAGTTCTCAGTAGTGGATACCTTTTAATTTCTAAAGCCTTTACATGGGCAGTTATCGGGATGAAAAGTTCCTAGGAATGCTCATTCCCGATAATTGGCCCGTGTAAAGGTGCCATCAATCACCCAATGAAAGAGCTAGCACACATTTGGATGAAAGCATCATTGAGACAGGCTTAAAAATAACTGTTTTTGGGCAGCAGGTCGTCCTGTGTAAACAGATCTGCTGCCCAGAAACAATGATTCTCTATGGGAATGAGCAATAGCAATCACTGATCCCCATAGAAAGGAGATGATTTCTGCAAGCTAAGACAGCTCTCACCTCCTCGGTGGAATCTGATTGGTTGCTATGGGCAACTAAGCCAGATATACTTTACATCAGTTTGATAAATGACCTATTTGTCATCACCTATTCAGTTAGCCATTAAAAAGGTATCAACTACTGAAGATTTTTTGTCTCTATCTGCTGGTTAATGCGGTGCATAGACTTTCTTTCATTTGTCTAATATTAAGACAGTATAAACTTGGACAGGTACCACATTTATCGTGGTTCATGCTCAATGATAGATTTGATGTTTTGTTATACACTGTTGTGTAATTTTACACCACCTTTTGGTTGGCTTACTTTTCAGCAAGATTGTATGCCAAATCTTTAGAGCAAGGAGATACAACTCCAACCTTTCAATAAACCACCCCACTTTCCTGCTAAGCCACCCCCATATATTAATTGTGGCACAAAAGTGTTTAAGACACTTGGGTGTCATTTATCATGCTGTAATACGTCTATATTAGTCTGTCTCAGACGTAGAAAAAGGTCTAAATGTAAGACAGCTAGGAAGCTGTCTTACATTTAGAACTGGCTCTGGATACACCAAAGTTATGGAGAGGCTGGTGCCTCTTCATAACTTTGGAGGATCCACCGCCAGCCTAGGGCTTTATTAAGACCAGAGTCTAAAATGCTGGTCTTAATAAATGCGCCCTTTAATGAATGTGTCACGTAGCAGATTGAGTTAGAATTCTGGCAAATTCTCATTACTAAATCCGCCACAAGAACTTCTCTTAGGCTCTGCAATGGATTAGAAATGAAAGCCTTGATGGAAACCGTGATGCTGTTGTGAACAGAGCCTAATCAATTGGTGCGTACTATGCAAGTAGTACAACATAAAGGCTTGAATCACACTGCAATTTCCTTAGCATTTTTTGAGCCAAAGCCAGAAGTGGATTCATAAGGAATATGAAATATAAGGGAAGGACTTGTTTGTTTTCCTGCTGGATCCCCTTCTGACTTTGGCTCAAAACATCAAGTCTCAAACTGCATCAAAACATTCATCTGTGATTACAGCCTAATCATAGGTCCTTAAAATGTTCTCAGTCAAGTCAAGCCACTTTTACCAGCACCAAGAGAATTGTCAATGCTATGCTTTAAATAAGGAGTGGCAGTAATTGGTGGGAGTGTGTCTCGGTCTCTCCCGTGACAGATGTCAGGAGATCAAGGTGACTGGAGGAGAGTGGAGGAATCTAACAGCCTCTTTGATTACTCTTGATTCAGTGTTGTTGTTGTTAATGACCACATCCCTTGTTTCAGGTGTAGCTTAGTAGTCATTACTTCTACCCTATTTAGTCTTACCGCACCCTTCTGACTGTGCGGTAAGATAGCTTCATTTGGTTTTGGAGAGCTGGTGTGTGGTCCTCTCTGGAGTTCCTGATTGTCCATCTCACCACAGAGGTTAAGTGTCGCGTTTGTTTGTGTTTTTTTTTCCCTTCCTTGTTGGTTGTTACTAGGCCTCAGGAAGGCGCTTGTTTCTTCATCTGGGAAGGAACGGGTTGTCTCAGCCCTGCCAATATCCATAGGGCTCTTTAGGGTCTCCAGGGTCCCAGGTTACAGGGTATGGGAATTCTTACCTTCAAGGGGTGCCCATACGGTTAGGAGTCAGAGCCAGGAGTAGGGTTCTCTAGAAGGTGACCTTTTCCTTTCCCTAGCATTGAGGCCTAGTGGCTTTCCCTTTCCCTCCTGGTTGTCACTTGTCAGTGTGGTGTTTCCTCCCATTCCTCCGTGACAGAGTGTGGTTGGTTAGCCAGAACTGACTGGAACATTGACCAAGATCTAAATGCAGAATGTTGACTTACATTATGATGAGACCTGTGACACAAATTGTAACACCAGAGCTGGTCTCGCCCATGCTTTTGATAAATCTCTCCTATCTCTTCTTTCCATGGTCCATCAGTGTCTAAAATGTACTGCATTTCTTAAACCCACGTTTCTTTAATAAGAGCTCAGCAGTGGTGTAAAACATGGTGATTCCTACAGGGCTGTTTTTTCTAAGCAAATCATAGTTAAAGAGAACGTGTCACCTTTCCTGACATGCCTGTTTTAGTCACACTTGTACTCCCCCATAATTGAGGATCATCATACTGTAAATCTGTGTTTCTCTATTATTCCTGCCAGAGGTTTATGAATGAATTGCAAGCAGCCAGCAATTAAAGTCCATCTCGGTGTTACCACAGAGTAGAAAGTGTGTCCCTGCACAGTCTGACACTATTCAATCAGTGCTGCCAGTGTCAGACTATGCAGGGGCAAATCCCTAACTGGTAACACCCAGTTGGACTTCTATTGCAGACTGTTAGCAATGAATTCATAAACTTCTGTTATGGATAATAAAAGAATGGCACAGCACAGAGAAATAAAAAGATTGTTATTGCACAAAGAATGCAAGTGTTTACTAAATCAGACTAGTCAGGCGATAGGTCCTCTTTAAGCCTACGATAACAGGCCGAGTATGAGCTCAAGTTTTTTCCTGTGGAAATACTAATTGTATCCTGAACACAAGTAAGTTATCTGTGACACACATTTCTAAAAGTTTGAAACAAGAGTTATAAATGCTGAATAAACAAAGCAGGAACAAGTTATGTCATAGGACAAACAGTGGTCAACATTTTTAAATCATCTGTAATTTTTAGATTGTGTAAACTTATTCCAGGCTGTCTGGAGATGTACTAAATCTATCACAGTGGTGCACGCTATGTGGTAGATTTGGGGCATCTTGCTATAATGTATCACTGAGGACAAGGACCTAAAAAAATTAGGTCCTTGCCCTCAGTGATACATTATATACATTAGCAAGGATCAATTGCCAATATACCTTCAGTCATTACTTAACGGCATCTTGCTATAAGCTGCATTTGAGCAAACAAAAAAAGGGCTGTGGGGTTTCGCTCTGGTAGATAGGGTAAGTGGGCGGAATACAGAGGCAAAATACAAGTTCTTAACTGGAAATATCAGTGTTTATTCACACTTGAGGCAATTGCACAAAACAGCACGTAACTTTGCAGTCTTGGTGTTAATTCACACACAATGGAAAGTTCATATTATACAAGTCATCTTGCTGGCAGTTCTGCCTCCAGTAGTCCACCGCAGGTTTTAGGGGGCCTGTTTCCCCAGCATGCGGCTCTCAGCCCTTCAGCATGGCACAAAGCCTTAGATCCCAAAAGCAGAGACATCTCTGCTGAGCCCAGCTGCCTATTTAAGGACAGCCAGGTGCTGCCAAAACCCGGACCGGCACTTAAACTCCGGTCCGGTATTTGACCTCACCTGGCTGGAAACCAGCCCAGCCGCACATGCTGGGTGGAAAATACCTGCCTTTCCAGACACAACTCCTCACTGAGTCATAGAGCACACAAGAAAATAGGCAAAAAATTCGCACGACAACCTAAGTAAATCTGCACCATTATTTCTAAAGGCAGAGATGCAAAGTCCTGAAAACTCTTGACCATGGCCACCATACTGTATGTTCCTCTAATAATATCTTAGAACCTTTAACCCTCATATCTTAATTTTGAGGGATTCATTATTTAATATCAAGGTGAAATGTCTAATAGTAAACATGATTCATCCTATTGTACACTGAGTGAATCTATGGGCATGTGATTGCCAATACCAAGTGTTACAAAGTGTCAGACAATCCAAGTAGGCAATAAGAGCAATGGCACATTACCAGGACAGAGAGGCTAGTCAAGGGACAGTTGCAAAGCTGGTAACAGAAAGTGCAAAGTAATACAGAATTAGAATATATGGTCATCATTAGTGATCAGCATCAAATATACAGTAATAGAATCAGCATGTAGAAGAGTAGTCATTAGGCACGTGTAACTCATATACAGCTTCTTGGCAATCTTTTCACATAGTGTCGCACAGTGGTGCACTTTACTCTCAATCAGCAATTGTATGTATTGAAGATCTTATATAGAGGTGACGAAATATCACAGTTTGGGCTACCTGACAATTATGAAGTAAATGCACTTGAAGCTAAGAATATGTGTGTGCAGAGTTTTTTCCATCATATTATTGTATTAGACCATACTCTTCCACCTCTGAGATAGTTGTGTGCCACCCAACCATATAGAGGAACATGGCATTACCAAATGCAGCCTCTCTGCACTTGGGTTATTCTTATCAGTAGTTGAATATGCCTATAAAATGCTACTACTGTGAAGAGTAGATCACTTCACAACCACAAATTTACTTTATGATTAGTAAATGTTCACCTCCATCCATGATATCAGGGTTTCATTTTCTTACAGAATAATCCAGTGCTGAGATGCTTCCAATAACAAAAAGTATCCCTTATTTTTTTTTATTTGTCCATTTTCCCAGCTATGGAAAGTGGTAATTTCTTAGAATAGACACTGGTAACGCAGTGACACTATCACAATGAAATGTTCCATAAAATCCGATAATGGAAATTGTATGCATTTCGGTATCATAATAAGAATCATTAATTCTGTTCTCTTCATGATACATACTGTTCTCTGATGGGCTCTTCACTTCTATGCTGTTCGCTAAGTTGTCTGCAGCAGATATTACTCAAATGTAGCAATTGTCAATAATTTTGACGTAGCATGTGATTTAGATAGCTTCATCTAGCTGTCACTAAACTAGCACAGAATGTATTATTTATCCAGTATAATGTCCTCCAAGTGTTTTTAGCTGTTATCTGCCTGAAGCAGAATAGTACTCATTTATTTATCCAGTGTTTGACTTTATAATTAAATAATCAAGAATAAAATGGTGTTAAAAAATATACTGCAAATACTTCCTGCTATGTTAATTATGGCAGACTGTCAAAACTAGCTACAAAATTAAAGAAAAAAAATAAAGAAAAAAAATATTGCCATCTGTGATTTTCTTACAGACAGAATCGCTAAATTTCTCAATTTAAATGTATTTATGCCTAAATAGCCATTTTTATTTTAGGGATTTAATAGGGCAATGGATTGTAAGGCACATAACTGGATGCAGCACTACAGTGAATACTCTTATGGTATACTGTACCCCTATAAGTAATGAATTGATGCATAGAAATGTATGATTTTGAATTATATTTTTATCACTTTGCTTTAAAAAGCATTTGTCATCTGAAAGTGTAATAATTTACTCTCTCTTCTCAGAAATGAGATGGATATAATCCACACTTAGGCACATTCTGCACCATCTCCATCAATCTGATTTTAATCATTTTTGTCTAGACGTAATTTTGCAAGAAAGCTCCCAAGACAATTGCTACCATTTGGAATAGGGCACTCTGGTTAATGTACGTGTTGTATGCAAAATGATTAATATTGCATATACTGTATATGTTTATTCTACCAACATATTCATATGGAGGGGCTGCCTGTACTAGATATTTCCTTCCATAGAACACAGTGACCTTACTAATGAGATGGCTATACCCAGCTCAGGACCCCCCTCTATTAACTTTCTGCCTTGGGAGACCACAAAAATCCATTGAAAGCAAAGCTACTGATTACAATGAGTACAATCAGTCGGATTCTTATTACAGTTACAATGCTTTATATAAAACAGTACTTCAACAGTCCCCCCAACATGTAACAGCCAGTTGAAGATACTGTGATGGCTGTTGCACCTAAACATCAGTTTTTGTATGTGGAATAAAACACTTTCCATACAGACTATGGGGGTAATTTAGTATCAGATATATGGCTTTCTGGTGCATATCTGTCGCAGGTCTAAAAGTTATTTGCTCAGCAATCTGTGACTTTTCCCCACTCACTCCAGGTCTAAAAATAGGGGGTGACGTGGGTGAGGAAGGGGCCAGACCAGTAGGCCCATCTCATTTATGATTTTCTAGCCTGTTTTAGATGTAGAAAGTGGTCTAAATTTAAGCCAGCAAGGAATCTGGCTTACATTTAGACTGGCGGTGGATGCTCCGAAGTTATGTAGAGGCCAGCCCCTCTTCATAACTTTGGCTGATCCACCCTCTGTGCACGGGGTTATTAAGTTATTATTAAATGACCCCCTAGGGATGTTAGCAAAAAATATAAATACAGTAGGAATGAGTATGGTATTTAGGAAGAAATAAATAGATAAAATGTGCTATTACTATCTTAAAGGGCTTCTGTCACCCCACTAAAGTCATATTTTTTTTTGGGCTTGTTAAATTCCTTATCCTGCGATATATGAAAATATAAGGGTCTTACTTACTTTCCTGCAGCAGTTTCTTATAAAAACGAACTTTTATAATATGTAAATTAGGTCTCTACCAGCAAGTAGGGTGTCTACTTGGTGGACGCCGCCGCAAAAAAACGCCCCCTCGTCGTGTTGATTGACAGGGCCAGCCGCGATCTCCTCCTCCGGCCGGCCCTGTCAGCATTTCAAAAATCGCGCGCCTGTGTTGATTCGGCGCAGGCGCTCTGAGATGAGGAGGCTCGCCTCCTCAGAACTCCCTCAGTGCGCCTGCGCCGATGACATCACCGAAAGAGAAGATGTCATCGGCGCATGCAGATGTTTGTCTGGGTTGGATTCAAATCCTGGACCTCAGAACCGCAAGGTGATGGTGCTAACCACTCAGCTATCACGCTGATTACCATAGTTCTTGATATATTAAACCCTCCTACTACAAACTGCCACAATATTAAATACTTTGATACATTATCTCAAATTTGGAAAGGTTCAACTCAAGGTAATAGAATGGAACAAAATAACATGATGCACCCTATCATAAATGTGTGCATTAGCTTGGTAACTCATGTGGTCAATTTAGAGTTAGATAAGAAAGCCATTTAGGTTGTAAGATTTTATGGCCAGGGACCTCCTTGCTTTGCTTCATCATTGGTTTGATTTTTATTTTACTTGTTTGTTACTTTCCCAATTGTAAAGGCTACTTCAAATAAGCCGACGATCTGGTCAGTTTTCAGGAAGGAGCATTCCTAGTAACATTTGTTGAAGATAATTGCCCTGCTGATCACCCGATGAGCAAGCAAACGATCATTCATAAGGTGAAAGCATCGTTGATGCAGACACCTAAATTACTGGACAGCAGATTGTGCTGTATAAACAGGGATCTGCTGTTCGGAAGCAATGAATCTGGATGGGGACAAGTGATTGCAGCAGTGATCGCTCATTCCCATACAGCAGAGGTGATTGCTGCATGTAAATGCAGCTCTCACCCCTGCTCAGGATCAGACAGTTAACAAACTTTCCATTCTCGATGACTGCCTGCACAGTAAGCCCATGTAAAGGGGCCTGAAAGTGCTGCACAGATCTTGAAATCCATGAGGAATTGATCCAGAAAGTATATTGTAAAATTGTAGTTTTACATTATAAAAGTTGCTAGCATTATTCGCTGACATCCTAATACTCCTTAAAGGTCCAGACTCATATTTAATTATTTAGCGCCCTCATATTCCACAGTGCTTCACAATCAGGATAGAAATTCCTATCAGGAGCTTGATAGGAGCGCACTAAATCTCCCATAGGCCACAATGTTAAATCATTGCATTCTATGGAAGAAGTTGTCAGATCATGTTAAAGTCCTCTATGGGACTTAAAATAAGTGTAAAAAAAAGTTTTTTTAAATAAAAAAATAAATATATAAAAATTCAAATCACTCCTCTTTCCCCATTTTAAAAATAATCAATGAAAAATAAAGATGATTAGTATTGCCACATCTGAACAAGCCTGTACTATTAAAATATATTATTTTTTTTAATTTGTATGGTGAAAATGTAATGAAAAAAAATCTAAATTTTTGTTGTCACTTCACCATCCAACAAATTATTTAAAAAGTGAACAAAAAGTGATACATACCCCCAAAAGGTATCAATACAAATAAATAAAAAAAGAATGTATTGTGAAAAATAAGCCCTCAAATAGCTCTGTATGCTTAATTATAAGAAATGGGCGTTAGAATTAAACAATATCAGGAAAAAAATATTTTTTAAAACACAAGAAAAAACTACAAGCATTTAATATCGCTGTAATCATACTGAAAGCTGAAGGAATTTTACCACATGGGAATGCCATAAAAAATGAAAACCATAAAATGGTGGTGGAATTGCTTTTTTTTCCCAATTATACTCCGTTTGGATATTTTTACAGCCCCTCAATATGTTGTATACAATGGGGATCAGCAGCCTCCTGCACTCCAAGTGTTCTGAAACTACAGCTCCCAGAATGCTCCATTCATTTTTATAGGAGTTAGAAGAACAGCCAAGCATATTTGCATGCTGGGAGTTATGGTTTCACAGCAGCTGGAGTGCCGAAGGTTGCTGATCCCTGGTATATAATATTAAAATGTGCCATTAGAAAGTGCAATTTGTTCTGCATAAAAAGCCCTTATATATAAATGTGTGTGAAGGGGGGAAAAAAATGTAGAGCTCCAGGAAGGCAAGGAGGAAAAAAAGGGCAGCTAGGGCAGCTCTAAATCCCGCCCATCAGTGCCGGTGCCATCACCGGGATTCCTGGCAGCCCCATGGAGAGCCCGGTACGTCACTGGATCTCCAAAAAATGCCTTTGCCCTGCGCGATTTAGCATCGGGGCATGAACTGCTCAAATGCTCAAGTCAGGGGGGCTGCCTGGGTGGAAATGGAGGAATGTCCGGGTTCAGCTATGAACCCGGATAACCCCTTTAAGGGGTCATAAATATTTGATTGCCCTTTATTCCTTGCAGATATTCAATCAACAAATTTCCATCCAATGTTTTCCTCATCCACTGTTTGTGCGGGATAGAGTAAGAAACAGAAAGGATACATTATGCAAAGTTAATTGCATTTGATGCATATTGGTTCAGATAATTAATACAGACTGTGTGCACCATGCAGGCATCTAACCTCTACCGAAATTGCTTGCTCAGAAGACGATGCCGCAATAGGCATAAAATGTATGCTTTTGTAGAGATAAGGACATTTGGAAATGCAGCCAACTATTTCTCTCTAGGAATGCAAGGACATGACATGACAACGTGATGTAAATATTCCTGCTTCATTTATGGTTCACTGTAGAAAGAAAATATCAGCAGGAAACAAAACTGAGAAAGTGAAGATAATACAATGAGAAACAGGTTAAAAGGGTTTTCTGAGATTTTTATACTGATGACCTATCCTCAGGATATCTGATCGTGGGGGTCTGAAACCTGGGACCCCCGCCAATCAGCTGTTTGACAAGGCCCCGGTGCTCCTGTGAGAGCTGCGGCCTCCTCTTAGCTTTTCCTAGGCCAGTGACAACATGTTTATCAGTCATGTGGCCTAGGAGCAGGTCAGCCCCAAAAAAGTGAATGGGGCTGAGCATGATACCAGGCACAGCCGCTATTCTATGTACAGCGATGTGCTTGGTAAGCTGTGAAAAGGCCACAGCACTGGTGCCTTCTTAAATAGCTGATCGTCAGGGTTCCCTGGTGTCAGACCCCACCAAACAAATACTGATGACCTATCCTGAGGATAGGTCATCAGTATTAAAATCTCAGAAAACCCTTTTAAGTTAATCTTCTTTATTATCATTAATAATCATTGTTTATGTAAAGAAAGGGTGTCCAACCTGCCACCCAGGGGCCACATAGAGCCATTGTGTGTATGTGCCCCTAACCATCAGAAAGCAGGCATATACAGGATCTCACAAGAGTAAATACACCACTCACATCTTTGTGAATACTTTATCATATCTTTTCATGGGACAACACTGAAGATCTGACACTTTGATACAATGTAAAGTAGTCACTGTACAGCTTGTATAGCAGTGTACCCTTGCTCACAGCCATTAATGTCTAAACCACTGGCAACAAAAGTGAGTAGACTCCTAAGTGAAAATAGCCAAATTGTGCCCAAAGTGTCAATATTTTGTGTGGCCATTATTTTCCAGCACTACCTTAACCCTCTTGGGCATGGAGTTCACTAGAGCTTCACAGGTTGCCACTGGAATCCTCTTCAATCCTCCATGATGACATCACTGAGCTGGTGGATATTAGAGACCTTGCACTCCTCCACCTTCTGTTTGAGGATGCTCCACAGATGCTCAATATGGTTTAGATCTGGAGACAAGCTTGGCCAGTCCAGCACATTTGCCCTCAGTTTCTTTAGCACGGCAGTGGTCATCTTGGAGGTGTGTTTTGGGTCGTTATCATGTTGAAATATTGCCCTGCGGCCCAGTTTCCAAAGGGATTGGATCATGCTCAGCTTCGGTATAAACTGTAGCTCCCCACAGCCAGCAGCACTCATGCAGCCCCAAACCATGACACTCCCACTACCTGCTTGACTGTAGGCAAGACACACTTGTCTTTGTGCTCCTCACCTGGTTGCCATCACACACGCTTGACACCATCTGAACCAAATAAGTTTATCTTGGTCTCATCAGACCACGGGAGATGGTTCCAGTAATCAATGTCCTTAGTCTGCTTGTCTTCAGTAAACTGCTGACTTTCTTGTGTATCATGTTTAGAAGAGGCTTCCTTCGAGGACGACAGCCATGCAGACCAATTAGATGAGCCATGCAGACCAATTTGATGCAGTGTGCGGCGTATGGTCTGAGCACTGACAGGCTGATTTCCCATCCCTGTAACTTCTACAGCAATGCTGGCAGCACTCATACAACCTCTGGATATGACGTTGAGCATGTGCACTCAGCTTCTGTTCCATTAGTCCTGAAAAACATAGAATACGGAGTACTATGCAAGGCCCTTGATCTAGTTCCACCTGACAGAATTGGTATATGGCTGCCTGACATGTATTGCAACTGGAATATTTGGCTGTATAGCTAGAGGTATAAATAGAGAGATTGTAACCCTGCTGTATAGAGCACTAGTGAGACCACATCTGGAATACTGTATCCAGTTCTGGAGACATCACCTACAAAAACATATAGATGAAATGGAGTTGGTGAAACATGGTGGCGGGTCTGTAGCATAAAACATATTAGTAGAGTCTTAGGCACACCTGAGCGTTTTACAGCGCGTTCCCACGCGCTGTAAAACACTCAACAGGCAAAATCCAATGTTTCCCTATGGGCATGGTTCTCACCTGAGCATTTTACAATGCGCTGTAAAACGCCCTACGCCCCAAGAACTACACAAGCTTCTTTGGGGCGTATTGTCGCGCTTATTGTGGCAGTTTTTCATTGGATTAATCACACAAACGCATACAACGCGCGTTTCAAAAATACAAAAACGCCCCAAAATACGCCTCAAAAACACCTGTAAAAAGCGCTTATCGAATACGCTCAGGTGTGAACCCAGCCTTAGTAAACAAAGACTACATGCACACGACCGTATGTGTTTTGCGGTCTGCAAAAAAAACCGGATGCCATTTGTAACAATGCCTAAAACGGACAAGAATAGGACATGTTCTATTTTTTTTGCGGGGCTACAGAACAGACATACTGATGCGAACAGCATACGGTGTGTGGTCCGCATTTTTTGCGGACCCATTGAAATGAATGGGTCCGCATCCTATCCGCAAAAAAATGGAACGGACACGGAAACAAACAACGTTCGTGTGCATGAGGCCTAACTCTGTATAGCCTTGAGGAAAGAAGGGAAAGGGGCGACTAGATTGAAAGATTGAAACCTTTAAATGTTAACCCTTAATGACCCTTGATGTATTAGTACATCATGGCCATCTTAACTAAAGGCACAAACTACTTTTACCGCCACCCCCCCCCTTTCCCCCTGAAGCCCCGATTGCTGTGACTGCCAGGTCAGTGAAGACCAGCCCATCGCAGTGCCAGCAGCGCTGTTAACCATTTATGGTGCTGCAGGGGGTTCAGACGGGGGTAATTGGTGCTGAGTAAATCAGAACCTGTCTCCCCCAAAGGTTAGGCAGGGGACACCAGTATTTGGTATCCCCTGCCAGTGCTGCAATTCACTGGAACCATGCTCAAGCCAATTGCAGAGGTTCTGTGCTTCTCTGTACTTCTGCTTCACTTGCTGGGACTTGTGGTGCACTACTACAGCAAATCAGTGCTTCTCCACTCCAAAGAAGAACAGAAGAAGAAAAAAGAACTTCTGGAACTCCTGCAGTAATTTTTTTCCCCTTCATCTGCAGCAATTTCAGATCCCCAATCGATCCAATACCTGTCCTTCTCCCCCTTCGAGCACCCATAACCACCCACCCCCTGCCGTACTTCCATCTGTGGGTGCCAGTGCAGTAGCTTTTTTAATGTCTTTTAATGTCTTTTTCCAACTATTCTGTATGCAAGCTGTGACTGACAAGCACTGATCAGTGCGATGGTGCTATGTGCCTGATCAGCACCTGTTTTCCATTTTTAGTGCAGCAGTCTTTTTTTTTTCAAAATCATGTCTAGGGGTTAGATACATACATACATTTTTATTTTATTATTTTTCTTTACACGTTGTAAGGCAGTGACAGGCCTTATAGCTATGAGAGGAGATGTATATCTGGATTTTCAGTTCTTTCCCCACAATCATTAGGTCTGAGGTAAGACCAGGTGTGATCATCACATGGGGATAAAACGATCCTCAGAGTTAGAGAAGAGGAGTGTGATACTGGAACAGAGTGCTGCTGAGGCTCTGTGGGTGTGGTCTCAGCCTGGCTAGGCTGAGGGACCATGAGGCTGGGAGATAGCCTGAAGTTTTGGGGAATGCAGCGATGCCTGCGGAACAAGGGTCACAAGGTCAGAGTCGGGAGGACTGCTGGACCACAATCCCCAATGGTCCTCGTATTGACACAGCCTGTTTGGCTGAGAAAGCTGCATCTGATCACGGGTGTGAACTGTGTTATGTGTGAGACAGGGATACATTATTTGTGTAATTGGTAGTGCCTAAGAGGGGGGAAGTTTTTTTTTTTGTTTGCTTTATTTATGCTGGTGTGTGAAGACGCACTGTTTGGACATTAAAGACTTTGGAAGGAAGTTTGTGATGATGATTCCCTGTGAGAAAGGCGATCACTTACAATGTGCTAAATCACACACACACACACACACACACACACACGCATATAAAAATGGCCCAATCATCCCAGAGAATGTACTCCACTGAAAAGGCATACATAATCATTGCCTCTGAAACTGGGCCTGTCAGCAATGGAGAAGAAGATGCCTTATTCCTCTACACCTCTACTCCCTCATCATTATCGTCACCCGGTGTTGAGGGACCCTCAAAGAGATGCCCTACGAGAGAAACTGAGGTAGCCCCCCAAGTGATCCTTTATGGACCCCTCCTCCTGAAGAATATATGCCCCAAATTCCTGGATTTGTTGCCAGCTCAGGAATCCAGATTGATTGTGCAGGCTTCAGAGAAGTAGATTTTTTCAAAATCTTTTTCTCTGAAGATTTCATAAATTTGATGATGGCCCAAACAACTTTATATGCCGAACAATTTATAACCCAGAATCCCCACATCCTCGTATGCTAGACCCCTTGGTTGGACCCCTGTAAATGCAAATAGAGCTGATTACGTTTTTGGTGCACATGCTGCATATCTGTCTTGTTAAAAAGCCAAATATTAAATATTGGAGTTCTGACATTTTGTACCAGACTCCAATTTACAATATGGAGTGTCCGGCAAAAGATTTGAATCTATTTTGAAATTTTTGTATGACAATGATAATGCACAGTGCCTCCCCCCCCCCCAAAAAAAAAATTACCCACAATATGACCATCTATTTAAAATTAGACTTATCCTGGACCACTTTAACTTCTAATTGCATAGGTGAAAAGGATATTTGCATAGACGAGTCCCTTGTACATTTTATAGGAGGGTTAAAATTTCAGCAGGACAGATACAGCTGAGCTACACTTGATGGTTAACGCGTTAAGTAAAGAATGGCAAGAAAAAGATAACTAACTTCAATGGATTTCAATGGCTTTTGTCACGAGATAACCAAGATAACACTGTGACATATATTATCAGAGTCAAGTTTTACCTGCCCATCAAGCGGGCAAGGTATGGTATTAAAATGTACAAGCTGTGCAAGAGTACCTCCAAGTACACCCAAAGGTTCCGGTTTATGAAGGGAAAGACTCCTGGATTGAACCCCCAGAATGTTGCCCTGGCTTAGGAGTTAGTGAAAAAATAGAGTGGGACTTAATTCACCCACTGTTGGATAAGGGTTGCAACCTCTAGGTGGATAACTATTATACCGTACCAGTATCCCCATATTCATGTCCCTAACATGTCCCTATCAGAGGTACTGTGGCTTGAAGCACAGCACACAAAAATTGGAGAGGCCTCTCTAGATCCCTGGTAGATCAACTTCTCAGAAAATGCAACAGTAGGGCTCTCCATCATGAGAACATGCCGACAAGAGGAATGTCCTTGTACTGATCACCATTCCCACTGACACCAGTTCCTCTGCCCCTGTATGAGGTACCACTACCACTGCCCCCAAACTAGACTGCATCCTAGACTACAACAGGCATATGTACAGGGTTGATCTTTCAGATCAAGTTCTAAAACCATACAGGCCCACTCGAAAAAATAAGGTGTGGTACAAAAAGCTGGCTGTGCACATTGTACAGATGGCACTGTACAATGCGTATGTGTTAAATCGATCTGCAGGCCACACAGGAAATTTCCCTTAGTTCCAAGAAGTTGTCATCAAGGCCCTTATTTTCCAAAATCAGGATGGGGAGGGGCCTAGTACTTCAGGAAGTCATGTGCCTGTGTTGTACCAGGGCAAAATTTCCCTGGTGAAATTCCCCAAACAGGGAGGAAGGGAAGGACCCAAAAAATGCAGGGTTTGTTATAAAAGGGTATATGAAAGGACATCACTGAGAAACCAGGCCTCTGCATAAAAGATTGTTTGCAAAATGCGGTCACTTCTTGGGGTTTTCAATTTCTGGGGACCTCAGGATTTTTTAAATGCTACATGACACCTAGAATCCATGTCTGCTTTCTCAGCCTTGCCATGCGCCCAATATTTGGAGTGCTTTTGGAAACTGTAGAAGTAGGGTAATAACATTTGAGGTTTGTTTTGCTGTTATCCCTTGCTGTTTTACTGGAAAAAATGATTAAAATAAAAAATCTACAAAAAAAGTTACATTTTTAAATTTCACCTCCATTTTGCATTCATTCCTGTGAAACACCTAAAGGAAACAGTTTTGAATATCTTAAGGTGTGTAGTTTCTAACATGGGGTTACTTTTGGGTGGTTTATGTCATGTAAGTGACTTAATAACTGAATTGATCCTTAACCACCTCCGGACCGCCTAACGCAGGATCGCGTTCCGGAGGTGGCAGCGCTGCGCACAGTCACGCATATACGCGTCATCTCGCGAGACGCGAGACTTCCTGTGAACGCGCGCACACAGGCGCGCGCGCTCACAGGAACGGAAGGTAAGAGAGTTGATCTCCAGCCTGCCAGCGGCGATCGTTCGCTGGCAGGCTGGAGATGTGTTTTTTTTAACCCCTAACAGGTATATTAGACGCTGTTTTGATAACAGCGTCTAATATACCTGCTACCTGGTCCTCTGGTGGTCCCCTTTATTTGGATCGACCACCAGAGGACACAGGTAGCTCAGTAAAGTAGCACCAAGCACCACTACACTACACTACACCCCCCCCCGTCACTTATTAACCCCTTATTAGCCCCTGATCACCCCTAATCACCCCTGATCACCCCATATAGACTCCCTGATCACCCCCCTGTCATTGATTACCCCCCTGTCATTGATCAACCCCCTGTAAAGCTCCATTCAGACGTCCGCATGATTTTTACGGATCCACTGATAGATGGATCGGATCCGCAAAACGCATCCGGACGTCTGAATGAAGCCTTACAGGGGCGTGATCAATGACTGTGGTGATCACCCCATATAGACTCCCTGATCACCCCCCTGTAAAGCTCCATTCAGATGTCCGCATGATTTTTACGGATGCACTGATACATGGATCGGATCCGCAAAACGCATCCGGTCGTCTGAATGAAGCCTTACAGGGGCATGATCAATGACTGTGGTGATCACCCCCCTGTCATTGATTACCCCCCTGTAAAGCTCCATTCAGATGTCCGCATGATTTTTACGGATGCACTGATAGATGGATCGGATCCGCAAAACGCATCCGGACGTCTGAATGAAGCCTTACAGGGGCATGATCAATGACTGTGGTGATCACCCCATATAGACTCCCTGATCACCCCCCTGTCATTGATTACCCCCCTGTCATTGATTACCCCCCTGTAAAGCTCCATTCAGATGTCCGCATGATTTTTACGGATCCACTGATAGATGGATCGGATCCGCAAAACGCATCCGGACGTCTGAATGAAGCCTTACAGGGGCGTGATCAATGACTGTGGTGATCACCCCATATAGACTCCCTGATTACCCCCCTGTCATTGATTACCCCCCTGTAAAGCTCCATTCAGATGTCCGCATGATTTTTACGGATGCACTGATAGATGGATCAGATCCGCAAAACGCATCCGGACGTCTGAATGAAGCCTTACACGGGCGTGATCAATGACTGTGGTTATCACCCCATATAGACTCCCTGATCACCCCCCTGTCATTGATCACCCCCCTGTCATTGATCACCCCCCCTGTCATTGATCACCCCCCTGTCATTGATCACCCCCCTGTCATTGATCACCCCTCTGTAAGGCTCCATTCAGATATTTTTTTGGCCCAAGTTAGCGGAATTTTTATTTTTTTTTCTTACAAAGTCTCATATTCCACTAACTTGTGTCAAAAAATAAAATCTCACATGAACTCACCATACCCCTCACGGAATCCAAATGCGTAAAATTTTTTAGACATTTATATTCCAGACTTCTTCTCACGCTTTAGGGCCCCTAGAATGCCAGGGCAGTATAAATACCCCACATGTGACCCCATTTCGGAAAGAAGACACCCCCAGGTATTCCGTGAGGGGCATATTGAGTCCATGAAAGATTGAAATTTTTGTCCCAAGTTAGCGGAACGGGAGACTTTGTGAGAAAAAAATTAAAAATATCAATTTCCGCTAACTTGTGCCAAAAAAAAAAAAATTTCTATGAACTCGCCATGCCCCTCATTGAATACCTTGGGGTGTCTTCTTTCCAAAATGGGGTCACATGTGGGGTATTTATACTGCCCTGGCATTCTAGGGGCCCCAAAGCGTGAAAAGAAGTCTGGTATCCAAATGTCTAAAAATGCCCTCCTAAAAGGAATTTGGGCACCTTTGCGCATCTAGGCTGCAAAAAAGTGTCACACATCTGGTATCGCCGTACTCAGGAGAAGTTGGGGAATGTGTTTTGGGGTGTCATTTTACATATACCCATGCTGGGTGAGAGAAATATCTTGGTCAAATGCCAACTTTGTATAAAAAAATGGGAAAAGTTGTCTTTTGCCAAGATATTTCTCTCACCCAGCATGGGTATATGTAAAATGACACCCCAAAACACATTCCCCAACTTCTCCTGAATACGGCGATACCACATGTGTGACACTTTTTTGCAGCCTAGGTGGGCAAAGGGGCCCATATTCCAAAGAGCACCTTTAGGATTTCACAGGTCATTTACCTACTTACCACACATTAGGGCCCCTGGAAAATGCCAGGGCAGTATAACTACCCCACAAGTGACCCCATTTTGGAAAGAAGACACCCCAAGGTATTCCGTGAGGGGCATGGCGAGTTCCTAGAATTTTTTATTTTTTGTCACAAGTTAGTGGAAAATGCTTATTTTTTTTTTTTTTTTTTTTTCATACAAAGTCTCATATTCCACTAACTCGTGACAAAAAATAAAAACTTCCATGAACTCACTATGCCCATCAGCGAATACCTTGGGGTCTCTTCTTTCCAAAATGGGGTCACTTGTGGGGTAGTTATACTGCCCTGGCATTCTAGGGGCCCAAATGTGTGGTAAGGAGTTTGAAATCAAATTCTGTAAAAAATGACCTGTGAAATCCGAAAGGTGCTCTTTTGAATATGGGCCCCTTTGCCCACCTCGGCTGCAAAAAAGTGTCACACATCTGGTATCTCCGTAATCGGGAGAAGTTGGGGAATGTGTTTTGGGGTGTCATTTTACATATACCCATGCTGGGTGAGAGAAATATCTTGGCAAAAGACAACTTTTCCCATTTTTTTATACAAAGTTGGCATTTGACCAAGATATTTATCTCACCCAGCATGGGTATATGTAAAAAGACACCCCAAAACACATTCCTCAACTTCTCCTGAATACAGAGATACCAGATGTGTGACACTTTTTTGCAGCCTAGGTGGGCAAAGGGGCCCACATTCCAAAGAGCACCTTTCGGATTTCACAGGTCATTTACCTACTTACCACACATTTGGGCCCCTAGAATGCCAGGGCAGTATAACTACCCCACAAGTGACCCCATTTTGGAAAGAAGAGACCCCAAGGTATTCGCTGATGGGCATAGTGAGTTCATGGAAGTTTTTATTTTTTGTCACAAGTTTGTGGAATATGAGACTTTGTATGAAAAAAAAAAAAAAAAAAAAAAAATCATCATTTTCCACTAACTTGTGACAAAAAATAAAAAATTCTAGGAACTCGCCATGCCCCTCACGGAATACCTTGGGGTGTCTTCTTTCCAAAATGGGGTCACTTGTGGGGTAGTTATACTGCCCTGGTATTCTAGGGGCCCAAATGTGTGGTAAGGAGTTTGAAATCAAATTCAGGAAAAAATGAGGAGTGAAATCCGAAAGGTGCTCTTTGGAATATGGGCCCCTTTGCCCACCTAGGCTGCAAAAAAGTGTCACACATCTGGTATCCCCGTACTCAGGAGAAGTTGAGGAATGTGTTTTGGGGTGTCTTTTTACATATACCCATGCTGGGTGAGATAAATATCTTGGTCAAATGACAACTTTGTATAAAAAAAATGGGAAAAGTTGTCTTTTGCCAAGATATTTCTCTCACCCAGCATGGGTATATATAAAATGACACCCCAAAACACATTCCCCACCTTCTCCTGAGTACAGAGATACCAGATGTGTGACACTTTTTTGCAGCCTAGGTGGGCAAAGGGGCCCATATTCCAAAGAGCACCTTTCGGATTTCACAGGTCATTTTTTACAGAATTTGATTTCAAACTCCTTACCACACATTTGGGCCCCTAGAATGCCAGGGCAGTATAACTACCCCACAAGTGACCCCATTTTGGAAAGAAGAGACCCCAAGGTATTCGCTGATGGGCATAGTGAGTTCATAGAACTTTTTATTTTTTGTCACAAGTTAGTGGAATATGAGACTTTGTAAGAAAAAAAAAAAAAAAATCATCATTTTCCGCTAACTTGTGACAAAAAATAAAAAGTTCTATGAACTCACTATGCCCATCAGCGAATACCTTAGGGTGTGTACTTTCAGAAATGGGGTCATTTGTGGGGTGTTTGTACTGTCTGGGCATTGTAGAACCTCAGGAAACATGACAGGTGCTCAGAAAGTCAGAGCTGCTTCAAAAAGCGGAAATTCACATTTTTGTACCATAGTTTGTAAACGCTATAACTTTTACCCAAACCATTTTTTTTTTACCCAAACATTTTTTTTTTATCAAAGACATGTAGAACTATAAATTTAGAGCAAAATTTCTATATGGATGTCGTTTTTTTTGCAAAATTTTACAACTGAAAGTGAAAAATGTCATTTTTTTGCAAAAAAATCGTTAAATTTCGATTAATAACAAAAAAAGTAAAAATGTCAGCAGCAATGAAATACCACCAAATGAAAGCTCTATTAGTGAGAAGAAAAGGAGGTAAAATTCATTTGGGTGGTAAGTTGCATGACCGAGCAATAAACGGTATAAGTAGTGTAGGTCAGAAGTGTAAAAAGTGGCCTGGTCTTTCAGGGTGTTTAAGCACTGGGGGCTGAGGTGGTTAAAAAAGTTGGTTTTGGAAATTTTGTTGAAAAGTTTACAATTTGCTTCTAAAATTCAAAGCCTTCTAATGTCCTAAAAAATAAAATTACATTTTCAAAATGGTGCAAACATAAACAAATGGGAAATGTAAAGTAACAACTTTTTTGAGGTATCACTATCTGCCTTAAAGCAGAAAAATTAACATTTTGAAAATTATGAATTTTTGGTAAATTTAATTATATTAATATATTAACTTAAATGTACCATTGTCATGAAGTACAATGTATCACAAGAATGACTTGGATAAGTAAAAGTGTTCCAAAACTATTACCACATAAAGTGACCCATCAGATTTGCAAAAAATGGCCAGAAGTAGAACCAATGTAAGGAAATATTTTTACACCAAAAGAGTAGCTAAGTTCAAGCTTGGAACAAACTACCAGCAGATGTGGTTGGGAAACCAACAGTAAGTGAATTTAAACATGCCTGGGTAATACATATGTCTATCATAAGATAAGTAATAATATAAGACCAGACTAGATGGAACATGTGGTCTTTTTCGGCTGTCAATCTTCTTCTTTTCCTGCTGTCAATCTTCTACGTTTCTATATGAAACATTTCAGCTCTCTTTCTAAAGGTAACAGTAGGCGAGCTAAGAACAATCTTCCAAGTACAGTGGTCAGCATTTGAGGCCTGCCTTTCCAGCAGAAACAATCTATTATGGAACAGTTTTTCAGATACTTGAGGTTCCTTGTTTTAGTGTCCCCAAAGTCTTAATAATGTAAATTACTTTAATATATAACAGTGATTTAAAGAGGAAGACTAATTACTTTTATATATAGTAATCTCTCAGGAGCTCGAGGCATTCTATTTCATTATACAGCAGCCGGAGGCTTTCTATTTCAATATACTGCAGTTTATCAGCAAGGACAAGTTCAGGTGGAGGATCACTACTTGAAAAACTTCTAAGTAAGTATGCATTCATTTATTGCTTCATATATATTGGCAGCATAGTGGCTCAGTGGTTCAAATTTCACAAAGCACAACATCTGCATGGTGTTTATATGTTCTCCCCGTGTTTGCATGGGATTCCTCTGGATACTCCAGTTTCCTCCCATACTCCAAATACATAGTAATAGGGAACTTAGATTGTAAGCTCCACTGGAGCGAGCAAGTGATAATAATGTTTGGAAAGCACTGCAGAATATGTCAGCACTATGTGAGTAAAATAAATGATAAATAAATATACATTGAAAGAAAAAGTAAGTGAACCCACTTACTGCAGCATTAATTAAATAATAAAATGTGGTTTGATTGTGATCTAACCCACAATTATAGAAGAAATTAAACTACCAACATACAAACAGTTGTATCGTACCTGACTTAATGAGCACATTGAATAAACATCCAAAGCAAAGGGAGAATAATGCAGAGAATCATTGAATTTAATAACCTGTAGAACCCTCTAGCATCAATCACCTCCACCAAATGTTTACCTTGCGTACCCAGCCCTCTTCAGGTCATAGAACAACATGTTGATCGGGCTAAGGTCAGGATTCCACTCCACTCGTTTTTTTGTATTACGATTAGAGTTGAGCGAACACCTGGATGTTCGGGTTCGACGAGTTCGGCCGAACTTTCGAAAAATGTTCGGGTTCGGGATCCGAACTCGACCCGAACTTCATCCCGAACCCGAACCCCATAGAAGTCAATGGGGACCCGAACTTTTGGGCACTAAAAAGGCTGTAAAACACACCCGGAAAGGGCTAGAGGGCTGCAAAAGGCAGCAAAATGTAGTTAAATCCCCTGCAAACAAATGTAGATAGGGAAATGATGAGTTAACATAAAATAAATAAAAATTAAACAATATTAATTGGAGTGAGGTCCCATAGCACAGAATCAGGCTTCAAGTCACCCACCAATGGAGAAGGTCACTTACTATTATTTTGACCACAGCACCCAGACAAAGGAGAGAGGTCCCACAGCAGAGAACCAGGCATCATATCACCCACCACAGGAGTAGGCCACCATTTAGTTACTTTGACCCCTACACCCAGACGGAGGAGAGAGGTTACACAGCAGAGAATCAGGCATTTAGATCACCCACCACAGGAGTAGGCCACCATTGAATCAGACCCCGGCAACCATGTCAGATGGCACAAGCATAAGCTTTATATCAATCAGCACAGGAGAAGGCGACTTTGACAGACTTTGACCCCTACACCCGGACGGAGGAGAGAGGTTTCAAAGCAGAGAATCAGGCATTTAGATCACCCACCACAGGAGTAGGCCCCAATTTAATGGGACCCCAGCAACCATGTCAGATGGCACAACCATCAGCTTCATATCAATCAGCACAGGAGAAGGCGACTTTGAAAGACTTTGACCCCTACACCCAGACGGAGGAGAGAGGTTTCACAGCAGAGAATCAGGCATTTAGATCACCCACCACAGGAGTAGGCCCCCATTGAATCAGACCCTGGCAACCATGTCAGATGGCACAACCATAGGCTTTATATCAATCAGCACAGGAGAAGCCACCATTGAGTTACTTTGACCCCTGCACCCAGGAAGAGGAGAGAGGCCCCACAGCACATATTCTGGCATCATATCAGCCACCACAGGAGAAGCCACCATTGAGTTACTTTGACCCCCGCACCCAGGAAGAGGAGAGAGGCACCACAGCACATATTCTGGCATCATATCAGCCACCACAGGAGAAGCCACCATTGAGTTACTTTGACCCCTGCACCCAGGAAGAGGAGAGAGGCCCCACAGCACATATTCTGGCATCATACTAACCACCACAGGAGAAGCCACCATTGAGTTACTTTGACCCCTGCACCCAGGAAGAGGAGAGAGGCCCCACAGCACATATTCTGGCATCATATCAGCCACCACAGGAGAAGACACCATTGAGTTACTTTGACCCCCGCACCCAGGAAGAGGAGAGAGGCACCACAGCACATATTCTGGCATCATATCAGCCACCACAGGAGAAGCCACCATTGAGTTACTTTGACCCCTGCACCCAGGAAGAGGAGAGAGGCCCCACAGCACATATTCTGGCATCATACTAACCACCACAGGAGAAGCCACCATTGAGTTACTTTGACCCCTGCACCCAGGAAGAGGAGAGAGGCCCCACAGCACATATTCTGGCATCATATCAGCCACCACAGGAGAAGCCACCATTGAGTTACTTTGACCCCCGCACCCAGGAAGAGGAGAGAGGCACCACAGCACATATTCTGGCATCATATCAGCCACCACAGGAGAAGCCACCATTGAGTTACTTTGACCCCCGCACCCAGGAAGAGGAGAGAGGCACCACAGCACATATTCTGGCATCATATCAGCCACCACAGGAGAAGCCACCATTGAGTTACTTTGACCCCCGCACCCAGGAAGAGGAGAGAGGCACCACAGCACATATTCAGGCATCATATCACACACCACAGGAGAAGGCCTCTTTCAGTGATTTAGGCCTTTGGACCCAGACAGAGGAGAGAGGCACCACAGCACATATTCTGGCATCATATCAGCCACCACAGGAGAAGCCACCATTGAGTTACTTTGACCCCTGCACCCAGGAAGAGGAGAGAGGCCCCACAGCACATATTCTGGCATCATATCAGCCACCACAGGAGAAGCCACCATTTAGTTACTTTGACCCCTGCACCCAGGAAGAGGAGAGAGGCACCACAGCACATATTCTGGCATCATATCAGCCACCACAGGAGAAGCCACCATTGAGTTACTTTGACCCCTGCACCCAGGAAGAGGAGAGAGGCCCCACAGCACATATTCTGGCATCATACTAACCACCACAGGAGAAGCCACCATTGAGTTACTTTGACCCCTGCACCGAGGAAGAGGAGAGAGGCCCCACAGCACATATTCTGGCATCATATCAGCCACCACAGGAGAAGCCACCATTGAGTTACTTTGACCCCCGCACCCAGGAAGAGGAGAGAGGCACCACAGCACATATTCTGGCATCATATCAGCCACCACAGGAGAAGCCACCATTGAGTTACTTTGACCCCCGCACCCAGGAAGAGGAGAGAGGCACCACAGCACATATTCAGGCATCATATCACACACCACAGGAGAAGGCCTCTTTCAGTGATTTAGGCCTTTGGACCCAGACAGAGGAGAGAGGCACCACAGCACATATTCTGGCATCATATCAGCCACCACAGGAGAAGCCACCATTGAGTTACTTTGACCCCTGCACCCAGGAAGAGGAGAGAGGCCCCACAGCACATATTATGGCATCATATCAGCCACCACAGGAGAAGCCACGATTTAGTTACTTTGACCCCTGCACCCAGGAAGAGGAGAGAGGCACCACAGCACATATTCTGGCATCATATCAGCCACCACAGGAGAAGCCACCATTTAGTTACTTTGACCCCTTCACCCAAACAGAGGAGAGAGGTTCCACATCAGAGAATCAGGCATCATATCAACCACCACAGGAGTAGGCCACAATTTAATGGGACCCCGGCAACCATGTCAGATGGCACAACCATCAGCTTCATATCAATCAGCACAGGAGAAGGCGACTTTGAAAGACTTTGACCCCTACACCCAGACGGAGGAGAGAGGTTTCACAGCAGAGAATCAGGTATTTAGATCACCCACCACAGGAGTAGGCCCCCATTGAATCAGACCCTGGCAACCATGTCAGATGGCACAACCATCAGCTTTATATCAATCAGCACAGGAGAAGCCACCATTGAGTTACTTTGACCCCTTCACCCAGGAAGAGGAGAGAGGCCCCACAGCACATATTCTGGCATCATATCAGCCACCACAGGAGAAGCCACCATTGAGTTACTTTGACCCCCGCACCCAGGAAGAGGAGAGAGGCACCACAGCACATATTCTGGCATCATATCAGCCACCACAGGAGAAGCCACCATTGAGTTACTTTGACCCCCGCACCCAGGAAGAGGAGAGAGGCACCACAGCACATATTCAGGCATCATATCACACACCACAGGAGAAGGCCTCTTTCAGTGATTTAGGCCTTTGGACCCAGACAGAGGAGAGAGGCACCACAGCACATATTCTGGCATCATATCAGCCACCACAGGAGAAGCCACCATTGAGTTACTTTGACCCCCGCACCCAGGAAGAGGAGAGAGGCACCACAGCACATATTCTGGCATCATATCAGCCACCACAGGAGAAGCCACCATTGAGTTACTTTGACCCCCGCACCCAGGAAGAGGAGAGAGGCACCACAGCACATATTCAGGCATCATATCACACACCACAGGAGAAGGCCTCTTTCAGTGATTTAGGCCTTTGGACCCAGACAGAGGAGAGAGGCACCACAGCACATATTCTGGCATCATATCAGCCACCACAGGAGAAGCCACCATTGAGTTACTTTGACCCCCGCACCCAGGAAGAGGAGAGAGGCACCACAGCACATATTCTGGCATCATATCAGCCACCACAGGAGAAGCCACCATTGAGTTACTTTGACCCCCGCAGCCAGGAAGAGGAGAGAGGCACCACAGCACATATTCTGGCATCATATCAGCCACCACAGGAGAAGCCACCATTGAGTTACTTTGACCACCGCACCCAGGAAGAGGAGAGAGGCACCACAGCACATATTCAGGCATCATATCACACACCACAGGAGAAGGCCTCTTTCAGTGATTTAGGCCTTTGGACCCAGACAGAGGAGAGAGGCACCACAGCACATATTCTGGCATCATATCAGCCACCACAGGAGAAGCCACCATTGAGTTACTTTGACCCCTGCACCCAGGAAGAGGAGAGAGGCCCCACAGCACATATTCTGGCATCATATCAGCCACCACAGGAGAAGCCACCATTTAGTTACTTTGACCCCTGCACCCAGGAAGAGGAGAGAGGCACCACAGCACATATTCTGGCATCATATCAGCCACCACAGGAGAAGCCACCATTGAGTTACTTTGACCCCTGCACCCAGGAAGAGGAGAGAGGCCCCACAGCACATATTCTGGCATCATACTAACCACCACAGGAGAAGCCACCATTGAGTTACTTTGACCCCTGCACCCAGGAAGAGGAGAGAGGCCCCACAGCACATATTCTGGCATCATATCAGCCACCACAGGAGAAGCCACCATTGAGTTACTTTGACCCCCGCACCCAGGAAGAGGAGAGAGGCACCACAGCACATATTCTGGCATCATATCAGCCACCACAGGAGAAGCCACCATTGAGTTACTTTGACCCCCGCACCCAGGAAGAGGAGAGAGGCACCACAGCACATATTCTGGCATCATATCAGCCACCACAGGAGAAGCCACCATTGAGTTACTTTGACCCCCGCACCCAGGAAGAGGAGAGAGGCACCACAGCACATATTCAGGCATCATATCACACACCACAGGAGAAGGCCTCTTTCAGTGATTTAGGCCTTTGGACCCAGACAGAGGAGAGAGGCACCACAGCACATATTCTGGCATCATATCAGCCACCACAGGAGAAGCCACCATTGAGTTACTTTGACCCCCGCACCCAGGAAGAGGAGAGAGGCACCACAGCACATATTCTGGCATCATATCAGCCACCACAGGAGAAGCCACCATTGAGTTACTTTGACCCCCGCACCCAGGAAGAGGAGAGAGGCACCACAGCACATATTCTGGCATCATATCAGCCACCACAGGAGAAGCCACCATTGAGTTACTTTGACCCCCGCACCCAGGAAGAGGAGAGAGGCACCACAGCACATATTCAGGCATCATATCACACACCACAGGAGAAGGCCTCTTTCAGTGATTTAGGCCTTTGGACCCAGACAGAGGAGAGAGGCACCACAGCACATATTCTGGCATCATATCAGCCACCACAGGAGAAGCCACCATTGAGTTACTTTGACCCCTGCACCCAGGAAGAGGAGAGAGGCCCCACAGCACATATTCTGGCATCATATCAGCCACCACAGGAGAAGCCACCATTTAGTTACTTTGACCCCTGCACCCAGGAAGAGGAGAGAGGCACCACAGCACATATTCTGGCATCATATCAGCCACCACAGGAGAAGCCACCATTGAGTTACATTGACCCCTGCACCCAGGAAGAGGAGAGAGGCCCCACAGCACATATTCTGGCATCATACTAACCACCACAGGAGAAGCCACCATTGAGTTACTTTGACCCCTGCACCCAGGAAGAGGAGAGAGGCCCCACAGCACATATTCTGGCATCATATCAGCCACCACAGGAGAAGCCACCATTGAGTTACTTTGACCCCCGCACCCAGGAAGAGGAGAGAGGCACCACAGCACATATTCTGGCATCATATCAGCCACCACAGGAGAAGCCACCATTGAGTTACTTTGACCCCCGCACCCAGGAAGAGGAGAGAGGCACCACAGCACATATTTAGGCATCATATCACACACCACAGGAGAAGGCCTCTTTCAGTGATTTAGGCCTTTGGACCCAGACAGAGGAGAGAGGCACCACAGCACATATTCTGGCATCATATCAGCCACCACAGGAGAAGCCACCATTGAGTTACTTTGACCCCTGCACCCAGGAAGAGGAGAGAGGCCCCACAGCACATATTCTGGCATCATATCAGCCACCACAGGAGAAGCCACCATTTAGTTACTTTGACCCCTGCACCCAGGAAGAGGAGAGAGGCACCACAGCACATATTCTGGCATCATATCAGCCACCACAGGAGAAGCCACCATTTAGTTACTTTGACCCCTGCACCCAGGAAGAGGAGAGAGGCACCACAGCACATATTCTGGCATCATATCAGCCACCACAGGAGAAGCCACCATTTAGTTACTTTGACCCCTTCACCCAAACAGAGGAGAGAGGTTCCACATCAGAGAATCAGGCATCATATCAACCACCACAGGAGTAGGCCGCAATTTAGTTTATTTGACCCCTGCACCAAGGAGACATAGAAGTGGTATTGTAACGCTGATAACAGTGTCATCGCCACTGGCCATGTTGGTGGAGTACTCGAAACAGCGCAGCAGGGCACACAGGTCTCGCATGGAGGTCACCACAATCATTGGTGGTGAAGTGGTGCTGTTCGGCAGTACGACTGACGCGAGCGTGCTGCAGCTGAAACTCCACTATGGCCTGCTGCTGCTCGCACAGTCTCTCCAGCATGTGCAAGGTGGAGTTCCACCGGGTGGGCACGTCGCATATGAGGCGGTGAGCGGGAAGGCCGAAGTTCCGCTGTAGCGCAGACAGGCGAGCAGCGGCAGGATGTGAACGGCGGAAGCGCGCACAGACGGCCCGCACTTTATGCAGCAGCTCTGACATGTTGGGGTAGTGGTGAATGAACCTCTGCACCACCAAGTTCAGCACATGCGCCAGGCAAGGGATGTGCGTCAAACCGGCTAGTCCCAGAGCTGCCACGAGATTTCGCCCATTATCGCATACCACCAGGCCTGGCTTGAGGCCCACCGGCAGAAACCACTCGTCGGTCTGTTGTTCAATACCCCTCCACAACTCCTTTGCGCTGTGGGGCCTGTCCCCCAAACATATGAGTTTCAGAATGGCCTGCTGACGTTTACCCCGGGCTGTGCTGAAGTTGGTGGTGAAGGTGTGTGGCTGACCGGATGAGCTGGTGGAAGCAGTGGAGGAGGAAGCCGAGTATGAGGAGGAGGCTACAGGAGGCAGAGAATGATGCCCTGCGATCCTAGGGGGCGGAAGGACGTGCGCCAAGGAACTGTCCGCCGGGGGCCCAACCGCCACTACATTCATCCAGTGTGCAGTTAGTGAGATATAGCGTCCCTGGCCGTGCTTACTGGTCCACGTATCTGTGGTTAGGTGGACCTTGCCACAAATGGCGTTGCGCAGTGCACACTTGATTTTATCGGACACTTGCATGTGCAGGGAAGGCACGGCTGTCTTGGAGAAGTAGTGGCGGCTGGGAACCACATACTGCAGGACAGCCATGGCCATCAGCTGTTTGAAGCTGTCTGTGTCCACCAGCCGGAATGACAGCATTTCAAAGGCCAGCAGTTTAGAAATGCTGGCGTTCAGGCCAAGGGCTCGAGGGTGACTCGGGGGGAATTTGCGCTTCCTCTCTAAGGTTTGAGATATTGAGAGCTGAACGCTGCTGTGTGATATAGTGGAGACGCTAGTTGACGGTGGCGGTGGTGGTGGTGTCGGTGGCACATCCTCTGTTTGCTGCTCGGCAGGTGGCAACATTCCTCTCGAGGCGGAAGCCGAGGCAGCAGCGGTAGAGGGAGCAGGGGGAGCCTCAGCGAGTGCCTGGTTTTTAAGGTGTGTACCCCACTGCAGTTCATGCTTTGCATGTAGATGCCTGGTCATGCAGGTTGTGCTGAGGTTCAGAACGTTAATGCCTCGCCTCAGGCTCTGATGGCAGAGCGTGCAAGTCACTCGGGTCTTGTCGGTAGGACATTGTTTAAAGAAGTGCCATGCCAGGGAACTCTTTGAAGCTGCCTTTGTGGGGCTGGGTCCCTGTTGGCGATGTCCAGTAGCAGGCGAACTCTGGGGGCGGCGGCTCGTCTGCTTTGGCCCCCTGCTCCCTCTTTGGCTTCGCTGTTGTCTCGGTCTCACCACTACCTCTTCCTCTGAACTGTGAAAGTCATCGCCACGACCTTCAGTCCATGTGGGGTCTAAGACCTCATCGTCCTCTGCATCGTCTTCCACCCAGTCTCCCTCCCTGACCTCCTCCTGTTCAGTCTGCACACTGCAAAAAGACGCGGCAGTGGGCACCTGTGTTTCGTCATCATCAGAGAGTCGGTGACTCTGCTGTGGTGGTATTCCCATGTCCTCTTCATCTGGAGACATAAGTGGTTGTGCGTCAGTGCATGGTATGTCTTCCTCCACTGGGGAAGGGCTAGGTGGACGCCCCTGGGAAACCCTGGAAGCAGAGTCTTCAAACAGAAGAAGAGACTGCTGCATAACTTGTGGCTCAGACCGTTTCCCTGATATGCTTGGGGGTGATGTGACAGACTGATGGGCTTGGTTTTCAGGTGCCACCTGTGCGCTTTCCGCAGAAGACTGGGTGGAAGACCATGTGGTGAACGTGCTGGAAGCACTGTCGGCCACCCAATCGATTAATGCCTGTACCTGCTCAGGCCTTACCATCCTAAGAGCGGCATTGGGCCCCACGAGATATTGCGGTACATTCTGCCGGCTAGTTGAGGGAGTTCGTTCCCTACTGTGTGCGCCTGGGGCCGAACGGCCACGTCCTCTACCAGCAACAGAGGCTCCACGGACACCACCACGACCGCGTCCTCGTCCCTTAATAGTATTTTTCTTCATTGTTGCGATTGAACTCGCACCACAATGAAATATATTATTTTTTATAAGCAAAATCCCCTCACTGGAATACTTTCAGTCTTTTGACTGTATGGATTACAGATGGAATGACTGTTATATGTGAGTACCGCTTTCTTTGACAGATTCTAGTATGGGTACATATATGTTTTCCCAACCCCAGCACATTAGTTTGCTAATTCCAGATGTATGAAACGCAGGCCTAACTGTATCTAGTATATTGAACGCCAGATAAACTAACTTGGCCTTTTTTAAATAAAATAAAAATTCCCTCACTGGAATACTTTCAGTCTTTTGACTGTATGGATTACAGATGGAATGACTGTTATATGTGAGTACCGCTTTCTTTGACAGATTCTAGTATGGGTACATATATGTTTTCCCAACCCCAGCACATTAGTTTGCTAATTCCAGATGTATGAAACGCAGGCCTAACTGTATCTAGTATATTGAACGCCAGATAAACTAACTTGGCCTTTTTTAAATAAAAAAAAAATTCCCTCACTGGAATACTTTCAGTCTTTTGACTGTATGGATTACAGATGGAATGACTGTTATATGTGAGTACCGCTTTTTTTGACAGATTCTAGTATGGGTACATATATGTTTTCCCAACCCCAGCACATTAGTTTGCTAATTCCAGATGTATGAAACGCAGGCCTAACTGTATCTAGTATATTGAACGCCAGATAAACTAACTTGGCCTTTTTTAAATAAAAAAAATTCCCTCACTGGAATACTTTCAGTCTTTTGACTGTATGGATTACAGATGGAATGACTGTTATATGTGAGTACCGCTTTCTTTGACAGATTCTAGTATGGGTACATATATGTTTTCCCAACCCCAGCACATTAGTTTGCTAATTCCAGATGTATGAAACGCAGGCCTAACTGTATCTAGTATATTGAACGCCAGATAAACTAACTTGGCCTTTTTTAAATAAAAAAAAAATTCCCTCACTGGAATACTTTCAGTCTTTTAACTGTATGGATTACAGATGGAATGACTGTTATATGTGAGTACCGCTTTCTTTGACAGATTCTAGTATGGGTACATATATGTTTTCCCAACCCCAGCACATTAGTTTGCTAATTCCAGATGTATGAAACGCAGGCCTAACTGTATCTAGTATATTGAACGCCAGATAAACTAACTTGGCCTTTTTTAAATAAAAAAAATCCCCTCACTGGAATACTTTCAGTCTTTTGACTGTATGGATTACAGATGGAATGACTGTTATATGTGAGTACCGCTTTCTTTGACAGATTCTAGTATGGGTACATATATGTTTTCCCAACCCCAGCACATTAGTTTGCTAATTCCAGATGTATGAAACGCAGGCCTAACTGTATCTAGTATATTGAACGCCAGATAAACTAACTTGGCCTTTTTTAAATAAAAAAAATTCCCTCACTGGAATACTTTCAGTCTTTTGACTGTATGGATTACAGATGGAATGACTGTTATATGTGAGTACCGCTTTCTTTGACAGATTCTAGAATGAGTAGATATATGTTTTCCCAACCCCAGCACATTAGTTTGCTAATTCCAGATGTATGAAACGCAGGCCTAACTGTATCTAGTATATTGAACGCCAGATAAACTAACTTGGCCTTTTTTAAATAAATAAAAAATTCCCTCACTGGAATACTTTATGGCTTTTGACTGTATGGATTACAGATGGAATGACTGTTATATGTGAGTACCGCTTTCTTTGACAGATTCTAGTATGGGTACATATATGTTTTCCCAACCCCAGCACATTAGTTTGCTAATTCCAGATGTATGAAACGCAGGCCTAACTGTATCTAGTATATTGAACGCCAGATAAACTAACTTGGCCTTTTTTAAATAAAAAAAATCCCCTCACTGGAATACTTTCAGTCTTTTGACTGTATGGATTACAGATGGAATGACTGTTATATGTGAGTACCGCTTTCTTTGACAGATTCTAGTATGGGTACATATATGTTTTCCCAACCCCAGCACATTAGTTTGCTAATTCCAGATGTATGAAACGCAGGCCTAACTGTATCTAGTATATTGAACGCCAGATAAACTAACTTGGCCTTTTTTAAATAAAAAAAAAAAACCCTCACTGGAATACTTTCAGTCTTTTGACTGTATGGATTACAGATGGAATGACTGTTATATGTGAGTACCGCTTTCTTTGACAAATTCTAGTATGGGTACATATATGTTTTCCCAACCCCAGCACATTAGTTTGCTAATTCCAGATGTATGAAACGCAGGCCTAACTGTATCTAGTATATTGAACGCCAGATAAACTAACTTGGCCTTTTTTAAATAAAAAAAATTCCCTCACTGGAATACTTTCAGTCTTTTGACTGTATGGATTACAGATGGAATGACTGTTATATGTGAGTACCGCTTTCTTTGACAGATTCTAGTATGGGTACATATATGTTTTCCCAACCCCAGCACATTAGTTTGCTAATTCCAGATGTATGAAACGCAGGCCTAACTGTATCTAGTATATTGAACGCCAGATAAACTAACTTGGCCTTTTTTAAATAAATAAAAAATTCCCTCACTGGAATACTTTCAGTCTTTTGACTGTATGGATTACAGATGGAATGACTGTTATATGTGAGTACCCGCTTTCTTTGACAGATTCTAGTATGGGTACATATATGTTTTCCCAACCCCAGCACATTAGTTTGCTAATTCCAGATGTATGAAACGCAGGCCTAACTGTATCTCGTATATTGAACGCCAGATAAACTAACTTGGCCTTTTTTAAATAAAAAAAATTCCCTCACTGGAATACTTTCAGTCTTTTGACTGTATGGATTACAGATGGAATGACTGTTATATGTGAGTACCGCTTTCTTTGACAGATTCTAGTATGGGTACATATATGTTTTCCCAACCCCAGCACATTAGTTTGCTAATTCCAGATGTATGAAACGCAGGCCTAACTGTATCTAGTATATTGAACGCCAGATAAACTAACTTGGCCTTTTTTAAATAAAAAAAATTCCCTCACTGGAATACTTTCAGTCTTTTGACTGTATGGATTACAGATGGAATGACTGTTATATGTGAGTACCGCTTTCTTTGACAGATTCTAGTATGGGTACATATATGTTTTCCCAACCCCAGCACATTAGTTTGCTAATTCCAGATGTATGAAACGCAGGCCTAACTGTATCTAGTATATTGAACGCCAGATAAACTAACTTGGCCTTTTTTAAATAAAAAAAATTCCCTCACTGGAATACTTTCAGTCTTTTGACTGTATGGATTACAGATGGAATGACTGTTATATGTGAGTACCGCTTTCTTTGACAGATTCTAGTATGGGTACATATATGTTTTCCCAACCCCAGCACATTAGTTTGCTAATTCCAGATGTATGAAACGCAGGCCTAACTGTATCTAGTATATTGAACGCCAGATAAACTAACTTGGCCTTTTTTAAATAAAAAAAATTCCCTCACTGGAATACTTTCAGTCTTTTGACTGTATGGATTACAGATGGAATGACTGTTATATGTGAGTACCGCTTTCTTTGACAGATTCTAGTATGGGTACATATATGTTTTCCCAACCCCAGCACATTAGTTTGCTAATTCCAGATGTATGAAACGCAGGCCTAACTGTATCTAGTATATTGAACGCCAGATAAACTAACTTGGCCTTTTTTAAATAAATAAAAAATTCCCTCACTGGAATACGTTATGGCTTTTGACTGTATGGATTACAGATGGAATGACTGTTATATGTGAGTACCGCTTTCTTTGACAGATTCTAGTATGGGTACATATATGTTTTCCCAACCCCAGCACATTAGTTTGCTAATTCCAGATGTATGAAACGCAGGCCTAACTGTATCTAGTATATTGAACGCCAGATAAACTAACTTGGCCTTTTTTAAATAAAAAAAATTCCCTCACTGGAATACTTTCAGTCTTTTGACTGTATGGATTACAGATAAAATGATTGTTATATGTGAGTACCGCTTTCTTTGACAGATTCTAGTATGGGTACATATATGTTTTCCCAACCCCAGCACATTAGTTTGCTAATTCCAGATGTATGAAACGCAGGCCTAACTGTATCTAGTATATTGAACGCCAGATAAACTAACTTGGCCTTTTTTAAATAAAAAAAAAATTCCCTCACTGGAATACTTTCAGTCTTTTAACTGTATGGATTACAGATGGAATGACTGTTATATGTGAGTACCGCTTTCTTTGACAGATTCTAGTATGGGTACATATATGTTTTCCCAACCCCAGCACATTAGTTTGCTAATTCCAGATGTATGAAACGCAGGCCTAACTGTATCTAGTATATTGAACGCCAGATAAACTAACTTGGCCTTTTTTAAATAAAAAAAATTCCCTCACTGGAATACTTTCAGTCTTTTGACTGTATGGATTACAGATGGAATGACTGTTATATGTGAGTACCGCTTTCTTTGACAGATTCTAGTATGGGTACATATATGTTTTCCCAACCCCAGCACATTAGTTTGCTAATTCCAGATGTATGAAACGCAGGCCTAACTGTATCTAGTATATTGAACGCCAGATAAACTAACTTGGCCTTTTTTAAATAAAAAAAATTCCCTCACTGGAATACTTTCAGTCTTTTGACTGTATGGATTACAGATGGAATGACTGTTATATGTGAGTACCGCTTTCTTTGACAGATTCTAGTATGAGTACATATATGTTTTCCCAACCCCAGCACATTAGTTTGCTAATTCCAGATGTATGAAACGCAGGCCTAACTGTATCTAGTATATTGAACGCCAGATAAACTAACTTGGCCTTTTTTAAATAAAAAAAATCCCCTCACTGGAATACTTTCAGTCTTTTGACTGTATGGATTACAGATGGAATGACTGTTATATGTGAGTACCGCTTTCTTTGACAGATTCTAGTATGGGTACATATATGTTTTCCCAACCCCAGCACATTAGTTTGCTAATTCCAGATGTATGAAACGCAGGCCTAACTGTATCTAGTATATTGAACGCCAGATAAACTAACTTGGCCTTTTTTAAATAAAAAAAATCCCCTCACTGGAATACTTTCAGTCTTTTGACTGTATGGATTACAGATGGAATGACTGTTATATGTGAGTACCGCTTTCTTTGACAGATTCTAGTATGGGTACATATATGTTTTCCCAACCCCAGCACATTAGTTTGATAATTCCAGATGTATGAAACGCAGGCCTAACTGTATCTAGTATATTGAACGCCAGATAAACTAACTTGGCCTTTTTTAAATAAAAAAAAAAAACCCTCACTGGAATACTTTCAGTCTTTTGACTGTATGGATTACAGATGGAATGACTGTTATATGTGAGTACCGCTTTCTTTGACAAATTCTAGTATGGGTACATATATGTTTTCCCAACCCCAGCACATTAGTTTGCTAATTCCAGATGTATGAAACGCAGGCCTAACTGTATCTAGTATATTGAACGCCAGATAAACTAACTTGGCCTTTTTTAAATAAAAAAAATTCCCTCACTGGAATACTTTCAGTCTTTTGACTGTATGGATTACAGATGGACTGGTATTAGTAGGGGTGACACAAGCACACCCAAGTCCCTGATGTAGGATTTCTATGGCACAGACCACTATTACAAGTGATTAATGGACGTTGGGAGAGATTGTGCTGCAGCACTAGTCCCAAGATGGCCGCCGCCTATCAGCCCAGTAACATGTGCCACAAAATGGTCTGCACAACCTTTAAAAAAAATAGCCTTGGACTGTGCTGCTAAATCGCTATTGGTCTGAATCCCAGGTGTAGATGTCTGACTTGTTTGGAGCTTTGGAATGCACACTGTGGCAGCTTCTGCTGCAGCACTACAAGTCGCAAAATGGCGGCCGGCGGTCAGCCCAGGTACATGTGGATGGAAAAATCACTCTGGCCACTCTAAAAATAGCCAATCCCTATCAAAAAAGCAGCTCAGCTGCAGTTGTTCAGATGAATCACAGGTGGAGGAGAGAAATTTGCTTCCAGTTATTCAATTAATCCTGCCTATTCTCGCCCTAGCATCAGCTGCGTCTATCCCTGTTCTATTCACATCGGGAGTGAGCACGTCCCGACGTGCGCACAAGCTTATAAAGAGGCTGAGTCACATGCTGCACTTGGCCAATCACAGCCTTGCCAATAGTAGGCATGGCTGCGATGGCATCTTAGGGCAAGTAGTATGATGCATGTTGATTGGCTGCTTTGCAGCCTTTCAAAATGCGCCAAAATACATGCCGAACGACGAACCCGAACCCGAACTTTTACGAAAAAGTTCGGGTTCGGGTCCGTGTCACGAACACCCCAAAATTCGGTACGGACCCGAACTATGCTCGAACTGTTCGCTCAACACTAATTACGATGAAAATTTTTTAGGCATCTTAAAATAAGACATAAGTAATATAACAATACTAGTTTATGTAAACCAGACTCTCTCCTTGAAGCGTATTTCAGTTAGTGTAGCCATTAATGGTCAGAAATTAGTGGTCAGCAATAGCAATATACTTATCTTTTATATTTTTATTTGTGAAAGTGGGGTTGCTATGAATTTTTTATTCTTTTATTAGTTTTTATATTTTAAATGTTTTAAACTTTTACTTTGGCCCCTCTATGGTGTTTGAACATGCAATCATTGGATCATTTATACAGCTGACTACAATCAAATAGTATTATAGGCTATTGCAGGGCTTAATAGGTTTCAAAAACCCAGGCTGTAATGGTAACCAGAACAGCTCCCACAATCTTGTCTAAACAGGACGTTTAGGTCATTGGAGGGAGCATCCTCCTTTGAAATGACCTGTAAAATATCTGTGATGGGAGTAGTCTCTGATCACAGACACTGCTGGCACATGGCCAGCAGATGTCTGCTGTGTAAAACCACAGGCACCTGCCAGCCATGGCACCCTCTCAGTTCCTGAGCCAATGCCATGGTTAGGCTGGGGATACATGACGATAAAAGGGTACACCTACAATGTGACATGTGTTGCACGACATTCATGTTGCACCAATGTCGTGTGACATTTCTTATAATGATAGTCAATGGTGTCGCACTGCGACTGGCAACATGCTGTGACGCCAACTTGGATGGAGTTTTTGCTACTGTCGTGTCGTAGTCATAGCATGTCGCAAGTCACATGACATACAGTATATCACTGTGTAGACCTAGCCTTAAAGACCCAACATTTATGCCACATGTTGAGAAGGTGTTAAAAGTGCTTTCACACATTGTTTTGCATGGTGAACGTAAGAGATATATTGGGAGGATTTAGGATAGACATATAGTAGCATCCCTCACCCATAGGATCCATCCTATATTTTTTTTTAAAAACTTTCATACTGCATATCTGTATATCTTAATAACGTAGGAGATAATGCTATTCCATGCTACAGAAAAGGGATATGCTGATGTATACTAGCCAGATGGTGGCTAATAGGACACTCTTTTGGCCTCTGTTGGGTGAATGGATATGTTTCACATATGTGCTGGTCGTTTTCCCGACACATGCAGGAAATAGACACTGAAAAATGCAGTGTGAAAGTAGCCTTATTTTGCTCCTTTAATTTTATGACCTACCCAAGAAAATGTTGATAAATACAAAGATGTGTACTCTGTATATAATTTGAGAATGCCTTTTGGAAACCTTCTTTTTGTAGATAATACTACAGCATGTGTGCCATTTCTTTTTTGTCTGTGTCAAATGCATTCGTGATACTATTGATTTGAGTCCTGTTGTTTTCAATTTGGTAAAAATTCAAGAAGAATAACAAAATGTTGTTAATGGGGTTTATATGTTAGGCACAGAAACCAATAAAAATCTGTTACAGTCTCGAGGTACCTGACTCATATTAATTGATTGTCTAGCAAAACAAATAAACAGATAGCTTACTAATGGCATCTTCTATCTTACCGTTGAAAGCATTTTTGATTGTCAAAATGGGAGGTAATGAGGCTGTTTCAGAGCTCATTTTTTGTTAATGAATTTTTTTTTTTTTTTGCGCTTGGAGTTTTCTGTAGCAAAGTAATTTTAGATATAGATTGAATATGTTTTGATCCATGCTGTTTAAAAATGACCAACTGTGCAAATACAAAGAGAATAAGGATCTGTTACCTGTCTCATATTCTTGGCTGTAGGTCACTTAAAAGGGAGGAATAAAATGGACTTTTTTTCATGTTATCAATCCCCCTTCCTTCTTATCAAATTAATACTTTGCACAAAAGTTTGTCACCACACACAAATGCATAAAAAAAGTTTAAAGATTCTATCCCTATTGTGGGTGTATCTAGCTTTCAGCATAAAATCCATTGACCGCTTCTCTAAAAGTACTCTTACACAAATCACTTATAGTGATAACGATTATTCCTAGAGAAGAATATTTAATATACTGTATTTTTGATAGATGGAAAACATATCCTTCAGTCTGAAATTACATTTTCAGCCACTGAATGCTACCATAAACCGTCCCAATTAGTTCTACAAAAAACATGTAGCTGATTAATGCTCTATATACTTTTTTTTAAATTGTGGTGGATGTTCAAATATTGTATGACCTCTGTTTCATAGTTTTTGAGAGCAGAGATACATGTGTCATAGATGAACTTTTTGACAATTCAATCAATTAATTTTACATAGCTTTTTTGTGTAAGGCTCTACTTGACAATAAAAGCAAAAAATTGTCAGAAAGTAAAATTGTTGACAATGTACCAATGTACCATGTGTCAAAATTTTGGCTAGGAAAGGTGCAAAATGTCCAAAAACTCCCGGCAGTGACAACCTGGCATTATTTGAGGGAAGTAGATGGGAATATATTAGCAGGCTATGTTTCTCAAGTGCATGGTACCAAACAGGTGGCAAAGAAACACTGTCTTGCCAGAATTTTACCTCTGTGTCCCTTCATAGAAATGTCTCCATGATTTAGAAGTGGTGTTCTATAGCTAGTTAGATCATGTAATCCTAGAGATTATAGATGAGTGAATTGAAAATTACTAAGTGGAATTCGATCCGAATTTCAGAAAAACTTTGATTCGCAGCGAATGCGAATTTCCTAACGTTTCGTGGTAACGAATCGCAATTTTCCTATAATGGCGGCTACACGTGTGAGGGCTGAGGACATGGGGCATGGAACTCTGGGAAGGCGGGATCACCCAGATTGACATGCCTGCATGTAGCCAATCGGCAGCCAGCCCTGTGATGTCACAGCCCTATAAATACGGCAGCCATTTTAGATTCTGCCATTTTCCAGCATTTAGAGTGCAGGGACAGGCGTGTGAAGGCGCTAGGGACAGCTATTAGAAAATCCTCTATGAAAAAAAAAAACTGAAAAAATGATTTATAGGTGCAGGAAAAGGAGAGGGAGTAACTATTTCACAGCATCTTAGTGCAGGGAGAGACGCCAGAAGGCGCTAGGGACATTGATAGGAAAGTGATTTACAAGTGCAGGGAACGATTATTTGGGGATCAAATAGTCATTAGACAGCTCTGTCATTCCAGCTTTTTGTTATTGGGCTGCAAGTGTTATGTTGGAAAGCCTTTAGTGGCTTATATCTTAGTATCTTATTCAGTATGACAAGAAAAATATATAAGCATTTCACTTCTGCAGTTATTTCTGTTGAAAGCGTATAGGGGCGTATTACAGTACAACAAGAAAAATATATACGCACTGCACTGTTGCAGTTATTTCTGGTCAAAGCGTATAGGGGCGTATTTCAGTAAAAAAAGACATATATATGCACTGCACTGTTGCAGTGTTTTCTGTTGGAAGCGTATAGGGGCATATTTTAGTACTATCAGAAAAATATATACGCATTTCAATATTTAATTGTTTTCTGCTTAAAGCACATAGTGGCCTATTTCATTCCAACAAGAAATATATATTCTTAGGTCACTTCTGCAGTTATTTCAAGTGAAAGCGTATAGGGGCGTACTTCATTAAAAAAAAATATATATATATGCACTGCACTGTTGCAGTTATTTCTGTTAAAAGCGTATAGGGGCGTATTACAGTAAAAAAAAGAAAAATATATATGCACTGCACTGTTGCAGTTATTTCTGTTGAAAGCGTATAGGGTTGCATTTCAGTAAAAAAAGACAAATATATATACGCACTGCACTGTTGCAGTTATTTCTGGTAAAAGCGTATAGGGGCATATTATAGTAAAAAAAGAAAAATATATACGCACTGCACTGTTGCAGTTATTTCTGGTGAAAGCATGTAGGGTCGTATTACAGTAAAAAAAGACAAATATATATACTGTGAGACAGTGACAGGTCTCACACAGGTTAGAGGCAAGGAAGGGGTGGATAGTGCGGTCCACACCCCTACTCCACCACAGGTGAGACCAGCTGGAGGTACTCAGGCTGGCATAAAGCACCTCCCAGGGGGGTGTCAGCAAGGGGGGAGTGTGTTACCTGTGGACAGAGGCCTGGAGGCTCTGACAGTGTGGTCTCAGCTGGGCAAGGCTGAGGGACCACAAGGCTGGGAGATAGCCTGGAGTTGGGGACAATGCGATGCCTGGGAAGGTCGCAGGGCCATAGTCAGGCGGACTACTGAGCCACAATCCCCCACAAGAGACACTGGATTGGAGACAGTGGGTGTACTGTGCTCTGTACAGCCAGGAGGCTGTGGGACATTGGCTGAGAAAGCCGCATGTGATCACAGGGTGTGAACAGTGACTTAGGTGAGTCAGGAATATTGTGTTTAGTTAGAGCCTGGACGGGCGAGTGTTTATTGTTTTGTTTTTGCTGGTGTGCCACAATAAATGCATTGTTTGGACCTGAAACCTGGTGTCCTGAAGCCATATCTGTGAGGAAGGATGATCCCCTGAAAGAAAGCTACCCCTCACAATTGGTGTCGGATGCGGGCAAGAGGGCACCAAGGCACCTGCGGGTACCAGCAAGCATTGTCCGTGCGGAGTGCTGTGAAAATTGCGGTTCGGTGATGTAAAGTATTGCTAGCGGCATGCATCCGGGTTGAACAGTAAAGGCAAAGTGTTGCTGGGAGCAACGATAAGGCAGAACGAGCAGGTGCTGCTGTAAGGCTGGGTGAAGCTTAAAGAGCCAGTAGCCCTAATTTACATTGACTGACCTGTGGAAAATTGTGGGTCAAAATGGCGACCTGGGTGAAAGATGGTCCAGTGTGTCGGAAAGTTCTCATACCGGAGGTGATGTCTTCTGGGGGAAGTGGCCCGGTTTGGCGGAAAACCGAGGCCACAGAGAAAGTAATGAAGCAGCTGGTGCAGGAAACAAATTCCTTGTTGAGGAAGCCGAGTGCTGCACTTGGAGAGGCTGCTCTGAACTTGCCTGAGAGTGGAGTACTGGAGGAAAATATGTATGCCGTTGCCAAGGGCAACCGATAGGAATAGAGTGAGATGGAGTGCGACTCTCAGGAGTTCTGGTATTCCCTGCCAGTGGGTACAGAGTCCTAAAGTGTGCGACTGGAGTGACCGTCCGGAAGGAGACTGGAGTCGAGGTGTTTCCGATGGCAAAGACTGCCCTGAGGAGCCTGTGTGTGTTCAGGTGACCAGGAACCAAGGGCTGGATGTTCCCAACATCCCGGAGAAGGAAGATGACAGCTGTGGAGACGTGCGTTCAGCACTTGGGAGCGCCAAATCGGTGACGGCTGTGGGTAAGAGCGTTCCAGTTGTTTCTTATACAGCAGTTAAAGTGACAGGGAGCAGGGCTCTGGAGGTTGGGCATGTTGCTGACCAGTGCCCTAATGCCTCAGAAGCACTGTGCTCTGGTATGAGTCGGTAGCAGTTGCTATCTGCCGAGCCATTCGGTGTAAAAACACCAGGACTAGAGACTGCTACACAAATGTGTGACCTTGTGGAGAAGGGCAGTCCATTCCAGGCGTTGTTGGACGCAGAGAGCCAGGTGATCCTGGTACCTGCCAGCCAGGTGGCTGAGAACTATGTGCGGGACTTTCATGAGGATAGCATGAACTGTCCGGTGGCTCTCCCTGAGAGTGAGACTCCAGTGCGATCTGGGACTTGTGAACTTTGTGATGCAGTTTCACGTAACGGTATACATGATGTGTTATTGGGCCGTGATATCGTTTTGTTGCTGTGGGGTAAGGTAGACACTTCTGCAGATAGTGACGAAACTCCTGCAGAACCTGTACCTGTCCCTTTAAGTTAGGATCTAAGGGAGCTGCACATTGACCTTCATGGGGAAAGAATATTGACCATTGAAAACAATGGTGCTGGTAAAGTGCAAAGTTATGATGCCAAGAGTGCGGAAATGCATAATGAAAATATGATGTCATATGAAATATGTGGTGACAGTGATATACCTTTTCCATTGCAGGATGTTGTCAGGGAAATAGCGCTCCTTGGGGAAAAAACTATAAAGAATGCAGAAATGCTGATAAAAGTTGAGAGCACACAGCTGGGGGAACCCACTGTAGAAAATGTACAGGAAAAGGAGAGCTAGAGGGTGTACCACACGTACCAAAGGTGGATAAGCAGTTTCCACCGTGTTCTATGGTTACTAAGGAAGTGTCCAATGTAGCAACTCGGAGAGTGAGGCTGACATGTCAAAGTCTGGTAAAACAAATGTGGTTGCTAGTGGCAACCAGGAGATGAACGTGTCTGACAAGATGAGTGGCAAGTCTGTGAGCTTGGTGTGTTAACAGACAATACCTGGTGGTGGCTGTATGCTGGAAGGGGGTACAGAACTTGTGATGAATCATGGAGGGGCCTCTGTGGAGGCCGCTGAGAAAGTGTTTGGGGATGTAACCGGTATTAATGCTGAGAGAGAACCTGAGTTGGTGTTGGTGATAAACTGGGCTCTGCTGGCATTGTTGTGGCAAAACAAGGAGAAAACTATGGTTGATGGAGATGCCCTCTCACCAGCCTCCCGTGGTTATGCATGTTTTCACCCTCACGGGCTTGAACAAGGGAGGGGGGGTGGTATGTGAGACATTGACAGGTCTCACACAGGTTAGAAGCAAGGAAGGGGTGGATAGTGCAGTCCACACCCCTATTCCACCACAGGTGAGACCAGCTGGAGCTACTCAGGTTTGCATAAGTCACCTCCCAGGGTGTCAGCAAGGGGGGAGTGTGTTACCTGTGGACAGAGGCCTGGAGGCTCTGTCAGTGTGGTCTCAGCTGGGCAAGGCTGAGGGACCACAAGGCTGGGAGATAGTCTGGAGTTGGGGGACAAAGCGACGACTGGGAAGGTTGCAGGGCCATAGTCAGGTGGACTACTGAGCCCCAATCGCCCACAAGAGACACTGGATTGGAGACAGTGGGTGTACTGTGCTCACAGGGTGTGAAGGGTGACTTGTGCCAAAAATAAAAACTTCCATGAACTCACTATGCCCATCACGAAATACCTTGGTGTGTATTCTTCCCAAAATGGGGTCACATGTGGGGTATTTATACTGCCCTGGCATTTTAGGGGACCTAAAGCGTGAGAAGAAGTCTGGAATCCAAATGCCTAAAAAATGCCCTGTGAAATCCTAAAGGTGCTCTTTAGAATTTGGGCCCCTTTGGGCACCTAGGCTGCAAAAAAGTGTCACACATGTGGTATCGCCGTACTTCAAAGAAGTAGGGCAATATGTTTTGGGGTGTATTTTTACATATACCCATGCTGGGTGAGAGAAATATCTCTCTAAAAGTCAACTTTTCCCATTTTTTATACAAAGTTGTCATTTTAGAGAGATATTTCTCTCACCCAGCATGGATATATGTAAAAAGACACCCCAAAACACATTGCCCAACTTCTCCTGAGAATGGCGATATCACATGTTTTTGCAGCCTAGGTGCGCAAAGGGGCCTAAATTCTAAAGAGCACCTTTAGGATTTCACAGGGCATTTTTTACGCATTTGGATTCCAAATTACTTCTCACACTTTAGGACCCTAAAATGCCAGGGCAGTATAAATTGTTTTGGCACAAGTTAGCGGAAAATTATGATTTTTCCTTTTTTTTTCTTACAAAGTCTCATATTCCACTAACCTGTGACAAAAAATAAAAACTTCCATGAACTCACTATTCCCATCACGAAATACCTTGGTGTGTCTTCTTTCCAAAATGGGGTCACTTGTGGGGTATTTATACTGCCCTGGCATTTTAGGGGCCCTAAAGCGTGAGAAGTAGTCTGGAATCCAAATGCCTAAAAAATGCCCTGTGAAATCCTAAAGGTGCTCTTTAGAATTTGGGCCCAGCATGGGTATATGTAAAAAGACACCCCAAAACACATTGCCCAACTTCTCCTGAGTACGGCGATACCACATGTGTGACACTTTTTTGCAGCCTAGGTGCCCAAAGGGGCCAAAATTCCTTTTAGGAGGGCATTCTTAGACATTTGGATTCAAGACTTCTTCTCACGCTTTAGGGCCCCTAAAATGCCAGGGCAGTATAAATACCCCACATGTGACCCCATTTTGGAAAGAAGACACCCCAATGTATTCCATGAGGGGCATGGCGAGTTCATAGAAGATTTTTTTTTTTTTTGCCACAAGTTAGCGTAAATTTTTTTTTTCTCACAAAGTCTCCCTTTCCGCTAACTTGGGACAAAAAGTTAAATCTTTCATGGACTCAATATGCCCCTCAGCGAATACCTTGGGGTGTCTTCTTTCCAAAATGGTGTCATTTGTGGGGTGTTTGTACTGCCCTGGCATTTGAGGGTCTCCGCAATCATTACATGTATGGCCAGCATTAGGAGTTTCTTCTATTCTCCTTATATTGAGCATACGGATTTGGGCTGAAAGAAAAAATGAACGGCACAGATTTCTTCATTCGCATCGATCAATGTGGATGAAAAAATCTCTGCCAAAAAAAAAAAGGAGGGGAAAGGCGTCTGCCAGGACATAGGAGCTCCGCCCAACATCCAAACCCACTCAGCCTGTATGCCCTGGCAAACCCGATTTCTCCATTCACATCAATCGATGTGGATGAATAAATCATTGCCAGGATTTTTATTTTTTTATTTTTTTATATATACAAAGTGTTTGCCAAAGCATATGAACACCTCCCCTCAGCTCATAAGCCTCGGCAAACGTATCTTTTTTACTGCAGAGGAGAAATCTCGTCTTGCAGCGCCGCATACACCGACTTTTGTGTAATCTGACAGCAGCGCAATGCTTCTGTCAGAATGCACATCAGTGCTGCAGCTGGATCATCGGTTGGTCCACCTAGAACAGACCTGGGCAAACTACGGCCCGCGGGCCGTATACGGCCCGGCGGACCTTTTAATCCGGCCCCCGGGCGGAGCCAGAGGCGTGCCAAGCAACGATACCCCTCCTCCGCGAATGAAGAGGACTTCCGACTCGGCGTGCTGCGTGTGGCATGGAGCGGTGGCAGGGAGGCAGCGTCAGCGGCAGTACTGTCTAGGTAAGACACAGCAGGGGGGGGGGGTGCCTCGTGCGAGCCGTACCCGGGACCCGGCCGGCCGCAATTATTCCCTTCTCTGTAACAGCGCAGCGCCCGCGGCTCTCATAGTATCGGCTGTGACTGTCTGACACTGACAGTCACAGAGCCGACAAGCATGAAGCTGCGGCCGCCTCCCCCTGTGCTGTGTGTAGTCAGTGTGACTAACACATGGCTGATCATCTCTGAGCATTACGTTTCTAAAGGCAAGGGGGGGGGGGGAGGGGTGTGTACTATTGTAAGGGGGATGGGGGGTGTTCTGTATATGATGGGGGGGGCCGGGGGGTGTTCTGTACACAAGGGGACAATGGCTGGATTCACAGGGGACAATGGCTGGATTCACAGGGGACAATGGCTGGATTCACAGGGGGACAATGGCTGGATTCACAGGGGGACAATGGCTGGATTCACAGGGGGACAATGGCTGGATTCACAGGGGACAATGGCTGGATTCACAGGGGACAATGGCTGGATTCACAGGGGACAATGGCTGGATTCACAGGGGACAATGGCTGGATTCACAGGGGACAATGGCTGGATTCACAGGGGGACAATGGCTGGATTCACAGGGGGACAATGGCTGGATTCACAGGGGACAATGGCTGGATTCACAGGGGACAATGGCTGGATTCACAGGGGACAATGGCTGGATTCACAGGGGACAATGGCTGGATTCACATTGGACAATGGCTGGATTCACAGGGGGACAATGACTGGATTCACAGGGGACAATGGCTGGATTCACATGGGGACAATGGCTGGATTCACAGGGGACAATGGCTGGATTCACAGGGGACAATGGCTGGATTCACAGGGGACAATGGCTGGATTCACAGGGGGACAATGGCTTTCACTAATATGAGTCACAAATAGTGAAAAATGTTCATTGTTTTGGGAAATTTTGTTTAATAAATTTAAATTTTTTTCTTGTAAGGCAACCTCACTTTTTCATTGTTTAACTATAACAAGTACTCGTACCAGTTGTCCAACAATGATATTTACTGCTTTTTATAAAGAAATACAATTGATTTTATGCAGTATTGAGTTTAGCCTTTTGGCCCGGCCCTCCAAAATATTTTCAGTTTCTCATGTGGCCCCATCGAAAAAATAATTGCCCACCCCTGACCTAGAAGGTAAACAAAATTTAAAAAAACAGGCCGCAACGCAATAGATTTATTAACATTAACTTTATATAACATTTGAACAGAACATCAACTTTTATAAACTTTATTGAACTTTTGGAACAGAACATTAACTTTTTTGCTTACCGGTGATTTTTTTTTTTTTTTTTTTTACCTTTATAGGACAAATCTCTCCTTCCCCATTTGACAATGTGCAAAGCGCAAATCGCCCAGAGATGTGGCGAAGTACATTATGCTCTTTGTCCTAGGTGAAAGGAAAGGTTTGCAGCAGCTGTGAGTGAAAGGGCCCTAAGAGCCCTGTGTGCCTGTCCTGTGTCACGCAATCCCTATGCTAATAGTGTACCTGTGTGTGGTACTTCTGGAAACACTCCCCTAAGCATAGGGCAGGGTGGTCAGAGCAGTCAGGACAGAAATAGCGGGTGTCACGCCTTATTCCACTCCTGCTACAGACACAAAATATTTTTTGGGGTGGCGGTTGGTTTGAGGTACCAGCAACGACATTGGGGAAATGTCGCTCGTGTAGAAGGCTCACTACACTGGTGGTTGGGGCCACGGAACCTCCTGGATACAAATTATAGTTGTCCTGTATTGATACATTGATCATGCTACCACAGTTTACCTTAAAGGGACACTGACTAGTGTATAAAGTGACATATATTCTTCTATTGGTCTTAATATGCTTAATTAATCTATACCATTATCACCCCTCGCTGCCTTTCCGTTATTTATAAAAAGTGTTTTTATCAATATGCAAATTACCTTACTTTGTGCCCAAGGGGCTGTCCCTCATTCAGTTCTGTGCCCAGCCGCGCCCCAACTGCCATCTCCTAATGCCGCCCAGCTCATTAGTATTCACTGCACTGGGCGGCTTTTTTTTTCTCCCGACGCGGCGAAATCCCGCGCATGCCCAGTACTATCTTCTACTGGAGCTGGAGGGTGCCGGGGACCTTATCCGGTGCAGGCACGGAGAGACAAGATGAAGCTGATGCCAGGAAGATAGTACTAGGCATGCGCGTGATTTCACCGCGTCGGGCGAAAAAAAAGCCGCCCAGTGCAGTGAATACTAATGAGCTGGGCGGCACTAGGAGACGGCAGTTGGGGCGCGGCTGGGCACAGTACTGAATGAGGGACAGCCCCTTGGGCACAAAGTAAGGTAATTTGCATATTGACAAAAACACTTTTTATAAGTAACGGAAAGGCAGCGAGGGGTGATAATGGTATAGATTAATTAAGCATATTAAGACCAATAGATGAATTTATGTCACTTTATATGCTCTAACCTGTCAGTGTCCCTTTAAAGTTCTATGTGGGTATGTTTTTTTTCCCCCTCTTTTTTAACTGCTTAGTGACATATGACATACTAGTACGTCCAAGCAGGAAGTGACTTCCTGCAAATTGAAATACTAGTACATCATGATGATTGGGCGGGCACCGTTGCTGTGTGCACCCGATCAATGCAGGGGCCCCTGCTGTATCTGCCGGCATTGCTTTAAATGCTGATGTTGGCGGAATAACCCCCTATATGCCGCAATCAATGCTGACATGTAAGAGGATCGCAGAGAGAGGCGGTGCCCTCTGCCTCTCTTCTCTATCGCCCCCTCCCTGCGCTGCGGGGACAGGGGACTGGTGGCTGTCATAGAAACCCCAGGCCTCACAAAGGCATCGGGGTCTGCCATGTACGGAAGCCTGTGAGACCCAAGTACACTGTCAGTGTATTACACTGACAGGCAAAGTAGTACAATAGAACAAATTGTGCTACATTGAAAAAGGGATCAGGCCCTGAAATGTTGAAATCACTGTACTGTGACAAAAATGAAAAACGAAAAAAAAAAATATGCATTTCCCTTCATCAAGCAATTTATAATAAAAAATTAATTCAATGAAAATTAATAAAATAAAATAAACATATTAGATATAGCTGCATCCATAATGAGTGATAAAAATATCACATGATTTACCCCCTCAGATGAACACCATAAAAAATTTGAAGAAAAAATTACAAAATTCAAAAATGCATTAAAAAATGCATTAAAAAACTGAAATAAATAATAAAAATAGACATATGAGATATTGCTGCATCTGTAACAACCAGCTCTATTAAAATATCACATGATCTACCCCCTCAGATGAATGCTGTAAAAAATGTAATAAATACTGTGCCAAAACAGCCATTATTTGGTCACCTTGCCCCATAAAAGGTATGATATTGAACAATCAAAAAATCTTATGTCCCCAAAAATGGTACCAATAAAAATGTCAACTCTTCGTGCAATAAATGAACCCCTAGACAGGACGACCTGCAGAAAGGTATAAAAATATATATAGCTTTCAGAAAATGGAGACACAAAAACAGGATTTTTTTAAAAATGCTTTATCATGTAAAACTGAAACAAAAAAAAAAATATATACATTTGGTATCATCACGTCCGTAACAACCAGTTCTTTAAAAATAACACATGCCATTTCTTTATTACACACAAAAAGTGTAATATTGTTCAAAAATCATGCACCCGAAAATGGTATCTACAAAACGGTTACCTTATCCTATGTTTTCCAAAATGGGGTCACTTTTTGTGAGTTTCTACTGTAGGGGTACATCAGGGGGTCTCCAAATGCAACATAGCATCTTAAAAGTATCCCAGTGAAATCTGCCCTCCAAAATCCATATGTTGTACCTTCCCTTCTGCTGTGTGCCCATACAGCAGTTTACGACTACATATGGAGTGTTTCTGTAAACTGCAGAAACAGAGTATTAAATATTGAGTTTTATTTTGCTCTTAACCCTGCCTTACAGGAAAAACTGATTAAAATGGAAAATCTGCAAAAAGAAGTGACATTTTGAACTTTATCCTCTATTTTCCCTTAATTCTTGTGGAACACCTAAAGGGTTAACAAAGTTTGTAAACTCATATGAAGTACAATATGTCACAAGGAAACAATCTCCGAATTGCTTGGATAAGTAAAACTGTTCCAAAATTATTATTATAAAGTGACACATGTCAGATTTGCCAAAAATGGCTCTTTCCTTAAAGGGGTTTTCCCATCTCAGACAATGGGGGCATATCTCTAGGATATGCCCCCATTGTCTGAAAGGTTCGTGCCCCACTCTCTGCACTTTGACAAGACCAGGCAGTGTAAACGTTATGACACTTGGTCCGGTCAATCAAAGTTTACAGGGCGTGTCAGTTTAAGAAAGAGCAGAGTCTCTAGGTGCAAAAGCAACGCCCCCATTGTTCCTAGAGGCTCATTTTCTCAGCAATGCGGGCACATATGAACATGGGACCAACACAGATGCCTTCAGCTGCCAAGCGCACATGGAACAGGTCAGCCAGTGTCATAGGTACAAACAATGATATACAATTGATTGTGTTACTATCACTAGAGTTTCATTACAGACATGTCATTCAGATTCACTCTCCCTGCTTTCTTATACATCGATCAATATGAAAATATATGGGATCAGGTTCCAGTTTGGCATTATTCAAAAATTCATTGCACTGAGAGTATAATTTTTTTATCAGATCAATTCACATGGAGTACTATGCATAGTAATAAGATTTTAAATAATACGGGAGGCTCCTATTATATGCAATCTCTTTCATTTAATTTTACCAAAGCAGTAAGGGTTAACAACCATAGAGAACGATAAAAAAAAAGTTGAACAGACAGTCCCATATGCAAATGATGGCATAGCCAATCAGGTGAGATCAGAGTCTATAAATGTCTGTGTAATCACTTCAAATTCCTCTTTCTTACTGCTGGCCACAGATGAAAAATTTTTAGTATTTAGTTACTGTATACTATATATATATATATATATATATATATAAAATATATTTTGGTTAGTTTTCCACTGTTCACTGCACGCTCGCTGTGTGTATTCATAACTTTTCAAAACATGTATTACTTAATTCTTCAGTCTGTCTAATCCTTCTGCTATCTTATCTTACCTCCTTACTGTGTGCTCCTCTATAGCTATTTTTAGCACAGTTACCAGGGTCCCAGATATCTCGGCAGATTGTGACGTAGTTGGTAATCAGTTACAGTCACACCCCCCCCCCCCCCCCTTTACCTCAGAAGTATTGTGTTTCCTCTCACCTCACTCACTCTGCTGCTCCATCCTGCGACAGTCAGCCTCTCTCTGCTCCATGACGATAGCTGGTTGTATTCTCTCAGAATTATATCTTATCCAGTTTTGCCCCTATTGGTTGCTTCTGCTTACCACAATATATTCTATATACTGTAGGGATTTGCTCTGGCAGGCAGGGTAAGCGGACGCAATACAGAGGCAAAACCATGGTTGAAACACGTGGGGAACAGCCACCCACCCTGCTCTTTGGCTGCTCCCAAAAAGAACCGTCCCGGATCGGCTTTACAGCCACACTAAGTAAAACAGTGTCAGCGAGCACTAGCTGCCACTGACACACAATATTCCCGGTTCTTATCTCACCGAGGCCAGGAACCTCGGTGACATGTACCTTCCGTCAATGACTGACCCCTGCGCCTTCCTACATACCTCCCCCTTTGTTCAACCCTGAGGGGTTGAACACACGCCAGACAGTGTACTTAGGAAAGGGCATCCGCCTTTCCTTGTAACCGGCCTGCCCTGTGTTCTACTGTGAACTTAAAGTTTTGCAGCGACAAGAACCACCTGATGACCCGAGCATTCCTCTCTTTGGCCTGGCTCATCCACTTGAGAGGGGAGTGATCGGTCACCAGACGGAACTTGCTCCCCAACAGATAATAGCGGAGAGACTCGAGTGCCCACTTGATGGCCAGGCACTCTCTCTCCACTATAGTGTACCGGGTCTCCGCTGGAGTGAGCTTACGGCTGAGGAAGACAACGGGATGCTCCTCCCCGTTGACTTCTTGAGACAGTACCGCACCGAGGCCTACTTCGGAGGCATCAGTCTGTACCACAAATTCCCTCTTGAAGTTGGGCGTCACCAAAATCTAAGACCCACACAGGGCCGACTTCAAAGCGGAGAAAGCCTCTTCCGCCTGGTCATTCCAGCGGACTATCACGGACTTCCGTCCCTTTAAGAGACCTGTCAATGGAGCCGCTAAAGTGGCAAAATGGGGGACAAACCTCATGTAATAGCCTACCATTCCCAGGAATTACTTTACTTGTCTAGAGGTGGCAGGTCGGGGCCAATTCCGTATCGCCTCTATTTTGCTTACTTGGGGTTTAACGATCCACGCCTAATGACATACCCAAGGTATTTAGTCTCCACTAACCCTATCGCACATTTCTTTGGGTTAGCTGTTAGTCCTGCCTTTCGAAAGGAGTCCACTACGGCCTGTACTTTGGGCAGGTGACTTTCCCAGTCGGTACTGTGAATGATAATATTGTCCAGGTAAGCCGAGGCGCACCGCCGATGTGGATGAAGTACAATATCCATTAGACGTTGGAAAGTGGCGGGGGCACCATGCAGGCCAGAGGGTAACCCCTTATACTGGTACAGCACCTCTGGTGTAATGAAGGCAGTTTTCTCTTTGGCAGCCTCCGTCAAGGGTACCGGCCAGTACCCTTTGGTGAGATCCAAAACAGAATACCTAGCTTGGCCTAATTTCTCAATTAGTTCATCTACCTGAGGCATTGGATATGCATCGAACTATAATATTTCGTTTAATTTCCGAAAATCGTTACAAAATCGTAACGTCCCGTCTGGCTTGGGAATTAAGACTATAGGAATGGCCCACTCACTTTTAGACTCCTTAATGACGTCCAGCCGCAACATGAGCTGCACTTCCTCAGAGATGGCTTTTCGCCGAGCCTCGGGTACCCCGTATGGCTTTAACCCAATTTTGCCTGAGGCTCAGTGACAATGGCATGTTGGGTTACGGAAGTGCGTCCAGGGGGGTCCGAGAACACATCCGTGTTCCGACTAACGAACTCCGTGGTTTCCTGAGCCTGCTTAGAGGAGAGGCTGTCAGAATTTTTTTTTGTGGCAACCACTTCCCTTGCATCAGACATAGGAGCCGGAATCTCTTGTCCAAGAAAGCCTGGCCGTGTGCTGTCTTCCGTACAGGTTTCCCTGTCCTTCCAAGGTTTCAGTAAATTAACATGGTAAACGTGCTCCGGATTTCGCCTCCCCGGCTGGTGTACCTTGTAATTTACCTCTCCAATTTTTTCACGTACCTCGTAGGGCCCCTGCCACCTGGCTAGGAACTTACTGTCCACGGTCGGCACCAGAACCAAAACCCGATCACCCAGGTTAAAGTTCCGGACCCGAGCCTGCCGATTATAGATCCGACTCTGGGCTCGCTGAGGGGCCTCCATATGTTCCCTGACAAGAGGCAAAACGGTCTCTATCCGCTGTTGCATCTTGGTAACATATTCAAGGACGCTTTTATGCAGAGTGGGTTGTTGTTCCCACGCCTCTTTGGCTACATCCAACAAGCCACGAGGATGTCTGCCATATAGCAATTCAAAGGGCGAGAACCCAGTAGAGGCCTGGGGCACCTCTCGCACTGCGAACAAGAGATAGGGCAGAAGAAGGTCCCAATCCTTTCCATCTTTGGTCACCACCCTTTTTAACATAGTTTTTAGAGTTTTGTTAAACCTTTCAACCAGTCCGTCCGTTTGTGGATGGTACACGGACGTCCGTAACTGTTTAATACGCAGCAACCTGCAGAGTTCCCTCATGACCTTGGACATAAAAGGGGTCCCCTGGTCAGTCAGGATCTCTTTAGGTAGTCCCACTCGGGAGAACATCTCCATTAGTTCCTTAGCTATAAGTTTAGCCGATGTATGTCGCAGCTGCACTGCCTCCGGGTACCGAGTAGCGTAATCAAGGACAACCAAAATGTGTTGATGTCTCCTAGCGGACTTCGGTACAGGACCTACCAGGTCCATAGCGATTCGCTCAAGCGGTACCTCGATGATCGGGAGGGGTACCAAGGGCTGCGAAAAAGGTGCTGAGGGCTAGTTGCCTGGCAGGTTGGGCAAGACTTACAGAACTCGTCCACCTCTTTAAACACACTGGGCCAGTAAAACCATTGTAGTATCTGGTCCTGTGTTTTCTGTATTCCCAGATGACCCAGAGAACATGCTGGTGGGCTAACTCTAACATGAGATTGTGATAAGCCTGGGGCACCACAAACTGTTCAACAGATTCACCTCGCAGCTGATTTACCCGATACAACATATCCTGATGGACCACAAAACGGGGAAACACCAACTCTGCCCCTGGTTGTTGTGGTTCACCATTTATTATTAGTACATTTTCCCAGGCTCGGGATAAGGTTGGATCCCAGTGTTGCGCGGTACCAAAAAACCCGGGAAGTCTCTCCCTACTATAAGTTCATAATGTAGGTTGGTTGCGACAGCCACCTCGTGGATTCACCTGCCGGAAACCGTAGACAGAGACACCATAGCAGTAGGGTAGTCTTTTAAGTCCCCATATATACACATGACTCCGACCTTACAGCAGGTGTACTCAGCGGAACGAACCAGGGAAGCCAATACCAGTCCAACAGAGCCTCCGCTGGAGTGTCTCCCATCTTAAACTGGCACAGGTGGTTCAGAGACTCCGGAGCACCTACTGCACACAGTTTCCTGGCATATAATGATTGACAGAAACCATAGTTCGTGTCCATGGGTTCCCCCTGACGTGGACAGTCCGCTCGAACATGGCCAGGCTCCCGACACCGCCAGCAGATTATTGGAGTGGGGTCCACAGGGGTTACATCCCGGGCAGGTTTGGTGGGTACCGGTTGCTGGGTCCGGGGTGGAGAGTTACGGGATTTGACTGCCCCCTCTTAACAGAACCCCCCTGTAAGTTCCGGGTAGCCTCATAGCGCTCCACCAGGTCGACCATCTCCAGCGCATTACCTGGAGAGACCTGGCCAATGCATTGCTGGAGAGGGGGTGGCAGAGCACTCCAGAACCTGTCTGCTAACAACCGGTCCAACATAGCAGTGGGGCTCAGCACGTCAGGTTGTAGCCACTTTTGCAACAGGTTTAGCAGGTCATAATACTGGGGTCTCACCGGCTCCGCCGGGTTGAACCCCCTCGGATGCACCCGCTGGGCCCGGACCAGCACATTCACCCCCAGTCTTGCCAAAATCTCCCCCTTTACCTTTGGGTAGTCGGTCGCTTGATTGTCCGGAAAGTCGAAAAACACCCGCTGGGACTCTGATGTCAGAAAAGGAGCGACGACCTCAGCCCACTGGTCTTGGGGCAGCTTTTCCCTGGTGGCCACTTTCTTATACATCGCCAGGTAGGTCTCGACATCGTCTGCGTGAGTCATTTTAGGGATCACTGCACGGACTGCTTTCCTGGCATTGTGTACACTTGGGGTTGCTCCTGCTGTCTGCAAAGCCATTACGTGTTGTAGCAGCAACTGGTTGGTCTCCTGCTGCTGCTTATTAGACTCGCGTTGCTGCAGGTTAGCCTCCACTAGGGCCTTCATAACAGCCTCCATTTCGTCAAGTGACACCGCTTTGAATCTAGCTGGTTTGATAAATGACATACAACCGTGTGCAAACCAAAAATATTTTGGCGTTCACGCCATCCTCACTGCGCTTGCCCGCTCCAAGCCACCAATTGTAGGGATTTGCTCTGGTAGGCAGGGTAAGCGGACGCAATACAGAGGCAAAACCACGGTTGAAAAGCAAAAGTCAGTGTTTATTCACACAAAGGCAGAAAAGAAACACAATACTTGGCAGGGCCCTGGTGTTAATTCACACCGCAGGAATCCTCGTGTTAATTTACACAGCAAAAGTCCACAGAACTCAAAAACACGTCACCTGGCAGTCCACAGCAGGCATTAGGGCGCCTGGCTTCCAGCTGGCAGCTCTCATGCAGCTCTTAGGCCTCTTTCAGACGGGCGTTGCGGGAAAAGGTGCGGGTGTGTTAAGGGAACACCCGCGATTTTTCCGCGCGAGTGCAAAAGATTGTAATGCGTTTTGCACTCGCGTGAGAAAAATTGCGCATGTTCGGGGTTGTGTAGATTGTATTATTTTCCCTTATAACATGGTTATAAGGGAAAATAATAGCATTCTGAATACAGAATGCATAGTAAAATAGCGCTGGAGGGGTTAAAAAATAATAATAATAATTTAACTCACCTTAGTCCACTTGCTCACGCAGCCCGGCATCTCCTTCTGTCTCCTTTGCTGAACAGGACCTGTGGTGACGTCACTCCGATCATCACATGATCCATCACATGATCCATCACCATGGTAAAAGATCATGTGATGGATCATGTGATGACCGGAGTGACGTCACCACAGGTCCTGTTCAGCAAAGGAGACAGAAGGAGATGCCGGGCTGCGCGAGCAAGTGGACTAAGGTGAGTTAAATTTATTTTATTTTTTTTTAACCCCTCCAGCGCTATTTTACTATGCATTCTGTATTCAGAATGCTATTATTTTCCCTTATAACCATGTTATAAGGGGAAATAATAATGATCGGGTCTCCATCCCGATCGTCTCCTAGCAACCGTGCGTGAAAATTGCACAGCATCCGCACTTGCTTGCGGATGCTTGCGATTTTCACGCAACCCCATTCACTTCTATGGGGCCTGCGTTGTGTGAAAAACGCACAATATAGAGCATGCTGCGATTTTCACGCAACGCACAAGTGATGCGTGAAAATCATCGCTCATGTGAACAGCCCCATAGAAGTGAATGGGTCAGTATTAAGTGCGGGTGCAATGCGTTAAACTCACGCATCGCATCCGCGCGGAATACTCGCCCGTGTGAAAGGGGCCTTAGCCTTGCAGTAAGGCAGAACTCCTCAGCTCCCAAAACACAGAGCTCCACTGTCAACTGGAGGTTCGTTCCACACCGAGCTGAGCTGCTGGCTGGGTTTTTAAACCCCAGCCCAAAACCTGGGCATGGGGAACAGCCACCCCCCTTGCTCTTTGGCCGCTCCCAATAAGAACTGTCTCGGATTGGCTTTACAGCCACACTAAGTAAAACAGTGTCAGCGAGCACTAGCTGCCACTGACACACAAAATTCCCAGTTTTTATGTCACCGAGGCCAGGAACCTCGGTGACATGTACCTTCCATCAATGACGGACCCCTACGTCTTCCTACAATACTTACCAGACAGGTTAACATTACGGCTCTATAGTAGCCAGTTTAAATTTTGTGCAGTTCCCTGCTACTATTCATTACATCATTCCTGTCAGTTTTCTCTCACTGCTATTTTGTTCAGTATACCCTCTTCATTATGTCTGAGGAACATGTTACACCTATGGAGGTTCCTGAAGCCTCAGGTTTATTATCAGAAGAGCATATTAATCTGGTTAATCTATCAGTACAAATGTCTGTTCAGTCAGCTTTTCACTCAGTTATGACTGGCATGCAAGACTCAATTGCTAAGACTGTATCCCTGGCAATATCCCAGGCAAAACCAATCATGTCACCTGCAGTCATTCCCTCTACCCTGTCCGATCATTTTTGTTCGGCGGAGGACTCCACCTCAAACATGGTCCAGGGATTTAAGAAGTCCGGAAAAATGTTGCAAAAGAGGCGTATTCTTCAGACCGATCCCTCACCCTCCAAAAATAAGAAAAATGTCAGTCAGCCGGAGGGATCAGGTGGCTGTTGATGGCTCGCTATTACAAAGCAACACTAATACTGGTGTTTCTCACATACACCCCAGACCCTCTATCCATGAGGAGGAACATAGTAAACTGGTTTCTAAGTCCTCACGTTGGGAAAAACCGGATTGATATGGAATCTCGTCCGGTAACTCTTCTTCTGACGAAGGTGATTCACCTCCCTCTGAAGTAGATTCCGACTACCAAGATTTTTCTGAGAATGACGGAGAGAATGAGCCTAATACTGTAATATGAGTCATGTTCAATCCTGTTAGATTCTACCGGGGAACCATATTTTGACCCAGGTTCAATAACACATACCCGGTCTGGGGAGTGGCTCCCATGCCCTCAAATCTCAAACTTTATAAGCTCCTGGATTAAGAAACCACTTGACAAGGCGGCCAATAAAAAACTGAAGGCCGAATGTCCCAGGCCTACCCTTCCCAACCATCTCGCTGACACACCCGAGATCGCCCCCAAACTCAAGTTTTTGATGAAAAATTGGAACAATCCCAAAAAGGGGATTGATCGCAGTTTTCAGTTTTGTCAAGATAAGCTCCTTGACATGTAAGCTCCAAAATTTTTGTTATGGGGCCTATCTGAGCAGGCCGCGGTTTCGGGTCAGCCGGTAGACATCTTGATTCTACGTGGTTGGGCCCAGAGATCTATGTGCCTCCTGGGCAACGCAAATGCGGCCTTATGTGCCAAAAGGAGGAGGTCCTTGATTTTAAGACTGGACCCTCAACTGATCCAACTGGCCAACACCGAGCCTTCGGTGTCCCCTAACGGTCTCCTGTTTGGGGACTCGTTCATAAAAGAGATCAACCAATATGTATGTCTTTTTTCCATTTTAGAGAGAGCTCAGACATCTCTGAAAAAGGTTTTCCACTCCAGAGTTTTTGGCAGGGCTGGTGTCACAACCTATGGTGTGTGCTGTGACACTGTTGCTACACTTGCGGTTGCCCGCGGCAACGTGTTGTTGTGTGTGCATGCGGTGGCAGTGTCTCGGCCTTCTGGGTGATTGCCTTGACATGGTTGCCACACATGTTCTTGCCTGCGGCAACGTGTAGCTTTCTACGCTTGTATGTGCACTTCCCCTTAGTGCCTTCCTTCCCTTGTCTGGTATTGGAAGGGTTAACTTTCAACCTCATTCTGAGAGTCCTTCTCCTTTGTCGTCCTCAGAAATCGACACTAGTTCTGATTACCCCGTGGTGGCCTTCCCAAATCTGGTTTCCACAAATCATGAAACTTGCAATCGATTATCCTAGTTTCCTACCGTCTTTTCCGTCCATCCTCCTGAATCCTTCTGGAGATTGTCACCCTCTAATCATATCGGAAACCCTGACACTAGTAGCATGGTTGATTTCGGGTCACCAGAATTTAATTCAGAACTTTCAGGTACAGCCAATGAAATCCTTGCAGCAGCCTGGGCTCCAGGTACCAGGTCCGCTTACAGATCAGCCTGGAAGATTTGGGCTGATTGGTGCTTACGACAGGATTTGGATCCCGTACAAACACCTCTCTCTAACATCATAAATTTTCTTTCAGAATCTTTAGATCTGGGCAAGGCTTATAGGACTATCAATGTATATTGCTCTGCTACATCTTCTTAAAATGCTCCTATCAATTCTTTTCCGATAGGGAAACATCCCTTGGTTTGTAGACTTATGAGAGGTATTAGATTCAAGAGAACTCTTGTTCCCAAATACCACTCCACTTGGGGCGCATCAATCCTACTTAATTTCCTAATGTCTTGGGGCGATAACGAGTCTTTATCTCTTAAATTTCTATGCTTCAAGCTTACAGTTTTTCTATGTCTTATCTCTCTCAAGAGAGTATCTGACGTCAGGACTTTAGACGTTTCCCGCAAACAATTACTTCCTCATGGGGTTCGTTTTACTGTTTACAGACGCACAAACTAATCTATAATCAGTATTTTATCCTGCTTTCCCACATAACCAAGAACTTTGCATGGTAAAATGCCTTGAATCTTATGAACGTAGAACTTCCTCTCTTCGAGACCATTTATCTTCACAACTCCTCATATCCTATTGTACTCCATTTCATCCAGTTTCTTCACCCACCCTGGCTAGGTGGGTTAAGCAAACCGTGTATTTGGCTGGTATTGACATTTCCACTTTTGGAGCCCACTCCACTAGAGGTGCAATGTCAACCAAGGTATTTGAATCGGGAGCTTCCCTTTCAGATGTATTGAAAGCAGCCAACTGATCTTCCGAGTCCACTTTTAGGGATTTTTATTTTAAAACTGATACTCACGTGTCTGTTAATACTTTAAGTAATCTGTTTAATATATTGTGTTTACTGTAAAGGGAACACAAAAATAACACATCCTAGATCTGAGTTAATTAAATATTCTTCTGAAATACTTTGTTCTTTACATAGTCGAATGTGCTGACAACAAAATCACACCAAAATTTAAAAATGGAAATCAAATTTTTCAACCCATGGAGGTCTGGATTTGGAGTCACACTCAAAATTAAAGTGGAAAAACACACTACAGGCTGATCCAACTTTGATGTAATGTCCTTAAAACAAGTCAAAATGAGGCTCAGTAGTGTGTGTGCGGCCTCCACGTGCCTGTATGACCTCCCTACAACGCCTGTGCATGCTCCTGATGAGGTGGCGGACGGTCTCCTGAGGGATCTCCTCCCAGACCTGGACTAAAGGATCTGCCAACTCCTGGACAGTCTGTGGTGCAACGTGACGTTGGTGGATAGAGCGAGACATGATGTCCCAGATGTGCTCAATTGGATTCAGGTCTTGGGAACGGGCGGGCCAGTCCATAGCATCAATGCCTTCGTCTTGCAGGAACTGCTGACACACTCCAGCCACATGAGGTCTAGCATTGTCTTGCATTAGGAGGAACCCAGGGCCAACCGCACCAGCATATGGTCTCACAAGAGGTCTGAGGATCTCATCTCGGTACCTAATGGCAGTCAGGCTACCTCTGGCGAGCACATGGAGGGCTGTGCGGCCCTCCAAAGAATTGCCACCCCACACCATTACTGACCCAATGCCAAACCGGTCATGCTGGAGGATGTTGCAGGCAGCAGAACGTTCTCCACGGCGTCTCAAGACTCTGTCACGTCTGTCACATGTGCTCAGTGTGAACCTGCTTTCATCTGTGAAGAGCACAGGGCGCCAGTGGCGAATTTGCCAATCTTGGTGTTCTCTGGCAAATGCCAAACGTCCTGCACGGTGTTGGGCTGTAAGCACAACCCCCAACTGTGGACGTCGGGCCCTCATATCACTCTCATGGAGTCTGTTTCTGACCGTTTGAGCAGAACATGCACATTTGTGGCCTGCTGGAGGTCATTTTGCCGGGCTCTGGCAGTGCTCCTCCTGTTCCTCCTTGCACAAAGGCGGAGGTAGCGGTCCTGCTGCTGGGTTGTTGCCCTCCTACGGCCTCCTCCACGTCTCCTGATGTACTGGCCTGTCTCCTGGTAGCGCCTCCATGCTCTGGACACTACGCTGACAGACACAGCAAACCTTCTTGCCACAGCTCGCATTGATGTGCCATCCTGGATAAGCTGCACTACCTGAGCCACTTGTGTGGGTTTTAGACTCCGTCTCATGCTACCACTAGAGTGAAAGCACCGCAAGCATTCAAAAGTGACCAAAACATCAGCCAGGAAGCATAGGAACTGAGAAGTGGTCTGTGGTCACCACCTGCAGAACCACTCCTTTATTGGGGGTGTCTTGCTAATTGCCTATAATTTCCACCTGTTGTCTATCCCATTTGCACAACAGCATGTGAAATTGATTGTCACTCAGTGTTGCTTCCTAAGTGGACAGTTTGATTTCACAGAAGTGTGATTGACTTGAGTTACATTGTGTTGTTTAAGTGTTCCCTTTATTTTTTTGAGCAGTGTATATTTATATATATATATATATATATATATATATATATATATATATCTTAGCTTTGAACTTGCATATAATAGGAGCCTCCCGTATTATTTAAAATTGAAGATTTTCCTACCTTTAGTGACGGAAAATATAGATTTTAATAATGACGGGAGGCGAGTATTATCCCACCTCTCAGCCACCCTATTTGTATATTTCTAATTATGTTTTTTAGCTAGATCTTCACTCACATGGAACATTTCTCCTCCTAAGTCTGGATCCTTCTACACTGATTCTACATTACCTACGTTACTTTATCCACATTGTTATTTGATCTATGTTTGCTGTTTAAGAAGGAGGAATTCGAAGTGATTACACAGACATTTATAGACTCTGATCTCACCTGATTGGCTATGCCATCATTTGCATATGGGACTTTCTGTTCAACTTTTTTTTTTTTCGTTCTCTATGGTTGTTAACCCTTACTGCTTTGGCAAAATTAAATGAATAAAATTGCATATAATCCTCGCCTCACGTCATTATTAAAATCTATATTTTCCGTGACTAAAGGTAGGAAAATCTTCAATTAAACTGAACCTTGCAATTTGATTTGTTACAATGATAAACTCAGAAATTAGCTTAAGTCATTCTCTTAGAAGCTTTTTTTTTTTTTTGATATTGCCTCTAAACCAAAAACTATAAAATATGTAATTGGTTTGTAAGGCTAAAAAAAGACATCTGTCCACCCAGTTCAGCCTGTTATTCTGCAAGTTGATCCAGGGGAAGGCAAAAAAAAAAAAAAACTGAGTTAAAATCCAATTTTTCTCGTTTTAGGGGAAAAAATTCCTTCCTGACTCCAATCAGGCAATCAGAATAACTTCCTGGAATAACTTCCTGGATCAACAACCCATCTCTAGTAACTATAACCTGTAATATTATTACACTCCAGAAATACATCCAGGCCCCTCTTGAACTCTTTTATTGTACTCACCATCACCACCTCCTCAGGCAGAGAGTTCCATAGTCTCACTGCTCTTAACGTAAAGAATCCTCTTCTATGTTTGTGTAGAAACCTTCTTTCCTCCAGACGCAGAGGATGTCCCCTTGTCACAGTCACAGTCCTGGGGATAAATAGATGATGGGAGAGATCTCTGTACTGACGCCTTTTATACCAATGTAGTAGAGTTAACACTCATGCTTTCTGAGATGTGTTATCAAAACTAAGCAAAAACCTTCAACTGCTTTTCAATGGCTTTTTTGTTTCAAGATAACACAATGATTTAAGAAATTTGAGTTAAGAGTTTGAGTGCTAACCCTGCTACATCTGTATTTATACATAGTTTTGATGCAACCCATTATCTTATTGGCCTTGGCAGCAGCTGCCTGACACTGGTTTCTACAGTTGAGTTTGCTGTCCACTAAAATTCCTAAGTCTTTTTCCATGTCAGTGTTACCCAGTGTTTTATCATTTAGTATGTACTAGTGACTTGCATTATTCCTTCCTATGTGCATAACCTTACATTTGTTAGTGTTAAACCTCATCTGCCACTTCTCTGCCTAAGCCTCCAATCTAGCCAGATCCATCTGTAGCAGAATACTGTCCTCTTCCGTGTTAATTACTTAACACAGTTTAGTGTCATCTGCCAAAATTTATATTTTACTGCAAGCCTTCTACAAGATCATTAATAAATATATTGAAGAGAATAGGGCCCAGGACTGACCTCTGAGGTACTCCACTAGTGACAGTGACCCAATCTGAGTGTGTACCATTAATAACCACCCTCTGTTTTCTATCATTGAGCCAGTTACTCACCCACATACAGACGTTTTCTCCCAGTCCGAACATTCTCATTTTATATACTAACCTTTTATGTGGCCCCTATTCTCATGTTCTCTCCACAGGATAAGGGATAACTATTAGATCGGGTGGAGTCCTCCCAAAGGGGATAACTTCAAACAACCGGAATGCCCTTTTGAAGGCTATGGACACCTTTGTGCACGAAAATTAAATTGACACATATCTTACTAAACAGTTTTTTTTTTTATTAAGCTACCTATCCTTTCCATGTACTCAGCAACACGCACACCTGGTTTTTAACCACTTTTAACCCCTTCACAACAAAATGGATGAGATCTTAAACAAATATTATCCAAAGTCCTTGCAAAATATCCAGGATGTCATTTTATGCATTTTTCAGTTATGAATTTATTAGAATATAATTGACATATTGTAATTCTAATCTGGGACTAGGTAACTGAGGAAAGATAATTACTTCAAAGTGGCTAAATATGCATTTACATGCCCAGATGAGCAGCAGATTGTTGGTAGGGAAATGTCCCGACATTCGGCTGCTCACTCTGTAGAGGTGAAGCAACACATTTACATGCAGAGATCACCTCCACAGTATGAGAACGATCAATTGCTATTGCGATCCCTTATCCCAAATTATTCAGCTGCATTGTTTCTGGGCAGCAGACTGCTGTTTAAACAGCACAATCTGCTGCCCATAAACAATAATTTAGGTGCCTGCCCAAAGGACAGTTTCACACGATGATTGAGCATTTTGCTCGTTCATTGGGTGATCTGTTGCCCCTGTTGCCAACCGTCCAGAAATTTCTGGACAGTCCGGAAAAATAGGCAACTTTTTTCCTATATCTGTGAAAAAAATAGACGTGTCCGTGTTTTTCTGAGGCTATTGATACTTGACTAGATTATTTTGGAGGCAATTATAATCATTTTACAGCTCACAGTAAATGTTGGTAATGAGTTCTTATCAGTATATTGAGCTATAGACCTGTATTACTGATCTTTACAATTAATAGTGGTTTTCCTATTTGTCCATAAAAAATTGTGTCTGTCCGTGATTTTGGTATAAGTTGTCCAGAAAGAATAAAAATACTGGTTGGCAACCCTGCCGGTGAAGCAGGTGATTGTCAAGAAGGAAGCCTTCCTATCTGACAAATGCCTGCTCGACAATGGAGGTGAACACTGCATTAACATGATCTCCGCCACTATATGGGGATGATTGCTACTGCTCATCCCTATACAGGTTAAAAATTATTCTAGCAGCAGATCCATATCTATATAGCACGATCTGCTTCCCATAAACAATGATATAGGTGTCCACATGAACAATTGTTTAACCTGATGAACAAGCGTTTCGCTCATTCATTAGGTTATTGGCAGCACCTTTACATGAGTAGAACATATGAACATTCCTCCCCGATAATCTGCCTTACAATCAGACAGTCTAAAGCCACCTAAAAGCCGCCGTCACACAGTGTTTGGTAAGTTGGTCTTTCAATTTTACCTTATCTTTGTATAGGCTCCGTCCCTGGTTTTGGCTCACAATCACTTATGATAATTAGAGATAAGGGAATTGAAGCTAACAAAGTGGAATTCGATCCGAAATTTCAGGAAAAATTAGATTCGCAACGAATGCGAATTTCCTCGCACTTTGTGGTAACGAATCGCATTTTTCCTGAAATGGCTGCTGCACCTGTGAGGACATGGAGAAGGGAAGTATGGGAAGGCGGGATCACCCAGACTGACATGCATGATGCAGCCAATCAGTAGCCAGCCAGCCCTGTGATGTCACAGCCCTATAAATACGGCAGCCATCTTAGATTCAGACATTTTCCAGCGTTCTGAGTGCAGGAACAGCAATTGGAAAAACCTCATTGTGAAAATAAAAAACTGAAAAAACGATTTATAAGTGCAGGGAAAGGATAGGGAGGAATCATTTCACAGAATCCTAGTGCAGGGAGAGATATCAAAAGGCGCTAGGGACACTGCTAGAAAAGCGATTTACAAGTGCAGGTAAAGATTATTTGGGGATCCAAATAGCCATTATACAGCTCTGTCATTCCAGCAATTTGTTCTTGTTATTGGGGTGCAAGTGCTATGTTGAAAAGCCTTTAGTGGCCTATTTTAGTACAGAAAGAAAAATATATACCCACTTCACTGTTGCAGTTATTTGTGGCAAAAGCGTTTAGTGACCTATTTCCACACTATGTCACCTTGCCACTCTGTGGTATCCTGATGCTGCTGCTGCTACTGCCATCTCCCAACTAAGTCACCTTGCCATTCTGTGGTATCCTGATGCTGCTGATGCTACTTCAATCACCACACTATGTCATCTTGCCACTCTGTGCTATCCTGCTGCTGCTACTGCCATCTCCACACTATGTCACCTTGCCACTCTGTGGTATCCTGATGCTGCTGCTGCCATCTCCACACTATGTCACCTTGCCACTCTGTGGTATCCTCCTGATGCTGCTGCTGTCGCCACCTCCAGACTCTGGGCCACTATGTGGTCTTCTCATGCTGCTGCCAACTCCAGACTCTGTCATTGTGCCACTCGGTAGCCTCCTGCTGATGCTGCTGCCACCACCTCCACACTCTGTCATTGGGCCACTCTGTGGTGTCCTCATGCTGCTGCCAACTCCGGACTCTGTCATTGTGCCACTCGGTGGCCTCCTCATACTGCCGCCAACTCCAGACTCTGTCATTGTACCACTCGGTGACCTCCTCATACTGCTGCCAACTCCAGACTCTGTCATTGTGCCACTCGGTGGCCTCCTCACACTGCTGCCACCTCCACACTTTGTCGTTGTGCCACTCTGTGGCCTCCTCATGCTCATGCTGCTGCCACCTCCACAATCTTTAGTCGTCGTGCTACTCTGGCCTCCTCATGCTGCAGACACCTCCACATTCTTTTGTTGTCATGCCACTCTGTGGCCTCCTGATGCTACCGCCACCTACAGACTCTGTCAATGGGCCACTCTATGGTCTCCTCATGCTGTTTCCACCTCACCACTTTGTCATAGGTCCACTCTGTGGACTTCTTATGCTGTTCCCTCCCTCTCCACTTCATGACTGGGCCACTATTTTGCCTTTTGGCCTGGCTGACATCATCATTTATTTGACCTTTCTACTGATCTGTCAGAAGGAAGGAAAAATGAGACGCACAGCGGATCCTGTCTGTGTAGCAGCTGTAAAGCCTGTATGGTCCAATCAGAATTGGCTTATAAATTGGTAGCCAAAAGCAGGAGTGGGTAAAAAACACAGACAGACATGCAAATATTCAATTCATGTGTCATCTCTGTTTTAGATATACTCCAGTTTTTTTTTGTCATTAGCAATACTGATGGATTGCTGACCAAATGCTGACCAAGTGAAGGCAGATGCTCCACAGACAGGATCCGTTTTTTGTGGGTTATTGTTCTGACGGATCAGAGGAAGGACAAATTAATCAGTGACGTTAACACAAACATACTGCTGACACACTCTCCATGCTCTACTTGTATAAGCGTTTAATAGAACAGGTTCTGTAGACATCTATGTGGAATCAGATGGCAACAGTGTAAAAGGAGTGACCTTCTTCTTGGTGCTAACATCGACCTATAAGGCTGAGTTCATACTTGAGGTATTTGGTCAGTTTTGGTCCCGTGACTGCCCTAATAAGTGAAGTGTGCAGAGATTCTAAGAGTGATGTCTGTCATCTACATGTCATACAGACTCACAGTATTATTTCACTACCAAAGCAGACTCCCTATGCGTGTTACTGCAAGGCACAGTGTTCTACACCACTATAAAGGCTCTCAGCAGCCAGGAAATAGCTGTTTTTTTACATAATTCGCCACAAATATTTTCAGATCGAAAAATTCAGCGATGATGGACAAATACCCTGTGTGGAATTGACATGCTGTGGATTTTAAAATCGGCATCATTTTACACGTGTTTTGACACAATACTGGCAACAGTATTGCCTCCTGACAACCCCTCCCCCATTGTAGCAGTATTGTCCCCTGACATCCCCTCTCCCACTGGCAGCAGTATTATTAGGGGACAATACTGCTGCCAGTGGAGGAGGGGGGGTTCGGGGATAATATGCTGGATATTTATTACTTCATGGGGGTGTTTTTTGGCATTGTGGGGCATATATTTTATGATGCACTGTGGTATTTGGTACTGCTGAGCTGGCATTTTGTGCTGTACGGTGGAGTTTATTTGGCACTGCTGAGAGTTATTTTATGCTGCACTGTGTTATCAGATGACACTGCCATGTATTTTAAATGAACATGGTCCATCAATTGAAAATTGTTTTTATGTGTAGCCCAAATATCAAATTCAGTTTTAAACCCCTGATCTAAAAGCACAGTATAAAAGGTTTCTCCCAGAAACTATACAGCAGAAGTCTCATATTACTATAGTGTAGTGGTTAACATTCTGGGCTGTAATGTAGAAGGTTGTAAGTTCCATTCCCCTCAGAAACTTTTCAGAAATAGAGGCAAAATTTCATTTAAAGGGGATTGGAACTTACAACCTTCTACATTACAGCCCAGAATGTTATCCACTACACTACAGAGCATGCAGCCAGTTGCTTTAAAAAAAATATTTAAAAAAATATGAGACTTCTGCTGTATAGGAATACTTACTACTAGTAGGTATTCCTATACAGCAGAAGTCTCATATTTTATTTTTATTTTTTTATTTTTTTAAAGTAACTGGCCATTTAGCTCTGTAGTGTAGTGGTTAACATTCTGGGCTGTAACGTAGAAGGTTGTGAGTTAGAATCCCATCAGAAACTTTTCAGGAATAGAGGCTAAATAAAATTTATATTTTATATTTTTTTAGTAATTGTAAAAATTGTGTAATTACAAAAATCATATATATATATATATATATATATATATATATATATATACACTCACCTAAAGAATTATTAGGAACACCATACTAATACGGTGTTGGACCCCCTTTTGCCTTCAGAACTGCCTTAATTCTACGTGGCATTGATTCAACAAGGTGCTGATAGCATTCTTTAGAAATGTTGGCCCATATCGATAGGATAGCATCTTGCAGTTGATGGAGAATTGAGGGATGCACATCCAGGGCACCACATCCCAAAGATGCTCTATTGGGTTTAGATCTGGTGACTGTGGGGGCCATTTTAGTACAGTAAACTCATTGTCATGTTCAAGAAACCAATTTGAAATGATTCGAGCTTTGTGACATGGTGCATTATCCTGCTGGAAGTAGCCATCAGAGGATGGATACATGTTCTCATTCTGTTTACGCCAAATTCGGACTCTACCATTTGAATGTCTCAACAGAAATCGAGACTCATCAGACCAGGCAACATTTTTCCAGTCTTCAACAGTCCAATTTTGGTGAGCTCGTGCAAATTGTAGCCTCTTTTTTGTAGTGGAAATGAGTGGTACCCGGTGGGGTCTTCTGCTGTTGTAGCCCATCCGCCTCAAGGTTGTGCGTGTTGTGGCTTCACAAATGCTTTGCTGCATACCTCGGTTGTAACGAGTGGTTATTTCAGTCAACGTTGCTCTTCTATCAGCTTGAATCAGTCGGCCCATTCTCCTCTGACCTCTAGCATCCACAAGGCATTTTTGCCCACAGGACTGCCGCATACTGGATGTTTTGCCCTTTTCACACCATTCTTTGTAAACCCTAGAAATGGTTGTGCGTGAAAATCCCAGTAACTGAGCAGATTGTGAAATACTCAGACCGGCCCGTCTGGCACCAACAACCATGCCACGCTCAAAATTGCTTGAAGCAACTGCCATGTGATTGGTTGACTAGATAATTGCATTAATGAGAAATAGAACAGGTGTTCCTAATAATTCTTTAGGTGAGTGTATATTTATATATAATCATACTTCTGATATATATGAATGCATAATATGTGGGAAACCACTACTGATGTTTTAGCCATAATATTTACATATATTATAATAAATTATATATATTCTAAATAGATAATATATTTAAATATATTACGGCTAAAAACTTTATATAAGTAAAGATGAAGAAGGTCACGGCACTCCAAAAGCTTGTTCAATGTTCTTTAATACACCAAAAAATTCAGCAGCAACGTTTTGACAATAGTCTTTATCAAGCTACATACTAGTTTACAAGTGACTCACATTATATTATATAAGGGTACTAATTCATACCAATTATTCAGTGGGTGTGCTCCCAACAATAAACCCGCCCCCTCTCAGGTACAAACAATCATATGATTAATTCAACCACAGTGTATATTAATATAAGGCTTACCAAGCGATCATAAGTGGGCTGTTACTCTGTAGTGTGTCCATGATGCGCGGCGTCTTCCGCATACGACTGCGGCTGCGCGAGTGTTCAGACGGGATTCACATGCATCACATGATCAGCTGAATAGTCACATGATCGGTGACGCTATTGCCGGTCACCTGACAGGTGACGCGCCTAAGCGTCTAATCGCTGTCATGGTAACCCCAGGTCCTGCAGAAAAAATATACCATTCCGTGTGGCGCTCCCCATCCAATACTATTTCAAACGCGTACAACTAAATACAAAGACGCCGGTCACCACGGACACATCAACAGAAAGGCGACACCACCTAATGAAAACACAGTTTTGTTTGACAGTGACGTAGGGGCCGATCCCGGCAGGATATCTCAAACAACTCAATCATATCAAAACTACGGTTCAGTACCTAGCTGGATATATGAAAAGCGGAAATGTGAAATACCACACATAAACATAAAGGGGATCCTTTCATAAAGGCTCGGAGCTGTTCAAAAAGTGCGACCCTACCAACGTTCCTTTATAAGGGACTAAGTTCAGAAATGGCATAAATGGCATAAGGGTGGAAACGGTACAGAGTAATCAAACCCCTACCCCCCATTGGTAAATACCCAGGGGTGTACCGGTATGATATACCCTGGAGATGCTAAAGAATACTATTGGACAGGGGATACTAGGGCCACAACCATCGCCCCCCTCTGTCAAAAGAGAGACCACCGATATGAGCCGTTGCCTGGTCTGGGCCCCACCGCCAAGTGGAAGACCCCTACCACGCTTATCGCCATTGTCTCCTGTAGATATAAAACATTCTATCATATTTTATCTAAACATCACCCTACGCCACCGAACCTCAATATAGCCCGCATACAAAGATCAGCTCCCCAGGTGAATAATTTAGGATTTGATAAATCCACCCGTTATATATGTGGTCCACATCCGCCACGCATATCCAGTCTATGGAATCAAACCTGACACACAATTCGTGCGATAGTATAATACACCTGCTGGGCGGCTCCCAGGTCACTGCTCCCAGAACACCTTAGTCCATCCCTCGCCCATATCTCGCTTGGCTGCCTTAAATATATGTGATAAACAAAAAGAGAAAAGAGGAAGAATAAAATTTGTTAATAATCTCGATACAATATCGGGTACTGTTACTTAATACATATAAAAACCCTTAATTTTCACATCCCATATGACGACTCAAAAGAGGGAACCCAACTTGAACTCCCGATTGAGTCCCTTAGGCTCAATGGTGTCTAGTTCAAAGATCCATCTGAGTTCCAGACGTTTTAATAGTCGTTCCCGATCACCACCTCTCTGTGGTGCGGGGACGCCATCAATAATCCTGAACCTCAATTGTGCAACACTGTGTTTAGATCTATAAAAATGTTCTGGGACCGGGAGTTCACTTTCCAGACTTTCAGACCTATTCTCCATCCTTGTAAACAATTTCCGGATGGAGTACCTGTGCTGGTTAATCCTCAATTTGCAGGCCTGTGTGGTCTCACCCACATAGATGAGACCACACGGGCACTGCAATGTATAGATCACAAAATCAGAGGAACATGTGTAAAAACCCTTTATGTCATACTTCTTTCCAGTGTGTGGGTGGAAAAAAGTTTGTCCCTTCAGTACATTATTGCAGTTGCAACAGTTGAGGCAGGGATAGCACCCTATTCTGGAGATGCATGGTTTATCAGGCCTCTGCAGAAAAGAATGTACTAACTGATCCCCCAGATTTTTAGACCTCCTGTAGGACATAAGCGGTGGTGTCTGGAACTCCACAATGTCTGGGAAAGAGCGTGTCAGGATTTGCCAATTTCGTCTGAGCGTACCCGCTATTTGTTTGCTCAGAACCGAATGTGTCGACACAAAAGGTAATCTCTTGTTTTCCGTTTTCGTTTTAGTCGTGGTCAGCAAATGTGTCCGCGTATGTTGCCTGACTTTGTCAAGATGTCTCCTGACCAACTTTTTGGGATACGGTCTGGCTATGAACTTAGAGCTCATTGCCTGCAATCTATCATCTACATTCTTTACTGGTATTTTGGGGGTCTCTGAGGCCGAGACCTGACGTCACGAGCACCGCCGCAGAGTCTCTTGAGTGTATCCAAGTAAGTGGTGCTGTCCTACCATCCATTTTTTGTTTAAAAACTTTATATATATATATATATATATATATATATATATATATATATAGTACTGATCAAAAGTTTAAGACCACTTGAAAAATGGCAAAAAATCTTATTTTGCATTGTTGGATCTTAACAAGGTTCCAAGTAGAGCTTCAACATGCAACAAGAAGAAATGAGAGTGAGACAAAACCTTTTTTGAGCATTCAATTAATTGAAAATAACGATTAAACTGAAACAGGCTGTTTTTCAGCTGACCAAACGTTTAGGACCACATGCCTTTAAAAAGCCAAATCTGTGCAAAGATGTGGATTCATTGTCATTTTCTGTCAGGTAGTCACACGTTGTGATGGCAGAGGCAGGATCCAATTGGCTGTCCGTCAAGACACTTGACGATCCTCGACCCAAATTAAGGCCCTTACTGGTGTTGACTGCAGCCCAATAACCATCAGACGGCATCTGAGACTGAAGGGCTTCAAAAACAAAAAACGTCTTCAAAGACCTCGTCTCCTTGAACGCCACAGAACTGCTCGTTTGGACTTGGCAAGAGAGCACCAAACATGGGACATTCAAAGTTGGAAGAAAGTTTTATTCTCTGATGGTCCTGATGGTTTCCAACGTTACTGGCATGACAAGCAGATCCCACCTGAGATGTTTTCTACGTGCCACAGAGGAGGGGGCGCCATAATGGTCTGGGGTACTTTTTCCTTCAGTGGAACAATGGAGCTTCAGGAAGTGCAGGGGCGTCAAACGGCCAGATGTTGCAGAGAGCATTCCTCATGACTGAGGGCCCTCGTCTGTGTGGTAACGACTGGGTTTTTCAACAGGACAACGCTACAGTACACAATGCACGCAGGACAAGGGACTTCTTCCAGGAGAATAACATCACTCTTTTGGCCCATCCTGCGTGTTCCTCTGATCTAAATCCAATTGAGAACCTTTGGGGATGGATGGCAAGGGAAGTTTACAAAAATGGACAACAGTTCCAGACAGTAGATGGCCTTCGTGCGGCCATCTTCACCACTTGGAGAAATGTTCCCACTCACCTCATGGAAACGCTTGCATCAAGCATGCCGAAACAAATTTTTGAAGTGATCAACAATAACGGCGGAGCTACTCATTAATGAGTTCATGTTTGGAAGTTGGATTTCTGTTTTGGGGTAGTTTAGTTTTTTTTTTGGAGGTGTGGTCCTAAACTTTTTATCAGCTGAAAAACAGCCTGTTTCAGTTTATTCGTTGTTTTCATTAAATTAAATGCTCAGAAAATGTTTTGTCTCACTCCCATTTCTTCTTGTTGCATGTTGAAGCTTTACTTGGAACCTTGTTAAGATCCAGCCATGCTAAATATGATTTTTTTTGCCATTTTTCAAGTGCTCTTAAACTTTTGATCAGGACTGTATATATAAAGTTTTTAGCCATAATATATTTAAATATATTATCTATTTAGAATATATATAATTTATTATAATATATGTAAATATATTATGGCTAAAACATCAGTGGTGGTTTCCCACATATTATGCATTCATATACAGTACAGACCAAAAGTTTGGACACACCTTCTCATTCAAAGAGTTTTCTTTATTTTCATGACTATGAAAATTGTAGATTCACACTGAAGGCATCAAAACTATGAATTAACACATGTGGAATTATATACATAACAAACAAGTGTGAAACAACAAAAAAAAATGTCATATTCTAGGTTCTTCAAAGTAGCCACCTTTTGCTTTGATTACTGCTTTGCACACTCTTGTTGCTTCAAGAGGTAGTCGCCTGAAATGGTTTTCACTTCACAGGTGTGCCCTGTCAGGTTTAATAAGTGGGATTTCTTGCCTTATAAATGGGGTTGGAACCATCAGTTGCGTTGAGGAGAAGTCAGGTGGATACACAGCTGATAGTCCTACTGAATAGACTGTTAGAAGGACTGGATGGAGGAAGTTCTAACTATCAGTCGCTTTGAAAAACTCAAATGGACAATTGCCGGCAACCCTAAAAGATACCTCGGGATCTGGTCCAAGTGGCATGATTACATCTCCACTGGCAAACTATCTAAGTTCTTTGACTAAAGTCTATACATTTGGATCTCTAAGTATTCTTCTTTTCTCTTGTGCTCTTGAATTACCGAATAAAACATGTGACAACTTTTTCTTTTCCCCCACATTGTTTGACCCCTTGTTTTGTCTCCCTCTCCTTTCCCCTCCCCCCCTACCCCTCCTTTCCCTTCACCATTTTAAAAAATCAGCTTTGAAATGATTTATATTGATATTTTTTCAAATAATTACTTTGTTTAATATGCTTTTTCAAAATTAGGAAATGTTATTCCTGTGATGACTCAACAGGTTATAATGTATACAAACTTCCATGTATAATGGTGATGTTATCTCATTTTATATTTTTTGTTAAACTTGTATTAATTTGCTATTATATTTGTTAATAAAACAAAAATTTACAAGAATTTGTATTATGGCAAGACAAAAGCAGCTAAGTAAAGAAAAACGAGTGGCCATCATTACTTTAAGAAATGAAGGTCAGTCAGTCATCCGAAAAATTGGGAAAACTTTGAAAGTAAGGGCTATTTGACCATGAAGGAGAGTGATGGGGTGCTGCGCCAGAAGACCTGGCCTCCACAGTCACCGGACCTGAACCCAATCGAGATGGTTTGGGGTGAGCTGGACCGCAGAGTGAAGGCAAAAGGGCCAACAAGTGCTAAGCATCTCTGGGAACTCCTTCAAAACTGTTGGAAGACCATTTCAGGGGACTACCTCTTGAAGCTCATCAAGAGAATGCCAAGAGTGTGCAAAGCAGTAATCAAAGCAAAAGGTGGCTACTTTGAAGAACCTAGAATATGACATATTTTCAGTTGTTTCACACTTGTTTTTTATGTATATAATTCCACATGTGTTAATTCATAGTTTTGATGCCTTCATAGTCATGAAAATAAAGAAAACTCTTTGAATGAGAAGGTGTGTCCAAACTTTTGGTCTGTACTGTATATCAGAAGTATGATTATATATATATATATATATATACAGTCGTGGCCAAAAGTTTTGAGAATGACGAAAATATTAGTTTTCACAAAGTTTGCTGCTAAACTGCTTTTAGATCTTTGTTTCAGTTGTTTCTGTGATGTAGTGAAATATAATTACACGCACTTCATACGTTTCAAAGGCTTTTATCGACAATTACATGACATTTATGCAAAGAGTCAGTATTTGCAGTGTTGGCCCTTCTTTTTCAGGACCTCTGCAATTCGACTGGGCATGCTCTCAATCAACTTCTGGGCCAATTCCTGACTGATAGCAACCCATTCTTTCATAATCACTTCTTGGAGTTTGTCAGAATTAGTGGGTTTTTGTTTGTCCACCCGCCTCTTGAGGATTGACCACAAGTTCTCAATGGGATTAAGATCTGGGGAGTTTCCAGGCCATGGACCCAAAATGTCAACGTTTTGGTACCCGAGCCACTTAGTTATCACTTTTGCCTTATGGCACGGTGCTCTATCGTGCTGGAAAATGCATTGTTCTTCACCAAACTGTTGTTGTATTGTTGGAAGAAGTTGCTGTTGGATGGTCTTTTGGTACCATTCTTTATTCATGGCTGTGTTTTTGGGCAAAATTGTGAGTGAGCCCACTCCCTTGGATGAGAAGCAACCCCACACATGAATGGTCTCAGGATGCTTTACTGTTGGCATGACACAGGACTGATGGTAGCGCTCACCTTTTCTTCTCCGGACAAGCCTTTTTCCAGATGCCCCAAACAATCGGAAAGAGGCTTCATCGGAGAATATGACTTTGCCCCAGTCCTCAGCAGTCCATTCACCATACTTTCTGCAGAAGATCAATCTGTCCCTGATGTTTTTTTTGGAGAGAAGTGGCTTCTTTGCTGCCCTTCTTGACACCAGGCCATCTTCCAAAAGTCTTCGCCTCACTGTGCGTGCAGATGCCCTCACACCTGCCTGCTGCCATTCCTGAAAAAGCTCTGCACTGGTGGCACTCCGATCCCACAGCTGAATCCTCTTTAGGAGACGATCCTGGCGCTTGCTGGACTTTCTTGGACGCCCTGAAGCCTTCTTAACAAGAATTGAACCTCTTTCCTTTAAGTTCTAGATTATCCTATAAATTGTTGATTGAGGTGCAATCTTAGTAGCCACAATATCCTTGCCTGTGAAGCCATTTTTATGCAAGCAATGATGGCTGCACGCGTTTCTTTGCAGGTCACCATGGTTAACAATGGAAGAACAATGATTTCAAGCATCACCCTCCTTTTAACATGTCAAGTCTGCCATTTTAACCCAATCAGCCTGACATAATGATCTCCAGCCTTGTGCTCGTCAACATTCTCACCTGAGTTAACAAGACGATTACTGAAATGATCTCAGCAGGTCCTTTAATGACCGCAATGAAATGCAGTGGAAAGGTTTTTTTGGGATTAAGTTAATTTTCATGGCAAAGAAGGACTATGCAATTCATCTGATCACTCTTCATAACATTCTGGAGTATATGCAAATTGCTATTATAAAAACTTAAGCAGCAACTTTTCCGATTTCCAATATTTATGTAATTCTCAAAACTTTTGGCCACGACTGTATATAAAGTTTCTGACGGGATTCGAACTCACAACCTTCTACATTACAGCCCAGAATATGTTAACCACTGCACTATAGAGCTGCATGGCCAGTTGCTAAAAATAAATAAATATGAGACTTCTGCTGTACAGAAATACTTACTACTAGTAAGTATTCCTATATAGCAGAATATATATTTTTTTTTTAAGTAACTGGCCATGCAGCTCTATAGTGTAGTGGTTAATATTCTTGGCTGTAATGTAGAAGGTTGTGAGTTCAAATCCCGACAGAAGATTTTCAGAAATAGAGGCCAAATTAGATTTAAATACATTGACTCGAGTACACGCGATATTCAGCTGAGCATGCTTGCCCAACACTAATGAGGATCCTAAAGAGTAAACCATCAGATATCCCAATTTATAATATTTGAAAGGTTGTTTTCTAAATGAGACATTTATAAAATCTTTGCATTGATTTATATAGGGGAAAACCATGGTAATAACAAGAGATATGCTATAAGTGAATAAAAAAATACTGTATATATCTTCACCTTTCTTTTTTCAGTGCATGAATCTCTAGGGATTGTTATCACATATTAAATGTCCATATTGCAGCAGCACATTTATCAGCATGTAAAGGTCATTGGAATATGACTAGTAGCACAAATGTGGCGCTGACTGTGAAAATTGCTTTTATCTTCTGACAAATATGTCTACAGTCACGTATTGATCACTGATATATCACAACATGGTCTCTATCTCTACTAGTAAATGTTACCTTGTAGGATTCCTCATAACATAAAACATGCTTTAGATGTTTCATGCAGCTACCTATTAGTGGACACTCTTAGGGCTCTTTCACTCAAGTGAGTTTTCCATCCAGATGCAATGCTTATAACAAATGCATAGCATCAGACTGAATCCTGACCCATTGATTTCAATGGGTCTTTGCACATCAGCATTGTTTTTCACGCATCATCTTTGCTTTCAGGAAAAATTGCAGCATGTTCTATATTGTGCATGTTTCACGTAGTTGTGGCTCTATGGAAGTGAATGAAGCTTATGTGAAAAACGCAATGAATCTGTTTAAATTCTTTTTTTATTCAAATTTTTAAGGTTCAAAAAAGTAAATTCTGTTTTATAGTAGAATGATAGTGAATATCCATATCAAAAACATAAATAAGATTGGTCTACATAGCATTAAATATCATGACATGTATTACAATGGGATTGTACAACAATCAAGTACTAATGTAGGAAAGAAAATTTTCAATTCTCAAAAGTTATTGAACCTATAACCATAGACGCTGGGGTGACAGGCATTCCAGTATCAAGTTAGGACCGAAGTCTTTATTAACAACATGAATTGTGTTTGCCATTTGTTATATGCCTATACCACTACAGTATTCTTAATATTTTGGAGTTTAACCAACTTCTGGATTACTGATTGTGGCAGACCTAGTCGAGTCATCCCAGCTATATCTCAAAGAGAACAGTAACTCTGGGGGGAAAACAATTTAACAGGGGAAATACGGGGGAGGGAATGGGAAAGGAGGGAGTCAGGTTTAATCTAGCCTTATGGGTACAGGGTCAGGATGATGAAGCTGAGAGATTAAAGATGTTCAGTTATGGCCTCTTTTTCTAAAAGTTTGGTCCAAGGGTCCCAAGTTTGATGGTATTTTGGTTTATTATCATCTCTAATTAATCTTAGTTTCTCGTAATTATGTAGGGTATGCATCTCCTTCAGCCACTCTGAAATGGATGGGGGTTCTTTTTCCCTCCATAGTTTAGGGATAAGTAGCTTGGCTACGTTTAACATATGTAGTGTTAAAGGGTGCCTGATAGTGGAGGTTTGTATATCGAATATACTAAATAGAATCAGGTTTGGGGGAATTTTAGCTGTCGAGTTAAAAGTTTTGTTGACTATCATTGCAATGGATTTTCAAAAGTCTTCTAGTTTTTTGCAGTGAACCCAGATATGGAATATGGTACCCTTTTCCGCCTCACATCTCCAGCACAACGGGTATACGTCTGGGAGCATACGATTAAGTATAATAGGGGTTCTGTACCAGCGTGAGACTATTTTGAAATGAGTTTCCTGTATTTTGGGGCTAATTGATTTAGATCTCGTATTTGCAATAATGTCTTTTATCTCTGAGCTATTGAGCTCCCTACCTAGTTCTGCTGTCCATTTTTCAAGGTATGAGGGGGGGAGGTGGGATTATTGATAATGTTGTAGATAGAGGAGATAGCTTTTTTAACCGGGGTATTTGTTTTGATGCATTTTTGTATAGGCATTAAGGGGCAGGCAGAAGAGTTATAAATTTCTGATTTCATTAAATGGTCTTTAAGCAGTGAATATTCCCGGAAGGAAAGATCTAATTCTGAAAAGTATCTATTAAGATCTATATATGAGATGAAGACATTATCATGTATTAAATTCCTTATTGGTGCAAGAAATAATTCTTCCACCTTCATTATCTTATTTTTTAGATCTTTGAGATGTGGAGGGATCAATGTTCCCACCGGGGTCACTGCCATATTAGATGTCAGAAATTGCATTTTTTTTATTAGTTTTATGCCAGATTTTTAAGGAAAAACTGTGGAAAACAGTAGAAAACCTTTACCCTCACAAAACAAAAAAAACAGGAAAAACGCAATGAATCTGGATGCAATTTTGCACTGATGTTTGCTAGGAGATGCAGATTGTTGTTCTTCCGTTTTTTCCTCACATTCATAAAAAAACGCATGAAATCCAGATACACTCCAGATAGAAAAAACGCACACACTGAATACAATCACAGAATAAACAGATTGAACTTCCTTGCAAAACCATCAGTTTTTTTACTGAACAGATCCTGACACATGAAACACACAGTATCATTTGTGTGAAAGAGGCCTTAGACAATCAAGTTTAGAAGTAGGATAAAGTCAACATTTGAATTTAATTGATACCTGATGAAATTGCATCAAATTCCCCAGTCTTGCCTCTGTAAACCATCAATACCAGTGCCCGAATTACACTATGGACAGTAAGTACTTTATGGACCTCTATGCTCTTCTCTTTCTATAAGAAGTTTTTTATTAGATATCTGGGGCACATATGATCGCATGGTCATACTTTTTTTTTTTCTCAGCTATGAAAGCATATTTTCCTAAGTTTCATATCTAGAAAGTAATTCTTAAAAATAAAGCTATGAGTTAAAAATATCCACCATGTTAAAAAGGAAATGGTCTTGGAAAACAAAACAAGACTTTAATCATAACTGGACTTCAATCCAGTTTGTTTTATTATCCTTTCAGCTTTCCTTTAATCATCTGGTTAGGTCAGCAACTTGTGAACTCGCATCTGTTTTCTGTCCATTCATTTCTATGGGGCTGTGCACATGAGCGGTGATTTTCACGCATAACTTGGGCGTTGTGTGAAAATCGCAGCATGCTCCTCTTTGTGCGTTTTTCACGTAACGCAGGCCCCATAGAAATGAATGGGGTTGAGTGAAAATCGCAAGCATCCGCAAGCAAGTGCGGATGCAGTGCGATTTTCACGCACGGTTGCTAGGTGACGATCGGGATGGGGACCCGATCATTATTATTTTCTCTTATAATATTGTTATAAGAGAAAATAATAGCATTCTGAATACAGAATGCATAGTACAATAGGGCTGGAGGGGTTAAAAAAAAAATTATAATAATTTAACTCACCTTAATCCACATCTCTTCTGTCTTCTTTTGTGAAGAATAGGACCTTTGATGACATCACTACGTTCATCACACGGTCCGTCACATGATCCATCACCATAGTGATGGAAAATGTGACGGACCATGTGATGGGCGTAGTGACGTCATCAAAGGTCCTATTCCTCACACAACAAAACAGAAGAGATGCCGGCTGCGAGAACAAGTGGATTAAAGTGAGTTAAATTATATATATATATATATATATATATATATATTTTTTTTTTTTTTTAACCCCTCCAGCCCTATTGCACTATGCATTCTGTATTCAGAATGCTAATATTTTCCCTTATAACCATGTTATAAGGGGAAATAATACAATCTACAGAACACCTAACCCAAACCCGAACTTCTGTGAAGAAGTTCGGGTCTGGGTACCACAGTCAGTTTTTTATCACACGTGTGCAAAACACATTGCACCCGCCCGATAAAAACTGAACATCGGAACGCAATCGCTGTCAAAACTGACTGCAATTGCGTTCCTACTCGCGCGGGTTTGCCGCAATGCACCGGGACGCATCCGGACCTAATCCGGACACGCTCGTCTGCAAGGGGCCTTACTCTGCATACACAACTTGGGTCTCAAGCAGTCAAGTCCATCCTATCTTACAGTGGGTTCTGGTGAATACCTAAATTACTTAAATTTGCACAGAATTATAACCATCAAAACCATCAAAAATGTCATATTTATAGCTGGTGTGAAAAGTTGTCCACTGTTTCAGTATCTACATAAATGGCAACTTAACTGAATGTTGTCAAGTGAGGGCATAGCTGCATTAAACACTTCAAAGAACAGCTTTAACATCTGAAGCAGCTGCAGGAAACTTAAAGTTAAAAAGAGCAACAGGGGTGAGAGGTTCTGGATTTTTATCTTGCAGCTCTAGTTGCCATGGAAACGAGTCTTATGTCTTACAGTTTAACACATCTGGGTCACTTGGACTCTTACAAAGTAAAAAGGAGTTGTCAGAAATACAAGAAAAGATTGCATCAGATAAACAAATATTATGTTTGCTTTACTTTGTACAGAAATCGCATTCTAATCAAAGTAAAACTAGAAGTCTGAGGTAAAAATGATGAAATTAAGATATGGACACTGATACCTCAAATTCCTAATATAAAAAAAAATGCCATAAAAAAAGTGAAAAAGTTTTAAAAATATACACTGTATGGCCAAATTTTTTTGAGCACCGCTCCTCAGATGTTTCAGCCATACTCATTACAAATAGATACAAAGCTCAGAGCCATGTAATAACCATAGACAAACCTTGAATATTGGTTGTACAGAAGACCTTAGTGATTTCAAATAGGGCATATATTATGGGGCGCCATCTATACTATAGATAACTTAACGAAATTTCTTATCTGCTTGATCTGCCTGGTGCTTTTTTAGTGAAGTGGAAGCATCTAGTGATGTCGAGTGACAACAGCTCAGCCACACAGTGGTAGATCACAGAAACTTGCAGGATGGGGCCATCAACTAAAGAACTACAGGTGAAACTCTAAAAATTTGAATATTGTGCAAAGTTCATTTATTTCAGTAATGCAACTTCAAAGGTGAAACACCAAAGTCACAATTTTGAGGTACCCTTTGCTCAGGGAGTATGGATTAATTAGCTGACTAGAGTGTGACACTTTGAGCCTAGAATATTGAACCTTTTCACAAAACTCTAATTTTAAGCTGCATTAATGCAATTCCTTTTAATTTGCATTACTGAAATAAATGGACTTTTGCACGATATTCTAATTTTCACCTGTATATAGCCACACTGACTATAAAAATTCAAAATGCCTTTGTAAGTGACGTCAACACATGATCAGTGTCAGAAGCTGAAATAGATTTTCATGGTCAAGCAGCTGCAGAAAAGCAAGTGCCATGTGTCAGCTGGAGTGGTGTAATGTATGATGCCCCTCGGCTCTGGTTCAAAGGAAATGCTCCCTGCTGAGTGATGAATCATGTTTCACTATCTGGGAGTCCGATGAGCAAATCTCAGTATAACTGAGGCCTAATGCACACTACCTACTAGAATGCATAGTAGTGCTCACTGTAAAATTTTATGGAGGCAGGATAATAGTTTGGGCTGCTTTGGAGGGTTTGGGCTAGGCCCTTTATCTCTAGTGAAGGGTACTGTTAATACCACTCTATGGCAAATATATTTAGGACAATTGGAATGGTTGCTTCCAATTTTGTGCCAACAGTTAAAGGTTCTTCGCTGCTCTGCACCTGTGAACAAAGTAAGGCTTGTAAAGACATAGGGTAGATTTACTAAGCCTGCACATGGCGTAAACTTATGCTATTTGACAGGCACCAAAGTTATCACAGTGGCTCAGTCTGGATAAGAAATGTGGTGCAAGGATATGCACGTTTGTCTAACTCTATACCAACTATTGGTTGACTTACTATGAGACTGATTATTACTCTAGAATTGTGGTGAAATTTTGGTGCAAAATGACGCATCTTAGGTATGCCCCTTTTCCTCAAAATCAGCCACCTTCCTGCTAAACCATGTCCCATTTTCAAGCAAGTCCAGGGAAAATTGAAGAGGCACTAGATATGTCAAATTGCACCAATTTGCACCACTTTTTAGACATTCTAGTCGTAAATCCAGGCCATAGTAAAGTACTCTTGCAGGTCGTCTAGCACGCAGACCACGCTGATGTAAATGGGTTCTAATGGTCTGACATGACACTTGGTTGCCTTTTACCCCCCTTAAATGTTCTTGGAGGTGTGTGGCATTCATCATCTGGTTCCGCAGGGCATTTCTTCGCAATGAAGCGGTTATCAGTGTGGGATGTGGCCAAAGGACGTCCACTTCTATGCGTTTGTGTCATTATAGTCTTGCTATATCTCTGTTTCAACCAGCTGATGACACTTTGTGACTAGAGATGGACTTGCGGTTCGCCCGTCTGTAGTTTCGCAGCGAATAACATATGGCAATGTCCGCTGGTGGCGTATTCTTTCACATTGTGCCAAACTTTGACCCATGACACATCAATCAGGTGGGACAGGACAGTCAATTGAGACGTTTCAGCACATGGACACACCCCGACCCTATAAAAGAACCTGGTCTGGCATCAATTTTACATTCTGTGTTTTGCCAGTGAAGGGAGAGGTTGCTTTGTGGAGCAGGGACAGGCTGTTAGGGACACCAAACGCTAGCTAATAGGGCCACAAAAGTCCTTTAAAGGACTGGTATAGGTGTGCTATCGATAAGTGTGAAATACTGAGGGGTGTGATACACTTATAATATACTTTCTAACATAGAAAGTATATTATAGTGCATTTGTATTGTGCAGCAGTTGTGTGCGGTTCTGCTGCAATACCGCAGATATATAGACGGACAAGTGCTATTGGAACTGCTATTTGTAACGGGTTTGATATATACCTGTTGCCCCCCAAAAAACTCATTGAGGGGTGTGATATACCTTCTTCCACAAAATACTGATTGAGGGCTGCGATATACCTGTTGCCCCAAATAAACAGGATGGTGTGATATAACTGTTGTGGCAAAAAATAATAATTGAGGGGTGTGATATATCTGCTTCCACAAATTACTGATTAAGGGGTTCAAAATACCTGCTTCCACAAAATACTGATTGAGGGCTGCGATATACCTGCCTACACAAATTACTGATTAAGGGGTTTGATATACCTGGTTCCACCAAATATCAATTGAGGTCTGCGATATACCTGTTTACACAAAATACTGACTAAGGGGTTTGATATACCTGTTACCACAAAATACTGATTAAGGGGTTCGATATACCTGTTTCCATCAAATATTGATTGAGGCCTGCAATATACCTGCTTCCACAAAATACTGATTAAGAGATTCGATACACCTGTTTCTACCAAATATTGATTGAGGCCTAGGATATACCTGCCTCCACAAAATACTGATTAAGGGCTTCGATATGCCAGTTTCCACCAAATATTGATTGAAGCCTGCGATATACCTGCTTCCACAATATACCGATTAAGGGGTTTGATATACCTGCTTCCACAAAATACTGATTGAGGGCTGCGATATACCTGCCTACACAAAATACTGATTAAGGGGTTTGATATACCTGATTTTGCCAAATATTGTTTGAGGCCTGCAATATACCTGCTTCCGCAAAATACTGATTAAGGGGTTCAATATACCTATTTCCACCAAATATTGATTGAGGCCTGCGATATACCTGCCTCCACAAAATACTGATTAAGGGGTTCGATATTCCTGTTTCTACCAAATATTTATTGAAGCCTGCGATATACCTGCTTCCACAATGTACCGATTAAGGGGTTTGATATACCTGCTTCCACAAAATACCGATTGAGGGCTGCGATATACCTGCCTACACAAATTACTGATTAAGGGGTTCGATATACCTGTTTCTACCAAATATTGATTGAGGCCTGCGATAGATCTGCTTCCACAAAACACTGATTAAGAGGTGTGATACGCCTGCTTCCACAAAATACTGATTGAGGTCTGCGATATACCTGCTTCCATAAAATACTGATTAAGGGGTTCGATATACCTGGTTCCACCAAATATTAATTGAGGTCTGCGATATACCTGCTTCCACAAAATATTGATTTAAGGGGTTCGATATATCTGTTTCCACCAAATATTGATTGAGGCCTGTGATATACCTGCTTCCACCAAATATTGATTGAAGCCTACGATATACCTGCCTCCACAAAATACTGATTAAGGGGTTTGATATACCTGCTTCCACAACATACTGATTGAGGGATGCGATATACCTGCTTCCACAAAATACCGATTAAGGGGTTCTATATACCTGCTTCCACAAAATACTAATTGAGGGCTGCGATATACCTGCTTCCACAAAATAATGATTAGAGGTCTTATATACCTGTTTCCACCGAATATTGATTGAGGCCTACGATATACCTGCTTCCACAAAATACCTATTAAGGGGTTTGATATACCTGTTTCCACCAAATATTGTTTGAAGCCTGCGATATACCTGCTTTCACAAAATACTGATTAAGGGGTTTGATATACAGTCGTGGCCAAAAGTTTTGAGAATGACACAAATATTAGTTTTCACAAAGTTTGCTGCTAAACTGCTTTTAGATCTTTGTTTCAGTTGTTTCTGTGATGTAGTGAAATATAATTACATGCACTTCATACGTTTCAAAGGCTTTTATTGACAATGACATGACATTTATGCAAAGGGTCAGTATTTGCAGTGTTGGCCCTTCTTTTTCAGGACCTCTGCAATTCGACTGGGCATGCTCTCAATCAACTTCTGGGCCAATTCCTGACTGATAGCAACCCATTCTTTCATAATCACTTCTTGGAGTTTGTCAGAATTAGTGGGTTTTTGTTTGTCCACCCGCCTCTTGAGGATTGACCACAAGTTCTCAATGGGATTAAGATCTGGGGAGTTTCCAGGCCATGGACCCAAAATGTCAACGTTTTGGTCCCCGAGCCACTTATCACTTTTGCCTTATGGCACAGTGCTCCATCATGCTGGAAAATGCATTGTTCTTCACCAAACAGTTGTTGGATTGTTGGAAGAAGTTGCTGTTGGAGGGTGTTTTGGTACCATTCTTTATTCATGGCTGTGTTTTTGGGCAAAATTGTGAGTGAGCCCACTCCCTTGGATGAGAAGCAACCCCACACATGAAAGGATGCTTTACTGTTGGCATGACACAGGACTGATGGTAGCGCTCACCTCTTCTTCTCCGGACAAGCCTTTTTCCAGATGCCCCAAACAATCGGAAAGAGGCTTCATCAGAGAATATGACTTTGCCCCAGTCCTCAGCAGTCCATTCACCATACTTTCTGCAGAAGATCAATCTGTCCCTGATGTTTTTTTTGGAGAGAAGTGGTTTCTTTGCTGCCCTTCTTGACACCAGGCCATCTTCCAAAAGTCTATGCATATGCACTCACACCTGCCTGCTGCCATTCCTGAGCAAGCTCTGCACTGGTGGCACTTCGATCCTGCAGCTGAATCCTCTTTAGGAGACGATCCTGGCGCTTGCTGGACTTTCTTGGACGCCCTGAAGCCTTCTTAACAAGAATTGAACCTCTTTCCTTGAAGTTCTTGATGATCCTATAAATTGTTGATTGAGGTGCAATCTTAGTAGCCACAATATCCTTGCCTGTGAAGCCATTTTTATGCAACGCAATGATGGCTGCACGCGTTTCTTTGCAGGTCACCATGGTTAACAATGGAAGAACAATGATTTCAAGCATCACCCTCCTTTTAACATGTCAAGTCTACCATTTTAACCCAATCAGCCTGACCTAATGATCTCCAGCCTTGTGCTCATCAACATTCTCACCTGAGTTAACAAGACGATTACTGAAATGATCTCAGCAGGTCCTTTATTGACCGCAATGAAATGCAGTGGAAAGTTTTTTTTGGGATTAAGTTAATTTTCATGGCAAAGAAGGACTATGCACTTCATCTGATCACTCTTCATAACATTCTGGAGTATATGCAAATTGCTATTATAAAAACTTAAGCAGCAACTTTTCCAATTTCCAATATTTATGTAATTCTCAAAACTTTTGGCCACGACTGTACCTGCTTCCACAATATACTGATTTAGGGGTTTGATATACCTGCTTCCACAAAATACTGATTAAGGCTACTTTCACACTTGCGTTCAGAGCGGATCCGTCTGGTGTCTGCACAGACGGATCCGCTCCTATAATGCAGACGTTTGGATCCGTTCAGAATGGTCGGTCTGCATTATAGTTTAGAAGAAATTCTAAGTGTGAAAGTTGTTCAGACGGATCCGTCCAGACTTTACATTGAAAGTCAATGGGGGACGGATCAGTTTGAAAATTGAGCCATATTGTGTCAACTTCAAACGGATCCGTCCCCATTGACTTACATTGTAAGTCTGGACGGATCCGTTTGCCTCCGCACGGCCAGGCGGACACCCGAACGCTGCAAGCTGCGTTCGGATGTCCTCTTGCTGAGCGGAGCGGAGGCTGAACGCTGCCAGACTGATGCATTCTGAGCAGATCCGCATCCACTCAGAATGCATTGGGGCAGTACGGATGCGTTCGGGGCCGCTTGTGAGAGCCTTCAAACGGAACTCACAAGCGGAGCCCCGAACGCTAGTGTGAAAGTAGCCTAAGGCGTTTGACATACCTGTTTACACCAAATATTGTTTGAGGCCTGCGATATACCTGCTTCCACAAAATACTGATTAAGGGGTTTCATATACCTGCTTCCACAAAATACTGATTAAAGGATGCAATATACCTGCTTCCACAAAATACTGATTAAGGCGTTTAATATACCTGTTTACACCAAATATTGTTTGAGGCCTGCGATATACCTGCTTCCACAAAATACTGATTAAGGGGTTTGATATTCCTGTTTCCAAAATATACTGATTGATGGCTACGATATACCTGCTTCCCCAAAATACTGATTAAGAGGTTCGATATATCCGTTTCCACCAAATATTGATTGAGCCCTACTAAATACCTGCTTCCACAATATACCGATTAAGGAGTTTGATATGCTTGTTTCCACCAAATACTGATTAAGGGGTTCGATATACCTGTTTCCACCAAATATTGATTGAGGCCTGCGATATACCTGCTAACACAAAATATCGATTAAGGGGTTCGATATACCATTTTCAACCAAATTTTGATTGAGGCCTGCGATATACCTGCTTTTACAAAATACTGATTAAATGGTTCGATATACCTATTTCCACCAAATATTGATTGAAGCCTGCGATATACCTGCTTCCACAATATACAGATTAAGGGGTTTGATATACCTGCTTCCACAAAATACCGATTAAGGGGTTCAATATACCTATTTCCACCAATAGAGATGGCCTTGCGGTTCGGCTGGCGGTCGTTTCGCGGCGAACTTTGCATGTTCGCGATTCGCCAAACATGCGAACATATAGAGAAATTTGCGTCTGCCATATTCTTTTACATTATGAAGAACTTTGACCCATGACACATCCATCAGGTGGTACAGGACAGCCAATTGAGACATTTCAGCACATGGACATACCCCCTACCTTATAAATAAACCTTATCTGGCCGCCATTTTACATTCAGTGTTTTGCCAGTGTAGGGAGAGGTTGCTGTGTGGAGCAGGGACAGGCTGTTAGGGACACCAAACGCTAGCTAATAGGGCCACAAAAGTCATTTTAAGGACTAGTATTGGTGTGCTATCGATATGTGTGATACACAGAGGGGTGCGATATACTTATAATATACTTTTATAATGAGTCAAAAACACATAGATCTATATAGTAATCACCTGGAAGTCAGGGGCCTAGGGGCTAGGGGCTTACTAGGGCCATTTTTATATAGGGCAAGGTTCCGGACGGGGTCGCTCTTATCAGGTCGGGTGGTCTGTGGTTAGGCTATCAGGGCCAGAATAGCACCCCCCCTGTAGGGCAATATCAGGGACAGTTCTTTCCCCACCCTGTCCTTCAATATCACATCATTATCTAGCCCAGGCATAGATGTGTTTTGCTTTCCCTCCGGGATTCATGGATGTGCACTGGAACCCCCCGGATTGTGGTAGGACATATGGTTTCTGATTTGGTGCTGCCGAGCACCTGATTTAGTGCCGTGAGCACTTGTTATTGCCTACCATTTATTTTCATTTTGAGGGATATCTTTTCCATTCACACGTCCGCAAAATGGCTGTCCATAACCGCATTTGCAGATCCGCACTTCCGCATCTGTGCTTCCGTTTCCGCAATTGCAGACAAGATTAGGCATTTTCTATTATAGTGCCGGCGATGTGCGGTCCACAAACTGCGGAATGCACATTGCCAGTGTCCGTGTTTTGCGGATCCGCAAAACACTTACGGACGTGTGAATGGACCCTCATAGTAAAATTATTAAAGGTTACGTTTTATCTTTATACATATTCTAATAGATTGCCTTCCTTGTACAATGTTATAATATACTTTCTATGTTAGAAAGTATATTATAGTGCATTTGTATTGTGCGGCAGTTGTGTGCGGTTCTGCTGCAATACTGCAGGTATATAGAGGGACAAGCGTTATTGGAACAAATTATTTCTACTGGTGTGATATACCAGTCATCCCAGAAAAAAACTGATTGAAGCGGGGTGTTATATACCAATATACTTTCTTTATAGTGCATTTGGGTACTGTATAGTGCATTTGCGCATGCGCATACGTGAAAATTATATTGCCAATATTTCGCATAAAAAAAATAATGAATGGAGATCGCAAATTCGAATAATACATCTGGTATGTCACTGTCCATGTTGTGGGACTATTTGTGCACTTCTAGTAATTATTTCTTGGCTGCAAATATGAGCTGAAGGTTTTTCAGGTTCGCCTGCCATTAAAATGAATGGGACCCGCTGCAAACTTGCTGTTTGAGAACATTTGATCGCGTTCGCGAACTGTCCCGGCAGATGTTCGTCTATCACTATCCACCAAATATTGATTGAGGCCTGTGAGAAACGAGCTTCCACAAAAATTGCTCTTCTCTAGGGACTTAGGCACAGGGTCATTTTGAAAATGACAGGAAGAGGCAGGCAGTTCCTGCAGGGGTAGTAGGGGTCAGGCAGGTCCACTAGGCCAAAGCCTAAGTGGGAAGTCGGAGTAGGCTCATGCGATTACTTCAAAGGGCGCACCAGAGTTGGTTAAGTGGCTCACTCAGCCTTCCGCTTCTGCACCCTCCTCATCCTATGTATCTGCACCCTCCTCATTCTCTGCTACGGATATGTGCACCCCCAAATACACCACCACCACAACTACCACCGCCATAGCCCCTCCAGTCGAGTCAAGGAATCAAGTCAAGGAATTATTTTCCCATTCATTCCCAGACCCAGATCAGCCCAAGGACGGAGGTCCCCGCTGTTGCTGCCTACTCCGAGATCTCAAATGTCAGTGGTGGTGAAGGTGACGATGATGTGTTGATGGACGTCACGTGGGTGCCCACTAGAGAGGAAGAGGAGGGGAGTTCAGAGGGAGAGAGGGAGCAGCAGAGAGGGAGGAGAAGGAGGAAAATCAGGCTGAGCTCGCAGGGCATAGGAGGCAAAAGCAGATTGCAAATGTATCTGGAGCGAGCCATCCACCATGCATGGTCATTTCTGGTGTTCCCAGGACGCTGGCACATGGCTCTGCAGTGTGGGCTTTTTTTAACGTGTCAGCTGCTGACAATAGTGTTGCCATCTGCAGCCTGTGCTGTCAACGCATAAGTCGCGATAAGCCCCACACTCACCTAGGGACAACCGCCTTAAGAAGGCACCTGGCCTCCCATCACCGAGCCCAGTGGGAGCAACGCTATCAGAACCCACAAAGCCACACTCCCGACACTCCATGTCCTGCCTCTTCTCCTTCTCCTCTCTCCTCCCATTTGTGCTCCACTCCACTTTTCACCGTGCCATCATCATATTCATCTGGCAGAAGGCAGGCTTCCGTGGCCCAAATATTCGAGCGTAAAAAGTTGATGACTCCAGATAACCCTCTTGCCCAACAGCTGACCACTGGCTTGTCGGAACTGCTAGCCCACCAACTACTGCCATTTAAACTGGTGGACTTGGAGGCCTTTAGAAAATGTGTTGCCATTGGTACACCGCAATGGAAGGTCCCCGGAGGGAAATATTTCTACCAGAAGGGCATCCCAGAGCTATATGGCCACGTTCAGTGGAAAGTGAATATATCTCTGGCACACAGTGTCGGTGCCAAGATACATCTGACCACAGACATGTGGTCTAGCAAACACGGGTAGGGAAGGTACATAACTTTTACTGCCCACTGGGCGAACCTTCTGACAGCCGTCAAGCATGTAACCTGTGGCTCCAATGTGGATTCGGTGTTACCGCCAAGGATTGCATGCAGGCCTGCCTCTTCTTCTCCTCCTCCTCCTCCATTCTCCGTATTTTCCTTGGCTGACTCCTCCTTTTCCACTGTTATCGCCTCTTCCGCTGTGCCCCCAAAGCTCCCCAGAACCTATTCGAAGTGCCAGGTGAGACGTTGCCATGCTGTGCTGCGGCTGTTGTGCCTGGAAGCCAAGAACCACACCGATCCTGCACTGCTTTCAGCTCTGCGGTCACAGGCCGATCAGTGGCTAACCCCGCTCAATTTCACAGTTGGTAAAGTGGTGTGCGAAAACGGTGCCAATCTGCTGAGCGCACTGAAACAGGGCAAGATGACAGGGCAAGGAGGAGGAGAAAGAAGAGCCGGCTTTAAACTTTTCGGGTTCCCTGGTGTTGTCTGTGGATGGGAGGAGGAGACTGAGGATGACATTCTCCTGGACAATGAGCAGGAGCCAGGGCGCTCCACCGCTTACAATTTAGTGCAAATGGGGGCCTTCATGCTCCAGTGTTTGAAGAGGGACCCCCGTATAAAAAGCATAAAGGTCAAGGACCTGTACTGGGTGGCAACATACTTTGACCCCTGGTACAAACACAAAGTGGTGGACATGTTACCAGCATCACAGAGGGCTGCCAGAATGCAACATTTCCAGGCCTTGATGCTGCATTCTGCTGTTGCGGGCACTGGCAGAGGAATTTCCACCCACAGCGAAACAGGTGCGGGTACCAATCCTACCGCGCCTGTAAAAAGAGGGCTGTTTGAAGAAGTGTTATGAGATATGAGATCGTTCTTGCATACAACCCATCGACAGCCGCCCTCCGGATCCAGGCTCAGTGAACGGCTGATGTGGACACTCTGAGAAGCGAGGAACCCCTTGACTACTGGGTGTGCAGGCTTGACCTGTGGCCAGAGCTGGCACAAGCAGCGCAGCAGGCAGCAGGGGGGATTGTGACCGATAAGCGCACTCGCCTAGCTCACGACAGTGCGGACTACCTTGCATTTTTAAAAATGAATGAGGCATGGATCTCAGAGGAATTCAACACTTGTGATGACCACGTGTAATTGAATTTCCTCATGCCAGCCCTTACCACACCCTGTGAAGTGCCCCTAGTCATTCCCTCTACTGTGCCCTCTTATACCCTTTTATCCGGTCACATTATGGCTTGTTATCCGGTCACTGTACAGAGGTGTTATCCAGTCAATGTATGGTGGTGGTATCCAATAACTGGATTGCCATAACTGTATCCCTTTCCCTGCCCATGCCATCTTTTTTCAGACCTGGCATGAGCGGGAAAAATATGCAGATTGCGTTGCTAAGGACCTTTGCGCCACAATCTGTGTCAGAAATACGCCTAACATAGGCACATTTTTTATATAATAAATGACCACCTAATTGTATTATTATTCGGGGGTAGGGCTAATATCTTTTTATTATATAGATTATACTGTATTATACTGTGCCCTTTATTTCCCAGTAGAAAATGATCCTTGGGAAACACTCATACTGACCACCAGGACCAGGTAGCGCTCTGTCAGTACATGTCAGCATCCCCTCGCCGCCATTCTGCTCCGCTGTGGACTGGTGCTTATTCTGACACTAGGGCTGGGTTCACATCCTATTTTTGCCAACCATTTAATGCATACCAAAAATGTATGCGTTAACAGATGCCTCAGACTGATGACGTACAGTGTCGTCTGATCACCATACAGTTCCATGGTAGAAAAAAAAATTACGTTAACGTATGCATTTTCATTTTGAACTCTGCAGGATACAAAAACGTAGAGTGCTGCATATTTGCATACATCAAACCGATAGGAAATAACATTTTTCTAGGCTCCAGCAGGGCACATTTTTGAGAGTTTCCCTTTAAGACGCATAAAAATGGCCCCTGATTAAAATACATATTTTTTGCGGGAATTTTTGCCAATGATCCCCCTCTGGTATACCACTGTCTATGTTGTGGGACTATTTGTGTACTTCCAGTAAGTGTTTTCTGGCTGCAAATTTGACCTCAAGGCTTTTCAGGTTCGCCTGCCATTAACCACCTCCGGACCGCTGTACGCACAGACGCGTCCTGGAGGTGGTTGATTCATTCCGAGTGGACGCATATACGCGTCATCTCGCGAGACGCGAGATTTCCTGTGAACGCGCGCACACAGGCGCGCGCGCTCACAGGAACGGAAGGTAAGAGAGTTGATCTCCAGCCAGCCAGCGGCGATCGTTCGCTGGCAGGCTGGAGATGTGTTTTTTTTAACCCCTAACAGGTATATTAGACGCTGTTTTGATAACAGCGTCTAATATACCTGCTACCTGGTCCTCTGGTGGTCCCCTTTGTTTGGATCGACCACCAGAGGACACAGGTAGCTCAGTAAAGTAGCACCAAGCACCACTACACTACACTACACCCCCCCCCCCCCCGTCACTTATTAACCCCTTATTAGCCCCTGATCACCCCTAATCACCCCTGATCACCCCATATAGACTCCCTGATCACCCCCCTGTCATTGATTACCCCCCTGTCATTGATCAACCCCCTGTAAAGCTCCATTCAGATGTCCGCATGATTTTTACGGACCCACTGATAGATGGATCGGATCCGCAAAACGCATCCGGACGTCTGAATGAAGCCTTACAGGGGCATGATCAATGACTGTGGTTATCACCCCATATAGACTCCCTGATCACCCCCCTGTCATTGATCACCCCCCTGTCATTGATTACCCCCCTGTAAAGCTCCATTCAGACGTCCGCATGATTTTTACGGATCCACTGATAGATGGATCGGATCCGCAAAACGCATCCGGACGTCTGAATGAAGCCTTACAGGGGCATGATCAATGACTGTGGTGATCACCCCATATAGACTCCCTGATCACCCCCCTGTAAAGCTCCATTCAGATGTCCGCATGATTTTTACGGATCCACTGATAGATGGATCGGATCCGCAAAACGCATCCGGACGTCTGAATGAAGCCTTACAGGGGCATGATCAATGACTGTGGTTATCACCCCATATAGACTCCCTGATCACCCCCCTGTCATTGATCACCCCCCTGTCATTGATCACCCCCCTGTAAAGCTCCATTCAGATGTCCGCATGATTTTTACGGACCCACTGATAGATGGATCGGATCCGCAAAACGCATCCGGACGTCTGAATGAAGCCTTACAGGGGCATGATCAATGACTGTGGTTATCACCCCATATAGACTCCCTGATCACCCCCCTGTCATTGATCACCCCCCTGTCATTGATTACCCCCCTGTAAAGCTCCATTCAGACGTCCGCATGATTTTTACGGATCCACTGATAGATGGATCGGATCCGCAAAACGCATCCGGACGTCTGAATGAAGCCTTACAGGGGCATGATCAATGACTGTGGTTATCACCCCATATAGACTCCCTGATCACCCCCCTGTCATTGATCACTCCCCTGTCATTGATCACCCCCCTGTAAAGCTCCATTCAGACGTCCGCATGATTTTTACGGATCCACTGATAGATGGATCGGATCCGCAAAACGCATCCGGACGTCTGAATGAAGCCTTACAGGGGCATGATCAATGACTGTGGTTATCACCCCATATAGACTCCCTGATCACCCCCCTGTCATTGATTACCCCCCTGTAAAGCTCCATTCAGACGTCCGCATGATTTTTACGGATCCACTGATAGATGGATCGGATCCGCAAAACGCATCCGGACGTCTGAATGAAGCCTTACACGGGCGTGATCAATGACTGTGGTTATCACCCCATATAGACTCCCTGATCACCCCCCTGTCATTGATCACCCCCCTGTCATTGATCACCCCCCTGTCATTGATCACCCCCCTGTCATTGATCACCCCCCCTGTCATTGATCACCCCCCCTGTCATTGATCACCCCCCCTGTCATTGATCACCCCCCCCTGTCATTGATCACCCCCCCCTGTCATTGATCACCCCCCCCTGTCATTGATCACCCCCCTGTCATTGATCAACTCCCTGTCATTGATCAACCCCCCTGTCATTGATCAACCCCCCTGTCATTGATCACCCCCCTGTCATTGATCACCCCCCTGTAAGGCTCCATTCAGACATTTTTTTGGCCCAAGTTAGCGGAATTATTATTTTTTTTTCTTACAAAGTCTCATATTCCACTAACTTGTGACAAAAAATTAAATCTCACATGAACTCACCATACCCCTCACGGAATCCAAATGCGTAAAATTTTTTAGACATTTATATTCCAGACTTCTTCTCACGCTTTAGGGCCCCTAGAATGCCAGGGCAGTATAAATACCCCACATGTGACCCCATTTCGGAAAGAAGACACCCCCAGGTATTCCGTGAGGGGCATATTGAGTCCATGAAAGATTGAAATTTTTGTCCCAAGTTAGCGGAACGGGAGACTTTGTGAGAAAAAAATAAAAAATATCAATTTCCGCTAACTTGTGCCAAAAAAAAAAAATTTCTATGAACTCGCCATGCCCCTCATTGAATACCTTGGGGTGTCTTCTTTCCAAAATGGGGTCACATGTGGGGTATTTATACTGCCCTGGCATTCTAGGGGCCCCAAAGCGTGAGAAGAAGTCTGGTATCCAAATGTCTAAAAATGCCCTCCTAAAAGGAATTTGGGCCCCTTTGCGCATCTAGGCTGCAAAAAAGTGTCACACATCTGGTATCGCCGTACTCAGGAGAAGTTGGGGAATGTGTTTTGGGGTGTCATTTTACATATACCCATGCTGGGTGAGATAAATATCTTGGTCAAATGCCAACTTTGTATAAAAAAAATGGGAAAAGTTGTCTTTTGCCAAGATATTTCTCTCACCCAGCATGGGTACATGTAAAAAGACACCCCAAAACACATTCCCCAACTTCTCCCGAGTACGGAGATACCAGATGTGTGACACTTTTTTGCAGCCTAGGTGGGCAAAGGGGCCCATATTCCAAAGAGCACCTTTCGGATTTCACTGGTCATTTACCTACTTACCACACATTAGGGCCCCTGGAAAATGCCAGGGCAGTATAACTACCCCACAAGTGACCCCATTTTGGAAAGAAGACACCCCAAGGTATTCCGTGAGGGGCATGGCGAGTTCCTAGAATTTTTTATTTTTTGTCACAAGTTAGTGGAAAATGATGATTTTTTTTTTTATTTTTTTTTTTCATACAAAGTCTCATATTCCACTAACTTGTGACAAAAAATAAAAACTTCCATGAACTCACTATGCCCATCAGCGAATACCTTGGGGTCTATTCTTTCCAAAATGGGGTCACTTGTGGGGTAGGTATAATGCCCTGGTATTTTAGGGGCCCAAATGTGTGGTAAGGAGTTTGAAATCAAATTCTGTAAAAAATGACGAGTGAAATCCGAAAGGTGCTCTTTGGAATATGGGCCCCTTTGCCCACCTAGGCTGCAAAAAAGTGTCACACATCTGGTATCTCCGTACTCAGGAGAAGGTGGGGAATGTGTTTTGGGGTGTCATTTTACATATACCCATGCTGGGTGAGATAAATATCTTGGTCAAATGCCAACTTTGTATAAAAAAATGGGAAAAGTTGTCTTTTGCCAAGATATTTCTCTCACCCAGCATGGGTATATGTAACAAGACACCCCAAAACACATTCCCCAACTTCTCCTGAGTACGGAGATACCACATGTGTGGCACTTTTTTGCAGCCTAGGTGGGCAAAGGGGCCCATATTCCAAAGAGCACCTTTTGGATTTCACTGGTCATTTACCTACTTACCACACATTAGGGCCCCTGGAAAATGCCAGGGCAGTATAACTACCCCACAAGTGACCCCATTTTGGAAAGAAGACACCCCAAGGTATTCCGTGAGGGGCATGGCGAGTTCCTAGAATTTTTTATTTTTTGTCACAAGTTAGTGGAAAATGATGATTTTTTTTTTTTTATTTTTTTTTCATACAAAGTCTCATATTCCACTAACTTGTGACAAAAAATAAAAACTTCCATGAACTCACTATGTCCATCAGCGAATACCTTGGGGTCTCTTCTTTCCAAAATGGGGTTACTTGTGGGGTAGTTATACTGCCCTGGCATTCTAGGGGCCCAAATGTGTGGTAAGGAGTTTGAAATCAAATTCTGTAAAAAATGACGAGTGAAATCCGAAAGGTGCTCTTTGGAATATGGGCCCCTTTGCCCACCTAGGCTGCAAAAAAGTGTCACACATCTGGTATCTCCGTACTCAGGAGAAGGTGGGGAATGTGTTTTGGGGTGTCATTTTACATATACCCATGCTGGGTGAGATAAATATCTTGGTCAAATGCCAACTTTGTATAAAAAAATGGGAAAAGTTGTCTTTTGCCAAGATATTTCTCTCACCCAGCATGGGTATATGTAAAAAGACACCCCAAAACACATTCCCCAACTTCTCCTGAGTACGGAGATACCACATGTGTGGCACTTTTTTGCAGCCTAGGTGGGCAAAGGGGCCCATATTCCAAAGAGCACCTTTTGGATTTCACTGGTCATTTACCTACTTACCACACATTAGGGCCCCTGGAAAATGCCAGGGCAGTATAACTACCCCACAAGTGACCCCATTTTGGAAAGAAGACACCCCAAGGTATTCCGTGAGGGGCATGGCGAGTTCCTAGAATTTTTTATTTTTTGTCACAAGTTAGTGGAAAATGATAATTTTTTTTTTTTTTTTTTTTTTATACAAAGTCTCATATTCCACTAACTTGTGACAAAAAATAAAAACTTCCATGAACTCACTATGTCCATCAGCGAATACCTTGGGGTCTCTTCTTTCCAAAATGGGGTCACTTGTGGGGTAGTTATACTGCCCTGGCATTCTAGGGGCCCAAATGTGTGGTAAGGAGTTTGAAATCAAATTCTGTAAAAAATGACGAGTGAAATCCGAAAGGTGCTCTTTGGAATATGGGCCCCTTTGCCCACCTAGGCTGCAAAAAAGTGTCACACATCTGGTATCTCCGTATTCAGGAGAAGTTGAGGAATGTGTTTTGGGGTGTCTTTTTACATATACCCATGCTGGGTGAGAGAAATATCTTGGCAAAAGACAACTTTTCCCATTTTTTTATACAAAGTTGGCATTTGACCAAGATATTTATCTCACCCAGCATGGGTATATGTAAAATGACACCCCAAAACACATTCCCCAACTTCTACTGAATACGGAGATACCAGATGTGTGATACTTTTTTGCAGCCTAGGTGGGCAAAGGGGCCCACATTCCAAAGAGCACCTTTCGGATTTCACTCGTCATTTTTTACAGAATTTGATTTCAAACTCCTTACCACACATTTGGGCCCCTAGAATGCCAGGGCAGTATAACTACCCCACAAGTGACCCCATTTTGGAAAGAAGAGACCCCAAGGTATTTCGTGATGGGCATAGTGAGTTCATGGAAGTTTTTTATTTTTTGTCACAAGTTAGTGGAATATGAGACTTTGTAAGAAAAAAAAAAAAAAAAAAAAATCATCATTTTCCGCTAACTTGTGACAAAAAATAAAAAGTTCTATGAACTCACTATGCCCATCAGCGAATACCTTAGGGTGTGTACTTTCCGAAATGGGGTCATTTGTGGGGTGTTTGTACTGTCTGGGCATTGTAGAACCTCAGGAAACATGACAGGTGCTCAGAAAGTCAGAGCTGCTTCAAAAAGCGGAAATTCACATTTTTGTACCATAGTTTGTAAACGCTATAACTTTTACCCAAACCATTTTTTTTTTACCCAAACATTTTTTTTTTATCAAAGACATGTAGAACAATAAATTTAGAGCAAAATTTATATATGGATCTCGTTTTTTTTGCAAAATTTTACAACTGAAAGTGAAAAATGTCATTTTTTTGCAAAAAAATCGTTAAATTTCGATTAATAACAAAAAAAGTAAAAATGTCAGCAGCAATGAAATACCACCAAATGAAAGCTCTATTAGTGAGAAGAAAAGGAGGTAAAATTCATTTGGGTGGTAAGTTGCATGACCGAGCAATAAACGGTGAAAGTAGTGTAGGTCAGAAGTGTAAAAAGTGGCCTGGTCTTTCAGGGTGTTTAAGCACTGGGGGCTGAGGTGGTTAAAGGTAACGGGGCCCTCTGCGAACCCGCGGTTCACGAACATTTGATCGTCCCGGCCGATGTTTGTCCATCATTACCCCGGTAGAAAAAGCATAAAGGGCTATAGATATTCACTAGATAGAGGCCTAAGCGGATTTGCATGCATGCTTTCTTCCAGCTGAACGCGAATGTTATTCCAAGTTCAATGTGAATTCTTGACTATGTACTGAGGAACCCTGAATTGAGTCAGATTACCTCGTTAGAGTGACTACACAAACATTCCAGTGGATTGGCTGCATATACCACCAATGGCAAGTATAAGAGACTTTTTGCTTTTAGAAGGATAGTTTGTTTTTTTTACCAGCGTGGGTACTTTTAAAACACTTTTAATGTAAAAATGATGTTGTATAATTGATCGACAGGTTGAACTTGATGTACCTATGTTTACTTTAACCAGGGTAACAATGTAACCATGTAACTATGTCAGGAATGTTGGATTGAAACTTGCCCAAACTTTTGTTTCCTTAGTGTTGAGTAGTGTTGATCGAGCACCACAGTGCTCGGGTGCTCAAGTAGAACACTTTGAGATGCTTGGGTGCTCTACAGAGCACCCGAGCACAATGGAAGTCAATGGGAGAACCCGAGCATTAAACCAGGCACCCCCTGCTCTGAAGAGGGGAGGGTGTCTGGTTCACAAGAAAAGGTCAGAAATGAATGGAAACGGCACTTAAATGGTTCGGGAACAGCATTGGGAGGATGTCTGGATGTTGGACTCACAGGTCACTGTCACTGCTGGGAACGATGTTGTCCGAGTAGTACGGCAATTATACGGACTGACAATAATACGCACAAAAGTGCCTGCTGGTGACAATCTAAAACATAAAAAAAAAGCAGCATAGCACCAGTTACTGACTATAGATAGTCTATACTAGGCGGTGGTGCTCGTGGTGTCAGTCCCCGGCCTCAGGGGCCCCACAGTCACAAGAGAAGATGTAGGAAGGAACCGCAGCTTTGATTCGGTGTTAATAAATTGGATTAAAGATTGGAGTGCTGTGGTTCCTTGCTACATCTTCTCCTCTAAAACATTAGGGGCGAGGGCCTGCTGCTGATCTGACCATCTAAAACATTAGGGCTGAGGGTTTGCTGCTGATCTGACCCTCTAAAACATTAGGGTCGAGGGCCTGCTGCTAATCTGACCATCTAAAACATTAGGGGCGAGGGCCTGCTGCTGATCTGACCCTTTAAAACATTATGGGTGAGGGCCTGCTGGTGATCCTCTAAAACATTAGTGGTGAGGGTCTGCTGCTGAGCTGACCCTCTAAAACATTAGGAGCAAGGGCATCCTAATAAGCATGTTGATATGATGGAGGAGGAGGACGAGTAAAGGAAGATTGAACCATATACACTTTTTTGTGGTGGAAGGGGTGCATGGGAATACAGTGTATTCAATACACCATAAAAGCCACATTTAAAGTGCCTTTATGTTCAGCCGGTTTCCTCTGGTGGAGTAGTGAAGTCAGGGGCAATCCAGGCTTTGTTCATTTTGAAAAGAGTAAACCTGTCAGCATTTTCAGTTGACAGGCAGATGCCCTTATCAGTTATTATTCCCCCAGCAGCACTAAATATCCCCTGTGACAAAATGCTGTTGGCAGGGCAGGCCAGCACCTCCAAGGCGTAGAGTTCCAATTCATGCCACGTGTCCAGCTTTGACACCCAATAGTTTTAAGGCACAGAGGGATCACTGAGGACGCTGACATGGTCTGCTACTTACTCCTTCACCATCTTCCAAAACTTTTCACTCCTTGTGACAATAGGCCGCGCATCAGGGTGAGGATGTCATGAAACTGTCCCAGGCCTTAGAGAGTGTTGCCCTGCCTCTGTTGGAACTGCTGTGTGTTCCCCTCATCTCCCCTCCTCAGTTGCCCAAGGAACTACGTACTCTGCCGCCAGCGTTGTCAGCTAGAAATATTTGGAGCAATTTTTCCACAAGGACCTTCTGGTATTGCACCATTTTGCTAAGCCTATCCGCCACAGGAATGAGAGATGAGAAGTTCTCTTTGTAGCGGGGGTCGAGAAGGGTGAACAACCAGTAATCGGTGCTGGCCAAAATGCGTATAATGCGAAGGTCACGGGAAAGACAGCATAACATAAAGTCAGCCATGTGTGCCAGAGTCCCAACAGACAAGACTTTGAGAGTCATCTTCCTGATGAGGACAGCAATCTCCTCATCCACTTCCTCCTCTTCGGCCATCCACACTGAACAGATGGAATAACCCTGCTATGGGTACTACCCTCTTTAGCGGAGACAACCGTCTCCTACTCCTCCTCCTCATCATCATGCAATTAGTGCTGAGAAGACGAACGGTGGTCTGGCTATCACCCTGTGTACCATCTTTCCCAATTTCCACCTCTTCCACATGCAAAGCGTGAGCCTTCATTGTGAGCAGTGAGCGTTTCAGAAGATACAGAAGTGGAATGGTTACGCTGATAATAGCGGCATTGCCGCTCACCATCTGTGTTGATTCCACAAAGTTGTGTAAAACCTCACAGAGGTCAGACATCCATGCCCACTCGTCACTTGTGAAGAGCGGAAGCTGACCGGAAAGGCGATGACCATGTTGCAGATGGTATTCCACTACTGCCCTCTGCTGCTCACAAAGCCTGGCCAACATGTGAAACGTAGAGTTCCAGCGCGTGCTCATGTTGCACAACAGTCTGCGAGCTGGCAATCGCAAGCGCTGCTGCAGTGTTGCCAAACCGGTGGCAGCTGTAGATGACTTTCGGAAATGTGCACACACGCGGCACACCTTCACCAGTAGCTCAGGCAATTTGGGGTAGGTTTTGAGAAACCGCTGAACTACTAAGTTGAACACGTGGGCTAGGCATGGTATGTGTGTGAGCTTGCCGAGCTCCAAAGACACCACCAAGTTACGGCCATTATCAGACACAACCATGCCTAGTTGTAGGTTGAGTGGCGATAGCCACAGCTCAGTCTGGTCCCTTATACCCTGCCACAGCTCTGCAGCGATGTGTTGTTTGTCAATTCGTTTCAGCACGGCCTGTTTCCGCTTCCGCATTGCAGTGCTACACTGCTTCCAGCTACTGACTGATGGCTGACTGGTGCTGAAAATTCACAGGTGGAAGTGGAGGAGGAGGTGGAGGAGGGGAAGGGAGGTTGCAGCCACTAATGTAGGTGGTGGCGGAAATCCTGATGGAAGTAGGGCCCGCAATCCTTGGCGTCGGTAGCACCTGTGCCATCCCAGGGTACGACTCGCTCACGTCCTCCACAACATTTACCCAGTGTGCCGTCAGGGAAATGTAGCGTCCCTGGCCAAAAGCACTTGTCCATGTGTCAGTCGTTATGTGGACCTTCCCAATAACTGCGTTGGTCAGGGCACAGGTGATGTTACGGGACACATGCTGGTGTAATGCGGGGGACGGCACACCGGGAAAAATAGTGGCGGCTGGGGACTGAGTAACGAGGGACAGCCGCCACCATCAGCTTGCGGAAAGCCTCAGTGTCCACAAGCCTAAATGGCAACATTTTCAGGGCCAGCAATTTGGAAAGGTGTGCATTTAGTGCTATGGCCTGTGGGTGGGTGCCTGGGTATTTGTGCTTTCGTTCAAAGGCCTGGGGTATGGACATCTGTACACTGCGCTGGGACACAGAAGTGGATGTGCTAGCTGATGGTGCTTGCGAAGGTCCAGGAGCAGGGCGGGAGGCATCCGGGCCTGTGACTTTTGCAGGGGGATTGGTCAGCATGTAACACAGGGGAAGAGGAGGCAGTGGTGTGACCCGCAGACACTGATTGTTGACCCAGGCGTTCGGCCCACCTATTAGGGTGCTTTGATGCCATGTGGTAGTGAGGTTGCTAGTGTTCACTCCCCTGTTTATTTTGGTACGGCACAGGTTGCAAATAACAGATCTTTTATCGTCCGCACTTTCCTCAAAAAAAGCGACAGACTGCGGAAAATCTACCCCTTGGCAAGAGAGATTGCCACAAGGGGGTGCTCCGGGGAACAGTTGCTGGCCTGTTTGGTGTGGCCCGCCTTCTCCCTCTTGCCATCCCACTGCCTCTTCCAGCCTGTTGCGGTGCTGCGGATCCCTCCCCCCTGTACTGCTGTCCTCGCTCGGCTTGCCACCTTCCCAGGTTAAGTCAGTGATTTCATCTCCACCACCTCCTCTTCCACTTCCTCTATCTGGTCATCCTCCTGACTTGTTGACCTAACAAGAACCTCACTTATTGACAACTGTTGACAACTGTTTCTCATCCTCATCATCAACCTCTTGAGACACTAATTGACGTTGACTTATTGGCAACTGTGTCTCATCATCATCATCCACCTTGTGAAACACTAATTGCCATTTCACACCGTCATCTTCTTCTGACTGTGGATGCTAAAGAGTTTGGGAATCAGTGCACAAGATCTCCTCATGTTCCTCTTCAAGCGTGCTTGGCGAGAGGCCCAAATCAAGGGATGGCGATGAAAAGAGGTCCTCAGAATATCTGAGTGTGGGATCACTTGTTTGTCAAGACTCTTTCTAGTGGGAGGAAAGAGTATCAGGGTGAGGATTCTGTTGACCAGACTCTTGGCTACTGAGACTGGATTTTGTGGAAGACAGGGTGGTGCTTAACCGACTGGAAGCATTATCTGATGCAATCCAACCGACCACCTGGTCGCACTGGTGTGACTTTGAGAGTGGTGTCCTGTGCCGCCCTTCAAACTGGGACATGAAGCTAGGTATCGTAAATGAGTGTGTATCTTGTGCTCTTTCAGCATGCACAGTTTCACCACACCCAGGGCCACAGCCTCTGCGTGCACCATCAGCAGCACGGCCACTTCCCCGTCCCTTACTGCTCGCCTTGAGCATATTAAATGGTATATATGCTTGAAAGTATGTCACACGTACAGTAGCACAGGTTTTCTAAGTGTATGCGCAAATAAATTAGACTGAATGACACAGATATTTAGGATGCGCAAACGTTATGCAGTAGATTTAATATTAACTATTTGAGGGAGCTCACTAGCTACTGTGGAGCCCAGTCAACAGTTCACCCCACGGTGCCAAAAACTACAAATAATTCACTAATATGATTGGCTCTCAATACATCTCCTGTATTTTATTAATCCATGTTTTGTATAAACATACATTAAAATATAAAAAATACGTTATTTTGTGATCCAGGCTTATTATATGCGGAGCTCACGCATAAAACAAATTAAAAAACAAAAAAATGGCCGAACTGGTATATTAAAACTGTACTATTTGGATGGTAAATGCCCATATGTTATTGTTCACATTAATTAGCGATTCAGCAGATATCAATGCCCATATGTTGTTATTCACATTGATTGGGCTGCAGTTAATCCTTGTGAAGATTACACGTTTAGGTTAATATTCAGATGTTGCATATATTCGTGCGTTAGTGTGTTCATTCACGTGGATGATAGCAATGTGGAAGTTAACCAATTAGATAGAACCACCTTCTTTAAATCAAAATAAAAAAAAGTGGATCAAACGGGACTGGATTCCTGTAAACTAGTTTTACCATTTAATACTAAATATGAGAAGGTATCTAAGATAAAACAAAGACATTGCCGTTTACTGAAGGAAGATAAAATATTGGGGTCCACTATTCCAGATCGACCCCCAACAGTTTATACCAAAGCACCTAATATTTGAATGTATGTACGTAATACAGGAGATGTAGCGCAGGTAATGTCGCTGTCACCAGCGGCCAAATAATTGCGCTGAATGTCACAGATATTTAGGATGCGCTAATGTAACACAACAGATGTAGCAGAGGTTGTGTCACTGTCAGCAGCGGCCAAACAATTGCACGCAATTTAGTGCAGGTTGCGCTAATAATATATATTGCAGCCAGATAAAACAATAGTCCTTAAAAGGACTTTTGGGTCTTTAACACCTTTCAACACTAAACAATTCCTGTCTCTACACTATATGTCCCTTCTGTTGCAGCTCTCCCTGACTAACACTGAGTCGAACACGTGTTATCGGGTGCTATATAGCACCTGATTACGTGTTCAGGCCAGCCAATCGCTGTAATTCCAGTAACCAACATGGCTACGGCTTTACAGTGAGGGCCAGTACTTCCCCGCACGTTTATTGGCTACGTAGCAGCCAACAAACGTGCGGGGAGGAGACTCGAGCATCGAGCTCGAGCACACTCGGTGTTCAGCCGAACACCGTGATGTGCCGAGCATCGCGATGTTCAAGTGAAAATGGTGTTCGGCCGAGCATGCTCACCCAATACTAGTGTAGAGTTGAAATTGGGAATCATCATGCCAAAAGATATCTTGGTTACATGCATTCATTTGTGTGTTATTCTGTGTAATTCATACAGCAAAAATACATGATGGATCAAAAATTCAAAAGTACTATATTTGCATTTACTGTAGATGTGAAGGCATCACTAATACTGTATGTAAATTTAAGTTATTAGTTATTTTAAATTAAGGAAATAGCTATGAGGGGTGCAGTGATAGCATCCAAGTTTTACTGGAGACTACTTGAGAGGACCCCAAAGCTCATCTGTCATATAATGGGACATCAGTATTATAACAAGCACATAGTACTGTAGGTGAGGCCCTTTTGTAGGTTTTGTACTGGGGCGCAAGAATTTCAAGTTATGTCTCTAGTGTTAGTTATGATATTTATTGTTACCAATTTGTAATATAAGACCTTTAACAAACTATGATTGTAAATGCTGAATCCTACTCATTTTGGCTTCATGGTGCTGTATAACAGGATTCATAATCTGGAGAGAAGTAGTAAAGAAGATCGCGGCACTCACCTGAGGAGATTCAATGTTGCTACTTTATTCAGATGCTTCAAGAGAAGTAGTGCATATGGAATCCAGGGGGCGGACACACTGTGCCACAGTGTGTCCGCCCCTGGATTCCATATGCACTACTTCTCTTGAAGCATCTGAATAAAGTAGCAACATTGAATCTCCTCTGGTGAGTGCCGCGATCTTCTTTACTACTTCTCTCCAGATTATGAATCATTTACCTAACCTCTACTTCGCTGAGCACCACGCTACGGAGCATCAACCACAGTAGCGGTTTCCTATTACTCAAGGCTATTTCAGCTAAGGCAGTGCCGCCTAGCCTCACCTGCTTCATACGTATTAACTGTATAACAGGATGATGTCAGTATATGCCCTGATGAAATAACAAGTATAAAGTCTGTAAAGAATGCACATTTTATTTGTAACCATTCTTTGTTCATTCATCATTCGATTTACTTTAATGCAATACATTTGGCAGTGATATAAAACAGATGAACTTCCCTTCCCAGATACAATTCTTCTCCAACTCCTCCTTAGTCTACAGCTGATGCTGGTGGTCCAAGAGCCAAATCATCCCTGTGTACTTGTTGAATATACAAAACATATAATACAAAAGTAGACCTTTTGTGAAAGGGAAACCTGTGTGTCCTCTTGGGAAAGGGGTTGCATTGTTATGACAATTGGGTGAATGAGGGCAGTGGCGTAGCTGCCAGGGAAGAAGCTGCTTCAGGGCCCAAGCTGACACTCGACACTCACACACTCAACAGCCCCCCCCCCCCTCGACACTCACTTCACTGCTCTAGAATGTCCTGGGGGCAGAAAGATAAGCCCCGCTCATCAGCACGGATCATTAATAGAGGAGACTGGGCTCAGTACAGTGTGTTACAGTGAGGTCCTGTCTCCCCTCCCTCTCCTAACTATTAGTACAGCCCAGCTTCTGCTACAGAGACTGCTGTGTAGTCGGCAATAACAGGAGGGAAAGGGGAGACTGAATAGTGACAGGAAGTGCTGCAGAAAGAAGAGCCTGTGCCTGTCACTCTCAGGAGCCCATACATTCCAGGCTTATCCCTGCCAGCACTAGCTGTCCTGCATCTCATGTTCTCGGCCCCCCAGCTGCATTCATCTGCTGTCCTCTGCCACCCTCCCCAAGTCCTGTGGGCTCCTGATGCCCCCAGTTCTCTAGGCCCCCTACTCATCTGATGCCCCCAGCCCTCTAGGCCCCCTACTCATCTGATGTTCCAGTCCCCTGGAGCCCCTACTCATCTGATGCCCCAGTCCCCTGGAGCCCCTACTCATCTGATGCCCCCAGCCCTCTAGGCCCCCTACTCATCTGATGCCCCAGTCCCCTGGAGCCCCTACTCATCTGATGCCCCCAGCCCTCTAGGCCCCCTACTCATCTGATGCCCCAGTCCCTTGAAGACCCTACTCATCTGATGCCCCCAGCCCTCTAGACCGTCTACCCATCTGATGGCCCAGTCCCCTAGAGCCCTTACTCATCTGATGCCCCCAGCCCTCTAGGCCCCCTAGCCATCTGATGCCCCAGTCCCAAGGGCGTAGCTATAGGGGGTGCAGAGGTAGCAGTTGCTACCGGGCCCAGGAGCCTGAGGGGGCCCAAAGACCTTTGTGTCGCATAAGAAGACACAGCTATTATAGAAAGTGCATGTAGGTCAAGTTACACTTCTGGCTGGAGGGAAGGGGTTAGGTCAAGAATTTGGCATGGGGGGTGGCCGTTTAAATTTTTGCCTCAGGCAGCACGAAGGCTATGTGCTTCCCTGCCCCTGTCCATAAAGCACTGAGGGAAGGGGGGGCCCAAGCTGAACTTTTGCACCAGGGCCCATGAGCCTTTAGCTACGCCCCTGCCCAGTCCCCTGGGCGCCTATGTGCTGCTTGGGGACGCACTGTTATGAGGCCACGCCGTTATGACTCCCATCCACCCAAACATTTACAGAATGGGGACTGGAAGATCGCAGAGCGGCGGGGAGCAGGCGAGTATGGTTTTTTTCAACAACTGTACAATGTGCTGCAAGTTCACATCACATTTTTGTCCCACATGTAACATACAATGTACGTGTGGAATAAAGGATGCAAATGCCTAGTATACTACCCTCTTCCATCCTGCATAGTCCAGTAAAAACATATATATGCTAAACGGATCTGTATTTTCTTTTTACAATGGAAGCCTATGGTGACGAATGCCACTGTATGACGCTGTCTGAGGCAACTGTGTAATGTTTAAGTAATGTGTATATGCTTAACCCCTTAAGGACCGGGCTCATTTTCACCTTAAGGACCAGGCCATTTTTTGCAAATCTGACCAGTGTCACTTTAAGTGCTCATAACTTTAAAACGCTTTGACTTACCCAGGCCGTTCTGAGATTGTTTTTTCGTCACATATTGTACTTCATGACACTGCTAAAATTGGGTCAAAAAAGTAAAATTTTTTGCATAAAAAAATACAATTTTTACCGTAAATGTTGAAAAATTAGCAAATTTCAAATTTTCAGTTTCTCTACCTCTGTAATACATAGTAATATCCCCAAAAATTGTGATGACTTTACATTCCCCATATGTCTACTTCATGTTTGTAGCATTTTGGGAATGATATTTTATTTTTTGGGGATGTTACAAGGCTTAGAAGTTTAGAAGCAAATTTTGAAATTTTCAGAAATCTTCAAAATCCCACTTTTTATGGACCAGTTCAGGTTTGAAGTCATATTGTGAGGCTTAGATAATAGAAACCTCCCAAAAATGACCCCATTCTAGAAACTACACCCCTCAAGGTATTCAAAACTGTTTTTTCAAACTTTATTAACCCTTTAGGTCTTCCACAAGAGTTAATGGCAGATGGAGAAACAATTTTGAAATTTATATTTTTGGGAAAATTTTTCAATATAATCCATTTTTTCCAGGAGCAAAACAAAGGTTAACTGCCAAACAACACTCAAAATGGGTTGCCCTAATTCTGTAGTTTGCAAAAACACCCCATATGTGGTCGTAAACTACTGTTTGGCCGAACGGTAGCACATAGAAGGAGGGGAACACCATATGGGTTTTGGAAGGCAGATTTGGCAGGACTGGTTTTGTTTATACCATGTCCCATTTGAAGCCCCCTGTTGCACCCCTAGAACAGAAATTTCAAAAAAGTGACTCCATCTAAGAAAGTACACCCCTCAAGGTATTCAAAACTGGGTTTACAAACTTTGTTAACCCTTTAGGTGTTCCACAAGAGTTAATGGCAGATGGAGAAACAATTTAGAAATTTCTATTTTTTGGAAAATTTTTCAATATAATCAATTTTTTCCAGGAGTAAAACAAGGGTTAACTGCCAAACAACACTCAAAATGGGTTGCCCTGATTCTGTAGTTTGCAGAAACACCCCATATGTGGTCGTAAACTACTGTTTGGCCGAACGGTAGCACATAGAAGGAGGGGAACACCATATGGGTTTTGGAAGGCAGATTTGGCAGGACTGGTTTTGTTTATACCATGTCCCATTTGAAGCCCCCTGTTGCACCCCTAGAATAGAAATTTCAAAAAAGTGACTCCATCTAAGAAAGTACACCCCTCAAGGTATTCAAAACTGGGTTTACAAACTTTGTTAACCCTTTAGGTGTTCCACAAGAGTTAATGGCAGATGGAGAAACAATTTAGAAATTTCTATTTTTTGGAAAATTTTCCAATATAATCAATTTTTTCCAGGAGTAAAACAAGGGTTAACTGCCAAATAACACTCAAAATGGGTTGCCCTGATTCTGTAGTTTGCAAAAACACCCCATATGTGGTCGTAAACTACTATTTGGCTAAACGGCAGGACATAGAAGAAGGGGAACGTCATATGGTTTTTGGAAGGCAGATTTTGCTGGACTGGTTTATTGACACCATGTACCCTTTCAAGCCCCCTGATGCACCCCTAGAGTAGAAACTCCATAAAAGTGACCCCATCTAGGAAACTACGGGATAAGGTGGTTGTTGTTTTGGGACTATTTTTGGGGTAAATTTGATTTTTGGTTGCTCTATATTACTCTTTTTTGAGGCAATGTAACAAAAAAAATTAATTCAAAAATTGTTTCTACATTCACTATTTGGTTTTGTGGAACACCTAAAGGGTTAACATAGTTTGTAAAGTAACTTTTGAATACCTTGAGGGGTGTAGTTTCTTAGATGGGGTCACTTTTTTGGAGTTTCTAGTCTAGGCTACATCAGGGGGGGCTTCTAATGGGACATGGTGTCAAAAAAAAAAACTGTCCATCAAAATCTGCCTTCCAGAAACCATATGGAGTTCCCTTCGTTCTATGCCCTGCCGTGCGGCTATATAACCATTTACGACCACATATGGGGTGTTTCTGCAAACTACAGAATCGGGGCAATAAATATTTAGTTTTGTTTGGCTGTTAACCCTTGCTTTATTACCGGCAAAATGGATTCAAATTGAAATTTTGCCCAAAAATGGGTGTTTTGGCACAGTTTTTATTTTATATTTTTAACACCGTTCATCCGAGGCGTTTGGTCAAAAGTTATTTTTATAGCGACGACTTTTACGCACGCGACGATGCCCAATATGTATGGCTCTCAGTCTTTGGAGACACTAAGCAGGCATCCTAAAACTGCGGCCCTCCAGATATTGTAAAACTACAATTCCCACCATGCCCTGCTGATGGCTGTAGGTTGTCTGGGCATGCTGGGAGTTATAGTTTTACAACATCTGGAGGGCCGCAGTTTGAGGATGCCTGCTCTAAAACTAATATTTTTTGGGGAAAGAAAAATTGTTTCCGTGTCTCCAAAGTCTGAGAGCCATAGTGTTTTATGTTCTCTAGTGGACTGTTGAGGATTATAAAAATTTAGTACTCCATGGAAGTGTGATACTCCCTGAAGCAATTGATAATGCAGAGGCCCGGATGATCGGGGCAAGTGTCACATTGAGTAGTGGTGTCCTTCCGTATCCCCCTCTTGTGACACACTCTGCACTTTTTTTGGGTTCGTCCCTTCTTTCCAGTATGGGGGACCACACCTGGAAAGTGTTGGCCAGGGACGATCCGGGCGCCTCCAATTCCCGAGGTACTCCGGCCTGCTCTTTCCCGGTCCGAAAAGATCAGGTCCTTGAGGACTGCCTCATAGAACTGGAGGAATGTCCCTGTGCTGCCAGCGCTTCGGGATAGTACAAAAGAGTTGTACATGGCAACCTGTACCAAGTAGACCGCAACTTTTTTGTACCATGCCTGGGTTTTGCGCATGGCATTATATGGCGTGAGGACTTGATCAGAGAGATCAACTCCTCCCATATACCGATTTTAGTCGACGATACAATCGGGCTTGAGGACCGTTGCCGCGGTACCTCGCACAGGGACAGGGGTGGTGCCGTTACCGTGAATTGTGGACAGCATAAGGACATCCCTCTTGTCCTTATACCTGACCAGCAACAGGTTTCCACTGGTAAGTGCACGGGTCTCACCCCTGGGGATAGGTACCTGGAGGGGGTAGGCAGGGAGGCCGCGTTGATTTTTCCGCACGGTCCCACAAGCGAACGTGGATCTGGTGGCAAGGGACCTGAACAAGGGAATGCTGGTATAAAAGTTATCCACGTACAAGTGGTAACCATTATCCAGCAGTGGGTACATAAGGTCCCACACGAGTTTCCCGCTAACACCCAGAGTGGGGGGACATTCTGGGGGTTCAATACGGGAATCTCGCCCCTCGTACACACAAAATTTGTAAGTGTACCCTGAGGCACTCTCACAAATTTTGTATAGCTTCACGCCATACCTCGCCCGCTTTGTGGGAATATATTGGCGGAAACTGAGTCTCCCCTTGAACGCAACGAGAGACTCATCAACCGCGACCTCCCTTCCAGGTACGTAGGCCTGCTGAAATGTGGCCCCAAAGTGATCGATGACCGGCCGTATCTTATACAGCCGGTCATAGGCAGGATCACCTCGGGGTGGACATGCTGCATTATCGGAATAATGCAGACATTTCCGGATGGCCTCAAACCGGTGACGTATCATGACCATACTGTACAGTGGGGTCTGGTATAGGACGTCCCCACTCCAGTATTGCCTGACACTGGGTTTTTGGACTAGACCCATATGCAGCACGAGGCCCCAAAATGTCCTCATTTCGGCTGCACTGACCGGCGTCCAGCCACCGGGTCTAGCCAAAACTGAGCCTGGGTTTTGAGCGACGAACTGTTGGGCGTACAGATTCGTCTGCTCCACCATCAAATTCGCCAGTGAGTTACTGAAAAAAAAAATAAAATAGTCTATTTCAGTAAACCCCACTGTGGGAATCTGGATTCCAGGATTGCCAGCAAAATCCGGAATCTCAGGCTCAAAGTCCACTGGGGGACACCAGCTAAGTTCATCGGCAGGGGGCTCCGGTGGACTTATTTGGTGGGCCGGGAAACCAGTACGAACCCCCAGGGCGGCTCGTACTAGGGTGGGCCACAGGATCCCTAGCATGTGGGGCCCCTGGCTCCGCCTGGCGGCGTCTCCGCCGCCTTGGTGGCTCATCGTCATCAGAAGATGATGAGGAGGATGCGGATGATAAAAGGAATGTGGGGTCATCCTTATCCTCACTGGGGCTCTCAGAGTCGGAGGCAATCTGGGCGTATGCCTCCTCGGCCGAGAACATCCGGCGGGCCATGGGTGTGTGTGCGTGTAGGTGTGCGTGTGTGGCAAACTTTATTATATGTGCGTGTGTGTGGGGGCAACGGGTGTTCGCGTACTAAAAAGTCCAGGCAAAAAAATGGGCAAGTGTTAGGAAAAAAAAAAGTTAAAACTTGCTGATCAGCGGTACAACGCTGATCAGTGGTCGGTGGGGTGGTGGGGTGGTGGGGCGGGCGATGCGCTAACAGTGGACGGACGCTAAAAAGTGCCAGCCAGTCAGCGCACGCAAAAAAAGAAGTGGTGGTGAGGGGGGGAGGCTGGTGGGGGGGGGGCTGGTGGGGGGTGGGGGGGTGGGGGGGGCTGGTGGGGAGGGGGGGCTGGAGGGGGGGGCAAGTGGCAGGGGGGGTCTGGGTTAGGGTTAGATGGAAGATTGGAATAAAAGTACTTTTTTTTTTTTTTCTAACTTACTTTTCCCTTCTTTCCCTGCCTAACGGTGCCTCTCCCTCACTGACCCTAACCTACCTGGGTGGCGATGGGTGCAGGAGGGTGATGGATTCCGATTAGGGGGACACAGGAGCTGGTGCTGGATGATGCTGCACGGTCAGGGTGCTGGACAGGAAGAGGAGGGGAGAGAGGAGCGCAGGAAGTTTGAATCTCGCGCCTCTCTCCCCTGCACCAATCAGCACCCTGGACAGCGGCATTCAGCACCAGGGCCAGCACCGCCTCTCCAAATCCTCGGACTGCGATAGGTGGTGTATAATTACGCCACCGATCGCAGTCTTTTTCCGGTTCATCGGGTCACAGGACACCCGAATGGACCGGAAACGCAGAAAACCGCAGGTCTGAATTGACCTGCGGTTTTCTGCGATCGCCGATACGGGGGGTCAAATGACCCCCCCCCCCCTGCATTGTTACGGGATGCCGGCTGAATGATTTCAGCCGAAATCCCGTTCCGATTAACCCCTGCGGCGCCTGAGTTCCGATTTTAAGTCAGGACGTACCGGTACGTCCTCGGTCCTTAAGGACTCGGGAAATAGGGCGTACCGGTACGTCCTAGGTCCTTAAGGGGTTAAAAAAAAACGGAACGGAAAAAATATACAGTTGTGTGAATGAGCCCTAGACAGGAGGAGTGTGAGCACCCTAAGCTCTGCTGGCTATGAAGAAAGATGTCTGGAAACCATAGGGCCAGAGGACATTTTTCTTCGGCCACCACAAGAGAAATCAGCAAGAGGAAGAGTTCTTCGGCTGAAGATAAGTTTTACTAAGTGTCAGAAGGGGAATAACAGTCAACGGCACCCCATCCAAGGACACCAGGACACTCCTAAAGTACAGTAACCAGACTTAAGCAGAATTTAGAGCAGCTTAAAGAAAGAAAGCAAAGTATTTACCAAGCCTGTCAGTACAGCAGAGAGAAAGCAAGCAGAGTTATTGAAGAAGCCTCCCAGTTTATGCCAAAGCCTGCTCGGACCAAAACAAAGCTTGAAGATTGTTTTGATGAACATTTATTCAAGTAAGGCTACTTTCACACCTGCATCAATAATGCAAATGCTTGTATCCGTTCCTAACGGATCCGTTTGCATTATTCATTCAAAAAAAACGATCCGTCTTGACTTACATTGAAAGTCAATGGGGGACGGATCCGTTTTCAATTGCAGCATATTGTTTCAGTAAAAAATGGATCCGCCCCCATTGACTTACATTGTAAGTAAGTCAGGACGGATCCGTTTGGCTCCGCATAGTCAGGCGGTCACCAAAACGCTGCAAGCTTTTTAGTGACCGTCTAAAAAACGCAACTGGGACCAAACGCAGTAAAAGTGATGCATTCTGAACAGATCCTTATCCATTCAGAATGCATTGGGGCTTAACTCATCCGTTTTGTGCCATTTGTGAGAGCCCTGAAACGGATCTCACAAGTGGACCCAGAAACACCAGTGTGAAAGTAGCCTAAAGCTGCTGTTCAACTGCATACAAGGTTTGGACTCATTCTATCTTTTTCAAATCCCTCAATTATTCCCCCTTTTTATTGCTTCGGAGCCAAAGCCTGGGGTCCAGCAGTATCCAGGTAGGAGCACCGTGAAACATAAAGAGACATTTAGGCCGCACTGTTACACCACTCAGCATTTCCTATGACACCTGGGTCGCGATAGAGGGCCCTGGGAGCTGCACCTGTTGCATTAGGCTATGGCAACACCGATTGCAATGACAGCCAGGATTGCTGAGTAGTGGTGATCCCTCAGAAATTCTATAGCTGTGGCAAGAAATCCAACACGGCTGGATTTCCTGTGACTGCCACAAGCCACAAGAGTGGGGGTTGCATTGAAGGAGGGGGTTGTGAAGGGGGGGCCCCGTTTAAACATTTGCTGTGGGGCCCAGTCATCTCTAGCTACGCCACTGAATGAGGGCTATGCTCTTATGACTGGGAGGAAGGGTGGAGAGGCTGTGAGAAGGAGGCACTGTTATCAGGGGTGCACCTAGCCTTTCTGATGCATGTGTCGAAAACTGAAAAGGAGCCCTGCCCCCCCCAATGCCAGTTTTTTTTAATTAACCCCTTCCCTCCAACCCTACCATTAAAGACATACTTGGAAAACATTACATACAGAGCTACAAAACATACAGGGTAACACAGCGCCACAATCGCCACATACTGTGCCCACTGAGCTTCCCCATACTATACTGCAGAAACAGATAATCCCCCTTCTGCTGCCACCCCTTGCCTCTACCTGCTGCTGCCTGAGGAAATTGCTCACCTCGCCTCATTGGTGGTGCACCCCTGACTGTTGTCACTACTGGTGGAAGGGGGCATTGCTATGACTACTTCTGATGTGACTATTGTAGGAAGGCAGGAGGTACTATTGTTACTCCTGGAAAAACACAAACCTGCTGGAGGAAGAGGGGCAGTGCATTAACTACTGTGGAAAGTGGAAAGGAGGATGCCTTACCGAGATTTCTAGGGGAAGTCCTTGCTGTTACTACTGGGGAACAGGTACCATTGAAATTACTTTAGGCATAATTATATTAGGGAGAACTACATGGACTTTGAAAGTGGTAGGATGACACTGGTTTGATTGCTAGAAGGTGAATATAAGAGGGGGGTGCTGTCTAACTTGAGGGAAAGGTCACATGGAGTATGGATGTAGTAGCACCTATATACAGAGAAAGGAGAGTTGCACTACTGTGGTATGTCTACTCTAGGCAGTAATCTGCAAGTCTTAATAAAGTTCACCAATCAAGTTACTGTATAATGTTTTTGGGGACAGGGGGTGTTAAACATTCAGCAGAGAATGTTCTTCAAGTGAATGTTCAATAGGGTACAATATACCAAATCCATTAGTAAGATAGACCAGGGAATGCACATCAATTAGAAGCCGGCAAGCTTAAAGGATTTGTCTCACTTAGGCCTCTTTCACACTACCTGTTTTTTTTTTCTGTTTTGCGGGCCATTTTTTGCGTTCCATATACGGTCCGTATACGGAACCATTCATTTCAATGGTTACGCCAAAAAAACGGAATGTACTCCGTATGCATTCCGTTTCCGTATTTCCGTTTTTCCGTTCCGTTGAAAGATAGAACATGTCCTATTATTGCCCGCAAATCACGTTCCGTGGCTCCATTCAAGTCAATGGGTCCGCAAAAAAAACGGAACACATACGGAAATGCATCCGTATGTCTTCCGTATCCGTTTAGTTTTTGCGGAACCATCTATTGAAAATGTTATGCCCAGTCCAATTTTTTCTATGTAATTACTGTATACTGTATATGCCATACGGAAAAACGAAACAGAAACACAATGGAAACAAAAAAAATTAACAACGGATCCGTGAAAAACGGACCGCAAAACACTGAAATAGCCATACGGTAGTGTGAAAGAAGCCTTAAGCAAATGGAATTTGTTATGTAGACAAAGTTAATATAAGGCACTTACTAATGTATTGTGATTGTCCATATTGCCTCCTTTGCTGGCTTGGCATTTTTCCATCACATTATACACTGCTCATTTCCAGAGGTTACGGCCACCCTGCAATCCAGCAGTGGTTGTCGTGCTTTCACATTATAGGAAAAGGCGCTGGCCTATCTGGTGGCTGGGAGCATGTGTAGCCCGGCACTTTTGCCTATAGTGTGCAAGAACAGCCACCACAGTGTATCATGCGATGGAGAAATTAATCAAGCCAGTAAAGGAGACAATATGGACAATCACAATACATTAGTAACTGCCTTATATTAAAGGGGTTATTCCATCTTAGACAATGGGGGCATATCGTTAGGATATGCCCCCATTGTCTGATAGGTGCGGGTCCCACCACTGGGACCCGCACCTACAAGGAGAACGGAGCGGAGAAAGTGGAGGAGGGCGCACTGCGCATGCGCAGCCGCCCTCCGTTCATTTCTATGGAGCCGCTGAAAATAGCCGAGCGCTGGCTCGGCTATTTCCGTCGCCCCATAGAAATGAATGGGAGCATTGGCCGCGCATGTGCGGTGCGCTCCGATTCACTTCAATGGGAGAGGCGGGGAGCTGCGCCTGGTGGTGGACGGATCCTGGGAAACCCGGGGTCCTCCGGCCACAACTCTCCCCGGCTCCGTTCTCGTAGGTGCGGGTCCAAGAGGTGGGACCCGCACCTATCAGACAATGGGGGCATATCCTAGCGATATGCCCCCATTGTCTAAGATGAGATAACCCCTTTAACTTTATTAAGAGATGAGGTTAAATAATCGGTTTTAATGATACAGTCTTGAGTGACCAGCATGTCTTTATGAAAGGGAAGTCTTGTCAAGCGAATTTGCTTTCTTTATGTGAAGTAGTAATCAAGAACCTGGAGAAGAGGCTGCCTATGGATGTCATATACTAATAATAGGCAGCAAAACGGCGGGAGGTTCAGCAGTCTTAAAGTAAGTAAGTGTTGAAAAAAATAAAATAAAGAATTACAGCATGCAATGCCAGTCTAATGCATCAAAAGCCAGCATGATTGACAGCTTGCGACAGTGCAGATTTTCTCCACTTTATAGCAAATTGGGTCTCTGCCATCTAGAATAGTTTTGACTTCCTCTGGAGAAAATAATCCAGCTTCCAAGATGGCAGTGGTAATATGTGATAATCTTTATTTCATGGGTGCAGAATAAAATCCAACATGTACATCTACATGTTTCGGATCGTCAGGTTTTGATCCTTACATCATGCGTAAGGATCAGAACCTGACGATCCGAAATGCGTAGATGTACATGTTGGATTTTATTCTGCACCCATGAAATAAAGATTATCACGTATTACCACTGCCATCTTGGAAGCTGGATTATTTTCTCCTGCTGCTTTCCTCCACGCCTGGTTCCTGGCGTTTTTCCGGGTCTTCCACTGGTGGTGATTCAGGTGAGCTCCGCCACATTCGACTGTGTTTTTCTTTTGACTTCCTCTGGTTCAACTTGGTTTTGTAAGTATTAAATGGTTGAATTTGATGGACTGGGATCTTTCTTTCAATCAGTGTGTAACGCTCCATATAAAAATTTCATAGTTTCTTTTTATTTTTAAGAAAAATTTGTTTGAATTACGTTGCAAAGTATTATGGGGGACATTTATCAAATCTGCTAAGCCAGTTTTGTGGTGCCAAAATGTTGCAAGCGTGTGACATTTTGTGCATTTATGCGATTTAGTGAAAATATGGGACATTTGATAAACTTCACCACTTTCAAAAGTGGAGTGAAAAGTTTGTCAGGATTATAGATTAGAACAGTGCTGTGTCTCATTTAGGACATGTCACTTTGCTGCAAACAAGTCGCCACCAGACAACTCTCTGATGTACTACAACGTATTATTTTTCTATTGAAGATGCTGCAGAAATACAATCTGTATTAATCAACAACACAAAACTAGACTACCGGTATTTATTGAAATGAACAAAAACTAGTTCATAATGGAATTCAATGATGATTTTATGATGAGTAATGCATTGCCATTTGATTCTTCAGACAGTTATGTGCATAATAGGTTTAAATGCACCAACCCAGCAGCAATGAATACTTGGAATTTATTTTAAAATGTTGGCAATTATGGGAAAGCGCTTGCTATATCTGATGTTTTAAAGGTTTCACAGTGTTGAATTTTCCCTGTAAGCTTGTAATTTCAAGGTAATAACCTGCTGTACACAAGATTGGGCCTTCTTCCATAATGTAATGTGAGGCCTGAAATACAGTGGGGGACATTTACTAATGCTTATTGTGCAATGTCCCCATGGTGCCCTCATAATTTGTGGCAATGCCCCCTACTGTGTGCCCAAAAAAACCCTCTTAGTGCCCCCAGTTGAGCTAAGGTCCCCATAGTGCCCTATAATTTGCACCAGTATAAAATACTCCTACAGTATATAGTGCCCCCCATAGTGTTCCTCCCCTTGTCCCCATGGTGCCTGACATGTGCCAGTATAAAATGCCCCCATGTGTGCCAGTATAATGCCCATATATAATGACCCCAAGAGTGCTCATCTCCCCCTTCTCCATAGTGTCCCCCATGTGTGCCAGTATATAAGATAGGGCGCCCAGTAGCTGCCCAATAGTGCTCCTCTCCCTCCCCTCTCCATAGTGCCCCCATGTGTGCCAGTATATAAGATTGGGTCCCTAGTAGATGCCCCATAGTGCTCTTCCCCCCTTCTCCATAGTGCCCCCATGTGTGCTACTATATAAGATAGGGCCCCCATATTTCTCCTTCCCCTCCATAGTGCCCCCCATGTGTGCCAGTATATAAGATAAGGCCCTCATAGTGCTCCTCTCCCTCCATAGTGCCCCCATGTGTGCCAGTATATAAGATAGGGCCTCATAGTGCTCCTCTCCCTCCATAATGCCCCCATGTTCTGCCAGTATTTAAAATAGGGCCCCTATAGTACTCCTCCCCCTCCATAGTGTCTCCCATGTGTGCCAGTATATAAAATAGGGCCCCCATAGTGCTCCTCCCCCTCCATAGTGCCCCCATGTGTGCCAGTACATAAGATAGGGCCCCCAGTAGATGCCCGCATAGTGCCCCCCATGAGTGCCAGTACATAAAATAGATCCCCCAGCATAGTGTAAATGAAAAAAATAAACACATATACTTACCTCCACGCCACTTTCAGAGATGCGATGCAGGCCTCTTCCGGCCTGTGTCCTGCGCTGTATGGCTCAGGTGGCACAATGACGTCATTGTGCTGCCAGGCCTAGTGCCTATAGCCTATCAGAAGACTGGGGAAGGGAGACGCCTCTCCCCTGCCACAGCACAGCCATCTGTATTGCTGTCCTAAGGACAACGATGCAGATGAATATAGAGAGAAGAGCGCTTCAACAATGGAAGCTCTCATCTCCCCCTGCCGCAAGTAAGAAGGGGTCCCCTCCCGCACTGAGCCCCTGTGCAGCCAAACCGTATGTCCGCCCCTGGCCGTGAACACAAAATTGCAAGTTTCAATGCTGTGTACCTCTGCTTCCCCCTATGAGGCCTATATACATTAAGAGGGCATATGGACAGGGGTTGTTTTCATGAGAAGGTGAACTTTCTTGTATTAACATTTGCTTTCTCATCAGTAGCCATAAAATCCAGCATGCATTGCATTTGTATCTACTCTGCGCTGGGTACACTGGTGGACACTGTTAGACATGCCCCAAACTGGTAACGCCCATCATCACCTTTTTCCAGAAAGTTCTAGCAAGAATAGCGGAAGAATGGCACAACATAGAGTCATAATAATAAATTTTCCAAAATTGTTATTACAGCTCCAATACAACTATTTCATAAAACAGGCGTGTCAGGAGAGGTGACAGGTCCTATTTAGTGAATCTAATCCCATCAGATGCCGCATTCAACACTGATTGTCATATTCAGCCTATCAGGGGGTTAATCAGGGGTTAAAAAAAATACTTACCTCCCCGCCATGGCCATCTTGATTGAAGAAAACATGCCAATCTTTAATCAAGATGGCCACGATGGCCTTTCTACTATCAAATGGATGAGGTGGGTATGTTTTTTTTATTGCCATTTTAGGAAAAAATGATTCGTTACAACTAAACACCAAGAAAATCAGATCCGTGGTGAATCAAATTTTTCCTAAAATTCTGATTGAATTCCACTTTTTTAAGTTCGAATTGCAAAAACCTGTTGGCCAGATACCTAGCAAATATAGTGCAAGTACCTGAGCCATTTTCAGCACCAGGTTTTCAGCTCCATATTGCAGTTAATATGCATATGCTGCTGATGGAGGGGGAGCTGGCAGCCAAGCGAGTTTTCAGCTTCACAAAATACTTTTGTTGCTTGTAGCCCAAAGTATACAGTACATGATAATTCTCTAGTTTTAATCTCCTTGATATAAAATAAGAAATGTCTTTTTTCACCAATACTCTATTAATGGAGTAAGCATTTTACTAAAATGAATACATTTCTAAGTTTCTTTATGTAATCTTGTTAAGGGTCGTTGTCAATATTGAACAGCAATGGTGTAAGACTTAATGGTCCACTTGAATGGCTGTTCTGGGTCAGCTCCCCCAAGGCACAGCATGATACTCATCTGATCTCTACTAACAGACCTTTCTCGTACACATCATATTCCCAGAAGAAACCCAAATTAACTGTAATTTTGTTTATTTTACTTCTAATGCCCCAATAGTTCTCTCGATACTGTATGGAATTCTAAAAGGGCTAAGAGCCATGAAAAATGTTTTACTGCTACAGATCCATCACAGTAAACTAATAATTAATACATACTGTAGATGTTTTCTTAGTACATTCATCAGAGACTGTTAAATTCAGGCGCAACAGCTGCTCAGGAGTCTGAGAACGGCAGACAATGTTATCAGTGGAATGTTAAAGAAGCACTTCAGGATTTTATTGCCTATAAAGTGCAGGATAGGCCATTATTAAAAAGGTTGTCCACCATCTTGATTACATCTCCTCTCATATATGGTTTCCCTAATGAATCCTACATTTCCCATTGTGCCTGACTTTGCAGAGTAACAAGTGGTGGAGTCTCATCACACTACACTGTGTAAGGGCAGCAAGTAAGAGACTAGTAAAGCAGAGCTGCTGTCCTTTCACACAGCAGGCTTTCCATGCCTCATCGAACTATACTGGAGAGCAGTGATGGCCAGTTCGCAGTGTTCGCCCGCGAACACATGTGGGCTGCCATCTTAACTCACAAGTCCGGCGATGCACAGGTAAGCCCTTACCTGTGCCTGTGCCGCGACCCGGTCTGAAACAAATGCGGTCACCGGGAGCAGGCAGTTCCGGGAACAGCCCGATGAAGGCCCCCGGCGGCTGTTCTCGGAACTGCCTGCTCCCGGTGACCGCATTTGATTTCAGACCGGCTCCCGGCACAGGTAAGGGCTTACCTGTGCATCGCCGGACTTGTGAGTTAAGATGGCAGCCCGCATGTGTTCCCGAACTGGCCATCACTGCTGGAGAGTCAGCAAACACAGATAGTACACACAAGCAGTGTAAGTTAGGAGGTTTATATAGCTACAGCTACTCACTGTATATGATCACCTACTATATATATATCTACACTCCTAGTCCTTTAGATGGGGGAGACATTATATATTTAACAGAATACAGGGATATACAGAGGAACATGGAGGGTGGAGAGGTGAGTAGCCTGAGAGCTGCCAGGCAGTATTTAATAGGTGATGATGTGATGATGTCATTCTGTAGTTCATAGTAAGTTAGACACATGGGAGAGACCCAAGTTCCTTTCTACAGATTAGATACAAGCTTTTGGCTTGAGATCACATAACCAGGCTCATATAGTGAAAAGGTTCAAAATGAATGGATACAACTGAGTTACGGCTCATGCAAACAAACATATTTTCTTTCAGTGTACGTTTTGTTGCAGACCGTATGCGGAACCATTAATTTCAATAGGTCCGGAAAAAAAAGGAAGTTACTCCGTGTGCATTTGTTTCCGTATGTCCGTATTTCCATTCCGCAAAAAAATAGAACATGTCCTATTATGGTCCACATTAGGGACAAGGATAGTACTATTCTATTAGGGGCCAGCTGTTCCGTTCTGCAAAATACAGAACGCACACGGACATCATCTGTATTTTTTGCAGATCCGTTTTTTGTGGACCGCAAAATACATACGGTCGTGTGTATGAGCCCTTAGGGTGTTACAAATTTTACTGCTAGAATACTGGTGCTGAGTTAGCAATATAAGTGAAATAAAAAATAAAAAAACTAGAGTGCTTCTTTAGTATACAAAGGTGAATAAAGAAAATTCACAACCATTCTGAAAGGCCATCATTAGGGTTCACCTATTATAGGGATTATAGTTGAAAATTGTATAAACTGTTAAAATGTAGACTAAAGATCTGCAGTTTGTTAAAGGGGATATCCCACAAAGTACATTGGGAGACATTTATTAAGACCAGTGTTCTTGCACGCCAGTCTTAATCTATCCCCCACTGGTATCAGATATGCTACAATTATGAAGAGGTGCACACCTCCTGCATCTGTGCAGGTCCATGCATCCAAATAGAAATCTATGCCAGCAAGGGATCTGATGTAGATTTCCAGTATAATCTAAGACAGTTTCTTGGCAGAGATTGCAATAAATGTAATGGGCTGGCTAGATCCTCCTCCACACTGCCCACTTCTCTCCCTGCTCTGCCCACTTTTTGCAAAACTGGCAAATGGGGCTCTAAATAAATCTCCAAAAAATCTTTAAAAAATTGCACAAGCATGGTGTGTCCTAAACTTTTCAACTTTTAACGCCAATTAGGGTGGTTTCACACTAGCATTAGGGATTCCGTTATGGCTTTCCGTTATAACATGGTTATAATGGAAAATAACGGAATACCCAGACAGAATGCAAAACATAAGCCTTTAAAAGGCATTCCATCTGCTTTTCGTCCTAATAGAAGTCTATGGGAAAGCATAACGGATCCGTCTGGGTCCCATTATGCAAGACGGAAAACAAAGTCCCGTCGACAGGACTTTGTTTTCCATCTTGCATAACGGGACCCAGACGGATCCGTTTTGATTCCCATAGACTTCTATTAGGACGGAAAGCAAACTGAATGCCTTTTAAAGGCATCCGTTTTGCATTCCGTCATAATGCAAGTCTATAGGCAGAAGAACGGATCCGTCCTTCATCTTATGGATTCCGTTAGTTTACGTTATAACCATGTTAGAACGGAGAGCCATAACGGAATCCCTAACGCTAGTGTGAACCCGCCCTTATCTGTCTCCCAGGGGTTGATAAATGTTCACCATTTTATATTGTTAAATCCAACCCATAATTTTAAACATTTATAGCATTTACACTTATTAACCTCTTCTCAGCAGCTCCTAAGCTGTGCCTTAGTATTAAAGGGAGGTCTATTAGATCGCCGAGTGAAGCTTGTTCAAGTGCTGCGACCTTCATAGTTAATCTTTTACATTACTGATAGAGTTACATAACACTATGGCCAACAGACAGGTGAAGGTGACACAAGTGAGGACCAAACAGATAATGATGTAGCCGATTACACATGGGTGCTGGGTGAAGAGGGGGCATCATTATCATCAGGGGGCGAGGGTTGCAGCGTGCCTATGAGACAGCAGGGTGGTAGCAGTGGAAGATCTGCAGCCAAACACAGGAGGGGTACACCGTCTGTTACTTGGGAGACTTCCTGTGAGGAACACACTAGCAGTGCGTGGGTTCATTAAAGCAGCGGCAAGAAGGCATCAGGCAGTAATGGAGGCAAGTCACTGGTGGACATTAGCGTGGTGGTATGCAGGATATGTGGGCAGAAGGTGAGGTGGCCAGGCGTCACCATAAAGTGGCATGGAAAAACCATGGCACTCATTTATTGTTACAGCCTGATGCAGCTTTCACCCCCTGCACTGGCCTGCCCCCCCGTCTCCAACAGTCAGGGCTCGTCAATGTCAACATAAGGAAGCTGTCGACTTCAATGTTGTCTGTTGCTCCTGATGCTCCTCTTACTCCTCGTCACTTGTTTCCAACGAGGCAATTGCAAAAAGACAACACTATGCGTGCACTCATCCCATGGCGCAGAAGCCAAACATGCACATGGCCAAGTTTCTGGTACTAAAGTCCCTCCCTTTCCATGTAGTTGACTCTTCACATTTCAGGGAACTGATGGATTGTGCCCAGCCAAGGTGGAGAGTCCCAAGCCGAGATTACTTTGCAAAAAAAGCTGTACCAGCCCTGCATACGTATGTTGAGCAGAAGGTGGGCCAGTCCTTGGGTCCTTTGGTGTCTTGTAGAGTTCAAGCCAGTGCTGACTTATGGAGTTGTAACTATAGTCAAGGACAATATATATAGTTCACAGCCCACTAGGTAAATGTGGTTCCTGCCAGGCACACCAGCAACTTGGCCAGGTGATGGCAATGCTGCCTCCACATTGTAATTGTGGTATTTCTGCGGCAATGTGCTCTTATGTATCCTCGTCCTCCACCTTGTCCTCTCCAACCCCTCTAAGCACAGCTCTCAGTGGTCCAATGCAAAGCTAGGCATTCGTCACACGATTCTGCACTTGGTCAGCCTTAGTAAACAGACCACACTGCGGAGGAACTGCTCCACTTCATCAATAAAGAAATCAAACACTGGCTGCAGGGGCGTAACTAGAAGTGACTGGGCCCCACAGCAAATATTTGTAAGGGCCCCTCCAGCGCGCTTCGCACCTCCCTCCTCCTGTGTAAACCCCACTCCTTTGGCACAGTGTAGCGGTATACTGTATATTGTGTGGCACAGTGGATGCTATATGTGTATAACATAAACATATTTCATATGAAAACTTACAGTTACTTGACCCTTGGGGATCTCGGACACCACTTCAACACTTGGCCGGGGGCTCGGCGGAGCTGATGTTGTGCTTTATCCTAATGAGAAAGATTTCATAATAAGGATTTGGAGAAGGGGCAGATGGATAGCAGAGCAGGGAGAGGCTGGTGCTGCTACTAGGGGGTCATACCATGGGGGAGTAATAAAGCCCACTATAATGCCCCCCCGTAGTAATAATTCTCCTTATAATGTGACAGTGCAAATATACCCTCTTGTAATGCCCCCAGTTGAGCTAATGTCCCCATAGCGCCCCCATAATGTCCCAGTATAAAATACCCCTATATAGTGCCCCCAGTAAATTCCCCCATAGTGCTCCTCTCCCCCCTTCCTGCTAGTGCCCCCCATAATGTACCAGTATAAAATGCCCCATATATAGTGCCCCAGTAGATGCCCCTCAGTGTCCGGCCTCTGATAGGCTGCCGGCCTAGTGTCCCCCATAATGCCCCCCAATAATGTGCCAGTAAGTGTCCCCATAGATGCCCCCCCATCATGTGCCAGTATCAAGTGCCTCTCTCCTCCCCCCCACATGTCCCAGTATCATAGTGCCATCTCCCCCCCAATGTGCCAGTATCAAGTGCCTCTCTCCTTCCCACCCCCCATGTGCCAGTATCATAGTGCCAAACCCCCCCATGTGCCAGTATCAAGTGCCTCTCTCTTCCCCCCATGTCCCAGTATCATAGTGCCATCTCCCCCCCCAAAAAAAGTGCCAGTATCAAGTGCCTCTCTCCCCCCCCATGTGCCAGTATCATAGTGTCAAACCCACCCATGTGCCAGTATCAAGTGCCAACCCCCCCCCCCACATGCCAGTATCAAGTGCCTCTCTCCTCCCCCCATGTCCCAGTATCATCCTCCCCACAAAAAAAGTGCCAGTATCAAGTGCCTCTCTCCCTCCCCCCCCCATGTGCCAGTATCAGGTGCCAACCCCTCTCCCCCCCATGTGCCAGTATCAGGTGCCTCTCTCCCCCCCAGGTGCCAATATCAGATGCCTCTCTCCCCCCCCCCCATGTGCCAGTATCAGGTGCCAACCCCCCCTCCCCCCCAGGTGTCAGTATCAAGTGCCTCTCTCCTCCCCCCATGTCCCAGTATCATAGTGCCATCTCCCCCCCCCACAAAAAAAAGTGCCAGTATCAAGTGCCTCTCTCCCTCCCCCCCATGTACCAGTATCAGGTGCCTCTCTCCCCCCCATGTGCCAGTATCAGGTGCCAACCCCCCCAGGTGCCAGTATCAGGTGCCAGCCCCCCTACCCCCATGTGCCAGTATCAAGTGCCCCCCGCTCCCCCCATGGCAGTAACAGTCGGGTATTAAAAAAAAATAATAAACACTTCTACTTACCTCCATGTCAGCGATGCGATGCAGCCTCTTCCTGTGTCCCGCCCTGTATGTCCATATATGGAGTCAGTGCTTGTATTTCAGAAAAGTTTCTGCTGGGATCCGAACCCACGACATTCTGTATCAGAGGCAAAGCACTTAACCACAAGACCATAAGCGCTCCCTTGCTACTGACTGAAAAAATATGAGACTTCTACTGTTATAGCTGGCTAAGTGTACATCTATACACATGACAGCTGCTCATATATAGAGATATAGCTGATCTGTCATATAGAGATATAGCAGTGCTGGGTGTGTTGGGGCAGCTGTCATGTGTATAGATGTACACTTAGCCAGCTATAGTGTAGAAGTCTCATATTTTTAGTGTAGAAGTCTCATATTTTTTTAATCAGTTGCAATGCAGCGTTTATGGCTGGAGGTTGTGGGTTCAAATCCCAGACACATCAGGAGACTTTAGGAGACAGTAAGATTAGATCACATTAGCGAGGGGGCCTGGTCAGCCGCTGCTGCTGTGAAGGGGCCCTGAACATTAAGACAAGAATCGATCATATTTAACTAGCTTGAAAACTGTCACACATGCTGCCTTGGCGCCGGGCCCCAAAGCAGCTGCTTCCCCGGTATTTACGCCACTGACTGGCTGTCTCCTCACCAATTGGAGAGAGGAACCATGATTACTGATAACGAGAAGAACATTTTGTCTGTGGTGTATCAGGGAGAGCTGACCCATGTACCCTGCAAGGCGCATGTCTTAAATATTTTTGATAAACCGGTTTCTCAAGTCTTCCACTGAACTGCAAGAGCAGTTAAAAATGTCCTGGAAGTGTGCATGCACTTCAGCCACTCTTACCATGCAAATAATCCCTCCTTGAGCTGCAAAGGTAAAATGTGTTCCACTAAAAAGCCATTGCACTGCAGGGGTGTGCACATGTTTTTTGCTTTACTGAAGGGTGCTGTATACTTTTGATTTTGTTTGACAGAAGGGATTAGCTATAAATATTGGTGCACTGCATAGTGATGTAGATGGTGATAATTTATACCTGTAATACTGACAGCACAGTACCTACACAACGGATTAACTATGAATGTGGGTGCACTGAAACTTAATGCTTACGACGATACAGTCTCCCTACAATCTCTCTGCAGTTTAAGTACCAAGCCTTCACACTGAGATTGGGTAACCAAGTGAGATAAATATGATTAGGCAGGGTGGCCTGGGTATACATGATTTATCGTAATTCATGATGAATTAATTAGTAACTAATCAAATTTCTTGTTGAAGTTCAGCAAATCGAGTGAATCAAATTTTTGAAAACTTCGCTCATCTGTAGTTCAAAGTACTGTTTTCAGATAAAAAAGTAAAGTTTGTATTTTATGTGGAAATCACGGTCCCTAAGTCTGGATAAAGAGTGTAGAGGCGCACAATCCAAGTTGCTTAAGGTCTAGGGTGAAATTCCCATAGTCAGTGATGGTTTGGGGAGCCATGTCATCTGCTGGTGTTGATCCACTGTGTTATATCAAGTCCAAAGTGAGCACAGCCATCTACCAGAAAATTTTAGAGCACTTCATGCTTCCCTCTGCTGACAAGCTTTATGGAGATGCTGATCTAATTTTCCAGCAGCACATGGCACTGCCAAAAGTACCATTTTTAAAATTGGTTTTATATACTGTATTTTTTGTCCTATAAGATGCACCTGTCCATAAAATGCACCTAAATTTTAGAGGAAAATAAGAAAAAAATATTTTTTTTCATCAGACCTCAGCTCAGACTCCCAATGTTAATCAATCCTCAGCTCAGAGCCCCAGTCAAACTCCAATGTTAATTAGACCTCAGAACATACCCCCAATGTTAATAAGTACCCCAATCAGAGTTCAAATCACAGCCCAATGCGAATGCTCCCTATTCAGACCTCAGTTCAGACCCTCATGCTCAGATCAGAAATAAATCAACTTACTTCTCCTGTGCCAGATGCTGATGCCGCTCCTGAGACCCAGCGCTCTTCCGGAAAGACCAGAAAGCGATCATTATTATTTGCCCCATAAGACGCGCTGACATTTTCTCCCCACTTTGGGGAGAAAAAAGTGTGTGTTATAGGGTGAAAAATACAATAATATTCTAATTTTCTGAAAGCCATAATTATCAACATTAAAAGAAATAAGTAGTGATGAATGAGCATGCTCGGCCGAACACCTGTTCGGCTCGAGCATCTCGATGCTCAGCACATGGCAGTACTCGGCCGAGTACCGCATGTACTTGAGCGCCATGCTAGAATCTCCTCCCCGCACCTTTCTTGGCTGCTATGCAGCCAATAAACGCGCAGGTGAGTACTGCCCTCACTGTAATGCCAGTAGCCATGTTGGTTACTGGCATTACAGTGATTGGCTTACCGGAACGCGTCATCGGGTGCTATATAGTCCCACTACATGAACAATTGTACCACAATGAGAATGAGGCCCTCCTTTATGTGATATACAGGTTGTATCGGAGTACCTCTTCCTTGTAATTTTTGGCAGCACTTTATATACAAGTAAATATACAGGAAAGAATGTTTCCTAACAATTTTTCATCTAAAATCGATTTTATCTTCGGTTTTGTGCGTATTATTGTCAGTCTGTAAAAGTGGCGTACTACTCAGACAACATCGTTCCCAGCAGCGACCTGGGAGTCCAAGATGCATCCAGACATCCACCCCATGTTGTTCCCGAACCATTTCGGTGGTGTTTCCATCAATTTCTTACCTTTTCCTATGGTTTAATGCTCGGGTTCTCCCATTGACTTCCATTATACCGATGTGTTCGGGCGAGCACCCGAGCACTATGGTGCTCGATCAACACTAGAAATAAGCGCTGTGTGTATAATGAATCTATATACTATATGAGTTTCACTTACTGAAATAAATGAACTTTTTGATCATATTCTAATTTATTGAAATGCACCTGTATCTATCTATTTATCTATCTATTATACTGCGTATGTGTTTCCTTTCAGATCTGTTGTCTGAAATTGTGAAGCTGTTGGCTCCAGTTTCTATCCCTAGCACATGGAAAATATTGTGCAGCATATCTCGCCTGTGACATGTTAGTGATCTATTGCTCTTTCATGTTACTTTCAACAACTAGAAGATGTATTTCCACAAGATGCTCAGAGCTCTCCTTTTTACTATAAGCATGGAATTGCACAGGGAAAGGTTTGCCATTTTTGAGGTAATCTTGATTCCTTCCGCATACCTGAATATTCCAAACTTATTTGTAGTTCATAAGATCTGCGATCAGTTTACTCTTTCAGGATTTATAGAACAATAAGTAGCTTTCCCAGCAGAGCCATATTATTAAGGAAGCAAACAATCTTCAACTTCCTAGTCTTCCAGATTTGCAAGATCATAATTCTTTCTGTTCTGGCCTCCTACGTTTCGATCATACAAACACAACCTCATATGGGGGACTCTTTATTCTATAAAAATTCTATAGAAATGTCTACCAACAGCCAATATTCAGGGAAAGCAAAGTTTCTCTAAAGTTGTATTATTCAGGGTGACTTCTGTAATTGGAACGACCAAGGCGTTTAGTTCTGGATACCAAACATCAAGCATCTGCTGGGACAATTCAAGCTTGGAGAAGGAACACTACTATTGCTTTGAAGCACAAAATTACAACATAAATTGCAGCGTGAGCGCTTTGTTTTAAGTCCTGTTTTAACAGCAGAAGATCTCCTATCTCTAAACCCCCATCCCTCTGTTGCATTAAGTGCTTAGGTAAGCAACACAAGCTAATTATGGCATCATTGCTGCCTATACTGTACAAAATGCTGTACAGCTGTGCGCTCATTACGTCTCCTCATAGCCCGCTACAGAACACTAGTTTTCATAGCCAGCTGACAACATTTTGGCCAATTGTCTAGTAGAGGAAACTTTATGAGTCAAAATAACTATTGATGGTTTCAGCTTCACTTTTGATTCCTATTGATCAGTAATTGAGATTTATGACATAGAATAGCTTCAAGAGCTGTGTTGTATCTTTCATAGTTACAATGCAAACTGAGATGTTATTAACCCCTTCCCTGCCAGCAAATCCTGTAAAAGAAATATGACATTTCAGTGAATCTAACATCTGCATATATTGGTAAATTGTGTTCCACACGCTGGAACAGAAATTCACATTTAATGTTAATGAATATTTTTTTATTTGGTTGCTATTCATACAATTCCCGCAAAATTTATCAAATACTTTTTAGACAGCTATAATGTCAAAATTCAGCTTTTATAAACTAGCCGAATGGTTCTAAATAATAATTATGCACCATTTACTTTAATAATATACAGAAAATCATGTATACTTCTATTTAATAGAAAAACAGAAGGAAGATTAACAGTATGTTGCACCATTTCTTGCTTAGGTTATCTTCATATTAGTTCAAACGTTAGGCACACACATAAGTAAATACAAATAAAACTTAAAAGGGGCTGTATGAATCCAGAAAAAACTTGTCTGCTTTCTTCTAGGGATTGCACCACTACTTTCCATAGGTTGTGCCTAATATTTTAGATGAACCCTATGTAACTTAACCTCTTAAGGACCCGCGCCCTACATGTAAGGCGCTGGTGGACATGACTTAAGGACCAGCGCCGCACATGTACGGTGGGATGATCGGGCGGGTGCAGGCACACGTCTCAAAACTGACTAATATCACGGAAAGGTGAGGCCCTAAAACTATTACATTTTATTCAAACCATTAAAATCAAGGGATTGTGTCAACACACATTATTGATGACCAGGTCGAGCACACAGTACAACAATTGATTTCATTAATACAGGGTAGAGGGTGCTATGTGTTATATTAATAGGGTGTGAGAAATCATTTGGTAACTGCTAGATTAATGACAGGTATTTGCCAGCTAGGGATTAAACCCTTTTGCTATGAGTGCTGATTGTTAAATCACCTCCTCACTTATAAGCAGACCTCACACAGACCTCTAAACTCATCTACCCTCCACTAACTATCGCCCCATGTGCTGCAGTAAACGCTCAACACGTTTAATCAAAACTGAATCATCAGGAGCACTTTTAAAGCAAGCCGGGAGAGCTCATAGTGGATCGATAACAAACACTGTCACACTGGTGTGGCATGACGGCATATCGGTACTGTGGAGGCTGTGACATATTTGGTACTGTCGCGTCGGTAACAACCTGCTCTATAAAAACAGCACATGATTTAGCCTGTCTGATGAACATTGCAAAAAACTAAAAATAAAAACTGGTAATTTTTGCTACCTTGCCTCACAAAAATTGTATTATAGAGCAACCAAAAATCATTTGTACCCTAAAATAGTACCAATAAAACTTCCACCTTATCCCGTAGTTTCAAAAATGGGGCCACTTTTTTGAAGTTTCTACTCTAGGGGTGCATCAGGAGGTTTTCAAATGTGACATGGCAACTCAAAATTATCCCAGTGAAATCTACCTTCCAAAAACGATATGGCGTTCCTTTCCTTCTGCACCCTGCCGTGTGCCCGTACAGCAGTTTACGACAACATATGGTGTGTTTCTGTAAACTAAAGAATCAGGGTAATAAATATTGAGTTTTGTTTGGCTGTTAACCCTTGCTTTAAAATGGAAAATCTGCCAAAAAAGTGAAATTTTGAAATTTAATCTGCATTTTCCTTTAATTCTTGTGGAACACTTAAAGGGTTAACAAAGTTTGTAAAATCAGTTTTGAATACCTTGAGGGGTGTAGTTTTTTAAATGGGGCCATTTATGGGTGAATTCTATTATGTAAGCCCCACAAAGTGACTTCAGACCTTAACTGGTCCTTAAAAATTGGGTTTGGGAAATTTTCTTAAAAGTTGTAAGATTTGCTTCTAAACTTCTAAGCCTTCTAACATTCACAAAATGATCCAAACATGATGTAGACATATGGGAAATGTAAAGTAATAACTATTTTAGGAGGTGTCACTATCTGTTTTAATAGCAGAGAAATTGAAATTTTTTAAATTGCATATCTTTCAAATTTTTGGGTAAATTAGGTATTTTTTAATAAATAAAAATGAAATATTTTGACTCAAATTTACCATTGTCATGAAGTACAATATGTGATGGGAAAACAGTCTCAGAATGGCTTGGATAAGTAAAAGCATTTTAAAGTTATCACCACATAAATTGACACATGTCACATTTGCAAAAAATGGCCTGGTCCTTAAGGTGAAAAATAGCAGGGTCTTGAAGGGGTTAAATTTGACTAAGCTGCAATACCAAACACATTACATGGGCCACAATGGCTCTGCTTCTAGAATAATATCTTTTTCAAATTAGGTCTACAAAATTTTAGCTGCAATTTAGGCTTCATGTGCCACTGCTGGGCACCCTGTGCCAGTCAGAATCTATGGCCCCTAGTCAAGCAGCAGGTGTGCCCTGACCCCTGTACACAAGTGTGTGCCACCCTGCTGCCAGTCACTGTCCTGCAGCCTCTGCCACCCTAGTGCAGGTTGTCAGAGTGCGGTTGCCAGGGGTGCTCACCAGGTTCTGCTCCTCGCTGTGCTCCAGGTCCACATTGCCTTGGCTCTTGCCAAGATCATGTGTCTTCGGCGCGTGATCCAGTGAGACCCACCTCTGGAGGTCACTGGTCTCGCGGGATTGCGCGACCGAAGTCAGGGCCGGTGCAAGGATTTGTGTTAAACACAAGCGAATCTACATTTTGGCCCCCCCCCCCCCCCCCCCCCTTTCACATTTCTGCCCCTCATGATTCATGTCCATTTCTTGCCCCCCCATATCATAGTGCCATCCTCTCCCCCTGCCCCCTAATGTGCCAGTATCAAGTGCCTCTCTCCTCCCCCCTCCATGTGCCAGTATCATGGCGCCAATAGCCCCCCCTCCCCGTGGCAGTAAAGTAACAGTCCGGTATTTAAAAAAAAAAAAAAAACACTTTTATACTTACCTCCATGTCAGCGATGCGATACCAGCCTCTAGTGTTGAAGATTTGGTGCTCGTGTTCTTATTTAGCCTGTCTTTCAGAAAAGTTTATGCTGGGATTAGAACCCATGACCTTCTGTATCAAAGGCAAGGCATTTACCCACACAGCTATGAAAGCTATATAGCCAGTTACTTAAAAAAATATATAAGACTTCTACTGTACATAACTTTGATACCTAGTTTACATGACAGCTGCCCCAGTACACTGTGTATGGATGTAGCAGAGCTGGGTGTGTTGGGGCAGCTGTCATGTGTATGAATGTACACTAGGTATCAAAGATACCTACAGTAGAAGTCTTATATATATATATTAATATTTTTTTTTATTTTTTTTTTTTTTTTTTTTAAAGTAACTGGCTATACAGCTTTCATAGCTGTGTGGGTAAATGCCTTGCCTCTGATGTGAAAGGTCGTGAGTTCGATTCCCAGGAGAAACTTTTCTAAATGAGATTTAAATACACCAGGGTCTCGTAGCTGTGTGTCAGCTACGTGCCGCTCGCTCTGCCTGAAGTGACTGAACAAACTCATGCACTCGCAGTGCATCCGGCCAGAAAGTACAGGAACAGAAGGAGTGAAGGAGATGATGTCAGATGGATCACAAGTAGGGGGCGGGGCGCAGGTGGCTGCTGGGTGCTACTGCTTGGGATTCTGACTCCAGAGTGTCGGCACCCCCAGGCAGAGTGCGCTCTACGCGGTGGCCTACTCTGCTTATGGGTGGCGCCGGCCCTGCCTCCATCAAACCGTGTGACAGATTTAACCACTTAAAGCATAATGTCATACATGTAGGGCATTATGTGCTTGTATTTGTATGGAGTGGGTTGCTGCGATGAGCCGCCTCCATACGCAGCGGGTATTGGCTGTATCATACAGCAGGTACCTGGCTACAATGTCGGGGAATTGCGATCACGCCACACCCCATCATTTAGCCCCTCAGATGCCAATTTGAAACATGATTGCGGCATCTGTGAGGCAAGGCAGAGGGAGGGATGTGGCTCTCTTTGCCGCCTGATGTCTGATTAATAACAAACATACATATCTAAAGGGGGGGGGGGGGGGGCTTGACTTGAGTCATCTACTGATCAGTGATCATCAGAGCATTAGAGCTGCAGGAATAAATAACATCAAATGTCTGGTGGGGTAGATGGGGGGGGGGGGTCTAGGGCTGGATGATCTAATGATCTAACCCAGCACCCCTTCCCCCATCAGCCCTTGTCCTACCACCCCATCTACCCATACCTCCCATCTACCCCACCAGACATTTAGATGTTATTTATTCCTGCAATTCTAATGCTCTGATCAGTAGATGACTCAAGTCAACCCCTCAACCCCCACCAGCCATTTTGATATGTATGTTATCAATCATCATCCCCCACCCCCCACCGCTGCCTTCCTTGTAAATTTGCTGGCCCCCAATATCCATTGTGAATCACAATCCATAACAGTGTCATCCACAGATCCCCCCATAACAGTGTCATCCACAGATCCCCCATAATAGTGTCATCCACAGATCCCCCCATAACAGTGTCGTCCACAGATGCCCCATAACAGTGTGTCATCCACAGATTCCCTCATAACAGTGTGTCATCCACAGGTCCCCCATAGGTGTCATCCACAGATCCCCCATAACAGTGTGTGTCATCCACAGATCCCCATAACAGTGTCATCCACAGATCCCCCATAACAGTGTCATCCACAGATCCCCCATTACAGTGTCATCCACAGATCCTCCATTACAGTGTCATCCACAGATCCCCCATAACAGTGTCATCCATAGATCCCCCATAACAGTGTCATCCACAGATCCCCCATAACAGTGTCATCAACAGATCCCCCCATAACAGTGTCATCCACAGATCCCCCATAACAGTGTGTCATCCACAGATTCCCTCATAACAGTGTCTCATCCACAGGTCCCCTATAAGTGTGTCATCCACAGATCCCCCATAACAGTGTCTCATTCACAGACCCCCCATTGAATGAAGGGAAGAAAAATTGCACTGTAATTTACACCCGTATCTGTTTTGCACTTGGAATTTTGCTCTCACTCCTTTGGAGATAAATGACCACAAAACTATACAGTTTTGATGCAAAACTTGCTAGTTTTTATTCTGTCTTGTTGACAGGATTATGTTTATTTATATTAAGATTATGTGGTTATTGTCTTATATGACTTTATTTCTATCTTTATATGGATCTGAAGAGGTTGTGCATTTGTTTACAGCTATAGTTATTTGGTACATTAAACTGTGCATATTTATGTGTGATTACAACAGTAAGTATTTAGTAAAGACTCCACAAGTTGGGAGGGGGGGGGGGGGGGCGCACTTTGGCAGCTCAGCCTCTGTTGGTGGTGGACCTTGTCCCAGCCCTGGATACAGGCATGTAACTGCTTTTCAAGCATAAAGGGAGGAATGAAATCAATTGAAAATGTCATTAATTTTACTCGCTGGATCCATTTGGACTTTTTTGCTGCATCTACGTTGGGTGTGAACACAGCCCAGATCCGTGCAGAGCAGGTCAGAGCACCTTTACCACTTGAGAGCTGGACTTTGTTCTATCTACACAGCCATGGTAAGCTCCCTGCTGTGCTGTGCACGAGACACACCTCAGCAGGGACAGTGTAAGAATCCTATTCATCCTAATAGATCTCTATTAGGGTAAATAGGACAAAAGATACCAGGTTCTAGCCCCCTAAAGGGGCTAATAGTTAATACATTTAAAAAAATATTAAAATTTTAAATCACTCCCTTTCCCAATTTTACATATAAAAATCTATAAATAGAGATGAGCGAATTTCATATTTTGAAATACGTTCACACTTTGTTTGTTGGTAAAAGGTGAATTGCGTTATTGAATCCGTTACCACAGACCATAACTCAATTCTATAATGGAATGCCTTTAGAGGCATTCTGTTATTCATTCCATCATAATAGAAGTCTATGGGCTGAAAAACGGATCAGTCCTGTTTCTGTTATGCAGGAGAGTCCTTCCCTGCATATCGGAAACCGGATGGATCAGTTTTGCAGTCCATAGACTTCTATTATGACGGAATGAATAGCGGTATGACTCTAAAGGCATTCCGTTATGCATTCCGTCATAGAATTACGTTATGGTCCGTGGTAACGGAATCCATAACGCAATTCACCTTTTACCAACAAAGTGTGAACTAATTTCATAAGCGGAAATTCGCTAATCTCTATATATAAGCAAAAAAAATAAATATTAGGTATCGTCACATCTGAAAATGTCTGAACTATTAAAATCTATCTAAATGATCAAAAATAATTTCCTGAGCGGTGCTATAACGGAAAAAAAATCAGTTTTTTTTTAGTCATCTTGCCCCCGAAAAAAAATTGAATAACAGCAATCAAAAAGTTGCACATACCACAAAAATTGTATCAATAAAAACAAGCCCACAAAATGATGATGCAAAGAAAAAAGGATTTTTTTTTTAAAGTAATTAAACACAATAAAAACTATACAAGTTTGGTATCACTGTAATTGTATTGGGCAGCAGAATAAGGATGACGTCATTTTTAGTGTACAGCTGGCGGAATTTTAATTTTTTTTTCAGTTTTATCCAACAAATATTTTTTCCCCCCATTTTCCAATACAATATATGGTAAATTGAATGGTGGCATTAAAAAGTGCATCTTGTCCCGCAAAAAATTTGCTCTCATATGTAGAGTTGAGCGGACACCTGGATGTTCGGGTTCGGTAGGTTAGGCCGATGTTGAAATAAAAGTTCGGGTTCGGGACTCGAACTTGACCCCGAACCCGAACCCCATTGAAGTCAATGGGGACCCGAACTTTTGGCCACTAAAATGGCTCTCAAATAGTCCTGGAAAGGGCTAGAGGGCTGCAAAAGGCACCAAAATGTGCTTGAGAGCATGGCAACTGTTCTGCAAACAAATGTGGATAGGGAAATGACTTAAAATACCATAAAATACAGAAAAATTAAAAATGTTAAATAAAAATCTGTATCTAGGAATAGGAGGTTGAGGAGGCGGTGGATGGGTAGATGTGGCGGTGTAGGTTGACGTGGCGGTGTAGGTGGAAGCATCGGTGAAGGAGGAATAGGTAGCCAACACTTATTTGTGTTATTTTTATTTTTAAATTGGGGTATCCCCCAAAATATTGGGACATATAACAAAATAAGACAAAGAATAAGTGCACTTGAGTACAAGAATGGATGGTTGAGGCTGGTATAAATGTCTATTCTGCACAAGGTACGGACAAGTCCTGTGGGATCCATGCCTGGTTCATTTTAATAAACGTAAGTTTGTCCACATTGGCTGCAGCGTGTGATAATGCTCTCTGCCGTGCTAAACACACGTTCACACTATACACTGGCTGCAGGGCAGGTCAGCACCTCCAAGGCTGACAAAGCTTTTCCACATTTTGGCCATGCTAACCCTGCCTTCTCAGGTGCTGGCGGTGCCCCAGCTGCGTTGGCGACCTCTTCCTCCTCCTCTGCCTTGTGCTTCCACTGTGCCCCCGCTGTCAGGTGGGAATGCTATCATCAGCGTGTGCTTGTAGTCGCGCATCTTCCGATCAGTAACAGATGTTTTCACTAAATTTAGTTCCCTGTCAGCAATGCAGAGCAGGGGTTCATTCAAGGCAAAAGGGGATTCATGTCACCCAGCAATAGAACAGACGATTTTGAGAGATTTAGGCCCCTGTCAACCAGGCACAGCAGGGGTTCATTCACGGCAAAAGGGGGTTCATGTCACCCAGCAATAGAACAGATGATTTTGAGAGATTTAGGCCCCTGTCACCCAGGCACAGCAGTGGTTCATTCACGGCAAAAGGGGGTTCATGTCATCCAGCAATAGAACAGACGATTTTGAGAGATTTAGGCCCCTGTCACCCAGGAACAGCAGGTGTTCATTCACGGCAAAAGGGGGTTCATGTCACCCAGCAATAGAACAGACAATTTTGAGAGATTTAGGCCCCTGTCACCCAGGCACAGCAGGGGTTCATTCACGGCAAAAGGGGGTTCATGTCACCCAGCAATAGAACAGATGATTTTGAGAGATTTAGGCCCCTGTCACCCAGGCACAGCAGTGGTTCATTCACGGCAAAAGGGGGTTCATGTCATCCAGCAATAGAACAGACGATTTTGAGAGATTTAGGCCCCTGTCACCCAGGAACAGCAGGTGTTCATTCACGGCAAAAGGGGGTTCATGTCACCCAGCAATAGAACAGACAATTTTGAGAGATTTAGGCCCCTGTCACCCAGGCACAGCAGGGGTTCATTCACGGCAAAAGGGGGTTCATGTCACCCAGCAATAGAACAGAGGATTTTGAGAGATTTAGGACCCTGTCACCCAGGCTCAGCAGGGGTTTGTATACGCCAAAAATGGTAAAATGTCACGCGACAATTGAAAATAAGATTTTTTTCAATTTAGGGCACTAAAATTGGCACTTTTTTGCATTAAAATGGCTCTAAAATTGTCATTGAAAAGGCTAGAGGGATGTAAAAGGCAGTAAATTGTGCTTAAGAGCATAGCAACTGCTCTGCAAACAAATGTGGATAGGGAAATAACTTAAAATAAAATAAAATACCTAAAAATTACAAATTATTAACCTGCAACTCAGAGAAGGAGGTGGATATGGAGTCGGAGGTTGAGGAGGCGGTGAATGTGGTGTTGTAGGTGGAGGCAGCAATAAAGGAGGAGGAGGTAGCCAACAATGTTTTTTTATTTTATTTATTGGGGTAGGTAGCCCCCAAAATATTGGGACAAATAAAAAAAAGAAAACAAAGAATCATTGCACTTGACTTGAGTACAAGAATGTATGTTTGATGGTGGTATAAATGTCTATTCTGCACAAGGTACAGACAAGTCTTGTGGGATCCAAGCATGGTTCATTTTAATGAACGTGAGCTTGTCCACCTTGGCTGTGGACAGGCGGCTGCGTCTGTCTGTAATGACGCCTCCTGCCGTGCTGAATACACGTCCAGAGAGTACCCTGGCTGCAGGGCAGGCCAGCACCTCCAAGGCATACAGGGCAAGCTCTGGTCATGTGGACAATTTGGAGACCCAGGAGTTGAATGGGGCAGAACCATCAGTCAGTACGTGTAGGCGTGTGCACAGGTACTGTTCCACCATGTTGTTCAAATGCTGCCTCCTGCTAACACGCAGCAGTTGGGGCCGGTTGTTGCAGCGAGGTGACAAAGCTTTTCCACATGTCAGCTATGCTAACCCTGCCTTCTGAGGTGCTGGCGCTGACACAGCTGCGTTGGCGACCTCTTCCTCCTCCCCTGCCTTTGCCTTGTGCTTCCACTTGTCCCCCGGCCTCAGTCGGGAATGCTCTCAGGAGCGCGTCTACCAGCGTGCGCCTGTAGTAGCGCATCTTCCGATCACGCTACAGTAAGGGAATTAAGGACGGCACATTGTCTTTGTAATGGGGATCCAGCAGGGTGGCCACCCAGTAGTCAGCACTGCAGCATGTAGTCGCTCACGTGTGCCAGGCTGCCCAGAGGTAAGGACAAGCTGTCCTCTGTGGGAGGCGTATCGTCTGCGTCCTCCGTATCCCCCCAGCCACGCACCAGTGATGGGCCCGAGCTGCGTTGGATGCCACCCCGCTGTGAACATGCTTCATCCCCATCCTCATCCTCCTCCTCCTCCTCCAGTAGTGGGCCCTGGCTGGCCAAATTTGTACCTGGCCGCTGCTGTTGCAAAAATCCTCTTTCTGAGCCACTTCTAAAAGACTGGCCTGATAGTGTTAGAGATGACCCCTCTTCCTCCTCCTCGTCCTGGGCCACATCCTCTTCCATCATCGCCCTAAGTGTTTTCTCAAGGAGACATAGAAGTGGTATTGTAACGCTGATAACGGCGTCATCGCCACTGTCCATGTTGGTGGAGTACTCGAAACAGCGCAACAGGGCACACAGGTCTCGCATGGAGGCCCAGTCATTGGTGGTGAAGTGGTGCTGTTCCGCAGTGAGACTCACCCATGTGTGCTGCAGCTGAAACTCCACTATGGCCTGCTGCTGCTCGCACAGTCTCTCCAGCATGTGCAAGGTGGAGTTCCACCTGGTGGGCACGTTGCATATGAGGCGGTGAGCGGGAAGGCGAAGTTACGCTGTAGAGCAGACAGCCGAGCGGCGGCAGGATGAGAACGCCGGTAGCGCGCACAGACGGCCCGCACTTTACGCAGCAGCTCTGACAAGTCGGGGTAGTTGTGAATGAATTTCTGCACCACCAAATTCAGCACATGCGCCAGGCATGGGATGTGCGTCAAACTGGCTAGTCCCAGAGCTGCAACGAGATTTCGCCCTTTATCGCACACCACCAGGCTGGGCTTAAGGCTCACTGGCAGCAAGCACTCATCGGTTTGTTGTTCAATACCCCGCCACAACTCCTGCGTGCGTGGTGTGGGGCCTGTCCCCCAAACACATCAGTTTCAGAACGGCCTGCTGACGTTTACCCCTGGCTGTGCTGAAGTTGGTGGTGAAGGTCTGTCGCTGACCGGATGAGGAGGTGGTAGAAGAGGAGGAGGAAGCCGAGTAGGAAGCGGAGGCAACAGGAGGCAAAGAATGATGCCCTGCGATCCTTGGCGGCAGAAGGACGTGCGCCAAACAGCTCTCCGCCTAGGGCCCAGCCACCACTACATTTACCCAGTGTGCAGTTAGGGAAATATAGCGTCCCTGGCCGTGCTTACTGGTCCACATATCTGTGGTTAGGTGGACCTTGCCACAGATGGCGTTACGCAATGCACACTTGCAATACTTGGTTGTGCAGGGAGGGCACGGTTCTCCTGGAGAAGTAGTGGCGGCTGGGAACAACGTACTGTGGGACAGCAAGCGACATGAGCTGTTTGAAGCTGTCCTTCTCAACCAGCCTGAATGACAGCATTTCAAAGGCCAGTAGTTTAGAAATGCTGGCATTCAGGGCCAGGGAGTGAGGGTGGCTAGGTGGGAATTTACGCTTTCTCTCAAAGGTTTGTGAGATGGAGAGCTGAACACTTCCATGTGACATGGTGGAGATGGTTGGTGACAGAGGTGGTGTTGGTGGCACATCCTCTGTTTGCTGAGCGGAGGAAGAGGCCGAGGCAGCAGCAGAAGAGGGAGCAGGAGGGGCCTGAGCCCTTTCTTGGTTTTGAAGGTGCTTACTCCACTGCAGCCCGTGTCTCGCATGTAGATGCCTGGTCATGCAGGTTGTGCTAAGGTTCAGAACGTTAATGCCCCGCTTCAGGCTCTGATGGCACAGCGTGCAAACCACTCTGGTCTTGTCGCCAGCACATTGTGTGAAGAAGTGCCATGCCAGGGAACTTCTTGAAGCTGCCTTTGGTGTGCTCGGTCACTGTTGGCGGTGGCCAGTAGCAGGCGAACTGTTTTGGCGACGGCTGCTCTGCTTTTGCACCCTGCTCCCGCTTTTGCTACACTGTTGGCTCGGTCTCACCACTGCCTCTTCCTCCGAACTCTGAAAATCAGTGGCACGACCTTCATTCCATGTGGTTTTAGGACCTCATTGTTCCCTGCATCGTCTTCCACCCAGTCTTCCTCCCTGACCTCCTTTTCGGTCTGCACACTGCAGAAAGACGCAGCAGTTGGCACCTGTGTTTCGTCATCATCAGAGACGTGCTGAGGTGGTATTCCCATGTCCTCATCAGGAAAAATAAGTGGTTGTGCGTCAGTGCATTCTATGTCTTCCACCCCTGGGGAAGGGCTAGGTGGATGCCCTTGGGAAACCCTGCCAGCAGAGTCTTCAAACAGCATAAGAGACTGCTGCATGACTTGAGGCTCAGACAGGTTCCCCGATATGCACGGGGGTGATGTGACAGACTGATGGGCATGGGTTTCAGGCGCCACCTGTGCGCTTTCTGAAGAAGACTGGGTGGGAGATAATGTGAACGTGCTGGATCCACTGTCGGCCACCCAATTGACTAGCGCCTGTACTTGCTCAGGCCTTACCATCCTTAGAACGGCATTAGGCCCGACCAAATATCACTGTAGATTCTGGCGGCTACTGGGACCTGAGGTAGTAGGTTCAGTAGGACGTGTAGCTATGGCAGAAAGGCCATGTCCTCTCCCTGCACCAGAGGCTCCACCAACACCACCACCATGACCATGACTGCGTCCCTTATTAGATGTTTGCCTCATAGTTAGCATTCACAAAGCAAAGTAAAAAGTGGTTAAGTATGTTAAAAATAATTAACCGCCAATATAAACCATGATGTAGGGTATTGCACTCTATTTATTTTTTTTAAACTCTATATGACAGCGGTATTTGTGGCCTAAATGTGACAGTCACCTATGCAAGTGTAATCACAGATGTCCAATATATGAAAAAAAGTTTTTTTTTCACCACAGTATTCTAAAAGCCTTATTTGTGGCCAATATGTGACAGTCACCTATGCATGTGTAATCACAGATGTGCAGTATATGAAAAAAAGTTTTTTTTTAACAGTAACCTAATAGCCGTATTTGTGGCCTAAATGTGACAGTCACATATGCACGTGTAATCACAGATATGCAGTATATGAAAAAAAGTTTTTTTTTAACAACAGTAACCTAATAGCCGTATTTGTGGCCTAAATGTGACAGTCACCTATGCACGTGTATTCACAGATGTGCAGTATATAAAAAAAAAGGTTTCTTTTAACAACAGTAACCTAAAAGCTGTATTTGTGGCCTAAATGTGACAGTCACCTATGCACGTATAATCCCAGATGTGCAGTATATCAGAGGGATTTTTCACCACAGTATCCTAATAGCCGTATTTGTGGCCTAAATGTGACAGTCACCTATGCACGTGTAATCACAGATGTGCAGTATATGAAAAAAAGGGTTTTTTTCACCACAGTATCCTAAAAGCCTTATTTGTGGCCTAAATGTGACAGTCACCTATGCACGTGTAATCACAGATGTGCAGTATATGAAAAAAGTTTTTTTTTTTTTACCACAGTATCCTAATAGCCGTATTTGTGGCCTAAATGTGACAGTCACCTATGCAAGTGCAATCACAGATGTGCAGTATATCAGAGGGATTTTTCACCACAGTATCCTAAAAGCCTAATTTGTGGCCTAAATGTGACAGTCACCTATGCAAGTGTAATCACAGATGTGCAGTATATGAAAAAAAGGTTTTTTTAAGCACAGTAAGCAAAACGCTGTATTTATGGACTAGCAGACATGCAGATAGATAGTGCTGGTGCACTATCGTTGCATAAAATGGCTGACGATTATGTATTGATATTGACAAACTGAAGTAAAAAAAAGTTCGTTTTCAGCAGTAGTTGGCTCAGTGCAGGCTTAAAACAATTGTGCACTGCACCCACAAAACACATTTGATGTAGATCGCTGAGTAAAAAGGCAGTTCTTGATAATATTTCTCATTGATCTCTCCCTGACAGCAGCTGCAGCCTCTCCCTACACTAATCCGAGCAGAGTGACGGGCGGCACTACGTGACTCCAGCTTAAATAGAGGCTGGGTCACATGCTGCAGTTGGCCTATCACAACCATGCTAATAGTAGGCATGGCTGTGATGGCCTTTTGGGGCAAGTAGTATGACGCTTGTTTATTGGCTGCTGTATAGCCTTTCAAAAAGCGCCAAGAAAGCGCCGAACACCAAACCCGAACTTTTACGGAAATGTTCGGGTTAGGGTCTGGGTGCCGAAAAACCTAAAGTTCGGTACGAACCCGAACTTTACGGTTTGCTCAACTCTACTCATGTGGCTATGTGAATGGAAAATTAACCACCTCCGGACCGCCGAACGCAGCGACGCGTCCTGGAGGCGGTCGATTCATTCCTCCTGGACGCATATACGCGTCCTCTCGCGAGACGCGAGATTTCGGTCAGAGCCGGCCCGCGCATGCGCATCGCGGGCCGGCAATAGTTCGAGTAGTATTTCGTCAGCAACCTGCCAGCCAATGATCGTCGCTGGCAGGTTGCTGATTTTTAAAAAATCGAATCACAAGCATTCTAACACCTTATATTTGTAAATATAAGGTGTTAAATGGCTTCTCTGCTCCTCTGCTGGTCCTTTTGGTCGGTTGGTGAGTACCCACCAAACACCACACTTAGCCCCAGATCACCCTCCATCACCGCCCATCACCCCAATTAACCCCTTGATCGCCCCTGTCAATCACCTAGTGAAAGGAAAAAAAGTGATCAGTGTAAACTGTCACTTTTTTTTTTTCACTGGTATTGACTGTTAGGTTTAGGATAGTTTAGGTCCCTTGGTTAGGTAGTTAGCGTCAGTTAGCGCCCAGCCCACCGCACCGCAGTCACTTATTCGCTGATTAGCGTATCGCTAATCAGCATTTGTACTTTTATAGTATCTGTAAGTGATCAAAACTGATCACAGTCATATCTATAATTGTATTAGTGTCACCTTAGCTCGCCCTCCACCCAAAACGCAGTGTTTGCCCGATCAGGCCTGATCGGTCACCCACACGTGCGTTCACCCACGCCCGCCCCACCGCAGTGACAAAAATATAATTTTTTTTGATCACTGCACAATCACTTTACAAGCTCTGCGGCGATAAAAAAATCAGTTTTGATATTTTTTATCAATCGCAGCGGCCTCCGGTACTTCGCTAGCCTCCCATTTGTAAGACAGGATTGCTTTTTTTCTTGGGTAGTCTCAGGGAATACCCCTAAATTTAGTAGTCCAAATGTCAAACAGGGGGTATTCTTCTGAAGAGGCCTACAGGATTCTGACCCAGTCGGATGAGGAATGGGAACCCTCATCTGACGAATCTAGCGGGTCAGAATATGAACCTGTAGAGAGCAGTGGCAGTCTGACCCAAAGTTCGGACGAGGAGGCTGAGGTCCCTGATAGCACCAGGCGTACTCGGCCCCGTGTCACTAGACCACAGATTGTGCAGGATCCGTTTAAAGGGCAGCAGAGTGGGGCTGGCGCTGTCGGATTACGTGGTGAGGCATACACCAGCAGCGCAGCCCATCCTGGACCTAGTACCAGCACTGCCGTACAACCTGGTGAAGTGGCGAGCACCAGAAGGGCAGTTGAAGCTGGTACGGTGGCACGTGCAATATTTACCCCGTTGCAGCCACCGCAAATACAGGCCCGTAGAGCCCCTAGAGTCCCTGAGGTGCTGGCAAATCCTGATTGCCAGTCCCCAACTTCAGCCGCACCTGTAGTTCCCCCTTTCACCACCCAGTCTGGAGTTCGGGTTGAGACAGCTCAGATCGGTTCGGCCCTGGGATTTTTTGAGCTGTGGAGCTCTTGGACTTAGTCGTGGCAGAAACAAATCGGTATGCCACTCAATTTATATCCGCCAACCCGGGAAGCTTTTATGCCCAGCCTTTCCGGTGGAAACCAGTCCAAGTTTCCGAAATTAAAAATTTTCTGGGCCTTCTCCTGAACATGGGTCTTACCAAAAAGTATGAATTGCGGTCATATTGGTCCACGAACCCGATTCATCACATGCCCATGTCCAGGACATGTTTTGAGACCATCCTGCATTTCCTGCACTTTAGCGACAACAGCACCTCCCGTCCCAGATGCCACCCAGCTTTTGACCGGCTCCACAAAATTCGGCCCCTCATAGACCACTTCAACCAGAAATTTGCAGATTTGTATACCCCTGATCAAAACATCTGCGTAGACGAGTCTCTAATACATTTTACCGGGCGCCTTGGCTTCAAACAATACATCCCAAGCAAGCGCGCCCGGTATGGGGTCAAATTGTATAAGCTCTGTGAAAGGGCCACAGGCTATACCCACAAATTTCGGATCTATGAGGGAAAAGATCAGACCCTGGAGCCGGTCGGTTGCCCTGACTACCTGGGGAGCAGTGGGAAGACAGTCTGGGACTTGGTGTCACCCTTATTTGGCAAGGGGTACCATCTTTATGTGGACAATTTTTACATAAGTGTGCCCCTCTTCAGGCATTTGTTCCTAGAACAGATTGGCTGCTGTGGCACCGTGCGACCTAGTCGCCGGGGCTTCCCCCAACGGCTCGTTACCACCCGTCTTGCAAGGGGGGAGAGGGCTGCCTTGTGTAACGAAGAACTGCTCGCGGTGAAATGGAGAGACAAGCGTGACGTTTACATGCTCTCCTCCATTCGCGCAGACACGACAATACAAATTGAAAGGGCAACCCGTGTCATTGAAAAGCCCCTCTCAGTCCACGACTATAATGCGCTCATGGGAGGGGTGGACTTCAATGACCAGATGTTGGCTCCCTATTTAGTTTCCCGACGCACCAGACGCTGGTATAAGAAGGTGTCTGTATATTTGATTCAATTGGCTGCATATAATAGTTTTGTTCTCTACAGTAAGGCTGTAGAGCACCTTTCGGATTTCACCGGCCATTTTTTACAGATTTTGATTTCAAACTACTTACCACACATTAGGGCCCCTAGAATGCCAGGGCAGTATAACTACCCCACAAGTGACCCCATTTTGGAAAGAAGACACCCCAAGGTATACCGTGAGGGGCATGGCGAGTTCCTAGAATTTTTTATTTTTTGTCACAAGTTAGCAGAAAATGATGATTTTTTTATTTTATTTTTTTCTTACAAAGTCTCATATTCCACTAACTTGTGACAAAAAATTAAAAATTCTATGAACTCGCTATGCCCCTCATTGAATACCTTGGGGTGTCTTCTTTCCAAAATGCGGTCACTTGTGGGGTAGTTATACTGCCCTGGCATTCTAGGGGCCCTAATGTGTGGTAAGTAGTTTGAAATCAAAATCTGTAAAAAATGGCCGGTGAAATCCGAAAGGTGCTCTTTGGAATGTGGGCCCCTTTGCCCACCTAGGCTGCAAAAAAGTGTCACACATGTGGTATCTCCGTACTCAGGAGAAGTTGGGCAATGTGTTTTGGGGTGTCATTTTACATATACCCATGCTGGGTGAGAGAAATAAATTGGCAAAAGACAACTTTTCCCATTTTTTTATACAAAGTTGGCATTTGACCAAGATATTTATCTCACCCAGCATGGGTATATGTAAAATGACACCCCAAAACACATTGCCCAACTTCTTCTGAGTACGGATATACCACATGTGTGACACTTTTTTGCAGCCTAGGTGGGCAAAGGGGCCCACATTCCAAAGAGCACTTTTCGGATTTCACTGGCCATTTTTTACAGATTTTGATTTCAAACTACTGACCACACATTAGGGCCCCTAGAATGCCAGGGCAGTATAACTACCCCACAAGTGACCCCATTTTGGAAAGAAGACACCCCAAGGTATTCGCTGATGGGCATAGTGAGTTCATAGAAGTTTTTATTTTTTGTCACAAGTTAGTGGAATATGAGACTTTGTAAGGAAAAAAAAAAATCATCATTTTCCGCTAACTTGTGACAAAAAATAAAAAGTTCTATGAACTCACTATGCCCATCAGCGAATACCTTAGGGTGTCTACTTTCCGAAATGGGGTCATTTGTGGGGTGTTTGTACTGTCTGGCCATTGTAGAACCTCAGGAAACATGACAGGTGCTCAGAAAGTCAGAGCTGCTTCAAAAAGCGGAAATTCACATTTTTGTACCATAGTTTGTAAACGCTATAACTTTTACCCAAACCATTTTTTTTTTTACCCAAACATTTTTTTTCTATCAAAGTCATGTAGAACAATAAATTTAGAGAAAAATTTATATATGGATGTCGTTTTTTTTGCAAAATTTTACAACTGAAAGTGAAAAATGTCATTTTTTTGCAAAAAAATTGGTAAATTTCGATTAATAACAAAAAAAGTTAAAATGTCAGCAGCAATGAAATACCACCAAATGAAAGCTCTATTAGTGAGAAGAAAAGGAGGTAAAATTAATTTGGGTGGTAAGTTGCATGACCGAGCAATAAACGGTGAAATTAGTGTAGGTCAGAAGTGTAAAAAATGGCCTGGTCATTAAGGGTGTTTAAGCTAAGGGGACTGAAGTGGTTAAAGAAGTTATGGCTATTGGAATGTGGGAAGGAAAAATCTAAAATCTCATAATAAGTAATCCAGAAAAATACTGTCTTTACAAAACTTGTAAGAAGTATAAGGAGAGCTCTGAATATGGAAAATATGAAAATAATTTCACTTTTGGGTACCTAGACTTAAAGCAGTTTTTTGTGACTGGTTCAATTTAAAAATATAATAAACATGTCCTCCTATCGAACTTTATAGCAGCCTATAACTAGGTAGGCTTGTTTAATATATCTCACATTTGCATGAATATATACTACAGAACAAGCATATTATGCCGCTATGTAATAGTATTTTCTCATTATTGTACTGTCTGGCTTTGTGCGTGGATACATAAACACACATCATCTTGAAAGTAATTTGCTGTTTACTACTGCACGGTGATATCGAGTAATAATTCAGACTTATTTACTTATTATTTTCTTCTATAAGAGTTCATCGTTGTACATAAATTTTTATATTGCATCGATACATGTACAGGTGAAACTCGAAAAATTAGAATATTGTGCAAAGTTCACTTATTTCAGTAATGCAACTTAAAAGGTGAAACTAACATATGAGATAGACTCATTACATGCAAAGCGAGATATTTCAAGCCTTTGTTATAATTTGGATGATTATGGCTTACAGCTTATGAAACCCCAAAGTCACAATTTGGAGGTACCCTTTGCTTAGGGGGTATGGATTAATTAGCTGACTAGAGTGTGACACTTTGAGCCTAGAATATTGAACCTTTTCACAAAATTCTAATTTAAGCTGCATTAATGCAATTCCTTTTAATTTGCATTACTGAAATAAATAGACTTTTGTATGATATTCAAATTTTTCGAGTTTCACCTGTATATGTCTTTGGGTAAAATATGGAAAAAATTGCACATGATGACTTTTTCTCCTTACTAAAAATAAAGCTAACCAAACTATATTCATTTTGGATATATCCGGATATAAACAATGGGTTAAGATGTTGTGCTTACATGGAAGCAGAGTGCAGCACAGCTCTGGAATATACAACTTCTCAAGAAGTCAAATTAATCTTGGACTAGTGGCATTATGTGACTGCTTCTCCTTCAAGATTGAGTCTTTCTTTTTATACCGCACAGCTCCACAGTAAGACTCTGCTGATCCTAGCGTCATGGCATCTGTCTATATTGGATGCCATGCATTGGGTTTATGTCCCATGGGGGTTTCTGCCATTCCTGCCAGCATGTTGTGCTGTTCTTGCCATCAAAAGTGATAGAATTCACAAGGGAGGCCTTTATTGCCTAGGTGAACAGAGTGTAATGCAGATTTCAAGCAAATCTCCGAAACATGTAGTTGAGGGCAATGGTACTCTCCACCCTAGGATAGATTCGCCAGGCCCATTTACCTTTTGACAGTGAATAATATTTCCATTAGATCTGGAAAACAGCTTCACGTCGCATACCTTCTTCCATAGTGCAGTTTTTCTACCAGTTCACACTGCCTGTAACAACCTGACCAGAGGTTAAAAAAAAGGTGGATATGCATGGATGAGTCCTTTCCTTGTCCTGTGGGGGTGGCTGTTCTTTGACCCAGTATACAGCTGATACCTCAACAATATAAGGTATGTACAATATAAAGAAATGCATGTATGTGAAGGCATGGTCTCCACTGAATGTCTGTATACTACCCAAACATTAAGTGGACAATGCTGTGCCTTAGAGTTCCCAGTGTGTGCACACTTAAAGACTAGCAGTAAACAGCTGGAGCTATGAACATTAGTCATTTTAACTATTTTTGTATGACAAGAAATTTGATTTGTTACTAATTAATTTGTCACAAATCGATATGTTTAATCCCTATTCAACCTATCAATCTATGGATTCATTTTTAATGGCCTCTTAGAAAGAAGTCAGCTGTCTAACAGCCGTTAAAAAAGGTAATATGCTAGTGCAATATGGCCTTTTCAGTTAAAAAAAAAGTCACTGACCTCATCCACTTGCTCACACAAAGGGAATCTGCTCCTCTCCTGCATGCAAAAGACCTGCCGAAGGACCTGCGCTGAACGTGATGATGTCACCGCGTTCTCCCAGCATGATCACGTGTTGCTGATGACGTCACCACGTGAGCACATTGGAGGAGCGCAATGACGTCAACACACTCAGCGTAGGTCTTTTGGCAGGTTTTTTCCACTCAAGAGAGGAGTAGACTGCCTCTGCATGAGCAAGTGGATGAGGTGAACTTCCTTAACTTCATAATTGCACATTGGATGCTTCGATTCGCTCAACACTAATAATGGACCTTGTGCTATTATGAATATGTCACCCTCAATAAAAAAAGAAAAATAGAGTAAGATATTAGAGAATTATTATTGGGTTATGATTTCAATGATGTGTATGTAAGGAACAGTGGAACTCTGTTGGTAGCCCATGTGGTAATGTGGTCACAGAAAACAGTGTTTCTTGTGGTATCGGGCACCAAAACATTACCAGCAGATCATTTCATCATGTAACTTTTGAGGTCGAGATACAGTGGATTAGATTAGCTTTTTTTTTGGGCAAATCCACAGATGATAAATGACCATTCACTCTGAACAGAGGGGGAGGTTGAATGAGTAACTCAATTAGAATATAATTTATTACAACATCTTTATCTAGGCCTCTCTAGAGAAATAATAGAGCTGTCATACTAGCAACCCAATTCTACACTTACTATAATGAGGATTATCTTTATGGACATACATAGAAATTATTGGGCAGCCATGAACCATCCCACTACCTGCCCTTGGCCCCTACCACTGCCTCATGAACCATGCCTGCTGCTGCATATTATGTAATGAGTAATGACCCCTCCCAAGAACTGCACCTGCTTCTTATATAGTGTGTCAAACTCCCTTCACCCTCCCCGTAAACTGTGCCTTCTGCGATTGCTGCTTTTTACATAGTGCGCCTATGGCAACACCCACCCCTTCCCAATGAAGTGTGCATGATGACTGTTCCATTTTAGCAAGTCAACCACCATCCGCCACCATTCACAGCCTCTCGGGAACCAGCACCCATGCTCTCATCTGCTTCTCCTTCAGAGGCTGTAGTCTGTCACTAGATTCTAGATTCTGCTAGCACTGTTAATGCTGATTCGATTGGTTAAGGAGCAGGGGCCCAAGCACAGAGAGCAAGGAGCCAGAAGGCAGGCCAGCAGGAGCTGAGGTGTTACAATATGTGTAAATTGGGGATGGATCTATTCATCCACAGCCAGGTGCCCTTCCTCCACAGGCCCCATAGCAACTGTATGATCTCCATTGGAGGTACACCACTGATTATGATAAAGTTAACATCTTCCCCTCACAGCAGCTGTAAACTGAAAATGGATAACCTATCTATATAGGAGTTTAACCTCTCTGTGCTGACTGCTACAGAAAGACAATATTTTGTAATTAATTTTCTATGATATAGTGGTATAATTTTAAAAATAAAATTGTTTAATTCTAATGTATTTGGTGACCAAGTCAGCATTTATCCATTAGATAGATAGATACTGTAGATAAAAAGGGAAAAAGCCAAAACATGTGCAGAGCGCACGCAATCCAGACTGTGATCAAAAATATAATAAAAAGGAAAATGATCACAGCACTCAAAAATAGATAAAAAAATAACAGTGTGCTTTATTCACCTGTGTCCACTTAAAGCCATTTTTAAGCTTGAAAATGGTTCCAGGTGGGAGTTGAAACATTGCTATGGACACAGTTGAATAAAGTACACTGTTATTTTTTTCATCTACTTTAAGTGCTGCGTTTTCCTTTTTATTTTAGATGGTAGGTGCTGACAAAAAAAAAAGTTAGACCAGCACCTACAAACGATATAAAATAAAGTACACATGCATCCTACCAAGCTGCAATGCAAAATCAAACAAACCCTATACACAGCAGCACACTGTTCCATGCACAAAAACACATGCAAACAATGGAAACATGAACCTCACATATGGGCCAGATAGTTCACAACTTTCTGGATTTTTTGAGTCCTGCCTATATTCTTTACTTTATATATAAATGATTGATGGCTAAGAATTTGCACTCATATTATTGTTATTTCCAAATAATGTGGTGCTCTTTTATCTTTCATTAGACAGAGACACAGACAGATATGCCCCCCGTTGAACCAATAGGCAGCTGAGATTTTCACAGTTGTATGATACACATGTATATCACCCGTATGAGAGACCGGCGCTAGGTGACGAACTAGAAAGTTTCTCCCAATAGAGCTTGAATGCTATATTAATTCTCCCTCTTATATTGTGGTAGAGTCTGTGAAAAAAAGAGGTGTGCTAGAGTCAGCCTGTTAGTATCCTATTATGTAATAAAATGTATATAGGTAGTGGGTAAAATGTTATTAAAAGTGCTGCAATGTATATGAAGAGTCAAAGCATACACTGATATTATTTAGTCCGGTCCGTTACCTACTTAGAGTCTTCTTTAGACTTGGAGTTTGTGTGCTCTTCTCCTGCTGGTGAGTGATCCTTTCTGTGTAGGTGCTTGTTGAAAAGCGTCCTCCTTGTTCACCTCCTAACACCAGCGCTGCTCCGGCCTGAAGCACGCGCAGTGCGGGGGAACCTGTGATACCGTTACCCGGGAAACCACTGCTGGTGACATCACCGTGGGAAATACTGAAGCCTCCGTGGGTCAAAAAGCATCCGACGCGTTTCAGAGCCTACCGGGCTCCTTTGTCAGGGATAGTGCGCTGATGATGTCTCGGAGGTTAAGTAGGTTCTGTGGTTTCCATGGCAACATACAGTACAGACCAAAAGTTTGGACACACCTTCTCATTCAAAGAGTTTTCTTTATTTTCATGACTATGAAAATTGTAGATTCACACTGAAGGCATCAAAACTATGAATTAACACATGTGGAATTATATACATAACAAACAAGTGTGAAACAACTGGAAATATGTCATATTCTAGGTTCTTCAAAGTAGCCACCTTTTGCTTTGATTACTGCTTTGCACACTCTTGGCATTCTCTTGATGAGCTTCAAGAGGTAGTCCCCTGAAATGGTTTTCACTTCACAGGTGTGCCCTGTCAGGTTTAATAAGTGGGATTTCTTGCCTTATAAATGGGGTTGGGACCATCAGTTGCGTTGAGGAGAAGTCAGGTGGATACACAGCTGATAGTCCTACTGAATAGACTGTTAGAGTTGGTATTATGGCAAGAAAAAAGCAGCTAAGTAAATAAAAACGAGTGGCCATCATTACTTTAAGAAATGTAAGGGCTATTTGACCATGAAGGAGAGTGATGGGTTGCTGCGCCAGATGACCTGGCCTCCACAGTCACCGGACCTGAACCCAATCGAGATGGTTTGGGGTGAGCTGGACCGCAGAGTGAAGGCAAAAGGGCCAACAAGTGCTAAGCATCTTTGGGAACTCCTTCAAGACTGTTGGAAGACCATTTCAGGGGACTACCTCTTGAAGCTCATCAAGAGAATTCCAAGAGTGTGCAAAGCAGTAATCAAATCAAAAGGTGGCTACGTTGAAGAACCTAGAATATGACATATTTTCAGTTGTTTCACACTTGTTTGTTATGTATTAGAATAAACACAGACGGCACTCCTCGTATCCAGAGGTCCAGATGCACGCGTCAGGGAAAGACAGCCCACTTGATAATTCAAAGAAAAGACCGGCACTCGAGTCGTGTAGTAGAAGATGATCATCTTCTACTACACGACTCGAGTGCCGGTCTTTTCTTTGAATTGTTTGTTATGTATATAATTCCACATGTGTTAATTCATAGTTTTGATGCCTTCATAGTCATGAAAATAAAGAAAACTCTTTGAATGAGAAGGTGTGTCCAAACTTTTGGTCTGTACTGTATGTATACACATTATTCAAGTAACAATAGTCCCGGTATATAGATAATCAAGTTTCAAAGGAGCATTGCAGACACAGTTCCTATTGGAATGCAAGGAATTCTATCTCTTCGTTTAACCCATTAGGGGCCAAGCTGTTAAATATAAAAATCCACTTGCTTTCTGTTCGCGACATTTGCTTGATAAAATCACCTCCTCTCTTATCAGGTTTAACTCTTTCAATACCCCCAAAAAATGATCCTAGGAGTCTCCCCTGATGGAATTTAGCATAATGACGTGATAAAGGGTGATTTTATGATTTTTTATTGATATTGTTAATATGTTCCCTGATTCTTGTTTTTAACTCCCTTTTTGTCCGTCCCACATATATTTTGTTACAGGGGCACTTGATGTAATAAATAACCCCTTTAGTACTACACGAAATATATTCTTTAATTGCGTATTTAACCTGTGGGGTATCTATTTCTAATATGGGCTTAAGTTGGTGCCTTAAGGTTTTACAGTTTTGGCATAGTCTGCAGGGATAAAAGCCTTTTTTACTGCATAGTTTATTGCCTAATACGTTCGATTTGATGGAGGGAGCCACCAAATTAGCCAGATTGGGGGCTTTTCTGAAGGAAAATGTGGGGTTAGCTGAGATCTTGTCCCCAATTATTTTGTCATATTTTAAGATGCCCCAATGTCGTTTTATGATTCTTTTGAAGGTGCCCACCCCTGCACTGTACTTTGTGATAATGGGGACCTTAATGGTATTATGCTCTTCAGTACCGGATTGATCAATAGGTCGGGTTTTGTCCTTTAATAGGTGACTAGGGTCTATATCCTTCACTTCTTTAGTGATTGGGATCAGCTGTTCAAGTTTGTATCCTTTCTCTATGAATTTTTTGTTTAACAGTTCTGCCTCTTCTTGGTAGTCCGTGCCATTAGCACAGTTCCTACGTGCTCTTATATATTGACTGTAGGGGATATTGTTGAGCCATATGGGTAGGTGGCAACTCTCTAGTGGAATAAAACCATTTGTGTCCGTAGGTTTATGGAAGGTTTTAGTGTGTATGTTACCATTTTCTATGAAAATGGTTAAATCAAGAAAATGCATCTGTTGTTTGTTTTAAGTTGAGGTGAAATGTAGATAAAACAAATTTTTATTTAAATTAGTTAAAAAGTTATTAAGAGATAGTTTGTCTCCTTGCCAAATAAAAACAATATCTATGAACCGTTTCCAGAGGACCAGACCCGCACCGAGCTCCCCATTGGGGAATATGGCGAGCTCCTCCCACCTTCCCATATATAAATTAGCGAATCTCGGTGCGAATCAGGTCCCCATCGCGGTCCCCCACGTCTGAGGTAAAAATCCGGACCGTATTGAAAATAATTGTGCTCTAAAATGAATGTGATGCAGTCGCCTATAAAATTGGTCATCTGACATAGTTCTATCCTTTTTTAAGAAATGTTTTGCGGCTTCACGGCCCTTGGACTTCTCAATAACCGTATATAAAGAGGTCAAGGGTGCCTAAAATGAAATCCGTCTGCCATTGAGATTTTCACAGTTGCTGTACAGTATGTAATAGTAGGGAATTTATCAATGACTTTAGGCCAGAAACCTGGTTTACAAAAGCTCCAAATGTTTGGTGCAAGCCTCATTTGCGCAATCATTTTGCTGTCTATGTGTTTTCTGCTGCTATCAACAATTTTAGAAAAATGGGTTCGGCTCTGCAGGAGAGTCACGGCTTTTTTTGGATGGGCAGGTTTACTATAATTTATCACATCTTTCTCCAGAGTACTTTGGAATGAAACAGTGTTCAGTAAATTCTCCCCAACTAGTTTTCTACAGAAGTAAATTGTACTTGTTACTTTATTGTAATAGAATATGACACATTTAATAAACCGTAAGTAATCTCAGAACAAAGAGTGGAATCCATTTGGTAACATAATATTTACACGCCTTCAACTTTTGTTTGCTTAATAAATAATAGATTTCTCCTTTTGCTTTAATAGATATATACAATGGATTGTTGTGATCTGTACCCATCTGTATATTTTTATGCATTGCTCATTGTAATATTATCTCTATGCAATCTACGTGTCTTGGTGCTGAGCCAGTAATCCCATGGGATATATTTAAATTTGTTTGTCCTCCAGTAAAGAGATGCAATGGGTGGCTTTTATTTACACAGTGTGTAGCTCTGTCCCAGAAGTATACATAGCTAATTATCCCCACAGAACCTTTAGTATTTCATATTGTCTTATGTATGCTGGAGAGTTAGATGCTGAAATGTCTGCTTGTGGCTCTCTGTCTCTTACGACCCTTTCAAGGTATGTTTATTTATCTTCTAAAAATTTTACCCTGATCTTTTACCATAGTGATTTAGAGGGCTACCTTCCGAACCCAAGCAAGTATATTTATAGATTATCATTCATAAAAAGGCTTCATATAGTGCACATAATACAAACAAATGTTTTTTTTTTATCTGTTACCTTTGATAATATTCTGACTGATGTATAGCAAATAGGACTAGACTCATGCCCAAGAATGCACAGCATGGCAGAAAGAAACTTTACATTGGTCTACCTCATCAAGATGAAATTCCGACAAGCCAATTTCTGACATGTCATGTGGACATGTTAGAAGATATCATCAGTGCAGGTCCCCTCAAACCCTTATCAGTTCTCATTCATAATTTGATCAATGATACCCTTTTGGTTGCCCTCCAACTTTTTCAATATTGTAAATTGATGCTACAAACCAGGGGAGTAGCTATAGGAGGCGCAGAGGTAGCAGTCGCTACCGGGCCCAGGGGACTGAGGGGCCCAAAGACCCTTGTGCCACATAAGAAGACACTAGTATTATAGAACGTGCATACTGGTCAAGTTACGTCTCTGGCTTTAGGAAAGGGATTAGGTCAAGAATTTGGCATAAGGGGATGCCGTTTCAATTCATGGCTCAGGCTATTTGCTTCCCTGCCCTTGGCTACAAAGCACTGAGTGAAGGGGGTCCAAACTGAACTCTTGCACCAGGGCCCATGAGCCTTTAGCTATGCTCAGATCTATTTAATATCATTTGAAGATATCACTGATTTGATTGGAGCTTTGTCTAGAAATGTGGTGCCAAACCTGTTCAGGGATGCAAATCTAGCTCTTTGACATAGAGAAAAATGGAGGGTCCATGCTTATAAATGCAGAAGTGGCAGTGGTAAGACCAAAATCATAAAACATTGTAGCAACATCTGCATCAGAATGCACCTTCTGTGTTCCACCTTTTGAACTGAATAGCACAATGCTACTTCGGTACATTAAATTGGATAAATATCTCCTGTACTACTGTGTATTTAATTGTGTAGAAAATCATATAAATACACTATGAGGAATTGATCACAATGAGTATAGGGTATGAGTTTGCTATTTTTTAACCAAATCACATTCACAAGTGATGTGGTGCATTTAGTAACTATGTTGTTAAAAAAAAGCGTATTATCAGCGATTGATAGCATTCTCTGTGTAAGTGTGTATACAGAGATAGCTGTCAGTCACTGATAGCTGTACACAGGGAAGGTGTTATCAGTGATTGCTAGCATTCTCTGTGTAAGTGTATATTGAGAGATAGCTGTCAGTCACTGATAGCTGTACACGGGGGAGGTGTTATCAGTGATTGATGGTATTCTCTGTGTAAGTGTGTATAGAGAGATAGCTGTCAGTCACTGATAGCTGTACACAGGGAAGTGTCATCAGTGTGTGATAGCATTCTCTGTGAAAGTGTGTATACAGAGATAGCTGTCAGTCACTGATAGCTCTACACAGGGAAGGTGTTATCAGTGATTGATAGTATTCTTTGTGTAAGTGTGTATACAGAGATAGCTGTCAGTCACTGATAGATATACACAGGGAAGGTTTTATCAGCGATTAATAGTATTCTTTGTGTAAGTGTGTATACATAGACAGGTGTCAGTCACTCATAGCTGTACACGGGCGAGGTGTTATCAGTGATTGATAGTATTCTCTGTGAAAGTGTGTATACAGAGATAGCTGTCAGTCACTGATAGCTGTACACAGGGAAGGTGTTATCATTGATAGTATTCTTTGTGTAAGGTTGTTTACATAGATAGCTGTCAGTCACTGATAGCTGTACACAGTGGAGGTGTTATCAATGATTGATAGTATTCTCTGTGAAAGTGTGTATACAGAGATAGCTGTCCAGTCACTGATAGCTGTACACAGGGAAGGTGTTATCAGTGATTGATAGGATTCTCTGTGAAAGTGTGTATAGAGAGATAGCTGTCAGTCACTGATAGCTGTACATGAGAGAGTTGTTATCAGTGATCAATAGCATTCTCTGTGTAAGTGTGTATACATAGATAGCTGTCAGTCACTGATAGCTGTACACAGTGGAGGTGTTATCAATGATTGATAGTATTCTCTGTGAAAGTGTGTATACAGAGACAGCTGTACAGTCACTGATAGCTGTACACAGGGAAGGTGTTATCAGTGATTGATAGGATTCTCTGTGTAAGTGTGTATACAGAGATAGCTGTCAGCCACTGATAGCTGCACATAGGGGAGGTGTTATCAGTAATTGATAGCATTCTCTGTGTAAGTGTATATACAGAGATAGCTGTCAGTCACTGATAGCTGTACAAAGGAGAGGTGTTATTAGTGATTGATAGCATTCTCTGTGGATGTATGTATACAGAGATAGATGTTAGTCACTGATAGCTGTACACAGGGGAGGTGTTATCAGTGATTGATACCATAAAGAGGCCTTCTGTCCCATGCTAGATTGTTGCTAGTGTGTGCTGTGGGTCAGGGAGCATGATCTCTCCCTATATTTGAGGTAGCAGAGATGGAGAAGAAGCTTTCCCTGTGCGGAGTGTTATGGTTAGGGGGCAAATCTCCCTACAAGGAGAGAGAGAGACTGATAGGAATCATGGGTGGATGAACCTCCCCCACAACACAAACCTAGAATGGGGAATAGAGGCCCAAAAGTATGGGATAGTATTGCTATAAGTTACTTGGTAAACTGATTACCCACTATGCCCATTGCTGGGTATATCGATTGTACAGTATACAGTCAGGTCCATAAATATTGGGACATCAACACAATTCTAACATTTTTTGCTCTATACACCACCACAATGGATTTGAAGTGAAACAAACAAGATGTGCTTTAACTGCAGACTGTCAGCTTTAATTTTAGGGTATTTACATCCAAATCAGGTGAACGGTGCAGGAATTACAACAGTTTGCATATGTGTCTCCCACTTGTTAAGGGACCAAAAGTAATGGGACAGAATAATAATCATAAATCAAACTTTCACTTTTTAATACTTGGTTGCAAATCCTTACATCCAGGTTGCAGCCAAATCCTTACAGCTTGGTTGCCGTCAATTACAGCCTGAAGTCTGGAACGCATAGACATCACCAGACGCTGGGTTTCATCCCTGGTGATGCTCTGCCAGGCCTCTACTGCAACTGTCTTCAGTTCCTGCTTGTTCTTGGGGCATTTCCCTTCAGTTTTGTCTTCAGCAAGTGAAATTCATGCTCAATCAGATTCAGGTCCGGTGAGTGACTTGGCCATTGCATAACATTCCACTTCTTTCCCTTAAAAAACTCTTTGGTTGCTTTCGCAGTATGCTTTGGGTCATTGTCCATCTGCACTGTGAAGCACCGTCCAATGAGTTCTGAAGCATTTGGCTGAATATGAGCAGATAATATTGCCCGAAACACTTCAGAATTCATCCTGCTGCTTTTGTCAGCAGTCACATCATCAATAAATACAAGAGAACCAGTTCCATTGGCAGCCATACATGCCCATGCCATGACACTACCACCACCATGCTTCACTGATTAGGTGGTATGCTTAGGATCATGAGCAGTTCATTTCCTTCTCCATACTCTTCTCTTCCCATCACTCTGGAACAAGTTGATCTTGGTCTCATCTGTCCATAGGATGTTGTTCCAGAACTGTGAAGGCTTTTTTAGATGTCGTTTGGCAAACTCTAATTTGGCCTTCCTGTTTTTGAGGCTCACCAATGGTTTACATCTTGTGGTGAACCCTCTATATTCACTCTGGTGAAGTCTTCTCCTGATTGTTGACTTTGACACACATACACCTACCTCCTGGAGAGTGTTCTTGATCTGGCCAACTGTTGTGAAGGGCGTTTTCTTCACCAGGGAAAGAATTCTTCGGTCATCCACCACAGTTGTTTTCCGTGGTCTTCAAGGTCTTTTGGTGTTGCTGAGCTCACCGATGCGTTCCTTCTTTTTAAGAATGTTCCAAACAGTTGTTTTGGCCACGTCTAATGTTTTTGCTATCTCTCTGATGGGTTTGTGTTTTTTCAGCCTAATGATGGCTTGCTTCACTGATAGTGACAGCTCTTTGGATCTCATCTTGAGAGTTGACAGCAACAGATTCAAAATACAAATAGCAGACTGGAAATGAACTCTGGACCTTTTATCTGCTCATTGTAATTGGGATAATGAGGGAATAACACACACCCGGCCATGGAACAGCGGAGAAGCCAATTGTCCCATTACTTTTGGTCCCTTATCAAGTGGGAGGCACATATGCAAACTGTTGTAATTCCTACACCGTTCACCTGATTTAGATGTAAATACCCTCAAATTACAGCTGACGGTCTGCAGGTAAAGCACATCTTGTTTGTTTCATTTCAAATCCATTGTGGAGGCATATAGAGCCAAAAATGTTACAATTGTGTCGATGTCCCAATATTTATGGACCTGACTGTATGTTTATATTACTGTTTAAACAGGCCATATGTGTCTAGCTCTTCTGCATTACAAATGTGCCCGTTGCCATATTTATTTGTATGCAAGACCCCCTCGCTTTCCACCTAACATTCAGTCACTGTACAGTTACCTTAAACATTAATTGTTGCTATACTCTAACTCGGGTACATTATACATTTACAATTCAGAAACACACATAAGACAATTGTGGCATCAGTTATCATGATTACAGATGACACTTCTCATGGGTAAGGTATGGTGTTCACTAGAGTTCCCTTTTAAATAAAATAGATCCTTTTAAAATTTTCATATCAATGTAAGGGCTCATGCACACAGCCATTGATAGACAATGCACAGACAACATCCGTGCGGATTCCGCAGATGGATCCAGACACATTCAACTTGAATGGGTCCATGATAGAACATGTTCTATTTTTTTGCAGTGCAGAGGCATGGAGAAAAACCCAACGGAAGCACTACGGAGTTCCATGCCTTCGTTCAGCACCAGACCTTCTGGATTGCGGACCCATTCAAGTGAATGTGTCCGCATCCGAGATGCGGGGTGCACAAGGCCGTTACCCGCATATTGCGGACCAGCTGTTTGAGGGCCGCAATACAGACACCGCCGGGCAACGGCCGCGTGCATGATCCCTAAGTCTGTAGTTTCCTTTAAGGGTGGTCCACGAAAAAGTTGCCTGCCTCCAATATCTCCAAATCAAACTGACTAATAGTAAATCTGCCTTAGTTGTTGTGGACTAGAGATGGCCCGAACTATCCGACGGCGAACAGTTCCCGGCGAACATAGCTTGTTCGCGTTCGCCTCTGCCGGGCGAACACATGCGATGTTCGGTCCGCCCCCTATACATCATCATTGAGCAAACTTTGACCCTGTACCTCACAGTCAGCAGACACATTCCAGCCAATCAGCAGCATACCCTCCCTCCCAGACCCTCCCACCTCCTGCACAGCATCCATTTTAGATTCATTCTGAAGCTGCAGTCTTAGTGAGAGGAGGGAGACTGTAACTGCTGCTGATTTAATTGGGAAATCGATAGCTAGGCTAGTGAATTCAGTGTCCACTCCAGTCCTGAAAGACTCATCTGATCTCTGCTGTAAGGACAGCGTCCTGACAGCACCCCAAAAAGCCCTTTTTAGGGCTGCAACATTAGTCTGCTTTTTTTTTTTCCTTTATATACATATTGCAGTTGCCTGGCCTGCCTGTGTGTGAGGAGCTGCAGGCCCACAGACTGTAGTGTGCCCACTGCCAGTGCTCACCCCTGTCATTCCGTGTGGCACAGGACTTTGCTTAAAAAAAGGCACTTAATTTTTACACTTTAATCTAAGGTTAGTTGCCTGCCAGTGTGTGTCAGGCTGACTTCCACTGACTGTAGTGTGCCCACTGCCAGTGCCCACCACTCATACCGGCTGGCACAGGACTTTGCATAAAAAAGGCATTTAATTTTTACACTTTAGTGTAATTTCAGCTGCTTGCCTGCTGCTAGTGTGTGTCAGGCCGACTTCAACTGACTGTAGTGTGCCCACTGCCAGTGCCCACCCCTGTCATCCCGTGTGGCACAGGACTTTGCTTAAAAAAAAGGCACTTCATTTTTACACTTTAATCTAAGGTTAGTTGCCTGCCAGTGTGTGTCAGGCCGACTTCAACTGACTGTAGTGTGCCCACTGCCAGTGCCCACCCCTGTCATCCCGAGTGGCACAGGACTTTGCTTAAAAAATAGGCACTTAATTTTTACACTTTAATCTAAGGTTAGTTGCCTGCCAGTGTGTGTCAGGCTGACTTCCACTGACTGTAGTGTGCCCACTGCCAGTGCCCACCACTCATACCGGCTGGCACAGGACTTTGCTTAAAAAAGGCATTTAATTTTTACACTTTAATGTAATTTCAGCTGCTTGCCTGCTGCTAGTGTGTGTCAGGCCGACTTCAACTGACTGTAGTGTGCCCACTGCCAGTGCCCACCCCTGTCATACCGAGTGGCACAGGACTTTGCTTAAAAAATAGGCACTTAATTTTTACACTTTAATCTAAGGTTAGTTGCCTGCCAGTGTGTGTCAGGCTGACTTCCACTGACTGTAGTGTGCCCACTGCCAGTGCCCACCACTCATACCGGCTGGCACAGGACTTTGCTTAAAAAAGGCATTTAACTTTTACACTTTAATGTAATTTCAGCTGCTTGCCTGCTGCTAGTGTGTGTCAGGCCGACTTCAACTGACTGTAGTGTGCCCACTGCCAGTGCCCACCCCTGTCATACCGAGTGGCACAGGACTTTGCTTAAAAAATAGGCACTTAATTTTTACACTTTAATCTAAGGTTAGTTGCCTGCCAGTGTGTGTCAGGCTGACTTCCACTGACTGTAGTGTGCCCACTGCCAGTGCCCACCACTCATACCGGCTGGCACAGGACTTTGCTTAAAAAAGGCATTTAATTTTTACACTTTAATGTAATTTCAGCTGCTTGCCTTCTGCTAGTGTGTGTCAGGCCGACTTCAACTGACTGTAGTGTGCCCACTGCCAGTGCCCACCCCTGTCATACCGAGTGGCACAGGACTTTGCTTAAAAAATAGGCACTTAATTTTTACACTTTAATCTAAGGTTAGTTGCCTGCCAGTGTGTGTCAGGCTGACTTCCACTGACTGTAGTGTGCCCACTGCCAGTGCCCACCACTCATACCGGCTGGCACAGGACTTTGCATAAAAAAGGCATTTAATTTTTACACTTTAGTGTAATTTCAGCTGCTTGCCTGCTGCTAGTGTGTGTCAGGCCGACTTCAACTGACTGTAGTGTGCCCACTGCCAGTGCCCACCCCTGTCATACCGAGTGGCACAGGACTTTGCTTAAAAAATAGGCACTTAATTTTTACACTTTAATCTAAGGTTAGTTGCCTGCCAGTGTGTGTCAGGCTGACTTCCACTGACTGTAGTGTGCCCACTGCCAGTGCCCACCACTCATACCGGCTGGCACAGGACTTTGCTTAAAAAAGGCATTTAATTTTTACACTTTAGTGTAATTTCAGCTGCTTGCCTGCTGCTAGTGTGTGTCAGGCCGACTTCAACTGACTGTAGTGTGCCCACTGCCAGTGCCCACCCCTGTCATACCGAGTGGCACAGGACTTTGCTTAAAAAATAGGCACTTAATTTTTACACTTTAATCTAAGGTTAGTTGCCTGCCAGTGTGTGTCAGGCTGACTTCCACTGACTGTAGTGTGCCCACTGCCAGTGACCACCACTCATACCGGCTGGCACAGGACTTTGCTTAAAAAAGGCATTTAATTTTTACACTTTAATGTAATTTCAGCTGCTTGCCTGCTGCTAGTGTGTGTCAGGCCGACTTCAACTGACTGTAGTGTGCCCACTGCCAGTGCCCACCCCTGTCATACCGAGTGGCACAGGACTTTGCTTAAAAAATAGGCACTTAATTTTTACACTTTAATCTAAGGTTAGTTGCCTGCCAGTGTGTGTCAGGCTGACTTCCACTGACTGTAGTGTGCCCACTGCCAGTGCCCACCACTCATACCGGCTGGCACAGGACTTTGCTTAAAAAAGGCATTTAATTTTTACACTTTAGTGTAATTTCAGCTGCTTGCCTGCTGCTAGTGTGTGTCAGGCCGACTTCAACTGACTGTAGTGTTCCCACTGCCAGTGCCCACCCCTGTCATACCGAGTGGCACAGGACTTTGCTTAAAAAATAGGCACTTAATTTTTACACTTTAATCTAAGGTTAGTTGCCTGCCAGTGTGTGTCAGGCTGACTTCCACTGACTGTAGTGTGCCCACTGCCAGTGCCCACCACTCATACCGGCTGGCACAGGACTTTGCATAAAAAAGGCATTTAATTTTTACACTTTAGTGTAATTTCAGCTGCTTGCCTGCTGCTAGTGTGTGTCAGGCCGACTTCAACTGACTGTAGTGTGCCCACTGCCAGTGCCCACCCCTGTCATACCGAGTGGCACAGGACTTTGCTTAAAAAATAGGCACTTAATTTTTACACTTTAATCTAAGGTTAGTTGCCTGCCAGTGTGTGTCAGGCTGACTTCCACTGACTGTAGTGTGCCCACTGCCAGTGCCCACCACTCATACCGGCTGGCACAGGACTTTGCTTAAAAAAGGCATTTAATTTTTACACTTTAATGTAATTTCAGCTGCTTGCCTGCTGCTAGTGTGTGTCAGGCCGACTTCAACTGACTGTAGTGTGCCCACTGCCAGTGCCCACCCCTGTCATACCGAGTGGCACAGGACTTTGCTTAAAAAATAGGCACTTAATTCTTACACTTTAATCTAAGGTTAGTTGCCTGCCAGTGTGTGTCAGGCTGACTTCCACTGACTGTAGTGTGCCCACTGCCAGTGCCCACCACTCATACCGGCTGGCACAGGACTTTGCTTAAAAAAGGCATTTAATTTTTACACTTTAATGTAATTTCAGCTGCTTGCCTGCTGCTAGTGTGTGTCAGGCCGACTTCAACTGACTGTAGTGTGCCCACTGCCAGTGCCCACCCCTGTCATACCGAGTGGCACAGGACTTTGCTTAAAAAATAGGCACTTAATTTTTACACTTTAATCTAAGGTTAGTTGCCTGCCAGTGTGTGTCAGGCTGACTTCCACTGACTGTAGTGTGCCCACTGCCAGTGCCCACCACTCATACCGGCTGGCACAGGACTTTGCATAAAAAAGGCATTTAATTTTTACACTTTAGTGTAATTTCAGCTGCTTGCCTGCTGCTAGTGTGTGTCAGGCCGACTTCAACTGACTGTAGTGTGCCCACTGCCAGTGCCAACCACTGATACCGGGTGGCACAGTAGCTTGCCGATAAATAAGGCATTTAATTTTTAGACAGTAGTCTAAATTCAGTTGCTTGCCTGCTGCCAGTGTGTGTCAGGCCCGCTTCCACTGACTGTAGTGTGCCCACTGCCAGTGCCAACCACTGATACCGGGTGGCACAGTAGCTTGCCGATAAATAAGGCATTTAATTTTTAGACAGTAGTCTAAATTCAGTTGCTTGCCTGCTGCCAGTGTGTGTCAGGCCCTCTTCCACTGACTGTAGTGTGCCCACTGCCAGTGCCAACCACTCATACCGGGTGGCACAGTAGCTTGCCGATAAATAAGGCATTTAATTTTTACACTTTAGTGTAATTTCAGTTGCTTGCCTGCTGCCAGTGTGTGTCAGGCCCGCTTCCACTGACTGTAGTGTGCCCACTGCCAGTGCCAACCACTGATACCGGGTGGCACAGTAGCTTGCCGATAAATAAGGCATTTAATTTTTAGACAGTAGTCTAAATTCAGTTGCTTGCCTGCTGCCAGTCAGTGTGTCAGGCCCTCTTCCACTGACTGTAGTGTGCCCACTGCCAGTGCCAACCACTCATACCGGGTGGCACAGTAGCTTGCCGATAAATAAGGCATTTAATTTTTACACTTTAGTGTAATTTCAGTTGCTTGCCTGCTGCCAGTGTGTGTCAGGCCCGCTTCTACTGACTGTAGTGTGCCCACTGCCAGTGCCAACCACTGATACCGGGTGGCACAGTAGCTTGCCGATAAATAAGGCATTTAATTTTTACACTTTAGTGTAATTTCAGTTGCTTGCCTGCTGCCAGTGTGTGTCAGGCCCGCTTCCACTGACTGTAGTGTGCCCACTGCCAGTGCCAACCACTGATACCGGGTGGCACAGTAGCTTGCCGATAAATAAGGCATTTAATTTTTAGACAGTAGTCTAAATTCAGTTGCTTGCCTGCTGCCAGTCAGTGTGTCAGGCCCTCTTCCACTGACTGTAGTGTGCCCACTGCCAGTGCCAACCACTCATACCGGGTGGCACAGTAGCTTGCCGATAAATAAGGCATTTAATTTTTACACTTTAGTGTAATTTCAGTTGCTTGCCTGCTGCCAGTGTGTGTCAGGCCCGCTTCTACTGACTGTAGTGTGCCCACTGCCAGTGCCAACCACTGATACCGGGTGGCACAGTAGCTTGCCGATAAATAAGGCATTTAATTTTTAGACAGTAGTCTAAATTCAGTTGCTTGCCTGCTGCCAGTGTGTGTCAGGCCCGCTTCCACTGACTGTAGTGTGCCCACTGCCAGTGCCAACCACTGATACCGGGTGGCACAGTAGCTTGTCGATAAATAAGGCATTTAATTTTTACACTTTAGTGTAATTTCAGTTGCTTGCCTGCTGCCAGTGTGTGTCAGGCCCGCTTCCACTGACTGTAGTGTGCCCACTGCCAGTGCCAACCACTGATACCGGGTGGCACAGTAGCTTGCCGATAAATAAGGCATTTAATTTTTAGACAGTAGTCTAAATTCAGTTGCTTGCCTGCTGCCAGTGTGTGTCAGGCCCTCTTCCACTGACTGTAGTGTGCCCACTGCCAGTGCCAACCATTCATACCGGGTGGCACAGTAGCTTGCCGATAAATAAGGCATTTAATTTTTACACTTTAGTGTAATTTCAGTTGCTTGCCTGCTGCCAGTGTGTGTCAGGCCCTCTTCCACTGACTGTAGTGTGCCCACTGCCAGTGCCAACCACTGATACCGGGTGGCACAGTAGCTTGCCGATAAATAAGGCATTTAATTTTTAGACAGTAGTCTAAATTCAGTTGCTTGCCTGCTGCCAGTGTGTGTCAGGCCCACTTCCACAGACTGTAGTGTGCCCACTGCCAGTGCCAACCACTCATACCGGGTGGCACAGTACCTAGCACGCGTAGTACCACTTATCTAAAAAAAAAATGACAGGCAGAGGCAGGCCACCCCGCAGGGGCCGTCGTGGTCGTGGTGCTGTGATTTCCACTGTCCCTGGAATAATGCCCAGTTTTCAGAGGCCACGTACCCTGAACCCGAAAAATTCAGAGGACGTAGTTGACTGGCTTAGACAGGACACCCAATCTTCAACAGCTTCCGCTAAGAACCTTGACGCACCATCCTCCTCCAACTCAGCTTCGGTCACCTGCTCTCAAGTTACCACGCACCCGCCCGTCGCCACTACCACCACAGCCACCACAGCCGCTTCACTTGATCCGTCAGAGGAGTTATTTACACATCAGTTGGATGCAATTAGTGATGCGCAACCATTATTGCCAGATGATGTAGATTACGGGGATATGTCTCAGTCAGGCAGGATTACACACATGGACGTACAGTGTGATGATGATGATGTTGTACCCGCTGCTGCTTCCTTTGCTGAGGTGTCAGATACAAGTGAAGCGGTTGATGATGACGATGTGTCCACGGATGCCACGTGGGTGCCTGCTCGAAGAGAAGAAGAGGGGGAAAGTTCTGAAGGGGAGACAGAGAGAATGAGGAGACGAGTTGGAAGCAGGGGGAGGTTGTCGCAAGGAGTTAGTGGCACAGTCAGACAGCATGTATCGGCACCTGGGGTCAGCCAGACAGCACGCCAGTCAACGCATGCTGTTGCCACCACTAGAATGCCGTCATTGCAAAGCTCAGCAGTGTGGCATTTTTTTTGTGTGTCTGCCTCTGATAAAAGCAATGCCATTTGCAACCTGTGCCAAAAGAAACTGAGTCGTGGGAAGTCCAACACCCACCTTGGTACAACTGCTTTGCGAAGGCACATGATCTCACATCACAAACGCCTATGGGATCAACACATGAGTACAAGCAGCACACAAACTCAAAGCCACCATGCTCCTCCTGGTCCTGCATCTTCAGCCACGTCAACCACTGCTGTCCTCCCTGCCCCCTCTCAACCACCCGCCACTCCATCTCTCACCTTCAGCAGTTCCTGCTCATCTGCCCACAGTCAGGTGTCTGTCAAGGACATGTTTGAGCATAAGAAGCCAATGTCACAAAGTCACCCCCTTGCCCGGCGACTGACAGCTGGCTTGACGGAACTCTTAGCCCGCCAGCTTTTACCATACCAGCTGGTAGAGTCTGAGGCCTTCAAAAAATTTGTCGCTATTGGGACACCACAGTGGAAGGTACCCGGACGAAATTTTTTTTCAAAAAAGGCAATCCCAAACCTCTACCATGTCATTGAAAAGGAAGTCATGGCATCTCTGGCATACAGTGTTGGGGCAAGGGTCCATCTGACCACTGATACCTGGTCTGCAAAGCACGGTCAGGGCAGGTATATCACGTATACTGCGCATTGGGTCAACCTGCTGACGGCTGACAAGCATGGAATGCGTGGCTCTGCAGCGGAGTTGGTGACACCACCACGACTTGCAGGCAGACCTACTGCCACCTCCTCTACTCCTACTCCATCCTCTTTAATTTCCTCCTCGGCTGAGTCCTCTTCTGCTGCGGCGTCTGGCTGCACATCAACTGATTCCCCCCAGCTCCCCAGGGGCTATTCCACATCCCGGATACGACAGTGTAACGCTATCTTGGGGTTGACTTGCCTGAAAGCAGAGAGCCACACAGGACCAGCACTGGACCAGCACTCCTGTCCGCCCTGAACGCACAGGTGGATCAGTGGCTGACCCCGCACCAACTGGAGATCGGCAAAGTGGTGTGTGACAATGGAAGCAATCTGTTGGCGGCATTAAATTTGGGCAAGTTGTCACATGTGCCGTGCATGGCACATGTGTTGAATCTCATCGTACAACGTTTTGTGTCTAAGTACCCAGGCTTACAGGACGTCCTCAAGCAGGCCAGGAAGGTGTGTGGCCATTTCAGGCGTTCCTACACGGCCATGGCGCACTTTTCCGATATTCAGCGGCGAAACAACATGCCAGTGAGGCGCTTGATATGCGACAGCCCGACACGTTGGAATTCAACACTCCTAATGTTCGACCGCCTGCTCCAACAAGAAAAAGCCGTCAACGAGTATTTGTATGACCGGGGTGCTAGGACAGCCTCTGCGGAGCTGGGAATCTTTTTGCCACGTTACTGGACACTCATGCGCAATGCCTGTAGGCTTATGCGTCCTTTTGAGGAGGTGACAAACCTAGTCAGTCGCACCGAAGCCACCATCAGCGACCTCATCCCATTTGTTTTCTTCCTGGAGCGTGCCCTGCGAAGAGTTCTGGATCAGGCTGTAGATGAGCGTGAAGAGGAAGAGGAAGAGTTGTGGTCACCATCACCACCAGAAACAGCCTTGTCATCATCGCTTGCCGGACCTGCAGCAACGCTGGAAGAGGAGTATGAGGAAGAGGAGTCAGAGGAGGAATGTGGCGGCTTTGAGGAGGAGGAAGACCAACCACAGCAGGCACCCCAGGGTGCTCGTTGTTGTCACCTATCTGGGACCCATGGTGTTGTACGTGGCTGGGGGGAAGAACAGACCGTCAATGACATCAGTGAGGACGAGGAACGGGAAATGAGAAGCTCTGCATCCAACCTTGTTCAAATGGGGTCTTTCATGCTGTCATGTCTGTTGAGGGACCCACGTATAAAAAGGATAAAGGAGAACGATCTGTACTGGGTGACCACGCTACTAGACCCCCGGTATAAGCAGAAAGTGGCAGAAATGTTACAAAATTACCGAAAGTCGGAAAGGATGCAGCAGTTCAAAACCAAACTAAAAAATATGCTTTACACAGCTTATAAGGGAGATGTCACAGCACAACGGGAATCTAACAGGGAAAGAGGTGAGTGTAATCCTCCTCCTACCACGGCGGCAAGGACTGGACGATTTACAGATGTGTTGTTGATGGAGGACATGCGGAGCTTTTTCAGTCCTACTCATCGCCACAGCCCTTCGGGATCCAGCCTTAGAGAACGACTCGACCGACAGGTAGCAGACTACCTCGCCTTAACAGCAGATATCGACACTCTGAGGAGCAATGAACCCCTTCACTACTGGGTGTGCAGGCTTGACCTGTGGCCTGAGCTATCCCAGTTTGCGATAGAACTTCTGGCCTGCCCTGCTTCAAGTGTCCTGTCAGAAAGGAGCTTCAGTGCAGCAGGAGGCATTGTCACTGACAAGAGAAGTCGCCTCGGTCAAAAAAGTGTTGATTACCTCACCTTCATAAAGATGAATGAGGCATGGATCCCGAAGGGACTGACAGTGGGGGATACGTTTGACTAACAAAAGGCCTGATTACATGCCTTGGCCTCAAAATGGTCCCCACGCTGCTGTATTTAATGTCTGCATACCGGATGACTTTCGTGAATTCTCCACCACCAACTAGGGTTCAAGCCGTAATGTTTTAGTCACTTTTCTGCCTGGAAAACATAAATTTTTCCGGCCGCTGCTACAATAGCGTCTGCAACAGTGCCATTATTTTTCAGGCATGTGTACATGCCTAATTTTTCTGTCCTATGGTGCAGCACTGTGGCTGCAAAAACAAACCAAAAAAAAAAGGCACATACAAGTGTCAATTCCCCTTCGTGATCGTTACCTTGTTGTGGTGAAGGGGCTTGCGTATCACAATGAAGCAATCATCATCACCTCTATAAAAGTGTGTTGGCAATGTTGCCACACCCCAGATGATAAGGCCGTTGCTTCATTATGGTCAGACCAAAAGCGATCGGGTGGCCACGCTACTAGACCCCCGGTATAAGCAGAAAGTGGCAGAAATGTTACCAAATTACCAAAAGTCGGAAAGGATGCAGCAGTTCAAAACCAAACTAAAAAATATGCTTTACACAGCTTATAAGGGGGATGTCAATGGGGGATTCGACAATGGTTAATCAATTCGACCGGATAGGGTCCGTAACAGGGATTAAACTGATAGCAATAGTACTAGTTAAGACACCACTCATATAGGGTGTCACAGCACATTGCTCTGTGCACGCGCAGTGCCCCAATTTGGGAGTAAGAGGACCGACCAAGCTGCTTTTTCCATCTCCCGGTTCCTGAAATCAATTCAGTTTAGTATATGAGAGTTTGGTCTGTCACTGTGAAGGCAGTCGAAGGTACCCGGCCTAAATTTTTTTTCATAAAAGGCAATTCCTGATATGGGACGTAACAGGGATTAAACTGATGAGAATAATACTACAGAAAATACCACTCATATCGGTGGAGGGAGCCAGCGTTTTTTTAACCATCTCCCCGTTCAAAAAATCTATTTAATAAATGGCCCCCAGATTGGGGATGTTAGAGGGATTAAACTGATGAGAATAGTACTACAGAAAATACCACTCATATCGGGTGTGACAGTAAATTGCACGGCGCAGATGCAGTCACCGTGGTTTAAAACAGAGTGGAGGGAGCCAGCGTTTTTTTAACCATCTCCCCGTTCGAAAAATCTATTCAATAAATGGCACCCAGATTGGGGACGTTAGAGGGATTAAACTGATGAGAATAGTACTACAGAAAATACCACTCATATCGGGTGTGACAGTAAATTGCACGGCGCAGACGCAGTCACCGTGGTTTAAAACAGAGTGGAGGGAGCCAGGTTTTTTTTAACCATCTCCCCGTTCGAAAAATCTATTCAATAAATGGCACCCAGATTGGGGACGTTAGAGGGATTAAACTGATGAGAATAGTACTACAGAAAATACCACTCATATCGGGTGTGACAGTAAATTGCACGGCGCAGACGCAGTCACCGTGGATTAAAACAGAGTGGAGGGAGCCAGCGTTTTTTTTAACCATCTCCCCGTCCGAAAAATCTGTTTAATAAATGGCCCCCAGATTGGGGAGTCGGGGACGTTAGAGGGATTAAACTGATGAGAATAGTACTACAGAAAATACCACTCATATCGGGTGTGACAGTAAATTGCACGGCGCAGACGCAGTCACCGTGGTTTAAAACAGAGTGGAGGGAGCCAGGTTTTTTTTAACCATCTCCCCGTTCGAAAAATCTATTCAATAAATGGCACCCAGATTGGGGACGTTAGAGGGATTAAACTGATGAGAATAGTACTACAGAAAATACCACTCATATCGGGTGTGACAGTAAATTGCACGGCGCAGACGCAGTCACCGTGGATTAAAACAGAGTGGAGGGAGCCAGCGTTTTTTTAACCATCTCCCCGTCCGAAAAATCTGTTTAATAAATGGCCCCCAGATTGGGGAGTCGGGGACGTTAGAGGGATTAAACTGATGAGAATAGTACTACAGAAAATACCACTCATATCGGGTGTGACAGTAAATTGCACGGCGCAGACGCAGTCACCGTGGATAAAAACAAAGGGGAGGGAGCCAGCGTTTTTTTAACCATCTCCCCGTTCGAAAAATCAATTCAATTGACCTTTCGGGGACCCTTGGTGTTGTACGTGGCTGGGTGGAGGAAGAAACCTTCAATGACATCACCGGGACGTGGCTAGCTTGGTATCCAACCTTGTGCAAATGGGGAGTTTGCGGTTGTGCAAATGAACTGTTTGCGGTGCATTAAAAGGGGAGTTTGGTCTGTCAATGTCTGTGATGCGGGCGTAACCCTTACACTACCTGATCGATACAACATCATACCTGATCGTATACACACACTGGATGTTTTAAAGCACGTTATTCCAAACAATTTAGGAATGTTAGTTGATTTATGCCCTTTATGGATTAAAACCCGACTCTGCGTCCACTACGTAATTTTCCATGGGAGTTTTGCCATAGATCCCCCTCCGGCATGCCACAGTCCAGGTGTTAGACCCCTTGAAACAACTTTCTCATCACTATTGTGGCCAGAAAGAGTCCCTGTGGGTTTTAAAATTCGCCTGTCTATTGAAGTCTATGGCGGTTCGCCCGGTTCGCCAGTTCGCGAACATTTGCGGAAGTTCGCGTTCGCTGTTCGCGAACTGAAAATTTTATGTTCGCGACATCACTATTGTGGACCACCCTGTAGTTCTTTACTTTCACATGTTGTCAAACAAGTCAATTCTTAGCTGCATTTTCTGCTACCTTGAGACTAAAATTTAGAAGACATACTAAAATGATAGCAATCATTGCTTGCGGTTGCAAGCGTAAGCTGTTGTTTCCTCTGAAGTGTCCAAAGTACCATTCAGTAACCTTCAGGAGTGAAGTACATGGAGTGGATGTCACGGAGTGAAAGCCAAAAATATCAATGTATCATTTTCATATTATTCTAGTACAAAGGTGCAACTAGTGATCAACTAAAATGACTGTGAACTGAGGTCTTATGAGAGTTTCTAACTTCCAACTATATGTCATTCTGCGGGACAAGATTTATGGTAATTCTTCTCCGATAAAAGGTAGCTAATTCAGGAATAAAGAGTAGGGAAACAGCTGTCTGCAGTCCACCCCCACTCTTATCTCTGTCCAGGTTCCAGCTGTTAGAATCACATTAGCCCACCTGCCCTTTTCTTTCACTTCATACCAAATAGATTTTCCCAGCAGCATTTAAAGTGTTTAAGATATTATAGAAACGCTCTTGCTGCTTCCCCTGTCTCCTGCTGCCTGCCATCTGCTTGATGTACTGCTCTGCATGAACAGAGGGAAACACCTGCATACACCACTGGAGAGGGCAAGGTTCTGTCCTGGCATAATTGCCAGACAGTTGTTTTTTATTAAAATCTACACCTGAGAATACAAGTAGACTACAGTTCTATTCTGCCTTCGTCAACTCGTTCATATTTGTAATGTGATTGCCATTACTCTGTCAGGATCATGTATGGTGGACACCATGACGTTCATTCACTTACATAAAACACTAAAGATTGAAAGCTTTTGAAACGATTCATAAACTGGGTATTTTTAAATTTTTTGTACAGTGGTTGAGAGGTTGATGGTGATACAAAACAGCAGAACACATACCTGGAAAAGTCACACATAAAAAAGTATGGTTCAGATGGTTGACCTCAAAGCCACACTAGTTCATAACTTAGTATCCATTGGTTTATGGAATGTAGCACTGTGTGGTTCTCCAAGATGGTATTTTTGAGGTATTCCAATTCTCAAATATTATGGCATACATCAGTATTCTGAATTGCACATTGGTGCTTGAATGTAAAAAAAGAACAGGAGTGCTGTATGTGGATAGTAGGGCCTTATTTCTTACTAGACTAGTTATACTCAGAAAATGGATGTCAACCCAACAGTTTTGTAATGGGAAAGAACAGTAAAATTAGTTTTGTGGAGTATGAAAAGGTTTATTACAAACATAATAACCAGAATGACAAATGACAAAAATATTGAGGCACCGTATTTTCTGCTTTATAAAAACACTTTTTCCCCCAAAAAAGTGGGGGGGGGGGGGAGAATGGCTGTGCGTCTTATAAAGTGAATACTAGTGAGTAGTGTTGATCGCGAATATTCTAATCGTGAATTTTTATCGTGAATATCGGCACTTCGAGAATTCGCAAAGATCTAGAATATAGTGCTATATCTTCATAATCGCGAATATTCTCGATTTTTTTTCATCTGTACCCTTACTGCTTCTTGCTTGTGGGCCAATGAGAAGGCCGCAATATCTTTGTCTGAACTTAACATCCTTAGCAACCAATAGGAAAGAAAGTTGCCTAGCCTATCCTACTATATATCCTACTATATAACTCCCCAGCAGCCATTTTCTGCTGTTTGTTGCAGTTGTGTGAGAGAGAGAGCAGTGTCATTGCTGTGCTCTGTGCTTTGCTGAGTCATGTGGATCCTTATTCAATTACATTAGATAGTTGGCTCATATATATATAATACAGATATCAAGGGCTGATATAAAATCTAATGGGGTCTGACATTGAGGGCTGATGGGGATCTGACATGGAAGGATGATATGGGGGTCTGATGTGATGTCCAGATATTTATGGGGGTCTGATCTGAGGATCTGATATGAGGTCTGATGAAAAATAATGTTTTTCTTATTTTCCTCCTCTAAAACCTGGGGTGCGTCTTATCATCGGGTGCGTCATATAAAGTGAAACATACGGTAAATGGTGGAGACAAGACAGGTACCTAACATTATCAGGTTAAGGTTTATACTGTAGTTATAATTTTTTTCGCAGCTGACTAAAGGGAAGATTGGGTGGTTGGATGGGAAGGGTATTGGAACTTTTTTTATTACTATTTCAATAAATGATTTAAAAAAAATAATATTATGGCATTCAGAATATGCTGTCAAAATTTAATAATTTGGGAAAAGCAGGGCACATACGGTGTGCAATGACCAACGTATGGTGGACCAGTCAGAAACCAGGCCAGATATAACAAAATAAAAGTTTCTCTTTACAAAATGAGGGTTGTAGTACTTCCGACAGTCTCAGAACACAGTTCCAACAATATGAAAACCATGGGTATATGGACAGATTTAGGCTACCTTTACACTCGCGTTTGGTGCGGATCCGTAATGGATCTGCACAGACGGATCCATTCAGATAATACAACCATCTGCATCCGTTCAGAACGGATTTGTTTGTATTATCTTTAACATAGCCAAGACGGATCCGTTTTGAACACCATTGAAAGTCAATGGAGGATGGATCCATTTTCTATTGTGCCAGATTGTGTCATAGAAAACTGATCTGTCCCATTGACTTACATTGTGTGCCAGGACGGATCTGTTTGCCTCAGTTTCATCAGACGGACACCAAAACGCTGCAAGCAGCATTTTGGTGTCCGCCTCTAAAGCAGAATGGAGACGGAACAGAGGCAAACTGGTGCAAACTGATGCATTCTGAGTGGATCCTTATCCATTTAGAATGCATTAGGGCAAAACTGATCCGTTTTGGACCGCTTGTGAGAGCCCTGAACGGATTTCACAAACGGAAAGCCAAAACGCCAGTGTGAAAAAAGCCTTAGATTCAAGGTACTCATTCACTCTTCCTATGCAGAATCTGAGGCTGACAATAATACTTTTGGTAAGATAGCTGTTTTATTCTACTGCAGCATACACTCATAGCAGAAAATTCTATAGCTATTGATAACAGTATACCTTACTGATTCTGTTCCCTCGGCAGTTACAGATTCTGGAATTTGCTTTCTCTCTATCTCTCTAGGAGTATTTCAATGTAAAGATGGTTCTCTCTTGGTAGATAATGCTAAGATGGTTAGTTTCTTGAGCAGCTTGAGGCCTGGAGCTGAGGAGTGGAGCATATAAACTTTGCCTCCACTCTTCTTCCCTCTAGACTAGATTGGACAGCATAATCCCGATGTCAGGTTATCCTTAAAGGATAACTGTCATATTTATTTATTTTTTGCTAAAGTGTAGGGCAAGTGATAGGTAACAATTTTGCAATAGACTTTATTTAGCCAAAACGTTTATTTTTGGTAGAAAACTGGGGCTGAAATGGCCCTTAGCAGCACTCTTCAAAAGAGCGTTGCTAAGGGCCATCCGTCCATTAGAAAAGATGGGCTGTGCAGACGCTGTGCTTCTGACTCGTGCTTCCCTGGGAGACAGAAGGCTGGGCACAGGAGTCTTAGGAGTTAAAATTACATTTATATTCCCCCTTTCTATGCAATCTAATGCTCCGTAACATTCACTGACCTGCAATCCCTGATAATAATTAATGTAGCAGCCGCCGGAAGTAGAAGCACTGTGCGCAGTGAGCCGGCTTCTACATGAATTATTTTCACAGGGATCGCAGGTCAGTGAATGTTACAGAGCATTAGATTGCATAGAAAGGGGGGATATAAATGTAATTTTAACTCCTAAGACTCCTGTGCCCAGCCTTCTGTCTCCCAGGGAAGCACGAGTCAGAAGCACAGCATCTGCACAGCCCGTCTTTTCTAATGGACGGATGGCCCTTAGCAACGCTCTTTTGAAGAGTGCTGCTAAGGGCCATTTCAGCCCCAGTTTTCTACCAAAAATAAACGTTTTGGCTAAATAAAGTCTATTGCAAAATTGTTACCTATTACTTGCCCTACACTTTAGCAAAAAAAAAATATATATATATGACAGTTATCCTTTAAATTTAAAGGCTTGAAACAAAATGCAGCTGGACACAAAAATTATACAGACTGTTGTTTTCTGTTGTAGAAAACAGGCTGGTTAGGTGGGGGGACAATCTGCATATTATTGCTGTTCTTCCCTGCAATCTCCTGCAGGTTATTTGACAGTAAACACAGAATATTAATCAGCTCTGGCATACTCACTTCTCCAACCCCAGCGCTCTCCTGCCCTACAGGTGGCAGCCCTTCTTCTGCCATCTGCTTTTCCTCCTTTTCCACATCATATAACAAGTTGTAGTTTTTAATGGCACCATTTTGGAATACACTTCTTGCCTTTTTTATTTATAGCGTTCATTGTGCATGATAATTTACATAATTGTGTAGTGCAGGTCATTGCGGACATAATACAAAATATGTGGAGATGTTTTTATTTAAGCATTATTTTCATTGAAAAGGATTTTTCAATGGAAATAGGTTTATTTGTTAACTTGGAGACATATTTATTTTTATTTAATACATCTTTGTTTAACTTTTCTTTTTATAATTTATTAGTCCCAAAAGGGGAATTTGACAGGGGATATTCAGTTTTTTTTTCTATAAAACACTATACTGCTTATGTAGCAGAGTATCATACACTATCAGGCTGCGCCAGACTTCTGATCTTCTCTTTAGTGAATCAATTTCAAAGTCACTGAGAAATTGAATCAATGACGACATCACATGTGGGTCAGCGCTATGCATGTGATGTCATCACATCATATGACACAACAGAAGGGCGCCTGGTGCAAATGCCTTAACCCCTTAATGACCTGGCCATTTTGCACCTTCGTGACCAGGCTTATACATGTATCACTTTGTGGTAATAACTTTGGAACACTTTTACTTATCCAAGCCATTCTGAGATTGTTTTCTCGTGACACATTGTTCTTCATGACAGTCATAAATTTCAGTCAATACATTTCACCTTTAGTTATGAAAAAATCCCAAATTTACAAAAAAATTAGCAATTTTCTGCATTTCAATTTCTCAGATTTTAGAAAAGAAAGTGATACCTCATAAAATATTTATTACTTAACATTTCCCATATGTCCACTTTAAGTTGGCATCGTTTTATAAATGTAATTTTGTTTTTTAGGACGTTAGAAAGCTTAGAATTTTAGAAGCAATTCTTAAAATTTCTGAGAAAATATGCAAAACCCACTTTTTAAGGACCAGTTCAGGTCTGAAGTCACTTTGTGGGGCTTACATAGTAGAAACCCCCCATAAATGACCCCATTGTAAAAACTACACCCCTCAAGTTACTCAAAATTGATTTTACAAACTTTGGTTACCCTTTAGGAATTCCACAAGAATTAAAGGGAAATGGAGATGAAATTTCAAAATTTCACTTTTTTTTTGCAGATTTTCCATTTTGATCAATTTTTTTCACACATTGAGGGTTAACAGCCAAACAAAACTCAATATTTATTACCCTGATTCTGCGTTTTAGGAACGCCGTATGGTTTTTGGAAGGCAGATTTTGCTGGACTGGTTTTTAGATGCCATGTCCCATTTGAATCCCCCCTGATGCACCCCTACAGTCGAAACAATCAAAAAGTGACACCATTTTGGAAACTACGGGATAAGGTGACAGTTTTATTGGTAATATTTTGGGGTACATATGATTTTTAATCGCTCTATATTATGTTTTTTGTGAGGCAAGGTAGCCAAAGAATAGATGTTTTGGTAATATTTTTCTTTTTTGGTTTTTACAACGTTCATCTGAAAGGTTAGATCATGTGCTATTTTTATAGAGCAGGTTGTTACGGATGGGAAGATATCAAATATGCCTACTTTCTTTGTTTCTTTGTTTCAGTTTTACATAATAAAGCATGTTTTTGTGTCTTCATTTTTTATTTTTTTGCCGATCGTCTTGTGTAGGTGCTCATTTTTTGCGGTAAGAGTTGACGTTTTTACTGGTACCATTTTTGGGTACATATGATTTTTTTGATCATTCGTTATTATACTTTTTGGGGCAAGAGGACCAAACAATTGGTAATTTTGGCACGGTTTTCATTTATTTATTTTTACGATGTTAATCTGAGGGATTAGGTCATGTGTGATTAGTGGCGTGCCTAGGGGGGTGGCTGTCCGCCCCGGGTGTCAGGCTGTCAGCTATACAGGGGGGTGCTGCCTGAGCAGTAGTGCCCGGCCCAATGTCTCTGCAAGGAAGGAGAGCTGTGATTCTTTTAGGAGATAGAACCTTTGATGACATCATCACCATGTTACCAGCAACATATCGATATTAGTGGTCACATGGCTATGAGGTAATCAAAGGTCCTTTCTCTCTATCAGGAGTGTTGCTGCAGGAGAAGTTTGCCATAATTGTGGAACTTATTTGTGAAGATTACATCAGGAAAAGGTGACAGGGGCTGTTATGCTAATATACTGTAAGCTACTGTATAGTGTGGGGTGCTGTACTGCTCTGCTATATAGTGTGGGTTCCTGTACTGCTCTGCTATATAGTGTGGGGTGCTGTATATTGTGAAGTGCTCTACTGCTCTACTGTATACTGTAGGGTGCTGTATACTGTGGGGTGCTGTATACTGTATACTTTGGGGTTCTATAAACTGTGGGGTGCTGTATACTGTATACTGTGGGGTGCTGTATATTGTGGAGTGCTATACTGCTCTATTTTATATTGTGGGGTGCTGTATACTGTGGGGTGCTGTATACTGTATACAGTGGGGTGCTGTATACTGTATACAGTGGGTTTCTGTATACTGTGGGTGCTGTATACTGTGGGTGCTGTATACTGTGGGGTACTGTATACTGTAAGGTGCTGTATACTGTATACTTTTAGGTGCTGTATACTGTGGGGTACTGTATACTGTGAGGTGCTGTATACTGTAGGGTGCTGTATACTGTGGGGTGCTGCATACTGTGGGGAGCTGCATACTGTGGGGTACTGTATACTGTGGGGTGCTGTATACTGTGGGGTGCTGTATACTGTATACAGTGGGGTGCTGTATACTGTGGGTGCTGTATACTGTATATTGTGAGGTACTGTATACTGTATACTTTTAGGAGCTGTATACTGTGGAGTACTGTATACTGTGGGGTGCTGTATACTGTATACTTTTAGGTGCTGTATACTGTGGGGTGCTGTATACTGTGGGGTGCTGCATACTGTGGGGTACTGTATACTGTGGGGTGCTGTATACTGTGGGATACTGTATACTGTGGGGTGCTGTATTCTGTGGGATACTGTATACTGTGGGGTGCTGTATACTGTGGGGTTCTGCATACTGTGGGTGCTGTATACTGTGGGGTGCTGTATACTGTGGGGTGCTGTATACTGTGGTGTGCTGTATACTGTGGGGTGCTATACTGCTCTACTGTATACTGTGGTATGCTGTATACTGTGGGGTGCTATACTGCTCTACTGTATACTGCGGGGTGCTATACTGTATGCTATAGGATGCTATACTGCATACTGTGGGGTGTTATACTATGTATTGCATACTGTGGGGTACTATATACTGAGGGGCATTGTATACTGTGGGTTGCTTTATACTGTGGGGTGCTATTCTATATATTGCATACTGTGGGGTACTGTATACTATAGGGTGCTATACTGCATACTGTGGGGTGCTGTATACTGTGTATTGCATACTATGGGGTACTGTATATTGGGTGGTGCAATATACTGTATACTGTGGGGTATTACACTGTATACTGCGTAGTGTTGTATGCTATACACTGAGGAGCTGGGGTGTTATACTATAGATGTCAATTTAACAAATCTGACCTAGATAAATGAAGGGTATTAGGTTCTCCTAAATAAAAACTGCCCCCCCACCCTAGGGCTGATAGCCCCCAATTTACATTTATCCTATAATCTGTAATAATAATTCCACTCTATTTCATTAAAAGTCCTCCAACCACTAAACACCAGCGCGCTATCATAGTGTATTATTCTGCGTTCACTCCTGCACCAGGGATGTGGTTCTGTGCACTGTCACCACTCGTCCTTCAATTGCTTCCTTTTCATTGATTAATCGCATTGATTATATGGTTTAAGGTCAGTACTGACGATAGCCGTCCTCTAAAATTGCTTCATACGCTGCCCCCATAATGGTTACAAGATCCCTGGCATCCTCAGGGGTATTGGGCAACTACACTATACGTGGCATAGTTTTCTTTAATATTTACCAGAAAAAAATAAACATTGGGCACAACAGGAATCAGGGGACGGTCGGGGGTAAATGGACAGAGGAGGCCCAAGATGGGGAAACAGCCCCCGGCCTATGATATACTTAATCTGCCCCTGTGTGTGCACTCTCACGCCCATCTCACTTGTATGCTCGCCGCCAGCCGCCGCTCACCTTCCAGGCGGGAAAACCTTGCATCTTCCTTGTAGCCGCTTGCTCCACTGCTCCTGAGCAAGAAAACGGCTGTGCTGTGTGGCCTGTGCCTTCTAGTGAAGTGACCATCTCACCAGTGTTGTGTGTGTCAGAGTGTGTGCTGCAGATACACTGCCGCCGAGCTGAGCCTGCAAAAAGCACTGTGGTGTGTGGCAGTTAGGAGTGGTGCAGACAGTCACAGGGGCACTGTGGTGTGTGGCAGTTAGGAGTGGTGCAGACAGTCACAGTGGCACTGTGGTGTGTGGCAGTTAGGAGTGGTGCAGACAGTCACAGTGGCACTGTGGTGTGTGGCAGTTAGGAGTGGTGCAGACAGTCACAGTGGCACTGTGGTGTGTGGCAGTTAGGAGTGGTGCAGACAGTCACAGGGGCACTGTGGCAGAACAGTGTGCAGGCAAGAGGCAGCAGACTAGACAGACTAGAGAGGTATTTTTTTCAGTTAAGGGCCTTGCTGCCTTGAATTTTCAATGGGGGGAGGGGTGTTGAGGAGTCACAAGGCTGCTGCCAGCCAGTGCCAGGGCAGAAATTTACAAGGGGCCCAAATGGGATGGGAAAGGACTAGGCTTATTAACCTGTAGGATACCAGTGCCGTACCTGTACGGCGCTGCAGGATGTGAATTGAGTCCCAGCGCTGTACAGGTATGGCGGGCTGATCGAGCAGGTCCAGGAGCTGTGCCTGTCCGATCAGCGGCACCGGTCCGGCTTTCACTGACAGCTGAGCCCCTGCTATCAGGGCAGGTTGCATCGGCATCAGTGAAAACTCCAGCCTGCTCTATAAAAATATAACATGATCCATCCCGTCAGGTGAACCTGTAAAAAAAAATATAAAAGCTGTGCAAAAACAGACGTTTTTTTCTTCACCTTCCTTCACAAAATGTGTAATACCAAGCATACATTGTATTTTCATGGTGACAGATTCCCTTAAAATTTTCATTTACGAGCAATTTTCTGTTTACTAGCGATGAAAAATTGTATTTCAAACAAAATAAATATTTCAGATATTTAAATGTTAAAATAGTTTCTTATGGTTTCAGCGGGGGGAAGGGGGTGCCAGATAAAGTACCCGCCCAGTGTGCCAAATACCCTAGGAACGCCACTGCATGTGATATTTTTAGAACAGTTGGTACGGACATGGCAATACCCAATATATATACTTTTTATTATTTATTTAACTTTTACACAATAATAGCATTTTTGAAACAAAAAAAAATTATGTTTTAGAGCCATAGCTTTTTTATTTTTTGGCTGATTGTCTTAGGTGGGGTCTCATTTTTGTGGGATGAGGTGACGGTTTGATTGGTTCTATTTTGGGGGGCATATGCCCTATTGATCGGTTGGTGTTGCACTTTTTGTGATGGTAGGTGAAAAAAAAATTATTTTTTGGCAGTTTTTATTTTTTTATTTTTTCACGGTGTTAACCTGGGGGGTTAGGTCATGTGATATTTTTATAGAGCTGGTTGTTACGCACGTGGCGATAACAAATATGTTTAGGGTATTTTATTTTCTTCATTTTTACCGAACTATAAATGTGCGTAGATGGTAAAATGTAAGATTTTTTATTTTATTTTTTTTACACTTTTTTTTTTTTTACACTTTTTTGACTCAGACCCACTTGGTTTTTGAAGTGGGTCTGTTGGCTCTACAATACACTGCAGTACACTGTATAGTGTATTGCAGTGTATTTTCATTTACAGTAAGCCTGATTAGGCCTGTCAGGCTTACACACTATGGCAAGCCTGGGTGCCTGTGCAAGGCGTCCAGTTACCATGGTAACTATCGGGACGCTGCCACAACAGAGCATCAGCCCGATGGGAGGGGGGAAAGAGGGAGCTCCCTCCCTCTTTTATGATCAATCAGGACGCTGCAGCGCAGCGCCCGATGGAGAAGAGAGGGAGCTTTCTCCCTGTTAACCCCTTCCATACATCAGTCCCTAAGGACCATGGCATGGAAGGGGTTAAACGGCCGACATTGATGTCGGCCGTTACAGTAGATTGTCAGCTGTATGTTAGTGTTACAGCTGACAATCTACTAGCGCTAATTGTTACGCTCGGCCATCCTGAAAGGGGGTGATCGGGACACAATAGACACAGCAGCGCAGCCCCGATCTCCTCAACACTCACTGAGGAGATCGGAGCTGCGCTTCTGAACGTTGCGATTGGTCAGTCAAATCTGACTGACCAATCGCAGCGATCCAAAGGCAGGGACCGCTGTGATTGGTCCCCTGCCGGGTGCCTGGGCAGCTCAGCTGTCCGTAGCACCCGTTTAGATGCCGGTGTCATCGCAAGTATACTTGCGGTGACACTTTGATCTCATGACATACTGTGCACGTCATGATGCGGTAACTAACACCACATCATGACGTACACAGTATGTCATTAGTCACTAAGGGGTTAAAACGGCCCTGGCGCTCATACACCACTGCAGCTACCAAAGACTAAGACTACCCCTATTCACCGAAACCCACCACAAGGTAAACTAGTCTTGGCCGCAAGGGACTCAGGTTGTGTCTGCAGAGTAAGGTCACAGAAAACAGCTGCCCATGCTGCTCCGGATCTCCCACTGCTGGGTGGAGATAGAGACACCACTTTAGATGATATTCTCTGGGAGGGTCCACATATAAAAGTTCTATCATGGTTTTGTAACAATTGTTTATGAAAATTATAGCACCATTCTAAAAATGTACACATGCAGTACTTCTCAATACTGTTTGGCTTTGACTGTTTTCTGCTGTTTTTTGGGTGATTTTTTTAAATTGACATGTGTGAAATACATTTATTATGTGAACATTGTTTCCCCACATGCCCTTTCAGATAGAAATCTAGTAATAGGGCATTGATGTCAGGAATATAATAAAAGGAAGAGAAACAGTTCAAAGACAGCAAATCAAAGTGCTATTGTGATTAAATGGGATTGAATTTCCTTGGGACAGCTAAGAATGTGGTTGCACTTACTGTAATATGCCGCTCTTAAAACTAAAGTGTGGTATCAAAGTGTCTCCCTCCTTGGAGCAGGGCTCTTTAAACTCTGAGAGATATTTATTAGAATGTCTTTGGAGCAGATCTGGGGCAGCTCCACAGCTGAAGGCTTACATTTCCTATATAAAAGAGAACAAAGTCAAAGACTTGACATCTTTTTTTCTAATTATCATGGATAGAATTTGTTTTGCTTCTAGAAATAGCAATTTGACATCTTAATTGTAGTTTGCAGAGACTGACTCATGGTAGTTGATAAATACTCATTAATATTTTAATATAGTCTTTAAACTTAAAGGGTTTGTGAAAGAATTGGCGAGGGGGGAAGTTTGGAATACTCCCTGTCTTGGTTGGACCTGTAAATGAAAGATTATGTAATTGCTTCCAAGAGCTGGCACTCTGCTCCTTCTCCTCCAGGCCTGCGATGATGCTCCACTGGCCTCCTTTGATGTCAACATCTGGTTTGAGATCACTGTAGCCAATCACTGGCTAAGGCAGTGACTGTCTACCCTTACGTCATGACAAACGGTCACATGACAGAAGGGAATACGGTCTCCACTGCTGCCAGTGATTGGCTGCAGCAAGTTCAAACCAAATGTAGACATCGAGAGAGCCCAGCAGAGGATCGCAGACCTGAAAGAGAAGGTGCGGGGAGCCAGCTCTGGGAAGCAGGTAAGTAATCTTTCCCATACAGGTCCAGCCGAGTGGAGGGGGGGGGGGGGGGGGTTGCCCAAAAAAATCAATCCTTTATTGTAATTGCATTAAAAACATCAGACTTGTTCTTACTCATGGCATAATGGTTTCCTCTTAGCCTGCTCTCTTATTTCTCTACTGCTTTCTAAAGAGGTTTTTTGGATTTATGCAAATAAATCACTATGTAATGAAACATCCAATTTTGAATTCCTTTTCAACAATTATCCTTTGTTAAGATCTTTGTTTGCTGTCAATGGATGAAAATATTAGGGGGCCTTAGTTGAGAAGGGGATACATTTGCATTCACTGCTCTGATAAGAGCAGAACTAGATCTGAATGGGGATTTTCAGCCGTTGGTTACAAATAAGAGTGTTCAATGTTTGCATGTTCAAGTTAGCACAAGGGACTGAAAAATAAAAAGTTATAAAAAACACTTTCCCAATTGATCATTTATCATATATATAAAAAAAAAAAAAAAAAACATTCTTGGTATTGCCTTGGTATTGCCCTGAAAAAGTCAGAAATACAAAAATAGTTATAGGTGTCAGAATATGACAACGCAGCACAATAAAAAAACAAAGCAAAGGCTTTCAATTATCTCTATAATTACAATGACCTTCAAAATAAAGTTGCCATGTCATTTTTACCATATAGTGTAAGGCCTCATTCACACATCAGTGTTTTGGCCACTGATCGTGGCATCTGACAGTAACATTGAGGCCTTTCAGGGGTTAATCAGGAGTTAAAAGCAAAAAAATACATGCTCACCTCATCCACTTGCTCGCGGACAGGCCGTCAAGGCCATCTTGATTGAAGAAAAAGCACCAAATCTTGTGCTGACTGATGACGTCACCGCGCATGGCCAGTGTGATGACGTGGTGACATCACGTCAGCAAGTATGAGATTTGGTGCGTTTTCTTCAATCAAGATTAGTGATGGTCAGCTTGCAGTGTTCGCCAGCGAACACATGCGGGCTGCCATCTTGACTCACCCGCACAGGTACGGCTACTTTCACACTAGCGTCGGGGTTCTGCATGTGAGCTCCGTTTGAAGAGTCTCACAAGCGGCCCCGAACGCATCCGTCCAGCTACCAATGCATTCTGAGTGGATGCGGATCCGCTCAGAATGCATCAGTCTGGCAGCGTTCAGCCTCCGGTCCGCTCAGTAAGCGGACACCCGACCGCTGCTTGCAGCGTTCGGGTGTCCGCCTGGCCGTGCGGAGGCAAACGGATCCGTCCAGACTTACAATGTAAGTCAATCGGGACGGATCCGTTTGAATTTGACACTATATGGCTCAATTTTCAAACGGATCCGTCCCCTATTGACTTTCAATGTAAAGTCTGGACGGATCCGTCTGAGGCTACTTTCACACTTAGAATTTTTTCTACAATATAATGCAGACGGATCCGTTCTGAACGGATCCCAAGTCTGCATTATATGAGCGGATCCGTCTGGGCAGACCCCAGACGGATCCACTCTGAACGCAAGTGTAAAAGTAGCCTAAGCCCTTACCTGTGCCTGTGTCGGGAGCCGATCTGAAATCAAATGCGGTCACCGGGAGCAGGCAGTTCCGAGAACAGCCGCCGGGGGCCTTCATCGGGCTGTTTTCGGAACTGCCTGCTTCCGGTGACCGCATTTGATTTCAGACCGGTTCCCGACACAGACATTTCACATTGAAATCAAATGCGGTCACCGGGAGCAGGCAGTTCCGAGAACAGCCCAATGAAGGCCCCCGGCGGCTGATCTCCGAACTGCCTGCTCCCGGTGATCGCATTTGATTTCAGACCGGCTCCTGGCACAGGCACAGGTAAGGGCTTACCTATGCATCGCCGGACGGGTGAGTCAAGTTGGCAGCCCGCATGTGTTCGCTGGCGAACACTGCAAACTGACCATCACTGATCAAGATGACTGCAAATGGATGAGTATGTTTTTTTGTTTCGTTTTTTACCGCCATTTCAGGAAAAATTTATTCGTTGCCACAAAGTGTAAGGAAATTTGGCCTTGTGAAGAATCAAATTTTTCCTGAAGTCCACTTCATTTACTTTGATTTGCTCAACACTAAGTATTAATACAAGTTATACTGTATTTTTTGCCACAAAACACTGCTCAGCTCCACATGCTTTTTAACATGCTTCAGACAGATCAGACACCATGTTTAATGTGCCAGGTTCAGGTCTTAGCTCTCGATGAGTGTGTAAAAATTGTGTAAAATTTCAAAGCTATGACATTTTATTACTTGCTTTATATAAGTTTCTATAAATGTTTTACCTGACTGCCTTGTGGCTTTGTTAGAACTACTCCCCCTGCTGATTACATTGAAAACATCTGAATGTTCAAGTGATTTACTGTACTTCAATTTGGGCTAAAAGAACACAGAAAACCAACTGAGAGATAAATGGTTAGTCATCTTGTATAATCCCCAAGCTCCTGCAGACTAAAGGCCTCTTTACATGTTTCTTCCCGACAATCGCCTGCTCGTCAGTGAAGGAGAATGCTGCGTTTGTTGGTAAAAGGTGAATTGCGTTATGGATTCCGTTACCATGGACCATAACGCAATTCTATGACGAAATGCATAACGGAATGCCTTTAGAGGCATTCCGGTATTCATTTCGTCATAATAGAAGTCTATGGGCTGCAAAACGTATCCGTCCCGTTTCCGTTATGCAGGGGAGTCCTCTCCTGCATAACGGAAACGGGACGGATCCATTTTGCAGCCCATAGACTTCTATGATGACGGAATGAATAACAGAATGCCTCTAAAGGCATTCCGTTATGCATTCCGTCATAGAATTGCGTTATGGTCCGTGGTAACAGAATTTCATAAGCGGAAATTCGCTCATCTCTAATCTCCTCCACAGTATGGTGAAGAGCGATTGCTAATGTCATCGCTCATCCCCTTACAGAATCATTGTTTGTGGTGTTTAGAAGGCACAGTCTGATGCCCACAAATGATAATTTAGGTGACAGCACCAATGCTTGTTATGGAAGCATCTCAAGCAGTAGGTCTGACAACAATAGCATTGAATGTAAGTCTTTTATCATGAAATATAACATTCAACTTTTGCATATAAGTTTTTCTGAAAAAATAGTTGTATATCTCAAAGACAATAATGAAAATGTATGCCAACCACACTGGTAAGGAGGATGCTAGGTAAGGCTAGTTCACATCTCTGGTAACCTGATCTGGCAGGCTGTTCTGGCAGAGAACAGCTTGTGAGGGTTCACCAGATTCGGCATTGCTGAATGTTGCTGTTCATCACTGGATCCCATAATGGGATTTGGCAGGGATCCGGCCACTTTCTGGCATGAGTGCTGGGTTTCGGCTGGACCAAAAATGAAACCCGGCACTCATGCCAGAAAGCTGCTGGATCCCAATACAATCTATGGAGTCCAGCAGTGAACAGCAGTATCCAGTAATGCCAGATTCGGTAAAGCCTGCCAGATCAGGTTACTAGAGATGTTAACTTAGCTCAAGAATAACATGAATACTAATAATATTTGGAGGCTATCGTGTGCCATGGAATTCTAGAATACCGTAGTTATTTTTCCATTTGGGGAGCTGTACAAGGGCTTGTACTTTGTGGGAATAATTGAATGGGAGAGCATTGCAGTTACAAGCCCTCTCCACTGCATAATACATGGAGCTGTGTAGTTCCAGATCCGAAGCTACAAGGAAACAGCTAATTTGGGGGGTGCTGGGTGTCGGACCCCCGATGATCTGATATTCATGGACTGTCCTTAGGATAGGCCACACATATCAAAATCTTGGACAACCCACTTAAACCATGACCTTTTGAACTTCCGTATTTATGTTTTTAATACAAGTGCTAGACACTCAAATAGTTTTTTAAATCTATTTTAGACTAAAAACTGCCTAAAATGTAAGGTTAAACAAGGACTTAGACATCAATAAACCCAAGTAATTTGAAATGCATTGTTAACTCTACTATTTAAAATAGTTTTAAAACAGCAATTTAAAAAAAGAAAAGATGTAATATATTACATTTGATATACCCTCTTGAAAAAATAACATTTCTAAATTTTCATTGTATATTTTTGTACTATTGAGTTAAAAAAAAAAAAAGTGCATTCAGGGCTGGACACACTCAGTTTTTAATCCATTGTAAACAAAAAAGAGTGGATTTCATCATAAATTCATATGGTTTGAGCCTATCATAAAATTACTAAAGTCACTGTGCTTTCAGAGCTCATGCGTTGCCCGGTGATCCTCTCATTTTTTATCCCCATCTATTCCAACTCACGCATTTCTCAGTCATCTTTCCTTTGGCCATGAATGCGTCCTGCAGGTGATTATCTCATGTTTGGATGATACAATCATTAAATCATATTTACAAATCATAGTACACTAAACTAATTGTAATGGCGCCATGTATCATTATAATATGGACATATTAACCCTGCTTTGCATTTACAAATTGTTGGTTCCGATGTCAGACACATCTCTAATCGCTTTGATGAGCACCTATAAAGCAGTGGAAGAGATATACACTGTACATTGGTATTAACACAGACATGCACTTTTGTTTCTATTCCAGTGTCCTTTTAGAAACGTGTTACGTGATGGCTGAGGTTTTCCTTTCTCACGTTCTAACCACTCATGTACACGGCCATATCAGAGCTCTGTAAGGCTTACATAAAGGTATATAAGCCCTTTACTATACATTGTATGCATCCAATTTTATGTGGGGGCACACAGAGATATGGATCTGTCATGCTCTAATGGACTCCGCACACATAGCCCAATGAAGCTGCATGGACTCTACACACATTTACATAGGTGCTTAAAGGGTTTGTTTAGTGTTATTAATATTAAATGGGTTGTCTCACTTCAGTAAGTGGCATTTATCATGTAGAGAAAGTTAATACAATCCACTTACCAATGTATTGTTATTGTCCATATTGCTTCCTTTGCTGGCTGGATTAATTTTTTTTCACTGATTAACCCCTAAAAGGCCTCAATTTTAATGTCGGATTCCACAATCAGCATCTGAGAGGTTCAATGACGGAGGGGCGGCGTGATCGCCATTTCCCATCATTGCACCCACTACATACAATGGTATGCAATTCATGACGAAGTAACTCATAACAAATCAAATTTTTTTGTGAAATTCGGAGAAGCAGTTGAATCGAATATTTGATAACTTCGCGTATCACTAGTTATCAATACCACATCGGCAGGGGTCTTTCCCCTGACACCCCCGCCAATTGGCTGTTTGGAGAAGCTACAGCCCTTTTTTGAGTGCTGCGTCCGCTTCAGTGTTTACCTGCACACCATCTAGATTGGAGTGGTGGTGCAGTGGAATTACAGCTGTTCCTTGCATTCAAGTGAACAGGAGAGGAAGCAGTAATTACACTGTACAGCCACTACAATCTAGATGACATGCAGGTAAACACTGAAGACACATTGCTCACACAAGCATTTTGGCGTTTTCAAACAGCTGGTCCGTGGAGGTGCTGGGAGTTGGAATGCTATCGATATTGATGATCTATCCTGAGAATAGGTCATCATTATCATGACACTGAACAGTTCCTGTAATCTGCCTCTGTCAATCTTTGTCAATGACTTGGCTTTACACAACACATATTATGTTGACACCTACCGTATTTTTCGCTTCATAAGATGCACCCAATAATAAGACGCACCCCAGTTTTAAGAGGAGGAAAATAAGAAAAAAGTATTTTTCATCAGACCTCATATCAGATCCTCATCAGACCCCCATAAATATCAGGACATCAGATCAGGACCCCTTATCAGGTCATCACATCAGCCCTCCATGTCAGAACCCCATCAGACCTCAGATCAGCACACATTGTCAGACCTTATATCAGCCCACATTGTCAGACCCCCCATCAGACCTTATATCAGCCCACATTGTCAGACCCCCATTAGACCTTATATCAGCCCACATTGTCAGACCCCCATCAGACCTCAGATCAACCCTTAATGTTAGACCCCATCAGACCTCAGATCAGATTAAAATAAAAACCTTCTCATACCTGTCCTGCGCCGTGGCTCCTCTCCACCTCCGGCAGAAGTCACGCTCCCCTGTCTTCCCGGCCTGCTCTGCTCTGTCACCTTACTGCGTTCAGCATCAGGTTCATCGTGCGCGCACTACATCCTGACGCTGTACTCATTCAGGACAGTGAAGCACCAGCCCCAGTAAGGAAGACCGGGGAGGGTGAGTACCACAAGCGCTTGCGGTGCTTCGCTCCCCACTCCCGGCACCTAATGCATACTCGTGAGCGCTTCCATAATAGAAGCACTCACTAGTATTCGCTATATAATGCGAAAACTACAGTTATTCATTTTCTGAAGTGTGTTTTTTAACAACTGCACAATGTGAATGTATAGTAGCTTAGATATTGAGTATTAAATTGTTTTCATAAGTATTCCCTGGGCTCATAATAACCGACTACGTACAAATGAATTACACATAACTTAATGATAGGGGAAAGAATATAATATGGAAAATATACAATGACTTACTGTAACAAATAGTGCTGTAGGGATAATGCAATCATGAACATTAGTTCCTCACTGATGGCTCTACATTTTGCCGTCTCTATTACCCTTCTAAGTATGGAAGATGTTTTTAATGAATTTTCTTACACTGCCATCATTAGGGCTATTTCCATCTATAATGCAGAGACATTTCCAATTTGAATGCAGAGTTTTGTCACAGTGATAATAACTGTTTCTGCCAGCCTTGTATGATGGCATTGTGTGCTGTTTTCAGGATAAGGTTAGTGATTGTTAGCTTTGTTTCTGTACTTTCAATACGATGGCTTACCAAAGTATGAACTTTAATATTACTTATTTTTCTGTGAGAAATTGAGGCCATACAGTCAGGTCATCGACACAATTCTAACATTTTTGGCTCTATACACTGCCACAATGGATTTGAAATGAAACGAACAAGATGTGCTGTAACTGCAGACTGTCAGCTTTACTTTGATGGTATTTACATCCAAATCAGGTGAACGGTGTAGGAATTACAACAGTTTGTATATGTGCCTCCCACTTGTTAAGGGACCAAAAGTAATGGGACAATTGGCTTCTCAGCTGTTCCATGGCCAGGTTATTCCCTAATTTTTCCAATTACAATGAGCAGATAAAAGGTCCAGAGTTAATTTCAAGTGTGCTATTTGCATTTGGAATCTGTTGCTGTCAACTCTCAAGATGAGATCCAAAGGGATGTCACTATCAGTGAAGCAAGCCATCATTAGGCTGAAAAAACAAAACAAACCCATCAGAGAGATAGCAAAAACATTAGCCGTGGCCAAAACAACTGTTTGGAACATTCTTAAAAAGAAGGAACGTACCGGTGAGCTCAGCAACACCAAAAGACCCGGAAGACCATGGAAAACCACAGTGGTGGATGACCGAAGAATTCTTTCCCTGGTGAAGAAAACACCCTTCACAACATTTGACCAGATCAAGAACACTCTCCAGGAGATAGGTGTATGTGTGTCAAAGTCAACAATCAAGAGAAGACTTCACCAGAGTGAATACAGAGGGTTCACCACAAGATGTAAACCATTGGTGAGCCTCAAAAAAAGGAAGGCCAGATTAGAGTTTGCGAAACGACATCTAAAAAAGCCTACACAGTTCTGGAACAACATCCTATGGACAGATGAGACCAAGATCAACGTGTACCAGAGTGATGGGAATAGAAGAGTATGGAGAAGGAAATGAACTGCTCATAATCCTAAGCATACCACCTCATCAGTGAAGCATGGTGGTGGTAGTGTCATGGCGTGGGCATGTATGGCTGCCAATGGAACTGGTTCTCTTGTATTTATTGATGATGTGACTGCTGACAAAAGCAGATGAATTCTGAAGTGTTTCGGGCAATATTATCTGCTCATATTCAGCCAAATGCTTCAGAACTCATTGGACGCCGCTTCACAGTGCAGATGGACAATGACCCAAAGCATACTGCAAAAGCAACCAAAGAGTTTTTTAAGGGAAAAAAGTGGAATGTTATGCAATGGCCAAGTCAATCACCTGACCTGAATCCGATTGAGCATGCATTTCACTTGCTGAAGACAAAACTGAAGAGAAAATGCCCCAAGAACAAGCAGGAACTGAAGACAGTTGCAGCAGAGGCCTGGCAGAGCATCACCAGGGATGAAACCCAGCATCTGGTGATGTCCAGACTTGAGGCTGTAATTGACTGCAAAGGATTTGCAACCAAGTAATAAAAAATGAAAGTTGGATTTATGATTATTATTATTATGTCCCATTACTTTTGGTCCCTTAACAAGTGGGAGGCACATATGCAAACTGTTGTAATTCCTACACCGTTCACCTGATTTGGATGTAAATACCCTCAAATTAAAGCTAACAGTCTGCAGTTAAAGCACATCTTGTTCGTTTCATTTCAAATCCATTGTGGTAGTGTATAGAGCCAAAAATGTTAGAATTGTGGCCATGTCCCAATATTTATGGACCTGACTGTATTTGCAGAATTTTAATGATATGTTAAAAATGACACTATAGGAGCACAAAAGACTATTTCACATTTTAGCTGTTCTTAGCTTAAAAAAATAGATAATTTTATGAAGTGAGAGTTCAAATTGAATTCTCTCAAAGGAGCTTTCTATCTTTTTTTTATTATTATAAATATTTTTTACTGCTAATGCTGTAAAAACACTGCTTACCTCTTTAATCTCCCACCAATTCTGCGGTCCACATCAGCTATAACAGTCACATGCTATACTTCTGGCATCATGGCTCCAATCGCTAAATGGTGATGCCAGTTGTACAACCACGTCATCACTGTGGCTCTCCCTGGGGCCATGCATCAAGGAATGGAGGCAGCACCCTTCCTTCCCTTCGGGCACACCCTGGGCATTTTAGTGACTCTTGTCTGGTGGTAGTTTCCGTATTTCCGTTTTTCCGTTCCGTTGAAAGACAGAACATTTCCTATTATTGCCCGCAAATCATGTTCTGTGGCTCCATTCAAGTCAATGGGTCAGCAAAAAAAACCTGAACACATACTGAAATGCATCCGTATGTTTTCCATATCCGTTCCGTTTTTGCGGAACCATCTATTGAAAACTTTCAGTCCAGCCCAATTTTTTCTATGTAATTACTGTATACTGTATATGCCATACGGAAAAACGGAACGGAAAAACGGAACAGAAACGGAAACACAACTGAAACAAAAAACGGAACAACGGATAGATGAAAAACGTTCCGCAAAACACTGAAAAAGGCTACATGCACACGACCGTGCCGTTTTTTTGCGGTCCACAAACCGCGGATCCGCAAAAAACGGAAGCCGCCCGTGTGCCTTCCGCAATTTGCAGAACGGAACGGGCGGCCATTGATATAACTGCCTATTCTTGTCTGTTTTGCGGACAAGAATAGGACATGTTATATTTTTTTTGTGGGGCCGCGGAACGGAGCAATGGATGCGGACAGCACACGGAGTGCTGTCCGCATCTTTTGCGGCCCCATTGAAGTGAATGGTTCCGCATCCGAGCCGCCAAATATGGAATATTAAAGCTGAACATTGAATATCAAAGCTGAACATGAATATTTCTATAGTTGATCCAAACTACTTTCCAAATTGGCCAAAGGGATGCACAATAACAATATGTATTACCGTTCCTACAGCAGGCTGTAAATCAGGGATGGCCAACCTGTGGCTCTCCAGCTGTTGCAAAACTACAACTCCCAGCCTGCCCAGACGGCCTACAGCTATCAGCCTACAGCAGGGCATGGTGGTTTTACAACAGCTGGAAAGCCGCAGGTTGGCCATCCCTGGTGTAGATCTTTCAATGGGTAGCTAATCCATGGTAAAAGTGTGGTGGGTGCCTGAAGTGATGCACCCTTTCTACCACCAGTAAGGCCTGTAACTATAGAAGAGCGTTTGTACTTGCTGGTTGTCCTTTACACCAGTCCTTTAAATTGGCTCTCAATAATCTGTATATTAATGACTTTATTCTCTCTCAGAGGATGGTGGTAGTTGTTGGAATACAAGGACATGAGGACCTTGCAGCAGGTCTCACTTCTGCGCAGACACATGCAGATGCTTCATTCAGGTATCGACGAACATCCAACTGGAAACTAGGAGGAGTACCATCCTGCTGACTACATTTGGCCCAGATTTCTGGCAAATTTAGTTTTTTGGTTGTTTTTTAATCAATTGGAAGAAATATTTTAATTAAAGGGTTTCTATCACTTCGTTTCACCTATTTAGCTTTCAGACACTAGCGATCCGCTAGTGTCTGCTTTATCTAACCATCCTAATATAAGAGCTTATTGTCCTGCCGTTTAGCTAAAAAAATAACTTATATAGATATGCAAATGAGCCTCTAGGTGCTATGGGGGCGTGATTAGCACCTAGAGGCTCCGTCTACCTTAACAAACTGCCGCCGCCCAGCGCGTCCCTCCAGCCCGCCCATCTCCTCCGGAATGCGATGCTCCTCGTATTCGGCGCATGCGCAGTGAATGTCTGATCGCTTCCCTGCTCAGACATCTCCACTGCGCCTGCGCCGATGACGTCATAGTGCTCCGAGGAACAGGCGCAGTGGAGATGTCTGAGCAGGGAAGCGATCAGACATTCACTGCGCATGCGCAGAACAGAGACGCGCACGGAGAGGATCGCTTCAGCTGGAGATGGGCGGGCTGGAGGGACGCGCTGGGCGGCGGCAGTTTGTTAAGGTAGACGGAGCCTCTAGGTGCTAATCACGCCCCCATAGCACCTAGAGGCTCATTTGCATATCTATATAAGTTATTTTTTTAGCTAAACGGCAGGACAATAAGCTCTTATATTAGGATGGTTAGATAAAGCAGACACTAGCGGATCGCTAGTGTCTGAAAGCTAAATAGGTGAAACAAAGTGATAGAAACCCTTTAAATATAAATTGCAGTAAAAATTTTACTATGTATTTATACCATAAAATGTAAAAAATACATTGATAAATTTTCTGCTTCTCGTCTATTACAAAGCTGCCTGGGTGCCTGGCCAGCCACCGCTAGGGGGAACTCAGTGGACAGGAATTAATACCACTACAATAGAAGCTGTAACAATCTCTTTGCATTGAGCTCCCCTAGTGATGGCTGCAGGAAAATGCAGTGTTTTCAAGAGGTGAAGAGAAGAATAAGTTTTGTGCAGCCCTCCCCCTGGGACCCTTAGCATTTGCGCGGCCTGCTTCTATTGCAGGTACGCCACTGGCCAGTGACAGTATCCTCTGGAAAAATGAAGGGACTGTAGACTGTGCCTGCTCATTGCACAGAACATGTTTACTTTGGGTGAGTCTCTCATGTGCTCCATAAGGGCATGTGGGTGTTCTGAGCCCCAGATTCTAAAGTTGTGGTGATTGACCTTCTCACTGAGGTGAAAGGTAGCCTCATCACTGAACACAAGCCTGTCAGCCAATTCACCTTCTTCCAGAATTTGAGTTCCCGACCTCTGCCATAATAGTACCGCGCGCTGATCGGGCAGGCACAGGAGTGGCACTCACTCGATCAGAGTCAGGGGCCCAGCTGTTACTTACAGCCAGGCCCATGGTGTATCCGCCAGCAGCACTGAAAGATCTAATGCTGGTGAATTAACCACTTAAATGCCGTGGTCAATTTTCATCGGAAGAGGGCTCCCTAAGTGTCTCCATTGGCCCCCTCGCTATGCGATTGCAGGGGAACAACGGTCTGCCATGGCAACCCTAGCCTTGCAAAGGACTTAAGACCTGCCCGCTATGGAGATCTATGAGGCGCAGCCCCCAGGTTGGGTCTCATAGTCAAACTGTCTGTGTAAATCTGACAGTTCAATGCAGTAAATTACAGCATGTATTATACTGCATTGAAACAGGGATCAGACTGAAATGTTGAAGTCCCAAGGTGAGACAAAAAATAATAATATGAAAAAAAGTGTTTTTAAAAATATATATTTTTTTATTTCAAGTAAAAAAAAGTACCATTTCTCCTCATCAAGCCATTTAGAATTTAAAAAAATTACACATATCAGGTATCTCTATGCCAAAAATGTCCGTCTCCATTAAAATATCACATGATCTACCCTGCCAGGTGAATGCCGTAAATAAAAAAGATGCCAAAACAACCATTTTTTTGTTACCTTACTTCACAAAACATGTAATACTGAGTAATCGAAAAGTCATATGTACGCCAAAATGGGACCAATGAAAACATCACCTTATCCCTCAAAAACATGCTGCCACACAAGACCATCACCCACCAGACTAATTAAAAAATATCTGGCTTTCAGAAAATGGCAACATAATTTATTTTTTTTCTTTAAAAAAATGCTCTTATTGTGTAATACCTAACGAAAATAAAATAAAATTGACATATTAGGTATTGTCGCATCCGCATGGACCAGCTCTATAAACATATCATATGACCTTCCCTGTCAGGTGAACTTTGTAAAAACAAAATGAATAAAAATAATGCCAGAACAGCCATTTTTGGCTCTCTATCCTCACAAAAAGCACAATAGCAAACAATCAAAAAATCGTATCTGCACCAAAATGTTATCAATAAAAAAGTCACCTCGTCCTGCATAAAATGAGCCCTCATACAAGACCATTGCCAAAAAAATGGCTTTCCGAAAATGGCCACACAAAAACATGATTTCTTTTTTTATGTTTTGTGTAAAAGTTGTAAAATGTAAAAATAACTCTATATAATTGATGTCTCTGTAATCATAATGACCAGCAGAATAAATATAACGTCATTTTTCCTGCACGGTCTGTGCTGCAATAACTAAACCCAAATAGCAGTGACAGCAAAATAAAAAGCAAAATAAAAAGTGATCAAAAAGTTGTATGTACCCCAAAATAAAACATCACTCAGCTCTATCGAGAGAAAAATAAATGTATGATTCTCAGAAAATGGTTGTACTACTACTCCAGAGGCTGTTCAAAAAGCAATGAATGTATCAAAATCTGCGCTAAAAAAAACCTAAAGTGCATCTTTCCCTTTTTAACCCTACAGCGTTTCCAAACAACTATTTTTGTCCACATTTAGGCTACGTCTACACGACGACATTTGTCGCGCGACATTTTGTTGCACTAATGTCGCGCGACAATTTTCATAATGGCAGTCTATGGTGTCGCACTGCAACATGCAACATGCTGCGACTGCGACGCAACAGTCGCAGAAAATCCATTCGAGATGGATTTTTCTGCGACTGTTGCGTCGCAGTCGCAGCATGTTGCATGTTGCAGTGCGACACCATAGACTGCCATTATGAAAATTGTCGCGCGACATTGGTGCAAGAAAATGTTGCGCTACAAATGTTGCAGTGTAGTTGTGCCCTGTCGGGCGACTTATTGTCGCGCGACAAATGTCGTCGTGTAGACGTAGCCTTATAATATTTCAGGACCTGGTAGAATCTACCTAATAATTTAAAGGATATGGTTAGTCTAAGGGCCCGTTTTTGTTGTATGTCAAGCAAATACGTTTATGCATACAGTAAAAATTTAGAAATTTTACCTCCTTTTTCCTTTAATTCCAGTTTACAAAGGGTTTACAAAGTTTATAAAATCAGTTTTGAATAATCTGAGGGGTATAGTTTCTAAAATAATGTCATTTTTCGTTGGTTTTTATTATGTAAGCCCCATAAAATGACTTAACTGAATTGGTCCTATGAAAATTCAGTTTGGGAAATTCTTGAAAATGTTAGAAATTGCTTGTATAATTGTAAGCCTTCTAACTCTCTAAAAAAATAAAATGATACTTACAACAAAATTATGCCAACCTGTTAATTCACTATTTTATGAGGTATCATTATCTGTCTTAAAGAATAGCTTTTTTTTTTCAAATTGTCTGTACATTTTTTATTTTTTTTTATAAATAAAGGTAAAATATATTGACTCAAATTTGCCACTCAGAATAGTTTGGATAAGTAAAATAATTCCAAAGTTTTTACCGTATAAAGTGACACGTGTCAGATTTTTAAAGATAACTAAGGTCAGAAAAGTGAAAAAATGGCAGGGTTTTGAAGGGGTTACGTATGATGGCATATGATAGACAGGATCACATAATTATCATCTAATGTAGAGCAATGTCATGTATAGTGAGGGGCCGTCCTCACACCCCCCTACACAGCTCTGCAAGTGGTGGCCAGTTCTACTCACATTCTAGGACAGGTTGTCGACAGCCATTTTAAATCAATACCATAGAATCCCTTTACTTTTGAACCACCCTTTGTGATCCACCCTGTATATAGAGGACGATTATGTTTTTGGACTTTGTTAATATTATGTCCCTTTTATTATTAGCTCACCTTGCACCTAGGGCTAAGTTCCAACCACATTTGGTCTTCATGCTTGGCGGAAATGCTAGAAAATTTTCCCATTGTACATACTTCTAATGTGTCCAAAGACTATAATTAGCCAACAAATATGCAGAGTTTTCTTTTGACATCAGGACACGTTTGCCTCAATTTTGTTAAAAAAAAATTCACCGTAGATGAAATGCTTCTCAACACAAAGGTAGGCAAAAAATATTCTGCATTGTATACTTCTTCCTATGACAGTCAACAGTAGACAAATGCGTCTATATAGACATACCGTTACACATGTCTGAGGCGTTTGTTTGGCAGAACAGCTAAAACAGTCCCACCAGTTGTAATGTGGTGTGAACGTAGCCGAAGCCATGTTCTCATCAATGTGGATGTAGCAGGGCTGAGTTTGCCCTTTGATGTTAGCTATGTCTTAGATCAGGGATGTTCAACCTACGGCCCTCCAGCTGTTGCAAAACTACAACTCCCAGCATTCCCTAGGAGCTGCAGGCTGTCCAGGCATGCTGAGAGTTGTAGTTTTGCAACAGCTGGAGGGCCACAGGTTGGGCATCCCTGTCCTATATAATTATTTTCCATAGCGGTGTAGATAAACCTAAACTATCATCAAAACTGCAAATTCTGCAAAATATAGTTGGAAAAGGCTTTGTATGTTTCTGAGTCCCCAACTCATGGCAGAAAACTGTAAAGTATTTCAGGCAGAATTTCAGTGCTTTTGGAGGCTGATGCTTTATTCACGGCTTCCCCTGCTGTCCACTGTCATTAGGTATCTGCAGTTATGTTTGACCAGAGTGATTGATGATAAGCCACCATCAATAGAACTGGCCAGAAGCCATGGAGGTTAAGGACATGAGTAATTACTCCTAAGAGAGCTCAAGTATACTGATGAGCAAACCTTGACACTTTTCTAAAAAGAAAATGCATTTAAAATGCAATGCTATGAATATTATACCTGTTATTACAATCTTTCCATAAACTTATACAAATATGAACATAATACGAGTATTGACTAATCTATAGTACAGAAGCTCTCTGAACATCGGTTATATGCAGCTAATGATTATACGTATGTATGAGTAAACATAAGCACATTTCAAGTTTCTTATATGGTCAAAATACCGGAAAATCATACTTATAAAAGTACTTTTAATCCGTATGCAAATGAGCAGTCAAGTGCACTGAAGCCAGTCTGTGCACCCTTGTTTCTCCTGCCTTCTCAGCCAGACAGTCCCTTTCCTTATTCACAGGGCCAGACAAGATGACTGTGCAGAAACCTGGCTCTGACAGTCAAAAAGTAGAGTGAGGGTCTGGCAGAGGAAGCAAGGGGAGCAAGGGTGTAAAGAGTGTTTTCAGTGCACTCAAATGCTCATTTGCTCTTAGATTATAAGTACTTTTTTGTCCAGAATAAGGGCTCATGCACACGACCGTTTGTATTTTACGGTCCGCAAAAAACAGATCCACAAAAAATACGGATGACGTCCATGTGCATTCCGTATTTTGCAGAATGGAACAGCTGGCCCCTTATAGAACAGTCCTATCCTTGTCCGTAATGCGGACAATATTAGGACATGTTCTATTTTTTTGCAGAACTGAAATACAGACTTACGGAAATGGAATGCACATGGAGTAACATATGTTTTTTTTGTGTGGACCCATTGAAATGAATGGTTCCGCATACGTTCCACAAGAAAAATGGAATGGACATGGAAAGAGCCCTAAGGCAAAGGATTACTAAGCTGATTGCTGAGCTAGATCTATGTGGCATTGTGCAGTGTTTAACTAGAAATGTATGAATAAATTGACAACTGGGTGTTACGAGTTGAAGGTGTGTCCCTACATACTCTGACATTGTCCAATCAGACTGTGTAGTCACTCACCCTAATAAGTAATGTCCATTTGTCAATTTATTCATAAATATTCTGGAGGAGTGACAGATTAAAATTCTCCAAAATTGGTATTTTCTGGGGAATGCCAGTATTTACAAGAACAGACATGTCAGGATAGCTGACAAATCATCTTAAAAATTGAAAAAAAGAAGAAAATAATCTAAATCATTGACGCTTTAGGATACAAATCACATTGGCCCATCCCAACCATTCGTTTTAAGAAGGCTGTTTGGGATCAGAAATAATATGACTCTTTAACACTGCAAACACCTTGGCTGCATGATTTATACAGTCCTATACAGTACTTAGTCTGCAGCCACTGTAAATCATTTGATGGCAGACCCTGGCACAGCTTTCCTGACCAAGGAAATCACTACAGCGAGTAAAAAAAAGAACCTACATTATATTCAAATACTAATGTCTTCACATGGGCAGATCCATTACATTTTTGCACACTATAAGGTTGCGCTGTATGACATTATCACAAAACATTTTTGATAGATGAAATAACATTATAGGGGTTTTCCCATCTCAGACAATGGGGGCATATCCGTTCACAATAGAGTTCGGACTCTGCAGGATACAAAAGCGTGGTGTGCTGCAGTTTTGTATCTTTTTTCTTGCATATACGTCAAACGGACGCATAAAACACAATGTGAACCCACTCTTGGTATCAGTCCCTATCAGAGAACATGGCCAGCACAGAGAAGAGTGTTAGAGAGGGAGGGGGAGAAAAGGAGGGCAGGGGAGAGATAAACTCACCGTGGTCTTCACTGTGCTCTCTGCTCATACGTAGAATAATGGACCCTTGGTGAAGTCATCGCCATGTGACCAGTAACATCCACTTGTTATTGGTCACATGGTGATGAGATAATCATCACAGGTCCTTTATCTTTCAACATCCAGGGACGGTGCAAGGATTTTTGCCAACACAAGCAAAGTTACAATGCCCCCCCCCCCTCGCAGCTCACCTGGCCCTGGTCATGCCCCCATGTCAGCCATCATGCCCCCATGTCAGCCATCAGCCCCCCTGTCAGCCATAAGCCTCCCATGTCAGCCATCAGCCCCCCTTTATCCTTCAACATCCAGGGCCGGTGCAAGGATTTTTGCCAACACAAGCAAAGTTACATTGCCCCCCCTCTCAGCTCACCTGGCCCTGGTCATGCCCCCATGTCAGCCATCATGCCCCCATGTCAGCCATCATGCCCCCTGTCAGCCATCAGCCCCCCTGTCAGCCATAAGCCCCCCATGTCAGCCATAAGCCCCCCATGTCAGCCATAAGCCCCCCATGTCAGCCATCAGCCCCCATGTCAGCCATCAGCCCCCCATGTCAGCCATCAGCCCCCCATGTCAGCTATCATGCCCCCATGTCAGCCATCATTCCCGCCATCATGCCCCCCCATGTCAGCCATCAGCGCAAAAAAAATAAAAAAAATAACTTACCTCTCCTGCTCCTGGACGCCGCCGCTTTTCACCACCAGCGCTCTCTCTCTCTTCTTCCTTGTTCTCGGCTGTCAGCTGTGAAGGCTGCACACAGTGAGGTCACATGGTGCGCAGCCCTTTACAGCAGACAGCCGAGCGGAGGACCAGGAAGCGGTGAGTACAGATCCTGGGGGGGAAAAAAACGGCGTCTTATGGGGCGAAAAATACGGTGTATTTAGAAAAAAAGGTTCATTTTCCGCCCCCCCCCCCCCCATCTCTGCGCTTTAAGGCAGCCGCTTGGTCTGTCAACACCCAGAAGTATCTCGCAGCAGGAGAAGTTTCCTGCTGTTTTTACAGATATGTGCTTCATGCTGTATTTGTAACACCACACAGTTGTGTTACTACACGCCTCTACCCTGCTACTATCTTCTAAGAGCCTTTACATTGTCATCTGATATAATTTATATTATGTCTTCACAACTGTGCATCTAAAACCATGTTAAATACAATTGTTTTTGTAATTTTCCAGGTTTACCAGTAGGTGGCAGCAATGCATTGACCAGGTACAAGTCCTAGTTTAGTATATCAAGGCTGGAATTGATTATTCCAACTTAGCTCCCCCTCTGTGGAGGTGTGGACTCTTACCACATCCTGCAGCATGGGTGGAGAAGGAAGTTAGAGTCAGTGTGTAGTCCACCCCCTGCTAGGGGTAGGGTGTGTGTAGGAGATCCCCTGCATAGGGAAGAAACCAAGGATCTTGTCTCGGCTGAGACATTGATCACATACCCAGTCTGAGAACCTTCAGCCTCAGCTGGATGAAGAAAGCAGACAGCCTCCAGAGTTCCACGAAGAAAGCATCCCCAGAGAAACTATCTGTGAGTAAAGTCCAGAGACCTAGGAGAAGCCATTCCTCCTCAGCTAGTCTGTCCCCATACAGCAGAATTACAGAAAAGTGCAGAAGATTAGTTCCTGCCACAATTACAGAGCTACCAAGCAGGAAAATTATCCTGCAAGCTCCAGATTTAAAGTGCAGAAGTGTTTATTCCTACCGAACATTGCTAAAACCTGCTGGGACCAGAGACCAATGCTGTATACTGCTTGGATACCAGTTATCTTCAGTAAAGAAACGTTTGAACTTCACCTAAAGGTCTGGACTTTATTTCTGCTGCAAAATTCCTCTATTACTCCTACTATCACTACACTCAAATTTATTGCAAGTGAGCCAGGAGCCAGGAGTCCAGCTGTACCCAGGTAGGAGACACCGTTGACACAATTATCACCACCCTATAGAGACATTATAGGCAATTACACCACTCTGGCATTCCTAATCTGGGACGTGCGTTATAACACCTTGGAAGGGCCCTGGGTTAGTACCCTGCGCACACTGCAATTGGCATCACGAATAAATACAGACTATTATCCACCCATATCTTGGCCCACTGCATAAGTGGCGTTAGCGTACCCGTTCCTGGTCACTGCATATTCCTATATTAATGTCAGGCACATGGTCATTACTTTGCAACCTCCATATGCCTCACATTAATAGTAACAGTGACTCCATCATGTACCTCATATAATGGGCAACATGGGGTTAATGATGGTGTCACTTACTATTAATATGAGGCATATGGATGTTCAAAATTGATAACACCATGTGCCGAACGTTAATAATAACCCCATAATGTACTTCCTCACATAATGGACAACATGGTTTTAATGTGAGGTACATGATGGGGTAATTTACTGCAAGGCATTGGACATCCAAACTGATAAAACCACATGCAATGTGCCACCCCCGGTCCCTATCGCATCCCAGGTTTTTTGGTGGAATAGCCGATGGTGTGGTGCGACCTATAATATTCTTTATTTGTCACGTTGCTCCTACCTGGATACAGCGGGACCCTAGGCTTTGGCTCCATAGAATTAAAAAGGGGAATAATTGAGGGATGAAAGAAAAACTTGAGTCCAGACCTTGCTATGAAATTCAATGGCAGCTTTACTTGAATAAACTTTCCTTCAAATGATTTGCAGGCTTTGTCTTGGCTCCAGCAGGCTTAGGCATAAACTGGCAGGCAAACTCAATAACTCTGCTTTCTCTCTTTCTCTGCTGTGCCGACAGGCTTGCTTAAAGGGGTATTATCATCTTATTGATCAGTGTTAATTAAAATCCTTTGCCCCCACTGAAGACTTTTTCCTATACATTTCATAAAAAATATCCTACCATTCTATTTAAAATTTCTTCTTTCTCTTAGTGCTGTTTATTTGCGCTTCCCAGTGTCTGCGATCCTGCGGCCGGCCTGTTGAATAACTTGTGAACGCGCACGTCGCTATCTATTTCGGGCGGCCGCGCATGCGCAGAATATCCATCCCGTCTGAGATAGAGCCACGCATGCGCGGCCATCCGAACAGTTCGGGCGAGGCAGCGGAGTGTGCGGACGGACATCGGAGGACCTGGAGAGACTATTTCCTAATAGGTAAGTATTATTTCTACTCGCCCCACTAAATCCACCAACGATTACTGAAGATGGAGGCACTTGAGGGGGCAGATGGAGGCATATGGGGGCCGATGGGGGGCTGTTTGAGGCTGATAGGGGGCTATTTGAGGCAGATGGGGGAATATTTGAGGCATATGGGGGCTATTTGAGGCTGATGGGGGGATATTTGAGGCATATGGGGGCAATATGAGGCATATGGGGCCTGTATGAGACTGATGGGGGCTGATGGGGGCTATTTGAGGCTGATGGGGGCTATTTGAGGCTGATGGGGGCTGTATGAGGCTGATGGGGGCTGTATGAGGCTGATGGGGGCTGTATGAGGCTGATGGGGGCTGATGGGGGGGCAATATGAGGCATACGGGGGCTGTATGAGACTGATGGAGGGTGATGGGGGCTGTTCGAGGCATATGGGGGGCTGTTTGAGGCATATGGAGGCCCTTGGGGGCTGATGGATGTAGCAGAGCTGAATATGCTGCTGTTCAGCCATAGTTCTAGTGGGGAAGGGAATAGACAGAGCTGTATATGTTGCGGGTCAGCATCAATGCTAGTGGAAGAGAGAAACTCATGTAGCAAAGCTGTAAATGTTGCGGGTCAGCATCAATGCTAGTGGAAGAGAGAAACTGATGTAGCAGGGCTGTATATGTTGCGGGTCAGCATCAATGCTAGGGGAAGAGAGAAACTGATGCAGCAGAGCTGTATATGCGGCTGTTCTGACACAGTGCTGGTTGAAGAGATAAACAGACAGATGTAGCAGAGCTGTATATGTAACTTTTCAGACCCAGTGCTAGCGGGGGAGTAGAATAAAGATGTAGTAGGGCTGTATAGGAAGCCATTCAGCCAAAGTGATGTTAGGGGACAGGAGAAGACACATGTAGCTGAGCTGTATATGCATCTATAAAGATACATAGTGTAAGGTTTTTACACAACTGGAGTACAGCTGTAATGGAAACAAATCTGCATCAGTGATGGTGGGTGGGGTTTGGTCAAGCTTTTGTGCTAATGTATAATATGGAATTATAGTTTATGATGCACAGAATGGGTTTGAAAAAAGATCAGACTGAGATTGTGTGTAAAACTGCAGAACAGCCACGTGTTACTGTACACTGAGCTCACTTCACATGACTCTCTGAGTGACCATTCCCCTCACAGACACTGCAGGCTGCCAGACTGATGAGTCATACTATTCACATGAACTAACACGCAAGGAATCAGCTCCCAGTGTGATGTCATAAGGAGGTGTGGCCGGCCTTCACTCTAGCTGCCCAAGCCCGCCCAGCCTCAGCTGCAGAAAACCAGGAAGTGAATAGCTAGCTGGCAGCAATTGAGGATGAAGTAGCAAGATGGGAATACCCCTTTAATAATTCTGCTGTCTTTCTTTATGCTGCACTATGCTGTCTTTCTTTAGCTGCTTAAAGGGAACCTGTCACCAGGATTTTGTGCATAGAGCTGGGGACATGGGCTGCTAGATGGCCGCTAGCACATCTGCAGTACTCAGTCCCCATAGCTCTCTGTGCTTTTATTGTGTTAAAAAACCGTTTTGATCCATATGCAAATGAACCTGATATGAGTCCTGTGTCCGGAGATGAGTCCAATTTTCTGAGTGCAGCACCGCCCCGCGTCCTCCGATCTCCTCCTTGCTGGCTGACGTCACAGAGCTGGAGCGCCGAAATCTCGCGATGCGCGAGCTAGCGCATGCGCAGTGTCGGCATCATGTTCATTCCCTGTGCTGGCATCAGCACAGGGAACGAACTACGCATGCGCTAGCTCGCGCATCGCGAGATTTCGGCGCTCCAGCTCTGTGACGTCAGCCAGCAAGGAGGAGATTCAGAGGACGCGGGGCGGTGCTGCGCTCAGAAAATTGGACTCATATCAGGTTAATTTGCATATGGATCAAAACTTTTTTTAACACAATAAAAGCACAGAGAGCTATGGGGACTGTGTATTACGGATGTGCTAGCAGCCATCTAGCAGCCCATGTCCCCAGCTCTATGCACAAAATCCTGGTGACAGGTTCCCTTTAAGTCCGGTTTCTGCACTTTAGGTCCATTCTGGTGTCCTGATGGAGTGCCGTCGACTGCTATTCCCCTCCTGACACTCAGTAAAACTTATCTACAGTCGAAGAATTATTCCTGTTGCTGACTTCTCTTATGATGACCAAAGAATGATTTTCTCTGGTCCCTATGGCTTCCAGACATCTGCTTCCATGGTCAGTAGAGCTTAGGCTGCTCTGGCTGACATAGGCATGCATGAGCATGCCCCCTCTTACTTCTCTCCTGTCCAGACTTGACTCCAACTCGAACTAGAACTTTCTGGAACTTCTGCCCCTCCCTACTATTAGGAACAGGACTAGTCCACTTCTTCCCAGAGGGGGAGAATGGAATGGTGAGTTCCATTCTGTCTAAAGATGGCTCTGCCATTTACACTGCCACCTGCTGGTGAACCAAGCATATCACATGAACAAAACAGTTGCATAACAAGATTAGGAATGCACAGTGTGAAAGGATCTGGAAATAATTACAAAGATGGCATTTATGTTAGCCTATTAGAGACAGTAGCAGGGTGTAGGAATGGTAACACCACTCTGGGGTGTTACACACATGCCTCACAATAATACTAACCCCAGCATGCACCTAGTCCTCACATAATGGACAAAATGGGGTTAATGTGATATATACAGTGGGGTCATTTACTATTAATGCAAGGCATATGGACATCCAGACTGATGAAACCATGTGCCTCACATTAATAGTACAAACCGGATTCCAAAAAAGTTGGGACACTATACAAATCGTGAATAAAAAATGAATGCAATGATGTGGAGGTGCCAACTTCTAATATTTTATTCAGAATAGAACATAAATCATGGAACAAAAGTTTAAACTGAGAAAATGTACCATTTTAAGGGGAAAATATGTTGAATCAGAATTTCATGGTGTCAACAAATCCCCCAAAAGTTGGGACAAGGCCATTTTCACCACTGTGTGGCATCTCCCCTTCTTCTTACAACACTCAACAGACGTCTGGGGACCGAGGAGACCAGTTTTTCAAGTTTAGAAATAGGCATGCTCTCCCATTCTTGTCTAATACAGGCCTCTAACTGTTCAATCGTCTTGGGCCTTCTTTGTGGCACCTTCCTCTTTATGATGCGCCAAATGTTCTCTATAGGTGAAAGATCTGGACTGCAGACTGGCCATTTCAGTACCCGGATCCTTCTCCTACGCAGCCATGATGTTGTGATTGATGCAGAATGTGGTCTGGCATTATCTTGTTGAAAAATGCAGGGTCTTCCCTGAAAGAGATGACGTCTGGATGGGAGCATATGTTGTTCTAGAACCTGAATATATTTTTCTGCATTGATGGTGCCTTTCCAGACATGCAAGCTGCCCATGCCACACGCACTCATGCAACCCCATACCATCAGAGATGCAGGCTTCTGAACTGAGCGTTGATAACAACTTGGGTTGTCCTTGTCCTCTTTGGTCCGGATGACATGGCGTCCCAGATTTCCAAAAAGAACTTCGAATCGTGACTCGTCTGACCACAGAACAGTCTTCCATTTTGCCACACTCCATTTTAAATGATCCCTGGCCCAGTGAAAACGCCTGAGCTTGTGGATCTTGCTTAGAAATGCCTTCTTCTTTGCACTGTAGAGTTTCAGCTGGCAGCGGCGGATGGCACGGTGGATTGTGTTCACTGACAATGGTTTCTGGAAGTATTCCTGAGCCCATTCTGTGATTTCCTTTACAGTAGCATTCCTGTTTGTGGTGCAGTGTCGTTTAAGGGCCCAGAGATCACGGGCATCCAGTATGGTTTTACGGCCTTGACCCTTACGCACAGAGATTGTTCCAGATTCTCTGAATCTTCGGATGATGTTATGCACAGTTGATGATGATAGATGCAAAGTCTTTGCAATTTTTCGCTGGGTAACACCTTTCTGATATTGCTCCACTATCTTTCTGCGCAACATTGTGGGAATTGGTGATCCTCTACCCATCTTGGCTTCTGAGAGACACTGCCACTCTGAGAAGCTCTTTTTATACCCAATCATGTTGCCACTTGACCTAATTAGTGTTAATTGGTCTTCCAGCTCTTCGTTATGCTCAAATTTACATTTTCCAGCCTCTTATTGCTACTTGTCCCAACTTTTTGGGGATTTGTTGACACCGTGAAAATTGGAATCAACGTATTTTTCCTTTAAAATTATACATTTACTCAGATTAAACGTTTGATCTGTCATCTACGTTCTATTACAAATAAAATATTGACATTTGCCATCTCCACATCATTGCATTCAGTTTTTATTCACAATTTGTTTAGTGTCCCAACATTTTTGGAATCTGGTTTGTAGGTAATCCCATCATGTACCTCCTCAAATAATGGACAACAAGGGGTTAATGTGAAGTACATGGGGTCATTTATTATTAATGTGAGGCACATGGAGGTTCAAACTAATAAAACCATGTAACCCCAGCATGTACCTTCTCACATAATGGACAACATGGGGTTATTGTGAGGTACATGATGGAGTCATTTACTATTAATGCAAGGCACATTGAGGTCCAAACTGATGAAACCATGTGCCTCACATTAACGGCTTATGCACACGACCGTATTTTCTTTCTGTTTCTGTTTCGTTTTTTTACAGTCCCGTATGCGGAACCATTCACTTCAATGGGTCAGCAAGAAACAGAAGTGACTCCATGTGCATTCCGTTTCCATATGTTCGCATGGCCATTCCGCTACAAAATAGAACATGTCCTATTCTTGTTCATTTTGCAGACAAGCACAGGCATTGTTACAATGGATCCGCAAAAAAGAAAAACAGATGCAATACAGATGTCATCCTTTTTTTTGCGGATCCCTGTTTTACAGACCGCAAAATACATACAGTCGTGTGCATGAGCCCTAATATTAGGTAATCCCATCATCTACCTCCTCACATAATGGGTGACATTGGGTTAATATGAGGTAGTTGATGGGGTTAATTACTATTAATATGAGCTATACAAAAATGTATAAAACCATGTGCCTCACAGTAAGTAACCCCATCATTTACCTGACATTAACCCCATGTTGTGAGAAGGTAGTTGACGGGGTTACTAATAAAGTGAGGCATGTGATTTTATCAATTTATTATTAAGTAACCCCATCAAGAACTGCCTCATATAATGATAAACAATCGATAATTTGATAAAAATAAATAAAATAAAACACAAAAAATACTCACACATTAGCCTCATGTTTCCCGGCAACATAAGGTTAACGTTTGGGTACTTTTTGTGTTTTTTTTTTTTGCTTTTATTTGTGAGATATCAAATGATATTGAGTATCGCAAATCTTTTTCTTGGTATTGAAACAAAATTCTGGTATCTTGACCACTCTAGTTCTGACAATGAACTTTAAGTTTAACTGGGGCGCAGTAAGAAAATAAAAAAATACTGATCTGGACTCCATATCTGCAGTACTACTGATGTATTACTGCAGATAATTGTGTAAAATCGGGGTGACAGATTCCCTTTAATATCCAGCGGGTACTTCAGTGGTATCTATGGCTTCCTGAAGGGCCGGGAGTGTTGCTTAGTTAATAACCCAGAGTTGAGTCTTTCTTGAAAGAATGATAGTGTGTAATTGGTGGTTTACTGCAGTGTGGTTGTGTGATGGTTGTTCTATACGCAGTCCACAGCCCGATCTGTATTGGACATTATTGTCGTGGAACATATACTAGTAGAAGGAGCAGTAGGATTGCGGCACCTTCTTTTAGTTTGACATATTTCCTGTTTATCCAGTTTTAGTTAATAGCACCATTTCACCTACAGATGTAGCAGGGTTAGCACTCAAACTCTTAAAACAAATTTCTTAAATCATCCTGTTATCTTGAAACAAAAGCCGATGAAAAGCAATTGAAGGTGTTTGCTTAGTTTAGATAACACATCTCAGAAAGCATGAGTGTTAACTCTACTACATCGGTATCTACTTATACTGTACATGCTTTGTACAGCTTCTTTCACACTAACGTTACGTGTTCCAGCAGGCGGTCTTTGTCTGGGCCAATCCCAGCATATTAGCCGGTTAGGAGCCAGACCTCTGTCATTTCTCATTATAATCAATGGGGCCGACAGGCATTGCAGTAAAATCTGGCAATGCCACATTCAGAGTGCTCTGGCAGGCTGTTCTGTGCTGAAACTTAGAAAGCTAGTGTAAAGCTAGCCTAAAACAGCAGTCACCTGCTGGTCTGAGATTAGTGGTGTGATGCGACCAGTTTAAAAAAAAAGAACTTTTCATTTCTCACAATGCCCTGATTGTTAACACAGTACAATTACCAATTTATCAAACTTAAAGGGGTTGTCCGGGTTCAGAGCTGAACCCGGACATTCCCATATTTTCACCCCCTTGATGTTGGCATCGGAGCATCTCATGCTCCGATGCGCTCTCTTGCCCTGGGAGCGCAGGGCACGGGCTCTTTTGTTTTCAATAACACACTGCCGGGCGGAAACTTCCGCTCGGCAGTGTGTTCGGTGACGTCACCGGCTCTGAGGGGCGGCTTTAGCGCTGCCCTAGCTGTTTTACTGGCTAGGGCAGCTCTAAATACCGCCCATCAGTGCCAGTGACATCACCACATTTCCTGGCAGCCCCATGGAGAGCCCCGGTACGTCACCGGAACTCCTAAAAATGCCTTTCCCCTGCGCAATTTAGCGCAGGGCAAAGGAGAGCATGGGAGCATGAACTGCTCCAATGCTCAAGTCAGCGGGGCTGCCTGGGTGAAAATGAACCCGGACAACCCCTTTAACTCAGACGCCTGATTTGCTAATTCAATGCCCTTCTTATATTTTGGGGGATATTCTACATAAAGGGGTTGTCTGAATTAAAAACTTTATAAATCCTCTAAATGTGTTAAAGGGGTTATCTAACCCCTATAATTACCCCCCCCCCCCTTCCCCATGCCCGGGCCCCTCATATACATTATACTTACCTGCTCCCTGACCTAAGGTGTTGCTCCGGATCCTTGTACAGGAACAAGCCTCCCTAACGTCTCCCACAATGCTAGGGAGGCTTGTTCCCATCACAGCCTGTTAGCTGCTCGTCCCCGTCGCTGGTTATTTTGATCCGAGTGACGGTGAGATGTAATGGAGGCTGGTAGGGAGCAGGTAAGTATAAAGTATTGGGGGGGTCATTATAGGGGTTGGATAACCCCTTTTTAAAATAAAAAGCAAACATATGCTCGCCACTTAATGCCCCACCCATTGCAGCATGAGACCACTGAGCCCAGTGATTGGCTGCAGCTGTCATGTGCCATTTGCTGCTATGTCACCACTGCAGCCTGTAAACAGAGAAACATGTTCCTTTTATTTTAACACATTTAAAAGGGAATGTTTTCATGTCAGAGAACCCCTTTAAAAACACATAATCCTAACATTACCCACCCAGTAGGTAAGTGGTTTCTTTTTAATACCCCCTTAAACCTAAATTGCAACAGTTCAATAGCAATTAACCTTTTAGGGTCATAATATGTTATCACACATGCTAATGGCTTAGGTAAGCTCCGGGAGTCATTAGTAATATTTTATCACTAATAGTCAAATAGATACTTAAAAGGATTGATTATGGGTTAATTATGGGTAAAAATGATCAATTAAAGGCTTAAAGTTGCAGAAAATAAAAATAAACAAGCTATAACTGCCTTCATTGATCCCCTCCCTCTCCCATTCTGATGCTTACAGGCCGCCCCCTGGTCTATGTTTCCTGGTTTGTCTTGACACGCAGGAAATATCTGGAGATGCCTGCTCAGCCAATCACTGCCTGAGAAGGGTCACGGCTGCTGCCAGTGATTGGCTGAGCATGCTTCTCCAGGGATATCCTGCATGAAGAAACGGGACTAGGAAGCAGAGAGCATTGGAGAGCAGCTAAGGGTTGGAACAGGAGCAGTGACGGATTGATGAGGGCAAATATGGCTTCTTTCCCAATATATTTTTTTATCCCTTTCAGTTATTTGTCTTAATACATTTGGTATATAACAAGCATAGAGTGAATCTGGCTATTAGTACAGTGTCCGTGCAGAATAATGAATATTTAGTATCTATACTGTGGATTTTAATAATTAATATGAGTTAATAGCATTTTTCATGGGAATCACTAAAATAATTAAATGACCTCCTCCTCCTGGGTTCCTTCATCTGAACATCGCAGCTTTTAATATTAATGTCGCTCAGCATCTTTATCTGTAAACACTAGTTGCCCTCTTAACCTGATATGAATTTGTCATTTACCCACATTATATACACTGTTATAATTATATTAAAAACAGGGACATTTTTTGGGTAGCCGCATAAACAAAATGTCTAGCAAGACGTTTCACAAGTTTTTGAGGCCTGTTTCAGCTATGGCAGTTTAATCAATATTTCAAGTAAATGATCTATGGAACGTATTCTAAGCTCTATATGAAATGATCAATGATATTGCTTTTTGTTAGTGAAGGTGAGTATAATCACTTACAGCTCATGTACCTACCACTGACCTATATTTAAAGGCTTTGTCTCACTTCAGTAAGTTGCATTTATCATATAGAGAAAGTTAATACAAGCCACTTACTAATGTATTGTTAATATCTATATTGCTTCCTTTGCTGGCTGGATTCATTTTTCTATCACATTATACGCTGCTTGTTTCCATGGTTACAGACCACCCTGCAATATAATATATATGCTGCTTGTCTCCATGGTTACAGACCACCCTGCAATATATCAGTGGTAGTCGTGCTTGCACAATATAGGAAAAAGCGTCAGCCTCTCTGGTGGCCGGGACCATGGGAGCGCACATAGGCTAGTGCTTTTTCCTATATTGTGCGAGCACAACCACCACAGATGGATTGCAGGGTGGTCTGTAAGCATAGAAACGAGCAGTGTATAATGTGATAGAAAAATGAATCCCGCCAGCAAAGGAGTCAATATGGACAATCACAATACATTAGTAAGTGCCTTGTAATAACTTTCTCTACATGATAAATGCCACTTACTGAAGTGACACAACCCCGTTAATGTATATGCCATTATACATTCATGAACCTCTTATGCTAAGAATTGCATTTATAATGTTCTCTGTTCTAAAGCAACCTGGAAATTCCTTACAGAATCAAAGCATATAGTAATACGATATGATTGTCCATAATGGCTGACCACTGTATTGCATTATTCATGTGGTCAGCCTAATCAAGGAACAAATTTACCCCAAACAGCATGAAAAACTGTAAAATGTAGCTCAGTATATGGAAAGCACTGCATGTGGTGCAATTCTTAACCCTTTCCAGACATGTATGGCAGATGTCGAGTCTCAGTTCAGATCAAGAGTTTTACAGGGCTGACACCCACTGGCAGTATCTGTAATTGGAGAGAATGCCAATCACATACATTTATCCCCTACAATGGTATGGTTAGTTGAGACCACAATATCTAAGAAATAATTTACCAAGAGTGGGCTGCTATCTCATAGTTGCCAAAAGTCCCACATTTGCAGAGACTATCCCTGATTTTCAGAGATAGTCCCTGCAAATTTAGGCTGTATCACATTGTTAGGGGCATTCCAGGGGGCACCTATTTACTGCATTTATTAACAGAAAACAAAAAATAAATAAAAATAATATATTAGATATATATATTGAATAAAAAGTGATCAATAAAAACACAGATTTCCCCACAAAAATATTTTACATAGCTCTGTAAACAGAAATATAAAAAAACTTATGGTTGTCAAAATATGTGATGCAAAGATTTTTTTTATATATATATATATATATATATATATATACACAGTATATTAAAAGAGCATATACATTTGGTATTTCTGAAATGTACTGACCTGCAGAATAAAGATAATGTGTTATTTTTATCGTACAGTAAACACTGTAAAAACAGAACCCATAAAACAATGGTGGAATTGCATTTTTTTCTAATTTCTTCCTTATTCAGAGTATCTTTAAAGCTTCCTACTACCTTGTCTGGAACATTAAATGGTACCATTGGAAAGTACAACTTGTTCCGCAAAAACAAGTCCTCATTGGTGGGGGTGGGGGGGTCAGGAACTGCTATTGCAGTGTGCCCTGTGCGGCGTGGTTCCCAGCCTCCTCCCCCTTGGGTGCGGATGTGTGGTATCTTAGGGATGGGAATGAGCTGGCCTGGTTGATATTGCGAGGTCTGGTCACGTGTCCGAGCTTTCGGACGGGATCACACGTCATATCGCTGGATTTTGCCTCCATTCCATGAGACGCCATCCATAGCCACACATTACTATGGTATATTTCCTCTAGACCACAGGTGAATGTTTTACTGATAATGTAGAAGGAGGGATTATATGTATTTTATAGGGTATATATAGCATGGGTTTAGTTCAGATGTCTATGCCCCCAGAGGTAGCAAGGCGAAACGTACGTCTGGGTTTTTCTGCCCCCCCCCCCCCCCCCCCCCCAGCTTCTGGTCTGTATGTCTGCAGTTTGTTTAAACTGATGATCTATCCTCTGGATCTGATCGGCAGGGGTCCGACACCCAGGACCCCTGCCGATCAGCTATTTGAGAAGGCAGCGGCGCTCCAGGAGCGCCATGGCCTTCTCACTGTTTACCGCAGGCCCAGTGACGTCACGACTAGTATCAACTGGCCTGGGCGCGGCTAAGCTCCATTCAAGTGAACAGAGCTTAGCCGCGCCCAGGCTAGTTGATACTAGTCGTGACGTCACTGGGCCAGCGGTAAACAGTGATAAGGCCGCGGCGCTATTGCCAATGCCGCTGCCTTCTCAAACAGCTGATCGGCGGGGGTCCTGGGTGTCAGACCCCTGCCGATCAGATGCTGATGATCTATCCAGAGGATAGATCATCAGTTTAAACAAACTGCAGAACCCCTTTAACTAGGGATGATTTCTAGATCTGTTGACTATTATGGTAGCAGTCTGGTCTGATTATTTCCCTATTATATACTGTATATTGATACTCATGACAACATAATAAAGTGTTGGGGAATAGATTTAAACACCACTTCTCAGTTACCATGGCACTGGTGTTGGTGAGTGACTCAGCTCATATTTCTGTATTACTGATTGAATATTCAATATACTACTAACTATTGTAACGGTCACGTCCACACACACACAGGGGGAAGGGTAGTGACCACTGCGCTCCACCCTCACCCCTGGCCCTGCCTACTTGCCTCACGAGTCCTGATGACAGGGGACAACTGGACGGCAGTCCCTAACTTAGGATACGTGCAGGGAAGACAGACAAGACAATATACGGAACATGAACGGACCGGGTCAGAACCAAGAGAGCTACGCAGTACAACGGATAAAGCAAAGAATGGTCAGGAGAAGCCGGGGTCAAATACCAGGAGAGTAGAGAAGTACAAGAGGAGTCCTAAGAGAGTAGTCAGGTGGGAGCCGAGGTCACAATACCACGATGTATGCGCAGTACAGGAGGAGCAGGCAAAGGATCGTCAGGGAACAGGATCAGGTAAATATTCAGTAGTCCAACAAATAGCCAGGAACCTAGAAATTAACAGGCAACCTGTAGCCAGCAGGCTGCCTGTATTTATAGTGGGGAGTGAGGGTCATGTGACGTGGCCAGCGTCACATGACCGACAGACCAACCAGTCGAGCACCGAGTGATCAGCTCGGCGCTCAAGGCAGACTAGGAGCAGGGAGCCACCCAGCTAGTAAAGCCGCCCTGGGAATGAGGTCAAACACAGAACCTCATTCCAAAAGCTAAGCAACAGTTCTGCGGGCAATGGGGGACCGAGTGCACCTTCGGAACCCCGTGACAACTATATATTTTTAAGTGAGAGAGATTAATACATGTGGACCTAGAGCTCGGTGGGGCTATCATTCTCACAGGGTCCATCTAACGAATTTCTTAATTTGTTTCATCATTATACATTTTCATCTTTTAACCCATTAAAGGGGTTAACCCTATAAGTATGCAGTCCTTTAAGGATGTTGGCAAACTTGGTAGTTAATGACACAGCAGTTTTTTTATATTTCACATTTTGAAAGCTGTAACTCTTTGTTTCTCTTGACCTAGCTATATAAGGCCTTGTTTTTTGCGAGACAAGTGGTATTTTTTAATGGTCCCACTTTAGGGTACATACTGCATAATGTATTGGTAAACTATATTTATGTTTGGTGGTGGCATTGTGCAAAACACAGCAATACAACCTTTGTATTTTGTGCTTTGTTTTTAATATGTTCACTTTGCATTATAAATGACACAATAAGGCCTCCTGCACAGAAACGTTTATTTTTTTTTCGTTTTACGTTACGTATACGGAACCATTCATTTCAATGGATCCGCAAAAAAACAGAAGGTATGCCTTCCGTTTCCGTATATTTCCGCTCCGTTTCAAACATAGAACATGTCCTATTATTGCCCGCAAATCATGTTCCGTAGCTCCATTCAAGTCAATGGGTCCGCAAAAAAACGGAATGCATACGGAATGCATCAGTATGTCTTCCGTATCCGTTCCGTTTTTGTAGAACCATCTATTGAAAATGTTATGCCCAGCCCAATTTTATAATGTACTTTCTGTTTAAACATTATTGTATCCTTCCATTTCCGTTTGCGATCCGCAAAAAATGGATCACAAACGGAAACCAAATGGAAAAACAGAATGGCAAAACAGAACGGAAAACGGAAACACTACTGAAACTGAAAAACTGATCCGTTTAAAACGGACCGCAAAGCAATACGGTCGTGTGCAGGATGCCTAACTTTAATCAGTGGCTTTTAATGATAACAACAATGCCAAATTTAGATAGTTTTATATTCAAAAACCCATAGAATTATTATTTTTCTGTCAATGCAGCTGTATGAGGACAGCTTGCAGTCTTCATTGATACTGTTTGGATACATACATCTTTTTAATCACTTTTTAAGCCGATTTTTAGTTGGCAAAAATATAAATTGTGATTATTTTTCTTCTTCAGTTTACTGTACAGGATAAATAATGCTTTTCTGTATCATTATGGATGTATCATTATTAATGTTGAGCGAACTTATGTTTTTAAGTTCAGCGTACAAAGTTTGGGTTATCTAAGAATTCCGTTATGGATTGCGCTACCACGGACTATAAGTTATGGTTTTGTGGTAGCAGATTCCATAACAGAATTCTTAGATAACCTGAAGCTGAAATTTGTACGCCGAACTTGAAAACACAAGTTCGTTCAACACTAATCATTATTTAATGGGTCATTATGGGTGCAGCAATAATATATATATATATATATATATATATATATATATATATATATATAAAATAGAGCAGCACTCCGGTATGGTGAAAAAAGAAAACTGTTTATTCACCCAGTGGTGACGCGACATTTCGGCTCCAACATGAAGCCTTTCTACAATCCCCGAACTCCATCATATGACTATTTTCAGTGTCAACTATACATCGCCTACAGTGCTATATATTTTCAGTCTCCTGAGTATGAATGGGTTGAGAAGATCCCTCACTGTTACGAGGTCAATGGGGTAGATAACATATGGGGAAGCTGCTGTGTTGGCTTTGCCCATGTGAGGTCCCCTGTATATGTGTCAACTGTTGGTGCCTGACGGCGCTTGCATTTGGACACAGTAGATCTGAATAGTAACGATTCGTTTGTGGTATGCATGCACATTACATTGGTCAATGGTCGGCACAGGTCATGACGCGGTTTCTTATGCGCCTGACCTGGCTTTACCTTTTCCAAGATGGTGGTTTGAGCAGGAGTACTGGGCGCTTGCGAGCATTAATCTATTGCGAGGCTTTGTTATGACACTGATGTGACGTGCTTACCCAGCCATGCACGTACTTTGTTTTCGGATGACGCAAATGCGTCCGGGTCTTTGGCGCATGCGCACTTGACCGCACATGTGTTGATCTGTCGGATTACGTATTCATTGGACGCATGCGCATCCAAGATTCTTAGATGCTGACTTTGGCAATGGAGTCACATCTGGAATTTGTAAGTTGCTTGATTATGTGCTTGTATCCATGTCCATAGTCATGTGACCTGGCCACTCCCCATGATAGAAGTGTGGTAGTAGCTTCTCATTTTAACCAGTTGTTATCTGGGTTATTGCACAAGTGCACTTTATATACATGAATTTTGTATTTATTCACATAATGTATTATGATATACAATTGTATCACGGTTCTATCTTATGATTATGCACTGTGTTCACCAGACTTACATATGTACACGTATATATTTCACTTCATTTTTTCATATGTCACTTGTACAGGCATGGGTTAATGCTAATTATGTTTGATGATGTAATTTCCTCACACTATAAGTATGTTCAGTTTGCATTGTTACATTGCTTGAGAAAGGCTTCATGTTGGAGCCGAAACGTCGCGTCACCACTGGGTGAAAAAACAGTTTTCTTTTGTCACTATACCGGAATGCTGCTCTATTTTTTATTTTTATTATCCTGGGACACTTTTCCTATTGGAGCTTGCACCCAATCTTCAAATTCAAATGTTGGTGCTGCCATTCATTGCATTTATATATACAGTACAGACCAAAAGTTTGGACACACCTTCTCATTCAAAGAGTTTTCTTTATTTTCATGACTATGAAAATTGTAGATTCACACTGAAGGCATCAAAACTATGAATTAACACATGTGGAATTATATACATAACAAACAAGTGTGAAACAACTGAAAATATGTCATATTCTAGGTTCTTCAAAGTAGCCACCTTTTGCTTTAATTACTGCTTTGCACACTCTTGGCATTCTCTTGATGAGCTTCAAGAGGTAGTCCCCTGAAATGTTTTTCACTTCATAGGTGTGCCCTGTCAGGTTTAATAAGTGGGATTTCTTGCCTTATAAATGGGGTTGGAACCATCAGTTGCGTTGAGGAGAAGTCAGGTGGATACACAGCTGATAGTCCTACTGAATAGACTGTTAGAATTTGTATTATGGCAAGAAAAAAGCAGTGGCCATCATTACTTTAAGAAATGAAGGTCAGTCAGTCAGCCGAAAAATTGGGAAAACTTTGAAAGTAAGGGCTATTTGACCATGAAGGAGAGTGATGGGGTGCTGCGCCAGATGACCTGGCCTCCACAGTCACCGAACCTGAACCCAATCGAGATGGTTTGGGGTGAGCTGGACCGCAGAGTGAAGGCAAAAGGGCCAACAAGTGCTAAGCATCTCTGGGAACTCCTTCAAGACTGTTGGAAGCCCATTTCAGGGGACTACCTCTTGACAACCTCTTGAAGCTCATCAAGAGAATGCCAAGAGTGTGCAAAGCAGTAATCAAAGCAAAAGGTGGCTACTTTGAAGAACCTAGAATATGACATATTTTCAGTTGTTTCACACTTGTTTGTTATGTATATAATTCCACATGTGTTAATTCATAGTTTTGATACCTTCATAGTCATGAAAATAAAGAAAACTCTTTGAATGAGAAGGTGTGTCCAAACTTTTGATTCTTGTTTTATTTGCATTTTATTACAAACTTTTTTACTCCTACTAGGGATCTAGGGATGTTGAACATGTGATCTCCTGATCACTTTAATAATAAACTGCAACACTTCTGTATTGCAGCATAAAATTTACAAGACTAATAGACTTCTGTACATGGCAGACCCAGGGGCCCGCAGCTGCCACACTAACCCACCAGCACCCTGGAATTATGTCGTGAAGGGGAGTGATGGTGTTAAAGTCCAACTCATTTTGATGCAATGGTCAGTATTGACTGTGACATCTAAAAAGTTAAAGGGGCTGTCCAGCAAAAAAGTGATGATTACTTACTTGACAGATAAAGTGCCTCTACTCCAGTTCTCCTGACCAGAATCTGTTTACCTGGCTGCATCAGTGATGTCACATGAACAACACTACAGTTTCATAGCCAATCACTAGTCTCTTTGGCACTGATGCAGCCAGGTAAATAACTCCTTCCCGAGAGATCAAGAGTGGCTGTGCAGGATCTGCCAGGTAAATAACTATAACTTCTTAATTATAGGTGGATTACCTCTGTTTTCCAGTTATATCCTGAAACTGGACAACCCCTACATGGCATGGGTCTGCCATGTACAGAAGTCTATTAGGCTCTGTCTTGTAAATGTTATGCTGCAATACAGAAGTGTTGCAGTTTATTATTAAAGTGATCAGGAGATCACATGTTCAACATCCCTAGATCCCTAGTAGGAGTAAAAAAGTTTTGTAATAAAATGCAGCCAGGATCAGAGTTATCTTTGATTCTAGTGAGGGGCCTACACAGACCTCACAGGGCCCCAGAGGAAAATTTACTATGGAAACCCGCCCCAACCAGTTTTTTAATATCCATGCGTCAATCACTTTCAGGCAATGCAAGCCACAGTGCCCCAGTTTTCTGATGAATTTACATTTCTGGAAGAAATTTTTATGAAAAAAATTGCAATAAAAATTATTGCCCTTCACTTCATCCACTTATTCCGACATGTATGGCAGAAAAAGTGGAACAGGTGCTTCACAACTATGGAGCTCATTCTGAGCAATATATTTCATACTATATACACTGATAAATCTGCTTCTCCTCCATTACAAAGCTGTGTGCCTGAAGCCCCCGCTAGGGGAAGCTCAGTGCATAGGATTGCATATACTTACCACTGATCTCTTTGCACTGAGCTCCACCTAGTGGCCACCACATGAAAAAATATTGTTTTCTTGCCTGGAGAAAAGTTTAGCATTGGGCCCTCATTCCCCGGGGCCCGTAGCAGACACGTGGTCTGTCTACATTAAAGGTACTCCACTGATTCTAGCTATTAGAGATGTCAGCTGTACAATACAGCTGGCACCTGCAAGTGATGGCACAGGCACAACTCTTGTCCCAATGATATCACTGTGCTATAGCTTTCCAGACTAAAACTCCATTGTATGTTCCGCAAGCAACCTGGGTGAAATGCACCTGTGATGTCACGACAGCTCATTGCTTTTTATCTGCTGGATAATACTTGTGATGTCATAGCAACTTTACTGACTGAACAACACATGTATGATGTCACAGCTTTTATCTAATGGAAGCAAAGATGTAGGGTCACAATCACTTACTAAAACCCACTTGTGATGCCACATCTGCCTACCAAATTCCAACACTTATAGTTTACTCAGGGAAAAGGCACCAACAGTAGGGGGCCCCTGTAATTTCTCTCTGCTAATTTGATGACAGGCGATTGCTACATGAAGACCACACATCCATTTTTTTGTTGGTACCATGGGTACACACAACTTTTTAATTGTTTTGTATTCCATAATTGTGAGACAGAATGACCAATAAATAATTCTGCCATTGCATTTTTTACAGCATTCTCTGTGCTGATTTAATTATATGATATTATATATGCAGTATTTCTGCCTATTAGAGCAGGAGCCAGGTTATCATTATATAGCCAAGCAACCACTGGACAAGTTTGCTGGGTTTCTACTGCAGCACCATAAAAATGTTTCATATGCATCTCAATAAAGCCTCTTAGTGACCATAAAAATAATTAATAAATGTATTCGCCTCACCGGACCTGTGATGGGAAGTATACTGACTTGATCCCTGCCTCTCGGTTCTGTCCCAGGTTGTCTTCACTGTCATTCAATCCTTACATGTAAACTTCCGGCACAGATGAGGTAACAAGCCTGTGACCCAGCAGTGACTCTTATTTTCACAGGTCCAGCTGAAGGAGGTGAAATAAAAAAAATACCATTGTCGTAGCTATACTTAAGCGTTTTTTATACTTGCCATTGTTCTCATAGGTAGAGCCACTCCAATATAATTCCAGGCTTATCCATAATTTTAAATATGACATTAGAAGTACAGTATATTTAATTTAAATATGATATTAGAAAAATATTTCCTTTTCATTAAGAATATGTCATCATCCCCCCACCCACCCATAAAGACCATGTTTGGTTGACAAGGGGAGCGTGTGATCAAAACTTTACCATAGTCACAGATCAATGGAAAAATAAAGCCTGTGCCTGGATAATTTAGTTGTCTTCTCAGCGTTTTTCCATAATTGTGTTTCAGCTTTAAAAAAAACTGCTCATGTAGAATATTTTCCACTTTAATATTAGAAACAACACCTCATAAAATCTGCACGAAGCAATGTGTACGCAGTGTAAATGTCCCCCCAGTATTTGGTCATTTTAGTTGCTGAAGCTAAACTACTTGTATCCACAGGGATTATTATTAGATGCTCCATCTGCTGCTTAAGTTGTCTACCTAATCTGCATAAAGATGCCTCATTATAGTGTGGCTTTATGCAAGGTTCACATTAATAAGACTTTATTATACAGCTGCTATGTGTCCAGCACTGATCTTTAATATAAACTTACATAAAATGGTAATTAGTCATGCCTATCTCGCCATCTCTGTCACCGGCAATGCAAATAGATTGTTGTTCACTTCTAATAGATCTTGTGAAATCGTCTGCTAGAACAACTATGAGGCATCCCTAGAATTCATCCCTGAGAATCGATCTATATGGAGCAATGCTGCTCCATTGATGTCAGTGAGAGCAGTACTGCAGTTAGCGGCTCAGTGCACTACACAAAGGACAGAGCTGTATAATTCCACCGTCTGTTTCCCACGTTGGAGTTATTGCCAAACAGTTGATCGGCAAGAGTGAGGGTGTTGGACAACTGCCAGTCTGTTATTGATGACCTATCCTAATGATAGGACATTAATGGTTAAAAGAGTTTTCCAAGTCTTTACAACTGATGGCCTATACTCAGGATAGGTCATTAGTATCTGAACGGTTAAGGTCCGATAGGTCATCAGTTGTAAAGTCTCAGAAAACTCTTTTAAATCCTGGAGAACCTCATTTTAATAAAAACTCTTCTGGACTGCTGTACCTTCTGGGTTGCTTGAATGTTGACACCTTTGGACAACATGGACTGGGCTAGCACTATACTCTCAACTCTATGAGGCCGTTCACATGTAGGATTTGGCCTAGAAATTTGGGCGCATATAGTTCTTTTCAATGGGAGGCAGTGCTGCAGTTTGCAGCCCGATGGTTATAAGTAGGGATGAGCGAACCCGAACTGTATAGTTTGGGTTCGTACCGAATTTTGGGGTGTCCGTGACACGGACCCGAAACCGAACATTTTCGTAAAAGTCCGGGTTCGGGTCCGGTGTTCGGCGCTTTCTTGGCGCTTTTTTGCAGCTGCGACGTTAGGGCGAGATTAGGCAGATTAACTCCTCCAAAAGACTTCATTCTGTGATCGATCTGCAGCTGTGGATCATTGAAGTGCTATTATTGACTTGCTCACTTTTTTGAGGCTGCCCAGAGCGTTTTTAGATCACTTTTTTTCTGGGGTGATCGGCGGCCATTTTGTGACTTGTGGTGCGCCAGCACGAGCTATCACCAAGTGTATTTAACCATCGATAGTGTGGTTATTTTGTGCTATATCTTACATCAGCTGCAGGCTGAGCCTGTGTCACCGAAGTGCATTTAACCATCAACAGTCTGGTTATTTTTTGGCCATATACTACATCAGCTGCAGGCTGAGCCTGTGTCACCCAAGTGCATTTAACCATCAACAGTCTGATTATTTTTTGGCCATATACTACATCAGCTGCAGGCTGAGCCTGTGTCACCCAAGTGTATTTAACCATCGATAGTGTGGTTATTTTGTGCTATATCCTACATCAGCTGCAGGCTGAGCCTGTGTCACCCAAGTGCATTTAACCATCAACAGTCTGGTTATTTTTTGGCCATATACTACATCAGCTGCAGGCTGAGCCGGTGTCACCCAAGTGTATTTAACCATCGATAGTGTGGTTATTTTGTGCTATATCCTACATCAGCTGCAGGCTGAGCCTGTGTCACCCAAGTGCATTTAACCATCAACAGTCTGATTATTTTTTGGCCATATACTACATCTGGTGCAGGCTGAGCCTGTGTCACCCAAGTGCATTTAACCATCAACAGTGTGGTTATTTTTTGGTCATATATTACATCAGGGGCAAGTTGAGCCTGTCACCCAGTGCCTAAAAAATAGACCTGACATTTCTATTCAACCAAATCTGTACTGTTTTAGCTGGTCAAGTTATTTGTATTGACCGTAAAAGCAGACTTTTTGTTCTGGGTTGAAAAAGCATTCCCAAATTTCCCATTCTTAAAATAACTAGTTTCTGGTATTTGAGGCCTACTTGAAATCTATCCCAAAAAGAAAATCTTACAGTGAAGGTATTGATAGTGTCATTCAGAAAAACCTAAGACACACGCTAGCGTGCTGATAGAAGTGTCATTCTGTGATTAAACCTATACCTGTCACACAGCGCAAAAAAAAACAGGTCTCACATCTCTATTCAACCAAATCTGCACTGTTTTTGCTGGTCAAGATATTTGTAGTGACCGTAAAAGCAGACTTTTTGTTCTGGGTTGAAAAAGCATTCCCAAATTTCCCATTCTCAAAATAACTAGTTTCTGGTATTTGAGGCCTACTTGAAATCTATCCCAAAAAGAAAATCTTACATTGAAGGTATTGATAGTGTCATTCTGAAAAACCTAAGACACACGCTAGCGTGCTGATAGAAGTGTCATTCTGTGATTAAACCTATACCTGTCACACAGCGCAAAAAAAAACAGGTCTCACATCTCTATTCAACCAAATCTGCACTGTTTTTGCTGGTCAAGTTATTTGTAGTGACCGTAAAAGCAGACTTTTTGTTCTGGGTTGAAAAAGCATTCCCAAATTTGCCATTCTCAAAATTGTGGTGAACGGGAACAATGAGGAAAACATCTAAAAAGGGACGCGGACGTGGACATGGTCGTGGTGGTGTTAGTGGACCCTCTGGTGCTGGGAGAGGACGTGGCCGTTCTGCCACAGCCACACGTCCTAGTGAACCAACTACCTCAGGTCCCAGTAGCCAGCAGAATTTACAGCGATATTTGGTGGGGCCCAATGCCGTTCTAAGGATGGTAAGGCCTGAGCAGGTACAGGCATTAGTCAATTGGGTGGCCGACAGTGGATCCAGCACGTTCACATTATCTCCCACCCAGTCTTCTGCAGAAAGCGCACAGATGGCGCATGAAAACCAAGCCCATCGGTCTGTCACATCACCCCCATGCATATCAGGGAAACTGTCTGAGCCTCAAGTTATGCAGCAGTCTCTTATGCTGTTTGAAGACTCTGCTGCCAGGGTTTCCCAAGGGCATCCACCTAGCCCTTCCCCAGGGGTGGAAGAGATAGAATGCACTAACGCACAACCACTTATTTTTCCTGATGATGAGGACATGGGAATATCACCTCAGCACGTCTCTGATGATGACGAAACACAGGTGCCAACTGCTGCGTCTTTCTGCAGTGTGCAGACTGAACAGGAGGTCAGGGATCAAGACTGGGGGGAAGACGATGCAGGGGACGATGAGGTCCTAGACCCCACATGGAATGAAGGTCGTGCCACTGACTTTCACAGTTCGGAGGAAGAGGCAGTGGTGAGACCGAGCCAACAGCGTAGCAAAAGAGGGAGCAGTGGACAAAATCAGAACACCCGCCGCCAAGAGACTCCGCCTGCTACTGACCGCCGCCATCTGGGACCGAGCATCCCAAAGGCAGCTTCAAGGAGTTCCCTGGCATGGCACTTCTTCAAACAATGTGCTGACGACAAGACCCGAGTGGTTTGCACGCTGTGCCATCAGAGCCTGAAGCGAGGCATTAACGTTCTGAACCTTAGCACAACCTGCATGACCAGGCACCTGCATGCAAAGCATGAACTGCAGTGGAGTAAACACCTTAAAAACAAGGAAGTCACTCAGGCTCCCCCTGCTACCTCTTCTGCTGCTGCCGCCGCCTCGGCCTCTTCTGCTGCTGCTGCCGCCGCCTCGGCCTCTTCCTCCGCCTCTGGAGGAACGTTGGCACCTGCCGCCCAGCAAACATGGGATGTACCACCAACACCACCACCTGCGTCACCAAGCATCTCAACCATGTCACACGGCAGCGTTCAGCTCTCCATCTCACAAACATTTGAGAGAAAGCGTAAATTCCCACCTAGCCACCCTCGATCCCTGGCCCTGAATGCCAGCATTTCTAAACTACTGGCCTATGAAATGCTGTCATTTAGGCTGGTGGACACACACAGCTTCAAACAGCTCATGTCACTTGCTGTCCCACAGTATGTTGTTCCCAGCCGCCACTACTTCTCCAAGAGAGCCGTGCCTTCCCTGCACAAACAAGTGTCCGATAAAATCAAGTGTGCACTGCGCAACGCCATCTGTGGCAAGGTCCACCTAACCACAGATACGTGGACCAGTAAGCACGGCCAGGGACGCTATATCTCCCTAACTGCACACTGGGTAAATGTAGTGGCGGCTGGGCCCCAGGCGGAGAGCTGTTTGGCGCACGTCCTTCCGCCGCCAAGGATCGCAGGGCAACATTCTTTGCCTCCTGTCTCCTCCTCCTCCTACTCAGCTTCCTCCTCCTCTTCTTCCACCTGCTCATCCAGTCAGCCACACACCTTCACCACCAACTTCAGCACAGCACGGGGTAAACGTCAGCAGGCCATTCTGAAACTCATATGTTTGGGGGACAGGCCCCACACCGCACAGGAGTTGTGGCGGGGTATAGAACAACAGACCGACGAGTGGTTGCTGCCGGTGAGCCTCAAGCCCGGCCTGGTGCTGTGCGATAATAGGCGAAATCTCGTTGCAGCTCTGGGACTAGCCGGTTTGACGCACATCCTTTGCTTGGCGCATGTGCTGAATTTGGTGGTGCAGAAGTTCATTCGCAACTACCGCGACATGTAAGAGCTGCTGCATAAAGTGCGGGCCGTCTGTTCGCGCTTCCGGCGTTCACACCCTTCCGCTGCTCGCCTGTCTGCGCTACAGCGTAACTTCGGCCTTCCCGCTCACCGCCTCATATGCGACGTGCCCACCAGGTGGAACTCCACCTTGCATATGCTGGACAAACTGTGCGAGCAGCAGCAGGCCATAGTGGAGTTTCAGCTGCAGCACGCACGGGTCAGTCGCACTGTGGTTCAGACCCACTACACCACCAATGACTGGGCCTCCATGCGAGACCTGTGTGCCCTGTTGCGCTGTTTCGAGTACTCCACCAACATGGCCAGTGGCGATGACGCCGTTATCAGCGTTACAATACCACTTCTATGTCTCCTTGAGAAAACACTTAGGGCGATGATGGAAGAGGAGGTGGCCCAGGAGGAAGAGGGGTCATTTTTAGCACTTTCAGGCCAGTCTCTTCGAAGTGACTCAGAGGGAGGCTTTTTGCAACACCAGAGGCCAGGTACAAATGTGGCCAGACAGGGCCCACTACTGGAGGACGAGGAGGACGAGGATGAGGAGGAGGTGGAGGAGGATGAGGATGAAGCATGTTCACAGCGGGGTTGCACCCAAAGCAGCTCGGGCCCATCACTGGTGCGTGGCTGGGGGGAAACACAGGACGATGACGATACGCCTCCCACAGAGGACAGCTTGTCCTTACCTCTGGGCAGCCTGGCACACATGAGCGACTACATGCTGCAGTGCCTGCGCAACGACAGCAGAGTTGCCCACATTTTAACGTGTGCGGACTACTGGGTTGCCACCCTGCTGGATCCCCGGTACAAAGACAATGTGCCCACCTTACTTCCTACACTGGAGCGTGATAGGAAGATGCGCGAGTACAAGCGCACGTTGGTAGACGCGCTACTGAGAGCATTCCCAAATGTCACAGGGGAACCAGTGGAAGCCCAAGGCGGAGGCAGAGGAGGAGCAAGAGGTCGCCAACGCAGCTGTGTCACGCCCAGCTCCTCTGAGGGCAGGGTTAGCATGGCAGAGATGTGGAAAAGTTTTGCCAACACGCCACAGCTAAGTGCACCACCACCTGATACGGAACGTGTTAGCAGGAGGCAACATTTCACTAACATGGTGGAACAGTACCTGTGCACACCCCTCCACGTACTGACTGATTGTTCGGCCCCATTCAACTTCTGGGTCTCCAAATTGTCCACGTGGCCAGAGCTAGCCTTTTATGCCTTGGAGGTGCTGGCCTGCCCGGCGGCCAGCGTTTTGTCTGAACGTGTATTCAGCACGGCAGGGGGCGTCATTACAGACAAACGCAGCCGCCTGTCTACAGCCAATGTGGACAAGCTGACGTTCATAAAAATGAACCAGGCATGGATCCCACAGGACCTGTCCATCCCTTGTGCAGATTAGATATTAACTACCTCCCCTTAACAATATATTATTCTACTACAGGGCACTTCCTCATTCAATACTATTTTTAATTTCATTTTACCATTATATTGCGGGGCAACCCAAAGTTGAATGAACCTCTCCTCTGTCTGGGTGCCGGGGCCTAAATGTGTGACAGTGGCCTGTTCCAGTGGTGGGTGACGTGAAGCCTGATTCTCTGCTATGACATGAATACAGATTCTGCGCTGACATAAGGCCAGATTCTCTGTTACGGGACCTCTCTCCTCTGCCTGGGTGCCTGGACCTAAATGTGTGACAGTGGCCTGTTCCAGTGGTGGGTGACGTGAAGCCTGATTCTCTGCTATGACATGAAGACAGATTCTGCGCTGACATAAGGCCAGATTCTCTGTTACGGGACCGCTCTCCTCTGTCTGGGTGCCGGGGCCTAAATGTGTGACAGTGGCCTGTTCCAGTGGTGGGTGACGTGAAGCCTGATTCTCTGCTATGACATGAATACAGATTCTGCGCTGACATAAGGCCAGATTCTCTGTTACGGGACCTCTCTCCTCTGCCTGGGTGCCTGGGCCTAAATGTGTGACAGTGGCCTGTTCCAGTGGTGGGTGACGTGAAGCCTGATTCTCTGCTATGACATGAAGACAGATTCTGCGCTGACATAAGGCCAGATTCTCTGTTACGGGACCGCTCTCCTCTGTCTGGGTGCCGGGGCCTAAATGTGTGACAGTGGCCTGTTCCAGTGGTGGGTGACGTGAAGCCTGATTCTCTGCTATGACATGAAGACAGATTCTGCGCTGACATAAGGCCAGATTCTCTGTTACGGGACCGCTCTCCTCTGTCTGGGTGTCGGGGCCTAAATGTGTGACAGTGGCCTGTTCCAGTGGTGGGTGACGTGAAGCCTGATTCTCTGCTATGACATGAAGACAGATTCTGCGCTGACATAAGGCCAGATTCTCTGTTACGGGACCGCTCTCCTCTGTCTGGGTGCCAGGGCCTAAATGTGTGACAGTGGCCTGTTCCAGTGGTGGGTGACGTGAAGCCTGATTCTCTGCTATGACATGAAGACTGATTCTGTGCTGACATGAAGCCAGATTCTCTGCTATGGCATGAAGAGACTGATTCTGTGCTGACATGAAGCCAGATTCTTTGCTATGGCATGAAGAGACTGATTCTCTGCTGACGTGAAGCCAGATTCTCTGCTATGGGACCTCTGTCCAATTGATATTGGTTCGTTTTTATTTTTTTAATTTTTATTTTAATTCATTTCCCTATCCACATTTGTTTGCAGGGGATTTACCTACATGTTGCTGCCTTTTGCATCCCTCTAGCTCTTTCCTTGGCTGTTTTACAGCCTTTTTAGTGCCCAAAAGTTTGGGTCCCCATTGACTTCAATGGGGTTCGGGTTCGGGACGAAGTTCGGTTCGGGTTCGGATCCCGAACCCGAACATTTACGGGAAGTTCGGCCGAACTTCTCGAACCCGAACATCCAGGTGTTCGCTCAACTCTAGTTATAAGCATGTGCCTTTTACCAGCATTAAAATCCGCTGTGTGAACGGGATGCAACTATTTGTGAACATGGCCCCCAAATAAATATATCTATTCACCATAAGAGTAATGACATAAGACTATTTTTTTTTTACCTATTATTACATCTGTGCCGCAGCTTCGCTTGGTTCCTTTGCTTCAGATTCTGCCATAGCTGATGTGAAAAAAAAAACTCTGCATGCAGCTAAATTTTCCATATCAATTGGACAGCCATCCAGGCAGAACCGAAAAGACCTCATATTCCATTAACTGGATCTCTCAGGTGATGGTGGTGACTTCCATGTGATGAATCAAGCACTGTGTTGTAGTTATAAACTAAAATCAAGATGCAGGTGTAAACAGAGTCTTAGAGGGAGTGTCTCACTTCAGCAAATGGCACTTACTAATATATTATGAATGTCCATATTGCCTTCTTTGCTGGCTTGATTCATTTTTCCATTGAATTATACATTCCTTGTATCCAGGGGTTGCACACTATAGGAAAATGCTTTTTCTTATAGTGTGCCAGCACAGCCGCTGCTGCTGGATTCATAACCCCCGGAACAGAGCAAATTGGTAAGTGCTTTGTATTAAAGGGGTTGTCCTACAAAAAATATTTTACAGTTTTCAAACTAGCACCTGGATCTGAATACTTTTGTAATTGCATTTAATTAAAAATGTAGCATAGCCACTGAGTTATTCAGTAAAATGTATCTGTATAGTGCTACCTGTTTTTTTTTTTTGTTGTTATTTCTTTTGCCTTCTCACTGAGATGGCCGCACATGCTCAGTTTCATCCTTCAACTGCCTCCTGAGCTGTGATAGGGAGAACATGGACACGCCTCCTGAGCTGTGATAGGGAGAGCATGGACACGCCCCCTGAGCTGCAGCAGAAAAGACACTCCCCTTGAGCTGTCAGCTTGATATAAATCTAGCAGAGAAATGAATGGGGAGATCTCTAGATCCATGTGAGGTATAGGGCTGGTTCTAGCTTTGTTAGGAAGAGATTGTTATGTACTATATGATGTCTGATTTTCATTTTTTACAGTAGTCAAGGGATAACCCCTTTAACTTTGTCTACATAATAAGTGCCATTTGCTGAAGCGAGACAACCTCTTTAATTGTAACTTAGCCACCTAGGGTATGTTCACATGGCGGATATTACACATGGATTATGGCACATACTGTATTATGCTCTGAAATCCATGTGGAATTCAATAAAAAATCTGCCTTTTTTCTTCTCAGTGGGAAATCTTTTGTCATGAAAAGGTAGAGAACATTGCAGCACTGTGCTCCACACGCACCAATGTCCCGACCTACTTGCACAATCCCTCCTAAGTGACAGCAAACGCAATCATGTCAGGTTCATTGTGAAGTAAACCAAGAGCAGAAAAAAATATCAACAGAAGACAGCTCAGGACAGTCATGGGTAAGAGAGAAAGCCCATTCCTGGGGATCACCTTGCAGGAGAGAAAAAATGATTCCTACAGTACTCTCTGTTGCTTCAACCCAAAAGAGTGCGGTCTGAGATAAAAATATAATTTGCAACTCTCCCTGAAAGACACAAACTGTTTCCTATCACCCACAAATTGATCAGGCAAATTAACTTGGGGTTCTAAAAGTTGTGAGGGAACCGTCACAAGGGGTGGAGACTGAGTATTCTCAGGATGCTGAATCCTTTACGTCAGATCATGGATCAGCTGGATGAGACTGTGCATTTGGTCTACAAAGGACTGCATAGGATCCATACCAGCTAAGGACTACACCACAGAGAAATTTTGGTCGGCCTGTGATTCTATCATGAAAGGGTAGGGAACAGTGCAGATCCTTGCTGAACCTGTACCACCGTTCCTACCTACTTGCACGATCTGTCGTAAGTGACGGGCCACAACAGGGTGACAGTCCCTTCTTACCTAAGTGCCGAAGCTTAAACCAAAATGGGAAAAGAGCAGTCAGAGAGAAAGAGGTAAAAACTAGTGATGAGCGGCAGGGGTCATATTCGAAAGTTGTGATATTTCACAAATATTTTGTAGAACATTCGTCAAATATTCGCAAATTCAAATATTCGTTATATTCTACATTCTTTTTTTTTTACTCGAAAATCGGCAAGGTAATGATTGCGTAATATGTGGATATTACGCGATCAATACAGGCGTGTGTTAAAAACAAATATATAGCACTATAGAATATTCGTAATTTTTTTTCCATCTGAAGTTATGATTCATGACTTCAAATGGAAAAAAATTACGACTATTCTAAAAAACTAATATATAGCACTATATTCAATATAGTGCTATATATTCATATTTTAGAATAGTCGTAATTTTTTTCAATCTGAAGTGAACACTGAACACTGTTCACTTCAGATGGAAAAAAATAACGAATATTCTAAAAAACGAATATATAGCACTATATTGAATATAGTGCTATATATTAGTTTTTTAGAATATTCGGCATTGACAAATATTCTAAAAAACAAACATATAGCACTATAGTGAATATAGTGCTATATATTAGTTTTTTTAGAATATTCGTCATTTTTTTCTATCTGAAGTCATGATTCCTCCCTGCTTAAGTTGCTTGTGGGCCAATGACTTATTGGCCCACAAGCATGTGATGCCAGAACAGAGCCTAATTGCACTGTCTCCCTGATAGGTTGAGCGGGGTTTGTTGCCATAGCAACAGAGTGACTCTTGCGCCACCGCCACCACCATACTGTGACTGGACTTGGGATGGGAGCACTAGCATAGTATCGCAAATATTCTAATCGTGAATTTTTTTTGCGATTATTGGCACTTTGAGAATTCGCGAATATCTAGAATATAGTGCTATATCTTCGTAATTGCGAATATTCTAGATTTTTTTACATAAGTACCCATGATTCCTCACTTTGCTTGTGTGCCAATGAGAAGGCTGCAATATCTTTGACTTTAGGAGTAGTGTTGATCGCGAATTTTAGTATTACAAATTTTTAATTGCAAATTTGCCGATTTCCGATTTTCGCGATTAAGAAAATTATGACTGAAGATCACGAATTTGCGAATATATGACGAATATTTGCCCCTGCCGCTCATCACTGGAGAGCACAAACAGGTAAGTGTGTGACATCTATACTGAACTTTTAAAACCCATGTTTTAAAAAAAAAAAATCATATCTAACTTTTTGGCACAGTTACTGCACTGGGTTGACACATGCAGGTTATCCCCTTTGAATGGAGCTTATACAGGGTGGGCCATTTATATGGATACACATTAATAAAATGGGAATGGTTGGTGATATTAACTTCCTGTTTGTGGCACATTAGTATATGTGAGGGGGAAACTTTTCAAGATGGGTGGTGACCATGGCGGTCATTTTGAAGTCGGCCATTTTGAATCCAACTTTTGTTTTTTCAATGGGAAGAGGGTCATGTGACACATCAAACTTATTGGGAATTTCACAAGAAAAACAATGGTCTGCTTGGTTTTAACGTAACTTTATTTTTTCATGAGTTATTTACAAGTTTCTGACCACTTATAAAATGTGTTCAATGTGCTGCCCATTGTTTTTGATTGTCAATGCAACCCTCTTCTCCCACTCTTCACACACTGATAGCAACACCACAGGAGAAATGCTAGCACAGTTTGATGTGTCACATGACCCTCTTCCCATTGAAAAAACAAAAGTTGGATTCAAAATGGCCGACTTCAAAATGGCTGCCATGGTCACCACCCATCTTGAAAAGTTTCCCCCCTCACATATACTAATGTGCCACAAACAGGAAGTTAATATCACCAACCATTCCCATTTTATTAAGGTGTATCCATATAAATGGCCCACCCTGTAGAAAAGAGGTGAAGAGTTAAGTAGCAGGACAACTCTTTACAATCATTTTGGAGGTGGATATACACATTTCTGAGGATTTTGCTCAGACCCTTTTCACGAGGAAAATGGATCAGAAATAGTTTTTAGGAAGTTCTACCTTCATCCTCCTGAGAATTTAGTTAGAGGTCTTTTCAACTGAAAGCTAACAGAATTTTTATTGATTGAAGTTTTACTGTTTGAAAATTAAATTGTTTTCCCACAACTGAAATTGACACATCCACAGGATAAGAAATAAATGTCTGATCACTTGGGGACCCAGTGCTGCAACCCCCACTGATCACTGGAATGGATGTCCCAAGTCTTCTGTTCTTCCTCTTCCTTGGGAACATTGCTTGGCTGAATGAAGCAGGAGAGCACATGCTCAACCACCGCTTGGTGCAGAGAGGCTTAGAACCCTTATTCTAGTGACTGGTGGAGGTCCCAGCAGTGGGGTTCTCAGCATCACACATTTAGTATCTGTTCTTTGAAAAGTTGATAAATGTGAAGTGTGGAAAGCCATGATAATTGCTGCCTAGTAAGTCACTATTGTGACTTAATGTAATGGATACTAGATGTGAATTACATGATGTTCACACATTAACAAGATACTTTATGGTTGCTTTCAGTTGTAAAATAATCCATGACAACATGCTTACTAATGGAAAGGCCTGCAAATAGCTTTTTACATGAAAGCGTCTGAAAGATTGATTGCTTTGCTTTCTCAGGACAAGCCTTCTACCTGCCCATAAATTCACAGAAGATGTGTAGGTGCTCACTTTAAGGTCAGCTTCAGCTCTTGTTTGTTCGTCATACAGTTGCCAATATTTGTAGCCGGAGATGGACACTGGACAATTGTGGAATTGGTATTAACTATCATGCTTCGAAATAAGGCACATGTTTGATGAAGGCAATACATCGGTTCAGTCACTTCATGACTTAAATGTTCGTTTTACCCAACCATCTGCTGAAATTTGGCTGACTAACAACATTTTATGGAGTACTGCAGGGACATAATAGGGGAATCTATGAATGAATAAAATGAGGCAAGCTTATCTAAACCAACAAATTTCAAGATGGAGAGTTTAAATTTGATATTACAATGAAAATCAATTTAAAACGTTACCATCTTCTTTGATGGAGTTCAGCTATATATAATGGGAAAATAAGAGACAATTAAATGTGGAGGATTCACATTGATAAACCTGCCACTTGCTTGCAAATTTATACAATTACTGATGCAACATCGTTTCTATGTGAAATCTATTCCTGGTCCGATTCGTCTGACTCAACTGTCCAGTTTGATTTAGGTCCAAATAAATTTGCCCCAAATCATAAAAAATATATACCGTATATATTCCATAGTCAAGGGCATATTTAGCATTTCTGAGGCCCCGAGGAGAGTTGTGTCTGGGGGCCCTAATCAAATACATTTTAAAGACACACAATATTTAAATATGGTATTGTTAGTAATATATCATGCTATTATCTCACAGATACGGATTATATACAGCATTTATATCCTGGATTATTAACACAGAATATAAATGCTGATAAAAATGGAGTTTGAGAGGTAACACATTATACAGGGTGGCCCACGAAAAGTAGCCCGCCTCCAGCAATAGTATAACAAGATGAACAAGCAAGTGGAATGTTTTTAGTTTTTTTATTACCCACAAGTCACAAACAATGCTGAAAGTGGTCCGGTCAGATTATGTTGGCTGATACTGTGTGTGATGCTGTGGATAGTGTTTGTGATGTTTTCCTTGAGTCCATCCAGGATTGTTAGCGTACACGTTCTGTTTTAAATTTCCCCACAGATAAAAATTGCATGCAGACAAGTCTGGGGAACATGGTGTCCATAACCCCTTGATCACATTTTCTGTAAAACAGTGCCCTCGCTGTTAGAAGGTGTTGGGAACTGAGGTTACGTGAGAGAATGGACACACAGCAAACAGGCTCCAGACAGTCCAGACAGACGATCAGTAGAGAGGATTGTTTGATCCACCACTAACAATCATGAGCAGTTCCTAGTTTTGTTGTGCACCAGCCAGTCACAGGAGGTACCTAAATTACACACCCCGGGTCTGCTTGTACCATTTCCAGGTGCTTCCCAGAAGAAAATTTGGTGTCATGTTGCCACTTGACAGACCGCCACAGTTGCCTTCATTTGCAATGGTGTCATAAACGAAAAAAATCTAGTCTGCTATAGACTGGAACCATATAGTGTTTAGCAATCTATCCAGGTTGTTTGGATCAGACGATGGTCGGGGTCAAGTATGAAAGTCTCGTGAGTCGTGGGGAGCGCTTCAATCCTGCCTTTGCTGTGAAGAGAGACACTGTCAAAACTGCTGGTGTGATGATATGGGGAGCTATTGCATATGACAGACGGTCACCCCTTGTAATCATAAGAGGGACACTTAGGGCTGTTTCACACGAGCGAGTCCATTGCGGGAATCACGCTTCGTGTGTGAGTGTGATCCTCCGCTCTGGACTTGCAGGAGCGCACAGCATTATCATGATTTATAATGCTGTGTGCCTCAGCTTAACCTTGTTTCTACAGAATCATACTGACAGCTTTATGTCACTAAGATTCTGTGGAAAAAAGGCCATGCAGAGACACATGGCATTATAAATCATGATAATGTCGTGCGCTCCTGCAAGTCCAGAGCGGAGGATCACACTCCCACACGGAGCGTGATTCCCGCAATGGACTCGCTCGTGTGAAACAGCCCTAAGGGTTCGGCAACCTGATCAGGTTTCTGCATGGAGTTTTGGAAACCAAAACCAGGAGTGAATTTAAAAAACGAGGAGCAGTTGTATCTGTCCTTAATATTTTCTTTCCTTTTATGATCCACTCCTGATTTTTGCTTCCAAAACTGCAGCAGAAACCTGACCGTGTGTTTGTACCTTAAAAGCTCAATGATATGTACAGGACATTCTGCAGCCACATGTGTTGCTTCTTATGGCAGGGCTTCCTTCCATCCTAGGGTGTCCCATGAATGTCTCTGCCAGACTGCAACACTTTCTTGGCCTTTCCATTTGCAATCCATTAGCAATCCATTAGCGGTGGCTATGCTAATGGCTTGCTAATGGATTGCATCAGCCTCTCTGGTGGCCAGAACAGTGGGCGCTCACACAGGCTGTTTTTTTTCTGTAGCACAGCCACTGCTGCTGGATTGCATGGTGGTTGTAACCATGGAAACAAGAAGTATATAATTAGTGCTGAGCGCGAATATTCGAATCGCAAATTTTAATAGCGAATATCGCCACTTCGAGAATTTGCAAATATTTAGAATATAGTGCTATATATTCAGATTCGCGAATAGCGTTGAATATTCTAATCGTGAATTTATCGCAAATATATTACATTGCCGATTTTCGCAATCAAGTAAACAATGACTGGAGATCACAAATTCTCGAATTTGGGAATTTATGCCGAATATTCAGCCAAAAATTCATGAAATATTGCAAATTCGAATATCGCCTATGCCGCTCATTACTATATATAATGTGATGGAAAAATTAATCCAGCCAGCAAAGGTGCAATATGGATAATAACAATACATTAGTAAGTGCTTTGTATTAACTTTCTCTACATAATAAATGCTATATGCTGAAGTGACACAACCTCTTTAAACTTGCAGGATAGATGGCAAAAGGTTTTATATTTACATATTTTCCCTTTGTGACCTTCCCATGATATTTCATACTTTAGATAGAAATCATAAAGAGTTGTCCCTAGCAAATGTTTACAAAATTGGTACCTCAGTGTATTACTTATGTGTTTTTATGGTTAACATATAGGTGCAGAGTTATGAAATTGTCTAAATGGAAAACTGACTTAGTTGTCCATAGTAACAGATCACAGTGCAGCTTTCAATTCTCTTAGTGCTTTTGAAAAATAAAAGCTGCATTATGATTGGTTGCTATGGGCAACAAATACACTTTCTCCTTTACACATTTTCATAACTCATATTATTTTTCTACGTGGTGACTGGATTTTTTTCAATAATTTGTACTCAATATGATTGACCCATCGAAGTCTGTTAATATCATATTAATTGCTGTTTATTTCCTAATCCATAGGTGTGTCATTTTCATCATCACACATTTCTCCATGTGTCATGAGGTCATGAATGCCTGAAATGCACAGTATAAGATTCCTAATGTATCCAATAAATGAAATCACATAGCTCCTGTTTGAAAAGGAGATAATTTGATAACATATGTGTAGAGAGCCCAAGAGAGGAAGGAGGAGCAGATCATGGAGTGAAAGCAGCAAGAATGGAGGTCATAGTCAATGACAGGGACATGGTCAATGGTGGTCATAGTACTCATTCCCCTGGGCCATACAGTGATGGGAAGGGCGCACCTGTTTCTCCTCTCAAGGCATTCTCTAGTTTCAGGGACCTCCTGCCTGATGACAGTTGAGGTGCCCTCAGAAAATAGGTAGTTAATAGGCCAAGGTGTTCTTTTTAAAGCAATATTGCTTACACTGCACTTCTCCAGATGACCTCGACATAAGCATCCAGGCATGGGGTACAGCATTTTCACTTTTTCACTGCAACCTCAGGGCAGACCCTAAACAACGGATTATGCTCTGCACCTTTTTTGAACAGGTTGCTATACTTACAGTACACTTCTACAAAGTCCTCTGTTCTTTTGCACAGATGGCCAATCTGCTCCAATGTATGGTTAGGTACTGGAAGAAAACTCCTGAACAAATATGCTGCACAGCAAATAGGTCCTCTTTAGACACCTTGGGAGTCATTTATTATGTGAAGTGTTTCGTATTCGGTCACAAAAGGGATTTGCAGCCGAATCTGTGACTTTTCCCTGGGCCCGTCTGATTTATCATTTTCTACACCTGTTTTTGGCATAGAAAATGACTTAAATCTACGCCAGCATGGGAGCTGGTATAGATTTAAGCAAGTCGCACGGCCAGCGCCTAAGTATTGTAGAGGCTGGCACATCATGCACCAACGGACATGGACCAAATGCCAAATCCTAACAATGTCTAAGATGGTAAGTAGATAATGTAGTGTCTGACTGACATATTCGAAAATATCATCTGGTATGGGATAGTTGTGTGGGTGTATATGAAGACAGGGTGGTGGATGCCGCTGGACACCGACCAGGCTCACCAGGGACTCCACACCTTGAGAACTTGTTGTGGGAACAACTCTCCCAACTGGAGAGTTTCTCCAATCAACAAATCTACTAGATTTTATCCAACCACATTTGAAGTCTGGGAGGAGAAGGATACAGCCAATAAGCAGTTTGGATGCCATGATCAAGTGGGTAGGTAGGAAATTATTTGATAAGCGTTACTCAGGAGTAGGTAGATTCAGAAGGAACAACTGTGGTGTTAAAGAAATGTATGTTAGGCAGAGCTTTTCACACTTTTCTGAAAAGGTATAATGCAAGGGCATTCCCATTAAATAAGTGATAGTGAGCCTGGGCTGTGTTCACACCTCCAACAAACATTAGGTGAGGTAGGGTACATTCTGGCAACAAAATCTGGGGATCGGAACCACCTAGTGATGATCTTCTATTAATTCTCTTGTCTGCGAACACACCTAGAGAAACTGTGAGGTACAGATATCCTTCTCCCAAGCTTGCAGATATGAGGGTTTGGATGGGGCAGTGACTGTCACAAGTTTCTTATATAGTGTAGATAACAGATATCTAGGAACGATAGAAAGACCTACAATAGTCTCCAGCCATGACCCATCTTGCGTCTTATAAAGGGTCAGAAAAGACTTTGCAGATATTGTAAAAATATGAATAGTGAGAAGAAGACCAAGAACACAAACCAAGTGTAGTTTGAATATAGGGCAAGGAGGGCAGGGTCTGGCCATGCAGAAGGTCACATGTAGTGATGGAAGAAAGAGCAGGCCAAATTCCAAATGCATCATAGCAGTGTACAGCTAAAACAAAAGGGATGAGATTAGCTGGCATGAATGGAGATGGTGAATCCCACAGAAGGACGGAGATATGGATATGTGAGAGTGAGCAACCCATTGAGCGATAAGCCTGATTGGGGGGGGGGGGGGGGGTGTTGCCACGAGTTGACTTTATTCCTGAACCATAGTTTTGCAAGTTCAGACAAGCTAAGATAATATTTCGCAATTTGAATGTCCAGTTTAGTTTGTTGGGAAGATAGTATCTCTATATATAGGCATAGTTGTGCCACCCAATGGTATAGAGAGACATCTGGGAGGCCAGAGCCACCCAGTGCTTTAGGTAGGACAAGAACATTATAGGTTAGTAGTGTCTTAGACGCTTTCCAATTTAAAAAAAGGAGAAAATCCATTCAGTTTTAAGTAAAAAGGATGCAGGGATATCAATAGGCACTGCCTGGATAACATAATGACATAATGAAGGTTTTTAATAGGTGTTTCCTTCCAATCCAGGACATCATAGGGATATCTAGAGAGTGTAGCTGGGAGAAGAAACTGTCAAGCAAAGGGATGTAATTAAGTTTGTAAATCTCAGAGGGGTTGGCCAAAAGCTTGATGCCTAAATAGGTGATAATAGGAGAATGGGAGGTCCACGCGAAAGGGTAGAGGTTCTATAATCTCTGCCGTTCTGCCTGTGAGATCTGGATGCCCAAAACCTCACATTTGGACATATTAATCTTAAAGTTTGACATGGACCCAAACATGTAAAATAGTGAAATAACTGCTGGGAAAGCCTGAGATGGGTTAGATATAAACAAAAGCATATCATCCTCGAAAGCAGCAACTTGGTGTACTACTATATGTACAGATAGACCTTTAATTTGAGGGTTCTGATGTATAGCTTGAATAAGCGGGTTGAGGCAAGAATTAATAGAGTGTGTGAGGGTTGGCATCCCTGTCTGCTTCCATTTCCAATGACAAACGGTGTAGACAGCCATTGACTCTAATTTTAGCTGTTATGGCGGAATATATGGGAAAAATATGTAAAGAAGGAGGGATACCATATTTGCAAAGAGTCAATCTCATATATAGTCAATCAACTCTATCAAAGGCCTTCTTGGCATCAATGCCAAGATGGAAAAATTGAGTTTTGACATGGTGAGAATAATGTACGGCCTCGATGACCCTAAAGAAGTTATCTCTGCCTTCCCTGCCCTGAACAAAACCAGTCAGACTCTACCAATTTTGGTAAGAAAGCAGCCAATCTATTTGCAAGTAGCTTGGCCCACAACTTGATGTCAGATGGATCTGTAGCTACCACATTTTGTAGGATCTTTTCCCTCTTTATGCAGTTTGCTAATATGGGCTTCCAGGGATTGGGGAGCTGGAAATGCTCCAGTGAAAAACTAATTAAAGTAGGTGGTGAGTGGGGTGTCCTAAACTGCGAAGAATGTCTTGTAATATATAAAAGGGTAGTCATCAGGACTTGGAGCTTTAAGACTGGGGTAGTGAGTTTCTCTGCCTCCTCACTGGATAAACTGAGGAGACATAAGGACGGTGGAAAGGCATGTACATGTCCCTCACAGGTGGACTGGTCAGGGGAAGTTTTGTGTTGGCAGATATTATAAGGCTGGCTATAAAACGATGTGAACTGGGGAAGCTTTGTCCTCAGTAGAGGAAATATAATGCAAATATACTGCTTAGCCTTCTGAACATTGGAGGCCATGATCTTGCCAACCTTTTCCCCATGCACATAATATTTATGGTTAACTATGAGATACACATGAGAAGACTTTATTTTTAGGAGATCCTTTAAATCACTGCGTAGAGATGCTAATAACTCATTTTAACCCCTATTTTGCAGTGTACCGCTGCTCTGCAGGGGACACTGCATATATGGGTAAATTCTCATGTGGCAGATTTTGATATAGAAATTTCTGTATCTAAAAAGCTGTTGGATTCATGTGAATGGGGTTGCTTCTGCAGCATGTGCAGTGATTCCTGCAAGACTCATTCAGATGCATGAGTCAGTCACAAAAATTCTGACTGTCTGTGAAATGACCCTAGTAGACATGTTCATACCTGCAACGAGTTCCTTCATCATTCTAAATGATGCTACAGACTGAACAGAAGGATTTACAGGGCTTGACCTGGCTACAGATATTGATGACCTATCCTCAGGATAGGTCATCAATATCGGATCAGTGAGGGTCCGACTGGTTGTCAGATCCCCACCGATCGGATGTTGATTACCTACCCTGAGGATCTCAGTTTATAAATAAGCGTAGCATTAGCACTATAATATTTTTTGTGACTATGGCATTATTGTACTTTATCTGGTTTGCAGAGTGCTGTTGCATTGCTTTTTTTTTTTCTACCCTGAGGATAGGTCATCAATATCTGTAGGCCGGACAACCCCTTTAAATCATATAAACCTGTGTAACAGAACTCTAATCCTGTTGTAAGTGCATTATAAAGTAGAAGACGTGGACTGTTGCATGCATCATGCTGTGTTTTTCATTTCTAATCTAGAATACTTAAGGCTTCTTTCAATTTATCCATTGTAAGAATGATAATGATTCTCAGCAGTAGCTGGCCTGAAATTGCTTAATCGTTGAAATGAAATCCAATTTTGAAGTGGCCGACATGCTTTGCTCACTGCCTTTCTTTTCTTACTTTATTGATATAATGACAGATTATGATCCTATTTTTATTATTTCCATGAGCGAATATTGATGTGAAACTCATGTTTGAGTTATGATCAAAACTTTTCATAACTTACTATTGACATCTATAATCTAGAATGTTGTCATTACAGCATATGTCAGGTAACTGCTTCTATTTCTCTGAAAGTTTAAAGGGATTGCCTTATGAAAAAATATTCAAAATTTTTTAATCCAGCATCCTTCTGTAGTTGCAGGCAATTAAAAATGTAGTATTGCCACTGAGTTATTCCATAAAATCTCTATAGCGCCATCTGATTCTGTTCCTTATTTCTCGCCGAGGAGATCACACTTACCCAGTTCCATTCTTTAACTGCCACCAGAAGTTAGAAAGTGTGACAGTTACAGGAAGACAGCTGCAGATGTAAGGACATACTCCTTGAGCTGCAAGAGGATGTCAGCCTTACAAATATCTTATTTTTTTCAGCTATAAATCTTAAGGCTGACCAAGTCTTGAAAAAGGTTTATTGATAAGCCCACGCTACTTGTGTACGATTTATAGTTGAAGATATTGGCAATGCCAGGGTCATAGAAAATGTCACAGACATAGATTTGCAAAACAACAGTGATCTGGAATACAAGTCTCTTACATCAGTCTCGCCTGTAAATGTCTTACTTCAGACTCTGCTTCACTATGTCCTCTTATGCAATGTCCTCTTGCACTTGCTACCCATGAAATGAGTATTGGTTGACAGAACATTATTTATGATAGACAAAAGCTTCCGCTCAGCAGCCACTAAGAACTATGTCTGGTGTGATTTCTGAACAGCTGAAGTTGGTAATTGTCAGGCCAACTATTGGGAACGAATGTTAGTACATACGCTTATTAATGATATTGGACTGTGTAAAGGTGCTACAGATCACCAGATGAATGAGCAAAACACTTATCATTGGGGGAAATCATTGTTTATGTAGACACCTAAATCTGACAATGAATCTGTATGAGGACGAGTGATAGCAGTGGCCATTGGTTGTCCCCATACAGTGGAGGTCATCACTGCATGTAAATGCAGTTCTTTCCTCCTCTGACGAGAAGGCAATTATAAGGAAGGAACAGTCCCTTCCTGATAATTGCCTGCTTATTCAGAGCATGTAAATTAACCGTAAGGCTGTATTCACACCATGTTCTTTGTACACATTCACTTATGCAGAACAGTTCCATAGTTCCTTATGACATTCACTCCTCCAGGCAAGTATACATGAGATTTTTTTCTTTACTGTTCAGAAAAACACAAGCTACTGCTGGTCAGTCCACAGTGTGGTGTACAAGATACTGCTGGTCAGTCCACAGTGTAGTGTACAAGCTACTGCTGGTCAGTCCACAGTGTGGTGTACAAGCTACTGCTGGTCAGTCCACAGTGTAGTGTACAAGATACTGCAGGTCAGTCCACAGTGTGGTGTACAAGCTACTGCTGGTCAGTCCACATTGTGGTGTACAAGCTACTGCTGGTCAGTCCACATTGTGGTGTACAAGCTACTGCTGGTCAGTCCACAGTGTGGTGTACAAGCTACTGCTGGTCAGTCCACAGTGTGGTGTACAAGCTACTGCTGGTCAGTCCACAGTGTGGTGTACAAGCTACTGCAGGTCAGTCCACAGTGTAGTGTACAAGCTACTGCAGGTCAGTCCACAGTGTGGTGTACAAGCTACTGCTGGTCAGTCCACAGTGTGGTGTACAAGATACTGCAGGTCAGTCCACAGTGTGGTGTACAAGCTACTGCTGGTCAGTCCACAGTGTGGTGTACAAGATACTGCTGGTCAGTCCACAGTGTGGTGTACAAGATACTGCTGGTCAGTCCACAGTGTGGTGTACAAGATACTGCAGGTCAGTCCACAGTGTGGTGTACAAGATACTGCAGGTCAGTCCACAGTGTAGTGTACAAGATACTGCTGGTCAGTCCACAGTGTGGTGTACAAGATACTGCAGGTCAGTCCACAGTGTGGTGTACAAGATACTGCAGGTCAGTCCACAGTGTAGTGTACAAGATACTGCTGGTCAGTCCACAGTGTGGTGTACAAGATACTGAAGGTCAGTCCACAGTGTAGTGTACAAGATACTGCTGGTCAGTCCACAGTGTAGTGTACAAGATACTGTAGGCCAGTCCACAGTGTGGTGTACAAGCTACTGCAGGTCAGTCCACAGTGTAGTGTACAAGATACTGCTGGTCAGTCCACAGTGTGGTGTACAAGCTACTGCAGGTCAGTCCACAGTGTGGTGTACAAGATACTGCTGGTCAGTCCACAGTGTGGTGTACAAGCTAATGCAGGTCAGTCCACAGTGTGGTGTACAAGATACTGCTGGTCAGTCCACAGTGTAGTGTACAAGATACTGCTGGTCAGTCCACAGTGTGGTGTACAAGCTACTGCTGGTCAGTCCACAGTGTGGTGTACAAGCTACTGCAGGTCAGTCCACAGTGTGGTGTACAAGATACTGCTGGTCAGTCCACAGTGTAGTGTACAAGATACTGCAGGTCAGTCCACAGTGTAGTGTACAAGATACTGCTGGTCAGTCCACATTGTGGTGTACAAGCTACTGCAGGTCAGTCCACAGTGTGGTGTACAAGATACTGCTGGTCAGTCCACAGTGTGGTGTACAAGCTACTGCTGGTCAGTCCACAGTGTAGTGTACAAGATACTGCAGGTCAGTCCACAGTGTAGTGTACAAGATACTGCTGGTCAGTCCACATTGTGGTGTACAAGCTACTGCAGGTCAGTCCACAGTGTGGTGTACAAGATACTGCTGGTCAGTCCACAGTGTGGTGTACAAGATACTGCAGGTCAGTCCACAGTGTGGTGTACAAGATACTGCTGGTCAGTCCACATTGTGGTGTACAAGCTACTGCTGGTCAGTCCACAGTGTGGTGTACAAGATACTGCAGGTCAGTCCACAGTGTGGTGTACAAGCTACTGCTGGTCAGTCCACAGTGTAGTGTACAAGATACTGCAGGTCAGTCCACTGTGTAGTGTACAAGATACTGCAGGTCAGTCCACAGTGTAGTGTACAAGATACTGCAGGTCAGTCCACAGTGTAGTGTACAAGATACTGCAGGTCAGTCTACAGTGTAGTGTACAAGATACTGCAGGTCAGTCCACAGTGTAGTGTACAAGCTACTGCTGGTCAGTCCACAGTGTAGTGTACAAGATACTGCAGGTCAGTCCACAGTGTAGTGTACAAGATACTGCAGGTCAGTCCACAGTGTAGTGTACAAGATACTGCAGGTCAGTCCACAGTGTAGTGTACAAGATACTGCAGGTCAGTCCACAGTGTGGTGTACAAGATACTGCAGGTCAGTCCACAGTGTGGAGTACAAGATACTACAGGTCAGTCCACAGTGTAGTGTACAAGCTACTGCTGGTCAGTCCACAGTGTTGTGTACAAGATACTGCTACTCAGTCCACAGTGTGGTGTACAAGCTACTGCTGGTCAGTCCACAGTGTGGTGTACAAGCTACTGCAGGTCAGTCCACAGTGTGGTGTACAAGCTACTGCTGGTCAGTCCACAGTGTGGTGTACAAGCTACTGCTGGTCTGTCCACAGTGTAGTGTACAAGATACTGCTACTCAGTCCACAGTGTGGTGTACAAGCTACTGCTGGTCAGTCCACAGTGTGGTGTACAAGCTACTGCAGGTCAGTCCACAGTGTGGTGTACAAGCTACTGCTGGTCAGTCCACAGTGTGGTGTACAAGATACTGCTACTCAGTCCACAGTGTAGTGTACAAGATACTGCTACTCAGTCCACAGTGTGGTGTACAAGCTACTGCTGGTCAGTCCACAGTGTGGTGTACAAGCTACTGCAGGTCAGTCCACAGTGTGGTGTACAAGCTACTGCTGGTCAGTCCACAGTGTGGTGTACAAGCTACTGCAGGTCAGTCCACAGTGTGGTGTACAAGATACTGCTGGTCAGTCCACAGTGTAGTGTACAAGATAATGCAGGTCAGTCCACAGTGTAGTGTACAAGATACTGCTGGTCAGTCCACATTGTGGTGTACAAGCTACTGCAGGTCAGTCCACAGTGTGGTGTACAAGATACTGCTGGTCAGTCCACAGTGTGGTGTACAAGCTACTGCTGGTCAGTCCACAGTGTAGTGTACAAGATACTGCAGGTCAGTCCACAGTGTAGTGTACAAGATACTGCTGGTCAGTCCACATTGTGGTGTACAAGCTACTGCAGGTCAGTCCACAGTGTGGTGTACAAGATACTGCTGGTCAGTCCACAGTGTGGTGTACAAGATACTGCAGGTCAGTCCACAGTGTGGTGTACAAGATACTGCTGGTCAGTCCACATTGTGGTGTACAAGCTACTGCTGGTCAGTCCACAGTGTGGTGTACAAGATACTGCAGGTCAGTCCACAGTGTGGTGTACAAGCTACTGCTGGTCAGTCCACAGTGTAGTGTACAAGATACTGCAGGTCAGTCCACTGTGTAGTGTACAAGATACTGCAGGTCAGTCCACAGTGTAGTGTACAAGATACTGCAGGTCAGTCTACAGTGTAGTGTACAAGATACTGCAGGTCAGTCCACAGTGTAGTGTACAAGATACTGCAGGTCAGTCCACAGTGTAGTGTACAAGATACTGCAGGTCAGTCCACAGTGTGGTGTACAAGATACTGCAGGTCAGTCCACAGTGTGGAGTACAAGATACTACAGGTCAGTCCACAGTGTAGTGTACAAGCTACTGCTGGTCAGTCCACAGTGTTGTGTACAAGATACTGCTACTCAGTCCACAGTGTGGTGTACAAGCTACTGCTGGTCAGTCCACAGTGTGGTGTACAAGCTACTGCAGGTCAGTCCACAGTGTGGTGTACAAGCTACTGCTGGTCAGTCCACAGTGTGGTGTACAAGCTACTGCTGGTCTGTCCACAGTGTAGTGTACAAGATACTGCTACTCAGTCCACAGTGTGGTGTACAAGCTACTGCTGGTCAGTCCACAGTGTGGTGTACAAGCTACTGCAGGTCAGTCCACAGTGTGGTGTACAAGCTACTGCTGGTCAGTCCACAGTGTGGTGTACAAGATACTGCTACTCAGTCCACAGTGTAGTGTACAAGATACTGCTACTCAGTCCACAGTGTGGTGTACAAGCTACTGCTGGTCAGTCCACAGTGTGGTGTACAAGCTACTGCAGGTCAGTCCACAGTGTGGTGTACAAGCTACTGCTGGTCAGTTCACAGTGTGGTGTACAAGATACTGCTACTCAGTCCACAGTGTAGTGTACAAGATACTGCTACTCAGTCCACAGTGTGGTGTACAAGCTACTGCTGGTCAGTCCACAGTGTGGTGTACAAGCTACTGCTGGTCAGTCCACAGTGTGGTGTACAAGATACTGCTACTCAGTCCACAGTGTAGTGTACAAGATACTGCTACTCAGTCCACAGTGTGGTGTACAAGCTACTGCTGGTCAGTCCACAGTGTGGTGTACAAGATACTGCAGGTCAGTCCACAGTGTGGTGTACAAGCTACTGCTGGTCAGTCCACAGTGTGGTGTACAAGCTACTGCTGGTCAGTCCACAGTGTGGTGTACAAGATACTGCTGGTCAGTCCACAGTGTGGTGTACAAGATACTGCAGGTCAGTCCACAGTGTGGTGTACAAGATACTGCTGGTCAGTCCACAGTGTGGTGTACAAGATACTGCTGGTCAGTCCACAGTGTGGTGTACAAGATACTGCTGGTCAGTCCACAGTGTGGTGTACAAGCTAATGCAGGTCAGTCCACAGTGTAGTGTACAAGCTACTGCTGGTCAGTCCACAGTGTGGTGTACAAGCTACTGCTGGTCAGTCCACAGTGTGGTGTACAAGATACTGCTGGTCAGTCCACAGTGTTGTGTACAAGATACTGAAGGTCAGTCCACAGTGTAGTGTACAAGATACTGCAGGTCAGTCCACAGTGTAGTGTGCAAGCTACTGCTGGTCAGTCCACAGTGTGGTGTACAAGATACTGAAGGTCAGTCCACAGTGTAGTGTACAAGATAATGCAGGTCAGTCCACAGTGTAGTGTACAAGATACTGAAGGTCAGTCCACAGTGTAGTGTACAAGATACTGCTGGTCAGTCCACAGTTTAGTGTACAAGCTACTGCTGGTCAGTCCACATTGTGGTGTACAAGCTACTGTAGGTAAGTCCACAGTGTGGTGTACAAGCTACTGCTGGTCAGTCCACAGTGTGGTGTACAAGCTACTGCTGGTCAGTCCACAGTGTGGTGTACAAGCTACTGCAGGTCAGTCCACAGTGTGGTGTACAAGCTACTGCTGGTCAGTCCACAGTGTGGTGTACAAGATACTGCTACTTAGTCCACAGTGTGGTGTACAAGATACTGCAGGTCAGTCCACAGTGTGGTGTACAAGATACTGCTGGTCAGTCCACAGTGTGGTGTACAAGATACTGCTGGTCAGTCTACAGTGTAGTGTACAAGATACTGAAGGTCAGTCCACAGTGTAGTGTACAAGATACTGCTGGTCAGTCCACAGTGTGGTGTACAAGATACTGCTGGTCAGTCCACAGTGTGGTGTACAAGCTAATGCAGGTCAGTCCACAGTGTAGTGTACAAGATACTGTAGGTCAGTCCACAGTGTAGTGTACAAGCTACTGCTGGTCAGTCCACAGTGTGGTGTACAAGCTACTGCTGGTCAGTCCACAGTGTGGTGTACAAGATACTGCTGGTCAGTCCACAGTGTTGTGTACAAGATACTGAAGGTCAGTCCACAGTATAGTGTACAAGATACTGCAGGTCAGTCCACAGTGTAGTGTACAAGCTACTGCTGGTCAGTCCACAGTGTGGTGTACAAGATACTGAAGGTCAGTCCACAGTGTAGTGTACAAGATACTGCAGGTCAGTCCACAGTGTAGTGTACAAGATACTGAAGGTCAGTCCACAGTGTAGTGTACAAGATACTGCAGGTCAGTCCACAGTGTAGTGTACAAGATACTGAAGGTCAGTCCACAGTGTAGGGTACAAGATACTGCTGGTCAGTCCACAGTGTAGTGTACAAGCTACTGCTGGTCAGTCCACATTGTGGTGTACAAGCTACTGTAGGTAAGTCCACAGTGTGGTGTACAAGCTACTGCTGGTCAGTCCACAGTGTGGTGTACAAGCTACTGCTGGTCAGTCCACAGTGTGGTGTACAAGCTACTGCAGGTCAGTCCACAGTGTGGTGTACAAGCTACTGCTGGTCAGTCCACAGTGTGGTGTACAAGATACTGCTACTTAGTCCACAGTGTGGTGTACAAGATACTGCAGGTCAGTCCACAGTGTGGTGTACAAGATACTGCTGGTCAGTCCACAGTGTGGTGTACAAGATACTGCTGGTCAGTCTACAGTGTGGTGTACAAGCTAATGCAGGTCAGTCCACAGTGTAGTGTACAAGATACTGCAGGTCAGTCCACAGTGTAGTGTACAAGCTACTGCTGGTCAGTCCACAGTGTGGTGTACAAGCTACTGCTGGTCAGTCCACAGTGTGGTGTACAAGATACTGCTGGTCAGTCCACAGTGTTGTGTACAAGATACTGAAGGTCAGTCCACAGTGTAGTGTACAAGATACTACAGGTCAGTCCACAGTGTAGTGTACAAGCTACTGCTGGTCAGTCCACAGTGTGGTGTACAAGATACTGAAGGTCAGTCCACAGTGTAGTGTACAAGATACTGCAGGTCAGTCCACAGTGTAGTGTACAAGATACTGAAGGTCAGTCCACAGTGTAGTGTACAAGATACTGCAGGTCAGTCCACAGTGTAGTGTACAAGATACTGAAGGTCAGTCCACAGTGTAGTGTACAAGATACTGCTGATCAGTCCACAGTGTAGTGTACAAGCTACTGCTGGTCAGTCCACATTGTGGTGTACAAGCTACTGTAGGTAAGTCCACAGTGTGGTGTACAAGCTACTGCTGGTCAGTCCACAGTGTGGTGTACAAGCTACTGCTGGTCAGTCCACAGTGTGGTGTACAAGCTACTGCAGGTCAGTCCACAGTGTGGTGTACAAGCTACTGCTGGTCAGTCCACAGTGTGGTGTACAAGATACTGCTACTCAGTCCACAGTGTGGTGTACAAGATACTGCAGGTCAGTCGACAGTGTGGTGTACAAGATACTGCTGGTCAGTCCACAGTGTGGTGTGCAAGATACTGCTGGTCAGTCTACAGTGTAGTGTACAAGATACTGAAGGTCAGTCCACAGTGTTGTGTACAAGATACTGCAGGTCAGTCCATAGTGTAGTGTACAAGATACTGAAGGTCAGTCCACAGTGTAGTGTACAAGATACTGCTGGTCAGTCCACAGTGTAGTGTACAAGCTACTGCTGGTCAGTCCACATTGTGGTGTACAAGCTACTGTAGGTAAGTCCACAGTGTAGTGTACAAGCTACTGCAGGTCAGTCCACAGTGTGGTGTACAAGCTACTGCAGGTCAGTCCACAGTGTGGTGTACAAGATACTGAAGGTCAGTCAACAGTGTAGTGTACAAGATACTGCTACTCAGTCCACAGTGTAGTGTACAAGATACTGCAGGTCAGTCCACAGTGTAGTGTACAAGATACTGAAGGTCAGTCCACAGTGTGGTGTACAAGCTACTGCAGGTCAGTCCACAGTGTGGTGTACAAGCTACTGCTGGTCAGTCCACAGTGTGGTGTACAAGCTACTGCAGGTCAGTCCACAGTGTGGTGTACAAGCTACTGCAGGTCAGTCCACAGTGTGGTGTACAAGATACTGAAGGTCAGTCAACAGTGTAGTGTACAAGATACTGCTACTCAGTCCACAGTGTAGTGTACAAGATACTGCAGGTCAGTCCACAGTGTAGTGTACAAGATACTGCTGGTCAGTCCACAGTGTAGTGTACAAGCTACTGCTGGTCAGTCCACATTGTGGTGTACAAGCTACTGTAGGTAAGTCCACAGTGTCGTGTACAAGCTACTGCTGGTCAGTCCACAGTGTGGTGTACAAGCTACTGCTGGTCAGTCCACAGTGTGGTGTACAAGCTACTGCAGGTCAGTCCACAGTGTGGTGTACAAGCTACTGCTGGTCAGTCCACAGTGTGGTGTACAAGATACTGCTACTCAGTCCACAGTGTGGTGTACAAGATACTGCAGGTCAGTCCACAGTGTGGTGTACAAGATACTGCTGGTCAGTCCACAGTGTGGTGTACAAGATACTGCTGGTCAGTCCACAGTGTAGTGTACAAGCTAATGCAGGTCAGTCCACAGTGTGGTGTACAAGCTAATGCAGGTCAGTCCACAGTGTAGTGTACAAGATACTGCAGGTCAGTCCACAGTGTAGTGTACAAGCTACTGCTGGTCAGTCCACAGTGTGGTGTACAAGCTACTGCTGGTCAGTCCACAGTGTGGTGTACAAGATACTGTTGGTCAGTCCACAGTGTTGTGTACAAGAAACTGAAGGTCAGTCCACAGTGAAGTGTACAAGATACTGCAGGCCAGTCCACAGTGTAGTGTACAAGCTACTGCTGGTCAGTCCACAGTGTGGTGTACAAGATACTGAAGGTCAGTCCACTGTGTAGTGTACAAGATACTGCAGGTCAGTCCACAGTGTAGTGTACAAGATACTGAAGGTCAGTCCACAGTGTAGTGTACAAGATACTGCTGGTCAGTCCACAGTGTAGTGTACAAGCTACTGTAGGTCAGTCCACAGTGTGGTGTACAAGATACTGCAGGTCAGTCCACAGTGTGGTGTACAAGATACTGCTGGTCAGTCCACAGTGTAGTGTACAAGCTAATGCAGGTCAGTCCACAGTGTGGTGTACAAGATACTGCAGGTCAGTCCACAGTGTGGTGTACAAGATACTGCTGGTCAGTCCACAGTGTGGTGTACAAGATACTGCAGGTCAGTCCACAGTGTAGTGTACAAGATACTGCAGGTCAGTCCACATTGTGGTGTTCAAGATACTGCAGGTCAGTCCACAGTGTGGTGTACAAGATACTGCAGGTCAGTCCACAGTGTGGTGTACAAGATACTGAAGGTCAGTCCACAGTGTTGTGTACAAGATACTGCAGGTCAGTCTACAGTGTAGTGTACAAGATACTGCAAGTCAGTCCACAGTGTGGTGTACAAGATACTGCAGGTCAGTCCACAGTGTGGTGTACAAGATACTGTAGGTCAGTCCACAGTGTAGTGTACAAGATACTGCTGGTTAGTCCACAGTGTGGTGTACAAGATACTGCAGGTCGGTCCACAGTGTAGTGTACAAGATACTGCAGGTCAGTCCACAGTGTGGTGTACAAGATACTGCAGGTCAGTCCACAGTGTGGTGTACAAGATACTGCAGGTCCGTCCACAGTGTAGTGTACAAGATACTGAAGGTCAGTCCACAGTGTGGAGTACAAGATACTATAGGTCAGTCCACAGTGTTGTGTACAAGATACTGAAGGTCAGTCCACAGTGTGGAGTACAAGATACTACAGGTCAGTCCACAGTGTTGTGTACAAGATACTGAAGGTCAGTCCACAGTATGGTGTACAAGATACTGCTGGTCAGTCCACAGTGTTGTGTACAAGATACTGCAGGTCAGTCTACAGTGTAGTGTACAAGCTACTGCTGGTCAGTCCACAGTGTGGTGTACAAGCTACTGCTGGTCAGTCCACAGTGTGGTGTACAAGATACTGAAGGTCAGTCCACAGTGTGGTGTACAAGATACTGAAGGTCAGTCCACAGTGTAGTGTACAAGATACTGCTGGTCAGTCCACAGTGTGGTGTACAAGCAAGATACTGCAGGTCAGTCCACAGTGTGGTGTACAATATACTGCAGGTGAGTCCACAGTGTGGTGTACAAGATACTGCTGGTCAGTCCACAGTGTAGAGTAAATGTTGCTGCCAGTCAGTCCATAGTCTTGTGTAAATGCTGCCACTGATCAATTGTTATGTAGGCAGTGATACCAATTTTTAAGTGTATTTTTTAACATTTTATTTTGTGACATTATAAATCATTTTTACCAAGTTAAAGGGTTTTATTTTTTTGTTAATATTTTAAACTTTTAATTATTTTATTCCTTTTTTCAGTCCTGCTAGGAGACTTGGAGAAGGTTTTGATCACTTCTATAATACACTATAATACTTCTGTATTACAGGGTGTTTATTCCTGTCAGTAGTGCATTGACAGGGTTTAATAGGCATATGTACATAACAGAACACCTATATTTTTCTCAGATTATCAATAGCAAAGATTTACCACCAAAAATTAGGTACATGACAGACCTGCAGTCATTGCTAGGCCCCCTGGCTGCCATAGCACTCATCAGCAACGAATGATTCCATTGCATGGGGAGTCTATGGCATAACAGAGGGTGACTGCTCGGGGTTGTCTCACTTCAGCATATAGCATTTATTATGTAGAGAATGTTAAAAACAAACCACTTACTAATGTTTTGTTATTATCCATATTGCTTCCTTTGCTGGCTAGATTCATTTTTCCATCACATTATATACTACTCGTTTCCATAGTTATGACCACCTTGCTATCCATTAGCGGTGGCTGTGCTTGCACATTATAGGAAAAAGCACCAGACTATCTGAGCTCACATAGTCCCAGCCACCAGAGAGGACAGCACTATTTCCTATAGTGTGCAAGCACGGCCAAAACGAATGTATTGCAGGGTGGTTCTAACTAGAGATGAGCGTATTTTTAAAAAATTCGATTCAGCCGGTTCGACAAATAAAAAAAAAAAATTGGGTTCGATCCGAATTCATTTGCGGCGAATTTCATTAAAGCGGCTATTTCCTGGGTGCAGGGAGCCTTTATAGTGGTTTTAGAACACTGCGCTTTGCAGTAACTCGCATAGGGAGTCTGCTGTGTTAGTGAAATAATACTGTGAGTCCATATGACATGCAGAATCACTGCACACTTCACTTATTTGTGCAGTCACGGGGCCAAAAATGACAAAATAACTCAAGTATGAACTTAGCCTTACAGGTCGATGTTAGCGCCAAGAAGAAGTGCACTCCTTTTACAACGTTGTCAGCTGATTTCACATAGATGTCTACAGAACCTGTTCTATTAAAAGCTTAAACAAGTAGAGCCCCTCGACAGAGTGGAGAGGGTGTCAGCAGTAAGTTTTGGTTAACGTCACAGATTATTTTGCCTTTTCTCTGATTCGTCAGAACAATAACCCACAAAAAACTGATCCTGTCTGTGGAGCATACGCCTTCACTCAGTCAGCATTTGGTCAGTAATCCATCAGTATTGCTAATGGCCAAAAAAACAGAAGTGGATCCAAAACAGAGCTGACACGTTAATGGAATATTTGCATGTCCGTGTTTTGTACCCACTCCTGCTTTTGGCTACCAAATCACAAGTCAATTCTGATGCGACCATACAGGCCTTACAGCTGCTACATAGACAGGATCTGTTGTGCGTCTCATTTTTCCTTCCTTCTGACAGATCAGAAGAAGGGTCAAATAAATGATGATGTCAGCCAGGCCAAAAGGCAAAATAGTGGACCAGTCATGAAGTGGGGAAGGTGGGAACAGCATGAGAAGTCTACAGAGTGGCTCTATGACATAGTGGTGAGGTGGAAGCAGCATGAGGCCCAATGACAGTGTGGAGATGGCGGCAGAATCAGGAGGAGGCCACAGAGTGGCACAATGACAGTGTGGAGGTGGCGTCAGCATCAGGAGACCAGAGAGCGACCCAGTGACATAGTGTGGAGGTGGCAGTAGCATCAGAAGACTACAGAGTGGCAAGGTGACATAGTGTGGAGGTAGAAGTAGAATGAGGATACCACAAAGTGGCAAGGTGACATAGTGTGGAGGTGCCAGCAGCATTAGCAGGCCACAGAGTGGCAAGATGACATAGTGTGGAGGTGGCAGCAGCATGAGGAGACCACACGCATACAGGAACCCAAATCCATAGCTGCATTAAATAAAAAGAGGAATACAACATCAACTTAACATATAAACATCTATGACCACAAGGGTGGCCCTCACTGGCAGATGGTATAAAGTAGGAGGACGATTCCAGCAGACCACGGCTGAAGTACCCCTCTGACTACTGCTCTCAGCAGAGGCTAAATAGTCCATGTAGCCACACCCACACAGACACACCCAGTGCACACACACTAGGAAGGGAATTACCCTTCCCACACCAGGGAAGGGAAGACAGCCACTTAAAGGGGACGTGCACACATACAAAAACCTTGTGTACATCAAACAAACACAAGGCACACCTAATAGACAGGTTGCCAGGTGCAACCGCATGCAATAACAGCGAGCAGCCTAGCAACCAGCTCCAGCTGCTCGACTGCCACATACCTAATGTTGCCAGTGGCAACCACAGGTGAGGCAACATACTTCAGCCCTCACCTGTGATTGACAACAACCCCAGACAACAGGCAACTGCATGCGGTTCAGGAGTCACGGCCATACCATGGTCGTGACACTTTTGCGACTAATACATGGCAAAAAGGGCTGTCATTTTAGTACTTCACCACACAACGGCTAATAAGCCCTTTTTTCCCACTAATACATGCCAAAAAATGCTTTAGAACATGTAACTGCACCTCACAAGGGCAAATAAGAAGTAGAAATATTTCCTTGTAATAAACACTGTTAATGCCTGTAACACCCCAATAACAAGAACGGTTTGCTGGAATTACAGAGCTGTATAAAGGCAATTTGGGTGCCCAGTCAGTGCAGCAAGGTGTAATAGGATTGTTCCTATTACCCAGGCTGTAACCTCCCCTACTGAACCCTGTTTAACATATATGCTGCGGAATGATTCCTCCCTATCCTTTCCCTACACCTTGAATAATCTTTCCCTGAACTTGTAAATAATTTTTTTAGCACAATGAAGTCTTTCCTACCACTGTCCCTAGCGCCTGCTGACGTCTCTCCCTGCACTAAGTACACTGGAAAATGGCAGAATCCAAGATGGCTGAGGCTATTTATAGGGCTGTGACATCACAGGGCTGGCTGCTGATTGGCTGCATACATGGCATTATGGGTGATCCCATCTTCCTAGAGTTCCTTGCTCCATGTCCTCAAACGTGTAGCAGCCATTTTAGGAAAAAAAAATGTGATTCGTTACCACAAATCACGAGGAAATTCGGCTTCGATTCGCTCAATTCGCTCATCTCTAATTGTAACCATGGAAAAGACCAGTGTATAATGTGATAGAAAATGAATCAAGCCAGCAAAGGAAGCAATATGGATACCTTAGTAAGTGGCTTGTATTAACTTTCTCTACATGATAAATGCCACTTGCTGAAGTGAGACAACCCCTTTAAGTCACTTAGATGCAGCAGGCCTATATTGGCAGCATCTAAGGGGCTAAACTGCCAGGAGCTGTGTTATCTCTGATGCTGACAGTTATGGCTTTCTCACACGACCATGCCGTGTTTTGCGGTCCGCAAATTCCAAATCTGCAAAACACGGATGCCGCCCGTGTGCCTTCCGCAATTTGCGGAACGGAATGGACGGCCCTTTATAGAAATGCCTATTCTTGTCCACAAAAAGGAATAGAATAGGACATGACTTATAATTTTTGCGAGGCCACGGAATGGAGCAACGGATGCAGACAGCACACTGAGTGCTATCCGCATCTTTTGCAGCCCCATTGAAGTAAATGGGTCCGCACCCGAGCCGCAAAAAATGCGGCTCGGATGCGGAACCATACCATAGTCGTGTAAATGAGTCTTTAGAGAAGGAGCATGGCTCTTTATTACAGCCAGGCTTCTGAAAAAAGCCCACTACTCATCACTATTGCTTGTCTTCTGCCCACATGCACAGCACTTGACTCTTCTCCAGTGCTGTGCCTATGCTTGCAGGCCCCCTCCAGGTCCAGTAGCAGTCTCACCTCTTGTGACTGTGATAGTTACGGCCCTGGTAGCCTCTACAGTCGCCATCAGAAAAAAATCAATACACCACAGTATTCCTTTGTCATGGATGATGTTTGCTCCTGTATGTTATGCAGTAGTATATGTGGGGAATTTAGGTTTGGGGCATGCATGGAGACTCCCCAGCTTATGCTCTGAACATAGCAATGTAAGCCGTGTTCCGGGTGGGCTCCCCAGGATACAGCGAAGTCACGAACGAGGAAAGCAACACTGACACCAGCTTGTGCAAAACAGAACTTTCTTTACTGAATGATATAGCAATGAACACAATCCCAAATATGGAGGCAAAGCAAATTAAGTTACATACACTCAGCCAAAGCTGAGAACCCCTGTGCTGCACAGCAACATGCCCTCCGGTGGATACTGAGGAAGTTTACTATAATTTACCTAATGGAGGGCACACTAAAACTACCCCACTATACCTGTTATTACCCTGTTGACGACACAAACGATTGAGTGAGTGCTTAGTATGGGGTTTCTGCGGTGCAGCACAGCGGCTTACAATCTTATCAACTCTATAATATCTCCCCTCCTATAACTAGTTCCATTCCAAAGCTCCTAACAGCCTTCTTGAAAACAATGCTTTGACTCCGGATTTGGGTACAGGACAGCTATCAGTCCCTCTCTGCTGCAACTCCGTCCACTCCAGGACACCCTTACGCCAGGATGAGACCAGATTCTGTTCACACACAGTCCTTCTCTGTTCCTCTCAAGATGGAAGCAGCTTCAGCTTCCTGGTTCTACTTCAGACTGTCCAATCCCACCTCCTATGAATATTCAAACACTTGCAATACGTTAGCTGTGTTAAGAAACAGCGACATCTAGTGGTAAAAGCACAGAATGACAATGCTAATGAATCAGTATTCATATACACAGTATTCAGACAATGGTGACTGTTTCTCCATCTCAAAGCAACAAGACATGATATTTACAAAGCCTAAAGAAGAGATTGGTCAGCAATTCTGAGGAAGAAATTGAATTTTTGTGGATTTATTGATGGGTAGACTGACATATCAATGCATGTAGTCATGAATGAAAAACAGCTAATTACCAATAAGTCATACACTGTGTAGACTGACATATAAGCAGTTTGCTTGTCAAGAGTAGAGAATGACTTACTATTACTGGCTTCATTAATATTCGTTCTTTTTGTTTTGTGTGATCTTGACACTAGGCTTTCCTATTGCAGTTGCTAGATATAGACTTGTAAATAACTTTGCTTAGGGCTTTAACGTAGAAAAATGGCTCAGTTGCTCTTCATTCATTCTCGTAACAATATTACCATCTTACTACCTGAGTAATAATATAATCATATAATATAGGTACTGACTTATGTTTAGTGTTTGCTTGTATCTTTTAGTAAATTCCATGAAAGGACTACAACTCAGCATATAAATAACCCTATTGATTTAGCAGATGTCTTGGCTAACTGCACAGACAACAGCTAATACCATACACAGAGATGACACATTGAGTGTCATAGATGCTCCCTCCGAGACACCTGCTAGCTGCAGGAAAACCAAGCGTATGAATACATACCACCTTAACATGCTTCTCTTTTTATATAGTATTATTGCCCAGATTATACAAGGCATACTACACATACTACAATGAGTACACATTTCAAGAAGGTGATGAATATTGCTGAATCATTTACTCATCCTCCCATGAGTTCTGGTCCCTAGGCAGCATTTATTATCTGACATAAATATTTTATTTAAAAGCTCAGGACAGGAGATACTGATCATATTTGAAGGTGACAGCCTCTACCTGTGTCATGTAGATGGGAGGCTGTCTTAAAGATGACCTGTCCCCACTCCTAATATTGTATTCCCCATTAAATAAGAATTCTGGATCTTTTTCTCATAGAACTGCATTGTGCTGTTCTTCTGTTAATCCTCTTGAATATTCATGAATAAATTTGCAATGGGGCACTATCATTCCTCTTGTAAGAGGGGTATGCCCATAGACCTAGCACTGGTTAACTTATACCTCTAAGTGGAACAGCACAAAGCAATATTAAAATAAAAGATGATCCAGATTTATTTCCTAAAATATGCAAGTATTTACTAAAATAGATTAAAGGAGCGGATGTGTTCTCTTTAATTAGTGATATTACTGTAGATTTTTTATTTATATTTCAAATAAATATAGTAGGTGCACAACCCAGGTGCCTTAAGTGCATATCTTCCCTCTTTCCCCCAAAGGTTGGTTCTTAGCAAAGTTGCTGTTCTGGCAGCTTTTCACACACAGGGATGGTATCTCCCTGGAAAAGGATCCTTTTTTTTTTCTCATGCGTTAACATACACATCTTCTTTCTTGGCTGACTTGCCAGATGCTACCCTCTAGCCAGGGGAAAGTGGGACGAGCCCACCACTTGGCAACTACTACAAAAAACTGCCAGTTAACTATTTCCTGTCTATATACAGCCTTTTGGAATATATAGTGTATAGTTAAGTCACTTTAGACATTTTTTCCATTGACAAAGTATAGTTGGCATCTCAGTAAACATTTAATAATTTTAAAAGTGAACCATAATCCATTAACCCTTTAGCAATGAATCATATAGTTAACCCTTTAGCAGTGAACCAGTGGGTCACTGCACGTCCTTCTCCAGCTCCCACTACCGTTCTTCACGCAAATTAAATGAGAGCTGCTAGTAGAGTATATACAGCTCTCACATACATTTCTGTATTCTATCATAAAAAATCTGCTCTAAGAAGCAGCCTTCTCTCTGGTGCCATACAACCTAAGCAGAACTCAAGCAAACCAGTAGTGTTCTTTCTTTCTTCAATGCATACAACTCAGGCTGATCTCTGGGGGAGCTGGGGTGTACTGTATGTCAAGTATTTTCGTTTCATTATTTAGATTCACAGTAGGACTGTAGAAGAGAGATAATGGAGAGATAACCTATTTTTTAAAACTTTCCTGAGGTGAAAACATTTCCTTCATTTATTGTGGATATTACACAACCTTTTACAAATAGCAGACTGGTGCTGCCGCTTTGAATAGTTTTGTGTCTTCTGTCCCTGTTGTCCTTCTGTTTCCTATCTCTCATTTCTTATGTGTACTTTTTCCATTGGTGGAAGTGTGAGAGAGGCCACGGGCTCAGAGGACTCATCTCCTATGTGTTTTGTAGACAAACACTGCTGCCACTACACATCTGCAGTGCAGAAAGATAGGAGCAGGGGCTTCAGCAGATGTCCTAAGGACATTATGGTGGCAGTCAGGAGGAGGAGAGGAGCCAGGTATGTATAGAGGGAGAGCGATAGAGAGGAATCCACGTGTGGTGCCTTGAGCACTGCATCTGACCTAATTAAGGACTGAAGCTCGGTAGACGTATACTCCTTAGAGAGGTCACAAGCAGATGGTGGCCACATGAAGAAAGACATTTGGGGGAGATTTATCAAACTGGTCAAATGTAGAACTGGCCCATAGCAACCAATCAGATTCCACCTTTCATTACTCACAGCTCTTTTGGAAAATAAAAGGTAGGATCTGATTGGTTGCTATGGGCAGTTCTACAGTACTTTAGACCAGTTTGATAAATCTCCCTCAATGAGCGCAAAGTAGCCCTGTAGCACAGCTAAAAGGGCCCACCTAGTGTTAGCTGACTTAGCAGGCCCAGTGGTGACCACCATGGAGTACACAGGTGGGCTGTAGGCCAACATAACTAATGGGAAGCCTGACTTGATACAACTTCTGCTGTTTTTGTTTTTTTAAGTCAGTCCTGATCTTAACTTTTAATTTCTAGCATGGAATCTAAAATGTATTATTTTCATATGAATTGTAACTAATAATTCCGTACACAATATACAAAAGAAGATGTACAATTAAATGCTTTGTTTAGTAACATAAACCTTTAATAACCAAATAAAAACTGAAACTTTGACTTCAGAGGGACTATTTATTATGAAGATTTGTCACACTTCCATACAAATCTTTTTCTTCTACTCAATTCCTTATTTAAACTATTTAATGTAAAGACAAACATGACACTTTTATGAAGAGCAATATTCCTTATTGATGGCATTTAGATCCCATATGTTACCAGGCACAGTTTATTATAAGATAAAAATCAATCTTGTTTCAAGGTCATATTGCACACAGAGTGAAATGTGGTAGATCTTTGAAGACTATCTAAAACATTGCTGATGATGATATCAATTCTAGCTTGAGATTCAATTAGAGGGAAATTCTGACAAGTGCTAGAGAGATTTTTTAAGGGGAGTATTCTGTGCATTAACTTTTTTCTGTTTTTTTTAGCTTTCTTCTTATCTGAATGCTCCAGGCCGAGTTTTAGTAAAATGCCAGCGGGGAAAATCTAAAGTGAATCATAAACCAAAATTAGGAGAAATGATACCAAGTTGTTCCTGGAGGTCTCTAAATCTATGTATGTTCAGTAATCCAAAATTTCCAAAGTAGGTTTTGTGATTGTAAATGGGTATGGATATCCATAGCTACATGTTTATAGCTATCATGTGCAGAATCCCAATGTGTAAACTACCCAAGAATAGTATGTGAAGAAAGAGTTCATTGAGGTTCTTCTGGGAACCTTTAAAGGTCATGTCTGAAAGCTATGACTTTCTGAACACAGGTGAGTGTCAGAATGAGCAAGCTTTCCATGGCCCTTTTATTGATCGCTCCCATGGAGATAAATGAATTGAAAATTCTCTCAGAGATGAGTGGTTGATCCTTGCAGAGGGCATTGACATACAAACATGTATTCGCAGAGTAAGACAGTGGGTACAGTATGTAAGGCTATATTGGAAAGTTAAGCTTTTTTCCAGATGATTTTTTCCAACATATGACATTTTGATTTTGTGCAATGAAAGTTCAAACACTTAAAATGTCTCATCATATGCAGTGCACTTCAGAGAACTGTAACATATTCTATCAGGAAAGCAGCTTTCTCCCTGCAAATGTATTCAGTGAAGATAGAATGGACGAGATGTGTCCTATCATATAGCAACAACCCATAAAATCATCCTTCTAAAATACATTTTAGTGAATTTTCCTTTAAACAGTTCATCAGCTTTATACATCTATAAGATGATTTTAAGGGGGGTTGTCCTCAGAGAACTACCACTTTTATGAGGCAGCCGTCCCAATGGTGGACTGATCATTGGGTCACCAGGGAAGCTGTAGGTGTGCCATTTATGCAAATAAGGATTCACATTGAAATCAATCTTTTATATATTTTTTCTCTCTGGCTAATATAAAGAGGTATTCATCATACAATAGCTCACCTGATTGTGATGCATGGAATACCAAAGGCCCAGCAATAGCATACCACATGAGTAAAAGATTCAGAATCCAGAGTAAAAGTTCAAGCTTTATTTAAGCATCAGTAGAAATCCAAAGATACAGATAAAAGTACACTACTAATGCATTTCGGACCTGCATGAGCTCCTTACTCATAGCTGGTTGGTGTTAACCATACATAAAAACAACATGTATACTAAACACTATCCAATAAAATGCTATTTATGGATCATCTGATACTATCCTGGAAAACATGGATGGGAGGTTTCATATGTGGAATAATCCCAAAGTAGAAATGGGGTTCTTAGCATATTGATCTATTTAAAATGAGATAGAAATGTCATAGAATAATATATATGTAGTGCTAAAGACGGTCAGTAATGGACTAATGGAGTATTATTAGGTCATGCTTGTGGCTAATGAGCAGAATATAAAATCAGTGATACAGTCCTAACCTCAGTATCTGAGGAAAGAGATTTAGGGGTCATTATTTCAGAAGACTTAAAGGTAGGCAGACAATGTCACAGAGCAGCAGGAAATGCTAGCAGAATGCTTGGGTGTATAGGGAGAGGCATTACCAGTAGAAAGAGGGAGGTGCTCATGCCGCTCTACAGAACACTGGTGAGACCTCACTTGGAGTATTGTGCGCAGTACTGGAGACCATATCTCCAGAAGGATATTGATACTTTGGAGAGAGTTCAGAGAAGAGCTACTAAACTGGTACATGGATTGCAGGATAAAACTTACCAGGAAAGATTGAAGGACCTTAACATGTATAGCTTGGAAGAAAGACGAGACTGACGGGATATGATAGAAACTTTTAAATACATAAAGGAAATCAACAAGGTAAAAGAGGAGAGAATATTTAAAAGAAGAAAAACTGCTACAAGAGGACCTAGTTTTAAATTAGAGGGGCAAAGGTTTAAAAGTAATATCAGGAAGTATTACTTTACTGAGAGAGTAGTGGATGCATGGAATAGCCTTCCTGCAGAAGTGGTAGCTGCAAATACAGTGAAGGGGTTTAAGCATGCATGGGATAGGCATAAGGCCATCCTTCATATAAGATAGGTCCAGGGGCTATCCATAGTATTCAGTATATTGGGCAGACTAGATGGGCCAAATGGTTCTTATCTGCCGACACATTCTATGTTTCTATGTTTCTATGTTTCTCCAGTCATAAGCAATACAAGTATTTTATTAAAACATCCCCCAAAAAATGTCTATAGTCTCTTCCTTTTAATTGGGCTCTTACTATACCATGTACTCTAAAAGTAGATGTAGGAGGGAGGAGAACGTGTAGGGTAACTGCTGATACTTTTCTGGTTTTAATATTTAGTATATCAGAAAAGTCCTTAATAACTCATGTTTTCATTTCATGGTGCATCCCACATATTGTAATTTACAGGAGATGCAGGTGATATACCTTGTATTGGAGCCAAGTCACACTGCCTTCCTATAGACTTGGTAATAGTTTTTGTCCCAATGTAGGGGCTTTTTTGGCCATTTTCGATGACCTCAGCAAAAGTCAGATTAAAACTTAATACTGGGAAATGCTTTCTAATGATAGCACAAATATGTGTATATTCAGAGCTGCAGGTGGCAGAGAAAATGATCAGCATACGTACCATATGTATTTCCAAGGTTGTTCGAATGTTTACGCTTAAGAGGGGAATTTCTATCTTTATTGCTGGCAATGTTAACAGCCCTCCAAAGAGCGACCTCATTTTCTTGTAATGCATGCATTATGGAAATAGATCTTTGTGCTGCAAACCCCTTTTCTGCTTGGGGAATGTTAAACATATGGAAACCCTTTTCCATGTTTTACACATTTCGGGACAGTATCACTTCATCTGTAACACTGTAGCATTGTATTGGATAATGTATAGTATATATATCGTTTTTAGCACCAAAAGGCTATGGGCAAGTACCCCATGCAGGTCTGGAATTCATTACCTGTGCATTTTTATGTGTATCTTTGGTTTTCTATTGATGCCTAAATAAAGCTTGGATGCAAGGGTGGGATCACATCCCGTTTTTCATCTACGTTTAGTGTGTACAGCAGGGAACCTCGCGCTAAACGCGTCCATAGGGTTTCATTAGTCAGACGGAAGACAAAAGAATACCCTTTTGCCCTCCGTTTGGCTGGTATACGTCAGTATACTGCAAAAAAACAGCATGGAATAGCGTAGTAGACTGTGCTATTTCGTCCTGCAGTGTCCTGTAAAAAAAGGATCCGTCTAACGGAGGCTGTAATAGCCTATGGGTGACGAATACCTCTGTATGATATCTGTCACTGGCCTCCATTGAACGGATGCCTCAGAGAGATCCTGTGATGTCACTGCCCATATATGGACAGTTGTCAGAGGATCTCCACGAGAGCACGGTACACCCCTGCTGGCAAGGAGAGGAGCCGAAGGTATAAATACTAATGTCCTGCTGTGTTTGGAAAGGGGGAGGGCTGACAGGAGGGGCAAAGGCAGGTCAGAACTGCCTGGAGAAAGGGTTAACTGATAAAGCAGGCGGACACACTTCAGGAGGAGGGGCCATGACAAGGATCATCATGTGCTCGGTTCCCTGCGCAGTGAGCCTGCTGCTAGGTAGGAGGGGACATATCAGCACAGCAACGTATCCCACTGTTGTGGGATACCTTACAGCTTTCTGTCATAGGCAGGGGCGTAACTATAGGGGAAGCGGCTGCTTTGGGGCCCTGACCCAGAAGGGGCCCATCCAGGAGGAGGAGGACTAAAAGATTTTGTCAGGGCCCCCTTTACAGTATTACACAATGAAATTATATACAGTAACAGTATAGACAGTGTAGAAAACGGATGGAACAGCTGCCGGCCTGGTCTGAGAGAGCGATCTTTACTAGCCACAGGAATGGGGGCGGCATGAACGGAAGGGGTCGCGAAAAAATTACTGGGGGAGGGGGTCCCCATTCAAAAATTTGCTGTGGGGCCCAGTCATTTCTAGCTACGCCACTGGTCATAGGTGTAGGGCAGGAATCATCCTGGGATATACCTCCTCCTTGGATATACCTCTGGATTTGGATCTGGATGCAGAATCTATTACATTAAACATTAGCTTCACCGTTTATCTTTCCATTCTTCTGATCCGTCAGAAGAAGAGAATAAAATAAAAAAACAGGATCCAGTAAAAAAAACGGATCCTGTTGCATCAGTGTCATCCGTTTGAGCCATTCCCGTCTGAGATCCGTTTTTTAAACAAAAAAAAAGCTGCACACAGTACTTTAGTTTTCATCTAAAAAACGGATCTCAGACGGAAATGGCTCAAACGGATGACAACTGATGCAGCAGGATCCGTTTTTTTTACTGGATCCTTTAAAAAAAAAAGGATCCTATGCAATCCTATGCATAACTGATGCAACAGGATTCGTTTTTTTTACAGGATCCAGTTGTTTTTTTTTTCTCTTTCTCTTCGGCCTCTTGCACACGACCGTATGCCCTATAAGACATATGGTCCGTGAGCGAGCCATATGTCCCAGAGCGGCATTGATCGTGTGCATGGGAGTACACAGCATCATAGATTACAATGATGCTGTGCACGTCGGGCCGCCTGAGGAACTATTGTCCTGCGCTGATAAGATCATATGAGTGCGGGACAATAGCCCTGTGAGCGGCCCGAAGTGCACAGCATCTTTGTAATCTATGATGCTGTGTGCTCCCATGCGCAAGATCAATGCCGCTCCGAGACATATGGCTCGGAGGGCATACGGTCGAGTGCAAGAGGCCTTCTTCTGATGAACCAGAAGAATGGAAAGCTAAACGGTGATGTGAAGGCACTCTTGTATAGAAAATAGCTTCTTGAGTTCTGTATCTGACCAATATTACATGAATGATTTTGAACCATCATTTACAGTTCATTGAATGAATTCAAGATTTCAGATCTCACAAAAGCCGTTTATGTAATGTTGCTCTTCAGGGACCTTACGGTTTTGCAAAGTTGGATGGGTGCATTTCAGTACCTTTTCAAGAGTGCCTTGCGCCATATTACATCCAGGAAACAGCTAATTTGTGAACAGTAACCTGTAAAACTCATGTTTAATAACACATCCTCTTATGAACTGAAAAAATTATCAAAATCATAAAACAACTAAAAATAAACACACAATAAACAATATAAGCACATAAAATAATGAACTCCTTCAGTACCAAGCCACTCTTCACCTTAAATCCCAGGATGATTTTTGCAAATCTGACATGCGTTGTTTTATGCGGTAATAATTCTTTTACTTATCCATTATTTTCTTGTGACACATAAATTTTAGTCAATATGTTTTACCTTTATTTATTAACAAAAAAAGATCCAAAATGTACAGAAAATTCGGCAAAATTCACAATTTACTAAATTTGAAATTCTCTGTTTTTAAGGCAGATCGCGATACCTCATAAAATATTAATTACTTTACATTTCCCATATGTCTACTATATGTAGCCATAATTTTGTAAATTACATTTTATTTTTTTAGGACGTTAGAAGGCTTATTGCGGTCATCAATTTACTGGCACAGTCTGTATGGTTGCCACAGACAGATGCAGACCCTTTCAATGTGAATGGGTCCATGATCCGTCCGCACCGCAAAAAAATAGAACTTGTTCTATTTTTTTGCAGTGCGGAGGCACGGACAGAAAACCCACGGAAGCACTCCGTAGTTCCTCCGTTCCACACCGCAACTTCTGGATTGAGGGCCCATTCCAGTGAATGGGTCCGCATCCGTGATGAGTTGCACAAATGTCCGGTGCCCATATATTGCGGGCCACAATACGGGCACCGGCCAACAAGGGTCGTGTGCAAGAGTCATATATTACTACCAATAATAGTACAAGATTGAGGTGACAGATTTCCTTTAACCTTTTCGAGATCTCTGCCATAAATGTATGGCGAATATCTGGTCCTTATAAGTGTTGCCCACTCATGAGCGCAGCAGGCAGCATAGCCAAAAGTTTTCTGCTGTTTTAAACAGCAGACACCCGGGGCTAATGTCTGCCATCTGCAATAATCGCAGACATTTAACTCCTTAGATGCCATGGTCAATCGTGACCACGGCATCTGAGACGGCTTTCCCCAGGAGCACTGCCAAAGCACTTCCCAAAGCAGAGATGGGGGAAGCTGTCCATATTAGGCTGGTTTCACACGGGCGTTGCGGGAAAATGTGCGGGTGCGTTGCGGGAACACCCGCGATTTTTCCGCGCGAGTGCAAAACATTGTAATGCGTTTTGCACGCGCGTGAGAAAAACTGCGCATGTTTGGTACCCAAACTTCTTCACAGAAGTTCTGGCTTGGGATCGGTGTTCTGTAGATTGTATTATTTTCCCTTATAACATGGTTATAAGGGAAAATAATAGCATTCTGAATACGGAATGCAAAGTAAAACAGCGCTAGAGGGGTTAAAAAAATAATAATAATAATTTAACTCACCATATTCCACTTGATCGCGGCCCGGCATCTACTTCTGTCTCCTTTGTTGAATAGGACCTGTGGTGAGCATTAAATACAGTTACAGGACCTTTGATGACGTCACTCCGGTCATCACATGATCCATCACCATGGTAAAAGATCATGTGACGTACCATGTGATGACCAGAGTGACGTCACCAAAGGTCCTGTTCCTGTATTTAATGCTCACCACAGGTCCTATTCAACAAAGGAGACAGAAGGAGATGCAGGCTACGCAATCAAGTGGACTAAGGCGAGTTAAATTATTTATTTATTTATTTTAACCCCTCCAGCGCTATTTTACTTTGCATTCTGTATTCAGAATGCTATTATTTTCCCTTATAACCATGTTATAAGGGAAAATAATAATGATCGGGTCTCCATCCCGATCGTCTCCTAGCAACCGTGCGTGAAAATCGCACCGCATCCGCACTTGCTTGCAGATGCTTGCGATTTTCACGCAGCCCCATTCACTTCTATGGGGCCTGCATTGCGTGAAAAATGCAGAATATAGAGCATGCAGCGATTTTCACGCAACGCATAAGTGATGCGTGAAAATCACCGCTCATCTGAACAGCCCCATAGAAATGAATGGGTCCGGATTCAGTGCGGGTGCAATGCGTTCACCTCACGCATCGCATCTGCGCGGAATACTCGCCCGTGTGAAAGGGGCCTAACTGATTAGGCTGAAGCCTGCTGCAGGCTACCTGGCCTATCAAAGGTATATTTGAATTTAGGCCTGCAGGCAGCAGCATTGCATTAGAATATATTGAATTTCCTATCCAATAATGTATTAAATTACATTAGAGAATAGGAAAAGCCTCCCTTTGGGAGGCTAAAAAAAGGTCAAAAAGTTTTTTTTAAATATAGAAAGAAATCAAAAAATATAAACATTCAAACCACCCTTTTCCTATAATTTAAATAAAAATAAATAAGCAATAAAAAAATAAAGATGCATCTGAAAGCGCCCGAAATATTAAAATATAAATGTGTTTATTCCCTACTGTGAACGCTGTAACGAAACATCATCAAAATGACAGATTTGCCATTTTTTCCTTGTTTCACCTCGCCAAGAAATGAATAAAAATAAAAAATTTAACAGAATATGATGATGAAGAAAAAAAATATTTTTTTTACAAAGTTTCAGTTTTTTTCTGTATTAATACACAAGAAAAACTTTAAATGTGGTACCATTGTAATCGTACTGACCCAGCGAATGAAGTTCAGTTTTACCACTTAGGAAATGCTGTAAAGCAGAATTGAGAGGTTTTTTCTAATTTCACCTAATTTGCAATATTAAATCATGCCTTTAGAAAATACAAATTGTCCAGCAAAAATAAAGCTCTCATATGGCTATGAGAACTTAAAAATAAAAAAGTTATGGCTACCGGAAGTCAGGGAGTAAAAACCGAAAATGCAAAATCTGAAAATCTCCCTATCCTGAAGCAGAACATAAAGTATACACATAATAGTCTACATGCATGGTTTTTGTAGGTGACCTTTGAAGTTAAACTTTGATGCCATTAATTTACAATTTAATACAAGATTAGGTATTTAATTGTGTGTTAAATGGCAATGGTTGGCATGGATTTCCCAGCTAATGATGCAGAAATGATGCAGAAAAAATTAATAGTATCACATATGGTATGACTTAAATAAATAGCTAAAAGTGAGTAAATAAGTATACTAAAAGAAAAGCACATGCAGTTCTCCTGTTGTTTCCATTCTGTTTCTCCAAAGAATATAAGAAGTTTAATCCATTAACATCTGTCAGCATATTAGAGAGCATTTATGTCTGGGAAGATATGCAGCCCATTCAATGTTAGTGTTCAACCCAAAATTAAATAATGCTGTAAAAATATGGTAGTGTGTACACATTTGCCATAATTGTATATATAGGGTGGGCCATTTATATGGATACACCTTAATAAAATGGGAATGGTTGGTGATATTAAATTCCTGTTTGTGGCAAATTAGTATATGTGAGGGGGAAACTTTTCAAGATGGGTGGTGACCATGGCGGCCATTTTGAAGTCGGCCATTTGGAATCCAACTTTTGTTTTTTCAATAGGAAGAGTGTCATGTGACACATCAAACTTATTGGGAATTTCACAAGAAAAACAATGGTGTGCTTGGTTTTAACGTAACTTTATTCTTTCATGAGTTAGCAACACCACAGGAGAAATGCTAGCACAGGCTTCCAGTATCCGTAGTTTCAGGTGCTGCACATCTTGTATCTTTACTGCATAGACAATTGCCTTCAGATGACCCCAAAGATAAAAGTCTAAGGGGGTCAGATTGGGAGACCTTGGGGGCCATTCAACTGGCCCACGACGACCAATCCACTTTCCAGGAAACTGTTCATGCACTGAAGCTGGCACGTTCCCTGAGTTTTTCCAGCAAGATGGTGCACCACCACATTATGGGTGTCAGGTCCGAGCATTCCTAGATGAACAGTTTCCTGGAAAGTGGATTGGTCGTCGTGGGCCAGTTGAATGGCCCCAAGGTCTCCTGATCTGACCCCCTTAGACTTTTGGGGTCATCTGAAGGCAATTGTCTATGCTGTGAAGATACAAGATGTGCAGCACCTGAAACTACGGATACTGGAAGCCTGTGCTAGCATTTCTCCTGTGGTGTTGCTAACTCATGAAAGAATAAAGTTACGTTAAAACCAAGCACACCATTGTTTTTCTTGTGAAATTCCCAATAAGTTTGATGTGTCACATGACCCTCTTCCTATTGAAAAAACAAAAGTTGGATTCAAAATGGCCGACTTCAAAATGGCCGCCATGGTCGCCAACCATCTTGAAAAGTTTCCCCCCTCACATATACTAATTTGCCACAAACAGGAAGTTAATATCACCAACCATTCCCATTTTATTAAGGTGTATCCATATAAATGGCCCACCCTGTAGTTGGTATGTTTTGTTATACCTTTTTTTCTTTGGTTCACGTTATTGAAAAGTATGGGGGTCATTTACTATACAGAGATACATCTATATTAGCCTTATTTCTGGCTGCCCAGGTTATTTGCGCTGCAATCTGCGACTTTTCCCCACTCACAACAGGTCTAAAAAAGTGAGTGTGGCATGGGCAAGGAAGGGGACGGGCCAGCAGGCCCTTCTGATTCATAATTTTTTACGCCTGTTTTAGGAGTAGAAAATGGTCTAAATGTAAGACAGCAAGGAAGCTGGCTTACATTTAAACTGGGGCAGGATACTCCGAAGTTATGAAGAGGCATCGACCTGTACATAACTTAGGCGTATCCACCGCCAGCTATAAAGATTATTAAGACCAGAGTCTAAAACGCCGGTCTTAATGAAAAAAAACCCCTATCTATATGTTTTTGGAGTCAATAGGCAAGGATTACAAATATAGGGCATACAGCAGCTTACATCTGGACCGTATGTTGGGAGAATTTTCTGACAGATATATTGAATGTGGAGAAAAACAAGATCCAAAATACAAGAACCACCAAATATAGCAATCCAAGGGGACTGCAATATGCAAAATGTATAATGAAACACCAATTCAAAAGCGCACATATGATATTACACAAAAATGTATTAGTAGAACAAATCATACAAACAACATATCATAAAATAAAATAAATAGCACCAATACATGAAGGTACTATTCCTCAGGGGATTGTTCCTCAGGGACCCCTGAGGATACCGGATTGTTCCGGCGATACGCGTTGGGCGTTCTCTCACTCTTCCAGGTCCACTGCACCAGCAGGTTTATGTAGGTTTGACTCTCCAATTTAGACCTCATCATGGTCTGTCTGCATTTCTAGTCGTCTCACCTCATTTCATATTTGCTATATGTTTTGTATTGGATTTTTATATGCTGGTTTATAATGTATATGCCCATTCTGTGGCAACCCAGTGGACCTGCATGTGTCGGTTACATATATTATATTGCATACCGCACTTTTTTCTAATTGTATACAATTTTTAATGTGTATCTGTTGGTGTGTTTAATAAACTTTATATATATTTTTATATTGACTTATTGTCGGATGTGCATATATGGGGTGGTTCTTGTGACTCTCTCTTGGGTCCGGTGATATTGTTTCATGCTCTTTTCACCACCCTTTGCACTCCGCATATTATTTGGTGTGCCCCCTGTTTTCTCAATCCATTCTTTGTCTAATAGTTGTAATTTTTTTCTCATCTGAAGTTCAGATTGGAAAAAAATTACAACTTTAAAAAAAAAATATTATAGCACTATATTAGCTAAATTGCTCTATATTCTTTATTTTTTTCGAATATTCATTATATTGCTATATATTTTTGTTTTAGAATACCGTATATACTCGAGTATAAGCCGACCCGAATATAAGCCGAGGCCCCTAATTTTACCCAAAAAAAATGGGAAAAATTATTGACTCGAGTATAAGACTAGGGTGGGAAATGCAGCTATAATGCAGAGTGTATGTGTATATAATGCACACACTCTACATTATATACACACATCTGCAAGAAGGTGACTCAGATTGATGGGAGTCTGACTCTGACTCCCTGTATTTAATGCAGAGTGTGTGCATTATTTACACACACACTCTGCATCAAATACAGGGAGTCAGACTCCCATCAACTGGGCATTTATTTATTTATTTAAATTTTTCTTATATTTATCAGGTTTTTTATTTTTTTGTTCCCCCCTACTTCATACTTGGCCAGGGAGGCGGGGCTGTCCAGGGGGAGGGGGGATGTCCAGGGGGAGGGGGGGCTGTCCAGGGGGAGGGGAGGCTGTCCAGGGGGAGGGGAGGCTGTGCAGGGGCCGGTACTTACTGCCAGTGTAAATCTCACGGTCTACTCCCAGTGTAAATCTCGCGGCCCGCGTGTCTCGCGAGATTTACACTGGGAGCTTAACAGAGGTGCCGCGCGGACGTGCTGGGAGCTGACCGGAGCAGCTATAAAGGTAAGTAACAGCTTCTCCGGCCCCCAACATGTCATGGTCTGTATTATGGCAATGTAAGTTGCCATAATACAGACCTAGACTCGAGTATAAGACGAGGGGGCTTTTTGAGCACAAAAATATGTGCCAAAAAACTCGTCTTATACTCGAGTATATACGGTATTACGAATATTCAAAAAAACAAATATATAGCACTATATCGAAGATATTTATTTTTAGAATATTCGTCATTTTTTCCATCTGAAGTTATGATTCCTCCCTGCTTAAGTAACTTAAGCAGGGAGAAATCATGACATCAGATGGAATAAAATGACGAATATTCTAAAAAACAAATATATAGCATTAAATTCTATAGTGCTAAATATTTGTTTTTGACCCACACCTGTATTGATCGCATAATATTCGCATATTACGCGATCATTACCTTGCCGATTTCCCGAGTTAAAAAAAGTTGAATATAACGAATATTCGAATTCGCGAAAATTTCTACTAAATATTTGCGAAATATCGCAAATTCTAATATGACCCCTGCCGCTCATCACTAATGGCCACCACCCAGCTATCCAGGGAGGGAACAGGAGCTGCATCACTCACCTAACTTCTGCCTAGGGCCGGCCACCAGACTCCTTTGTCTATCGCTGCAGGCTGCAGCCTAGCTGATGGCACTCTTTCTCTGCGTGTATTACTGTCTATTCCCTGAACCTCACCTTGCAGCACGGCAAGGGTTAATTGCCCTTTAGCTCTGTGTTCAGATGCTTGACTAATGAACTCATCAGCCCTCCTATATATTCTGGGCTGCTTGTTCTATCCATGGAAAGAGCTATAGATTCAGTTTAATTTCACTTGCTTGCTATGCACTGTAGAAGAGCTATTATCCATTTGTCTGTTTTCTGACTTCTATCTGTTTCCTGGATCCTGACTCTCTGCTGCCTGACCTGACCAGTGCCTGTTCATCGTACTGACCCTGATCTACCTACCCTGACTTCTGGACTGCTTCAGGGATTGGCATGTAGTCTGCCTGCCCTGACTTCAACTTGTTTCCTTACTACATGCTTTGCCTGTTCCTTCGGTCCTTCGCACTGGTGTCTCTGAACCCCATGCGTCAACAGCCAATCGCGCTGAGACTATTCCAAGAGGTAGCGGCCTGGTGACTCCCCTGCAGCGAAGGCCTAATCCTATGGGTTAAAGGGTGAAAACCAGGAGACTGCCACGATAATACCCTCAGGCATAGCCCAAAGTCAAACCAGTTGGTTGGCAGGGTGGGTCTACACTCACTGCCTGTAACAATAACTTGGAAGATATACCCTCTAAGAGCCTGGCAAAGCTGGTTGACAATTAGTTTAGGACATAACTGCAAATTGGCTTCCATTAGAAACAGTAACTATTTTTGGAAAGAAAGTGAGAAAACATGCCATCAGAAATAAATAAAGGAAATCTGTCACCAGCGACCTCCCTATCAAACTATTTGCATAAACACATAGCTGTAGTTCACCCGATTACAACACTACATTTTCTTTTGTTGATCTGAGGCTCCGTTTCCAAGTTTTGATATAATTTCTTAAACTACAAATTAAGCCTTTACTGCAATGAGAGCATCACCATTGCTCTTGTTGCACTAAAGCTCAACTCATTTCTGTGGTCAGGTCCTCCCTTGATGCTTTTCCACTGCTTGACCCTGTAAATCAAAGCAGCAAGAGGGAGGCTGACCACAGAAATGAGTTTAGTTTGGGTACAACAAGAACAATGGTAGTAGCCTCATTGCACCAAAGGCCTAATGTGCATATTAGTGTTGAGCCAATTTCAGGAAAAATTTGATTCGCCGCGAAGCTGAATTTCCTTGTCCTTTGTGGTATCAATTTTCTCTAAAATTGTGTAAAATAATAAAAAAAACATCATACTTACCTCATCCATCTGCTCGCGACAGGCCGGCCGCCACCATCTTGATTTAAGATATCACATGAAATATGTATGATGTCAGCATGCCGGCCAATGTGATGACATCATCAAGGGCCGCACCAATTTTTTACTCTAGATCTTCAATCAAGATGGTGGCGGCTGGCCCATTATGAACAAATAAATGAGGTAAGCATGATGTAATTTTTTATTTTACACTGTAATATTTCTATCAGATGCCACAATCAGCTATGAAAGCGACATCTGAGGGGTACAATGAAGGGGGGCAGTGCAATCACTGACATTTCACCCACTACTTACAAAGAAATGCGCTTTGTGATTAAGTAATTCGTCACAAAGCAAATTTTTTAATAAAATTTGACGAAGCACTAGTTCATAACTCAGAAACAAAGCCTCAGATCAACAAAAGAGAAACAGAGTTTTAATCAGGTGAGATCACTGGTGACGGCTTCCCCTTATTTATTATTATTTATAATAACTTACATGATTTTTGTATTTTATTTTAAAGGGAAACATGCTTTATATAAAATGTAATTGAATTACTTCAATTGCCAGTAATGAATATCAATTAGTAAACTGTATGACAGCTTTTTCCTTCACTCTCTCAGAGTACACGGAGTCTTATGTAAACGGGTGCCCAGTGTTTTCCGCAGTTGGGTAAATGACACTTGTTTGCACTTGCCTTCTTCATATCTTGTTGCTATGACAGCTCTGGTTAGGGCAAGGGAGAGAGAATATCTTAACTAATGTGTGTAACCAGATGGAGGTGTGCAAACACACATCCACCATGTACACAAGCTTGAATGATGTTTACCGTTTGACTTTCACACAATATCACTCTTTTCTTTATTTCCTTTTTATTTTAATTACAGGAAATAAATGAAAACACCTTTCCTTAGGGTTTGTTCACATCTGTTAATAACAAAAGCTAAAAGGCTGTTGCAGATCCTTCATATGACAGATTGGAGCAGAGCCCAACAGACACAATTGACTTAAAATGGGTTCTGCTGAGGTTTTTTCAAGGTCTCCTCCATTCTGAGAGCGAGAATAATGCTGTGAAATACGTTGTTCTTGCCATCAGAAGTGACAGAAACCTCAATGGAACATCTATCCGTGTGAAACAGATATTGTATAAAGAAGGAGACAAAAATAAAATGAGGGAGGGATAAGTAAAAGAAAGCCCCAAAGGATTGAACAATACAAGCGAAAAAACTGTTAAAGAGGGGGTACCTTGTTTTTTATGAAGTTGTGATATTTTTTTTAGGTACAGTAGGATCTTCAAACTATTGTTCCATTCTATTTTAATGAGTTATAATGGGCATCTCCACCTGATATCTTTTGCTTTTCGATATATATATATATATATATATATACATATACATATATATATATTATTTTAATGTAATGTGAAGGTACCCCCATTCCTTGGATCTAGTCACTTTCTTAATGCACCCTGCGAGTCTTCGGCCCCTTTCACACGGGCGAGAATTCCGCGCGGGTGCAATGCGTGAGGTGAACGCTTTGCACCCGCACTAAATCCGGACCCATTTACTTCAATGGGGCTGTGTACATGAGCGGTGATTTTCACGCATCACTTGTGCGTTGCCTGAAAATCCCAGCAAGCTCTATATTGTGAGTTTTTCACAAAACGAAGGCCCCATAGAAGTGAATGGGGCTGCGTGAAAATCGCAAGCATCCGCAAGCAAGTGCGGATGCGGTGCGATTTTCACGCATGGTTGCTAGGAGACAATCGGGATGGGGACCCGATCTTTATTATTTTCCCTTATAACATGGTTATAAGTTAAAATAATAGCATTCTTAATACAGAATGCATAGTAAAATGTCCATTGAGGGGTTAAAAATAATAAACAAATTTAACTCACCCCATCCACTTGGTCGCGTACCGGATCTCCTCTTCTTTCTACTGGTGATGGACCATGTGATGAGCGCAGTGACGTCATCAAAGGTCCTTTAGCCAGGTCCTGAAGAAAGTAGAAAGAAGAGGAGATCCGCTGTGCGGCCAAGTGGATGGGGTGAGTTAAATTTGTTTACTATTTTTAACCCCTCAATGGATATTTTACTAAGCATTCTGTATTAAGAATGCTATTATTTTCCCTTATAACCATGCTATAAGGGAAAATAATAAAATCTACACAACACCGATCCCAAACCTGGACTTCTGTGAAGAAGTCTGGGTTCGGGTCTGGGTACCAAACATGCCGATTTTTCTCACGCGCCTGTAAAAAGCATTAGAACGCTTTTCACTCGCACTGAAACATTTTTCCCGCAACGCACCCGCATCTTGTCTGGCCCTCACATGCGACGCCCGTGTGAAATGGGCCTTCCAATCCCGTGCGTTCCAGTATGGAACTCAGGCATTAAACACTTGATGAGCAATAGGGCCTATATTCTTTTCCTCTTTCTTCATTCCACCTTGGTAAATGACACCGTCCTGCATCACTTCCGCTCACACCGATCGTACTTTCCAGCTGTTTAGTTTTACTTGGAACTGAAGTTAGCAAGACATAGTCTAGTAAGTGTCTTTTAGTGTGTTTTGTTTACTGCTGTTTACTATTTGTACAACCTGACAAAGAGGAGAGCTACACTCCCTGAAACACGTTGAGTATTTAAAGTTGATCCACCAGTGGAGAAGTGTGTTTCTTGTATTTAGCAGCCACTCGTGGGAATTAGTGATGAGCAAAGTTTTTAAAAAAATTTGATTTGCCTCCTTCACTGAAGTTTGACAAGAAATCTGATTTGTTACGAATTACTTCATAACAAAAGGCATTCAAATGTTTGGAGCGGGAACAATTATGGGGAACTGCGATTGTGCTGCGCCCCGTCATTTAACACCTCAGATGCTGCGTTCAATGCTGATTGTGGCATCTGAAAGTCACATTCACCACATCAGGAGGTTAATTAGGGGTTCAAACCAAAAAGTACATACTCACCTCATCCATTTGATTGCAGAGGGGCAGTCGCAGCCATCTTGATTGAAGAAAATGTGACAATTCTTATGCACGCTGATGTGATGACGTCACCACACCATCACATTGACAAGTTTTCTTCAATGAAGATGGCTACGATGGCCTCTCCGCAATCAAATGGATGAGGTGAGTATGTACTTTTTTTTTACCACCATTTCAGGAAAAATGTATTCATTACCACAAAGCAACAGGAAATTCGGATTTGTGGCGAATCAAATATTTTCTGAAATTTGGATTGAATATACAGGTGACTCTGGTATGGGAGGTGAGGTACACAAGTTATCCCCTGATGTTTCCCCTCCTTAGTGGACTGAGTAGACATCTACATCGAATTTATCTGGGTGATGGTTTAGCGCCTCCCTTTGGTTTATAATTTACTTTTGTTTTTGTATGTGAGACAGATATGTTTGAAGCGATGATCTTTTTACCAAGATTTCATATTTCATACCATACATGCATTGTGTTAAGGCTTTTCGTGATAACTTGTTTAAATCCAGACATATGAAACAGACATGCTGCAATAGCAATCATTTCAATAGGTTTTGGCCAGAGCATGCAGCATACAGATGAGATAAAGTAGAGATGTCCTACAGATTACATATGCATAATGTGTCTGGATTGATAGGCAATCCATGCTGATAATGCATTTACAAAATGCTACATTACACAGGACAACGAGCTATCAAATAGGGCAATAAATGGCAAGATTTAGTAAATGTCGTTTTTAGGTACCTCAATATAGCCATGAATCATCAACTTTCCTAATGTTTCATTATGCGCAAGCTTTCAATATACGGTTTCCATGGAAACAGTCCTTCAATGATTCTTAAGCAAGCGTGTTTATGAATTGGGTAGAAATGAGGATCGTCATTTGTTTAGGCCTTAAGCTGACAACAATAACCGTTATTACTTTACTGCTTATTATACATTTACTACCATCTTTCAAAGCAATTGTCTTACCAATGTAATATGATTGCTTGTTTTTGTTGCTAGGATTTTCCACACCTAGGGCAAAGATGTTGTTTTGCAACCCCCCCCCCCCCTCCCGCCCCTTTGAAACATAATTCCATTCTCAACCATCCAATTAATGTAACTTAATCTTTTTATTTATCTTTTAATCTTTCTGCCAAAAAAAAAAGAGCTTTCAAACAGGCCGTCACCCCAAAACATCTGTCTGCAGATGAGTGACTGACCTGGCTGTAAACCAATGTTATGTCTCACGGACTGTATGAAAAGCGTCGACTTATAGGATGGCTGCCTCCCAACAGGTGGTGCCAGAGGAACAGCTTTCTTTTCTTCTTTGGAGAGCTAATTTGCTTTTCCCAGAAGTGCATTGCATGACCTGTCGGACTTCTTACACCTACAAAGCACACTCTATTCTGAGAAATAGTACATCCTCCTAGATCTGTTGGTTTAAGCTATCAGATCATGCAGCAGCTGCCCTGCACAATTACATATACCCCTCGGTCCTGACTGCGCCCAGGGCACATGGTCCATTTGCCCTCCCTGCTATGCCCCTGCTATAGGACAAAAGCTGGGCATACACATAGGATAACTGTTCTGACAGCTATCTCTCCTGATCCTCCCACATGTATGCATGCTCAGCTCAGCCAATCATGCATATGTAGTGAATGGGGAGAATTGAGAAAGCCGCTGCTAGACACCTCTGTCAGTGGCTTATCTCATAAGAATAAAAGGATCAGGCAGCTGAAATCCAGCTAAAGACGATCTGCCAGCTCACCCGATATGTCTGTTTAAGCCAATACTTGTATTATCCATAATATAACAATCCTGGAGCATTTCTCTTGTGCCATTTTCCTATCTTATCTCTTCTGGGAAATATATGACTAAGGCCTCTTGCACACCAACGTATTTTCATTCCGTGTCCGTTCCGTTTTTTTTGCAGACCGTATACGGAACCATTCATTTCAATGGGTCCGCAAAAAAAATGGAAGGTACTCCGTGTGCATTCCGTTTCCATATTTCTGTTCCGCAAAAAAATAGAACATGTCCTATTATTGTCCGCATTACGGACAAGGATAGTACTGTTCTTTTAGGGGCCAGCTGTTCCGTTCTGCAAAATACGGAATGCACACGGATGTGATCCGTATTTTTTGCGGACCGCAAAATACATACGGTCGTGTGCACTGGGTGCACTGGTGACAGAGTGGTGGACATGCCCAGTAGCCCAGCTATAGGAGTCGCTGTGATCATAGCTGCAATGGGACCACTAAGCCAGGGGGCCCATAAGCCTATCCTTACTACACTGACACTTACTAGGCAGGACCATAGCTGTATCCATGGGTCACAGACCTAATTATGTGGCATCAGGGGTGCACCACCAATGAGGCCAGGTGAGGTGGTCACCTCAGCCAGCACCAGGTGGGGGAAAGAGAGAGGCAGCCGAAGGGCCATGTGCAGAAGAGTTAGGTTAAGAAATTGGTATTGGGGAGAGGGGGGCGCCATTTCAGTTTTCGCCTCAGGCAGCAGAAAGGCTAGGTGCATCCCTGTGAGGCATAACAGGTGAGCTGTAAAGAAAGGCTATGCAGATTAAAGGTTGTGGGTTCTGGAAATTGGGGTGCTAATAGATACTGTCCGTGTGCTATCCGCATCTTTATGTCCGTTCCTATACTTTGCCACAAAATGTAGGCCGTGGACCCATTGAAGTCAATGGGTCTGCAAAAAATGCAGATGCCACATGGACCGCATCTGTATTTGGCAGATCCGTGGTTTGCGGACCACAAAATACATATGCACCCTAAAGCTTAGATAATCCTTTGGTGAACTTACAGTAGCACTGCACTGCATTTCTAAAAATCCCCTACAGTAAAGCTAAATTATTGCCTTCATGAGCTAGAACAATATGGTTAATATGTGTATATTAGAAGATTGTTAATAATTTCATTGCCTATTATATTAGTTTAAATGACTCCAAAGGTCAAACATCAATTTAAATATGTCTGAGACTCTTGAATGAGGCAAGCATAATAATGTGCTGCTGTTCTGAAATAAGAAATGATCCAAATAATTAAAAAGCAATCTAAACAGGATGTATACTATACTATATATTGCGCTACAAATGACACAGAGCCTCCTCTTTGCAAGTGAGCTGGCAATAAAATGGTTAAAAACCATAAAAGCAATAATGGAAAAAGAGACAAACCCTGGAATGTATTTTGCTTGCATCAGTGAACATCAGACATCATGGAACAGGAGCACCTGGCCACGTTGCTAAGATTCTCCTGAGCAGTGTCGGGGGGGGGGGGGGGATTTACTGTATTCAAAACTGAGGTGATATTTAACTACAGGTTTGGTAGCAGATCAAAGTGGCATGAATGCATCATGGAATCATATAATGATATTGGATACATTTCGGCTCGGCATAAAAAAGAATTAGAAGAAACACGAGCGGATTAAATAAAGCACAACACTGTAGCATCCTAAACTACAATTTATTAAAAGCCTAGAGGATTATGACTTTACGGCTACTAGGTCATTGTTGTCTCCTCAGTTTCCACAGCAAAAATCTACTACGGCAGGAGTAAAGAGTGCCTTATCTCACACTGCTGGAAATGAACATGTGAAAATCAAAGCCAGAGATAGTGCTGTCAATTAAAAACCGCAAAGCGAGAGGAGAAGCTATATTATTTTATGTATTAGTTTACATAATCAGCCAATCTGCCTCTTAATTTGAGAAGCCTTGGAGCGTTAACTGGCAAGATAAAAGTTGCACTAAACAAGCCTGTGGGCAATGGGTACTGATTTTCATCACCTTCTTCAAATGAGTGACTCAAAGTATCCTTCTCTTAGGTCACTACATCATTCCGCCAAGTCCACCTCTGTCAGGAAAGGCAAAGCTGGACAAAACTCTAAGATGTTTATTTGGACCAGTGGCCGGACCTCCTCATCATACAGACCTGATGAAAGAAGGTAAGACTCCCTTAACTTCCTTTAATGCCATTCAAGATAGTCTTCATGATGTTTAGTTCCTTAACAAAATAGTAGTTGAAATTGGGTTAATTTATCAAGTATATAAAGTGATGTAGCCTGTACCTATGTGTACAGTACATCACTATGCAAATAGAAATTCTTACTGCAACATGACAAATTAGGGGTTGTCTCACAACATTAGTGATCCTGTCATTAGTTTTGAATCCCCCTAAATAGCCCTAAATAGTTTCTGGCTAATCAAGTTCAATGAGAACTTTCACATGCTCACGCACCACATGTAGAAGAAGGCAACTTTCACACACTTCTGTCCCTGGTGACATTCGTGACAAGATGGTCAGTGGGTCACCCATGAAGATGTTTGTAAAGAATCTGTGTTTGGTCCATGTGTCCTTTTTTGCTCTCCATGTGTCATCCATATTCCACAGACACTGCTAGAGCATCTCCTACAAATGGTCAATGAAAACCACGGACCAAACAAAGATGACATCCGTGTTATGGTTGTGGTTTTCACCTACCCTTAGATTTTAATGTAAATGTGGGATTCGTAATCTTAGACAAAAAAGAGTATGCTTCTGTGGTGTCGCCACAGACTCACATTTCTTGGAAAACCACTGATATGTGAATATACACATTAAAGGGAATCTGTCACTTTGAAGATGATGTTTGAGCAGCAGGCAGCATGTTGTCGAGCAGGAGGAGCTGAGCAGCCTGAAATTGATTTTATGGGAAAAGATTCAGTATAACTTGTAATTTATACATTTATATATCTGCTCATTCTGGGCTTTGAAGTCAAGGAGGATGTCCTATCAGTGATTGACAGCCTTCTCTCTAAGACTGTGTATACAGAGATAGCTGTCAGTCACTGATAGGACCGCCTCCCTGACTTTAAAGCCCAGAATGAGCAGGAATTTAAATTAATGAAATTTAAGTTTTAGTGAATCTTTTCCTATAAAACTATATATCAATCTGCTCAGCTCCTCCTGCTCTATAACATGCTGTCTGCATCTCAGGCACCATGTTCTATGCAACAGGTTCTCTTTAAAGTCAGTGTGGAGACCACGAACACCACACATCCATGATTCACTAATGTGTGAAAGAGGCCTAAGTCCGCTGGTTGTTCCTTCAAGTGCGGTGTCCTTAGTTATTGTAAGGAATATGGATTAATATTAACTGTCAGCCATGTCCTCACCTCCACCATTTGCTGAAAGATAGCAGAGGTAGTAAACTCCACAGGAGTGCCCTTCTTCAAAGTCGGAGCCAGATAGCAGAAAACTCCTATCAAGCCACATTTGGTTACATTTCACACCTCCATTCAGACAGCACGGATCCTGCAGGAAAACCTCCCTGCAGAGGGTCTAAGCCATTCCCCAGTTCAATCGAATCTAGCAGACAGCATGGACCGGTGATTTATAAGGTGCAAACCGGATACATATGTGTGTCCCGGTGGCCACGATGAACATGCCCATGGTCTTAGTTTGATAGTGGGATGCCAGGGAAGGGAGATATACATACCTCCCCACAGAAACAACATAGCGGCACCATGTTTGGACTCTAGTTGTAGCCGGAATCCAGGAGGATCAATTGGGCCCGGAACCACCTCCCTTTGACATTCTGGTCTGGAGCTATAAACCCTAAAGTGTTTTGTGGGTCATTTAATGCCAGCCCAGAAGAGGGGGGAGTGGACACTTGCCAGAGGAGGGGCCGGCTACAGTTTAAAAGGCTTGTGCCAGCAAGCGGGCGGGTCTTTTTTCTGAAAGGGGGTCACATCGTGCAAATGTGTTTGGAGAGACCTGGAAACCAGCTGACATCACTGCCCTCCATGTGAATACAGCAGAGTGACATTCATCTACCCGGTAACTGACTTGTACTCTGTGTAATCCTGTTTGTACCATATTACCTGTATTTGTAACCTCAGACCACTGTATATATTCTTAATGTATATTGTGTTATCTAGTGTGCCCTTAAGGCGATTAAATATATAATTTAATCTTGTGCTGTCTTGTATCTCGATCACAAATCCCCACGTCCGTGTTTGGGCCTGTTATAAGCTACCGCGGGGTGGTTTCTCACCCTACATAATCCCGATAGTGTATCGGGCTTATATCAAACGAGAAGCTGGTGGCAGATTACCCGGTCTGAGAAGGCGCTGTTTCGCTGCCGAAGTGAAAAGGCTCTCTCAGCTTGTTGCCTCGCTGTGCCCGTGTGGACAGGAGGTGTCTGTGTAAACTGTACCAAGCTGACCTTACATGCTCCTCCAGGAGGGCGTAAATTCACATCTTGGTAACCAGGGACCATACCGCGTCTCGTGAGTTTTACGTAGTTGACAGCAAGCGGGCACGAGGGGTGGTATTCCTCACAGTAATCATTACAGCCCTTCCCAATCCCCTCCTCTTCATTCTTGAAAGATGTCTACTGTAACGTATTTTCCAGGAGACATCAAACAAGAGGAGATGGAGGGATTGCCAATTAACTCAAGAGACTTCACAAATGAAGGAAGTCCTAGGAGACACTTCTAGCCCATAACTGAATAAAAGTTATTTGGTAGTGCACCTGTTGTGACCCCTGAAGATTGCTATAATGAAGTACTTATCACTGAACAGTAGAACGTTTGTGTGTGTATATATTTAAAATGTTAAACTTTATTAATACACCTTAAAAAAATGGAACGAGAGTGAATTCCTATGCAAAATAATGTTCACAATAAGGGTTATCCCTTGTATAGCTATAAATGCAACAATTGGCACCAATTCCGGTCAGAGTGTACTCCCACCCCTATCACTTTATGTGGGGTGCATAGAGGAGGTAACTCTGCCAAAATTTAGCTTGCAAGGTGATAAACCCCTATCAATTGTAGAGCATCCACCAATTTAATGACGTGATGCATCCACAAATAAATAAAGAACCATCCTAGCGCCGACATTGCCGCCTCCACATGTGAGAGGGGCAGCGTTGTTTGTTTGTTTGTCAGTGTTGTCTGTCTAAGCCCTTAGCTCCTGATGATTTACCCTAAAGAAACGCGTTGGGCGATACATAGGCATATACAGACTGTAGCTGCTAGGTGTGAGGGCGACATTACTAGGGGAGCTAATAGGAGGATTTGGGGGTGAATTTAGAGGCTACACAGTGTGAGCGTGCACCAACGCTTTTGTTGAACACTGTATTAAGCATTTCTGCGCACTCCTCTCCCTGCAAATAGTTTTGTCCGCCCTGTGCTCGGTTCTTTCTTTATTTATTTGTGGATGCATCACGTCATTAAATTGGTGGATGCTCTACAATTGATAGGGGTTTATCACCTTGCAAGCTAAATTTTGGCAGAGTTACCTCCTCTATGCACCCCACATAAAGTGATAGGGGTGGGAGTACACTCTGACCGGAATTGGTGCCAATTGTTGCATTTATAGCTATACAAGGGATAACCCTTATTGTGAACATTATTTTGCATAGGAATTCACTCTCGTTCCATTTTTTTAAGGTGTATTAATAAAGTTTAACATTTTAAATATGTACACACACAAACGTTCTACTGTTCAGTGATAAGTGTTTTGAGGTGAACGTAATCCAATCATATCTCAATCACTATAATGAAGTAGCAGCAGCACTAGGAATTAGCTCAGCTCTTTTAAGAGGTCTTATGGCTTTTTACTGATGGCTAGTTGTTATAACAGAGTGGGATGGGGGGATGGGGGATGGGGGGCGTGGTTACTGCGTTTAGACCCCAACCTAGCATTATGCTATCAATGTCTTTATATTTCATAAGCAACCATATAAAGTAATGAAGTAAATTATAGGACATTTTTTACACACTTTTATTTATTTGTTTGACCTTAGTTTTCTTTAAATTACATTTATGTGGCAATATAACCTGTACAAATTACCTATATTTGCATTTTTCCTTCCATGTGCTCTTTTTTATTATGCCCCACAATTCTCTACTGAAGTATATCACCTACCACTTTTTTTTGCCCATCCATATTAAACACATTGGAGAAAATTTATCAGTGCCACTTTTGTGGTATTAAAAAGTCACAAGTTATGGTGCACACCATATTTACGCCATAATTTGCCAATTATTGTGCTTCTCGCAACTTTTCTGTACTAGCTATAAAAGGGGTGGAGTTTCCCACTTTTACTATACTAAACTAAACTGGAGTAAATTATAGCGGCTGGCGTATATTTCAGTTTCTGGTGCATGGAGGGCCAGAGATGCATCTCACATATTAAGAGGCATCAGTAGGCCATTAAACATATGAGTGCAATATGTGATACTCTAACTGAGTCACAACAGTTTGACTTTCTCTGACCACAGTAAAATAGTCAAGTGAGGCTGTTTGCTGTGTTTAAAGGTTCAAACAAAGGAGGACGTTAAGAGCCAGGACATGAAGTGACTTCAAAAAATTATAACTAGAAAACCATTTGCTAGTGTTGGGCAAGCATGCCCAGCTGAACACCAGTTCAGCTCGAGCATCGCTATGCTAGGCCAAATTTCGCGTGTGCTCGAGCCATTGTATTTAAATCTAATTTAGCCTCTATTTCTGGAAAGTTTCTGGCAGGATTCAAACTCACAACCTTCTACATTACAGCCCAGAATAATAACCACTACATTATAGAGCGACATGGTCAGTTACTAACTATACTAACTAATGTAAGTATTCCTATACAGCAGAAGTCTCTTTTTTTTTTTTTTTTCTTAAAGTAACTGGACATGCAGCTCTACAGTGTAGTGGTTAACGTATTAGGCTGTAATGTAGAAGGCTGTGAGTTTGAATCCCGTCAGAAATATAGGCTAAATAAAAATGTAATATTTTTTATTTTTTTCAGTAATTGTAAAAAATATGTATATATAGATAGATAAAATCATACTTCTGATATATATGAATGCAGAATGTGTGGGAAACTACTACTGATGTTTTAGCCATAATATATTTACATACTGTATATTATAATATATTATATATTCTAAATAGATAATAATATATGTAAATATATACAGTACAGACCAAAAGTTTGGACACACCTTCTCATTCAAAGAGTTTTCTTTATTTTCATGACTATGAAGGCATCAAAACTATGAATTAACACATGTGGAATTATATACATAACAAACAAGTGTGAAACAACTGAAAATATGTCATATTCTAGGTTCTTCAAAGTAGCCACCTTTTGCTTTGATTACTGCTTTGCACACTCTTGGCATTCTCTTGATGAGCTTCAAGAGGTAGCCCCCTGAAATGGTCTTCCAACAGTCTTGAAGGAGTTCCCAGAGATGCTTAGCACTTGTTGGCCCTTTTGCCTTCACTCTGCGGTCCAGCTCACCCCAAACCATCTCGATTGGGTTCAGGTCCGGTGACTGTGGAGGCCAGGTCATCTGGCGCAGCACCCCATCACTCTCCTTCATGGTCAAATAGCCCTTACTTTCAAAGTTTTCCCAATTTTTCGGCTGACTGATTGACCTTCATTTCTTAAAGTAATGATAGCCACTAGTTTTTCTTTACTTAGCTGCTTTTTTCTTGCCATAATACAAATTCTAACAGTCTATTCAGTAGGACTATCAGCTGTGTATCCACCTGACTTCTCCTCAACGCAACTGATGGTCCCAACCCCATTTATAAGGCAAGAAATCCCACTTATTAAACCTGACAGGGCACACCTGTGAAGTGAAAACCATTTCAGGGGACTACCTCTTGAAGCTCATCAAGATAATGCCAAGAGTGTGCAAAGCAGTAATCAAAGCAAAAGGTGGCTACTTTGAAGAACCTAGAATATGACATATTTTCAGTTGTTTCCCACTTGTTTGTTATGTATATAATTCCACATGTGTTAATTCATAGTTTTGATGCCTTCATAGTCATGAAAATAAAGAAAACTCTTTGAATGAGAAGGTGTGTCCAAACTTTTGGTCTGTACTGTATATACACTGCCTGTCGCCACAAAAAAAATAAAAAAATGGGGTTAAGGTCTGGACTCTGTGGTGGCCAATCCATGTGGGAAAATGATGTCTGAGGCTCCCTGAAACACTCTTTCACAATTTTAGCCCGATGAATCCTGGCATTGTCATCTTGGAATATGCCCGTATCATCAAGGAAGAACAAATCCATTGATGGAATAACCTGGTCATTCAGTATGTTCAGGTAGTCAGCTGACCTCATTCTTGGAGCACATACTGTTGCTGAACCTAGACCTGACCAACTGCAGCAACCCCAGATCATAGCACTGCCCCCACAGGCTTGTACAGTAGGCATTAGGCATGATGGGTGCATCACTTCATCTGCCTCTCTTCTTACCCTGATGCGCCCATCACTCTGGAACAGGGTAAATCTGGACTCATCAGACCACATGACCTTCTTCCATTGCTCCAGAGTCCAATCTTTATGCTCTCTAGCAAATTGAAGCCTTTTTTTCTGGTTTGCCTGACTGATTAGTGGTTTTCTTATGGCTACACAGCTGTTCAGTCCCAATCCCTTGAGTTCCCTTCACATTGTGCGTGTGGAAATGATCTTACTTTCACTATTAAACATAGCCCTGAGTTCTACTGTTGTTTTTCTTCGATTTGATTTCACCAAACGTTTAAGTGATCGCCGATCACCATCATTCAGGATTTTTTTTCCCGCCACATTTCTTCCTTGAATATGATCGGTAACCAATATCCTTCCAGCTTTTAATAATGTGTTGGACAGTTCTTAACCCAATTTGTGTAGTTTCTACAATCTCCTTAGATGTTTTCTCTGCTTGATGCATGCCAATGATTTGACCCTTCTCAAATAGACTAACATCTTTTCCACGACCACGAGATGTGTCTTTCAACATGGTTATTTAAGAAATGAGAAGCAACTCATTGCATCAGTTGGGGTTAGATAACTTGTTGCCATCTGAAAGATAATCGCCCATGCAGTAACTATCCAATAGGAGGCTCATAACTATTTGCTTAGTTAAATCCAGGTGGTGACTTTTTTTTGGGACAAGCAGTGTACTATACAGCAGAAGTCTCATATTTTTTTTATTTTATTTTTTTTAAGTAACTGGCCATGCAGCTTTATAGTGTAGTGGTTAAGATTCTTGGCTGTAATGTAGAAGGTTGTGAGTTTGAATCCTGCCAGAAACTTTTCAGAAATAGAGGGTAAATTAGATTTAAATACACTGGGTGTCCCCAAGCATTGACTCTATATATGGACATAGCTATATATGGAATCAGAGCAGGGACTCCTAAGTCGAACTAAAGTCCCGACACCCTCCCCTCTTCATAGCAGGGGGTGCCTGGTTTAATGCTCAGGTTCCCCTATTGACTTCCATTGTGCTCAGGTGCTCTGTAGAGCACCCGAGCATCGGGAAGTGTTCTACTCGAGCACCAGAGCACACAAGCACTTTGGTGCTCGACCAACACTACCAGTTGCCCATTTTATGCAAAAATTAAAATAGGCTGTTAGTGTCAGTTTAAAGGGAAAATAACATGTGTTGCCATGTGTCCGTCTCTTATCTGTTCTATTTCTTAATGCTCTAACTCTAAATATCACACTGGGACCATTACATGGCAACTTTTTGAACCAGATTTTGGTGACACACTTTATTATTTGAGTTTATGGGGATCTGTGTGTCCCTTATAAAGGGGCCAGAACTTCCTATGAGATTAATTGTATTGACTATTCCACAGAGGGCCATAAGCTCCCATCACAGTTATTGATAAGACAGCTCCCGTTATAATGAAGATGATGAAAGTTCAGCCTTCCTGACCGCATACTTACGGCCTCTTTATTTAGTTATGAGAATATAGAAGGAGGGGATAATTAGATTTTCTTCCCAGCAGGTAGAGATTCTTAGCATAGCATAGAGGAAGAGAAGGTACATAGGCTGAAGTTTAAAATTCAAGATGGCATCTGAACACTGACATACAAGTGTCTTAACTCCAGGGGGTGAGAACATATACTGGGATACTATTTTATTATTGTTTTCATTGCAAAAATAACTTTACTATGTATATGACTGTCCAGAAACAGCTTACTGTGATATGCTGTTTCTATAGCCCCCACACTGCCATGGGACTGGGAGCTTCTAATACGGCAAAGCACTGACCCGTTCTGCTGTTTCCTGGCCACCTGGTGGTCAAGACGTAGTCACATATCACCTTAGTAATTCAGAGGATACAGAGGATAGTAAAGTCTTGGAAAACCCCTTTAAGGCAGACTGCAGAGTTTGGAAAGCTAGAATGAATCAGCTGAAAAAGCTTACCAAAAGTACAATCCAGTAACTGAAGAAGGCAACACCATGTTTTGAAGCTGCATTTATGAGTAGTACAGGCATACTGTAGCAGCAAAGCATGCAGGTCATATTGGTAATGACAAAAGCTTCTATAACTTTTACCAAAGAAACTCAGAGTTTTCTTAACCAGTGGTCAGTACAGTATATGACATAGGAGTTGGTTACCTCCAGAAAGATACCAGTAAAGCATGTGCCCTATGTTCCTAGTCTTGAAAGCAAGTTGCCTGTGAAGAAACAAAGCAGGAGAATGTAGCTACATTGAAAGATCAAAAAAGAGAGCCACAGTCTTGCAGAAGTAAAAATCAAAGAAGAATTGTGTCAACTAAAACGCAATTAAGATGTTTATGCTGCCAAACAAGAATACGAAATGTAGCAATGGGTGGCACAGACAAACCAATAAGGAAGCTACTTCAAGAATAGCTTGCTAATGGTATTACAATTGACCTATGCCTCCAGATGATGAAATATAATAGCCGCCTTAACCACCTCAGCCCCTATGGCTTAAACACCCTGAAAGACCAGGCCACTTTTTACACTTCTGCACTACACTACTTTCACCGTTTATTGCTCGGTCATGCAACTTACCACCCAAATGAATTTTACCTCCTTTTCTTCTCACTAATAGAGCTTTCATTTGGTGGTATTTCATTGCTGCTGACATTTTTACTTTTTTTGTTATTAATCGAAATTTAACGATTTTTTTGCAAAAAAATGACATTTTTCACTTTCAGTTGTAAAATTTTGCTAAAAAAACGACATCCATATATAAATTTTGCTCTAAATTTATTGTTCTACATGTCTTTGATAAAAAAAAATGTTTGGGTAAAAAAAAAATGGTTTGGGTAAAAGTTATAGCGTTTACAAACTATGGTACAAAAATGTGAATTTCCGCTTTTTGAAGCAGCTCTGACTTTCTGAGCACCTGTCATGTTTCCTGAGGTTCTACAATGGCCAGACAGTACAAACACCCCACAAATGACCCCATTTCGGAAAGTAGACACCCTAAGGTATTCGCTGATGGGTATAGTGAGTTCATAGAACTTTTTATTTTTTTTCACAAGTTAGCGGAAAATGATGATTTTTTTTTTTTTTTCTTACAAAGTCTCATATTCCACTAACTTGTGACAAAAAATAAAAACTTCCATGAACTCACTATGCCCATCAGCGAATACCTTGGGGTGTCTTCTTTCCAAAATGGGGTCACTTGTGGGGTAGTTATACTGCCCTGGCATTCTAGGGGCCCAAATGTGTGGTAAGGAGTTTGAAATCAAATTCTGTAATAAATGGCCGGTGAAATCCAAAAGGTGCTCTTTGGAATGTGGGCCCCTTTGCCCACCTAGGCTGCAAAAAAGTGTCACACATGTGGTATCTCCGTATTTAGGAGAAGTTGGGGAATGTGTTTTGGGGTGTCATTTTACATATACCCATGCTGGGTGAGATAAATATCTTGGTCAAATGCCAACTTTGTATAAAAAAATGGGAAAAGTTGTCTTTTGCCAACATATTTCTCTCACCCAGCATGGGTATATGTAAAATGACACCCCAAAACACATTCCCCAACTTCTCCTAAATACAGAGATACTACATGTGTGGCACTTTTTTGCAGCCTAGGTGGGCAAAGGGGCCCATATTCCAAAGAGCACCTTTCGGATTTCACTGGTCATTTTTTACAGAATTTGATTTCAAACTCCTTACCACACATTTGGGCCCCTAGAATGCCAGGGCAGTATAACTACCCCACAAGTGACCCAATTTTGGAAAGAAGACACCCCAAGGTATTCGCTGATGGGCATAGTGAGTTCATGGAAGTTTTTATTTTTTGTCACAAGTTAGTGGAATATGAGACTTTGTAAGAAAAAAAAAAAATCATCATTTTCCACTAACTTGTGACAAAAAATAAAAAATTCTAGGAACTCGCCATGCCCCTCACGGAATACCTTGGGGTGTCTTCTTTCCAAAATGGGGTCACTTGTGGGGTAGTTATACTGCCCTGGCATTCTAGGGGCCCAAATGTGTGGTAAGGAGTTTGAAATCAAATTCTGTAAAAAATGGCCAGTGAAATCCGAAAGGTGCTCGTTGGAATGTGGGCCCCTTTGCCCACCTAGGCTGCAAAAAAGTGTCACACATGTGGTATCTCCGTATTCAGGAAAAGTTGGGGAATGTGTTTTGGGGTGTCATTTTACATATACCCATGCTGGGTGAGATAAATATCTTGGTCAAATGCCAACTTTGTATAAAAAAATGGGAAAAGTTGTCTTTTGCCAACATATTTCTCTCACCCAGCATGGGTATATGTAAAATGACACCCCAAAACACATTCCCCAACTTCTCCTGAATACGGAGATACCACATGTGTGACAAATTTTTTTGCAGCCTATGTGGGCAAAGGGGCCCACATTCCTTTTATGAGGGCATTTTTAGACATTTAGATCCCAGACTTCTTCTCACGCTTTGGGGCCCCTAAAATGCCAGGGCAGTATAAATACCCCACATATGACCCCATTTTGGAAAGAAGACACCCCAAGGTATTCAATGAGGGGCATGGCGAGTTCATAGAAATTTATTTTTTTTGGCACAAGTTAGCGGAAATTGATTTTATTTATTTTTTTCTCACAAAGTCTCCCTTTCCGCTAACTTGGGACAAAAATTTCAATCTTTCATGGACTCAATATGCCCCTCACGGAATACCTGGGGGTGTCTTCTTTCCGAAATGGGGTCACATGTGGGGTATTTATACTGCCCTGGTATTCTAGGGGCCCTAAAGCGTGAGAAGAAGTCTGGAATATAAATGTCTAAAAAATTTTACGCATTTTGATTCCATGAGGGGTATGGTGAGTTCATGTGAGAGTTAATTTTTTGACACAAGTTAGTGGAATATGAGACTTTGTAAGAAAAAAATAATAATTTCCGCTAACTTGGGCCAAAAAAATGTCTGAATGGAGCCTTACAGAGGGGTGATCAATGACAGAGGGGTGATCAATGACAGGGGGGTGATCAATGACAGGGGGGTGATCAGGGAGTCTATATGGGGTGATCACCCCCCTGTCATTGATCACCCCCCTATAAGGCTCCATTCAGATGTCCGTATGTGTTTTGCGGATCCGATCCATGTATCCGTGGATCCGTAAAAATCATACGGACATCTGAATGCAGCCTGACAGGGGGGGTGATCAATGACAGGGGAAATGATCAATGACAGGGGGGTGATCAGGGAGTCTATATGGGGTGATCACCCCCCCGGAAGGCTCCAGGGAGACGCCTGTATGTGTTTTGCGGATCCGATCCATCTATCAGTGGATCCGTAAAAATCATGCGGACATCTGAATGGAGCTTTACAGGGGGGTGATCAATGACAGGGGGGTAATCAATGACAGGGGGGTGATCAGGGAGTCTATATGGGGTGATCACCACAGTCATTGATCACGCCCCTGTAAGGCTCCATTCAGACATCCGTATGCGTTTTGCGGATCCGATCCATCTATCAGTGGATCCGTAAAAATCATGCGGACATCTGAATGGAGCTTTACAGGGGGGTGATCAATGACAGGGGGGTAATCAATGACAGGGGGGTGATCAGGGAGTCTATATGGGGTGATCACCACAGTCATTGATCACGCCCCTGTAAGGCTCCATTCAGACGTCCGTATGCGTTTTGCGGATCCGATCCATCTATCAGTGGATCGATAAAAATCATGCGGACGTCTGAATGGAGCTTTACAGGGGGGTAATCAATGACAGGGGGGTGATCAGGGAGTCTATATGGGGTGATCACCACAGTCATTGATCACGCCCCTGTAAGGCTCCATTCAGACGTCCGTATGCATTTTGCGGATCCGATCCATCTATCAGTGAATCCGTAAAAATCATGCGGACATCTGAATGGAGCTTTACAGGGGGGTGATCAATGACAGGGGGGTAATCAATGACAGGGGGGTGATCAGGGAGTCTATATGGGGTGATCACCACAGTCATTGATCACGCCCCTGTAAGGCTCCATTCAGACGTCCGTATGCGTTTTGCGGATCCGATCCATCTATCAGTGGATCCGTAAAAATCATGCGGACATCTGAATGGAGCTTTACAGGGGGGTAATCAATGACAGGGGAGTGATCAGGGAGTCTATATGGGGTGATCACCACAGTCATTGATCACGCCCCTGTAAGGCTCCATTCAGACGTCCGTATGCGTTTTGCGGATCCGATCCATCTATCAGTGGATCCGTAAAAATCATGCGGACGTCTGAATGGAGCTTTACAGGGGGGTGATCAATGACAGGGGGGTGATCAGGGAGTCTATATGGGGTGATCACCACAGTCATTGATCACCCCCCTGTAAGGCTCCATTCAGACGTCCGTATGCGTTTTGCGGATCCGATCCATCTATCAGTGGATCCGTAAAAATCATGCGGACGTCTGAATGGAGCTTTACAGGGGGGTGATCAATGACAGGGGGGTGATCAGGGAGTCTATATGGGGTGATCAGGGGTGATCAAGGGTGATCAAGGGTAAATAAGGGGTTAATAAGTGACAAGGGGGGGAGTGTAGTGTAGTGTAGTGCTTGGTGCAACATATTACTGAGCTACCTGTGTCCTCTGGTGGTCGATCCAAACAAAGGGGACCACCAGAGGACCAGGTAGCAGGTATATTAGACGCTGTTATCAAAACAGCGTCTAATATACCTGTTAGGGGTTAAAAAAATCACATCTTCAGCCTGCCAGCGATCGATCGCCGCTGGCAGGCTGGAGATCCACTCTCTTACCTTCCGTTCCTGTGAGCGCGCGCGCTTGTGTGCGCGCGTTCACAGGAAATCTCGCGTCTTGCGAGATGACGCATATATGCGTGACTCTGCGCAGGGCTGCCACCTGCGGAACGCGATCCTGCGTTAGGCGGTCTGGAGGTGGTTAAAGGCGTTATCCCACAAAAAGTAACACTATGCAGTGGATATGGAATTAAATTAATTAATCAAATTACGTATTATTGCAATATATGTGCAATAAAGTATTGAAGGTTCTGTATGTACATTACATTTCCCACGTTGGTAGCTTTTCCATGCTGTTTATCCTTCTGGTCCACCTTCTTCTTGAACTCTGCTGTAGCCCTCAAAATTAGCTATCAAAATCATACTCATACAGTATTGTAGCAGACTGTATATTGCAAAGAGCATGCTTAGAGTAGAGCCCCTTTAAATGATATTATACAGATTAAAATTTTAAAAAGCGGTATTCACCTCTTCGATTCCCCCGCCACTCCTGTACCGCTGCTGTATGTCCCCCTGCAACTTTTTGCTTCCTGGCCCAATAATGACGTTCCAACATGATGCCTGAGGAAGGGGCTGCACCACCCCCGAAATGCATTGCTATTCTACACAAATATATGGATATACCAAGACTACACAGTTGAAAGCTTCTTCAGCAAGCAGCGCCCGCGAGGTCTCCTTCTTTCTTCATAACTTTTGGTTCCAAGTTACTTTCAACACAGAAGCATGTGATCACTTCAGCCAATCACAGGCTACAGCGGTGACCTGCCACAGCCAGTGAATAGATGCAGAGATCACATGCCTCTGTGTTGAAACATCATTGCTGGACCCAGAAGCAGAGAGCAGTAGAGGATCAGGCGCATCAGCACAGGGGCAACAGAGAGTACTGATTAAATTATTTTTTCTTTTAAACAATACTATTGCCATTTTTTACATAATATTTACCTGCAAAAAGAATATGTAAGCATTATCGTCCAAAATAATTCAAAATGTCTTCCATATATTCATGTTTGTCCCAGCTATTTTTTGTTTTCTAAAATAACCAAACATTCATCAGCTGCTCTGCATTCATCAACATGGTCTACTCTTCTAGCAGAATAAGCTCAAATATTTGACAAACAAGCCACTTTGACTATTATATAATTTAGCAGTATAAACATGTAATTAAGTCATTTCCCTCACATTTATATGTTCATACCTGCAGTGCTCTCCACAGAAATGTCAGCCAACAATAAGGATTGTGACGATCAAATTTAGGTTTCATTGTGTCAGCACGATTGTTAAATGTTGGGTAAAGTCAGGTAACACACGGCACTTCAGACTAGTGTGATTCTTTTATGTCAGTCTTAAATATTATTTCCAGGAATTTCATAACTAGAAAATTGCAACATTTATACTTATACAAATGGTAAGACTTCACTTGGTTGGTAAATATGTGGTCTACTATTGGAAAAGTCTTGCTTAGTGTCTTGGAACGTCCAGGAATTTTTCCATTGTAAGGCCTCATGCACATGACCGTATTTTTTGCTGATCGCACATAGACCCATTAATTTCCATGGGTTGTGAGGCAGTGACAGGCCTCATACGTAATAGAGGTTCAGAGCGGGTGGATATTTCAGTCCACACCCCTATTTCACCACAGGTGAGGCCAGCTGGCTGTAATCACTGAGGGATAAAGCAACCCTCAGTGTAGGAGTCCAGGGGAGAGGAAGTGACCCTAGAGAGGGGGAAGCCTGCATAGGGTTTGTGTGGTCTCAGCCAGGAGGACTGAGGGGCCACGAGGCTGTGTGAAGCCGGATCTCCCCCTTTTGTGGGACTGTACCTGATGAGCTGACCTGCTGAGTGTCGGAAACTGATACCCTGTTTGTGAACAGCGCTCTATAGGTGAGATAGTGACGACACATGTATTAGGTAGAGCCCGTTGTTTATTTTGGTTTATGTTTGTTTGTGCTGGTGCTGAAGTGCGAGAATAAAGGACCATTTGGACTTGAACCCCACTGTCCGAGATGGAATCTGTCATCACCACCCTGCTTGAGAGAGACATCCCTTACAGGGTCCACGAAAAAAAACAACAGTGTCATCCATGTGCAGTCTGCATCCATGTGGCCCGGCCTGCAGCCAGCCAGTAGCGCAGGGGCAACATGTGAGGTGCACGGTGGACCGATGAGGGGCCAAATAATAACACACAGTTCATCAGTTTACTCACGGTTAGCAGAAAGCCTCCCTGGGCTGGCAGCACAGTGTTGAGGTGGACAGCACGAAATCCTCCGGGGCACGCTCTGTAGTAGGAAAGCATCAGCCAAGATGGTGGTTGAGGTGCCCTTGATGTTAGGGGTGCTTAGGGTGCTTGTTGCGGCTGAGTCCCTTGATGTTTTTTGTCGTGACGCCAGTACCGTTAATGGTGGTACAACCAATAGTAGTAATAATGAGGTAGACAGTGGTAAGATGCAACTCACAACTTTTACTTTTAATGACTTTGGTTGCAGCAGTACAAAAATGCAGTCTCTTGATATTAACAGAGTTGATTCTGCAAATCCACTGTTTCTAGGCTTTTCAGGTTTGAATTGGAGCTGTGGGTTCCTATTGATGTGCTGGATCCTATTCCTTGTTCTTTCCCTACAAGCTGAACATTTGGACAGGAAAACTCAACTGTCTCTCAGAAGTATGGTGTGGCTGCCAGAAGCTATAAATCCTCCACCATGCAAAGGTGTCTGTGGCCCTCAATAATGGCTCTTATCACCAATGATTCCTTAGGAAGCTTGTTTCTATTCCAGGGAGGCAAACTCTTCTCCTACTGGTCAGGGATGCAAGTCTATAGTCCGGCCACAGAAGGAAAACGCTATTTTGCGCCTCACATCTTAAGTGTCACCTCCTAGCGAAGTTGGCTCCACTCACTAATCTGTGTCATGGAGTCTTCACTCTACATTCTCTCCCACTAATCTAATCTGACTTCCTCAAATCTGCTCTCATCTCTAACTACATTTTTCCAACTGCCTAATCTCAACTCAATCCTGGTCTCAACTGACTAACTAGGCCTGACCTAGGTATATATATATATATATATATATATATATGACCTAAGTTTTATCCCCATCTAGTGGTGGGATGTATAAAATACACCTAATCTGCCTGGTACCAGGGATTTTGCAGATACATCAATACAAAGTACCACAATACAACATAATGCAATTGACAAGGTAAAAAGTGCTTTTAAGCAGTGCCCACACACACGTAGTGGGACGCTGCAGGCCCACCCTATTCTTGTCATTTTGTGGAAAAGAATAGGCTTTTTTACAGTGGGTCCTTCAAAAATTATAGGATGTACATGGACCACATCTCTGTTTTGTGGATCCATGATTTGAGGACCGCAAAACAGATACGGTTGTGTGCAGGAGGCCTAAGGAGGGGCCTATCAGACTCCAGAGATGCAGTTTAGGTTTTTGCACACCCGGGAGCACCATGGCCATTATATTTTACGCATTCATCATTGTTACTATGCAAGAACTGACGCTATATTGGGAACTTTGTGGCTGTTTTATTGGCTATGCAAGCGCCATGACTGTTATGGTGTCAATGTGTTTTGTATTGCTATGGAAGCTGGTACTGTAAATGCACAGTACCCATCACTGTTACATATTTGCATTTATGGGGTATGTGGGCACTGATCTGTCTATCTTTTAGGAGCACTGTGACTATTACTGTTATTGCAGCAAGTTTGCTATTATGGGTCAACTGTGGCTGTTATGTAGGTACTGTGGCAGTCCCTGTTATGGAGTTACTGTAGCTGACAGTGTTATGAGGGAACTGTAACTGACAAAGTTGTCTGGGTATAATTCATGAACAATGTGGATGTTAAAGGCAACCTGTTACCATTAAAATGCAATAAAAGCTATTTGCAACATGAGCATAAGGAGCTGAGCAGATTGATACATAGTTTTGTGGAAAAAGATTTAGTAAAACTTGGAATTTATACATTTAAATTCCTGCTGATTCTGGAATTAGAAGTGAAGGAGGTGATCCTATCAGTGATTAACAGGCTTCCCTATATGACTGCGTATACAGAGAGAGCTGTCAATCACTGACAAGACCACCTCCTTGACTTCAAAGTCCAGAATGAGTAAAAATTGAAATGAATAAAATACAGGTAATATTGAATCTTTTCCCAAACAATTATATATATATATATATATATCAGTTTGCTCAGGTCCTCTTGCTCTATGACACGCTGTGTGCAGGTCCTCTTGCTCTATGACACGCTGTGTGCAGGTCCTCTTGCTCTTTGACACCCTGTGTGCAGGTCCTCTTGCTCTATGACACGCTGTGTGCAGGTCCTCTTGCTCTATGACATGCTGTGTGCAGGTCCTCTTGCTCTTTGACACCCTGTGTGCAGGTCCTCTTGCTCTATGACACGCTGTGTGCAGGTCCTCTTGCTCTATGACACGCTGTGTGCAGGTCCTCTTGCTCTATGACACGCTGTGTGCAGGTCCTCTTGCTCTATGACACACTGTGTTCAGGTCCTCTTGCTCTATGACACGCTGTGTTCAGGTCCCTTATAACATGCAGCCTGCAGCTCAAACACCATGTTCAACATGACAGGTTACCTTTAAGGTATGGTATTACTAGATTGTCAAAAAGCTAATGTTACCTCCATATATAAACAAGGTTCAAGGACAAAGCCCAACAATTATAGGCGGGTCAATTTAAATTATTTTAATGATTTCCAAGAGCAGGAAGCATCTTCAAAAATCAGGCTGAAACTGGCTCTCTGGTTTCTTCCCTTCTGGTCTTTGCTAGACCTGAAGTGTAGCATGTTGTTTAAACATGTATCACTGCTGCTAGCCAATCAATGTCCAGTGACATATGCAGGTATGGCACATGATTGCTGCCACCACTGAGGCCACTTGGTTAACAGTGGTAATGTGCATGCAGACATTAAGTCCCACTTCCAGTCCATCAGGAGGAGAAGTATACTTGGCAATGGAGCGAGAGTACTGGTGGTAGGTAAGTGGATTTTTTACTTCTATAGCCCTGCCTGTCAATATCAAAAGAGGTTCCCTGTCTCGGGGAGCCCCTTTAGCTTCTATAGCTAAAAAATTGCTCTAAATAAATCATGTTGAACAGTGTGTTCTAGGTAATGATATTGTCACCCATAACCAGCATTTTTTCATTAAGTAGTAATCAGGAACCTAAACAAGGGGCTGTCAGTGGATGTACTGTAATATACTTGATAACTAAGATCCATTGGTTTACACAGTGGCTAAAAGTCTTCAAAGAACAGTCATAAACAGGTCAAATTCAAACTAGACCAATGTTATAAGTGGAGTACCCCAGGAATCTTTACTAAGAAAAATGTACATCAGCAAACAGACCAGCACACTGACTCTTAAACCCTTAAAGGGAAACTGTCATCAACTTTATGCTGACCTCACTGAGGGCAGCATAAAATAGTGACAGAAATGCTGATGTCAGCGGTTTGTCACTTATGAGCTAAAAGTCAATGGTTGCTGAGAACCAGCATCATAATCATTGCAGTACAGGCCTTGAATAGAGTCAAATCTACCTGAGAAGAGTCCTGGTTATCCATAATCTCCTGCTCTCTGACCCATCTGCTGATGGTTGGCAGTTCTCTTCTAGAGAGAAAGGAAGAAAACTAGGTAGAAGACGGTCAGTCATCAGCAGGTGGGCAGAAGAGCAGGAATTCATGAATAACCAGGACTCTTCTCAGGTGGCAGTGACTCTTTTCCAGGCCCAGGCTGCAATGATTGTGATGTTGATTCTCGGCAACCACCAACTTTTAACTTATAAATGACAGACCACTGAAATCAACTCACCTGTCTCTACTTTATTCTGCCGTTAGTATGGGCAGCATAAGGTTGATGACAGGTTCCCTTTAATGACCCATGATGGATAAGTCACACGGTGATCCTACTCCATAGACAGCAGGTGCCAGCTGTCTAATACAGCCAGCACCTGACTGCAATCACTGGGATCAGAGAAAACTCAGATCCCGATTATTTTGTTTAACTCCTCAAATGCTACAGTCACTATTGACTGCAGCATCTGAGCAGTGAGAGGGAGGAGGTGAAAATCGCGGGGCTTTGATCAGTTGCTGTCACAAACTGGTGACTTGTGAAGACTCCCAGTGCTGTCATAGCAAACCGCCTGAAAAGTCATGCCCGAGGCACAGCTTGACAGGAAGTTCTGTAGATGCTTATGTATTCAAACATAACAAAAATCATACAGTATCTCCATAGTCGTATTTGCCTGCAGAATAAGGTTGTCATGTCATTTGTAGTGCACAGTGAATGTTGTAAAAACAAATAAAATGAAGCTGGCAGGCATGCCATTTGCATCTGACAGGCTGTTCTCTACACTCTCTCTTTATTCTCAGATGACATAAAGCACTCTAGTGTTGTTGGTATAATGCAGTCCAAGTCCGATCCTTAAAGGGTTACTGAGATAAACTCCAAATGGGCAGCAAAATGGTAAAGTAGATGAGGTTTAAGGTTGATAAGTGTAAAATTATACATTTGGTGCAAAAAAATAAATATGCTATTTATAACCTGTTGCATCAAAAGCTAGTATTAGAAAACAAATGAAATCTAGATTAGAAAACGTCTTATTTTTACCCTACATTAAGCACTAGTACTAGTGGGACATCATTCTGAGTATACAGTTCAATTTTGAGTACCAGTTCATAAAAAGATATCTTAGAGGTAGAGAGTGTACAAAGAATAGCGATCAGGTTAATATGAGGCATGGGACAACAAGTTATGAACAAAAGTTATCAAAACTAAATGTGCTTAATGTAGAGAAGCAAAGGCTGAGGGGGGATAAAACATCTTTATACAGTATAAACATGTAAATGGTCCCTATAATAACCTATGCAATAACCCAACAGAAAGCACAGCGCTATTGCGTACGATTTGATGACGTTTTGTCCCAGAATTTGAAAGCATTACTTTACTGTGTACACCAAAAGGTTTTTGCACATGGTGCCACAGGAATTGATAATGGCTGAAAGCATGAATTGCTTTAAAGGGCATCTGTCAGCAGATTTGTACCTATGAAACTGGCTGACCTGTTACATGTGCGCTTGGCAGCTGAAGGCATCCGTGTTGGTCCCATGTTCATATGTGCCCACATTGCTGAGAAGAATGATGTTTTAATATATGCAAATTAGCTTCTAGGAGCAACTGGGGCATTAGCGTCACTCCTAGAGGCTCTGCTCTCTCTGCAACTGCTGCACCCTCAGCATTTTGATTGACTTTCACAGATAGGGCCAGGTGTCAGACTCATGGGGCCAGATTTATCATTAGCTCAAGTCAGAATAATGGAGTGAAAAAGTCGTAATTTTTTGCGCAATCGCTAAAACTGCGCACAAATTTGCGACTATTTAAAAAGTCTAAAAAAAAATGTGCAATTTCACTCCAGTGAGGACCATGCTTATCTTATGAGACTTTTTAATAGAACATGCGACTTTTTCATAAGGACGTGCGACTTTTTCATAAGGACGTGCGACTTTTGTAAAGCTGCTTACTGACTGATAAACTGCAACCGTCAAACCACATTTATTACAGTCTTAAAGGGCCGATCATAAATCTGACTTGGCTAAAACTGACTTTAACCATATGTGAAAGTGGAGTGAGCTGTCAGAGTCATGATAAATCTGTAAATAGAGAAGAAAAGAAATACAGCGGCTCACCCTCTCTCTATATGGAAAAGGTGCTCACCCCCAGGTCCCACCCTCAGGACCGGTAGGAAAGTGTAAATGTAGCAAGTATGGGGGGGGCACACTCAAAAGGGAACCAAAAAGCGGTAACAGTGATAATACACTTTATTATGTTAAAATATTAAGAACATACCCCTAAAAATCATATAAGATACATATACCACATATACAAATAAGCGTATGACCAACACTCAGTCTCTGCGCCAAAGCGTCAAATAACCGCAATAGAACTGCGAGGGGCAAAATTCCACTCAGGGAAATATTGTAATGATAAATCTGGCCCATGATGTTTACACTGCCTGTCATTGTCAAAGTGGTGAAGTCGCAGTAGTTGCAGAGAGAGCAGAGCCTCTAGATATAATGGCAATGCCCACATTGCCAGTTTCATAGGTACAAATCTGCTGACAGACGTCCTTTAAGACGGGGTCATATATCTTCCTTGTGAAATACAATAAACTTGTATTATTACAGAATGCTAATCCAGTGATCTGTAAAATTGCCAGCAGTGTTATGTTGCATTTTATTTCTTCTATCTGGAATGTTTTTAGCCTTCCTCTGGATCAACTTAAGCCCAGTTTGAAACGAGCAAGTTGTCTGTGAGAAACACGCTTCGTGTGGGAGCATGATTTCCCGTCCTGGCCTCTGCTCTTGTAATGGAACCTCAGAGTATTATAATGATTTATAATGCTGTGTGTGTCCCTGCGAGACATCAACTGTAATTTTTTTTACTGATGGCATTATGTCCACGTTTATCAAAATAACTGTGCCAAGAGTTGTGCGTTCATAGTGACTCCAATGCTATCAGTGCCCACTTGGTGCACCCCAAATTAATTGTACCAGTGAGGAATAATAGGGAATAGAGTTGAACGAATCCAAATTGTGAAGTTCGGGTTCGTACCGAACTTTAGGATTTTTGGACCCTGGACCCGAACCCGAACATTTCAGAAAAAGTTCGGGTTCTGTGTTTGGCTATTTTATGGTGCTTTTTGAAAGGCTGCAGAGCAGCCAATCAACAAGCGTTTAACTCTGTGCCCTTAGAAGCCATTACAGCCATGCCTACTAATGGCATGGCAGTGATTGGCCAGAGCAGCATGTGACCCAGCCTCTATATAAGCTGGAGTCATGTAGCGCTGCACATCACTCTGCAGTTACTAGTGTAGGGAGAGGATGCTGCTGCTGTGAGGGAGAGAATAGGAAAGAATCTTTAATCAGAAGTGCTTGTTAACTCAGCAATCTACCTAGATTTAGTTTTGTGGGTGCAGTGTACAATCTTTTTACCCTGCCCTGAGCCCAGTGACAGAGAAAAAAAACTTTTATCCGTCTGTTAGTTGGGTGGGCTGCGGCGGCCGTTTTATGCAATCTCAGTGCACCAGCTCAGCATATGTGCATTTGTGACATTCAAATCCAAGCTTGAAATACTGCAATAATGATCTGGGTTGAAAAAAATAATAATTTTTGGCAATATCCTACATCTGGTGCCTTTGCAGCATTTGAAAGTGTGCAATTTAAGCTAGAAATACAGCAATAATTTTCTGGGTTTTAAAAAAACACCCTTTTTGGGCAAAATACTCAATTTTACAGCCCCTGCTGCATCTGTCAGTGTGAAATTCAAGCGTTATATGCTGCTGTCATATTCTGGTATTAAAAAAACACCCTTTTTGGGCAAAATTCTTAATTTGCGGCCTTTGTTGCATCTGTTATTGTTAAAACAAGCTTAAAATACTTCAATAATTTTCTGGGTTTTAAAAAACACCCATTTTTTGCAATACCCTCCATCTGGAGCCTCTGCTGCATTAGTCAGTGTGCAATTTAAGTTATAAATACAGCTATAATTTTCTGGGTTTTAAAAAACACCCATTTTGGGCAAAATACTTAATTTGCGACCTTGTCTGCATCTGTCAGCGTGAGATACACGCTTTAGATACTGCTGTGCTATTCTGGTATAAAAAAAAAACATTTTGGGCAAAATACTTAATTTGCGGCCTTGTCTGCATCTGTCAGTGTGAGATACACACTTTAGATACTGCTTTGCTATTCTAGTATTAAAAAACACCCTTTTTGGGCAAAATACTTAATTTGCGGCCTTGTCTGCATCTGTCAGTGTGAAATTCAAGCGTTATATACTGTCAGCACTGCAGCGTAACTTCGGCCTTCTCGCTCACCGCCTCATATGTGACTTGCCCACAAGGTGGAACTCCACCTTGCACATGCTGGCCAGACTGTGCGAGAAACAGCAGACGATAGTGGAGTTTCAGCTGCAGCACGCACGGGTGAGTCACTTTGCGGAACAGCACCACTTCACCACCAATGACTGGGCCTCCATGCGAAACCTGTGTTCCTTGTTGCGCTGTTTCGAGTACTCCACCAACATGGCCAGTGCCGATAATGCCATTCTCAGCGTTACTATCCCACTTCTATGCCTCCTTGAAAAAATGCTGCTGGTGATGATGGAATAGGATGTAGCATAGGAGGAGGAGGAAGAGGGATCATTTCATAGGGTTTCCGGACAGTCATTGACAAGTGGCTCCGAGGGTGGGTTCCTGCACCCACAAACGCCAGGTACACAATTGTACAGCCAGGGCACAGTTCTGGAGGATGACAAGGAGGAGGAGATGGAGGAGGAGGAACTGTGTTCACAGCAGGGTGGCACCAAACCAGCTTATGCCATCACTGGTGCGTGGCTGGGGCGATACAGAGGACACAGATGATACACCTCCCACAGAGTACAGCTTTTCGTTGCCTCTGGGCAACCTGGCACACATGAGCGATTACATGCTGCAGTGTCTCCGCAACGACTGCCGAGTTGCCCACATTCTAACTTTAGCTTTTTTTAAGGACAACGTACCGTCCTTAATTCCGTCACTGGAGCGTGATCGTAAGATGCGCGAGTACAAGCGCATGCTGGTAGACGCGCTGCTGGTGTCATTCCCATCTGACAGCAGGGGCACAGTGGAAGCACAAGGAGAAGGCAGAGGATGAGGAAGAGGTCACCAACGCAGCTGGGGCACCACCACCACCTCAGAAGGCAGGGTTAGCATGGCCGAAAATGTGGAAAAGCTTTGTCAGCACGCCACAAAAACCAGCACCACCAGCTGATATGGAATGTCTTAGCAGGAGGCAGCATTTCAGCAACATGGTGGAGCACTATGTGTGCACACACCTACACATACTGAATGACGGGTCTGCCCCCTTCAACTTCTGGGACTCCAAATTGGGCACATGGCCTGAGCTTGCCCTTTACGCCTTGGAGGTGCTGGCCTGCCCTGCATCCAGTGTATTATCTGAACGTGTGTTTAGCATGGCATGGGGGCTTTATCACAGACAAGTGCAGCCGCCTGTCCACAGCCAATTTGGAGAAGCTCACATTCATTAAAATGAACCAGGCATGGATCCCACAGGACTTATCCGTACCTTGTGCAGAATAGACATGTATACTGGCCTTAACCAGCCATTGTTATACTACAGCGCATTTGCTCATTGTTGTATTTTGGATATTTCACACTCTTTTGGAATGTATCCTAATAACCAGTGTTGGCTACCTCGTCCTCCTCCACCGCTGCTTCCACCTACACCACTACGTCCACCGTCTTCTCAAACTCCTACTCCATATGGACATTCACCTCATAAATCAAGTTTATTTTTTTTAATTTGTACGTATTTTATTTTATTTTATGTAATTTCACTAATTTGTCTGTTACATATTTGGGTGAAATTCACCAATTGTGGGATGTGATATACCACTGCTATACCTAGTAGACAGGTAAAAAAAAATCACTAATTTGTCTGTTACATTTTCGGGTGAAATTCACAAATTTTTGGGTGTGATATACCACTGCTATACCTAGTAGACAGGTAAAAAAAATTCACTAATTTGTCTGTTACATTTTCGGGTGAAATTCACCAATTTTTGGGTGTGATATACCACTGCTATACCTAGTAGACAAGTAAAAAAATTTCATTAATTTGTTTGTTAAATTTTCGGGTGAAATTCACCAATTTTTGGGTGTGATATACCACTGCTATACCTAGTAGACAGGTAAAAAAAAAATATAATAATTTGTCTGTTACATATTCGGGTGAAATTCACCAATTTTTGGGTGTGATATGCCCCTGCTCTACCTAGTAGACAGGTAACATTTCACTAATTTATCTGTTACATATTCTGGTGAAATTCGCAAATTTTTGGGTGTTATATTCCACTGTTATACCTAGTAGACAGGTAAAAAAAAAATCACAAATTTTTCTCTTACATTTTTGGGTAAATTCACCAATTTTTGGGTGTGATATACCACTGCTATACCTAGTAGACAGGTAAACAAATTTCACTAATTTGTCTGTTACATTCTCAGGTGAAATTAACCAATTTTTGGGTGTGATATACCACCACTATACCTAGTAGACAGATAAAAAAAAATCATTAATTTGTCTGTTACATATTCGGTTGAAATTCACCAATTTTTGGGTGTCATATACCCCTGCTTTACCAAGTAGACAGGTAACATTTCACAAATTTGTCTGTTACATATTCGGGTGAAATTCACCAATTTTAGGGTGTGATATACCCCGGCTGTACCTAGTGCACAGGTAAAAAAAAATCACTAATTTGTCTGTTACATATTCGGGTGAAATTCACCAATTTTTGGGTGTGATATACCCCTGCTCTACCTAGTAGACAGCTAACATTTCACTAATTTGTCTGTTACATATTCGGGTGAAATTCACCAATTTTTGGATTTTTGGGTGTGATATACCACTGCTATACCTAGTAGACAGGTAAAAAAAAATCTCTAATTTGTCTGTTACATTCTTGGGTGACATTTGACCATTTTTGCCATGATTATACCCCTTCTCTGCATAGGTGATAGGGACCTAAATTTAAAAAAATCGTCTGTTGCAAGGTGACATTTTAGCAATTTTGCCGAATACAAAACCCCTGCTCTGCATAGGTGACAGGGAATTAAATTTCAAAAATTCTTCTTTAATTGATGCGCACCCCCTCCTTTCATTCAATGCTTAAACTTTAATAACTTGGCCCACATTTGCGCTTCAATAATTTGTCCCACTTTTCCGCTCGATCATACTTAATTTTAAAAAATTAACCTCCCTTGGATGTGGTCTCTCTTTCTCATGCTCCCTCTCCGGCGTGGAACCCTGATTCGCCGATAACCGTGATCAACATGGTAGGCTCAGAAAAGAACATCGAAAGTTGATAGAGAAGATATCCAAATGGATCGTGGACATCACGGTGACGTGTGATCATGCAGAAATGATCTAGAGTCAACAAAGCGGCAGCAGGGCATCTCCTGTCTAACGTTTCCAAATCCTAAATACCCCAGTGACATTCCCTATAATTTTTAATAAATCATTCCAATAACAGGCCATCTTAAGGGTCCTGTATTGTTATTTATCGTCACTACCTTCACTAGTCGGGAGTGAGTAATTGCCACACGCCCCCTCCTTTCCTTCAATTCTTCTGCTTTAATAATTTGTCCCTCATTTCCCCTCAATCCCAATTAAATTTCATCCATTGATCTCCCTTGGATGTGGTCTCTTTCTCACTCTCACGCTCCCTCTCCGGCGTGGAACCCTAATTCGCCGCTAACTGTGATTACCATGGTAGGCGCAGAAAATAACATCAAAAGTTGATAGAGCAGATATCCAATTGGATCGTGAACATCACGGGGACGTTCGACATGGTGGGGAAGTATGTTTGCACACGCCTACACAAACTGACTGATGGGTCTGCCCCCTGCAACTTCTGGGTCTCCAAATTGGGCACATGGCCTGAGCTTGCCCTTTACGCCTTGGAGGTGCTGGCCTGCCCTGCAGCCAGTGTATTGTCTGAACGTGTGTTTAGCATGACTGGAGAGGGTTATCACAGGTTATATTTCCCAATGTTTTGAGGTGTACCCTAATTTAAAAAAATAAAATTTAAAACCAAAAAGCAGTGTAGGCTACCTCCTCCTCCACCTCCGCTTCCACCTACACCGCCACATCCACCACCTCCTCAACCTCCTACTCCATATGGACCTCGTCCTCCTAGATCAAGATTATTATTTTTTATTTGTGTGTGTTCTGCAAAATAATTGCTGTAGGGTGTCCTCAAAAGTAATAGTGCCCTCAAACAGAGTGTATTGGCTATACTCACAAAAATTAAAGCAAAATCTCTTACCTAACTCTGTTCTCATGTTATGTCCAGTGTCGCAGGAGACCTGACCTTTGCTGGAGACCTAACGTCTTGAAGGTCACAGGCCAAAAATGATTTGTGGTCATGAGGGTGTCATATTTATTTCTTAAAGTTGTTTTTCTGGAATAAAATTTTGATGACCTGTCTGTTGGGTAGGTCATTAATATCTGATGGCTGGGGGTTCGACTCTTGGCATCCCTACTGATCAGTTGTTTCAAGAGGTCATTATGCTGAGTTGATTCTGCAACCTCTTCATAGTATACCAAGCACAGCAGCATACCTTAATTGGCAGCTTTGCTGGGTACTACAGCTTGTGCAATTCACTTGAGCTGCAGAAAGACAAAATCACAGACCAAGGAAGAGACTGCAGCAATCACCCAAGTGCCGTGGCACCGTCACACTGCTGATCTGCGGAGATAAGAGTCGGACCTCCACCAATCAGATATTGATGAGCAATCCTGAGGATAGATCATTAATATTTAAGTCCCAGGTAACACCTTTGTTATTACATTTCACAAAACAGTATCATAATAAAAGTTTAGCTTAAAATCAAGTCAGTCAACTCTTCATTGCCTACTGTATTATTTGCTGGTGTTTATTGACTGGCTTTTAATCCTGTGACCTACACATCTGAGTAAGCAGGGCCGCAGTTTCATTTCTCCAGATTAGGGAAAGTCTAATACTTTATTGAGCACTGTAATACCTTGTTTTCCTACAGTCCTTAAATAACATTACATTTCTGGTGCCGTAATTATCTATTCTACGAATCAATACGGGAATAAATATATCTCTGGAAGTAGTATTTTCCCACGACTATTATCCTAACTCTGATTTCAGTTATATAAATTCATACTAACAAATCAACTAATACCATCAGTAAGCACTTCATAGCTTTTCTAAGGTCTCCTTAAACTATTGTTACTGTAACCACTGCACATCTACATTTTACTTCAAGCCTAGGGTTGTCACAAGGGTATCGAGAACCACGCCTGACTCTGTTATACCCGGGGTCAGGAAGTCGCAGCGGTTGGCTGCACGCTCTATTTAAGATGGGGCTGTTTTCCTTATGGTAGCTTTCTGGGTTTGCTTTGCAAACCCTTTTGGCTCACTCAGGGATCCGTAGCTCCTTCTCCTCAGCTGTTCCTTATCCAGCACTCCCAAACCTCCTTATATTCCTCTCTCACACTTCTCTGGTTGCCAGAGATAGAACTTCCTGCCTGGACATCTATTCTGACCTTCTGGAGCTGTGTTGCTGCGTTCTCTGGTAGTTGGTCCAGAACGCTACCCTCCGGATCCCGGTTGGACCTTTGTGGTCTATTGTGATCGCCCACCTTGGTGTATGTGTTTGTCTGTTTTGTCTGTCCTCTCCCTGGTGTTTCCCTCTTAGTGATAGTGGTGCGGACTAGCGATCCCACCGGCCCGTTCACTATCTAGGGCTCATTTTAGGGAAAGCCAGGGTTTAGGCACGTGATCGCCGCACGGGTGAGGAACCCGTCTAGGGACGTCAGGGCAGTCAGGTGCCAGCCGCAAGGTGAGTTAGGGGTCACCACCTTTCCCTCTCCCCTGGGCAGGGCTTTCCCTTTTATCCTCCCTGTGCGTGACGTCGGTCACTACATTATCTCTGGCCCTTATTTTGTGTAGGTAAAAAAAAATATTTTTTTTTTTACCTTCTTAGAATCCAGTATGGATCAAATTGCTGCTCTGTCCAAACAACTTCATGGCCTGTCTTTTGAGGTGGCAGGATTGAAGGCGTCGGTCCTCCAGCAACAGCAGCGATTACAACTAATCGCAAGCCCAGCGGTTGCTACTGGTAACCAGGTTGTTGCGGAACCCAAGGTCCCTCTCCCTGACAGATTTTCTCGGGGAAGGGACAAGTTTTTGACATTCTGTGAGGCCTGTAAGTTATATTTTAAACTGCGCCCTTACTCCTCTGGTAATGAAGATCAGCGGGTGGGGGTTGTTATTTCCCTGCTGCAGGGGGACCTGCAGTCCTGGAAGTTCTCTTTACCTACTGATTCCCAGGCTCTCCGGTCAGTGGATGAGTTTTTCGGGGCTTCGGGTCTCATATATGACGACCCTGACCGAGTCGCACTGGCTGAATCAAGATTACGGAGACTCTTACAAGGAGAGCGGCCGGTAGAGGAGTATTGCTCTGAATTCCGTAGGTGGGCTACGGATACCCAATGGAACGACCCGGCTCTCAGGAGTCAGTTCTGCTCTGGGTTATCCGAAAGGGTTAAGGATGCGCTTGCATTATATGAAACCCCCTTTTCCCTTGATGTGGTTATGTCCCTTTCTATCCGTATAGAGAGACGCCTTAGAGACAGGTTGAAAAAACCGGAGCAATTGGTAACCCCTCCCAAGCAGCAGTTAGTCTGTACGGACTTAGACGAGCCTATGCAGCTAGGAGGAACTACTCGTCAGGTCCGTCCTCCTGAGGCTCGCCGTAGGCGTGGGGTTTGTTTTTTTTGTGGGGAGAGGGGTCATTTCATTAATGTCTGTCCTTCTTTCCTCAGAAACAAAAGACCGTCGGAAAAACTACTAACCCCAGGCTGTGTGGAGGATGTCAGCCGGGGGGTATACGTTTCCTCCATACGTACATCGCAATTTGTGTTGCCAGCGGTTTTTATTTTTGGTGATAAGACGGAGACTATTCCTTTCTTTCTAGACAGTGGAGCAGGGGTAAATTTGATAGATGCCCATTTTGCCCGCACTATGGGTTTGTCTCTCTGTACGTTACAGAGACCCATTCCCATATTCGCTATTGATTCTGCTCCCCTGTATCAGAGAAACCTCACCCACATTGTTCATAATTTACACCTTCGGGTAGGGGACCACCATAACGAGATGCTTTCAGGTTATGTTCTGGAGGGGCTTCCCACTTCGGTAGTGCTGGGTCTTCCCTGGTTGGTAGCGCACAATCCAGTAGTGGATTGGCAGGTCAGGGAGATATTGGAGTGGAGTGAGCAGTGCAGAGAAAATTGCTTAAATAGCAATTGCTTAGTCGCCTCCATAACTACCATACCTACATTTATTTCGGATTTTGAGGATGTTTTTTCTGAAAAGGGTTGTCAGAAGTTACCACCTCATCGTCCTTATGATTGCCCGGTTAACCTTATTCCCGGCGCAAAATTACCCAAGACCAGGTTATATAATCTTTCGGGTCCAGAGAGACAAGCCATGAAAGATTATATCTCCGAGAGCTTGGCTAAGGGACACATCAGACCCTCTTCTTCACCCGTGGCTGCAGGGTTTTTCTTCGTTAAAAAGAAAGATGGGGGCCTGCGTCCTTGCCTAGATTTTCGCGAATTAAATCGGATAACCATCCGAGACCCATACCCTCTTCCTCTCATTCCTGACCTGTTTAACCAGATTGCGGGTGCTAGGTGGTTCTCCAAACTTGATCTTAGGGGGGCCTACAATCTGATTCGTATTAAGGAGGGGGATGAGTGGAAGACAGCGTTTAACACCCCTGAGGGGCATTATGAAAATCTAGTTATGCCTTTCGGTCTGACCAATGCTCCTGCCGTCTTTCAACATTTCGTTAATGACATTTTTAGTCATCTAATCGGCAGGTTTGTGGTAATATACCTAGATGATATTTTAATTTATTCGTCTGATCTGAAAACACATGAGGTGCATGTCAGACAAGTACTGCAGGTCCTACGGACGAATGAATTATATGCTAAAATTGAAAAATGTGTCTTCGCCGTTCAGGAGATACAATTCCTAGGTTATTTTTTATCTGCTTCAGGTTTCCGTATGGATCCTAGGAAGGTCCAGGCAATTTTAGATTGGGATCTTCCTGAGAACCTCAAAGCACTACAACGGTTCTTGGGCTTCGCGAATTTCTATAGGAAATTCATTAAAAATTATTCACTTATTGTAAAACCGCTTACTGACATGACTAGGAAGGGGACTGATTTTTCTAAATGGTCTGACGCCGCAAAAGTTGCTTTTTCCTCTCTAAAAGAGAGGTTTACCTCAGCACCTGTACTAGTCCAACCTGATGTCTCTCAGCCTTTTATTGTTGAAGTCGATGCGTCAGAGGTGGGAGTGGGGGCGGTGCTGTCTCAGGGTCCGTCTCCTGGCAAATGGCGTCCTTGTGCTTTCTTTTCTAAAAAACTATCTGCAGCAGAAAAGAACTACGATATTGGCAATAGGGAACTATTAGCTATTAAACTTGCGTTTGAGGAGTGGCGTCACTTCTTAGAGGGGGCAGTCCACCCCGTCACTGTGATTACGGACCACAAAAATCTTCTGTACCTCGAATCAGCTAAGCGTCTCACCCCTAGACAGGCTAAGTGGTCGCTATTTTTTACCAGGTTTAACTTTGTGATTACCTATCATCCTGGGGCAAAGAACACCAAGGCTGATGCACTATCTCGTTGTTTCCCTGGAGGGGGTAATGTGAGTGATCCGGTGCCCATTCTTCAAAGAGGAGTGGTTGTTTCTGCGGTACACTCTGCTCTGGAGGGGAAGGTGTTAGAGGCCCAGGGGGACGCCCCGGTCTCTTGTCCCTCAGAGAAATTGTTTGTACCGTTGAACCTACGTTTCGAATTATTAAAGGAACATCATAGTTCGGCACTTGCTGGGCACCCGGGTAGTAAAGCAACCTTGGAGCTATTGTCTCGTCGTTTTTGGTGGCCAAGGTTGCGTCAGGATGTATTGGATTTTGTGTCTTCTTGTTCTACCTGTGCGCGTGCAAAAGTTTCACATACACGTCCTGCAGGGTCTCTATTACCACTCGTCATTCCCAATAGACCGTGGACACATCTGTCAATGGATTTTATCACTGACTTACCTTTGTCTGCGGGTAAAACAGTTATTTTGGTAGTAGTGGACAGGTTTAGCAAAATGGTACACTTCATTGCGTTACCCGCACTACCTAATGCTAAGACTCTTGCTCAGGTATTCGTCAGTGAAATCGTGAAGCTTCACGGAGTCCCCTCCGATATTGTTTCGGATCGGGGTACCCAGTTTATTTCTAAATTTTGGAAAGCTTTTTGTTCCCGTTTGGGGGTACACTTGTTCTTTTCCTCAGCTTTCCATCCTCAGTCGAATGGACAGACTGAGCGTACCAACCAAAACCTTGAGACATATCTAAGATGTTTTGTGTCTGAAAACCAAGAGTTATGGTCATCATATTTACCGTTAGCTGAGTTTGCCATAAATAATCGTCGTCAGGAATCCACTGGCAAGTCACCATTTCTTGGTGCATATAGTTTTCATCCCCAATTCTGTACTTTCAAAGAGGGGGGGGGGTCTTCTGGGGTTCCCGAAGAGGAATGGTTTTCGTCATCTCTTTCATCTGTATGGCAGAAGGTGCAAGCTAACTTGAAAAATATGGGAGGTAAATACAAATGCATGGCTGATAAGAGACGGTCGCCAGGTCCGGACCTAGGAGTGAATGACTATGTGTGGTTGTCTACTAGGAATATTAAATTGAAGGTTCCCTCTTGGAAACTGGGTCCTAGGTTTATTGGCCCTTACAAAATTGTAGCCATCATCAACCCCGTGGCTTTTCGCCTGGAGTTACCTCAGACTTTTAAAATTCATAATGTTTTTCATAAGTCGTTACTCAAAAAATATGTTCCACCTCTAGAACCGTCACCGCTGCCACCCCCTCCTGTTGTCGTGGATGGTAATCTAGAATTTCAGATATCCAAAATTGTTAATTCTCGTCGGGTCCGCCGCTCTCTTCAATATCTGGTGCATTGGAGAGGTTACGGTCCCGAGGAAAGAATGTGGGTTCCTGCGTCTGAGGTAAACGCCGACAGGCTAGTTCGGGTTTTTCATGCCTCTCATCCTGAGAGACCTGGTCCTGAGTGTCCGGAGGCCCCTCGTAGAGAGGGGGGTACTGTCACGAGGGTATCGAGAACCACGCCTGACTCCGTTATACCCGGGGTCAGGAAGTCGCAGCGGTTGGCTGCACGCTCTATTTAAGATGGGGCTGTTTTCCTTATGTTAGCTTTCTGGGTTTGCTTTGCAAACCCTTTTGGCTCACTCAGGGATCCGTAGCTCCTTCTCCTCAGCTGTTCCTTATCCAGCACTCCCAAACCTCCTTATATTCCTCTCTCACACTTCTCTGGTTGCCAGAGATAGAACTTCCTGCCTGGACATCTATTCTGACCTTCTGGAGCTGTGTTGCTGCGTTCTCTGGTAGTTGGTCCAGAACGCTACCCTCCGGATCCCGGTTGGACCTTTGTGGTCTATTGTGATCGCCCACGTGGGTGTATGTGTTTGTCTGTTTTGTCTGTCCTCTCCCTGGTGTTTCCCTCTTAGTGATAGTGGTGCGGACTAGCGATCCCACCGGCCCGTTCACTATCTACGGCTCATTTTAGGGAAAGCCAGGGTTTAGGCACGTGATCGCCGCACGGGTGAGGAACCCTTCTAGGGATGTCAGGGCAGTCAGGTGCCAGCCGCAAGGTGAGTTAGGGGTCACCACCTTTCCCTCTTACTTGGGCAGGGCTTTCCCTTTTATCCTCCCTCTGCGTGACGTCGGTCATTACAAGGGTGTAGATGTAGAGAAATTCAATTTGGCTCCAATTCTAGAAAATTGGTCTGCAGATTTTATTTTGATACAAATAAATTCTACCTAAATTAAATGATTGCCCTGAAAAGTCATACATGACACTGAGGTGTCTAGGACTGTATCCAACACGTTTCAAGCCCATTAACGCCCAGACAGCGTTGGTGTTGTCAAAGTGACTGTGACATACTGTACATGGGTATGGGTAAATGGATGGTAGCCAGTGGTAAACAGGCTGTTTAACTCCTTATTGTACCATTATGTCAAGAGGTGTATGGAGTAGGGTCGTCAGCAGATCCTGCTCCATATGTGGTGGGTGACGACTGTGTATTACAGTGAAATCGCAGGGCTCCAATCGTTTGCTGTGACAGCCCTCTCTAGCACTGTCATAGAGAGCTGCCTGCAAAGCCTTGCCTCAGGCTGTAAGAATATTCTATGATGGCATATTCAGGTACACTAATGAGACAAAAAATTACAGTAAGAAAATAAAGTTTTTTAAGAAATTTAAAAAACTAAAAAATATTAACCCCTTAATGCAAAATGTATGTGCTTAGCTTTAAAGGAATGTATGGAACTAATTCATATGATGAGCTTGCTGCATAAACGCTGGGTTGCTGCTTTATAATGCAATGACCATATATTGACCAGGTAATTTAACCATTCAGATAACGCTGTCATTAGCGGCCACGGCATCTGTGGAGTTAGGCAGAGGGGGAATGTCACGGCTGTATGTGGGCAACAATAGTAATACACAGTACAGAGCTACTGACTGGACCCAGAACTAGGGAGGATAACGGGTGACCCCTGTCCGACCCTCAACGCTCTCCCTATTCTGCTAAAGCACATGCCCGGATCCAAATGGCGGAAAGAGGCATGCCCACGTGCCTAAGACTAATGACCACTGTAACCCCTACAATAGTGGAAGGGGCACGGCCACCAGTGCCCTACTCAGTATATGGAGGGAACCGTGGCCACCTCAGATCCAGTCAGAAAATAAACAGGAACACAACAATGTCTGCACACTTAGCTGACGTTGTTGCAGCCGCAGAGAAGACGGATCCAAGGACAGGCTGGCAATATCCGGAGTGCTAGCTGCAGCAGAACACAGGTCCAGTGAACTGATAGCTACAAGTGAAGAAACTAAAGCCAGAGCTACAACTGAAGTGAGAACTATAATCCACATCCTATCATAGGAGGAGGGGTGATATAAAGAGAGGAAAATCAAACACATGAAGGACAGCTGTGGTGAAAGAAACCAAAAGTAAACAGAGTAGTGAGAACTCCTCCCAGCTCTAGTAGTGACATCATCACAGGGGTGGAGAAACAGAGCTGTGAGAACGTCCCAAAGCTCTGGTAGTGACAGTACCCCCCCCTCTACGGGTGGACTCCGGACACCCAGGACCCACCTTCTCAGGATGAGCCCTATGAAATGCCCTGATGAGGCGAGTGGCTTTAATGTCCGACACCGGAACCCACATCCTCTCCTCAGGACCATAACCCTTCCAATGAACGAGGTACTGAAGAGAACCGCGGACCATGCGAGAGTCCACAATTCTGGAAACCTCAAACTCCAGATTGCGATCAACCAAAATCGGAGGAGGAGGCAAAGAGGAGGGTACCGTGGGCTGGACATATGGTTTTAAGAGAGATCTGTGAAATACATTATGTATCTTCCAAACCCGTGGAAGATCAAGACGGAAGGCAACAGGATTGATGACTGACAAGATTTTATAAGGCCCAATAAACTTGGGACCCAATTTCCAGGAGGGAACCTTCAACTTAATGTTTCTAGTAGACAACCACACCAGATCACCCACATTCAGGTCCGGACCAGGCACACGTCTCTTATCAGCCACACGCTTATACCTCTCACTCATCTTTTTAAGATTACCCTGAATCTTTTGCCAAATGGTAGACAAAGACGAGGAAAATCTCTCCTCCTCAGGTAAACCAGAAAGAGCCCCTCCCGAGAATGTCCCAAACTGTGGATGGAACCCATATGCACCAAAGAATGGTGACTTATCAGAAGATTCCTGACGACGGTTGTTCAGAGCAAACTCAGCAAGAGGGAGAAATGAACACCAATCCTCCTGGTTCTCTGAAACAAAACAGCGCAAATATGTCTCCAGATTCTGATTGAGGCGCTCAGTCTGACCATTCGACTGCGGATGAAAAGCAGAAGAGAAGGACAGCCGAACCCCCAGGCGAGAACAGAAAGCCTTCCAGAACCTGGACACAAACTGCGTGCCTCTATCGGAAACAATATCAGAGGGAATGCCGTGCAATTTAACAATATGGTCGACAAAAGCTTGCGCCAACGTTTTAGCATTAGGTAAACCAGGGAAAGGTACGAAATGAGCCATCTTGCTAAAACGGTCCACCACCACCAGGATCACCGACTTCCCCGAGGAACGAGGAAGATCCGTGATAAAGTCCATGGACAGGTGTGTCCAAGGACGGGAAGGAATGGGTAACGGGAGAAGGGAACCTGAAGGCCGTGAACGAGGGACCTTAGCGCGAGCGCACGTCTCACAAGCAGCCACAAAACCCTCCACCGACTTACGAAGAGCCGGCCACCAAAATCTCCGAGCAATGAGATCCACCGTGGCTCTACTCCCGGGGTGACCAGCAAGAACCGTATCATGATGCTCCTTAAAGAGTTTGTGACGTAGCTCAGGAGGCACGAACAACTTCCCAGAAGGACAACGGGCAGGTGTCTCAGTCTGGGCAGCCTGGACCTCGGCCTCCAAATCGGAATATAGAGCAGAAACAACTACCCCCTCCGCCAAAATGGGACCCGGGTCCTCGGAGTTTCCTCCTCCCGGAAAACAGCGAGAGAGAGCATCAGCCTTCACATTTTTTATCCCAGGTCGGAATGTAACAACAAAATTGAATCTGGAGAAGAACAGAGACCATCTGGCCTGTCTCGGATTCATACGCCTGGCCGACTCCAAGTATGCCAGATTCTTATGGTCGGTAAAAACGGTGATAGGGTGCCTGGCCCCCTCCAACCAATGGCGCCATTCCTCGAAAGCCAACTTGATGGCCAACAACTCCCTATCGCCCACATCATAGTTTCTCTCTGCCGGGGAGAGTTTTTTAGAGAAAAAGGCACAGGGTCGCCACTTGGCAGGGGAAGGGCCCTGGGACAAAACCGCACCCACACCCACCTCGGAAGCATCCACCTCAACAATAAAAGGTAAGGAAACATCGGGATGCACCAAGACGGGAGCAGACGCAAAATTCTCTTTAATCTTAGAAAAGGCTGCAAGCGCCTCCTCCGACCAAGAGGAAAAATCCGCCCCCTTTTTTGTCATGTCAGTGAGGGGTTTGACAACAGAGGAATAATTCAAAATGAACTTTCTGTAATAGTTCGCAAAACCCAGAAAGCGCATCAATGCCTTCTGATTCTCAGGAAGCTCCCACTCAAGTACAGCACGGACCTTCTCGGGATCCATGCGAAAACCAGAAGCAGAGAGGAGAAAACCCAGAAATTGAATCTCCGATACCATAAAAAGACATTTCTCCAGCTTGGCGTACAATTTATTTTCCCGCAGAATCTGCAGAACCTGAAAAAGATGATCCTGATGGGTCTGAACATCAGGGGAAAAAATCAAAATATCATCAAGATACACCAATACAAATTTCCCCATTAAATGATAGAAAATACTATTAACAAAATGCTGAAAGACGGCTGGAGCATTCATCAGGCCGAAAGGCATAACGAGATTCTCGAAATGCCCGTCAGGGGTATTAAAGGCCGTTTTCCATTCATCCCCCTCTCTGACCCTGACCAGGTTGTACGCGCCTCTCAAATCCAATTTGGAAAACACCTTGGCCCCAACAATTTGATTGAAGAGGTCCGGGATCAGAGGAAGGGGATAGGGATCGCGAATCGTGATACGGTTCAGCTCCCTAAAATCTAGGCAAGGTCTCAGAGAGCCATCTTTCTTTTTAACAAAAAAAAAACCAGCGGCCACAGGTGACTTTGAGGGACGAATATGCCCCTTTTCGAGACTCTCGGAGATGTAAGTTCGCATAGCGATTCTTTCCGGTTGTGAGAGATTGTAGAGGCGTGCTTTTGGCAGCTTGGCGCCGGGAATGAGGTTAATGGGACAGTCAAACTCCCGGTGAGGAGGTAGCTCCTGAACACCGCTCTCGGAAAACACGTCCGAGAAATCAGAGAGAAATGATGGCACCGTTTTAGTAGACACCTCTGCAAAAGTCGCTGTGAGACAATTCTCTCTACAAAAGTCACTCCACTCATTTATTTGCCTTCCTTGCCAATCAATAGTGGGGTTATGTCTAGTGAGCCAGGGTAACCCCAAAACTAGAGGAGACGGCAATCCGTTAAGGACAAAACAAGATATATCCTCCACATGAGTGTCACCTACAGCTAGCCGGATATTGTGAACAATGCCTTTCAGAGATCTCTGTGAGAGTGGAGCAGAGTCAATAGCAAAAACAGGTATATCTTTATCTAATGTGCAAACCTGAAAACCATGCATGGCTACAAATTGAGTGTCAATAAGATTGACGGCCGCTCCACTATCGACAAAAATCTCACAAGAAATGACTTTGCTCTCTAGCGCCACCCTGGCAGACAGGAGAAAACGGGAACTGCAGGTCAGAGGAAAAGCATCAAATCCTACATCAACTTTGCCCAAAGTAGCAGATGAAGCAGAACTTGATGATTTACCTTTTGAGATTTTTCTCTTATTATCGCTCTTAGTACGGTTCAAGAATCTCCTAGATGGACAAACATTTGCCAAATGACCTATGCCCCCACAACAAAAACAGACCATACTCTGAGGACTAAATCCTCTTTTATCAGGGGCAAGTCGAGCTAGCTGCATGGGCTCCTCCTCAGAGGGGAGCGAGACAGGATGAGGCCCCTGCACACTGAATGAGTCCGCACCACTTCCCCTAGACTGACAATGGCTGGACAGAGAGGTCTCGTTTCTTTCTCTTAGACGCCTGTCAAGGCGTACCGCCAATGACATGGCAGACTCTAAGGACGTTGGTCTCTCATGGAAAGCAAACGCATCTTTTAATCTCTCCGAGAGACCATGACAGAACTGACTCCGGAGTGCAGCATCATTCCAACCCGAATCAGCTGCCCATCTCCGAAATTCAGAACAATAAAGCTCCGCAGACCGTTTGTTCTGGCATAAAACACGTAGGTTAGATTCGGCCAGAGCAACACGATCCGGGTCATCATAAATCTGCCCCAGGGCCACAAAAAATCCCTCCACGGATCGAAGGGAGGGATCCCCTGATGGCAGCGAAAAAGCCCAAGTCTGAGCATTACCCCTGAGCAGGGAGATGACAATCCTCACCCTCTGCTCTTGATTACCAGAAGAGAGAGGACACAAGCAAAAATGGAGTTTGCATGCCTCTCTGAAACGAACAAAATTCTCACTGCCCCCGGAGAACGTCTCCGGAAGTGAGACCTTTGGCTCGCAACAGACTCCATGAGCCGGAGCAGGGCCCAAAGCTTGAAGCTGAGTCATAGATTGACGGAGATCCGCTACTTCCAAAGAAAGACCCTGCATGCGGTCAACCAGGCCAGAAAGCGGATCCATGTCAAAAAAGGACGGTTTTGGTGGATTATAATGTCACGGCTGTATGTGGGCAACAATAGTAATACACAGTACAGAGCTACTGACTGGACCCAGAACTAGGGAGGATAACGGGTGACCCCTGTCCGACCCTCAACGCTCTCCCTATTCTGCTAAAGCACATGCCCGGATCCAAATGGCGGAAAGAGGCATGCCCACGTGCCTAAGACTAATGACCACTGTAACCCCTACAATAGTGGAAGGGGCACGGCCACCAGTGCCCTACTCAGTATATGGAGGGAACCGTGGCCACCTCAGATCCAGTCAGAAAATAAACAGGAACACAACAATGTCTGCACACTTAGCTGACGTTGTTGCAGCCGCAGAGAAGACGGATCCAAGGACAGGCTGGCAATATCCGGAGTGCTAGCTGCAGCAGAACACAGGTCCAGTGAACTGATAGCTACAAGTGAAGAAACTAAAGCCAGAGCTACAACTGAAGTGAGAACTATAATCCACATCCTATCATAGGAGGAGGGGTGATATAAAGAGAGGAAAATCAAACACATGAAGGACAGCTGTGGTGAAAGAAACCAAAAGTAAACAGAGTAGTGAGAACTCCTCCCAGCTCTAGTAGTGACATCATCACAGGGGTGGAGAAACAGAGCTGTGAGAACGTCCCAAAGCTCTGGTAGTGACAGGGAACCTCTTTCTGCATTCTGATCAGAGCCCCTGCTACGAAATCACATGGCTTCAGTCAGTGGCTATGACAGCTTGGAGCCTTGTGGATGTACCCAGGCCCATCATGGTTAACTACATAAAAATTCAAGCCTGAAGCACAGCTCAGCAGGCAGTGTCTCATAAGCCCATAGACTGAAATAGTATTCTGCATCAATCTGCTCTATAAAAACAACACATGATATACTGTAAGGAGAACTCTGTAAAAAAAACTAAAATAAAAAAACGGTGCCACAATAGCCATTTTGTGGTTACCTTGCCTCACAATATCGAGCAATCAAAAATCATATGTACCCCAAAATAGTACCAATATAACTGTCACCTTATCTTGTTCCAAAATGGGGTCACTTTTTGTGGAGTTTCTACTGTAGATGTACATTAGGGGGTCTTCAAATGTGACATGGCAACTTAAATTTATTCCAGTGAAATCTGCCCTCCAAAATCCACACGGCGCTCCTTCGCTTCTGCTCCCTGCCATGTGCCGATACAGCAGTTTACGACTACATATGCAGTGTTTCTGTAAAGTGCAAAATTAGGGTAATAAATATAGAATTTTTTTTAGCTGTTAACCCTTTCTATGTTACAGGAAAAATGGCTAAAAATTTAAAATCTTTAAAAAAAAAGTGACATTTTTAAACTTCACCTCCATTTTCCTTCTTGTGGAACACCTAAAGGGTTAATAAAGTTTGTAAAATCAGTTTTGAATAATTTTAGGGGAGTAGGTTCTAAAATGGAGTCATTTATGGGTGATTTCTACTATGTTAGCCCCACAAAATTACTTCATAGCTGAATTAGTACTTTAAAAAGTGTGTTTGGAAATTTTCTTTAAAAATTTTGAAATTGCTGCTAAAATTCAAAGGCTTCTAACGTTCTAAAAATAAAATGACTTTTACAAAATGATGCCAACATAGAGTAGATATATAGGGAATGTTAATAACAATTTTATGAAATTTCACTATCCATCTTAAAGGCAGAGAAATTCAAATTTAGAAAATAGTGAATTTTTAAAAATTTTCCATAAATTTGGGATTTTTAATAAATAAAGGTAAAACATATTGACTCAAATTTCCCACAAACATGAAGTACATTATGTCATGAGAAAGCAATCTGAGAATCGCTTAGATAAGTAAAAGCATTCCAGAGTTATTACCACATAAAGTGAAACATGCCAGATTTGTAAAATGTGGCTTGGTCCTTGTGGTGAAAACTGACTTGGCCTTTAACCCCTTAAGGACACATGACGTACCGGTACGGCATGTTTCCCGAGTCCTTAAGGACACATGACGTACCGGTACGTCATGGCTTTAAATAGCGATGCCGGCGCCGCGGGGGTTAATCGGAACGGGATGCCGGCTGAAATCATTCAGCCGGCATCCTGTAACAATGCAGGGGGGGCCCCGCATCGACGATCGCAGAAAACCGCAGGTCAATTCAGACCTGCGGTTTTCTGCGTTTCCGGTCCATTCGGGTGTCCTGTGACCCGATGAACCGGAAAAAGACTGCGATCGGTGGCGTAATTATACACCACCTATCGCAGTCCGAGGATTTGGAGAGGCGGTGCTGGCCCTGGTGCTGAATGCCGCTGTCCAGGGTGCTGATTGGTGCAGACGAGAGAGGCGCGAGATTCAAACTTCCTGCGCTCCTCTCTCCCCTCCTCTTCCTGTCCAGCACCCTGACCGTGCAGCATCGTCCAGCACCAGCTCCTGTGTCCCCCTAATCGCCATCCATCACCCTCCTGCACCCATCGCCACCCAGGTAGGTTAGGGTCAGTGAGGGAGAGGCACCGTTAGGCAGGGAAAGAAGGGAAAAGTTAGAAAAAAAAAAAAAAAAAAAAAGCACATTTATTCTAAACTTTTTTGTTTCAGCTTTCAGACCCCAGACCCCCCCTGCCACTTGCCCCCCCCGCATCCCCCCCCCCACCAGCCCCCCCCCCACCACCAGCCCCCCCAATCCACCCACCAACCCCCCCCCCCCACCAGACCCTTCCCCCACCACCACTTTTTTTTTTTTTCTGCGTGCGCTGACTGTCCGGCACTCTTAGCGTCCGGCCACTGTTAGCGCATCGCCCGCCCCACCACCCCACCGACCGCTGATCAGCGTTGAACCGCTGATCAGCAAGTTTGAACTTTTTTTTTTTTTTTTTCTAACATTTGACCATTTTTTTTGCCTGGACTTTTTAGTACGTGAACACCCGTGCCCCCACACACACGCACATAGAATAAAGGTTTACACGCACGCACATACACACGCACACACACACACACACCCATGGCCCGCCGGATGTTCTCGGTGGAGGAGGCATACGCCCAGATTGCCTCCGACTCCGAGAGCCCCAGTGAGGATGAGGATGACCCCACGTTCCTTTTGTCATCCGCATCCTCCTCATCATCATCGGATGACGATGAGCCACCAAGGCAGCGGAGACGCCGCCAGGCGGAGCCAGGGGCCCCACATGCTAGGGATCCTGTGGCCCACCCTAGTACGAGCCGCCCTGGGGTTCGTACTGGTTTCCCGGCCCACCAAATAAGCCCACCGGAGCCCCCTGCCGATGAACTTAGCTGGTGTCCCCCAGTGGACTTTGAGCCCGAGATTCCGGATTTTGCTGGCAATCCAGGAATCCAGATTCCCACAGTGGGGTTTACTGAAATGGACTTTTTTAGTTTTTTTTTCAGTAACCCACTGGTGAATCTGATGGTGGAGCAGACGAATCTGTACGCCCAACAGTTCGTCGCTCAAAACCCGGGCTCATTTTTGGCTAGACCCGGTGGCTGGACGCCGGTCAGTGCAGCCGAGATGAGGACATTTTGGGGCCTCGTGCTGCATATGGGTCTAGTGCAAAAACCCAGTGTCAGGCAATACTGGAGTGGGGACATACTCTACCAGACCCCACTGTACAGTACGGCCATGACACGCTCCCGGTTTGAGGCCATCCGGAAATGTCTGCATTATTCCGATAATGCAGCATGTCCCCCCCGAAGTGATCCTGCCTATGACCGGCTGTACAAGATACGGCCGGTCATCAATCACTTTGGGGCCAAATTCATGGAGGCCTACGTACCTGGAAGGGAGGTCGCGGTTGATGAGTCTCTCGTTGCGTTCAAGGGGAGACTCAGTTTCCGCCAATACATTCCCACAAAGCGGGCGAGGTATGGCGTGAAGCTATACAAAATTTGTGAGAGTACCTCAGGGTACACTTACAAATTTCGTGTGTACGAGGGGCGAGATTCCCGGATTCAACCACCAGAATGTCCCCCCACTCTGGGTGTTACCGGGAAACTCGTGTGGGACCTTATGTACCCACTGCTGGATAAGGGTTACCACTTGTACGTGGACAACTTTTATACCAGCATTCCCTTGTTCAGGTCCCTTGCCGCCAGATCCACGTTCGCTTGTGGGACCGTGCGGAAAAATCAACGCGGCCTCCCTGCCCACCCCCTCCAGGTACCCATCCCCAGGGGTGAGACCCGTGCCCTTACCAGTGGAAGCCTGTTGCTGGTCAGGTATAAGGACAAGAGGGATGTCCTTATGCTGTCCACAATCCACGGTAACAGCACCACCCCCGTCTCTGTGCGAGGTACCGCGGCAACGGTCCTCAAGCCCGATTGTATCGTCGCCTACAATCGGTATATGGGAGGAGTTGATCTCTCTGATCAAGTCCTCAAGCCATATAATGCCATGCGCAAAACCCGGGCATGGTACAAAAAAGTTGCGGTCTACTTGGTACAGGTTGCCATGTACAACTCTTTTGTACTATCCCGAAGCGCTGGCAGCACAGGGACATTCCTCCAGTTCTATGAGGCAGTCCTCAAAGACCTGATCTTTTCGGACCGGGAAAGAGCAGGCCGGAGTACCTCGGGAACTGGAGGCGCCCGGATCGTCCCTGGCCAACACTTTCCAGGTGTGGTCCCCCATACTGGAAAGAAGGGACGAACCCAAAAAAGATGCAGAGTGTGTCACAAGAGGGGGATACGGAAAGACACCACCACTCAGTGTGACACGTGCCCCGATCATCCGGGCCTCTGCATTATCGATTGCTTCAGGGAGTATCACACTTCCATGGAGTACTAAATTTTTATAATCCCCAACAGTCCACTAGAGAACATAAAAAACTATGTCTCTCAGACTTTGGAGACACAGAAACAATTTTTCTTTCCCCAAAAAATATTAGTTTTAGTGCAGGCATCCTCAAACTGCGGCCCTCCAGATGTTGTAAAACTATAACTCCCAGCATGCCCAGACAACCTACAGCCATCAGCAGGGCATGGTGGGAATTGTAGTTTTACAACATCTGGAGGGCCGCAGTTTTAGAATGCCTGCTTAGTGTCTCCAAAGTCTGAGAGCCATACATATTGGGCATCGTCGCGTGAGTAAAAGTCGTCGCTATAAAAATTACTTTTGACCAAACGCCTCGGATGAACGGTGTTAAAAATATAAAATAAAAACGGTGCCAAAACACCTATTTTTGGGCAAAATTTCAATTTGAATCCATTTTGCCGGTAATAAAGCAACGGTTAACAGCCAAACAAAACTAAATATTTATTGCCCCGATTCTGTAGTTTGCAGAAACACCCCATATGTGGTCGTAAATGGCTATATAGCCGCACGGCAGGGCATAGAATGAAGGGAACTCCATATGGTTTCTGGAAGGCAGATTTTGATGGACAGTTTTTTTTTTGACACCATGTCCCATTAGAAGCCCCCCCTGATGTAGCCTAGACTAGAAACTCCAAAAAAGTGACCCAATCTAAGAAACTACACCCCTCAAGGTATTCAAAAGTTACTTTACAAACTATGTTAACCCTTTAGGTGTTCCACAAAACTAAATAGCGAATGTAGAAACAATTTTAGAATTTAATTTTTTTGTTACATTGCCTCAAAAAGAGTAATATAGAGCAACCAAAAATCAAATTTACCCCTAAAATAGTCCCAAAACAACAACCACCTTATCCCGTAGTTTCCTAGATGGGGTCACTTTTATGGAGTTTCTACTCTAGGGGTGCATCAGGGGGCTTGAAAGGGTACATGGTGTTAATAAACCAGTCCAGCAAAATCTGCCTTCCAAAAACCATATGGCGTTCCCCTTCTTCTATGTCCTGCCGTTTAGCCAAATAGTAGTTTACGACCACATATGGGGTGTTTCTGCAAACTACAGAATCAGGGCAACCCATTTTGAGTGTTGTTTGGCAGTTAACCCTTGTTTTACTCCTGGAAAAAATTGATTATATTGGAAAATTTTCCAAAAAATAGAAATTTCAAAATTGTTTCTCCATCTGCCATTAACTCTTGTGGAACACCTAAAGGGTTAACAAAGTTTGTAAACCCAGTTTTGAATACCTTGAGGGGTGTACTTTCTTAGATGGAGTCACTTTTTTGAAATTTCTATTCTAGGGGTGCAACAGGGGGCTTCAAATGGGACATGGTATAAACAAAACCAGTCCTGCCAAATCTGCCTTCCAAAACCCATATGGTGTTCCCCTCCTTCTATGTGCTACCGTTCGGCCAAACAGTAGTTTACGACCACATATGGGGTGTTTTTGCAAACTACAGAATCAGGGCAACCCATTTTGAGTGTTGTTTGGCAGTTAACCCTTGTTTTACTCCTGGAAAAAATTGATTATATTGGAAAATTTTCCAAAAAATAGAAATTTCAAAATTGTTTCTCCATCTGCCATTAACTCTTGTGGAACACCTAAAGGGTTAACAAAGTTTGTAAACCCAGTTTTGAATACCTTGAGGGGTGTACTTTCTTAGATGGAGTCACTTTTTTGAAATTTCTATTCTAGGGGTGCAACAGGGGGCTTCAAATGGGACATGGTATAAACAAAACCAGTCCTGCCAAATCTGCCTTCCAAAACCCATATGGTGTTCCCCTCCTTCTATGTGCTACCGTTCGGCCAAACAGTAGTTTACGACCACATATGGGGTGTTTTTGCAAACTACAGAATCAGGGCAACCCATTTTGAGTGTTGTTTGGCAGTTAACCCTTGTTTTACTCCTGGAAAAAATTGATTATATTGGAAAATTTTCCAAAAAATAGAAATTTCAAAATTGTTTCTCCATCTGCCATTAACTCTTGTGGAACACCTAAAGGGTTAACAAAGTTTGTAAACCCAGTTTTGAATACCTTGAGGGGTGTACTTTCTTAGATGGAGTCACTTTTTTGAAATTTCTATTCTAGGGGTGCAACAGGGGGCTTCAAATGGGACATGGTATAAACAAAACCAGTCCTGCCAAATCTGCCTTCCAAAACCCATATGGTGTTCCCCTCCTTCTATGTGCTACCGTTCGGCCAAACAGTAGTTTACGACCACATATGGGGTGTTTTTGCAAACTACAGAATCAGGGCAACCCATTTTGAGTGTTGTTTGGCAGTTAACCCTTGTTTTACTCCTGGAAAAAATTGATTATATTGGAAAATTTTCCAAAAAATAGAAATTTCAAAATTGTTTCTCCATCTGCCATTAACTCTTGTGGAACACCTAAAGGGTTAACAAAGTTTGTAAACCCAGTTTTGAATACCTTGAGGGGTGTACTTTCTTAGATGGAGTCACTTTTTTGAAATTTCTATTCTAGGGGTGCAACAGGGGGCTTCAAATGGGACATGGTATAAACAAAACCAGTCCTGCCAAATCTGCCTTCCAAAACCCATATGGTGTTCCCCTCCTTCTATGTGCTACCGTTCGGCCAAACAGTAGTTTACGACCACATATGGGGTGTTTTTGCAAACTACAGAATCAGGGCAACCCATTTTGAGTGTTGTTTGGCAGTTAACCCTTGTTTTACTCCTGGAAAAAATTGATTATATTGGAAAATTTTCCAAAAAAAAGAAATTTCAAAATTGTTTCTCCATCTGCCATGAAGTCTTGTGGAAGACCTAAAGGGTTAATAAAGTTTGAAAAAACAGTTTTGAATACCTTGAGGGGTGTAGTTTCTAGAATGAGGTCATTTTTGGGAGGTTTCTATTATCTAAGCCTCACAAAGTGACTTCAAACCTGAACTGGTCCATATAAAGTGGGATTTTGAAGATTTCTGAAAATTTCAAAATTTGCTTCTAAACTTCTAAGCCTTGTAACATCCCCAAAAAATAAAATATCATTCCCAAAATGCTACAAACATGAAGTAGACATATGGGGAATGTAAAGTCATCACAATTTTTGGGGGTATTACTATGTATTACAGAAGTAGAGAAACTGAAAGTTTGAAATTTGCTAATTTTTCAAAATTTTGGGTAAAAATTGTATTTTTTTATGCAAAAAAATTAACTTTTTTGACCCAATTTTAGCAGTGACATGAAGTACAATATGTGACGAAAAAACAATCTCAGAACGGCCTGGGTAAGTCAAAGCGTTTAAAAGTTATGAGCACTTAAAGTGACACTGGTCAGATTTGCAAAAAATGGCCTGGTCCTTAAGGTGAAATAGGGCTGTGTCCTTAAGGGGTTAAAAGCTTAAGGACCAATCCAGTTATGAAATCACTTTGAGAGGCTTATGTAATAAAAACTACACCCCTAAAAGTATTCTGATCTGTTTTTGCAAACTTTGTTAATCCTTTAGGTGTTCCACAAGTATTAAAGGAAAATTATGGTGAAATGTCAAAATTTGCAGGATTCTGAGGTACCCGTAAAGTAGAAGTACCCTATAAGTTACCCAATTTTGGAAAGTATATCTCTCAAGTTATTTATCAAGGGGTGGAGTAAACATTTTGAAACGACAGGTATTTTGTAGAAATTAATGAGCAGTTGACTGCAAAATGAAAATTGCAAGTTTGCCACAGATTTCAGTGCCCAATATGTAACGCCCAGCTGGTGCCATCTAGGAGACAACACACTATTTAAATTGTTAGGCAGGTTCTTATGGGTATGGAAATGCTATAAATGTGGATGTAAAATGCTATTTGGGTACGCTGCAGGGTACAAAAGGGAAAGACCACTTTTTACTTTTGCAGCTTACATTTTGGTTAATTGATTTACGGTTACCATGTTGTTTTTGAACAGCCTCTAGGGTAGTAATACAGCCATTTTCTGAGAAACATGCTTTTTTTTTTTCCACCCATTTGGAGATGCAATTCTGCCATTGCTTTTTAGATTTTGTTATTGCAGCATACAATAGTTTTATTACTGTTACACACATTTTCTTAAATAAAATCTTGTTTCAGTGCAGTACAAAACATGTTGCATTGCATTGCATTGAATCCGTCAGTTTCAGAAGTCAGTTGCATGGAGTCAGAGAGCCATTGGTGACATTCGTTTATTTGGATTTTTTGATGATGTCAACATTTATTCATGACATCATAATAGAGATGAGCGAATCAGCCGAGATTCATTTCTGGGCTGATTTGCCGAATTTTTTAAAAAGTTCAGTTTGGATCCGAATCAGTTTTGACTGAACCGAAGTTCCTCCAATTGCCTTGAAAGTTAGTATATAACCACCTCTAGCCTCCTAGGACTCATAATTTTTAGGGAAACATGTTATTTCTTTTTGTTTCTTTTTTCAGATTTTTTTTCCCTCCCAAGCTCTGGCACGCAATGACAGCAATAGTAAATGATGTCTGAGTGACACTGACATACCTAGCTATGGGTAAACGCACATTTGAAGACGTTGACATACAGCGTATGTAAAAACACACAGCGCCGGGACATGTCTCATGATATTTCATATTCCAAAGCTTCCAAAAATTGTCCCTTATCAGGGGAAGATAATGTTATGAGATAAAAAGAAAAAAAAAATGGTGTGAGGGAACATGATGGTTGGTAAGTAGCCTTAGTTGCATGATGCAGGCCGCAGCAGCAGCAGCCGTACAGAACGTGATGGTTGGAAAGTGCCATAAGTGGCATGATGCAGGCCACAGCATGCAGCAGCCATACAAAGCATGATGATGAGTAGGCAGAAAGACAGCAAGAGTGGCAAGATGGGGCACCTACAGCAAGAGGTCTATTGATCACATTCAGACTGCCTAGACTTTGAGAAAATTTCTGTATTGATACAGTAATCATGAACATTTATGCTGCACCTTAAACAAATTTAACCCCCCTTCCTCAGAAAATGTAATTTCCATTATGTGGAAAGTAAGTACATGGAAAGTGACAATTGAGGCATTAGTGGCATGATACAGGTCCCAGCTTTGCCTGGACATTGAAAAATTGCTGGTATTGATGCAGTGATCACGTACATTTATGCTGTGCCTTCAACAAATTTAAAACAGTGGCAGTGGCATGACTCATTGCAGACTCCAGATTTGTCTGGACTGTGAGAAAATGACAGTATTGATACAGTAATTGTAACAGCGGCTGCTGTATGCCGCTGTTCCCCCGCTTACCGCCATGCTCGGTTGTGATCCTTCCAACCACCTCTGCAGTCCTGGGCTCTGTCACTGTACGTGCTGTGGTGCTGAGGATTCCACTCCACAGGTTTCACTCAGCCCTGGCCACAGCATGCTTGCTACTGGTTTCTTGTTACACTGCCCTAGGGGCGGCGCGCATCACTCCATGGGCTGCATGGGTTGGGTCATGTGACCTCGCTGACCAACCCAGGCTCTCCTGCAGGTACTAAAGTGGCTCAGCCCCCTTCCCAGATGCCTCAGTTTCAAGGTCCTTGTGTTTGCTAAGCTCCTGAATCTCACGTGTGCTCCTGACTTATACCTTATTCCTGGATTCTGCTACTCGTCTGATCCATGTCTGCTTGCCTTGACTCTCCTGTTGCTGACTCGGATTGCCTGACCTGTTCCTGTGCCACCTGCCCTGACCTTTTGCCTGTCTGACTACATCTCTGCCTCATCTTTTTGTCCTGTACTGTTGCTCCTGGTAATGACCCCGCCTGCCTGACTACCCTTGTACTTCTTGTACCTACTCACCTGGTCTGCCTGGACCAGCTGCCTCTTGTGCCTACCCTCCTCAAGAGGTAGCGACCTGGTGTTCACCTCGGGAAAGTCCATCCCCACCATCAGGGGTACTGTGAAGAATCAAGGGGTACACTTAGACAACGCCCTTAGAAGAGGTGGGACACGTGGCACAGTGGGTTCACACCCACTGGTTCGTTACAGTAATCCAGTACAATTATGCTACGCCTTCAAAAAAAAATAAAAAATTTCAACCGTATGGAAAGGGGGTAAACAGGTCTGACCCTCAGGCATTAGTGGCAGTAGCATCATGCATTGCAGGCTTCAAGCTTTGCCTGGACTGTGAGAAAATGGGTGGCCAGGATGTTGTGCCCATTGGGGTGACCACCTTGCCCAATTGGAGTAGATGAGATGACAGGATGTTTGCAGCTTTATGTACTTGACCAACTGCTCGCTGGTTTGGCTACTCTCTCCCAGGCTGATCAGCTCCAACGCGTCATGGCAACGCTTGACTTAACACATTTGATAGGAAAGATGGGTAGTGTTAGTGGTGATGTGCCCTGCTGCTGTTGAGGACAGGACTGTATCCATGGAGGAGGAGGTGGAGGAGATAGGTGTTTGTTGTGGGAGCCAGCCCCATAATATGGTGGGGAAAAGATCAAAGGAACCTGGCCATGGTGCTAGGGTGCTACCTCTCCACTGCTGCAAAAAATATTGACCCAGTGGGCCGTAAAAGGCATGTACTGACTCTGCCCATAACAGCTGCTCCAGGTGTCCACTATGGAGTGCAGCTTGATGCACAGCGAGAATCGCAAGGAGTGGCCCACATTCTCTGCAAACTGAGAGTATAAGGGTGTACTACAATGGTACTACAGTGACTGCACCGCCAGCAACATGGCCAGGTGAGGCTTCAAGTTGTAGACAAGCTAATGGCTGGTGAAGAAAAGTTTTTTCATGGCCAAGCGATCCATTATACAGTAGATGTCTCACGATGAAGCTGAGGAAAAGGAGTCTTAGCAGGAGAAGAAGAAGGTGATGATGATGATGACAAAGATTTTTAATTTCTTGGGGATGCAGGTTGGCTGCCACAAAGAGGACCAGGATAAGAGGGAAAGACTTGCTGAGATTGGGAATGCTGACCAATTGTATTTTACCAAAGAATCTGGTGACGCCGCCTCATGTAATGGAATAGACCTTTGGGACTCATAATTGTGTTTGAACAACCACACCTTATTCTAGTCCTGCAGATCTTGCACACTGCCGTGGTTTTGTTTGCTCACCTATGACTTTGTGGTCCTCCACTTGGCAAATGAGGTTCAATATAGATAAAGTGAAGTTATGCAAATAATCTGCATGCAGCATATGTCCTAGGGGGAGTAAAACTGAGAAAGTCACTGGTTGAGAAGGATCTGCGTCTATAAGTAGATCATAAATTTCTAAGGAGCGACATGATTAACCTGTACAAATATATAAACGGACCATACAAGAAATATCAAGGGAAGCTATTCTGTGTTAAACCCCCTCCAAAAACAAAGGGCCACTCCCTACGTCTAGGGAGAAAAAAAGATTCAGTCATAAGAGGCCACAAGCATTCTTTACAGTAAGGGCTGTGAATCTCTGGAATAGCCTGCCACAGAAGCTGGTCACAGCAAATATAGTAGATGGCTTCAAAAAAGTTTTAGATGACTTTTTAATTCAAAATAACATTGAGGTTTGTGACAATGTATAGAAATCTTGTTCTACACACCCTTTCCCTTTGGCCTTCAATGGTACCTGACCATGCCACCAGGCACAAGCATCATCATTTTCATGGGCCAGGGAGCATCTATGCTGGATGAGGGACCAGTGGGGCTCAACGCTGTTCATTGATGAAAATCGATTCACGCTGAGCAGAAATGATGGCCACAACGATGTTGTAGACGTCAAGGAGAGCACTATGCATCAGCCACGGTTGGTGTTGGTGGCGGTGATACAGTGTGGGCAGGTGTGTATAGTCAATACAGAACTCCCCTACACTTTGTGAATGGTACAGTGGCAAGCCCATACTACTTGAATAACATCATTAATCCAGTCATTGTGCCTCTGCATCAACAAAACAGGCCTAATTTCATCTTCATGGGCGACAATGAGCCAGCTCATTGAGGTTGCATCATTAGGGAATGGCTAATGGAGACTGGGGTACCTCAAATGGAGTGGCCTGCACTTTCTCCAGACATGAATCCCATTTAAAACCTATGGGATCGGCTGGGTCGCCATTCAGAAGATTGTAACTCAGTACCCCAGAACCTCATTGTCCTGAGGGCTACCCTTAAAAAAAAAATGGGATGCCATGCCTCAGCAGACAATAAGTCAACTTGTGAACAGCATGAGACATCATTGCCAAGCTGTAATTGATGCTCAAGGCCAAATAACAAGTTTTTGTTTTTGTGGGGGTATACCCACCACTGTTGTTGGCTTTTGTTTCAATAACATGTTTGAGATGAGGAAATCACCATTGCATACTTCTACTTACGTAAATGACATACTTTCATGATATAATATCACTGTAGCATGAACATTTTATGTTGTTCATAAATTTCACCCAAAAGCCAAATATCCCTAATTTTTTGTGAGTGGTGTATACCAGTATCTTTCTATCCATATATATATATATATATATATATATATATATATGTATATATATATATATATATATATATATATATATATATATATATATGATTTGCAGCCAGGTGGGGTTAAATACAGAACTGGATTTTAATTGCCGATCCGGGTTTTTGGCAGCACCTGACTGTCCTTAAATAGGCAGCTGGGCTTAGGAGCAGGATTTCTGTGTTGGGATCTGAGGCTTGGTGCCAGGTTGGAGGGCTGAGACACAAGGGCCGAGGAAACAGGCCCCCTAAAGCCTGCCGTGGACAGCTGGTGGCAGAACTGACATCAAGGTGACTTGTACAATTTCTGTGAAGTAACACCAAGATGTACTTTCCATTGTATGTGAAGTAAACAACAAGACTGCAAAGTAACGCATTGTTTTGTGCATTTGCCTCAAGTGTGAATAAACACTGAAGTTTTCCGCTAAGAACTTGTCTTTTGCCTCTGTACTGTGTCCGCTTACCCTATCTACCAGAGTGAAACCCCACAATTGGTGGAGGATGCGTGTAAGCGCAGTGGGGCAGGCGTTATCGCCGAAGTATTGTTTATAATTTTTTGCTCCGGGCACGGTTGTATGTCTTGCATTAAACTCGCTAATATTCAACCCGTGACCCTCGACAAAATGGAGGCCATAATGAAGGCTCTTGTGGAGGCTAACCAGCAGCAGCGAGAAACCAACCTGCAACAACGGGAGACTAACAGGCATCAAGAAACAAACCAGCTGCTGTTACAGCATGTGATGACTATACAGACGGCAGGAACATCCCAAAGCGTCCATGATGTCTGGAAAGCGGTCCATGCGGCAATCCCCAAGATGACACCCTTAGATGACGTCAAAACCTACCTGGCGATGTACGAGAAGGTGGCTACAAGGGAGAAACTACCCTGAGACCAGTGGGCTGAGGTCGTCACTCCGTTCCTAACATCCAATTCTCAGTGGGTGTATTTCGACTTGCCGGATGATCAAGCGGCAGCTATCAGAAAGTAAAGGGTCAAATTCTGGCAAGACTGGGGGTAAATGTGTTGGTCCGGGCCCAGCGGGTACATCAGTGGGGGTTTAACCCGGCTGAGCCCATGAGACCCCAGTATTATGACTTATTTCACTTCTTGCAAAAGTGGCTACAGCCTGATGTGCTGAGTCCCACGGTTATGCTGAATCGACTATTAGCTGATATGTTCTGGAGGGCTTTGCCACCCCCTCTCCAGCACTGATCTACAGGGGGGTTCTTTTGGGAGGGAAAACCCTGGAAATCTCCACCCCAGGCCCTGAGATTTGAGCTGATGAAACCCACCCAGGATGTACCCACTATGAGCCTCGCTCCGTTAGTCTTCTGGCAGTTTCAGGAGCCTGGCCATGTAAGGGCTGACTGTCCTCATCAGGTTGAGGCCATGGACACTAATTGTGGTTACCGTCAGTCGCTATATGCCAGGAAATTAATTGCCGTTCCGGGATTTTGGCAGCACCTGGCTGTCCTTAAATAGGCAGCTGGGCTCAGCAGCAGGATCTCTGTGTTGGGATCTGAGGATTGGTGCCAGGTTGGAGGGCTGAGACCCATGGGCCGAGGAAACAGGCCCCCTAAAGTCTGCCGTGGACAGCTGGAGGCAGAATTGACATTAAGGCGACTTGTCATATATTAACTTTCCAAGTTGTGTGTAGTAGCACCAAGATTTACTTTCCATTGTGTGTGAAGTAAACACCAAGACTGCAAAGTAATGCATTGTTTTGTGCATTTGCCTCAAGTGTGAATAAACACTGAAGTTTTGCGTTAAGAACTTATCTTTTGCCTCTGTACTGTGTCCGCTTAACCTATCTACCAGAGCAAAACCCCACAATAAAGGGTTCACTTTCTTTTATCTACTGGAGTGCCGCTCTTTTTTCTGGATCCATTTATTGGGGCTACAAGTCTATTCCCCCAGAGACGTGCACCCGTACCTCTCCTTTCCAGCCATTTTTCTTCATATATATATATATATATATATATATATATATATACACAGAGAGAGAGAGAGAGAGAGAGAGAGCTTAATATATTGTGAATCCCACAAAAAATAGGACTTTTGTAAAAATGGAGAAACAAAATGAAAGTGCGTCCAGGTAGCTGTTTTTGAGGTGAACCTGCACTTCTGATAGCAGGCACAGCCACAGGTCCTGTCTCCTTTCTCCCTGTCTCTCAGCTGCTCTGCTTTTCTCTATTGTACACAACACACACAATTCTTCTTTGGAATCCTAGACTGTCTCTTCGCTTTCCCTGGCAATAAGCTTGATTGATTGATTTCTGACTGTCCCTGATTGATTTTTCACTGTCCCTGACTTGCTAAGATAGTTTTCCCGGCAGATACTGTAATGCCCAACCACCCTCTTTCACAGCCCAGCACAGAATGGCGCTCTGCTAGGGCATCTCCCTGCCTGCTGCAACACTGATTGTCTCATCCAGGCTGTCTGTAAGCTTGGAAGCCAATAAGGGTGAGTCTTCCCCCTCTTCCTCTCAAGATCATGTGAAAACCATTCTTCTTCCTCACTAATGCTTTTTTCTTACCGTGTGCACTGAAATGGCGTTACACACCATTTTAGTGGATTCTTCTGAACCCAGAAATATTTGGGTTTGTCTGCCGTCCGAAAAATACCAAAGTTCGAGATGAACTTGGTTTGATTCAAACTGATTTGCTGATCCGTACATCACTTTACAGCATATCGGCCTACAGGGGCTTCATTGACAAACAGAGAGGATAGAAATAGTGGCTGGGGCAATGAGGGTGGTCATAGTCCTCACAGTGGCTTTCCCTGCTCCAGCATTCCACCAGGCCGGCCATGCATTGCGTGGAGGGGTGCTTCTATCTGATATTAGGTGAATTGCTTTTAGTGTCAGTGGTGCTAAGCAGGACTCCCGCAAGGTATTGGTAGAGAGAGCAATGGTGTGATAGTGCAGGTAGGTGATGCAAGACAATGAGGAGGCCGTTTTTGGGAATAACAGGTCCATTACTGAGGCACAAATTAAGTTCAGTCTCTCCAGCTTACATGTACAGATATTCCAAGGCTCTCTATATGAGTCTCTTCCCAATTAATTCAAACAACTCATCCAAGGCCTTCAAATTCTCTCCCTAAATATTTCTGTAATGACCAATTGTGGGTGCAGTCCTCAAATGGATGGCTAGTCCGTCTCACTAATGTGGGGGGGGGGGGCGCTGAAATCAATATAACACAAATAACATGCAGTGAAGTCTACAGTGTCTGGTCCATGAACTGAGCCTTTTGTAATGGCCCTCAACCTTCTGCAAAATTCAGTGGTTCTTTCCCTCAGGGGTTGGCATTGGTTTCTGGTCACTTTTTCTGGTATCTCTGAGCTTGCAGGGCTAATGTGACCCTATCTGCTTCTTCTCTGGTACCAGCTGCACAAAACTAGTTGATAGTTGTGCATGTATTACACTTTTCAAATTCGTTTGCGGGTCTTTTATTGACAAAACAGGAGGTGGATAAATATGTATACTTCCTTTCCTTTAGAATATACATCTGCCTTTCATCAGAAAATATGCACTAAAAACCTTATTCAATAGTCATAAAACTGAAGTAACACATGAAGATATATTGGTGCTTCACCCCTTTATGACTACAGTGCAAGACAGAAATAGCCGTAAACTTCCATTTAATTACGGTACATTTAATACTTGTGCACTTACTCTGTATTAAACATCTTCCTTCAAGTGAACCAGAAAGTTATTTTTGTAACCATTATCATTAGGGAAGACTCAGACAGAGACTGTCTAATGTTTAGATAGTATAAAATAAACTAGAAAGTCTAAAGATGTGGCAAATTTATAAAAGTAGTGGATGCTGTTTGATAAATTTGGTGGATGAAAGTTAGATGCTTTTTGTCTACCTTTAAACCACCTATTGATTGGCTGACTTTGCACTAAACTTTTGCCTGATAAGTCATGGCTCCTTGCAAAACACATAATACAGTCATAAATGTAAGCGATTTCCAGCCACCGGTATTGGTAAAATCCATTCAATTTTATTTTTTCTCCATTAAAAGCAGTTAGACTCTATGACTAAGGGTGCTACAAGCATGTACCCGAAACGCGTTAGGGAGATGTGAGGCCTGTTTTGTATTTACCTTTTGTAACTGCTTTTAATGGAAAAAAAATTGAATTGAATGGATTTTACCAATACCGGTGGCTGGAAATCGCTTACATTTATCACTGCAGGAGTGCAGTCCTGCACCATTAGGCGTGGTCAAAACAACTGTTTGGAACATTCTTAAAAAGAAGGTGAGCTCAGCAACACCAAAATACCCAGAAGACCACGGAAAACAACTGTAGTGGATGACCGAAGAATTCTTTCCCTGGTGAAGAAAACACCCTTCACAACAGTTGGCCAGGTCAAGAACACTCTCCAGGAGGTAGGTGTATGTGTGTCAAAGTCAACAATAAAGAGAAGACTTCACCAGAGTGAATACAGAGGGTTCACCATAAGATGTAAACCATTGGTGAGACTCAAAAACAGGAAGGCCAGATTAGAGTTTGCCAAACGACATCTAAAAAAGCCTTAACAGTTCTGGAACAACATCCTATGGACAGATGAGACCAAGATCAACTTTTACCAGAGTGATGGGAAGAGAAGAGTATGGAGAAGGAAAGGAACTGCTCATGATCCTAAGCATACCACCTCATCAGTAAAGCATGGTGGTGGTAGTGTCATGTATGACTGCCAATGGAACTGGTTCTCTTGTATTTATTGATGATGTGAGTGCTGACAAAAGCAGCAGGATGAATTCTGAAGTGTTTCAGGCAATATTATCTGCTCATATTCAGCCAAATGCTTCAGAACTCATTGGACGGCGCTTCACAGTGCAGATGGACAATGACCCAAAGCATACTGCAAAAGTTTTTTAAGAGAAAGAAGTGGAATTTTATGGAATGGCCAAGTCAATCACCTGACCTGAATCCGATTGAGCATGTATTTCACTTGCTAAAGACAAAACTGAAGGGAAAATGCCCCAAGAACAAGCAGAAACTGAAGACAGTTGCAGTAGAGGCCTGGCAGAGCATCACCAGGGATGAAACCCAGCGTCTGGTGATGTCTATGCGTTCCAGACTTCAGGCTGTAATTGACTGCAAAGGATTTGCAACCAAGTATTAAAAAGTGAAAGTTTGATTTATGATTATTATTCTGTCCCATTACGTTTGGTTCCTTAACAAGTGGGAGGCACATATGCAAAATATTGTAATTCCTACACCGTAGACCTTATTTGGATGAAAATACCCTCAAATTAAAGCTGACAGTCTGCAGTTAAAGCACATCTTGTTCGTTTCGTTTCAAATCCATTGTGGTTGTGTATAGAGCCAAAAATGTTAGAATTGTGTTAATGTCCCAATATTTATGGACCTGACTGTACATTTAGTAAGACGGTTTTTGGCATAAAATAAAGGGACTATCCAGGATTTTTATATTGATGGCCTATCTAGCACCGCGCACCCCTACCAATCAGCTGTTACCTCATAGCTCCAGAATCTAAGTCGGCACCAGAACTGCACAGCTCCCTCCATTGTGTAGTGGACAGAGCTGTGTAGTTCCAGCACCTAACTCTGGCGCCAGAACTACTCGGGAACAGCCGATGATGAAGGCAATGACCAGGCCGGCTGGGCTATGAAGACAACAGTCTTATTTACTGGAGACTATGAGTATAACAGTGCACATAATGTATAAGTAGAGAGAACAGTGTACATGGCTGAGATTTCTGAAAAGGCTTTGTATAGGGTATAGGCAATATGATGTTCCCCATTAAGTCTTTTTCCAGATATACTATGCAATCCTCCCAAATAGTCAATGGCGTGTAAGTCCTTTCTAAATATATTTCTGCAATGCCCAACTGCGGGGTGCAGTCCAACATTAAATGGCTAGTCTGTCTCAGTAGTGTGGCAGGAGCCTGAAGCAATTTAATCCAAACCATGAGCAGTAAAGTCCAAAGCTGTAAAAGTAAGTTACATTTACTGTCTTTAATGTCCAAGCATTTCCCCTTTAGGGGTCCTCAACGATCTGTAGAAATTAATTTCTTCTCTCCCTCAGAGGTTGTATCTTAGCACAATTGCTGTTCTGGCAGCTTGATATCTCATAGAGATGGTGTTTCCCTGGATAAGTCCAGCTATACACAGGCTTCTGCCTTGGCCTACTTGTCAGTTGCACACACATTCACAATACACACATCCTCTCTCTTACTTGTGCACCAGAAGGGTGAAATCAGCCCACTACCCGGCAACTGACACCGAGAACTGCCAGCTATCTCCTACCAAACATAGCCTTTTGGAATACAGGGTGCATAAGGGAATTACATTAACCATTTGTTCCACTGAAAGTGTACAACTAACATACATTAACTCTTTTAGCAGAGAACCATTTTAGATGATATCACTTAACTAGTGATCCACTGGGTAACTGCAGCTGTTACTAAACAAATAGTTCTCTAAATCTGCCAAAAAATCCACTTAAAATTTACTTTCATTAAACTAAGTAATTGTGTCTAATAAGATGCAGGGCACTTTGTTTTACAGTGACTAGCTTTATTTCCAAAGTACAATATTCTTGTGACTAGAAACCTAAGAACACTGTATATATCAGCTGCATATTTATTCAGGAAAAACAAACTAAAATATAAATCATCCCGGCTGAGCCCTGCATGATTAGAAAGCATATATGAGGAGAATGCATTTCAAGTGCATACTTAATCTAATTACATCTAAGAGCTGGCATTAGAAATAATGACTTACAATATGCAAATATATGCTATGAATCAGTGAGTTGCACATAGAAACAGTCATTTAACTGCTTCCTAGAAGAAGGATGAAGCCTTACTGCTCAATGGGTTGCTATTCACAAAGCTATGGTTAAAGGCTGTGCCAAAGATAGACCGTGGATCAAAATCATAAATCATTATATTTTATTATTTTTAAACCAATAAGCACCAAAATGGCAGACTGTTAAAATGATAATTCATATTGTAATGTTAATGTTGTCCATGGATGGTCCCATAGAGCAGATCTTGTGGCCCATGGCTGAGAGGGCAGCTTTCTTTTTGTAGCTGCATGTGAATTGCATGTACTTATTGCTGTTAACATCTATAAGAGGTGCGTACACCTTGATTTTTTTACGGTCAGCTCTACATTTAGAAATGTGAAGCTTCTGGGCTTCAATTTAAAATCATCAAGAGGGCACCCAATTTACCATGTGCCATGGATGTTGTAGCCTGTTTGGGGTGTTTCTATATGTTTTTTTTAGCTTAGTTATATCTAATGTATACAATATATTTGGAAAGGGAGGGACTGTAGTACCAGCAACTTGGCCAGGTTCACATTCAGCTTCTGCACAGTTGGATGTGTGCACACATACGGTTGTCTTTTTGCAAATGCCTCGGCAATCGATTGTTGTCAAAACAAGTGATGAAGAATAGGAGGTTGAGGAGCATCAGGAGCAATGGATGACTTTGAACTTGATGCGAAGAAACGACAGCTTCCTTCTGTTGATATTGGTGAGCCCTGACTGCTGGAGAGGGGGTGCAGCAGTTGCTATATTAGGCTGTAACACTAAACAAGTCGTTTTCCCACACCACTTTATGGTGACACTCCATGTGTTGTCTACAAGAAAATTTAGACTAGCACATTTATAGTCACAGGTGCACATCCATAAAGCTAGCATGCAGGAAGCAAACAAAAACACGCACAACATTTTACATACAAACAATAAAACTGGGAAATAGGGATTATGCTCTTTGCGCACATTTTTGGTCAAACTTGTGTCGGGCCTATCTAACAGAAGTCAAGCTGGCTTCTGCAGATGGGTCCCTAACATTAACAGAACTGCCTCTCCTGGGCTTGACCTAAGCCTACAATGTTCAGGGCGGTGTAGGAACCAGCTACATTTATACTCTGCTCAAAGGCCCTGGGCAGATGGGCAGGGAGTGCTCAATCTAAAAGAGGCAGCTACCCTCAATATATACTACAAGAAAATTTAGACTAGCACATTCATAGTCACAGGTGCACATCCATAAAACTAGCATGCAGGAAGCAAACAAAAACAGGTATGGCAGCACAACATTTCACATGCATGTGTTGACGCAGGGCCGTCATACCAACATTAGCACCCTGGCCATGCCTTAACTTCTGCCCACACATCCTACATAGCGCCATGCTAACATCAGTCAGCGACTTCGTGAAAAATTCTCACACTGACGGGTATGGCATTTTTAACTCCAACACTGCGTAATGCCTGCCTGTCGCTGCTTTTATGAATCCGTGCACTGCTAATGTGTTCCTCAAAGGTAGTCTCCCGAGTAGCAGATGGTGTACCTCTCCTGCTTTTGGCTGCAGATCTCCCACTGCTTTCCATCCTGTTTTCTAGTGGGCACACTTCCACCCTGCTGTCTCAAGGGCTACGATGCCCCCTCTTCACCTGGCTCCCACGTGCAATCGGCTACATCATCATTTACATCTGTTTTGTCATAATTTGTATCACCCTCACCTGTCTCTTGCGCACGTCCCTTACCTCTCGCAACATGTGTTCCCACCCTACAAACTGGCCCATAAAGTGTTCCTGCAGCAAGTTGAGGAATTCTCTCCCCTTTGCAGTTGAGGCAGAACCATGACCCCAGTCAATATCTGGGAAGTTAAAATCACCCATTATGACCACTGTACCAGCCTGTGCCGGCCGCTCTATTGGGTTATACAGTTGCGTTTCTATATCATCTGTGATGTTAGGGGGTCTATAGATTACACCAAGTATTATTTTTTCAGTGTTTATATCCCTTTGAACTTCCACCCATAAGGTTTCCACATCCTCACCATCCTCACGCACAATTGACTCTTTCACACTTGTCTTCAGATCACTCCTCACATACAGGCACACGCCACCATCTTTTCTATTGACTTGGTCTTTCCTAAATAGTGTAAAACCCTCAATATTTACAGCCCAGTCATGCGAAGAGTCCATCCATGTCTCAGCCACACCAACTACATCTATGTGTTCTTCTATTACCATAGCCTCCAGCTCCCCCATTTTGCTAGCTACACTTCCGGCATTTGTGAAAATACATTTTAAATTACTATTACATGTAAAGTGATTATCCGGGATTTTTTGGTCACCTTGGTTATTTATTTTATGTAACAGGTTCTTGTTATCAGCAGTTCTATTTTTCATAAATGTATAGTTATGCCCAGTCTTCTCCCTATTTTCCTCGCTAACCCCAGCCCCCACTAAATCCCCACTGTCCCCTTCTATAACCCACTCTCTAGCTACACTATCTAATCCCCTATTTAGTATGGCACCTCTCCCCCCAGATCCTAGTTTAAAAGCTCCTCCAGCCATCTAACCATTTTTTCCCCCAGGGCAGTTGCACCCTCCCCATTGAGGTCCAGCCCGTCCCTATTATAGAGCCTGTAACCGACCGTGAAGTTGGCCCAGTTTTCCATGAGCCCAAACCCTTCCTTCCTGCACCAGCTTCTGAGCCACTTATTTAACTCCCTAAGCTCCCATTGTCTCTCTAATGACGCTCGTGGCACTGGTAGTATTTCTGAAAACACTACCTTGTAGGTCCTGGACTTAAGATTCTCACCTAGTTCCCTAAATTTTTTTAAGGACCTTCCAACTCCCACTGACTTTGTAATTGGTGCCAATGTGTACCATGACCGCCGGGTCTTCCCCAGCCCCACCCAGCAATCTGTCAATCCGATCCGCAATATGCCGAACCCGAGCACCCAGCAGACAACACACTGTTCGGCATTCACGGTCTCGGCGACAGATGACCCTGTCTGTCCGCCTAATAATAGAGTCCCCTACCACCAGCATATGTCTGACCTTTGCTGCACTCCTTTTCCCATCCTTCCTGCCGCGGTCATCCTCCTGGTTGCTAGGTTGTGGTTATAGCCCCACAAAAAATGTAATTGTCTCAATAACTTGTCATGTGGCCTTGAGCATTAATTACAGCTTGACAACCACGTCTCATACTTATCACAAGTTGACTTGTCTGCTGAGGAATGACATCCCACTCTTCTTGAAGGGCGGCCCACACGTCAGGTTTTGGGGTACAGAGTTACGAGCCTCTACACGGCGACTCAACTAATCCCATAGGTTTTCAATGGGAATCAGGTCTGGAAAAAGTACAGTACAGGCCACTCCATTTGAGATACACCAGTCTCCAGCAGCTATTCCCTAATGATGCGACATCAATGAGCTGGCGCATTGTCATCCATGAAGAAGAAATTAGGCCTGTGTTGTTCATGCAGAAGTACAATGACTGGATTAATGATGTTATGCAAGTGGCTGATGCACAGCGCTCTGCTTGATGTCTCCAACATCGTTGGTGACCATCATTTCTGCTCAACATGATTCGACTTTTATCCGTGAACAACACTGAGGCCCACTGGTGCCTCCTCCAGCATAGATGCTCCCTGGCCCATGCAAGATAATGACTCCTGTGTCTGGTGGTGGGGTCAGGTCATCTAGCATGCAAACCACGCTGATCTAAACGGTTTTACATGGTCTGAAATGACACTTGGGTGCCTCTTTCCTCCCTTAAATGTGCCTGGAGTTGTGTGGTATTCATCATCCGTTTCTGCAGAGCATTGTTCACAATAAAGCGGTCATCAGTGTGGGATGTGGCCAAAGGATGTCTACTTTGCCTTTCTGTGACTCTTCCAGTCTTTCTGTATCTGTTGCAACATGCTGATGACACTCTGTGACACTCTAAGCTCAGTGATCACTTCCGTCTGAGAACATCCTGCTTGAAGTCTCGCAATGGCGAGGTACTGTTTATCAATTGTTAGGTGTCATCTTGGTCTCATGATGAAATAATGTGAACAGCATAATGAGGGGGATTGTTTAAATACCAATTCTAATTGATCCAGGAAATTTATTGGGCGATTCATGGATTAAGCACCTGTTGTGAATTTTCCCGTTAAGCTCCTTGTCTGAGAACAGCAAGTTCTGCAAAAAGTACTAAAACATTGAACATTTGGACGTGTGCATTCAAAAGTTTATAGGTCACATTAAGTTTATCTATAAAGGTTAGAGTGCATTTTAACTTAATTCAGAAATTTCACCCACAAGCCAAATATCCTTAAGTGTTTGTGTGTAGTGTATATTGCTGTTTCTTCATACATTCTTGTAGTAAGCCTGATGAAGGGATTGGTAATGTATCGAGAACTATTTGTCTCAGTTACAGTTGGAATACATTCCAAAGGGGGGTTGTGGAAAGTACTGGGTCTAGAACTAGCTGATCTGGGTTGATTCCTGGCCCCGAGTGGTCACCTGATCGCTGGAACAGGAGCAGGAAGCAGCATTGCAGCTTTCTGATCTCTGTGCACATCGTTCTTTGTATCGATTAAGGGGAAGGCAGTGATGATGAAAAAACGTTGCTGCCTTCTCTATGAGGAGTCCTGCTATCACTGACTGTAGGATGTTCGCTCCTGCAGATGCACGATTAGTGTGCAGTTCTGGTCTATGCAAGTACATTTTAAATTTTTTGGAAGATATAGGTGCCGACCACCTGGACATTTATAGTCAATGGGCAATCAGCAAATAGTTAAGGTGTATCCAATATTGCTATATCCAAATTTGTAATCTTGTCTTCATGGTCTCACTGCTCCATCTGTTTTTAGCAGCCTATTCTGTCTTCAAATCCTACAAAGTGCACACTTCATACGTTTATATAGTTATACAAGGTATCATTGTGTTTACTTGACCATAACCCCCCAAAAGAATATCAGTTTCAGACACTCACAGACATGCATTCTGAATTTGCATTACTTATTTATTATGTCATTATATGACATATATACATTACACTATAGGTTGGTTTTCAAAAAATTCTATGTTAATGATGTAGTAATTATTTTATCCAAACTATACCCCTAGTTAGCCACATAATAATTCATATACAGGGTGGGCCATTTATATGGATACACCTTAATAAAATGGGAATGGTTGGTGATATTAGCTTCCTGTTTGTGGCACATTAGTATATGTGAGGGGGGAAACTTTTCAAGATGGGTGGTGACCATGGCGGCCATTTTGAAGTCGGCCATTTTGAATCCAACTTTTGTTTTTTCAATAGGAAGAGGGTCATGTGACACATCAAACTTATTTGGAATTTCACAAGAAAAACAATGGTGTGCTTGGTTTTAACGTAACTTTATTATTTCATGAGTTATTTACAAGTTTCTCTTTGTTTACAGCCATTGACATGTCGCCGAGGTTAACACGTGAGGAGCGGATAGAAATTGTGTTGTTGTCTGGTGAACGCAGTAACCGGGTCATTGCAGCAGATTTCAATGCAAGACACCCTACGAGACCACCCATCTCCCATGCTACAGTTAGCAAACTGCTTGCTAAGTTTCGTGAAACTGGTTCAGTGTTGGATTTGCCAAAATGTGGACGCATGAAATCTGTCTAATGAAGAAACATCAGTGACTGTCCTAGCTTCATTCAGCAAGAGCCCACAGCGTAGCACTCGCCGCATGTCACTGGAGAGTGGCATTAGTCTAACATCCCTTTGGCGGATATTAGCTACTCACAAATGGCACCCTTACAAACTCCAGCTACTGCAGCATCTCAACGAGGATGACCCAGATCGGCGCACTGAATTTGCAGAATGGGCAAAACAAAAATTGGAACAGGACCCTCAGTTTACGCAGAAGATTTTGTTCAGTGATGAGGCAAACTTTTATGTGAATAGTGAAGTTAACAAACAAAACCACCGCTATTGGTCTGACACTAACCCACATTGGATAGATCCCTCCAAGACTGTTGGAACAAAAAGATTTATGGTATGGTGTGGTATATGGGGTACAAAGATAGTGGGGCCATTCTTCATCAATGGAAACCTCAAGGCCACTGGATATGCGAAATTGCTACATGATGATGTGTTTCCCTCTTTATGCACTGAAGCTGGCACGTTCCCTGAGTTTTTCCACCAAGATTGTGCACCACCACATTATGGGTGTCAGGTAAGAGCATTCCTAGATGAACAGTTTCCTGGAAAGTGGATTGGTCGTCGTGGGCCAGTTGAATGGCCCCCAAGGTCTCCCGATCTGACCCCCTTAGACTTTTATCTTTGGGGTCATCTGAAGGCAATTGTCTATGCTGTGAAGATATGAGATGTGCAGCACCTGAAACTACGGATACTGGAAGCCTGTGCTAGCATTTCTCCTGCGGTGTTGCAAGCAGTGTGTGAAGAGTGGGAGAAGAGGGTTGCATTGACAATCCAACACAATGGGCAGCACATTGAACACATTTTATAAGTGGTCAGAAACTTGTAAATAACTCATGAAAGAATAAAGTTACGTTAAAACCAAGCACACCATTGTTTTTCTTGTGAAATTCCCAATAAGTTTGATGTGTCACATGACCCTCTTCCTATTGAAAAAACAAAAGTTAGATTCAAAATGGCTGACTTCAAAATGGCCGCCATGGTCACCACCTATCTTGAAAAGTTTTCCCCCCTTACATATACTAATGTGCCACAAACAGGAAGTTAATATCACCAACCATTCCCATTTTATTAAGGTGTATCCATATAAATGGCCCAGCCTGTATATCAATTAAAATTGGGCTTGAATAAAAAGATGTTAGAATCATTGTCTAATAATGCCTAATTACTTATGTGACTGCATGCAATTAATGAGCTAATATTTCACAGCTACATGTAGTCATCCTGAATTATTGCCCAGTCAATTACTCCGCTGATTGCAATGAATCAATCATTGACTTAAAACAATAGTATTAATGCAGACAATGCTGCCACCCACTCTACACTATATTGTCATTTGTGACAATCATTGCACAGTACATTGCCCAGATTCACTGTAATTCACTTCATTAACCAGTGATTTCTAAATAACCATCTTTGTGGAAGTTTCTGCCACAAGTGCCTAAAATGTCTATGGATGCTCCCTAGCATTTATAGTGCTGCTAATTTGAATTCCAAGACCACAGTAACACAGGACTCCATAATTCAAATAATATTCCGAATTCAATTCGCATTATTCAATTCTATGTGGTTGAGATTAGAAAAACAACCACTATTAGTTCCCACAAATGCCGCATAAAAGTAATTACTTGTTGCGCCAAAAGAGACGAATCTTACTAAAAGTTGATTTAAATGTCTAGACAGGCAGTCTATATAGGCACTAGATTTATCACGTAATTTGAGGTACTGTGATTAGTTCTGGCGCATTTAAAGTCTTCCCAACAGGCGCTGTATATACAGTGTATATAAAAAGTCTACACACCCCTGTTAAAATGTCAGGTTTTTGTGGTTTAAAAAAATGAGACAAGGATAAATCATTTCAGAACTTTTCCCACATTTAATGTGACCTATAAACTGTACAACTCAATTGAAAAACAAACTGAAATATTTTTGGTGGGAAGAAAACAAAAAAAAATAAAAAAAATAATGTGGTTATAACTTATAACTGGGGATGTAGCTATGTTCAGAATTAAGCAATCACATTCAACATCATGTTAAATAGGAGTCAGCATACACCTGCCATCATTTAAAGTGCCTCTGATTAACCCCAAATAAAGTTCAGATGCTCTAGTTGGTGTTTCCTGAAATTTTCTTAGTCGCATCCCACAGCAAAAGCCATGGCCCACAGAGAGCTTCCAAAGCATCAGAGGGATCTCATTGTTAAAAGGTATCAGTCAGGAGAAGGGTACAAAATAATTTCCAAGGCATTAGATATACCATGGAACACAGTGAAGACATCATCAAGTGGAGAAAATATGGCACAACAGTGACATCACCAAGAACTGGACGTCCCTCCAAAATTGATGAAAAGGCGAGAAGAAAACTGGTCTGGGAGGCTACCAAGAGGCCTACAGCTACATTAAAGGAGCTGCAGGAATATCTGGCAAGTACTGGCTGTACATGTGACAACAATCTCCCGTATTCTTCATATGTCTGGGCTATGGGGTAGAGTGGCAAGATGAAAGCCTTTTCTTACGAAGAAAAGCATCCAAGCCAGGCTACGGTTTGCAAAACACATCTGAAGTCTCCCAAAAGCATGTAGGAAAAGGTGTTATAGTCGGATTAAACCAAATATGAACTTTTTGGCCATAATTACAAAAGATATGATTGGCGCAAAAACAACACTGCACATCACCAAAGGAACATAAGTAATGCACGATTAGTGTGCAGTTCTGGTCTATGCAAGTACATTTTAAATTTTTTGGAAGATATAGGTGCTGACCACCTGGACATTTATAGTCAATGGGCAATCAGCAAATAGTTAAGGTGTATCCAATATTGCTATATCCAAATTTGAAATCTTGTCTTCATGGTCTCAGTGCTCCATCTGTTTTTAGCAGCCTATTCTGTCTTCAAATCCTACAAAGTGCACACTTCATACGTTTATAAAGTTATACAAGGTATCATTGTGTTTACTTGACCATAACCCCCCAAAAGAATATCAGTTTCAGACACTCACAGACATGCATTCTGAATTTGCATTACTTATTTATTTATTATGACATATATACATTACACTATAGGTTGGTTTTCCAAATTATGTTAATGATGTAGTAATTATTTTATCCAAACTATACCCCTAGTTAGCCACATAATAATTCATATATATCAATTAAAATTGGGCTTGAATAAAAAGATGTTAGAATCATTGTCTAATAATACCTAATTACTTATGTGACTGCATGCAATTAATGAGCTAATATTTCACAGCTACATGTAGTCATCCTGAATTATTGCCCAGTCAATTACTCCGCTGATTGCAATGAATCAAACATTGACTTAAAACAATAGTATTAATGCAGACAATGCTGCCACCCACTCTACACTATATTGTCATTTGTGACAATCATTGCACAGTACATTGCCCAGATTCACTAGAATTCACTTCATTAACCAGTGATTTCTAAATCACCATCTTTGTGGAAGTTTCTGCCACAAGTGCCTAAAATGTCTATGGATGCTCCCTAGCATTTATAGTGCTGCTAATTTGAATTCCTAGACCACAGTAACACAGGACTCCATAATTCAAATAATATTCCGAATTCAATTCGCATTATTCAATTCTATGTGGTTGAGATTAGAAAAACAACCACTATTAGTTCCCACAAATGCCGCATAAAAGTAATTACTTGTTGCGCCAAAAGAGACGAATTTTACTAAAAGTTGATTTAAATGTCTAGACAGGCAGTATATATATGCACTAGATTTATCACGTAACTTGAGGTACTGTGATTAGTTCTGGCGCATTTAATGAGGACCTTTCACCTGGAAAAACATTGTGAACTAAGTATCCTGACATATACAGCGGCACCCAGGGATCTCACTGCACTTACTATTATCCCTGGGCGCCGCTCCGTTCTCCCGTTATGTCCTCCGGTATCTTCGCTCAGTAAGTTATAGTAGGTGGACACTTAGGACTCTTGGTTATAGTAGGCGGAGTCTGCCATTGTTCTGCTGGGCATCTCCTCCTCCTGGGCTGTAGCGCTGGCCAATCGCAGCGCAGAACTCACAGCCTGGGAGGTTTTTTGGGGAGTTTTGGAATGGCCCAGCCAGAGCCCAGACCTGAATCGGATTGAAAATCTGTGGGGTGATCTGAAGAGGGCTGTGCACAGGAGATGCCCTCACAATCTGACAATCTCACAAATGTGCCATGCTGATAGACTCATACCCAAAAAAACTGAGTGCTGTAATAAAATCAAAAGGTGCTTCAACAAAGTATTAGTTCAAGGGTGTGCACACTTATGCAGCCATATTATTTTATTTTTATATTTTTTCTTCCCTCTACCTAAAAGATTTCAGTTTGTTTTTCAATTGAGTTGGACAGTTTATAGGTCACATTAAAGGAGGAAAAAGTTCTGAAATTATTTATCTTTGTCTCATTTTTTTACATCACAGAAACCTGACATTTTAACAGGGGTGTGTAAACTTTTTATATCCACTGTATATGGTACAGCGGGAAGTGAGTTCCCGCATTCTGCCATAGTATTCTGAGGCATTGATCAGATGGGCACAGAAGCTGTGCTCGCTCAATCAGGCCAGGGGCCTCCCTGTTATCTGCTGTAACATTAGTAAAAATTCTGAACATGGCGGTTTAACCACTTAGATGCGCCATATCTAAACAGTTTGCAGAGGGAGTGGAAATTGCAGGGTTACAATGGTTGCTACGGCAAAATCATGCCTCTGGCCTGCCAGCTATGGAGAAGTCTATGAGGCCCAACTCCAGGCTGGGTCTCAAAGGTGAACTGACAATTACAGTACAATGCATCACAATGCAGCATGTACGGTATTGTAATGCATTGTAGAATGCATTGTAGAATTAATAAGGTCTTTAAAACTTGAAATTCTCTAGTGGGACTAAAATAAAAAGTTTAAAAAAATAAAATACATTGTTTTATAAAAAATAATAAATAAAAAAAGGTTATGACTATTTAAGGAATGTTGCCGTATTAAGAAAAAATGCTTAACAAATTCTAGGGTGATTTTTTTGCCTGTTACCCCTTATGAAAATCAAAAACTTCAGACTAAAGCAAAATTTTTGGGAAGATGTAAAATTTTTCATTTTCGCAGCTAATGTTTTAATTTCAGTTCCTTTTGGCTTTAATTCCTGTGGAACACCTAAAGGAATACCATTTAAAAAATAAATTTTTAACAATTTGAATAATGTACTTTCTGAAATGGGGCCATTTATAGTTGGCTTCTATTATGTAAGCTCCTCAAACACACTTCAGAATGGAACTGGTCCCTTAAAAAGTCGGTTTTGGAAATATTTGTGAAAATTTGAAAAATTGCTTCTAAAATTCAAAGCCTTCTAATGTCCTAAAAAATTAAATTACATGTAAAAAGGATGGCAAGATAAAGTACAGATATGGTGAATGTTAATTAATAACTATTTTGTGAGGTATCACTCTCTGTTTTGAAAGCAGAGAAACTCAAATTTGGAAAAAAATTCTAATTTCCAAATACAAATAAATGGATTTTTTTTTTAAACTAAGAAGTTAAATTTATCATCCATAATTTATCATTAATGTGAAGTACAATATGTCATACAAACCGTCTCAGAATCTGTTGGATAAGTTAATGCATTCCAAAGTTATTACCACATAAAGTGACATTTCATATTTGAAAAAGATACAGTTGCAAGAAAAAGTATGTGAACCCTTTGGAATGATATGGATTTCTGCACAAATTGGTCATAAAATGTGATCTGATCTTCATTTAAGTCACAACAATAGACAATCACAGTCTGCTTAAACTAATAGCACACAAAGAATTAAATGTTACGGTACAATTTTTTTTATTGAACACACCATGTAAACATTAACAGTGCAGGTGGAAAAGGTATGTGATCCCTTGGATTTAATAACTGGTTGAACCTCCTTTGGCAGCAATAACTTCAACCAAACGCTTCCTGTAGTTGCAGATCAGACGTGCACAATGGTCAGGAGTAATTCTTGACAATTCCTCTTTACAGAACTGTTTCAGTTCAGCAATATTCTTGGGATGTCTGGTGTGAATCGGTTTCTTGAGGTCATGCCACAGCATCTCAATCGGGTTGAGGTCAGGACTCTGAATGGGCCACTCCAGAAGGCGTATTTTTTTCTGTTTAAGCCAGGCATCCTCAAACTGCGGCCCTCCAGCTGTTGTAGAACTGCAACTCCCACAATGCCCTGCTGTAGGCTGATACCCGTAGGCTGTTCAGGCATGCTGGGAGTTGTAGTTTTGCAACAGCTGGAGGGCCGCAGTTTGAGGATGCCTGGTTTAAGCCATTCTGTTGATTTACTTCTATGCTTTGGGTCGTTGTCCTGTTGCAGCACCCATCTTCTGTTGAGCTTCAGCTGTTGGACAGATGGCCTTAAGTTCTCCTGCAAAATGTCTTGATAAACTTGGGAATTCATTTTTCCTTCGATGATAGCAATCCACCCAGGCCGTGACGCAGCAAAGCAGCCCCAAACCATGATACCCCCACCACCATACTTCAGAGTTAGGATGAGGTTTTGATGTTGCTGTGCTGTGCCTCTTTTTCTCCACACATAGTGTTGTGTGTTTCTTCCAAACAACTCAACTTTGGTTTTATCTGTCCACAGAATATTTTGCCAATACTGCTGTGGAACATCCTGGTGCTCTTGTGCAAACTGTAAACGTGCAGCAATTTATTTTTGGACAGCAGTGGCTTCCTCTGTGGTATCCTCCCATGAAATCCATTCTTGTTTAGTGTTTTATGTATCGTAGATTCGCTAACAAGGGATGTTAGCATATGCCAGAGACTTTTGTAAGTCTTTAGCTGACACTCTAGGTTTCTTCTTCACCTCATTGAGCAGTCTGCGCTGTGCTCTTGCAGTCATCTTTACAGGACGGCCACTCCTAGGGAGAGTAGCAGCAGTGCTGAACTTTCTCTATTTATAGACAATTTGTCTTACCGTGGACTGATGAACAGCAAGGCTTTTGGAGATACTTTTATAACCCTTTCCAGCTTTATTCAAGTCAACAATTCTTAATCGTAGGTCTTCTGAGAGCTCTTTTGTGCGAGGCATCATTCACATCAGGCAATGCTTCTTGTGAAAAGCAAACCCAGAACTGGTGAGTGTTTTTTATAGGGCAGGGCAGCTGTAACCAACACTTTCAATCTCATCTCATTGATTGGACTCCAGTTGGCTGACACCTCACTCCAATTAGCTCTTGGAGATGTCATTAGTCTAGGGGTTCACATAATTTTTCAACATGCACTGTGAATGTTTACATGGTGTGTTCAATAAAAACATGGTAACATTTAATTCTTTGTGTGTTGTTAGCTTAAGCAGACTGTGATTGTCTATTGTTGTGACTTAGATGAAGATCAGATCACATTTTATGACCAATTTGTGCAGAAATCCATATCATTCCAAAGGGTTCACATACTTTTTCTTGCAACTGTAGGCTCTGTCAGGAAGGTAAAAAAAACTGGCGGTGTCTGGAAGGGGTAGAGGAGTTCTTGTCTAGATGCCTACCCTGTGTTACTAATACAGTAGTAAATCAGGGCCAGGGTTCTAAGAAAAGATACTACAGAATTGTTATTTTATGGGGAATACAATTGTTTATTAAAAGTGACATGTCTGAAGAGCTGATAAGTAGGATTGAGCGAACCAGTGGAAGTTCGGGTTTGCCGGGTTCGGGACCCGAACTTCATCCCGAACCCGGGCCCCATTTAAGTCAATGGGGACCCGAACTTCACTTTATTATTTTCCGTTATAACAGGGTTTTAATAGAAAATAATAGAATTCTTAAAACAGAATGCTAAATAAAATGTCTATTGAGGGGTTAAAAATAAAATAAAATCGCCTCATCTACTTGATCGCGCAGCCGGTAACTTCTTTTCTTCAGGGCCTGCAAACGGACCTGCGGTGAAGTCACCGCTCACCACATGGTCCTTCTATCTTCATTCAGCAGGACCTGCGTTGATGAGGTGAGTTTTTATTTTTATTTTGAACCCCTCAATAGACATTTTATTTAGCGTTCTGTTTTAAGAATGCTATTATTTTCCGTTATAACCATGTTAAAACGGAAAATAATAAAATCACCCGAACTTCAGTGAAAAAAGTTCGGGTCCGGGTACCCGAACTTGCAAAGTTCGGTACAAACCCGAACTTTGCAGTTTGGGTTCACTCAACTATATTGATAAGTCTTCTTTAAGTCTCATCTATCAACTTCTGCTTGTCGTACCAAAAAAAAATGGATCAAATTTTTTTTTTTATTATGTTTGACACTGACATTATGTTAAAAGAGTTATGACACTAACTTACATTAGTATAGTGCCACTGGGTGTTCTATATGTATAGCAGTGTACATGTCCAACTAATGAGCTGAGTGCTGGTAGACATGTATGCTCAATCCCCCACAGCCAGTTTCCTGCATAGTGATACTCTGTAGACCAGCCAACCGAAATAGCTTTCTTTCTTCCCTGTTCATCAGAGCCTCTGCAGTTGCAAAGCTGTATAGCTGAGAAAAAACTTCTGCAAGAAAAAGAACTACCCTATATTGTCAGCTGTCAGAGGGGGAAGGAGATTGATTCAGCTTCCAGCATCACAGATTGGTAGCAGCAACAAGGGAGACACCTAGAAGCAAAAAGACAAACAATCAAATTATTTAAAACAGCTGTAAATAGCATTTCAGAGCTTTTGGTATGAGAATGATTCATTGGATAACCACTTTGATTAAACATTACCTGTTTACAGAATACTAGCGGTCCAAACCAGAGGGTTTTATACTGTATTATAAAACGCATGTGCACCCTTGGTGTAAAAGGCTTGACATCTTTTTTGCTGTGGGTTTTTGTGAGCTTTGCTCACTGGTTCCTTCCCTGGAGGATAGCTAAGAGCTCCTAGAACCAAATGTCAAAGATGATACAACCTTTTTTATGCTTCATGATTTTCTTCAACATTTATGTTAATTGGATTTCTTGCTGTGGCATACTGGTAAATGCAAATGGCACACTTAATCCCTTAAGATGACAATCTGCTAATGGATAAGTACATGGCTAATCACTGCATACCAAATAGGTCATCTTAGTAAAATTCATTCCAAAATGGGGTAGAGATGCAATGCAATGCTGTTTACAGACATTTCATATTCATTGCAAGCTATGTAAAATGTGGGTATTTCTTTCTCTTTAATCAGCTTTTCTTAAATCTCCTTTTGTAGTATTAAAGAGATGGTAAAGTAGGCTGGCAGGGCATTTTAATTCTAAAATCACAGGGTATGTTGGAAAACAAAGAAAACAGCAGAAGGAGTGTTCCCTGGTGTATTGATGTATTCTCATGACATAACTTTCGCACATACAGTACAGACACCTACTTTACACACCATTAACCCTCAGCAACTTATCAACACCCTACACTTATCATTGGCCCCAATCTTTTCCCTCTTTTGTCCAGAACCGGCTGCCAATCATTACAATAATACCCTCAAAACTACAATGGATGAAGCAGCTCCCATTACCCTCTGATCTTCCAGACACAGACCACGACAACCTTGACACATGCCTGAAGCACATTTTCTGCAGTGGTACTCTAGATGTGCTGAACGTTTAAGGAAAAAATCATGTACATCAGCAGATTTTCTCCATTGCAAATTTATGCTTAGATCTGTAACTTTTCCCTCAACCTCTGTGCTGAAGACCAATTACTTCAAAGATAAGATTGAAAACATCTAGCAGGAAATCTTCTGCCAGTCTCCAAACCACTTTGAACCCTCTCCTTCCAACACTTCCTTTTGTTCTCTCACCTCATTTGACCCAATAACAGAAGTCTCCAGGCTCCTCTATTCTTCTCAATAAAATAAAATAAAAATCATTGTGTTAGTCTATAGGTACAAGCGCTGGTGGATAGTTGTGAAGTAGGTCCTTCTCTACTTGAACTTATATATAAACAAATAGATCCGCTCTGCTTTTTCACAGAGATTAGATATCTTTTCCAAATTGTTCCTTGAGTCCAAAAACTATATTTCAGAAGCAAGTAAGTGTCGGTCTTAATAAGGCCCTGTGCTGGCAGTGGATCCGCTGAAGTTATGAAGAGGCGTCGGCTTCTTCCGTAATAAACTTTGGTGGATCCATCGCCGCTTTTAAATGTAAGCCAGCTTCCTAGCTGTCTTGCATTTAGACCATTTTCTACAACTAAATCAGGCAAAGAAAATGGAAAATGAGACAGGCCTGCTGACCCATAACCTTCTCCATCCACTGCATACCCACTTTTTTCGACCTGGCGTCAGCAGGGAAAAGTCAGAGACTGTAATGCAAATGACCTTTGCGCCGCAAACTGCTCCAGAAATACGCCTAATATAGGCATATTTCTGGTTAATAAATTACTCCCAAAATGCACATATCAAGTTAAAACAGTCTTCTCAGACCAACTCGCCCAACCCAGGGTTTCACATCTGCTTCATCAGGGGCCAGTTCCTATTACCAGAAAGCCAGTCTCCTTATATACCTTCCCTTTATTTTTTGTTACAAGCAGAACAAAACACTAACACCAAAAAATGAATAGATCACCTTCATTGATACTAGTTATATTTAAAATAACTTCCTTAATCTAAACGTTAAATTTATGTGACATAAAAAATCTATTTAAAAATATGAAATGCCTTTAGCAACAACTACAGTCTCTTGGCCTATCTGCGTGTACTCTCCCCACATTTAAAAACCACCTATCAGATATACAATTGGCCATCTTTTTGGCTCGCTTGTGCACAAACTTTGAAACTTAGATACTTTTGGACTCTAGGAACATCGGTGGAAAAGGTCATCCAATTATTTGTTTATATATATATATATATATATATATGTATATATATATATATATACAGTACAGACCAGAAGTTTGGACACACCTTCTCATTCAAAGAGTTTTCTTTATTTTCATGACTATGAAGGCATCAAAACTATGAATTAACACATGTGGAATTATATACATAACAAACAAGCGTGAAACAACTGAAAATATGTCATATTCTAGGTTCTTCGAGGTAGCCACCTTTTGTTTTGATTACTGCTTTGCACACTCTTGGCATTCTCTTGATGAGCTTCAAGAGGTATTTTCAGTTGTTTCACACTTGTTTGTTATGTATATAATTTCACATGTGTTAATTCATAGTTTTGATGCCTTCAGTGTGAATCTACAATTTTCATAGTCATGAAAATAAAGAAAACTCTTTGAATGAGAAGTTGTGTCCAAACCTTTGGTCTGTACTGTATATATATAAAAATTTCTAGGGATCTGCCCCAATGGTAGCCTTTAGATAAGAACACAGCAGCAGCCTTTTAGCGGTGAAAGCAAAGCAATGAGTGTCTTTTATTCTTGACAAAACAATAAGACAGTAAACGTCAGTGACCGGCTTACTCCAGGTGTCCTAAAGAAATAACAAAGTCCCGTATCTATAGAATCACACAGGTATGGTATCGCACAGTATCATAACCCCATGGGGTGTATGTGGACCTCACTTTGTCCTCAGTCTTTCAGGCACAGCAACTCCAGCTCAGACTCTGATTCCACACAGCACTCCACAGAGTTCCACTGTCAGAGAGAGGTAATCCCCCCCACCTGACACTGTTGGCTGTTTTTTGTATGCCAGTCAAAACCTGGCCTGGACTGTGGGGAGTAATCACCTACCCAGACTACTCCCAGTAAGAGCTGTCCGGGATCAGCTATTTACAGCTATACTAAATAATAAAGTGTCAACCAGCTACTGCCGCTGACACATCTGAAATACTGGCTCCTACCGTACTTCACTGTTGCCAGGAACCTCGGTGACACATATCTATCATCAATGATGGTTCCTTGTGCCTTCCTACAATATATATATATATATATATATATATATATATATATATCAAACGAATGATGAGGCAGCACTTCCAGTATAGAGTGAACGGGTGAGGACCCCAAACTTTATTCAAGCAACGTTTCGGCCTGCTCAATGAGGCCTTTCTCAAGCTTGAGAAAGGCCTCATTGAGCAGGCCGAAACGTCGCTTGAATAAAGTTTGGGGTCCTCACCCGTTCACTCTATACTGGAAGTGCTGCCTCATCATTCGTTTGATATATTTCGTGGAGGAAGAGCCGACCTCTGTGGGGACTTTGCACCCGGTACATCACATCTGACTGTGCTGCTGCACTATTTGTGTTTTTATATATATATATATATATACATAAACACACACACATATATACTCTAACTACCTGCAGTAATGACCCGATTCCCTCACACCTCCTCCAGTCTCTCTCTCCAGCTGTCATTAGTCATAAAAACTACAATATTTAAACTCTCTCTTCTGGCATTTTTTCTTTTAAACACTCTGTTAAACACCCCTCCCCCTACAAAAAAAAAATATATTTTAATCTGTCATGAACCAGCGGGTGTGAACCCACTGTCCCACGTGTCCTACCTCCTCTAAGGGCGTTGTCTAAGTGAACCCCTCGATCTTCACAGTACCCCTGATGGTAGGGATAGACTTTCCAGAGGGGAACACCAGGTCACTACCTCTTGAGGAGGATAGGCACACGAGGCAGCTGGTCTAGGAGGTACCTGAGAAAGGTACCAGAGGTACAGGCGTTGTCAGCAGGCTGAGTCGCTACCAGGAACAACAGTGCAGGACCAAAGAATGAGGCAGAGGTGAAGTCAGACCAGCAATAGGTCAGGGCAGGCGGCACAGGTACAGTGCAGGCAATCCGGCTCGGCAACAGGAGAGTCAAGGCAAGCAGGCAGGTATCATACAGGTAGCAGAGTCCAGGAACACAGGAACACAAGCGGATATCAGGAACTTTAGCAGAACACAAGAACCTTGACACTGAGGTACCTGGGATGGGGGCTGAGCCACTTATATATGTGCAGGAGGGCTAGGATTGGTTAGCGAGGTCACATGATCCAAGCCATAAAACACAGGAAGTGACGCATGCCAGTCCTTAAGGAAATGGTGCAGGAAGCAAGCAGCAAGCATGTTGTGGCCAGGGCTGAAAGGAAACACTGACAGTAGATCACGGCTGAACACAGTGCCTGAGACAGCTGCGGTAAGCAGGGGAACAGCAGCGTACAGCAGCCGCTGTTACACAATCCTACCTGTGCTGGTTATTACTAACCTGTCTCCCCTTCATCTCTAAACTCCTGGAACATCTGGTCTACTCTTGCCTAATAAGTTACTGCTCTGCCAACTCTGTCCTTGACCACTTACAATCTGGCTTTTGCACTCTACGAGTACATTCTACAGAAACTGCCCTTACCAAAGTGTCTAATGATCTCCTCACAGCAAATGGGAATGGCAAATATTCTCTACTGATTCTCTAGGATCTCATTGCAGCATCTCTGTAGACCACAAACTCCTCCTTAGTATGCTACACTCTAATAGCCTCAAGGACACTCCTCTCTCCTGTCTCCAGCCGGTCTTTCAGTGTACCATTTGCTGGCTCTACTTCTTCTTGTCTCCTCTTACTGTTGGCGTTGCTCAGTATTCAGTCCTAGGTTTTCTCCTCTTTTCTATCCACATACCGCCTATCAGACAGATCATCAGCAGATTTGGTTTTCAGTACCATGTCTATACTGATGACACCAAACGATATAACTTTATCCCATGACATCACTCCAGAAGTACTACCAAACACCAGTGATTATCTGCAAATAAATATATAAAATAGCCTTTAGTACGTTGCCTTTAGTGCGTCGCAGGTCCCAATCGTGAAGTGGGTACACCCGGGTCAGATGTTTGATCTTTTATATACTGCTTATTATCGTTTTAACCTTGTGAGTATAATAAACCCTTTCCATTTCAACCTATGTGACTGTGCTTCACTATTATTGCAACTTTTGGTCTTTGACAGAAGCTTGTAAAGGTTAGGAGAAGGTGGCTTTCTGTGGCCTGAATGCTTTCCTATATCCACCAACATCTGAATGAATCTTGAGTGAGGAATTTTATGTTCCGTAGAGCAGCGCGGTCCGACAGAAAAATGCACCAGTGATTATCTGGCAGCTGTCTCTAAAGTCTTGTCCTCTCTCTACCGGAAACTGAATTTCTCAAAAACTGAACCTCTTGTCTTTCTCCATCAATTAACCTACCTAACCTGAAATTTCAATATCAGTCTGTGGTAAAAGGCGGCCCAGGAAAAAGTAGCCCACCTCCAGTGATAGTATGTCAAGATGAACAAGCAAATGGATTGTTTTACCTTAATTACCCACAAGTCACAAAAGATGCTGAAAGTGGTCCCCGTTCACGTCTATGTATTGTTGGGTACATCGGATTATGTTGGCTGATGCTGTTTGCAGCTTTTCAACAGTGATGTTGCGGATAGTGTTTGTGATGTTTTCCTTGAGTTCATTCAGAGTATGTGGATTGTTACATACTAGAAAAATAAAGACCCTTAAAACACAATACTTTATTTAGATCTAGATAAAAGAGTATCCCAAATCGAACTATAAGGCTGACTACAATACACACAAGATACAAATAGAAACAGATATAAAAAATGACCAAAACCACTCTCGCAGAAGACACTAGGGGAATGTACTCAGTGATCAATGTAGGGGGAGTGACCGGTAAACCAGGGAGGGGGGAACTGTCCCTACAAAAATCTTGGTCTACCCTCAGCCCGGGGACAACTCCTGATGGTGGGGTTTCCCCGTCCTCGTACCTATCCTGATATGCCCTTTAATGCCCTGCGTGGTGGGACCTAATACCGGTTCACCCCAATACATTTCCCCCAAAGTGGGTTCATCAGGGGGCATGTAAGTGTAAAATACGGTCCTAAAGCAACAACAGATACAAAAAGATATACAAGGATACAAAAGATTCCCTTAGGCGTGGTAAAACAATGGAGAAAGATACATCCTACTATAAGTAGCTCATCATAATCGACTGGCAGAGGATACTACCTAAAAGAAAAAGGAATCCCAGATCCTAAAAGAAAAAGACCGGGGGGCATATAATGATCATGAGCACTTACAGTCAGGTCCATAAATTTTGGGACATCGACACAATTCTAACATTTTTGGCTCTATACACCACCACAATGGATTTGAAATTAAACAAACAAGATGTGCTTTAACTGCAGACTGTCAGCTTTAATTTGAGGGTATTTACATCCAAATCAGGTGAACGGTGTAGGAATTACATCAGTTTGCATATGTGCCTCCCACTTGTTAAGGGACCAAAAGTAATGGGACAGAATAATAATCATAAATCAAACTTTCACTTTTTAATACTTGGTTGCAAATCCTTTGCAGTCAATTACAGCCTGAAGTCTGGAACACATAGACATCACCAGACGCTGGGTTTCATCCCTGGTGATGCTCTGCCAGGTTTCTACTGCAACTGTCTTCAGTTCCTGCTTATTCTTGGGGCATTTTCCCTTCAGTTTTGTCTTCAGCAAGTGAAATGCATGCTCAATCGGATTCAGGTCAGGTGATTGACTTGGCCATTGCATAACATTCCACTTCTTTCCCTTAAAAAACTCTTTGGTTGCTTTTGCAGTATGCTTTGGGTCATTGTCCATCTGCACTGTGAAGCGCCATCCAATGAGTTCTGAAGCATTTGGCTGAATATGAGCAGATAATATTGCCCGAAACACTTCAGAATTTATCCTGCGGCTTTTGTCAGCAGTCACATCATCAATAAATACAAGAGAACCAGTTCCATTGGCAGCCATACATGCCCACGCCATGACACTACCACCACCATGCTTCACTGATGAGGTGGTATGCTTAGGATCATGAGCAGTTCCTTTCCTTTTCCATACTCTTCTCTTCCCATTACTCTGGTACTAGTTGATCTTGGTCTCATCTGTCCTTAGGATGTTGTTCCAGAACTGTGAAGGCTTTTTTAGATGTCGTTTGGCAAACTCTAATCTGGCCTTCCTGTTTTTGAGGCTCACCAATGGTTTGCATCATGTGGTGGACCCTCTGTATTCACTCTGGTGAAGTCTTCTCTTGATTGTGGACTTTGACACACATACACCTACCTCCTGCAGAGTATTCTTGATCTCGCCAACTGTTGTGAAGGGTGTCTTCTTCACCAGGGAAAGAATTATTCGGTCATCCACCACAGTTGTTTTCCATGGTCTTCCGGGTCTTTTGTTATTGCTGAGCTCACCGGTGCGTTCCTTCTTTTTAAGAATGTTTCAAACAGTTGTTTTGGCCACGCCTAATGTTTTTGCTATCTCTCTGATGGGTTTGTTTTGTTTTTCCAGCCTAATGATGGCTTGCTTCACTGATAGTGACAGCTCTTTGGATCTCATCTTGAGAGTTGACAGCAACAGATTACAAATGCAAATAGCACACTTGAAATGAACTCTGGACCTTTTATCTGCTCATTGTAATTGGGATAATGAGGGAATAACGCACACCTGGCCATGGAACAGCTGAGAAGCCAATTGTCCCATTACTTTTGGTTCCTTAACAAGTGGGAGGCATATATGCAAACTGTTGTAATTCCTACAGCGTTCACCTGATTTGGATGTAAATACCCTCAAATTTAAGCTGACAGTCTGCATTTAAAGCACATCTTGTTAGTTTCTCTTCAAATCCATTGTGGTGGTGTATAGAGCCAAAAATGTTAGAATTGTGTCGATGTCCCAATATTTATGGACCTGACTGTTCATAGGGGGCTCCCTTACTGGTCCTGACGCCTAGAAGGTGCAAAGATGAGGCAACATGTGAAAAAAAACTGGTGGATTTAAATAGAGTGCATACTAGAAAAATAAAGACCCTTAAAACACAATACTTTATTTAGATCTAGATAAAAGAGTATCCCAAATCGAACTATAAGGCTGACTACAATACACACAAGATACAAATAGAAACAGATATAAAAAATGACCAAAACCACTCTCGCAGAAGACACTAGGGGAATGTACTCAGTGATCAATGTAGGGGGAGTGACCGGTAAACCAGGGAGGGGGGAACTGTCCCTACAAAAATCTTGGTCTACCCTCAGCCCGGGGACAACTCCTGATGGTGGGGTTTCCCCGTCCTCGTACCTATCCTGATATGCCCTTTAATGCCCTGCGTGGTGGGACCTAATACCGGTTCACCCCAATACATTTCCCCCAAAGTGGGTTCATCAGGGGGCATGTAAGTGTAAAATACGGTCCTAAAGCAACAACAGATACAAAAAGATATACAAGGATACAAAAGATTCCCTTAGGCGTGGTAAAACAATGGAGAAAGATACATCCTACTATAAGTAGCTCATCATAATCGACTGGCAGAGGATACTACCTAAAAGAAAAAGGAATCCCAGATCCTAAAAGAAAAAGACCGGGGGGCATATAATGATCATGAGCACTTACAGTCAGGTCCATAAATTTTGGGACATCGACACAATTCTAACATTTTTGGCTCTATACACCACCACAATGGATTTGAAATTAAACAAACAAGATGTGCTTTAACTGCAGACTGTCAGCTTTAATTTGAGGGTATTTACATCCAAATCAGGTGAACGGTGTAGGAATTACATCAGTTTGCATATGTGCCTCCCACTTGTTAAGGGACCAAAAGTAATGGGACAGAATAATAATCATAAATCAAACTTTCACTTTTTAATACTTGGTTGCAAATCCTTTGCAGTCAATTACAGCCTGAAGTCTGGAACACATAGACATCACCAGACGCTGGGTTTCATCCCTGGTGATGCTCTGCCAGGTTTCTACTGCAACTGTCTTCAGTTCCTGCTTATTCTTGGGGCATTTTCCCTTCAGTTTTGTCTTCAGCAAGTGAAATGCATGCTCAATCGGATTCAGGTCAGGTGATTGACTTGGCCATTGCATAACATTCCACTTCTTTCCCTTAAAAAACTCTTTGGTTGCTTTTGCAGTATGCTTTGGGTCATTGTCCATCTGCACTGTGAAGCGCCATCCAATGAGTTCTGAAGCATTTGGCTGAATATGAGCAGATAATATTGCCCGAAACACTTCAGAATTTATCCTGCGGCTTTTGTCAGCAGTCACATCATCAATAAATACAAGAGAACCAGTTCCATTGGCAGCCATACATGCCCACGCCATGACACTACCACCACCATGCTTCACTGATGAGGTGGTATGCTTAGGATCATGAGCAGTTCCTTTCCTTTTCCATACTCTTCTCTTCCCATTACTCTGGTACTAGTTGATCTTGGTCTCATCTGTCCTTAGGATGTTGTTCCAGAACTGTGAAGGCTTTTTTAGATGTCGTTTGGCAAACTCTAATCTGGCCTTCCTGTTTTTGAGGCTCACCAATGGTTTGCATCATGTGGTGGACCCTCTGTATTCACTCTGGTGAAGTCTTCTCTTGATTGTGGACTTTGACACACATACACCTACCTCCTGCAGAGTATTCTTGATCTCGCCAACTGTTGTGAAGGGTGTCTTCTTCACCAGGGAAAGAATTATTCGGTCATCCACCACAGTTGTTTTCCATGGTCTTCCGGGTCTTTTGTTATTGCTGAGCTCACCGGTGCGTTCCTTCTTTTTAAGAATGTTTCAAACAGTTGTTTTGGCCACGCCTAATGTTTTTGCTATCTCTCTGATGGGTTTGTTTTGTTTTTCCAGCCTAATGATGGCTTGCTTCACTGATAGTGACAGCTCTTTGGATCTCATCTTGAGAGTTGACAGCAACAGATTACAAATGCAAATAGCACACTTGAAATGAACTCTGGACCTTTTATCTGCTCATTGTAATTGGGATAATGAGGGAATAACGCACACCTGGCCATGGAACAGCTGAGAAGCCAATTGTCCCATTACTTTTGGTTCCTTAACAAGTGGGAGGCATATATGCAAACTGTTGTAATTCCTACAGCGTTCACCTGATTTGGATGTAAATACCCTCAAATTTAAGCTGACAGTCTGCATTTAAAGCACATCTTGTTAGTTTCTCTTCAAATCCATTGTGGTGGTGTATAGAGCCAAAAATGTTAGAATTGTGTCGATGTCCCAATATTTATGGACCTGACTGTTCATAGGGGGCTCCCTTACTGGTCCTGACGCCTAGAAGGTGCAAAGATGAGGCAACATGTGAAAAAAAACTGGTGGATTTAAATAGAGTGCCAAGTACCGCTCACCTGATGCCGGAGCCGTGACTTCCGGACGATGGAATGCATACTTCTGGCCAGTGGAATGCTAGAGGCTTCCGGTCACATGGCATACTCTCTAGCATGTAGACCGGAAGTTCGGCTGCCTGCGATCCTCCCGAACTGATGGAATGTGCCTGATGTCGGAAGTGTGTCACACGTCACCCCCAGCAGGGAGGGGGGGAAGGCGCGCGCGTGCGCACAGCCGCCACAGAGATAAAGGGAGGGGCTCATGTTAAAACTCTGATCTTGCAGGGGCATGGCTTGGAATAATATAAGAACCAAATATGATATGACTAATAGGAAGTCCTGTCTAATGTCAAGGGGCACAAATAGTTATATAAATATCACCTATTGTATACCACTGAATAAGGGGGAAATAGACCTTGCCATACCGGAGACAAGGGGGGAAGGTGGTTCACCCAAAGATAATGGTGAACACACCACTGGAATATAAGCGGCAATCAAATTATAGCCACAATACTACTGATAGTGAAATGGGATGCTTCCTGCATCCATGACAAGAATTGTACTACTATTATATTACTGAGGCGAAGACCTAGAATAATGCTGAAAAAGTAAAACCCAAAATGAAACAGTTGTACTGTAGGTCACTCTTTCATTCAAACCAAAGGGTGACTGTGATCTACACCTATAGATCCATTCCGTCTCTTTCTGAAGAATTTTTCTGTCCCAGTCTCCCCCTCTAGGTGATGGGGGAATCTTCTCCAGTACGGAAAAATTAAGAACACGAGGATCCCCCTCATGCCTCTCAATGACATGGCTGGCAACTGGTGTGATGTTCTTTTTACATATATCGTTAACATGCTCACAGACTCTTCTTCTACGGTCCCTAAACGTCTTCCCAAAATAGTCCATAGGGCAAGGGCACTGGCAGATATACACCAGCCACTTGCTTCTACAGTTGATAAAGTCACGAATTGGGAACATCTCTTTTGTCACAGAACACGTGATACTTTTGGCCACGTGAATAAATTCACACACCGTACATTTGCCACAATGGAACATCCCCAAAGGTCGACGCTCTAACCATGTACCTGGTCCTGACAGGGCCATGTAGTGGCTGTGTACTAGCCGATCCCTTAAGCTCCTTCCCCTCCCATATGTGACACTTGGATAGGGGGAAATGGCCCGAGTAAGATCTGGGTCCATCAATAAATAGACGAGGATTTTTGTAGGGACAGTTCCCCCTTCCCTGGTTTAACGGTCACTCCCCCTACCTTGATCGCTGAGTACATCCCCTAGTGTTTTCTGCGACAGTGGTTTTGGTCATTTTTTATATCTGTTTCTATTTGTATCTTGTGTACTGTAATCAGCCTTATAGTTAGGTTTGGGATACTCTTTTATCTAGATCTAAATAAAGTATTGTGTTTTAAAGGTCCTCATTTTCCTAGTATGTGATTTGTATTCAGATTGGGACACCACGTTATTATTGTTTCTGTATCATTATATATTCTTTCTCTATGTGGATTGTTAGCCTAAACGTTCTGTTTTATATTTCTCCACATTCCTGACTCTGCTAACCAAAGGCCAATTTTCTGGTTGTGAAGTGATGTTTCATGAGTCAAATGGGGATTTTCAGCGGACCAATACATCATATTCTTGGAAGGTACCTGACTGTACAAATGAAACCAAGCTTTGTCCGTCATAAAGTACAGCAATGGGTCCAAATGTCTGTCAGCAATCATAGTGAACAACAAAGGACAGTCATTTATGCGCTTAGCTTTTCAGTTCCTGCACACACGTTATTTGGTACGGTTTCAGATTCAGAGATTTCAGCACTCGCTGACACATCGTTTGTGATACACCAACTTGTTGAGATAGTCTTTGATTGTTTTTTGGGAGCTACTTGCAAGCCGCTGCTGAACTTCATGTACAACTTCCTGATCGATGGAGGCCGTGGTTTCTTTGTTTTTGCAACACAGCCACTTTGATGCTATTTCCGAACCAACTCTGAATACAATGTTTAGCAGGTATGGTTTTTTTCCTAGGTACTTGCTGGCAAAGGTCTCTTGTGCTTCCTAAATGTATCTGCTTCGCACACAGCCTTCCACAATCACTATTCGTTGTTCCAGGGAGAACCACCATCTTTCTGAAACAATAGGCAATTATTATCAAACTAAATAATAAATCAGTCTTAGTTGCCCATAGCAACCAATCAAAGCTTAGCTTTCAGTTCCTACAGGGCTCTTAAAAAAATGAAATCTGAGCTTTCATTGGTTGCTCTGGAGAACTAAGACAGATTAAATATTAGGCAGTTTGATTTGGAGATATTGGAGGCAGGCTACTTTTTTGTGGGCCACCTTGTACTATCATAACAAGGGTTGAGAAAATTGAGCTTCGGATCATAGATCAGAAATCAATTTGTTAAAAAAAACTTTGCAATGCTGTTAACGTGTAGAGCATTAAAATGTATGTGCGCCATGTAGGAAAACTTCATATCAGCCGAAGTCTTGCGAGACTTCGGTAAATGCCTTTGGTATTCCTATCTGCATATTTAAAAACATTTTAAAATAGTAATCCAAAGTCGGCTTTGGTACTGCGGAATCTACCATTACCGAAGCCAACTTCGGATTCCTATTTTAAAATGTTTATAATTACTCAGATAGGAATATTGAAGTTATTTAGTCTCAAGCAACTTCGGCCAAGACAAAGTTTTCCCACATTGAACACATACATTTTAATCAACATTTTAATCAACCTCGGATCTATGATCCGAATATCAATTCACTCAACCTAATCATAACTCCTAGACAGCATGCCCACAGTCCTAAGTTATGTTTGACTCGGATCTTTCCTTTGCTTACCATATTCATTCATGTACTGTTTAGAAAAAGTTAGCAGCACTCCAAACCCACCTTTGGGGTAAATTTAACTGGACAGCTAAAAAGGTCGAAAATAATGTAGGTGCACCCGGGTAAGGATCTAGGCTTGAGGGTCCCTTGTAATGGCAAATTAGTAGAGAGATCCACAGCACTCATTCATTTGAATAATCCGTTGTTTTATTCGGTAGGCAGCAAACATAGCGACGTTCCAACATGAAGTCTTTATCAAGCTTGATCATCAAAACATTGGCGTATTCATTCATGGACATGCTCATGTCGTCTGCACCTTTCATTAATTCGCGTCTAGACTACTGTAACTCATTACTAATCATTCTTCCACTCACTTATCTTTTTGTCAAACTACTACACCAATTCTTCTGCCAGTCTCTTCACTGGTTGCCCATTGTAAGAAATTATTATATGTAAAAATATATGCACCCTCTTACTAGGTCTGTATTGAATGTTGGGTGTAATAAATTAGACATAAGAGTGATCGTATAAAAAGGTATATTGTATAATGTGGGAAATTTTTACTATTATTATTAATGATAAGTATATATGGAGAAATAATGGAACAACAAAGAAATAAATATTACATACAGAGAGACATATACACAATAGTTACAAATACTTACACAATTGTAAGATTACAACACAATGGTACTCCCAACAAGACCATTTGATTACTCAACAACAAAATTCCTAAAACTTTACAGTATATACACTGACCAAAAATATAAACGCAACACTTTCGGTTTTGCTCGCATTTTGCATGAGTTGAACTCAAAGATCTGAAACATTTTCTAAATACACAAAAGACCATTACTCTCAAATATTGTTCACAAATCTGTCTAAATCTGTGTTAGTGAGCACTTCTCCTTTGCCGAGATAATCCATCCCACCTCAGAGGTGTGGCATATCAAGGTGCTGATTAGACCCCATGAATATTGCACAGGTGTGCCTTAGACTTCCCACAATAAAAGACCACTCTGAAATGTGCAGTTTGATCACACAGCATAATGCCACAAATGTTGCAACGTTTGAGGGAGCGTGCAATTGGCATGCAGGAGTGTCTACCAGAGCTGTTGCCCATGCAATAAATGTTCATTTCTCTACCATAAGCCGTCTCCAAAGGCGTTGGCAGAGAATTTGGCAGTACATCCAACCGGCCTCACAACCGCAGACCACATGTAACCACACCAGCCCAGGACCTCTGCATCCAGCATGTTCACCTCCATGATCGTCTGAGACCAGCCACCCAGACAACCGCAACAGCAATCGGTTTGCATAACCAAAGAATTTCTGCACAAACTGTCATAACCAAAGATTTTCAGCACAAACCATCAGAAACCGTCTCAGGAAAGCTCATCTGCATGCTCATCGTCCTCATCTGGGTCTAGATCTGACTGCAGTTCGTCGTAGTAACCGACTTAAGTGGGCAAATGCTCACATTCGATGGCGTCTGGCATGTTGGAGAGGCGTTCTGTTCACGGATGACTCCCGGTTTTCACTGTTCAGGGCAGATGGCAGACAGCGTGTGTGGCATTGTGTGGGTGAGCAGTTTGCTGACTTCAACATTGTGGATCGAGTGGCCCATGGTGGCAGTGGGGTTATGGTTTGGGAAAGCGTATGTTATGGACAACGAACACAGTTGCATCTTATTGATGGCATTTTGAATGCACAGAGATACCGTGACGAGATCCTGAGGCCCATTGTTGTGCCATTTATCCACGACCATCACCTCATGTTGCAGCATGATAATGCACGGCCCCATATTGCAAGGATCTGTACACAATTCCTGGAAGCTGAAAACATCCCAGTTCTTGCATGGCTAGCATACTCACCGGACATGTCACCCATTGAGCATGTTTGGGATGCTCTGGATCGACATATACGTCATTGTGTTCCAGTTCCTGCCAATATTCTGCAACTTCGCACAGCTATTGAAGAGGAGTGGACTAACATTCCACAGACAATAATCAACTAGCTGATCAACTCTATGCAACAGAGATGTGTTGCACTGCGTGAGGCAAATGGTGGCCACACCAGATACTGACTGGTTTTCTGACACCCCCCACCAGTAAGGCAAAACTGTACACATTGCAGAGTGGGGTTTTATTGTGGGAAGTCTAAGGCACCCCTGTGCAATATTCATGCTGTCTAATCAGCACCTTGATATGCCACACCTGTGAGGTGGGATGGATTATCTCGGCAAAGGAGAAGTGCTCATTGCTCAATAACACAGATTTAGACAGATTTGTGAACAATATTTGAGAGTAATGGGTCTTTTGTGTATAAAATGTTTCAGATCTTTGAGTTCAGCTCATGCAAAATGGGAGCAAAACGAAAAACTGTTGCGTTTATATTTTTGGTCAGTGTAGTTACCACCCATGGGCCTTTTTAGGTCTCTCCACCAGTCTTTCCTCTCCTTTCTTGTGTCTTATACCTTCCTTTTTTCTCTCTTCTGTTTTCTTCGCTCTGGTGTCCCAAATTCCAGCTTTTTATATGTTTAAAAACCAGTCCTAGAATCTTCTAGACTATGGCTCAGCCAATTCTGATTGGTTGTTACGTCTGGTTTCTAGCATTTTCCAGTTAATTCTTAAAAGATTTATAGAAACAGTTGGAATGTTGTACGGATGTAGCAGGGTTAACACACATGCTTTATGAGAAATGTTATCTAAACTAAATAAGCAATTGCTTTTCAATGGCTTTTGTTTCAAGATAACGCGATGAGTTAAGAAATTTGAGTTAAGAGTGTGTGTGTTACCCCTGCTACATCTGTATGTCTAGGATTCCCAGCATCTTCCTGACCACCTTGTCATTGTACTGCCTACTGGACAAGTCCACCCACCATCTCGTTTTAGTGAATAGTTGTCAACTATTTGTTGCCCTTGAAATGCTAATGGCACTTTATCCAGAGAGACAGTACACTGCTCAAACTGCCTTGGAGAAGAATGTATCCTTATTCCAAAAAGGTCAAAAGTTGACATATCACAAAACAAAGGAACAGTAAAATGATACAAGTACAAATATTCAGACACAAACCAACAGAAAGTCACATAAAACCCCATATACATACAGGGCACTCCAAGACCTTTATCTTTGAGAGAATCAGAGTAATACAAAGGAGCTATAGACATACTAATGAAGTGTATACCCTTCAGACATGCACCCACATACCAGTCTCAATCTCCGATTCACACTAATACTTTATATAATACAATATATGACTTATATTGTTTCAAAAATTTTAATTTCTTACATCATCCACCACAGATGTCAGTTCAAACTTCTCACCCTCACCCACATGTAAGATTAATATCCTGTACAATTCGAACCTCTCACTCCAGTCATCAAGACTTTTCTCGAGCTGCATCAGCTCTTTTGACTGTACTTCCCTGGACAATCAGGTTAATCTCCAACTTCCTTAGCTTTAAACTCGCCTTAAAAATGCATCTTTTTAGGCAGACATCATGTTTCCTAAACTGATTCTTCCCCATTTAACAAAAGATACATCAAATATTATACCCCAACCACCCTTTTCCCCCAGGCGAAAGAGAAAATCTTTGTTAGCTAGCAATGCACTACCTTTAGAGAGGGGAATCCTTCACAGGTGCTTGTAGAGGTTTCAGAACATACAGACAGAATATGTTTGGCCCTGCATAGTATGAGTGGCTTCCCACTCTAGGATAGGTCATCAACATGTAAATTCTGGAGAATCCCTTTAAATAGGTTAACAGAGAGCTGGAATGGGAATGAATTAGATGAATCAGCTGAAAAGAGTAGAAACAAGAATACAGCCTTTATCTATCAATGAAACCAACATCCCCTTTTCTTAAATATCAGATAAGGCCATATCTGTCACAGAAGTTTATTTTGTCAAGGTCAGGATGGCAAATCTAATTGTACACCTGCCAACAGTGGACCTTTTGCTTGCAAGAGGATGGACATATTGATACTACAATGCTCATTAGGTTAGAGCTCCTTCATCTTTTTTTGTGAAAATAACTGATCATGTTGCATTGGTTGACATATCCTATTTATTTCTATGGTACAAACATCTGCCAAAGTGAATGAGTTTGCAGTAATCAATATGTATACTACAAAATAACAATAGCGCTGACACGTCCTTACAAAGATTGAATGATAGATTGCTTTATTCATTCATTCTAAGGGTTCATTATGTGAAAAAAGCATATCCGCGCTGATGACTCTTTTTTTCTTCATGTACAGCAGTGATTCTAATGGAAAGGTTTATCATATACAACACATTCTGTTATTTTACCTTCATATGAATGGGAGATTAATGTAGGAATACAGAAATACACTGTAGCAGTAATAACAAAAGTAACACATACAGTATTTATGTAGGGTTGGCTTAAAGGGAACGTGTCATGTTAAACATGGTGTATGAGATGCAGGCAGCGGGTTATGGAGCAGGAGGAGCGGAGAAGATTGATATATAGTTTATGAGAAAAGTTTCAGTAAAACTTGTATTTCATTCATTTCAATTCCTGCTGATTCTCAGCTTTGAAGCCAGGAGGAGGTCCTATCAGTGTGTAGCGGTCAGGTGAGGAAGGGACCACAAGGCAGGATTCAAATACAGTACAGAAGATGAGGAAGCTGAAACAAATGACGGTTTTATTGAACAAGATATAACGGCCGGCAAATGAGATTAACAGTATTGTGCCGATACGCCAGGGGCGCAATCGACAAACGGCAAAAACTGAATTAACAAGTTTACACAGAATTACAGGCAGGATACTTGAAACGGGATATAATAAATGCGTTCCTACTAGCAAACACATAAAAGTCTAGGCTACACTCCGCTAGTATAATCCTGTCTTCCCCCCGCTAGCCAGGGCATGTTTCTGTAACGCTCTGACTAAAGCTGCCTGCTCTATGCCCTACCGCAGATAGGCACCGGTGCCAAACTCACAGTTCTGGAAATATCTGTGGTGTAGTCTTTTCCCACGAGGTGGATGCTTGTCTTGTCCGGTGTGTGAGGTCAGATGTCCTCTGGCTGCTGATGCCGACGCTTGCCGGTCCAACGCGTGGCCTTTACCTCGCTCTCTCAGGGATGCAGCTGCAAAACTTCACTTTAGAGTTCCCTGTAACTCTGTGTCAGGAACAGTCAGTGTTCAGAGTATAATCAGCCAGGCTCCGTGTCTCCTCACCAGTCTCTGCTTGCCCTTCTCACATGGCAAACAGACCCTCTCTCCTTCTCAGGGCACGCACTCTCCCCCAGGAACTTCCTCTCTAAACTAACAAAACTTCAGCTGCTTTACAAAGACACAGCGACATCTGGTGGCTGTTAGTAGTCATCGCAGTCCATGAAACCTTATTATTGCAAATGTCTGTGCAATGAAAAGTATTCTAGGGGCTGACCCCCACAAGTGTTCTTGAGGGAAGGCTGTCAGTCACAGATAGGACCGTCTCCTGGAATTCAAATCCCAAGAATGAGCAAGAGTTTAAATGAATGAAATATAAGTTTTAATAAAACCTTTGCCCATAACACTATATATCAATCTGCTCAGCTCCTCCTGCTCTATGACAGGCTGCATGCAGATTAATTCACATTTTCATGGTGACAGGCTCCCTTTATGAAACATTTTTTCTATTCTTTCTAAAACTATTATTTACATTTTCTTTCCAGAAATTTTTACCAAAAAATCAAGGACCATGACCTTCTGGACAAAAGGAAAACTGTGACAGCGTTAAAAGCAGGAGAAGACCGAGCAATACTCCTGGGGCTGACAATGATGGTCTGTTCCATTATGATGTATTTTCTCCTAGGAATAACACTACTTCGATCATACATGCAGAGGTAATTTGGTGTCTGTCACCTCCAATGTGAATATATATGACCTTATTGCCTTTATTGGGTTCATTTCTTTATCCCTTAGTATCTTTGCAATCTGCTTGGAAAATAAAATGTGCAATATAAAGTTTAATGCTAAATGCATAGAGGCCTGAATTGGAAGCTTTGCATTCCAAACACATATCAGTTCTCCAGCTTTGGAGCTAGATACAGAAAGAAACTAAAATGACACCAGATGTCTATGTGAAATAAAAGTGCATTGGTTTTAACAGTGGGTGGAATTCTTCAAAGGAAAAATAAAGCAGAGAGAGAGTCACATGGATCACGTTTATCACAGAATACAGAGTTTCATTGGCTCAGAATATAAAATAATCTCATCAGCAAATGGTAGAACTCTCTAACAGAGGAAAGGTTATGGATGTATAGTGAAATATAACTATGTACAATTTACAAACATGCAGTCATATATATATTCTCGGATTTGCAGTTTGTGTCTGGCCAATTCTCCGCTTGTCTGTTGGAAACAGCCTGCTGGAGTTTGACAGCGGGGGTGTGAAACTAGCCTTAGGCCTCATGCACACGACCGTATGTATTTTGCGGTCCGCCAAATACGGACATACGGAAACGGAATGCACACGGAGTAACTTCTGTTTTTTCTGCGGACCCATTAAAATGAATGATTCTGCATATGGTCTGCAAAAAAAAAAGGAACGGACACGGAAAGAAAATAGGTTTGTGTGCATGAGCCCTTACACTGCACAAGACTAGTTGACTTGTACTTAACCACTTCCAGACCAGGCCACTTGCCCCCTTCCTGACCAGACCTAATTTAGCTAATCTGACATGTGTCACTTTATGTGGCAATAACTTTGGAACGCTTTTACTTATCCAAGCCATTCTGAGATAGTTTTCTCGTGACACATTGTACTTCATGTTAATGGTAAATTTGAGTCAATATGGTTTACCTTTATTTATTAAAAAAAATCCTAAAGCTTGAATCTCTCTGCTTTTAAGACAGATAGTGATACCTAGTAAAATATTCATTAAATAATATTCCCCATATGTCTACTTTATGTTGGCATAATATTGGTAATGTAATTTTATTCTTTTAGGAAGTTAGAAGGTTTAGAATTTTAGAAGCAAGTTTTAAAATTTTTAAGAAAAGTCAGCTTTATAAGAACCAGTTCAGTTCTGAAGTCACTTTGTGGGGCTTACATAATATAACACACCCATAAATGACCCAATTTCAGAACCGACACCCTCAAACTATTCAAAACTGGGTTTAGAAATGTTAACTGTTATTCCACAGGAATTAAAGCAAAATAGAGGTAAAATTTCAAAATTTCACTTTTTTTTCAGATTTTCCATTTTAATAAATTTTTGGTGGAACACATCAAGGGTTAACAACAAATCAAACCTCAATATTTATTACCTTGATTCTGCAGTTTACAAAAACACCCCATATGTGGTCATATACCGCTGTATGGGCACATGGCAGGGCTCAGAAGGCAAGGAGCGCCGTGTGGTTTTTGGAGGGCAGATTTTTGCTGGAATGGTCTTTGGGCACCATGTTGCATTTGAAGAGACCCTGAGGTATCCCCACAGTGAAAACCCCCAAAAAGGGACCACATTTTGCAAAGTATGCCACCCAAGGAATTTTTAAGGGGTGTAGCGAGCACTTCACTCAACAGGTATTTCATAGAATTTTTAATACTTAGGTGTGAAAATAAAAAATTGCATTTTTAGTTTTTTACAAGAAAATAGTGCTTTAGGCCCAAACTTTCTTTTGCACAAAAGATAACAGGAGAATATCCCCCCACATTATCCCTCCACAAATTGCTACCCACTTTCTCCTGAACATTGTTTTTTGGGAGGTGAGCTAACAAAAAAAAAATGTTTTGGCGCAATGTTTTTTTTTATTTTTATGGCGTTCATCTGATGGGGTAGAACTGTGATAATATTTTAAAGCCGCTCATTGCAGACTCTGTGATGCCAAATATGTCTATTTTTTTTCTTCTATTTAAAAAAAAAAATTCATGACGGATTTTCTTTTTTATGTGAACATTTTTTTTTTTCAAAACACTTTATTTTTTTTAATTATATTTTACACTTTGTGTCCCCCATAAGGTCATACAAGACCTCTGGGGGACATTTAACTTCGCTTTCTGATCTGTATACACAGCGCTCCTGGAGCGCTGTGTATACAATGTTCTAAATGTAGGGACACCCAGGAACGGTCCCTGCCTTCTCTCTGGGGTCACTGACAGCGGGCCCCCAGCACAGCAGCTGCAAAATTAGCGTGCTGCTGCAATCTCTAAATAGACGTTCCAAAATGTCCATTCAGAGATAAACCCGACCGCCCAGGACATTTATGGCCAATGGGGGGTCGGGAAGTGGTTAAGCATGCAGGAATGAGGTTGCACACTTTCTCTGGTATGATTCAACCCCAGGGCAGACCATTATTACACACTATTCTCTGCACCTTTTTTGAACAGGTTGTCATACTCACAGTTTAAGTTTTCCACCATGTTCTTGGCAGGATATGGACCAGTGTAAATATCCAGATTTCTGCCTTTTGTAAACTTGTCCAGGGTCTGAAGCCTTTCCACAAATGAACAATGTGGCTGTAGAGTCTACAAGCTTCTCGTAATGCAATTCACCTCTACAGAACTTCTACTCTGCATCTTTCTCTCTTTCTTTCTTCTGGCCTGCTTTTTCAGTAAAGTTATTTTCTGGACTAGCCTTGGCTGATGCCTAACTAGAATGTTTTTACTCCTCCTCTCTACATAGAGAAGATGACCCCAGCCCTATCTATTGGTGACTGTGAATATGGCCCATTAACAACGTGTAGATAAATATGTACCATGCAAAAAATATATATTTTATCCTCTCTTTGCTGTGTACCCCTTCTGGGACGCTGCACACTGCCAGTACAAGCTAGATGATGCACAGGTAAACACTGAAGAGCATGTAGCACCCCCCCCCCCCCCCCCATAAACATGCTAAGCACACTTGTTTATTCAATAGGGCAAAGGGTGGCAAGCCACTACCAGACACTTCTGACAGCAAGTTATTTCCTGGCAGAAAAAAGGAACCATTATATTGCCATAAAAAAGCATGCTGTGTTATTATATATACTTTTCTGACCACAAAAACACTACAAACTGGTATACAGCCTCTGATAAATTTCCCCCAATACGTGAAAAAACGATCACATTTTACTGTGGATTTCTTAATGCAGAGTTTACTGCCAAATGTCACCTCCTACTTTGCAATAGGTGAAATCTGCTGCAAATACAGAACAAAGATATTATAACAAGGCATATTAGAAAAAAAATATTCTGCCCATTTAGATTCATTGTAATTTTTTACAGACTTTCACTGTGGAATCCGCTGGAGTGGCACAAGTCTTTCCTTTATACCATTTAGGATACAGTTGCTAGCTGCAGTACTGGTAGCGCAGATATGTTGTGATTTTAAATCCAGTACAATATTAATATGTTGCATGATATCTTCCTAGTTACAATGTATTTACATTTATAATTAACACATTCAGAAATTATAGAATAACTTTCAAATATCAGCTGCAAATGTATTCTGATCAACTCAGGGCTGTTATAATCTATGCACAGATCATGTTTTATTAATAACCATACTGACTCATAGCTTCAGCACCTCGCTAATTCCACTGCTCGATGTTCAGTCAAGGTTATCTCCAAGAAATGGTTCAAATCTGTACAAATTCAGCCTGGGTCAACTCACTGAAATACCACATTACCGAATTTCCACCCTATAAGACGCACTGGCCCATAAGACGCACCTAGGTTTTAAAGGAGGACAAAAAGAAAAAAATATTTTTTACTACACCTCAGGTCAGACAACCAATCAGACCCCCAATGTTAATAAGTCCCCAATAAGACCCCCAATCAGACGTCAGCTCAGACCCCAATGTAAATGACCCCCAATCAGACATCAGCCCCCATATCAGCCCCTATGCCTCTCATCACCCCCATATCAGCCCTTATGCCTTTCATCAGCCCCATTATCAGCCATTATGCCTCTCATCACCCCCATTATCATCCATGATGCCTCTCATCACCCCATTATCATCCATGATGCCTCTTATCCCCCCCATTATCATCCATTATGCCTCTCATCATCCCCATTATCATCCATTATGCCTCTCATCATCCATTATGCCTCTCTTCATCCCCATTATCATCCATGATGCCTCTCATCACCCCCATTATCATCCATGATGCCTCTCATCACCCCCATTATCATTCATTATGCCTCTCATCATCCCCATTATCATTCATTATGCCTCTCATCACCCCCATTATCATCCATTATGCCTCTCATCACCCCCGTGGCCTCAGATCAGCCCCAAGTTTTACAAACACTTACCTCTCCTGCTCACGGACGCAGCCGCTCCTCACCGCCCGCAATCTTCTTCCTGCTGTCGGCTGTGCTGTCAACTGGCGCACACAGCGTGAGGTCACAGAGCGCCCTCAGGCTGTGCACAGCCACTGCACAGCCAACAGCCGAGGCCCTGGAAGCGGTGAGTACAGAGCCTTCACTGCTTCCTGGTCCTCCGGTACTAATGAGAGCTTCCATAATTGAAGCACTCATTAGTATTCACCCCATAAGACACAGGGGCATTTTCCCCCCACTTTTGGGGGTGAAAAATGGATCTTATGGGGCGAAAAATACGGTATTTGTATAACAAATACATGATCAGAATTAGGTCAAATTCATACTTCATGTGCCCTGGAAGGAGAGTGACCCTCCTTAAAATGTGTACAGAGCCATAATACGGGTTCATATGAATTTGAACCCTACTGCACACTTTCTAGAACAATGTCCTGTTACAATCCAGTGAAACCAAGGCAATTTTATATACGGCCTTATACACAAAGCTGTGTGCATGGAGCCTGCTAGGTGGCACATGGAGTCCCTCATTTTCTATATTGTCTGCCCCCTTTGTGCCATCGAAGTACTTCCGTAGTGTCATCAAGATGCAAATCTTCTAAAGGAGAATACCTCTATAATACAGACATCCATGACATTTATGTATTTGTCTCTGAGAAAAGGCTTTTGCAAGCATCGGCATGAACGCAGAATGACTCATACATTTTTATTGGATCTATATTACAGCTCAATAATCTGCAATATGGCTGTGTGCACAAGCCAGACAGACACATTTAAAATACTAACTTGCCGTATTTTTCAGGATTCCATAAGAAGTTAATTCAATGACTGTCATTCATACGTTCAATGACTTTGTGGCCATGAACGGTTAAGAGATTGACCCTCCTATTCAGCAGATATCTAACTTTGCTGTTGTCTGGCAATTGGAAAAGGACTTGACTAATAGCTGTTATCTAGCAATCAGCCACGTAAATTGAAGTAATTACTAATGCCAGACACCAAGGCAGGCATACTTTTGTTTGATTAATTTCCCCCAAGAAACTTTAATGTCGTATAAAGTTGTTTTATAACAGCACAATATTCATTATGATTTGAGCTACTTTATTCAGGGCATGTTCAGAAGATCACTTCAATCCTATTAGTACTGTGTTTAAGAAGATTAATCATTTTCAACAGAGATTTTAGGTGCAAATATGACCACTTTATTAGAGTTTGTCTTCTATAACATGGAAGCAGTTTAATTAAGCTGCTCCTATTTAACCAGCATTATAGAATCAAAAAAGACACCCTTACTAACGCATTGGTAAAATAGTTGTATCCTGTCTCTTATTGACCTCAACTTATGTGTGTCAAGTAAGCGGTGAGAATAGTAGAGTACTAGAAGCAATGGGAAATAATTAGAGAGTTTGTAGGGAAGTGAGACCAAAGCCTGTTGGCATCAGTAGAGACTTTGAGACTGCCAAGCCTCTTACATCTGAAGAGACTGTTTTAACCATTTAACCTGTTGCCTCTAAAAAGACTGTTGTAACCATCAAGTCTGTTGCCTCTAAAGAAGCTGTTGTAACAATTAAGCCAGTAGTTTCTTGGAAGAGTCTTGTAGCTGCCAATACTGTTGTTCTAAATATATTGTTACTTTTTACAATTGTGTCTGAATTCTTCCTTCATGATTGAGTTGGAAGCCCACTTATACCACTCATTGGTCAATATGTCCCCTGACTCAGCATAGCATTGTGGACTGAATGACATTGAACTCCTTTACTTCTGGACACATGTCAATAATTTGCAATGCAGTTTTTCAACATATGCAATGCATTTTCCGTACATTACAGGTGGTTTTACACTTCAGCATAATAAAGTGCATATACCTGGGACAGTGTGTCACGATAAGCACAGCACTTGCATTTTTCAAGTAGGCATAAAACAGTTCAACATGCAGTGTGTCCTAGGTATTGCTTTTTTTTCCAATTATGTTTTCATGGACTTCTTTATAGGAAAAAAATAAATAAATCAAATATATGATCTTTTGCCATACTGTTTTATGGTGCAGTAACAAAGGCCGATCTCAAAGTTCTTTTTACATGGGTCAATATACATTGTTGGCAGCAACAAAAAACATACAATACTTACATACAAAAATTCCAATTAAAGGCAACCAAATAATGTTAAAAACACATAAAATGCATAGTGTTTTATAAGACCAAAAAAGCCACAAAAAGTTTATGCCTTGGAAGCCATATGTTACAATGATCAGATTTGTTGCCCTCATGAGCAAAGAGATCCAATAACAGCAGCTGTTCTGCTCTGTTCACTTGCATGATTATGATATGTATGGTGAATGGTTGACTATGTTAAATATAGCTGGGCTGAATCCAAGCCACTTCTTATTACCAGTTCTCTGCTATGGCTAACAGAGTGGGGAAGCAAGTAGGGAGCCATCACTATGATGTCCATATGCTCAAATAGGAGATATGGAAAGGGGTTGTCATGATGAAACAAACCCTTTAAAGGGTTTCTTTTTTTAAATTCTCACCGCTGCTTTGTTTCAACTACTTGCTTCTCTTCAGTGGTCTTCTGTTCCCATTCTGTTAACTTCCTGCATGGGCAGGATCTTGTAAAGCGCTGCAGTCAAAGACTGGCCAGCTGCACTGCTGCATCACATGCAGCTTGGGGACAAGTCCCCGCTAAGGCCAGTCATTGACTACAATGCTGCATTCGACACCATCAATGCAAAAAGTTGAAAAGCCTGGACAACACCTTTAAGTTCTTTGTTAAAACTACATTTTCTCTAACTATATGGACTTGTTCAGATTTGGTGACAGTGTCATGGCACAAATACCAGTCTGCAAAGTGCTCAGCTCAAGTTAAATATTTGCATATTTGCAGAGGTTTTTTGCAGCAGTTGAGCTTCTTGTATGGCAAATCACATTTTGTAGTTTTAAAATCAATGATCATGCATTTTATAGACAGTTGACTTGACTTGTGGGTGCTGAATAGTGATGAGCGGCAGGGGTCATATTCGAATTTGCGGTATTTCACAAATATTTTGTAGAATATTTGTTGAATATTCGCGAATTTGAATATTCGTTATATTATTGAAAAAAATTTACTAGGAAAATCGGCAAGGTAATGATCGTGTAATATGCGAATATTACGTGATCAATACAGGCGTGGGTCAAAAATGAATATATAGCACTATAGAATTTAGTGCTATATATTTGTTTTTTTAAATATTCGTCATTTTTTTTCATCTGAAGTCATGATTCCTCCCTGCTTAAGTTACTTAAGCAGGGAGGAATCATGACTTCAGATGGAAAAAAATTACGAATATTCTAAAAAACAAATATATAGAGCAATATAGCTAATATAGTGCTATATTAGTTTTTCAGAATATTCGTAATATTCTAAAATAAGAATACATAGCAATATAGCGAATATTCTAAAAAAAAATAATATAGAGCAATTTAGCTAATATAGTGCTCTAATCTTTTTTTTTACAACTATTAAACAAAAAAGATTATAGCACTATATTAGCTAAATTGCTCTACATTTCTTTTTTCGAATATTCGCTATATTGCTATACCGTATATTCTTGTTTTAGAATATTATGAATAATCTAAAAAACAAATATATAGCACTAGATCTAACTGAGATCGTGAAAACTCAGATTCAATGGTATATTCTAACCCCCAGGCGTTCCCATGGTGACAGGGACGCATGTCAGGGAGGAGTATGCCGATATGGAACAACCGTACAGATTGAAAAAAAATAAAGAATATTCTAAAAAACGAATATATTCAATATAGTGCTATATATTAGTTTTTTTAAAATATTCTTCATTTTTCCCATCTAAAGTCATGATTCCTCCCTGCTTAAGTTGCTTGTGGGCCAATGACTCATTGGCCCACAAGCAAGAAGCAGGAAGAAATTATGTTTTCAGATGTAAATAAATGATGAATATTCGATATAGCGAATATATAGCACTATATTCAAAATATTTGCAAATTCTACAAGTTGCGATATTCGTGATAAATATTCGCAATTCGAATATTCGTGCTCAATACTAGTGCTGAAGTTTATAGAACAAAATGGATAAAAACACAAGGAATAGGGTATTTGAAAAGAATCCAACAATCATGTCAGCTTGCAGTGAGAGCACGGGTAATAGATTGTCAAATATCACACATTCCCATGTAAAATGTGAATGCTACTGTATATCTAGGAATTTAAACCTATTGCACACTTGCACATACGGTTAGGTTCATATATATTTGGACAATGACACAAATTTTGTTTTTATTACCTGTTTATTAAAACATATTCAAGTTAGAGTTATATAGTGGACATGGACATAAAGTCCAGACTTTTAGCTTTCATTTGAGGGTATCCACATTAATATTGGATGAAGGGTTTAGGTGTTTCAGCTCCTTTACATGTGACAACCTGTTTTTGTCATGGTCTTACCTTCTTGCTGTTCTCCTTCGTTTGACATGTGCTGGCGGCCATCTTGGTTTCTGGGTTTCTTGTAGCCTTCCACCCTGCGGCTCCTCCTTCCCACTGGGAGGAGCTGGATGCCTAGCTCATATATATAGGAGGTCTGTGGCTTCAGTTCCTTGCTTGGTCCTCCTGTGTTCACATGCTTCTAAGACTGCTGCTGCTTCTGGTTCCTGATCCTGGTTTCGTCTGACTACCCTGCTGGTTCCTGATCCTGGCTTCGTCTGACTACCCTGCTGGTTCCTGATCCTGGCTTCGTCTGACTACCCTTCTGGTTCCTGATCCTGGTTTCGTCTGACTACCCTGCTGGTTCCTGATCCTGGCTTCGTCTGACTACCCTGCTGGTTCCTGATCCTGGCTTCGTCTGACTACCCTTCTGGTTCCTGATCTCTGGCCTCTCAAAGACTCTGCTTCGGTTTCACCATTCGTTTGGACTTTTGCTTTACAGCTTTATTTTCAATAAAGCCTTCTTATTTTCACTTATCTCTTGTTGTACGTCTGGTTCATGGTTCCGTGACATTAGGACCAAGCCATGAGTTCTGACGGTACAGGGCCATCCTCGCTACCCATGCTGGTTGCCAGACTTGATCAGCAGGATCACCTGTTGGGTCGGTTCGCTGTGGCGTTGCAAACCCTGCTTGAACGCACGGCTCATTTCGCTCCCGTTGCCGATAGGTCGGTTGTCGCTCCTACTGCCGCTCCGGTTGTTGCGCCAGAGTCTACCCCGACACCTGTTGTTGCGCCTGCGGTGTTTCGGGGTATGACCGGTTCTGCCCCTCTTCCACAGCGCTTTGGGGGAGAGCCAACTCAGTGCCGAGGTTTCCTTAACCAGGTGGGCATTTATTTCGAGTTGCTGCCACATGCCTTTCCTACTGAGAGATCAAAGGTGGGCTTCTTGATCTCGCTGCTCTCGGACAAGGCCTTGGCCTGGGCCAGCCCTTTATGGGAGAACAACAATCCGGTGGTTGCCGAGTTTTCCGGTTTTGTTGCTTCTCTTCGGAAGGTATTCGATGTGCCGGCTCGTGCTGCCTCTGCTGCGAAGCTCCTTATGTCCATCAGACAGGGTTCACGATCCGTAGCTGAATACGCCATTGAGTTTCGTACCCTGGCAGCAGAGGTGGGCTGGAATAATGAGGCTCTGGTCGCTGCTTTCTCTCATGGTCTCTCGGATGCCTTGAAGGATGAGGTTGCAGCTAAGGACCTACCAGTGGAGCTCGAGTCTCTTATTTCTTTCCTGATTTTGATTGACACCAGACTCAGGGAGAGACCTTCCTTTAAGGAGAGCCTGCGGAGGTCTTCTAACAGATTGGCGCCTACGTTTGCTGTCCCACCCGTGCCTCCCTCTCCTCCCACGCCTCCTGGGGATGACTTGTCTGGGGGTGAACCCATGCAGCTGGGGTTTGCTCGCCTGTCCGAGGGGGAGAGGGTACTCCGGAGACGCGAGGGCCGATGCATGTACTGTGGTCTCGGTGGGCATTTTCGGTTGACATGTCCGAACCGTCCGGGAAACGCTCGTACCTGAGATCCTGTCGGGGGCAGATCTTGGGTGGAGTCTCCTCGTCCCCGGTTTCCCGTGTTGACAAACCACTGATCACTGTTGTCCTCTCCTGGGTCGGGGGCTCGGTGACGACCCAGGCGTTGGTGGACTCTGGTGCTGGTGGTTTGTTCATTGATAGTGTGTTCGCTGCCGCCAATTCCATTCCTCTGCTTCCTTGTGGGTTTTACTCCCGGAAACTGTCTTCCGCGGAGTGCAACTATCAGATTGGTGACAGGGAGTTATTGGCCATCGTGCAGGCCCTTAAAGAATGGAGGCACTTGCTCGAGGGTTCGGTGGTTCCGGTTCTCATCCTGACGGACCATAAGAATCTGACCTACCTTTCTGAGGCCAAGAGATTGACACCACGTCAGGCCAGATGGGCTCTGTTCTTGTCACGTTTTAATTACGTGGTCTCCTACCTACCCGGTTCCAAGAACATCAGGGCGGATGCCCTATCACGGCAGTACTCCGAGCTGTCCAGGGAGGAGTCGATTCCGACTTCGGTCATACCTCCGAATCAGATCCTGGCCGCCATTCGCACCAGCCTGACCTCTCCCCTGGGTGAGCAGATTTTGGCGGCTCAATCTGGTGCTCCCTCTGGGAGACCCAACGGCAGATGTTTTGTGCCTGAGGAGTTGCGCACTCGGTTGTTGCGAACCTACCATAACTCCAAGACCGCGGGGCATCCTGGAAAGAATCAGCTGTCCTGGGCTGTTTCACGTCTGTTCTGGTGGCCTTCCCTACGTTCCGACATCGCCGCATATGTAGCGGCATGCTCCGTTTGTGCCCAGAGTAAGTCCCCTCGGCACCTTCCGTTGGGCCTTCTGCAACCCATAGCCACCGGGGAGCGCCCATGGTCACACCTGGGGATGGATTTCATTGTGGACCTCCCTGCATCCCGAGGCCATACGGTCATTCTCATGATTGTGGATCGGTTTTCCAAAATGTGCCACTGTGTTCCTCTCAAGAAGTTACCCTCTGCACAAGAGTTGGCCACGATTTTTGCCAGGGAGGTCTTCCGGTTGCACGGTTTGCCCAAGGAGATTGTGTCGGATCGGGGGAGTCAGTTTGTGTCCAGGTTCTGGCGAGCCTTTTGCTCCCAGTTGGGGATTCATCTCTCCTTCTCCTCGGCCTACCACCCTCAGTCCAATGGGGCCGCAGAACGATCCAATCAGGCCTTGGAGCAATTCCTTCGTTGCTATGTCTCCGATCACCAAGACAATTGGGTTGACCTTCTGCCTTGGGCTGAGTTTGCCAGGAACACGGCGGTGAACTCTTCCTCTGGGACGTCTCCCTTCATGGCCAATTATGGGTTCCAACCTGCCGTGTTACCGGAGGTATTCTCTCCCCAGGATATTCCGGCGGTGGAGGATCACCTTTCCGTCCTACGTGCTTCTTGGGTACAGATCCAGAAGTCCCTTGAGGCCTCTGCGCAGCGCCAGAGACTCCAGGCTGATCGCAGACGAGCGCCTGCTCCTTCCTACCAGGTCGGAGACCGTGTATGGTTGTCCACCTGCAACCTCAACCTTCGAGTGCCCACTCCCAAGCTGGCGCCTCGCTTTGTTGGTCCCTTCCGAGTGCTTCGCAGGGTAAACCCGGTAGCCTATGCCCTTGCGCTTCCTCCTGGCATGCGGATCTCTAACGTGTTTCATGTCTCCCTGTTGAAGCCACTGGTGTGTAATCGTTTCACTTCCTCGGTTCCTCGGCCTCGTCCGGTCCGAGTGGGCAATCATGAGGAGTATGAGGTGAGCAATATCCTGGACTCACGCCTGGTCCGCGGTCGGGTGCAGGTTTTGGTCCATTGGCGTGGTTATGGTCCAGAGGAGCGTTCCTGGGTTCCCTCCGCAGATGTCCATGCTCCTGCCTTGCTCCGAGCCTTCCACGCACGCTTCCCTCAGAAACCGTTTTTTGCTCCGCGGAGGAGGGGCCCTTGAGGGGGAGGTACTGTCATGGTCTTACCTTCTTGCTGTTCTCCTTCGTTTGACATGTGCTGCCGGCCATCTTGGTTTCTGGGTTTCTTGTAGCCTTCCACCCTGCGGCTCCTCCTTCCCACTGGGAGGAGCTGGATGCCTAGCTCATATATATAGGAGGTCTGTGGCTTCAGTTCCTTGCTTGGTCCTCCTGTGTTCACATGCTTCTAAGACTGCTGCTGCTTCTGGTTCCTGATCCTGGTTTCGTCTGACTACCCTGCTGGTTCCTGATCCTGGCTTCGTCTGACTACCCTGCTGGTTCCTGATCCTGGCTTCGTCTGACTACCCTTCTGGTTCCTGATCCTGGTTTCGTCTGACTACCCTGCTGGTTCCTGATCCTGGCTTCGTCTGACTACCCTGCTGGTTCCTGATCCTGGCTTCGTCTGACTACCCTTCTGGTTCCTGATCTCTGGCCTCTCAAAGACTCTGCTTCGGTTTCACCATTCGTTTGGACTTTTGCTTTACAGCTTTATTTTCAATAAAGCCTTCTTATTTTCACTTATCTCTTGTTGTACGTCTGGTTCATGGTTCCGTGACAGTTTTTAAAGGGACCAAAAGTAATTTGACGATTAACTTAAAGGCTGTTTCATGGGCAGGTGTGGGCAATTCCTTCATTATTTCATTCTCAATTAAGCACATAAAAGGCCTGGAGTTGATTTGAGGTGTGGTGCTTGCATTTTTAAGATTTTTCTGAGAAGTTAACATGCAGCCAAAGGAGCTCTCCATGCAGGTGAAACAAGCCATGCTTCAACTGCGAAAACAGAAAAATCCCATCCGAGAAATTGCTACACTATTAGAAGTGGCAAAATCTACAGTTTGGTACATCCTGAGAAAGAAAGAAAGCACTGGTGACCTCAACAATGCAAAAAGACCTGGATGCCCATGAAAGACAACAGTGGTGGATGATCTCCATGGTGAAAAGAAACCCCTTCACAACAGCCAACCAAGTGAACAACACTCTCCAGCATATAGGTGTATCAATATCTAAATCTACCATAAAGAGAAGACTGCATGAAAGTAAATACAGAGGGTTCATTGCACGGTGCAAGCCACTCATAAGCCTCAAGAATAAGAAGGCTAGATTGGACTTCGCTAAAAAAAAAAAAACATCTTAAAAAACCAGCACAGTTCTGGAAGAACATTCTTTGGACAGATAAAACCAAGATCAATCTCTACCAGAATGATGGAAATAAAAAAGTATGGTGAAGGCATGGTACAGCTCATGATCCAAAGCATACCACATCATCTGTAAAACACAGTGGAGGCAATGTGATTGCTTGGGCATGCATGGCTGCCATTGGCATTGGGTCCCTAGTGATTAATGATGATGTGACACAGGACAGAAGCAGCCGATGAATTCTGGGGTTTTCAGAGACATACTGTGTGCTCAAATCCAGCCAAACTTATTGGTCGGCATTTCATAATACAGATGGACAATGACCCAAAACATAAAGCCAAAGCAACTCAGGAGTTTATTAAAACAAAAAAGTGGAATATTCTTGAATGGCCAAGTCAGTCACCTGATCTGAACCCAATAGAGCATGCATTTCACTTGTTAAAGACTAAGCCTCAGACAGAAAGGCCCACAAACAAACAGCAAATGAAAACTACTGCAGTAAAGGCCTGGCAGAGCATTAAAAAGGACGGAACACAGCGTCTGGTGATGTCCATGAGTTTAAGACTTCAGGCAGTCATTGCCAACAAAGGGTTTTCAACCAAGTATTAGAAATTAACATTTTATTTACAATTATTTAATTTGCCCAATTTCTTTTGAGCCCCTGAAATGAAGGGATATTGAGTTTAAAAAATGCTTTAGTTCCTCACATTTTTATGCAGTCATTTTGTTCAACCCACTGAATTAAAGCTGAAAGTCTGAACTTCAACTGCATCAGAATTGTCTTGTCCAAAATCCATTGGGGTAAAGTACAGAACAAAAATTAGAAAAATGTTGTCTCTGTCCAAATATATATGGACCTAACTGTAGATACAGTTTTTGCATGAGGTTTTTATTAGCCAAAAGTAGGAATGGAAAACTGCAAAAAACTGTGAATTGTCAACTTAGCCTTATAGTCCAATCATAGCAAGAAAACAAAAATCCCTGTATACATTCGGTTTTATCCCTTAATGCAAATAGAAGCACTATTACATTCTAATGGTAAACATTAACCTCAATAGGTTATTTTTCTATGTAGAAAAGCTGTGTTGTGTGATTATGTAGGAGCTCAGCTGCGATTGGCTGCTGGTTAGCACAAAAAGACTGCTGGTGAAGGACTTGTATAGGCCCTCAATGTGGATTCTAAATGTTTGTAGGATATTTTATGTAATCATCCAAGGCTATGTGGATACATTTTCTGTACTAGATGTCACATTGAATAAGGTGCAATGTGATAAACCTTCACTATGTGCCATCTTTCTTTACCTGCTTTGGCTACTATTATTATATTTTGATCTCATTAATGATCATTTTTGTGGTGGGTGTTATTTTATACATGAATGATTAGTCTTATCATAGACCACTAGGTGGTCTTCCTGTACGCAGTGGTTTTAAAGATGTAAAGGTTCCAATAAAGTAAATGATTGTTTATATCAGAATCAATTTTATTTTGGCCAAATAAGTTTGCACTTACAAGGTATTTGACTTGGCAGTTGCTTGACAGACACAAACAAAACAGTACAAGGACAAACAGTATGGATAGTGCAGGACAAGGACAGTAAGTTTTAGTGGCAATAAACAGGGAGAAGTGTTCGTTTTCAGTTCTATGCTGTAATGCTTTCAAGTCATAGCAGCTTTAGGGTGGTTCTGCATTAAGCAAGGCAACTGCCTGAGGGAAAAAGCTGTTCCTATGCCTAGAAGTTTTAGTAGCCACTGAACGGTATCTCACTCCTGAAGGCATAGGCTGGAAGATGGAGTGAGCAGGGTGAGAGGGGTCTGAGGCAATCCTAGCCGTTCTGTTTCTACACCTGCTAGCGTGAAGATCCTGCAGGGAAGGTAAGCTACAGCCAATTAGCCTTTCCGCTGTTCGGATGATGCGCTGCAGTCTCACCTTTTCTAATACTGAGCAGGAACCGAAACATACAGTCATAGATGATGTCATGATGGATTCGATGATCGCGGTGTAGAACTGCACCATTAATTTATGTGGTAGGCCAAACTATTTCAGCTGCCGTAGGTGGTACATCCTCTGTTGTGCTTTCTTGATGATAGTGACAGTATTGTTCCATTTTAGTTTGTTGGAAATGGTGGTCCCAGGAAACTTGAATGACTCTACTCGGGTTAGTGTAAATCCATTTATGATTAGGGGGATGTGCTGGGGGGGGGGGGGGGGGGGCGGGGAGATCTCCTAAAGTCTATTATCATCTCCATGGTCTTAAAAGCATTAAGTTCCAAGTTTTTGTAGCTGCACCAGGAGGAAAGCTGTCCCACTACATGCCTATATGCAGAGACCAACTACTGCCGTGTCATCAACAAACTTCAGAACCTTAACAAATGGGTCTGTGGAGATGCAGTCATTGGTTTACAGTGAGTAGAGCAGTGGGGAGAGCACACAGCCCTGGGGAGCTCCCATACTGACTGTCAAAGAGCTTGAGTTGTGTTTCCCAAGTCTAACCTGCTGTCTCCTGTCGGTTAAGAAATTGGTTACCCATTTGCAGATGTATTCCGGTATGCGTAGGTGGGAGAGTTTGCTGTGTAGCAGCAATAGTATTATGGTATTAAATGCAGAGCTGAAATCCACAAATAAAATTCTGGCATAGGTTCCTGGGGAGTCTAGATGTTTTAGTACATAATGCATACACATGTTTACAGCATCATCTGCACATCTATTAGACCTGTAGGCAAATTGCAGAGAGTCCAGCAGGGGATCTGTGATGGATTTCAGATAATCCATTATCAGTTTTTCAAATGCTTTCATGACCAATGATGTAAGGGCAACAGGTCTATAGTCATTTAGACATGTAGGTTTTGATTTTTTTAGGAACTGGGACAATGGTTGAGCGTTTAAAACAGGCAGGGACCATTCAGAGTTCCAGAGATGATTTAAATATGTCTGTGAAAACAAAGGCTAGCTAGTCAGCGCAGCATTTCAAACATTTCGCAGACACAGTCTGGGCCGGCTGCTTTCTTATTATTTTGTCTTTTGAAAAGATTGTTTACATCTAATTGGCATAATGATAGTGGATGTAATTTTAGGGACAGGTCATCAGATTGTGGCTGACATCCTGTGTTGTGTAGATGCTGAGGCACCGCAGGGGGTGGAGATGTTGACTGACTGGAGTGCTCGGTTTGCCTGTTGGAAAAGAGATGCAAATTATATAATGTAGGTGCTTTTTTTGCCCTGCTGTTTTGTAGTTTATGTTTGTGATTCAAACAGTTTTGTCTTGGATCAAGATCAATAGCGATTGTGGCATCTAAGGATTTGATGTAGGGGAAGCTTCCTCTGTCAGCTCACTGGTGCCTAAGAGCGCTGATTGGTTACCAAGACAGTCAGGAGCCTATTAAAGGCCCCCAAGTCTGCCATAGATAAAGCTTGTTAAATAATACCAGTGATGCCAGTTATACACTGACAGGCAATAAATATTTGGAATAATAAATGTCGGCAATCACATCATTAAGTACCTTAATGAGACAAAAAATATAAACTAAAGTTTAATTAAAAAAAAATCTCTTTCCCCACCATAAAAAGAAAAAAACATTCTGTCTTAAAAAATGATTTTATTGTTTAAAATAGATCAACATTCTAACAAAAATTCCTTTAATAAATTACTGTGATAAAGATAAATTTTATATACCTTAATAAAGCTATAATTCATCACAGCTACATGTAACGACTGTAGATAGGGAAAGACAAAGACAGTGCCCTAAGGTTAGAACTAGAGTTGAGCGAACACCTGGATGTTCGGGTTTGAGAAGTTCGGCCGAACTTCCCGGATATGTTCGGGTTCGGGATCCGAACCTGATCCGAACTTCGTCCCGGACCCGAACCCCATTGAAGTCAATGGGGACCCGAACTTTTGGGCACTCAAAAGGCTGTAAAACAGCCCAGGAAAGAGCTAGGGGGCTGCAAAAGGCAGCAACATGTAGGTAAATCCCCTGCAAACAAATGTGGATAGGAAAATGAATTAAAATTAAAATTAAAAAAATAAAAATGAACCAATATCAATTGGACAGAGGTCCCATAGCAGAGAATCTGGCTTCACGTCAGCAGAGAATCAGTCTCTTCATGCCATAGCAAAGAATCTGGCTTCATGTCAGCAGAGAATCAGTCTCTTCATGCCATAGCAGAGAATCTGGCTTCATGTCAGCGCAGAATCAGTCTTCATGTCATAGCAGAGAATCAGGCTTCACGTCACCCACCACTGGAACAGGCCACTGTCACACATTTAGGCCCCGGCACCCAGACAGAGGAGAGCGGTCCCGTAACAGAGAATCTGGCCTTATGTCAGCGCAGAATCTGTCTTCATGTCATAGCAGAGAATCTGGCTTCACGTCACCCACCACTGGAACAGGCCACTGTCACACATTTAGGCCCAGGCACCCAGGCAGAGGAGAGAGGTCCCGTAACAGAGAATCTGGCCTTATGTCAGCGCAGAATCTGTCTTCATGTCATAGCAGAGAATCAGGCTTCACGTCACCCACCACTGGAACAGGCCACTGTCACACATTTAGGCCCAGGCACCCAGGCAGAGGAGAGAGGTCCCGTAACAGAGAATCTGGCCTTATGTCAGCGCAGAATCTGTATTCATGTCATAGCAGAGAATCAGGCTACACGTCACCCACCACTGGAACAGGCCACTGTCACACATTTAGGCCCAGGCACCCAGGCAGAGGAGAGAGGTCCCGTAACAGAGAATCTGGCCTTATGTCAGCGCAGAATCTGTATTCATGTCATAGCAGAGAATCAGGCTTCACGTCACCCACCACTGGAACAGGCCACTGTCACACATTTAGGCCCCGGCACCCAGACAGAGGAGAGCGGTCCCGTAACAGAGAATCTGGCCTTATGTCAGCGCAGAATCTGTCTTCATGTCATAGCAGAGAATCAGGCTTCACGTCACCCACCACTGGAACAGGCCACTGTCACACATTTAGGCCCAGGCACCCAGGCAGAGGAGAGAGGTCCCGTAACAGAGAATCTGGCCTTATGTCAGCGCAGAATCTGTATTCATGTCATAGCAGAGAATCAGGCTTCACGTCACCCACCACTGGAAGAGGCCACTGTCACACATTTAGGCCCAGGCACCCAGGCAGAGGAGAGAGGTCCCGTAACAGAGAATCTGGCCTTATGTCAGCGCAGAATCTGTATTCATGTCATAGCAGAGAATCAGGCTTCACGTCACCCACCACTGGAACAGGCCACTGTCACAGAGGAGAGGTTCATTCAACTTTGGGTTGCCCCGCAATATAATGGTAAAATGAAATTAAAAATAGTATTGAATGAGGAAGTGCCCTGGAGTAGAATAATATATTGTTAAGGGGAGGTAGTTAATATCTAATCTGCACAAGGGATGGACAGGTCCTGTGGGATCCATGCCTGGTTCATTTTTATGAACGTCAGCTTGTCCACATTGGCTGTAGACAGGCGGCTGCGTTTGTCTGTAATGACGCCCCCTGCCGTGCTGAATACACGTTCAGACAAAACGCTGGCCGCCGGGCAGGCCAGCACCTCCAAGGCATAAAAAGCTAGCTCTGGCCACGTGGACAATTTGGAGACCCAGAAGTTGAATGGGGCCGAACCATCAGTCAGTACGTGGAGGGGTGTGCACAGGTACTGTTCCACCATGTTAGTGAAATGTTGCCTCCTGCTAACACGTTCCGTATCAGGTGGTGGTGCAGTTAGCTGTGGCGTGGTGACAAAACTTTTCCACATCTCTGCCATGCTAACCCTGCCCTCAGAGGAGCTGGCCGTGACACAGCTGCGTTGGCGACCTCTTGCTCCTCCTCTGCCTTCGCCTTGGGCTTCCACTGGTTCCCCTGTGACATTTGGGAATGCTCTCAGTAGCGCGTCTACCAACGTGCGCTTGTACTCGCGCATCTTCCTATCACGCTCCAGTGTAGGAAGTAAGGTGGGCACATTGTCTTTGTACCGGGGATCCAGCAGGGTGGCAACCCAGTATTCCGCACACGTTAAAATGTGGGCAACTCTGCTGTCGTTGCGCAGGCACTGCAGCATGTAGCCGCTAATGTGTGGCAGGCTGCCCAGAGGTAAGGACAAGCTGTCCTCTGTGGGAGGCGTATCGTCATCGTCCTGTGTTTCCCCCCAGCCACGCACCAGTGATGGGCCCGAGCTGCTTTGGGTGCCACCCCGCTGTGAACATGCTTCATCCTCATCCTCCTCCACCTCCTCCTCATCCTCGTCCTCCTCGTCCTCCAGTAGTGGGCCCTGTCTGGCCACATTTGTACCTGGCCTCTGGTGTTGCAAAAAACCTCCCTCTGAGTCACTTTGAAGAGACTGGCCTGAAAGTGCTAAAAATGACCCCTCTTCCTCCTCTTCCTCCTGGGCCACCTCCTCTTCCATCATCGCCCTAAGTGTTTTCTCAAGGAGACATAGAAGTGGTATTGTAACGCTGATAACGGCGTCATCGCCACTGGCCATGTTGGTGGAGTACTCGAAACAGCGCAACAGGGCACACAGGTCTAGCATGGAGGCCCAGTCATTGGTGGTGAAGTGTGTCTGATCCGCAGTGCGACTGACCCGTGCGTGCTGCAGCTGAAACTCCACTATGGCCTGCTGCTGCTCGCACAGTCTGTCCAGCATATGCAAGGTGGAGTTCCACCTGGTGGGCACGTCGCATATGAGGCGGTGAGCGGGAAGGCCGATGTTACGCTGTAGCGCAGACAGGCGAGCAGCGGCAGGGTGTGAACGCCAGAAGCGCGAACGGAAGGCCCGCACTTTATGCAGCAGCTCTGACATGTCGGGGTAGTTGCGAATGAACTTCTGCACCACCAAATTCAGCACATGCGCCAGGCAAGGGATGTGCGTCAAACCGGCTAGTCCCAGAGCTGCAACGAGATTTTGCCCATTATCGCACACCACCAGGCCGGGCTTGAGGCTCACCGGCAGCAACCACTCGTCGGTCTGTTGTTCTATACCCCGCCACAACTCCTGTGCGGTGTGGGGCCTGTCCCCCAAACATATGAGTTTCAGAATGGCCTGCTGACGTTTACCCCGTGCTGTGCTGAAGTTGGTGGTGAAGGTGTGTGGCTGACTGGATGAGCAGGTGGAAGAAGAGGAGGAGGAAGCTGAGTAGGAGGAGGAGGAGACAGGAGGCAAAGAATGTTGCCCTGCGATCCTTGGCGGCGGAAGGACGTGCGCCAAACAGCTCTCCGCCTGGGGCCCAGCCGCCACTACATTTACCCAGTGTGCAGTTAGGGAGATATAGCGTCCCTGGCCGTGCTTACTGGTCCACGTATCTGTTGTTAGGTGGACCTTGCCACAGATGGCGTTGCGCAGTGCACACTTGATTTTATTGGACACTTGTTTGTGCAGGGAAGGCACGGCTCTCTTGGAGAAGTAGTGGCGGCTGGGAACAACATACTGTGGGACAGCAAGTGACATGAGCTGTTTGAAGCTGTGTGTGTCCACCAGCCTAAATGACAGCATTTCATAGGCCAGTAGTTTAGAAATGCTGGCATTCAGGGCCAGGGATCGAGGGTGGCTAGGTGGGAATTTACGCTTTCTCTCAAATGTTTGTGAGATGGAGAGCTGAACGCTGCCGTGTGACATGGTTGAGATGCTTGGTGACGCAGGTGGTGGTGTTGGTGGTACATCCCATGTTTGCTGGGCGGCAGGTGCCAACGTTCCTCCAGAGGCAGAGGAAGAGGCCGAGGCGGCGGCAGCAGCAGCAAAAGAGGCCGAGGCGGCATCAGCAGAAGAGGTAGCAGGGGGAGCCTGAGTGACTTCCTAGTTTTTAAGGTGTTTACTCCACTGCAGTTCATGCTTTGCATGCAGGTGCCTGGTCATGCAGGTTGTGCTAAGGTTCAGAACGTTAATGCCTCGCTTCAGGCTCTGATGGCACAGCGTGCAAACCACTCGGGTCTTGTCGTCAGCACATTGTTTGAAGAAGTGCCATGCCAGGGAACTCCTTGAAGCTGCCTTTGGGGTGCTCGGTCCCAGATGGCGGCGGTCAGTAGCAGGCGGAGTCTCTTGGCGGCGGGTGTTCTGATTTTGCCCACTGCTCCCTCTTTTGCTACGCTGTTGGCTCGGTCTCACCACTGCCTCTTCCTCCGAACTGTGAAAGTCAGTGGCACGACCTCCATTCCATGTGGGGTCTAGGACCTCATCGTCCCCTGCATCGTCTTCCACCCAGTCTTGATCCCTGACATCCTGTTCAGTCTGCACACTGCAGAAAGACTGTCATGGTCTTACCTTCTTGCTGTTCTCCTTCGTTTGACATGTGCTGGCGGCCATCTTGGTTTCTGGGTTTCTTGTAGCCTTCCACCCTGCGGCTCCTCCTTCCCACTGGGAGGAGCTGGATGCCTAGCTCATATATATAGGAGGTCTGTGGCTTCAGTTCCTTGCTTGGTCCTCTTGTGTTCACATGCTTCTAAGACTGCTGCTGCTTCTGGTTCCTGATCCTGGCTTCGTCTGACTACCCTGCTGGTTCCTGATCCTGGCTTCGTCTGACTACCCTGCTGGTTCCTGATCCTGGCTTCGTCTGACTACCCTGCTGGTTCCTGATCCTGGCTTCGTCTGACTACCCTTCTGGTTCCTGACCTCTGGCTTTGAAAAGACTCTGCTCGGTTTCACCATCCGTTTGGACTTTTGCTTTTCAGCTTTATTTTCAATAAAGCCTTCTTATTTTCTCTTATCTCTTGTTGTACGTCTGGTTCATGGTTCCGTGACAAAGACGCAGCAGTTGGCACCTGTGTTTCGTCATCATCAGAGACGTGCTGAGGTGGTATTCCCATGTCCTCATCATCAGGAAAAATAAGTGGTTGTGCGTTAGTGCATTCTATCTCTTCCACCCCTGGGGAAGGGCTAGGTGGATGCCCTTGGGAAACCCTGGCAGCAGAGTCTTCAAACAGCATAAGAGACTGCTGCATAACTTGAAGCTCAGACAGTTTCCCTGATATGCATGGGGGTGATGTGACAGACCGATGGGCTTGGTTTGCATGCGCCATCTGTGCGCTTTCTGCAGAAGACTGGGTGGGAGATAATGTGAACGTGCTGGATCCACTGTTGGCCACCCAATTGACTAATGCCTGTACCTGCTCAGGCCTTACCATCCTTAGAACGGCATTGGGCCCCACCAAATATCGCTGTAAATTCTGCTGGCTACTGGGACCTGAGGTAGTTGGTTCACTAGGACGTGTGGCTGTGGCAGAACGGCCACGTCCTCTCCCAGCACCAGAGGGTCCACTAACACCACCACGACCATGTCCACGTCCGCGTCCCTTATTAGATGTTTTCCTCATTGTTCCCGTTCACCACAATTTTGAGAATGGCAAATTTGGGAATGCTTTTTCAACCCAGAACAAAAAGTCTGCTTTGACGGTCACTACAAATAACTTGACCAGCTAAAACTGTGCAGATTTGGTTGAATAGAGATGTGAGACCTGTTTTTTTTTGCGCTGTGTGACAGTTATAGGTTTAATCACAGAATGACACTTCTATCAGCACGCTAGCGTGTGTCTTAGGTTTTTCTGAATGACACTATCAATAACTTCAATGTAAGATTTTCTTTTTGGGATAGATTTCAAGTAGGCCTCAAATACCACAAACTAGTTATTTTCAGAATGGCAAATTTGGGAATGCTTTTTCAACCCAGAACAAAAAGTCTGCTTTGACGGTCACTACAAATAACTTGACCAGCTAAACCTGTGCAGATTTGGTTGAATAGAGATGTGAGACCTGGTTTTTTTTGCGCTGTGTGACAGTTATAGGTTTAATCACAGAATGACACTTCTATCAGCACGCTAGCGTGTGTCTTAGGTTTTTCTGAATGACACTATCAATAACTTCAATGTAAGATTTTCTTTTTGGGATAGATTTCAAGTAGGCCTGAAATACCACAAACTAGTTATTTTCAGAATGGCAAATTTGGGAATGCTTTTTCAACCCAGAACAAAAAGTCTGCTTTGACGGTCACTACAAATAACTTGACCAGCTAAAACTGTGCAGATTTGGTTGAATAGAGATGTGAGACCTGTTTTTTTTTGCGCTGTGTGACAGTTATAGGTTTAATCACAGAATGACACTTCTATCAGCACGCTAGCATGTGTCTTAGGTTTTTCTGAATGACACTATCAATAACTTCAATGTAAGATTTTCTTTTTGGGATAGATTTCAAGTAGGCCTGAAATACCACAAACTAGTTATTTTCAGAATGGCAAATTTGGGAATGCTTTTTTAACCCAGAACAAAAAGTCTGCTTTGACGGTCACTACAAATAACTTGACCAGCTAAAACTGTGCAGATTTGGTTGAATAGAGATGTGAGACCTGTTTTTTTTTGCGCTGTGTGACAGTTATAGGTTTAATCACAGAATGACACTTCTATCAGCACGCTAGCGTGTGTCTTAGGTTTTTCTGAATGACACTATCAATAACTTCAATGTAAGATTTTCTTTTTGGGATAGATTTCAAGTAGGCCTGAAATACCACAAACTAGTTATTTTCAGAATGGCAAATTTGGGAATGCTTTTTCAACCCAGAACAAAAAGTCTGCTTTGACGGTCACTACAAATAACTTGACCAGCTAAAACTGTGCAGATTTGGTTGAATAGAGATGTGAGACCTGTTTTTTTTTGCGCTGTGTGACAGTTATAGGTTTAATCACAGAATGACACTTCTATCAGCACGCTAGCGTGTGTCTTAGGTTTTTCTGAATGACACTATCAATAACTTCAATGTAAGATTTTCTTTTTGGGATAGATTTCAAGTAGGCCTGAAATACCACAAACTAGTTATTTTCAGAATGGCAAATTTGGGAATGCTTTTTCAACCCAGAACAAAAAGTCTGCTTTGACGGTCACTACAAATAACTTGACCAGCTAAAACTGTGCAGATTTGGTTGAATAGAGATGTGAGACCTGTTTTTTTTTTGCGCTGTGTGACAGTTATAGGTTTAATCACAGAATGACACTTCTATCAGCACGCTAGCGTGTGTCTTAGGTTTTTCTGAATGACACTATCAATAACTTCAATGTAAGATTTTCTTTTTGGGATAGATTTCAAGTAGGCCTCAAATACCACAAACTAGTTATTTTCAGAATGGCAAATTTGGGAATGCTTTTTTAACCCAGAACAAAAAGTCTGCTTTGACGGTCACTACAAATAACTTGACCAGCTAAAACTGTGCAGATTTGGTTGAATAGAGATGTGAGACCTGTTTTTTTTTGCGCTGTGTGACAGTTATAGGTTTAATCACAGAATGACACTTCTATCAGCACGCTAGCGTGTGTCTTAGGTTTTTCTGAATGACACTATCAATAACTTCAATGTAAGATTTTCTTTTTGGGATAGATTTCAAGTAGGCCTCAAATACCACAAACTAGTTATTTTCAGAATGGCAAATTTGGGAATGCTTTTTCAACCCAGAACAAAAAGTCTGCTTTTACGGTCACTACAAATAACTTGACCAGCTAAAACTGTGCAGATTTGGTTGAATAGAAATGTCAGGTCTATTTTTTAGGAGCTGGGTGACAGGCTCAACTTGCCCCTGATGTAATATATGGCCAAAAAATAACCACACTGTTGATGGTTAAATGCACTTGGGTGACACAGGCTCAGCCTGCAGCTGATGTAGTATATGGCCAAAAAATAATCAGACTGTTGATGGTTAAATGCACTTGGGTGAAACAGGCTCAGCCTGCAGCTGATGTAGTATATGGCCAAAAAATAACCAGACTGTTGATGGTTAAATGCACTTTGGTGACACAGGCTCAGCCTGCAGCTGATGTAGGATATAGCACAAAATAACCACACTATCGATGGTTAAATACATTTGGTGATAGCTCGTGCTGGCGCACCACAAGTCACAAAATGGCCGCCGATCACCCCAGAAAAATAGTGATCTAAAAACGCTCTGGGCAGCCTCAAAAAAGTGAGCAAGTCAATAATAGCACTTCAATGATCCACAGCTGCAGATCGATCACAGAATGAAGTCTTTTGGAGGAGTTAATCTGCCTAATCTCGCCCTATGCTTGAATCAGCAGAGTGACATGCAGCGCTACGTGACCCAAGCTTATATAGAGGCTGGGTCACATGCTGCACTGGCCAATCACAGCCATGCCAATAGTAGGCAAGGCTGTGATGGCCTCTTGGGGCAAGTAGTATGACGCTTGTTGATTGGCTGCTTTGCAGCCTTTCAAAAAGCGCCAAGAAAGCGCCGAACACCGAACCCGAACCCGGACTTTTACGAAAATGTTCGGGTTCGGGTCCGTGTCACGGACACCCCAAAATTCGGTACGAACCCGAACTATACAGTTCGGGTTCGCTCATCCCTAGTTAGAACCCAGCCCACTTTCCTTTATACTTGCAGTACAAGCCCTAGATAGCTAGACCGCAACTGGTTGACTGTCCCTGCGCTATTTAAGTGCAACGAAGGACTAACAAAGACAGACAAGCACAATACCAGAGTCATACATAAATGGGTCAGAACCAGACGGGCTACGCAGTACCAAACGAGAGACAGAGAGTGGTCAGAAGACAAGCTGGGGTCAGAAGCATGAGCAATCCAATAAAGCACAGGAACAAGAACTAGGAACACAGCTAGTGAGTCCAAAGACTATCACTGGAAAAGGTGTATGGCCAGGAAGGAATTAAAATAGAGCGCCAAGTCCCTGGATCAGAACCTGATAGGTCCATGGACGCAGCACTTCATATGACCGGATACAAACTACATAGTAACTGGGCAGCTGGGCTGTCATTCAACCCGCTGTTAATCTCCCCCTGCGCACGCATGCTGTGGAGAGAAACAGAGCATTGCACTCTGTTGCTAGAGAAGCGACCTCGTCACTGGGGGGCATGTCTCAGCAGTGTGTCTCTCCCGGTGTGTGGGTGCCGGAGCTGAGTCTCATGTTGCTGGAGTCCGGTCAGGTAAGTATGTTATACTACATCAATGGGAAAAAAAAGTCCTGGGTCTCATAATGCAATGAAAGAAATGTTTGTTTGTTTGTTTGCTTTACCATAAAACATGCTTCTTTGTGCAAAAGTACTAAAACATAAAACAATGGTATATATTTGATATTGTATCAATCTGTAGAAAAGTCAACATATAATTTATACCCTACGATAAACAAACAAAAAATGCCAATCTCCCCCAAATTATGAAAGGTTAATTAATAAATCATATATACCCTTCAATGATGCTAAGAAAAACTACAACTTGTCCCATAAAATAAGTTTCATCATTCTGCTTTCATCCATCGGCTGAAAAATACAAAATTGTTATGGGAAAAAAATAATCATTCCTGAAGGCTCAAAATAGGCTAATCCAAATGGTGCGGGGGGAAGGGGAGTTGGCATGGGGGATATATTTTTTTTCTCTCTATGCCATCATTAGCCTAGCATCACATTTGATAAAACTACTTAATCATCTTTTACCCCTTCCCCCCCAAATGCCTTATATGTATGGTGTTGCAAGCAGATTGTTGTGGATGGCAATTTCAACACTGCCTTTGAAATGACTGAATAGGAACTATACCAGTTACTACAGTACCTGACATAAAATGGAATATATAAGTGTGTCAGTGTATTATATGAGTGATCAGAAGATCTAATAATCAAGTCACCTAGTGGAACATAGGAAAAAAAAAAGAAAAGTAAACATTTTTTAAAAACAAACAACAAATTCAAGTAAAAAATATTGAAAGATTGCCTTTTTTGCTTGCAAACACAGTTGCCTCTTGATAAATTTGGTGCATCCCACTCTGGCACACAAGGGATCAAGACTGGTGTATGGGAAAGCCGGTGTCACAAAGCAGCGGGTATGAACCCACTGTGTCACGTGTCCTACCACCTCTAAGGGTGTTGTCTAAGTGAACACCTGGATCTTCACAGTACCCCTGATGTTGGGGATAGACTTTCCCGAGGGGAACACCAGGTCGCTACCTCCTGAGGAGGATTGGCACACAAGGCAGCTGGTCCAGGTGATCCAGGAGGTACCTGAGAAAGGTACCAGAGGTACAGGCATTGTCAGCAGGATGAGTCGTAACCAGGAGCAACAGTGCAGGACCGAAGGATGAGGCAGAGGCGAAGTCAAACAGGCAATAGGTCAGGGCAGGCAGCAAAGGTACAGGTCAGGCAATCCGGGTTGGCAACAGGAGAGTCAGGGCTAGCAGACAGGAATCAAACAGGTAGCAGAGTCCAGGAATACAAGAACAAGTCAGGAACACAAGCAGATATTAGGAACCTTAGCAGGACACAAGGACCTTGACACTGAAGCATCTGGGAAGGGGGCTGAGCCACTTATATATGTGCAGGAGGGCTAGGATTGGTCAGCGAGGTCACATGATCCAACCCATAAAGCACAGGAAGTGACGCACGCCGGCTTATAAGGAAATGCTGCAGGAAACAAGCAGCAAGTATGCCAGGGCTGAAAGGAAACACTGGCAGAAGATCACAGCTGAATACGGCCCCCGGGAACGCAGCAGTAGGCAGGGGAACAGTGTAGCACAGCAGCCTTAATAAATCTCCCCCATTATGTCACTTCTAGCACATTTTATATGCATGAAAAATAAACTAAAAACACTTGTGCAAAATCATAGTGTTTTTTCATGCTATCATCGAAAAAATGAAAGTTTTACAATACTTTAGTTTGTACACCAAAATGATGCCTATAAAATGTACAAGTATACAAGATCCAATATGACTATATGACAGAAAAAAGTTATGGTTTATGTAAATATGAAAAAATAACAAAAAACGGACATGTCTATTTTTATTTCCTGTCAAATAACAACCTTGGAGCATAGTTTCTTAGAATTCTATGTGGTGTCATTCTTCTGTTATTCCTAGAAATGTTATTCCTAGAAATTGACACAACTAGGAGTCCCTGCACTCTGACACTGACCATACCAGACTTTGTATGGACATGCCCCCTTGACAAGTGGAATGATGACACCCAGTTGTCAATTTATTCATAACTTTCTAAGAGAAATAAAAGAGGAACGGTATAACAGAATTATAAGATGCTTCAGAATTGTTATTTCATGTACAATATAATTATATATTAAAACAGACATGTCAGGAAAAGTGACAGGTCCATTTTAAATTATTTTATTCCACTTGTTTAACCCCAAAAATCTGAGACAAGCTGGTCCAAGTAGTCTTCTTCATCATCTTCCACAACAGCTTTCTTTCTAGTCACAGGTAACAGAGACATCCAATGCCTAAATTGACCATTGCAATTGCATGTGAATATTAGTTATACATTAGTTGTACATGTTTATTCCCACAATAATATTGATGGTTAGCCTGAAGTGTTCTTATCTCTGCTGAGGTCAGTCAATCACGTTAGAAATTTTATTATGCTCTCACACAAGGAATGTATTCATCTATGTCACATCAAGGCTATGATTTCCTTACATTTTATTTTATATCTCTCTTAGTGTTTGGACAGAAGAGACCCAATGCACATTACTGAATGCTTCTATAACAGAAACGTTCAACTGCTCTTTTAGTTGTGGCCCGGACTGCTGGAAAATCTCTCAGTATCCCTGCCTGCAGGTCCATGTAAACCTGACATCTTCAGGACAAAAAGTTCTTCTATATCACAATGAAGAGACATTGAAAGTAAATTCTGAGGTAAGGATTTCATAAAGGCCACCCAATACTATTCTGTATGGAGGATTTGCTCTTTCTCTAAGGTATCTCTATGCTTCATTAGGCTTTGTCATAAGAATACTCATGTCCTCCATGATATGGGAGTTAAATATCTACATTTTTCATGTCTTTTAAATCCTTGGAACCTGGTTTGATGGACTCCAGAAAACAGTAGCAGAGAGTGCAGTTACTTTTTCACTAGAGATGAGAAACAGATGGCAGTCTGCTCATGCTTGGAATTGGGAGAGGCACGGCAGTAAACAGAACTCAGTGTACAGTATATAATCAGGGCTATATTTTGCACTAGGCACCTGTGGGCAGATGCCTAGAGCAGCAAAATTTAGGGGAGAAAAATATTTGTCGCCACCTAACCAATAAAATTGTAGGCATAATGAAAGTAGGCATTATGAGTGCCTTCATACATGTGTGACTATATATATAGCGAGTGTGCATGTGTGTGTCACTTTTTAATGTGTATGCACATGTGAGCATGTGTGTATATGAGTGTGCATAAGAGCTTTTCTGTATAAAGTTAGGATTTCGGCCACACGGCAAGTCTTCTGCATTTATTTTTGGAAGCCAAAAACTAGGAGTGAATTAAAAAAAGAAGAGAAGTTGTATCTGTCCTGTATACTTTCTCTCCTTTTATGATCCCCCCCTGATTTTGGCTTCCAAAACTACATGCAGAAACTTGACCATGTGCCCGTACCCTTAGAGTGCAATGTAATTATGTGTATTTGTGCAGGTATGTACTGAGCATGTGCCTGTTTCTTTACGGTATAATGTTTTAGTTAGATAAATAAGATTTTCTTGAAAAGACAAAACTGGAGTTTGAGGGTAAGTGAAATACATTGTACTTTGGCTTTATGCATAGCAGTTGTAAGGATAAAATCACATGGTCAGATTTCTTAATGCAGTTTTGGAAGACAAAACCGGGTGTGAATAAAAAAATAAAAATAAAAAAGAGAACTCGTATCTATCCTGTATACGTTCTCTCCTTGTATTACCAACTTCTGGTATTGGTTTCCAGAAATCTAACCCATGGCGTGGGCGGGGATGTCAGACGCCTGTCTAATTTACCATTTTCCACACCTGTTTAAGGCGTAGAATAAGGTCTAAATGTGAGACAGCTAGGAAGCTGTCTTACATTTAGAAGCGGTGGTGGATCCACCGAAGTTATATAGAGGTCGGCGCCTCTTCATAAGTCCGGCAGATCCACCACCAGGTATAGGGTTTATTAACACTGGCGTCTAAAACACTGGTCTTAATAAACGTGCCCCTAAATCTTTCCTTCCATTCATCCACATAGGATCCTGAATCAGTCTGGGTGTTGAAATCACATTAGGACGATTTATCATTGTTGTGAACTAATTGCACCAAATTCATCAACATACAGAGTGCAGAAAGTAAATTTGGAGTAACTCACTAGACATATTATAGAGTTTTCTCATGTCTGACATACTTTACACCATTTTCTCTAATATATAAAACTGTCAAAAGTGTTTATAGCACATAATAAATTTGGCACATGCATGTACTCCTTTTTGGAGCTCAAAAAAGAGAAAAAAAGTAGCAGCACTTATGAATAAAATGCAAAAAGTCTCTATGGTGATCGTGCCCGCAGTGTTGGATACCAGTCTGTAGCATCCCCAAATCATCCAGAATAAATCAAAAATAAAACAGCAGCACTCGCTGGACTTCAATTCATGCTGGTTTATTCACCAAAAATTGCGATGTTTCGACCTCTCTGTCTTTCTCAAGCTTGAGAAAGACAGGGAGGTCGAAACGTCTCAATTTTTGGTGAATAAACCAGCATGAATTGAAGACTGCCGAGTGCTGCAGTTTTATTTTAGATTTCTCCTTTTTGGAGCAGCATCAACTGAGACTTATCCCCCACATAGACTTCAGATCAATGCCTTAGAGGCATTTTTACTTCAGCAAAGTGGTGCTTTTAAAGGAAATCTGTCACCAGTGACCTCCCTATCAAATTGTTTGCATAGACATATAGCTGTTTGACCTGATTAAAACACTGTTTTATGTTAATCAGGTGAAACACAGCCATTTTGTTTCTCCTAATGATTGCTCCCTAGACAAAATGAGCCATTATAACTAATGAAAGGTATTTGGGAATATATTATTTAAGTATTTTCATTAATTAATTCCCAGAGAACCCCTTTAAGTAGTGTAATAATTTTATTATTGCAGTAACAACATCATCAACATGTTAACAATCCATTTCCAGAGTAGCGATTGTGATACCCATTAATAAAATTACATTTTTAATATTTATGACAAAGTTAATGTAGCCAAACAGTGTAAATAGAACAAATAACTTTAATAACAACTACCTAAAAATGAATTCAGCACCATAGCCCAAAGCCTTGTTACCATCGAGCAGCCTAATGCAGTTTTTTAAGGAATTATGTACTCAATAGATGTTATCCTTCACTACACCTTAATCAATGTGAATCAACTTCTGACAATTTATATAAAGTAAAATAAAAAGCCTTTCTATGCCTGCACATGAAAAAACAAATATAGCCCCATACAGTGTTGAGAAATCAATGAAATTCAGCACCATGGATAGTGCTAATTATTTGGAAAGTTTTAAGTTTTACTGTGGCCCTTGGGATTGGTTCAATCTGATAATGCGGAGCATGGACCAGAAAAGATTGTGCATACCTCGGCTAGAGATCCTACTACTCTTGCTGATAACACATTTTATGGACATCATGGGGCATACACAGATCCCATAGGGGCCTATAGCAAATCTTAGTATGGGCCCTTTACAGCGCCAATTTCCCAGTATGCATGGATCAAACACTCCCAGACAATGCAGAACTAAACGCATAACTCCTCTGATGAATTTACAATCTTTTTCACTAAGCAGAAGAAATTTTAATTTAAAAAAATAAATAATTTTTTTTTATCTTCAGCCTCACCCGCTTTATCCAACTTTATGTCGGAAAAGTGGAACTGGCACTTCAAAAATATCCCACTTATCCTGAACACCATATTTCTTAATGCATGTGCACCCGAAAACTGGCTCAAAACACTGATTAAATCTCCTGCTTCACTTCGCATATTAAAAAGCTGTCTGCCTGCAACTACCACTAGGGGGAGCTCAGAGATTAGATACATTAGATCTATAATTATATGTATAAATATATATATATATATATATATATACACTGCTCAAAAAAATAAAGGGAACACTTAAACAACACAATGTAACTCTAAGTCAATCACACTTCTGTGAAATCAAACTGTCCACTTAGGAAGCAACACTGAGTGACAATCAATTTCACATGCTGTTGTGCAAATGGGATAGACGACAGGTGGAAATTATAGGCAATTAGCAAGACACCCCCAATAAAGAAGTGGTTCTGCAGGTGGTGACCACAGACCACTTTGCAGTTCCTATGCTTCCTTGCTGATGTTTTGGTCACTTTTGAATGCTGCCGGTGCTTTCACTCTAGTGGTAGCATGAGACGGAGTCTACAACCCACACAAGTGGCTCAGGTAGTGCAGCTTATCCAGGATGGCACATCAATGCGAGCTGTGGCAAGAAGGTTTGCTGTGTCTGTCAGCGTAGTGTCCAGAGCATGGAGGCGCTATCAGGAGACAGGCCAGTACATCAGGAGACGTGGAGGAGGCCGTAGGAGGGCAACAACCCAGCAGCAGGACCGCTACCTCCGCCTTTGTGCAAGGAGGAACAGGAGGAGCACTGCCATAGCCCTGCAAAATGACCTCCAGCAGGCCACAAATGTGCATGTGTCTGCTCAAACGGTCATAAACAGACTCCATGAGGGTGATATGAGGGTCCGACGTCCACAGGTGGGGGTTTTGTTTACAGCCCAACACCGTGCAGGACGTTTGGCATTTGCCAGAAAACACCAAGATTGGCAAATTCGCCACTGGCGCCCTGTGCTCTTCACAGATGAAAGCAGGTTCACACTGAGCACATGTGACAGACGAGTCTGGAGACGCCGTGGAGAACGTTCTGCTGCCTGCAACATCCTCCAGCATGACCGGTTTGGCATTGGGTCAGTAATGGTGTGGGGTGGCATTTCTTTGGAGGGCCGCACAGCCCTCCATGTGCTCGCCAGAGGTAGCCTGACTGCCATTAGGTACCGAGATGAGATCCTCAGACCCCTTGTGAGACCATATGCTGGTGCGGTTGGCCCTGGGTTCCTCCTAATGCAAGACAATGCTAGACCTCATGTGGCTGGAGTGTGTCAGCAGTTCCTGCAAGACGAAGGCATTGATGCTATGGACTGGCCCGCCCGTTCCCCAGACCTGAATCCAATTGAGCACATCTGGGACATCACGTCGCGCTCTAGCCACCAACGTCACGTTGCACCACAGACTGTCCAGGAGTTGGCAGATGCTTTAGTCCGGGTCTGGGAGGAGATCCCTCAGGAGACCGTCTGCCACCTCATCAGGAGCATGCACAGGCGTTGTAGGGAGGTCATACAGGCACGTGGAGGCCACACACACTACTGAGCCTCATTTTGACTTGTTTTAAGGACATTACATCAAAGTTGGATCAGCCTGTAGTGTGTTTTTCCACTTTAATTTTGAGGGTGCCTCCAAATCCAGACCTCCATGGGTTAAAAAATTTGATTTCCATATTTTTTTTTTGTGTGATTTTGTTGTCAGCACATTCAACTATGTAAAGAACAAAGTATTTCAGAAGAATATTTAATTAATTCAGATCTAGGATGTGTTATTTTTGTGTTGACTTTATTTTTTGGAGCAGTGTATATATATATATATATATATATATTCTAAGGTATCGCTCTCTCACAGGGGGTCAGCAATGACACACTTATCACCAAACAGGGGGTTTTCAAGCGCAAACAGTGCTTTATTTGTCACACAGCACATCACACTTCCAAGTTTGGCATCACAATGAAGTCGCAGCTTCACATCACAACGTGTTACATCAACACAAAACAATAAATCCTTGCCCGGCTAGGCGCTCGCTATACAGAGGTCTCCCTAACCTACCTGTAGGTCAGTGTTCACACTGTGGTATTCCAGTTCACTCAGCCATGCGGTCAGACAGCTCCCTAGCTGTAAACAATGCAACCCATTTGGGTCTCGGTCCACCAGACTTCCTGACAGTGACCAGGCAATACCTTGGGGGGATATGGTCCAATAGTCTTCCGGACTCTGACCGTGTGACATCTCCTTTATTCAGGCGTCGCTGGGCCCCCCAAAACCCTTAGCCTTGTGGCCCCAGCCCTCCTGCCGGGAACCACACAGAACCTCTGCAGGCTTCCTTTTCAATTCCCCCCTTTCCACACATTCTGAGGATTGCTTTATCCCCAAGTAATTATCACTCCTGGCCTCACCTCAGGCCAGGTGAACACTTGTAGTGGACTAGGGGTGTGGACTGAGATATTGTAACAGCAGCTGCTGTGCGCCGCTGTTCCCCTGCTTACCACCACTGTCCCGGGCACTGTGTTCAATGGTGATCTGCTGCCAGTGCTTCCCATTCACCGCTGCAGTCCTGGGCTCTGTATGTGTAGGTACTGTTGTTCTGGGATCTGCTCCACAGTTTCCTCTCAGCCCTGGACACAGCATGCTTGCTGCTTGTTCCCTGCAGCACTTCCTTAAGAGCCGGTGCACGTCACTTCCTGTGCTTTAGGGGTTAGGTCATATGACCATGCTGATCAATCCTAGCCCTCCTGCACATATTTTAGTGGCTCAGCCCCCTTCCCAGATGACTCAGTGTCAAGGTCCTTGTGTCCTGATAGGTTGCTGTTATCTCTGCTTGTGCTCCTGTGTACCTGACTCGTGCTTGTGTTTCTGGACTCTGCTGCCTGTTTGATCCCTGCCTGCTAGCCTTGACTCTCCTGTTGCCAACCTGGATTGCCTGACCTGTATCTGTGCTGCATGCCCTGACCTATTGCTTGCTTTACTTTGCCTCTGCCTTATACTTCAGTCCTGCACTGTTGCTCCTGGTTACAACTCAGCCTGCTCAGGTACCTCCTGGTTTGCCTGAACCAGCTGCCTCGTGTGCCAATCCTCCTCAAGAGGTAGCGACCAAGTGTTCCCCTCGGGAAAGTCTATCCCCACCATCAGGGGTACTGTGAAGATCGAGGGGTTCACTTAGACAACGCCCTTAGAGAAGGTAGGACATGTGGCACAGTGGGCACATGTATTGACCGGCGACACGCACAGGGAGGGAAAAGGGAAAGCCCTGCCCAAGGGAGAGGGAAAGGTGGTGACCCCTGACTCACCGTGCGGCTGGCACCTGACTGCCCTGACGTCCCTAGACGGGTTCCTCACCCATGCGGCGATCACGTGCCTAAACCCTGGCTTTCCCTAAAATGAGCCCTAGATAGTGAACGGGCCGGTGGGATCGCTAGTCCGCACCACTGACACTAAGAAGGAAACACCAGGGAGAGGACAGACAATACAGACAAACACATACACCCAGGTGGGCGACCACAGCAGACCACAAAGGTCCAACAGGGATCCAGAGGGTAGCGTTCTGGACCAACAACCAGAGAACGCAAGAACACAGTTCCAGAGGGTCAGAATAGATGTCCAGGCAGGAAGCTCTATATCTGGCAACCAGAGAAGTGTGAGAGGGGAATATAAGGAGGTTGGGAGTGCTGGACAAGGAACAGCTGAGGAGAAGGAGCTACGGATCCCTGAGTGAGCCAAAAGGGTTTGCAAAGCAAACCCAGAAAGCTACCATAAGGAAACAGCCCTATCTTACATAGAGCGCGCAGCCAACTGCTGCGACTTCCTGAACCCGGGTATAACGGAGTCAGGCGTGGTTCTAGATACCCTCGTGACAGTACCCCCCTCTCTACGAGGACACTCAGGACCAGGTCTCTCAGGATGAGAGGCATGAAAAACCCGAACTAGCCTGTCGGCGTTTACCTCAGACACAGGAACCCACATTCTTTCCTCGGGACCGTAACCTCTCCAATGCACCAGATATTGAAGAGAGCGGCGGACCCGACGAGAATTAACAATTTTGGATATCTGGAATTCTAGATTACCATCCACAACAACAGGAGGGGGTGGCAGCGGTGATGGTTCTAGAGGTGGAACATATTTCTTGAGTAACGACTTATGAAAGACATTATGGATTTTAAAAGTCTGAGGTAACTCCAGGCGAAAAGCCACGGGGTTGACGATGGCTACAATTTTGTAAGGACCAATATACCTAGGACCCAGTTTCCAAGAGGGAACTTTCAATTTAATATTCCTAGTAGACAACCACACAGTCATTCACTCCTAGGTCCGGACCTGGCGACCGTCTCTTATCAGCCATGCATTTGTATTTACCTCCCATATTTTTCAAGTTAGCTTGCACCTTCTGCCATACCGATGAAAGAGATGACGAAAACCGTTCCTCTTCGGGAACCCCAGAAGACCCCCCCTCTTTGAAGGTACAAAATTGGGGATGAAAACCATATGCACCAAGAAATGGTGACTTGCCAGTGGATTCCTGACGACGATTATTTATGGCAAACTCAGCTAACGGTAAATATGATGACCACAACTCTTGGTTTTCAGACACAAAACATCTTAGATATGTCTCCAGGTTTTGGTTGGTACGCTCAGTCTGTCCATTCGACTGAGGATGGAAAGCTGAGGAAAAGGACAAGTGTACCCCCAAACGGGAACAAAAAGCTTTCCAAAATTTAGAAATAAACTAGGTACCCCGATCCGAAACAACATCGGAGGGGACCCCGTGAAGCTTCACGATTTCACTGACGAATACCTGAGCAAGAGTCTTAGCATTAGGTAGTGCGGGTAACGCAATGAAGTGTACCATTTTGCTAAACCTGTCCACTACTACCAAAATAACTGTTTTACCCGCAGACAAAGGTAAGTCAGTGATAAAATCCATTGACAGATGTGTCCATGGTCTATTGGGAATGACGAGTGGTAATAGAGACCCTGCAGGACGTGTATGTGAAACTTTTGCGCGCGCACAGGTAGAACAAGAAGACACAAAATCCAATACATCCTGATGCAACCTTGGCCACCAAAAACAACGAGACAATAGCTCCAAGGTTGCTTTACTACCCGGGTGCCCAGGAAGTGCCGAATTATGATGTTCCTTTAATAATTCGAAACGCAGGTTCAACGCTACAAACAATTTCTCTGAGGGGCAAGAGACCGGGGCGTCCCCCTGGGCCTCTAACACCTTCCCCTCCAGAACAGAGTGTACCGCAGAAACAACCACTCCTCTTTAAAGAACGGGCTTCGGATCACTCACATTACCCCCTCCAGGGAAACAACGAGATAGTGCATCAGCCTTGGTGTTCTTTGCCCCAGGATGATAGGTAATCACAAAGTTAAACCTGGTAAAAAATTGCGACCACCTAGCTTGTCTAGGGGTGAGACGCTTAGCTGATTCGAGGTACAGAAGATTTTTGTGGTCCATAATCACAGTGACGGGGTGGACTGCCCCCTCCAAAAAGTGACGCCATTCTTCAAACGCTAGTTTAATAGCTAATAGTTCCCTATTGCCAATATCATAGTTCTTTTCTGCTGCAGATAGTTTTTTAGAAGAGAAAGCACAAGGACGCCATTTGCCAGGAGACGGACCCTGAGACAGCACCGCCCCCACTCCCACCTCTGACGCATCGACTTCAACTATAAAAGGCTGAGAGACATCAGGTTGGACTAGTACAGGTGCTGAGGTGAACCTCTCTTTTAGAGAGGAAAAAGCAACTTTAGCGGCGTCAGACCATTTAGAAAAATCAGTCCCCTTCCTAGTCATGTCAGTCAGGGGTTTTACAATAAGTGAATAATTTTTAATGAATTTCCTATAGAAATTTGCAAAGCCCAAGAACCGTTGCAGTGCTTTGAGGTTCTCAGGAAGATCCCAATCTAAGATTGCCTGGACCTTCCTGGGATCCATACGGAAACCTGAAGCAGATAAAAAATAACCTAGGAATTGTATCTCCTGAACGGCGAAGACACATTTTTTAATTTTAGCATATAATTTATTCGTCCGTAGGACCTGCAGTACCTGTCTGACATGCACCTCATGTGTTTTCAGATCCGACAAATAAATTAAAATATCATCTAGGTATATTACCACAAACCTGCCGATTAGATGACTAAAAATGTCGTTAACGAAATGTTGAAAGACGGCAGGAGCATTGGTCAGATCGAAAGGCATGACTAGATTTTCATAATGCCCCTCAGGGGTGTTAAATGCTGTCTTCCACTCATCCCCCTCCTTAATACAAATCAGATTGTAGGCCCCCCTAAGATCAAGTTTGGAGAACCACCTAGCACCCGCAATCTGGTTAAACAGGTCAGGAATGAGAGGAAGAGGGTATGGGTCTTTGATGGTTATCTGATTTAATTTGCGAAAATCTAGGCAAGGACGCATCTTTCTTTTTAACGAAGAAAAACCCTGCAGCCACGGGTGAAGAAGAGGGTCTGATGTGTTCCTTAGCCAAGCTCTCGGAGATATAATCTTTCATGGCTTGTCTCTCTGGACCTGAAAGATTATATAACCTGGTCTTGGGTAATTTTGCGCCGGGAATAAGGTTAACCGGGCAATCATAAGGACGATGAGGTGGTAACTTCTGACAACCCTTTTCAGAAAAAACGTCCTCAAAATCCGAAATAAATGTAGGTAGGGTAGTTATGGAGGCGACTAAGCAATTGCTATTTAAGCAATTTTCTCTGCACTGCTCACTCCACTCCAATATCTCCCTGGCCTGCCAATCCACCACTGCATTGTGCGCTACCAACCAGGGAAGACCCAGCACTACCGAAGTGGGAAGCCCCTCCAGAACATAACATGAAAGCATCTCGTTATGGTGGTCCCCTACCCGAAGGTGTAAATTATGAACAATGTGGGTGAGGTTTCTCTGAGACAGAGGAGCAGAATCAATAGCGAATATGGGAATATGTCTCTGTAGCGTACAGAGAGACAAACCCATAGTGCGGGCAAAATGGGCATCTATCAAATTTACGCCTGCTCCACTGTCTAGAAAGAAAGAAATAGTCTCAGTCTTATCACCAAAAACAATAACCGCTGGCAACACAAATTGCGATGTACGTATGGAGGAAACGTATACCCTCCGGCTGACATCCTCCACACAGCCTGGGGTTAGTAGTTTTCCGACGGTCTTTTGTTTCTGAGGAAAGAAGGACAGACATTAATGAAATGACCCCTCTCCCCACAAAAAAAACAAACCCCACGCCTACTGCGAGCCTCAGGAGGACGGACCTGACGAGTAGTTCCTCCTAGCTGCATAGGCTCGTCTAAGTCCGTACAGACTAACTGCTGCTTGAGAGGGGTTACCAATGGCTCCGGTTTTTTCAACCTGTCCCTAAGGCGTCTATCTATACGGATAGAAAGGGACATAACCGCATCAAGGGAAAAGGGGGTCTCATATAATGCAAGCGCATCCTTAACCCTTTCGGATAACCCAGAGCAGAACTGACTCCTGAGAGCCGGGTCGTTCCATTGGGTATCCGTAGCCCACCTACGGAAGTCAGAGCAATACTCCTCTACCGGCCGCTCTCCTTGTAGGAGTCTCCGTAATCTTGATTCAGCCAGTGCAACTCGGTCAGGGTCGTCATATATGAGACCCAAGGCCCCGAAAAACTCATCCACTGACCGAAGAGACTGGGAATCAGTAGGTAAAGAGAACGCCCAGGACTGCGGGTCCCCCTGCAGCAGGGAAATAACAACCCCCACCCGCTGGTCTTCATTACCAGAGGAGTAAGGGCTCAGTTTGAAATATAATTTACAGGCCTCACGGAATGTCAAAAACTTTTCCCTTCCCCCAGAAAATCTGTCAGGGAGAGGGACCTTGGGTTCAGCAACAACCTGGTTACCAGTAGCAACCACTAGGCTTGCGGTCAGTTGTAATTGCTGCTGTTGCTGGAGGACCGACGCCTTCAATCCTGCCACCTCCAAAGACAGGCCATGAAACTGTTTGGACAGAGCAGCAATTTGTTTTTTTGTTTTTTACCTACACAAAATAAGGGCCAGATATAATGTAATGACCGGCGACACGCACAGGGAGGGAAAAGGGAAAGCCCTGCCCAAGGGAGAGGGAAAGGTGGTGACCCCTGACTCACCTTGCGGCTGGCACCTGACTGCCCTGACGTCCCTAGACGGGTTCCTCACCCGTGCGGCGATCACTTGCCTAAACGCTGGCTTTCCCTAAAATGAGCCCTAGATAGTGAACGGGCCGGTGGGATCGCTAGTCCGCACCACTGACACTAAGAGGGAAACACCAGGGAGAGGACAGACAATACAGACAAACACATACACCCAGGTGGGCGACCACAGCAGACCACAAAGGTCCAACAGGGATCCAGAGGGTAGCGTTCTGGACCAACAACCAGAGAACGCAACAACACAGCTCCAGAGGGTCAGAATAGATGTCCAGGCAGGAAGCTCTATATCTGGCAACCAGAGAAGTGTGAGAGGGGAATATAAGGAGGTTGGGAGTGCTGGACAAGGAACAGCTGAGGAGAAGGAGCTACGGATCCCTGAGTGAGCCAAAAGGGTTTGCAAAGCAAACCCAGAAAGCTACCATAAGGAAACAGCCCTATCTTACATAGAGCGCGCAGGCAACCGCTGCGACTTCCTGACCCCGGGTATAACGGAGTCAGGCGTGGTTCTAGATACCCTCGTGACAGTACACAACCGCTGGAACGTGACAGATATACACACTCACCACACATTTACCGTTCACTTCACCACTATATATATATATATATAAATATATATATATATATATATATATATATATACACAGTGGCGTGCCTGGAGGGGCGGGGGAAGCAGTCCAACTTGGGTGTCAGGCTGCCAGCTATACAGGGGGGTGCTGCCATGCCTGCCTGCTTTCAGGCAGGGAACTGTGAGAGAGTTCAGAAATCAGAGGCAGCCTCTGACTGAGAGTCTAGCAGCGCTAGCGCATCCTGCCATTGCCATTCATTGAATCTGAATTGTTCAGGCGGGATGAGCAGCGCCCGTCCCAATGCCTCTGCAAGAAAGGAGAGCTGTGATTCTCTTAGGAGAAAGGACCTTTGATGACATCATCACTATGTGACCAGTAACATATTGATATTACTGGTCACATAGCTGTGAGGTAATAAAAGATCATTTCTCTCTTCCAGGAGTGTTGCTGCTGAAGTTTGACATAATTGTGGAGCTTTTTTTTGTGTGAAGATTACATCAGGAAAAGGTTACAGGGGCTGTTATGCTATTATACTGTAAGCTACTGTATAGTGTGGGGTGCTGTATAGTGTGGGGTAATGTATACTGTGGGGTGTTGTATACTGTATACTGTGGGGTGCTGTATATTGTGGGGTGCTATATTGCTGTACTGTATATTGTGGGGTGCTATACTGCTGTACTGTATGCTGTGGGGTGCTATACTGTATGGTATAGGATGCTATACTGTGGGGTGCTATACTATATTATGTATTGCATACTGTGGAGTACTATATACTGTGGGGTACTATATACTGTGGAGCTCTGTATACTGTGGAGTGCTATACTATATATTGCATATTGTGGGGTGGTGTATACTATAGGATGCTATACTGCATACTGTGGGGTGCTTTATACTATAGGGTGCTATACTGCATACTGTGGGGTGCTGTATACTATAGGGTGCTATACTGTATACTGTGGGGTTCTCTATACTGTGTATTGCATACTATGGGGTGCTGTATACTGGGCGATGTTATATACTGTATAATGTGGGGTATTACACTGTATACTGCGGAGTGTTGTACGCTATACACTATGAGGGGCTGGGGGATTATATGATAGACGTCAATTCAACAAATATGACCTAGATAAATGAAGGGTATTAGGTTCTACTAAATAAAAACCGTCCCCCCCCCCCCCCCATGGCTTATAGCTCCCAATTTACATTTATCCTATAATCTGTAATAATAATTTCACCGGCGAGCTATCGTAGTGTATTATTCTGCGTTCACTTCTGCACCAGGATGTGGTTCTGTGCACTGTCACCACTCGTCCCTCTATTGCTTCCTTTTCCTTGATTAATCGCATTGATTATATGGTTTAGGGTCAGCACTGACGATAGCCGTCCTCTAAAATCGCTTCATACGCTGCCCCCATAATGTTTGCCAGATCCCTGGCATCCTCAGGAGTAATGGGCAACTACACTATAAACGTGGCATAGTTTTCTTTAATATTTACCATAAAAAAATAAACATGGGGCACAACACGAAAGAGGGGACGGTCGGGGGTAAATGGACAGAGGAGGCCCAAGATGGGTAAACAGCCCCCAGCCTATGATATACTTAATCCACCCCTGCGTGCGCGCTCTGATAAGCCACAGAGCGCGCTCACACCTATCTCACTTGTATGCTCGCCATTGCTCACCTTCCAGGCGGGAAAACCTTGCATCTTCCTTGTAGCCGCTTGCTCCAGTGCTCTTGAGCAAGAAAACGGCTGTGCTGTGCGGCCTGTGCCTTCTAGTGAAGTGACCATCTCACCAGTGTTGTGTGTGTCACAGTGTGTGTCTGCAGATACACTGCCGCCGAGCTGAGCCTGCAAAAAGCACTGTGGTGTGTGGCAGTTAGGAGTGGTGCAGACAGTCACAGTGGCACTGTGGCAGTTAGGAGTGGTGCAGACAGTCACAGTGGCACTGTGGTGTGTGGCAGTTAGGAGTGGTGCAGACAGTCACAGTGGCACTGTGGTGTGTGGCAGTTAGGAGTGGTGCAGACAGTCACAGTGGCACTGTGGTGTGTGGCAGTTGGGAGTGGTGCAGAGAGTCACAGTGGCACTGTGGTGTGTGGCAGTTAGGAGTGGTGCAGACAGTCACAGTGGCACTGTGGTGTGTGGCAGTTAGGAGTGGTGCATACAGTCATAGTGGCACTGTGGCAGAACAGTGTGCAGACAAGAGGCAGAAGACTAGACAGACTAGAGAAGTATTTTTTTAAGTTAAGGGCCTTGCTGCCTTGAATTTTCAATGGGGGGAGGGGTGTTGAGGCGTCACAAGGCTTCTGCCAGCCAGTGCCAGGGCAGAAATTTACAAGGGGCCCAAATGGGATGGGAAAGGACTAGGCTTATTAACCTGTAGGATACCAGTGCCGTACCTATACGGTGCAGCAGGACGTAACTTGAGTCCCAGTGCTGTACAGGTATGGAGGGCTGATCAGAGGCACGGGTCCGGCTTTAACTGACAGCTGAGTCCCTAATATCAGGGCAAGGTACACCGTCATCAGTGAAAACTCCAGCCCGCTCTATAAAAATATAACATGATCCGTCCCAACAGGTGAACCTGTAAAAAAAATATATAAAATGTGCAAAAACAGCAGTTTTTTCTTCACCTTCCTTCACAAAATGTGTAATGCCAAGCTTATATTGTATTTTGGTGACAGATTCCCTTTAAATTCTCATTTACGAGCAATTCTCTGTTTACGAGCAATAAAAAATGTTATTTCAAACAAAATAAATATTTCAGTATATTTAAATGTAAAAATAAAGTTTCTTATTGTTTCGGCGGGGGGAAGAGGGGTGCCAGATAAATTACCCTCCCGGGTGCCAAATACCCTAGGCACGCAACTGTATAAAGTACAGACCAAAAGTTTGGACACACCTTCTCATTCAAAGAGTTTTCTTTATTTTCATGACTATGAGTATTGTAGATTCACACTGAAGGCATCAAAACTATGAATTAACACATGTGGAATTATATACATAACAAACAAGTGTGAAACAACTGAAAATATGTCATATTCTAGGTTCTTCAAAGTAGCCACCTTTAGCTTTGATTACTGCTTTGCCCACTCTTGGCATTCTCTTGATGAGCTTCAAGAGGTAGTCCCCTGAAATGGTTTTCACTTCATAGGTGTGCCCTGTCAGGTTTAATAAGTGGGATTTCTTGCCTTATAAATGGGGTTGGGACCATCAGTTGTGTTGAGGAGAAGTCAGGTGGATACACAGCTGATAGTCCTACTGAATAGAATTTGTATTATGGCAAGAAAAAAGCAGCTAAGTAAAGAAAAACGAGTGGCCATCATTACTTTAAGAAATTAAGGTCAGTCAGTCAGCCGAAAAATTGGGAAAACTTTGAAAGTAAGGGCTATTTGACCATGAAGGAGAGTGATGGGGTGCTGCGCCAGATGACCTGGCCTCCACAGTCCCCGGACCTGAACCCAATCGAGATGTTTTGGGGTGAGCTGGACCGCAGAGTGAAGGCAAAAGGGCCAACAAGTGCTAAGCATCTCTGGGAACTCCTTCAAGACTGTTGGAAGACCATTTCAGGGGACTACCTCTTGAAGCTCATCAAGAGAATGCCAAGAGTGGGCAAAGCAGTAATCAAAGCAAAAGGTGGCTACTTTGAAGAACCTAGAATATGACATATTTTCAGTTGTTTCACACTTGTTTGTTATGTATATAATTCCACATGTGTTAATTCATAGTTTTGATGCCTTCATAGTCATGAAAATAAAGAAAACTCTTTGAATGAGAAGGTGTGCCCAAACTTTTGGTCTGTACTGTGTATATTTATATATATATATATATATATATATATATATATATATATATATATATATTAGATGTGTTAATAGTTTATTTATATTTTTAGCAGTTACCAACCCTTCAATCCTGAATCTGTCTGTTTTCTCTTCACCTTCTCCATGCATTGTTGATATCCGGAGTCATGCAGCTGTGCTCAGTGAATCCTGACAGCACTGACAACTCTGAATAGAAAATAGCTTTTTTTTATATAAATCTGTTGGGCCAGTGAACTCTATAGAAAGTACAAGTGGAGCAGTGATCTGTGAAAGCAGTCTGCTGTTTACTGAACACTTAATCTCATCTACAATTTCCTTCCATTATGAAAATAGTTGACTTCTTTAATGCATCCAAACAGGCAGAGATAATTGATGCCAAGTACCATTCTGTTTTCAAACCTTTATATTTATGACAACTATAAGCGAGGATATGGGGGTCATTTACAAACAAATATATGCAATTTTTGTAGTGTATTTCTGGTGCAGACTCTGTCACACCATGTTGCGGCAGAATCTGCGACCCCAGTAACGGCAAGTCTAAAAAAAGGGGACATGAGAGGAATTCTTAAAGTCAGTTTTGCAGGAGTCTGTATTGCCGTAATTTAAACCAAATTTATTAAATGTCACATAATATTTGATACATTTAGTGCACACTTCTATCTAAAGATGATATTAAACTCTTTATGCCACCCCTTTACTGGAGTAAGATTGCAACAATTTTGCGACTTTTTAAAAAGTAGCAGTTGATAAATTTGAAGTGAAACTAATTACCATAGCTAACCACAAATACTTTCCACTGGAGTGAGCGGTGTACAAATGTAAAATGTGGCAAAATGTTTGTGCAAATGAGCCCAAACGTAAAGCCCTATTTTTGTGACTTTTTAAAGCCAGAATCTAAAGTTCAGGGATTGATACATACCCTCATTGTGGTGATCCAAATTTGAATGAACAGCTATGTATATATCTTACTTACTGTACAATCAAATAAAAAGCAGGACTGCACTCCAAAATGTGATGAAAAAATCAAAGCTGTTTATTCACCCATGTTATGGCAAAGTTTGCGACGTTTCAGCTCTTGCGAGCCTTTCTCAAGCATGGAGACAGTGAAAGTGAGCACATTTAAAGCATTACAAATCATCTTAAATTACAGACATGTGATACAATTATAAAGTGCATGTTTAACATAGTGACTAGTGTTATACGTTCTATCATACCAGGATACCATCCCTCTTATATAGAACAAAATATATGTAGAACTTGTGTTCCAATTAGAATCATAAAACAGTGCAGACTTACTGTACATGTATATGAATATGAATGTGTAAGGAGATTTAGAGCAAAATCGCATAACCCTAACCCAAGACCAGATAACGTTATACTCTGACAAAACCAGAAAAGGGAATAAAATCCTGCACTCTAAAGCATATTTATGCATAACAATTCTAGTAGTTCTTCTTCAATGTACAGAAAAATATTAAAGCGTATTAAAAGTGGGTTTTCCATCAGAAACTTGTAGTACTCTTTTACACTGGTACTGGTATAGTATCACGGATCCTTTTGGAAACATTACAAGTATTAATTTAAAGTGAAGTGAAGTGGAGTCACAGGCTTTGTCATGGCTATTTTCTCTTTATGGGAGAAAAATACCGTACTTGTTTCAGTTATGTACCTTGTTATAAAAAAAAACTCATACACCAAACAGCATCCTAGTGCATGCACATCCTTATTCCATGAAAGGTTGTGCATCATATGTACTGGTTCTTTTAACCAAGTCATTTCACAATTGCTACACATCTCTAGCAGTCAATACCATCTACATGGTCTATAAACTCTGCACCTGGCATTACAGCTACAGTTCATCATCTATAACATGCCAAATCCTCAGTATGCTCAGTACTATTATGCCAGGTGTGTAGGACATGGCTGACCCAATACTTGATTGCCGGTAATGTTCACCGGGGTTTCCTTGTTTTTCAACAAGATGACACAACATAGTGATTTGTAATTACATACACACATGATCAGATGAAGTTCACTAAAGCTACAAGCGTTCTAGACAAAATTGTAGATATTGTTAATTTATTGTAGATATTGTTAATGTTCATCACATTCTCTTGCATAGTTGTTGGACCCCAATCATTATAAATATAATGAATTTAGAATTTAATGAGTTTGAGAATTGACAAAAGGCCAAATGAAAAAGTGAAAAACTATGCTGCATACTGCAAGATAATAAAGTGGTGCTTGAAAGTGTGTGAACCCTTCGGAATTTTCTATATTTCTGCATATTTTTATATTTTTTTAAGAAAGGCAACAAAAAGCTTTATAACGTCTGACAAACACAGCCATTAACAAAAATGTTTCTCACTAGATCACATGAAAAAAAACAAAAGACTTCATGAGGAACTAAAAATGTATTTTTCAGACTGGCTGTACTAAAACAGTCTTGATTGTTGGCTTCAGATGTGAAACTTGTGCTACAGTTCAAAGTGCTGTATAAAGGTTTTTAAATTGAAGCGTACACTGAAACAATGTCAAGATGATGACTATATCCAATTCTATATAAAAAAAATAATGGCTGCACACACATATTAGCAGTAAAGCTGAGAAATGGGGATCATTCTAAATTCAAGTGGTACTATACCTGCTATTGGAATCAATGGAAGCTCTTAGCGCACATTTTGATCAAACTTGTGTCAGGCCCATCCACCACGCGTCAAGGTGGCTTCCGCGGACGGGTCCCTATCACTAATATACCGCCTCTCTTGGACTTATCCAAGTCCACATTATCAGGGCAGTGAAGGAACCAGCTTCATTTGTACTTTGCTCAGAAGCTCCAGGCAGATGGGCGTGTGCTCAGTCTAAAAGAGTGGCCACCCTCAAGCCACCTTGACGCGTGGTGGATGGGCCCGACACAAGTTTGATCAAAATGTGTGCTAAGAGCTTCCATTGATTCCAATAGTAGGTATAGTACCACTTGAATTTAGAATGATCCCCATTTCTCAGCTTTACTGCTAATATGTGTGTACAGCCATTATTTTTTTTAATTATGTTTGCCTTATGGATGTGCACAGATGACTATGATTATGAATAAGAATACGCCAGTCTAAACTTTCTTGTAATATATCCAATTCTATGAGACCTCTTCCATATCTACATCCTCTTGTAACTTCTGAACCATTTTGTTTTCCAACTTTTTTGCTTTTCCAGATAGTGGAGCCTGGATAAGATGTATGTTCTGTTTGACTTTGCCTTTCTTTAGTCTGTTAATGATATATCGAGCATGTCACGTCTGCTTGATCTCTTCTAGTCTCTTCATAGCCTCGACAGTCGTGCTCCACAACTCTCTCTGGTATTTAACAGGTTAATTTCTTCTCTTTTCAAATTCAAACTGTCATCTCTTTATTAGCCGCATTCCTGAAGGCCTTGGTCCACCTGATTTTTCTGGGTTTATGCTTCTTCTTAAAGTTCTTGTGACATTTTGAGCGGCAGAATCTGAAAACCTTGAGGTAGAAAAAAAATATATTCACCTCATTTATTTGCGTGAGAAGTGGCCACAGCCATCTTGATTGAAGATCGCGTCACTGCGCAAGATTTTGTGCGGTGTCTTCAATCAACATGGCTGCGGGGTATTTTTTTTTTACCGGATTAACCCCTGACAGCACTCAATATTAATCTCAAATGCTGCGATCAGCAATGAACGCGGCATCTGAGGGATTAAATAACGGGAGCGGCGCAATCGCCATTCCCCGTCATAGTGCACGCTACACACAAACAAATGCGCTTCATGACTAAGTAATTTGTCACAAAGCTAATTTCTTTGCGAAATTCGGCAAAGCAGCCAAATCAAATTTTTGGTAACTTCGCTCAACACTAATTATTACAATCCAGAAATACATCCAGGGCCCTCTTGAACTCTTTTACTGAGTTCACCATCACAACCTCTTCTGGCAGAGAGTTCCATAGTATAACTGCTCTTACTGTAAAGAATCCTCTTCTATATTTGTGTAGAAACCTTCTTTCTTCTAGACATTGAGATTGTCCCCTCATCATAGTCCCAGTCCTGGGAATAAATGGATCATGGGAAAGATCTCTGTACTGACCCCTGATGTATTTATACATAGATATTAGATCTCCTCACAGTCATCTTTTTTCTAAACTTAATGACCCTAATTTTGACAATCTTTCTGGGTACTGTAGTCTACCCATTCCAGTTATTACTTTAGTTGCCCTTATTTGAACCTTCTCTAGCTCTGCTATGTCTGTCTTGTGCATAGGAGCCCAGAACTGTAAACAGTACTTCATGTGTGGTCTGACTAGTGATTTGTAAAGTGGTAGGACTGTGTTCTCATCATGTGCATTTTTGCCCCTTTGATGAAGTCCTTTTCCATGTCAGTGTCACCCAGTGTTTTATCATTTAGTATGCACTGGTGGCTATCTTTATTTCTTCGCATGTGCATAACCTTAAATTTATCAGTGTTAAACATCATCTTCCACTTCTCTGCCCAAGCCTCCAATCTATCCAGATCCATCTGTAGCAGTATACTGTCCTCTTTTATCTTAATTATTTTTAGTGTCATCTGCAAAAATTGATATTTTACTGTGCAAGCCTTCTACAAGGTCGTAAATAAATATATTGAATAGAATAGGTCCCAATACTGACCCCTGTGGTACCCCACTAGTAACAGTGACCCAATCTGAGTGTGTACCGTTAATAACCACCCTCTGTTTTCTATCACGGAGCCAGTTACTTACCCACATACACACATTTTCTCCTAGTCCAAGCATTCTCATTTTATATACTCACCTTTTATGTGGCACAGTATCAAATGCTTTGGAAAAGTCAAAATACGACATCCATTGACTCACCCCGGTGAAGTCTAGAACTTACCTCCTCATAGAAACTGATTAAATTAGTTTGCCATGACCGATCCCTCAGGAAGCCATGCTGATACAGCGTTGTACGCTTATTTTCATTGAGATACTCCAGAATAGCATCTCTTAGAAAATAAAAAAACTGTTTACCGATGACAGATGTTAGACTTACCGGCCTATAGTTTCCGTACTCTGTTTTTGAACCCTTTTTAAAAATTGGCACCAAATTTGCTAAGCGCCAATCCTGTGGAACACTCCCTGTCAGTATAGAGTCCTTAAATATCATAAATAAGGTTTTGTCTGTTACATTACTGAATTTTCTTAGGATATGGAGGTGTATGCCATCTGATTCTGGTGATTTGTCTATTTTAATCTTTTTAAAACGCCACTGCACTTCTTCCTGGGTCAGACAGGCCACTTTTAATGGGAATTTACTTTGACACTCTGCATTTCATCTGACAGTTTAATTTCCTCAGTGAATACAGTGGAGAAAAAATATTTAATAGATTTGCTTCTCCTCATTACTCTCTACAACACTCTCATCAACCTTTTACTATTTACCGTATTTTTCACCCTATAAGACGCACCTTTTCCCCCCAAAAGTGGGGGGGAATGATAATGCGTCTTATAGGACGAATACAGGCAGAAATAAAATTGCAGCCGTATTGCATGTGCCCGCTACCTCTCAGGCTGTACTACATAAGGACAGATGTAAGGTGCCTGGAAGAAAGATCCCGGCACGTCTGTGTGCAAGGGAGAGCTGGGCGCCTATTTGTGTAGGGGAGAGCACGACCGGCAGCGCTCCTGCCCATGTGCTTAGAATCTGGGCAGTGCGCTGAAGCAGGTTGACTATGGACGGAAGCAGGCTTTCCTTTCATACTTGCCTGCTCCGCATCTACGTCGTCCCATGTGACTGGTCCATTTAATGTGCGACCCTGTACAGTAGAAGGCCAGTCCACAGGTTGTCAGTGCTGTAGTCTGCAGTATCTACAGTGCTGTTTACACTGTACAGTCAAAAGAGACTTTCCTGTGAAAAAGGTACCAATAAAGTGTTATTAAAGTGTGTCACTGAACACCCCCCAATAAGTGTCAGCCACCCCATAAGTGTGTCACAGCAGATACCCGATAATATTGTCAGCAGCAGATCCCCCTATAATATTATGTCACCATCAGATCCCCCATAACATTGTGTCAGCAGCAGATCACCCCCATAAATTTTAACACATCTTTAGTTTAAAATATTTATTTTTCAAATTTTCCTCCTCTAAAACCTAGGTGTGTCTTATGGGAAGGTGTGTCTTATAGGGGGAAAAATACGGTATATAATTTATATAATTAAAGAACATTTTAGGGTTAGTTTTGCTCTCTTTGTCAATGAATCTCTGTCTCCAGCTTTACTGTTTTTATCTGTCTTTTATATACTGTATTCTATTTTTTCTTTATCTTTTTCAATGCTTTCTCACTACCTTCCTGTTTTAGTGATTTACATGCTTTCTTTTTGTCATTAATTGCTCCCTTTACATTTCTATTTATCCACATTGGTTTTTTTTTCTTGGTCCTCACCCTTTTATTCCCATACAGTATGCACCTTTCGCTATTAGAGTTTAGGCTGTCTTTAAAAATACCCCATTTTGTGGCTGCATTTCTATTCCCGAGGATGTTGTCCCAGTTAGTAGGGCTAATGGCCTATCTTAGCTGTTCAAATTGTGCTTTTTTGAAGTTTGCTGTTTTTGTGCCTTCCTGAAGAAACACCCTTTTGAATGACAATTGGAAGGTTATTATTTTATGGTCACTATCAGTGCCAGGACAAGTTATTTTGGTGCCCTAGGCATATGTGGCAAATGGCCCCCCCCCCCCCCCTCTTTCACTAACAAAAAAGTGTCCATCTACCTCATTATAATAATGCACAACTTCTGCAGTACATTGTAATACACACCTCAGCTGCTCCAGAACCCCATAAGACACACACCAACTGCTGCAGAACCTCATGATACACACATAGTTTACTCTTGCCTGTGCTTCTCCTTTCTTAAAACTTGGATCCGAACTTGACTTCGGTTATGACTTATATATTCCTGTAGTGTGGGCTTTAGACAGGACTTTAGATAATGGCAAACCTTTCCCCTCCCCGTTATTTATGATTCTTTCTAATGAGACTGTAACCCTGAAAGTTATCCGCCCAGTTATAGCTATCATCCAGCCATGTCTCAGTTATTCCCACTATGATATTGTCCTCTTCAGACATTATTGATTCCAGTTTACCAGCTTTATTAGTCAGGCTTCTGGCATTAGTATACATACAATTAAGGAGTTTTTGTATATTTTTTTACCATACATCTTCCCTTATGAACTGCTCTAGTCCCTCCCTCCATTCCTCCCACAGTTCCATTACCTCGCCCATGGTCTCTGTCTGCCTCCCCTGATATAATGTAATTACCCTTACCCCTGTACCTAGTTTAAACACTCCTCCAACCTTCTAGCCATCTTCTCCCCCAACACAGCTGCACCTTCCCCATTGAGGTGCAGCCCATCCCTATGATAGAGCCTGTACCCGAGAAAGAAGTCGCCCCAGTTCTCCAGGAACCCAAACCCCTCCTTACTACACAAATTATTGAGCCACTTGTTAATCTCCCTAATCTACTGTTTGGTGTGCCTTCTGCTGCCACACATCACTATGTATTATTAATTCTTGCCTATGGCATGAAGTAATACATAGCCAGCAATAGAATTACATACAGAAATTTGGCAATGCTGCTGTATGTAGTAGCTGAGATCAATAGATCTCGAGTTCAAATGCCCTGAGGGGAGAAAAAATATTGAAAAAGAAAAATTAAAAGCATAAAACTCAAAACCCCCTTCACATTCTTTGCACAGGAGCATGATCTCTATGTACCCCAAATGATAATCTCCTGCTACCAGCACCTGTCTGGCCTGCCCTGCTCTCCTGGCTGACAGTAGTGTCTTACTGCAGTAATGCTGTCCCTGAACTGACATCCCCCTCATCTGCCAACCTTACAAACTTGTTGGGGTGTGTCAGATCAGGGCTAGCCTCCCTGGCACTCGTCCCTCTACCCTGCTTTCTAACTGTTATCCAGCTACCTACCTCCCTTTCCTGATCCTCTATGCTACCACCCTCCCTTGCATCTACCCCATAAAGTGTCTGCTCAGTGAGAAGCAAACTATTTTCCATGTTGCCAGGGTATCTCAATGTTGAACAACAAAAATATGCTCCCTCGAACTGCCTTGTCAGTTATGGGGCACATACTTGCTAATGGGTATTACACAAGAAAAAAAGAAAAAATGCACTACTGATACAATGGAATGAAATGGTAAACAACTCACAGTGTAGTTTCTTACTAAAGTCCTTGAATCTAAAGTCATTTAATCTTAAGTCACACACTTAATACAAACACACACTCAAAACCCTTAACGGGGTTATCCAATCCCTATATTGACCCCTAGAATGCCCAGGCCCCTCCTCTAGAGCATAACTTGTGCTCACTAGTGTCACCCATGATGCTAGGAAGGCTGGTCACCATCACAGCCTGCTATTTGGCTGCTCCCCCCCATCACCAGATATTCTGATCTACCCAACGGGGAGATGCAGCGGCAGCTGGAGGGACATGAGTGGCAGGGAGAAGGTAAGTATGCTCTAGAGGAGGGGCCTGGGCATTCTTGGGGTCATTATATTGATTGGATAACCCATTTAAGGGTTATTAGACTGCCAGATTTTCTGGCAGATGATTGATCATCTGGCAGTCTAATACTGCCTCCAAATGCCTGATGAATGAGCAAATAGTGATCTTTAAGCATGCTTAAAATATTACAACACCACTGCCCTTCATCACTCCCACCCAAGCCATGGAGGAAATCGCTCTATGTAATAGCAACAGTGTCCTCCACTAGCTATCTAACGATTGCCGTGAGGGAAGCATCCCTCCCGACAATCGTCTGCAGCATTGGGATGTCTAATACACTCTTTACAAACTTGCATTTCTAGTTTGCTTATATAGGTGCTCCTTCCAGACAAGTTCAAACCAGACTGCAGATTTTTTTTCCCTCTGGATTCTGGATTGCATCTAAGAACAACAGTAGTATCCCATGTCTAAACAGTAAGAATCAGGTTTATCTTGAGTATAAGGGAGGTAACCCAAATCTTTGATTGTAAGTGGTGGCTTCTTTGTCAAGATGTTTTCAGTCTGTGAAGCTGTGAGGGTACATGTAGTAAAATTTAAGATATCACAATTCAGGACATCAGAAAAATGGTGTCTCCAGGCTCCTGACACCCAAAACCTGGCAAGTATGTTCCTGTTCCTGGTCTTATCTGCACAAGAAAAGTGAAGGATAAGACACTGCTGGAAATCTGAGATTGTACCGCTACTGGAATTATTACTATTATTATCACTGTCGTCATTAGTATAACTTTACATTTTGTTATTTTAATTTTTTCATTGCAAGCATGCTCATTTGCTATTTTACTGTATTTTTTTATCCCACTATATTTATATTTACCACCTAAATACAATATAACCATATTTCATATCTCAAGACGTCCATGTGCTAGACAAAATTCGGACCAAAAATCCTAAGCAACAAAAAATATTTGCCATGCTTCTTACTCATACATTTTACTTATCATAGATGATGGATTCAGGCTTTCCCATTTCCAAGCAATAGTTTATATTCTCTGCTCACATTGTACCACATTTATTATAATATAGTATACAGCAGTCTCTAGATTTATCTTTCCTGTAGCCAAGTAATGTTGTTAAAAGCTTATTTGAAATGTCAAACTTCTAAATATTGAAATAGATGTTGTCAAGAAAGATTTTTTTCATTGCAAGGAAATGGTGCCCAACACTCACCCCGATTCATATTCAAACCATAGGTACCGCATATCCACCCCCAACCTACTACTAGAAGTAACTCCCTTATTCTGATGAATATGGCCAGTTCATATGATGAATATGTTTAAAATATATATGTGACAATTCTGAAAATATATATCTGTAATGAGACATTTCAAGGGCTAAATATTGTAATTTAATGCTTAGAGGACCAGGCGATTTTCCAGTTTTTGCGTTTTCGTTTTTCACTCCTAGCCTCATGACTTTTTTTATTCTTCTGTTCACATAGCCTTATTAGGGCTTACTTTTGCGGGACAAGTTGTACTTTCTAATGGTACATGTATGGTTGCATACAATGTAGTGGGTAGCCGGAAATCAATTCCAAATGGGGTGGAATTGGGGAAAAAAATGCAATTGCGCCACAGTTGTATGTTTGTTTGTTTTTACAGCTTTCACTATGCAGTAAAATTGACCTGCTACCTTCATTTTCCAAGTCAGTGCAATTACAATACCACACTTAGTATAGTTTATCTTGCGTTTTAATAATGAAAAAAAAAATAATGATAAACTTGAAAAAAAAAGATTTTTTTTTCATTACCATATTCTGACCCCTATAACTTTTTTGCAGTTATACTTACTCTGTGTAAGGGCACATTTTTTGTGGGGCGATCTGTACTTTTCAGTGATTCCATTTTGAAGTGTGTGTGAGTTTTTGATCACTTTTTATAACATATTTTGGGAGAGTTGAAGTGACAAAAAATTGTGAATTGTCCATTTCTATTTGTTAATTTTTTTGTTATGCCATTCGCCGTACGGGATATATATTATAGTTTATTAGTAAGGTTGTTTTTGCACATGGCAATACCCATGATGTGTATTATTTTATTGTTTAAGTATTTTGATTTTGGGGAAAGGGGGTGATTTGAACTTTTATATATATTTTTTTCTTAAATGACTATAACTGGGTGACTATAACTGGCAATCATTAGATTGCCCATTGTGTTCTGTGATGGCTATATAGCCATCATTGAACACTTCATTTTCAATATAACAGTAAAGTGCGGCCACCTGGTGGCCTGTATTTGTATATTTTACTAATAGATAACGAAGCCTGCTTGAAGCTTCAGGCTTTTACTATAGCATAACAGGTTTCTCAATCTCAGATGGGGAGTGATGTTACTGGACCACTCAGATGCCATGGTCACATTTGATCACTGCATCTGATGGGTTAATGCAGTGTTTCCCAACCAGTGTGCCTCCAGCTGTTGCAAAACTACAACTCCCAGCATGCTCGGACAGCCTTTGGCTGTGCGGGCATGCTGGGAGTTGTAGTTTTGCAACAGCTGGAGGCACACTGGTTGGGAAACACTGGGTTAATGTATGCAATCAGCCTTATGGCTGATGTCATACATCTGCCGCGGGTCACTGCTGTTTGAAACAGCAGAAAGCCAGTGGCTATGGAGCGCGCTGCACGTGCAAGCCATGTTTAAAGATGTGACTTCTGCCTTACATATACATTGGTGGTCGCGAAGGGGTTAAAGTGAAATATATGTGGTTATAGAACAATCCAATATTGATATTCAAATTGTAAATAAAACCTATGGGATAGTATTATCAGTGGCGCATATATGATTTCATTATTATTCTGATGGACTGATAGATTCAATTTTGTAAACTGCAATAAAATGGTTGTCTTATGAAGACAAATTGCATCCATAATCTCTGTTAGGTGTACCCCACCCCTCTATGAGCTAGATAGGAGAGACTCTATCAAACAGTGCCTCTAGCAGATGCAGGAAGGCTAGGCAAGAAAACTTCCTCGAGCAAAATATGCTATCTATTGGGGTGTACAAAGCTGTACTGGGGAATAAACATACGGTACTTATCAGGCTTAGGAAGGTTGTCACCATGCCCTCCCCTAATGGGGTTTCCCCGAATTTTATATCAATATCTGATCCACAGGGTTCTGCCACCCAGCAGCCCGCCAATCAGCTGTTCCAACGCAGCCCTGGTGCTGGAACTACACAACGCCATCCTCTCTGTAACAGACGGTGCTGGTTACTGCAGTGCTGTTCCCATTGAAGTGAATGGAAGCAGTGCTGCAGTTACCAACTCCATTGATTACAGAGTGGGTGGAGATGTGTAGTTCCAGTGCTGGAGCCACTCAGGAATAGCGGATCAGAGGGGGTGCAGGTGGTCAGACCCCTGCATATCAGATATTCATAGTCTATCCTGTGAATAGGTTGTCAGTATGAACATACTAGAAAACATCTTTAAGACATTGGCTAAAGACATAGGAAAGTTAGATGGAAGATCCACCTGCCCAACCACTGGTCAGTCATTACCCTATAACATAACAGTCATTAGGTGCCAATAAGATGAAATATGCAGTGGAATATTTCTTTATTATACCATGCAATATTAGCAAGTTCTAGAAATTTCATATCAGTTCATTTAAGCAATAAGGGAAGAAGGTTTTCAATGCCTCTTACCAATCTTACCAGGATTGTTCGATTGCAAGTGACTCTTACAGTACAAAGAACACAAGCAAACTGCTGTAAGGAAAATGGAAAAGAAAATGTTAGGTAACTACTGTATTCCTCCTACATAATGGACACTGCTATTTTTAAATGTGTTGTCTTTGAGATAAATGATTTGTGAGTTGAATGACTGCAAACAGGGAAATATGTAAGAAAGCTGTAGCCAGCCAGTTCAAAGATATGCATGCAAGCGAAGAAGAAAGGAGCTGAGGGAATTATAAATGAGGCTGGCAGCAGCTTACCGAGTGTGTTGGCAGAGTTTGGAAAGAACAATGACCGGATTTTCTAAATGTTTGAAATAGGATGCTGCAAACAAAAAAGGAATGGTGAAGTGCCAGGCAAGCAATTAACATGTTTTGAAAAAAAATTCTCCATTGCACGAACAATCTGTTTTTCTTATTATTTTTGCTAGTTGCCTATTGTCCTTCAGCAATTGCCATCTTTGCTAACTGCCTTTGAAAGTCATCACAACCATATTTTCTGATGTTGCAGAGTAAAGGAATAAAAATGTGACTATTACCAATAACACAGAAATATGTAAAACCAGTGGCCATGTCTCATTGGGATGCCTTATTAATGGGACCCAACCTTACATGAAAGCGTTACCTGCTCTTTATTAGACCTCATGCACACGCGCATTTAGGGAAAACACAACAGTTTGCAAAACAAAACCAAATTTGAGAGAGGGTCACTTTAACCCCCTTAATACCAAACCAGTTATATAGTTAGAATTAGTGTTGAGCGAATTGAAGTTCATGAAGTGGACTTCGATCTGAAGTTCAGGAAAAATTCTATTTGACGCAAAGTGGAATTTCCTAGTGCTTCGTAGTAATGAATCGACTTTCCCTGAAATGGCAGTAAAAAAATTAAATCATACTTACCTCATCCATTTGAGAGTGTAGAGGACGTTGCGGCCATCATGCTTGAAGCTCTCGCGCAAAATCTCATGCAGTGACATATGACGTCACCACGCCGTCCGACTGTTATTTTTTCATTAATATAGCTATATGAGGGCTTGGTATAAATTGGGTTTTAATCGGTTAATGCATATTAAAGAGGACCTTTCACCCATTATGACAATGTCAACTAAGTATACATACATGGAAAGCGGCGCGCGGGGATCTCACTGCACTTACTATTATCCCCGGGCGCCGCTCCGTTCTCCTGCTATGCCCTCCGGTATCTCCACTCACTAAGTTATTGTAGGCGGAGATTTCAGTCACTAAGTTATGGTAGGCGGAGTCTGCCCTTGTTCTGCTCTAGCGCTGGCCAATCGCAGCACAGAGCTCACAGCCTGGGAGGTTCTTTTCTCCCAGGCTGTGAGCTCTGCAATGCGATTGGCCAGCGCTACAGCAGAACAAGGGCAGACTCCGTCTACCATAACTTTGTGAACGAAGATACCGGAGGGCATAACGGGAGAACGAAGCGGCGCCCTGGGGATAATACTAAGTGCAGTGAGATCCCCGGGCGCCGCTCTCCATGTATGTATACTTAGTTCACATTGTCATAATGGGTGAAAGGTCCTCTCTAAGCACTTAATGACTAACCACCATACATTTACTGCAGATCCTTACATTTTCACTGCTGTTTATTTATGTCACAACTCTGTACAAGCTGCTCATGCAGCTCGGCAGCTGAATGTTAGATGCCTAGCTTTTAGAAGCTACTAAGCACCCAAGATAAAAGGCAGAAACAGTTTTCACCAATCATTGAGATATATAGTGGCTGTGGTGGTCATGCCAGGGGCGTAGCTAAAGGCTCATGGGTCCTGGTGCAAGAGTTCAGTTTGGGCCCCCCTTCCTTTAGTGCTTTATGGTCAGGGGCAGGGAAGCACATTGCCTTCGTGCTGCCTAAGGAAAACATTGAAACGGCACCCCCCTGTTCAAATTCTTGACCTTACCCCTTTCCCTCCAGCCAGAGGTGTAACTTGAACAGCATGCACTTTCTATAATACTGGTGTCTTCTTATGTGGCACAAGGGTCTTTGGGCCCCCTCAGGTTCCTGGGCCTGGTAGCGACTGCTACCTCTGCACCCCCTATAGCTACGCCCCTGGGTCATGCGACTGATGTAATCGTGCAGAGAGGCTGTTCTTGGATGTAACAAGACCCAGGATTACAACTCCCTTACTATGTCATAGCTCTAGCACCAACACAATTACCCTAAACCGGACATTATAAATCAATAACACTGCCATACAGTGATTATAAAGTATCCAGATACCAAGCACTCTGCAGAGTATCATCATGCTGCAGACTAGACTAGACTCTGATGCAGTCACAAGCTGAAAATATAACTATTAAATATGGTGACACATACATAATGCCTTCTCTGGTTGGAGTTATCCACATTCTTTTTGCTCTCCAACTAGCCCATACTGCCATGACTTCTCTTGACAACTGCATAGTTCTGCAACACATCTGCAACTTCTATGGCAACACAAATTCTCTTTAGCCCTGTAATCTTGCTGCTATAACCAGTGCCCGCTTGTGCCCCAGGTGCCCCATCACTTTTCATTAGAGTGTAACACAATGCCCCTATATACTATACTATAAAAATAATAGTGTCTGGAGATGTGGATACAGATTAAATCAGTTGCATAACTAGAAAATGATGGACCCCATAGCAAACTGTTAGACCCCTAAATAATTCTAACCCCAGACATACAACAAAATTAATTCAGATCTAGGCTACACACTAAAATTCATTATAATCCAGGCAGAAACCAATATTAATCAGACCTTAGAGCCCTAAATGAATTTAGACTCCAGACCATAAATCGCCAACTACAGTGTGTAACTATGTAACTCACCATGGCTCATTTTTGGGTTCTTTGCTGTAAGCACCTCTGCACACTGGTTCCTGATGCTAGTTAGAGCCAGGACATTGTGTGTGCCACCGCACACTATAGCCTGAATCTGGACAGTGTCAGAACCCTGTGCCCCAGGTGTCACCTGGAGCAGAAGAAGACTGGAGAGCAAGGAGGTCAATTATTGCAGTTATTGCTATCCCCAGACAAAGTCTTGATTCAGAGCCCAGCAGGAGATTCACTGACTCCCTAATGGGTAAGTCCAAGCCAGGGCAGTAGCCACCCTCAGTGGGTCAATAACTATTACATGAACAATTAATTTCATAATATGATACACTAAAGAACAATAGCAACCCACTTGATCAGAGGAATGTTAAATAGCCAATCAATTCAGCAGAATACATCCAAACTAGGGGACAGGGTCTCAGAGTTGCACCACCTGGCATTATTTTACAGTATATGTAGTATAGAGAGAGCGGTAGATATACTGTATATGCAACTAAGATCTAGAATCACAAACATTTCTAATGGAGTACTTCTTAACTTTCAGGCATGTAGACCTTTTCATTGACACTTCATACTAAAAAGGTTTGTATTAAAGGTCTAGAATTAGCAACACACAGTCTTTGAAGTGAGCTTCATTTCACTCTAATTTCTGAGCCTAATTTATTATTTATAACAGCATGATCGGGGCACAGCAGGGAACGTATAGATGATTCTGATGAAAAACTTGAACATTTCTTTCTCCCTGGTAAAGACTGGATGAGAGGCAAAATTATCTCTAAACTGTAATTATCATTTACCCATTGTTTCAGATAACAGATACATTCAGAGTGAAATGTTTTGTTTAGAAATTATACACTGCAGAATATGATACCAACGTGAGGTTAAGAGCCTTTTTTTCCCCAAGAATGGTGACGTACATTGAAATAAGCAGGCCAGATAGCAAGGTTTAAATTGGGCCCCCCATTATGGTGACTGGTGTTACCACACAGGAGAGAAGAGTCTTGTGCTTGTTTCCTCCATTCCATGACCCCTGTGTAAATTCCTCACCCTTCTATTTGCTAACAATGTAGAGGGGAGTCCTGCACATGTTTCTGTACTTGCCGTACACAAGGTGTAGGGCCCCATCATGGGCTGGGCTCCATCTCTAAGGGCGCTTTAACTATCTCAATGGTATGTTTAAAAGTGTGATTCAGTTCAGATATCAGCCTTTAATTTATGTTATCTTTTTTATCATTTCAGTGTTCATACATACCAAGGTGTGGAAAAAACTTTGAAGACTCTTTGTCACTTGTCAATATCATAATGGAAAATTTCCGAAAGCGTCAACGTTTTTCGTGTTTCTATGACCCAGAAGGAAATCAAAAGAATGTCATTTTGATCAAACTCTACAGTTCCAATGTATTATTTCATTCATTATTTTGGCCGACATGTATGATGATAGGTGGAATCGCTATTGTCGCCATGGTGAAGCTCACTCAATACCTCTCACTTCTATGCGAGAGAATCCAAAGGATCAACAGATAAAACCAAGTTCTGAATTTATTTTTCAACAAAATACTGTTTTTTTTTTTTCATTCTTCACCAAAGAACCTTAAGTTTGTAATGTGCCAGTCTGTTTATAAGTTCCTTAATATATTCTTCTAAGTAGAGCAATAATGCAAAATCTGTTCTATATGCAAACAATGTCATGGAGGAAAGTGAAATTGGAGTCATTTAGGTTTTCTATTTTATTTCCAGTCAAAGCAAGGCATATTTAAGGGGACATTATCAAGAGATAAAGATCATCTTCATATACATCAATAAATCCAGTTTTGTTGTTGCTCTTCTGTTTCATAAGGTCTAATAGGGCATTGGTGTTTGAGAAACAGACACTTTTATATTAGAGAATTTCAAATCTTCCATATTAGTACCATATTTGTCAACTACATCTTAAAAAAAATCATATTAATAAAAGAAAACTAAAATCAATTTGAATTAATAGCGGTACGTGGAAATATTACTAAACATAGCTATCAAATTAAGGTTGGAATTTAAAGGGATCAAGGGGCATAATGAAAAGGCAACACAACAGGTGATTTAAAAAAGTCTGAGAAAAGGAGTTGAACGGCACTCCTCTAGAGTGAGAGCGGTGCTCAGTGGTAAGCTAGATTCCAATATATTCAAGAAACCACAGCACTCTGTAATTGTGTTGCATAAACTTCTTATTTTATTTTATCTAATCCATACGGAAAATTATATTTAGCCACTTGCCGGCCTTAGTAGTAGTAGCATTTTGTTTGGAGGATGGCGTTGTTTAAAAAAAGTCTATTCTTGGTGAACTTTATTGTTGCTCTCAGTTATATGAACAGGATTAGAGAACATGAGCACACATGAAATAATATCTACTTTATAAAATTCAGCTTTTTAGCCATACCCTAGGGCAATAAGTATCACTGTCTGAAGAGTACATCTCTGAGACATCCACTTTATATACTGCAGTTCCATTTTAATTCAGCTAATGTATTCTGCATCAATGTTTTCTATTTATTTTATTTTTGTAGTTTTACTTAGCAAGGACTTTTGCTTTGTCTGTTATATAAAAACATAATGGACCTCACTATTCAAAGCTATCTAGCAGAAATACTGACATAGTTGGCCATAGCCATTGTTATACCGGGGTTCTTTGGGTCTACCAGAGGAGGAAATAATTATGAAGGCTTGTTGTCCATCTATTCTTAAAAAGTGCATGTGCAGTTTTAATCGCATGGAATATTTCTTATTATTACTGGGCACAGATGGCATATTAGTAAGGTTTAATAGGTTATTTGTGAATGAACTCATCTCATAAGAATAAGACTCTAATGGCAAGTGATGGCCTCTAAAGGCAGCTCCAAATGGGGTTGTCAACTGCTGGACCTTTGGGGTCCATTACTGTGTCAGAGCCCAGGCCTGCCAAAAGATCCTCTGGTAGTCTGGAGAACCAGTTCTACACTGTCTCTAGCAATCAATAACTGTGCAGTTTTCATTGCTTTGATAAATGAGGCCCATTAGTATAATTAGGGCACAATATTACATATAATATATTCAAATACACAATCTTCAGCTTTATCTGTAGTTTAATTGATAATTTCCCCTTAAGTTCATGTCTTAAAGGCTGATTCTGTTACTGTATAACACATTTTTGTATAAATCTACTGTTGCAGGAAAACAATTTCATTTAATTTTCTTATTCTCTTATTTTCAGGGCTTCCAATGACTCTGCTGGAAGAATCATAGGGACATATCTCAAAATCACCTAGTAGCATTTTGCCTTTTACATAATATCTTTAGATACACAGTCCATGTTAATTAGGATTGAGCTACAGTGCTAACAGCAAATCGCAAAGTACTTTTGCCTGTATGGCAGCAATATAGCAGCTAACATTCTAGACACCTTGTAAAGCATGCCTTTCCAATCTTTATTCCTTTAGATACCCTCAATATTGAGGTCACTAACCTGAGGCAAGTACTGTATGTAGACCAGGGTTGGCATCAGCAACAAGCAAACCTAACTAGATATTAGAGACAATTGGGCACATAGTAATTTGGATAAAAATGCACTTGATGAGTCTAGGGTTGAGTAGATAGGGCTCACTATTGTGTGACCCACATACATCTGTAGCCAGCCTTGATGTATATATAATGTTACTTGTTAGTACTCTTTCCTAAAATGTTATAAAAGGCTATTAAAACATGAAAGGAGCAAATTTTAAGATGAGTCTGACATTTAACTAGCCATATTGCTCTACTAAAGGTTCCCTTTGACAGTACTTTAATAAGCAACTAACTGTAGGACTTGTGGTAGTACCCGAATGTATGGTAAATGTCACAACAGAACGTTCCCACCAACAGCTGGAGAATGCAGCATAATATTGGAGTTTCATTGTTAACCACTGGTTAAATGGAATATTGAACCTCCGTAAGGAGAATAAGCAGGTAGGAAGCTATACCAGGTCATACACTCTGGAAAAAGTATGAAAATTTGTCTTCCACAGAAGAAGGAGATTACATCTAAAGTATTTATATGGATACATTGACAAAGTACCATTTAAAATACCATTTTAGATTATGTTTTCTTCCACTTAGATTAAAATGAATACCAATATATTATAAGTGTATACAAATGATTAAAGAGGGACCATTAGGGTTGCCACCTAGCCATTATTACCAGCAAGAGGCTGGTTCCCATATTTTATTTTTACAGGCACGTAGAAGTCCCAGAAATTTTCAGTAGCTGAGAAGGTATGAGATACCTCCTTGCTACTAACTACTAATGGCTATATCTCAGGCTGTATAGAACCTTTAAAGCTAAGAATCCAAGCTTTAAAACAACACACAGTGTCTCAATCCTGGCCTGAATTCTAAGAGTTATATCTCAGGCTGTATAACAGCTAGCACCACAATCGTGGTTTTGTTTCAAAGGATTGATTCAAACTTTAAAAGAAGGCTGTACCTCTAGGTGCTATACAGCCTGATAACTTCTAGATCTAACCAGTCTCCCCTCAGCTGGCTAGCATGGAGGAGGGAGGCCAGAGTAAAATATGCTGACAGGCTGCAGGGAGAGAAGGAGAGTTATAGATTCTCCTCTCCCTGTGTATCTGTACATGACCCCAGGGGAGAAGTTCCTTCACATTAGTGTTGAGTGCAAATATTCGAATAGCAAATTTTAATCTTGAATATCGTCACTTTTTTAGAATATAGTGCTATATATTCGTGATGACGAATATTCGTCATTTTTTTCCATCTGAACACGATTCCTCCCTGCTTCTTGCTTGTGGGCCAATGACATCATTGGCCCACAAGCAAGAAGCAAGGAGGAATCACGTGTTCACTACAGATGGAAAAAAAATGACAAATATTCTAAAAAACGAATATATAGCACTATATTGAATATGGTGTTATATATTCAGTTTTTAGAATATTCTTCATTTTTTTCCATCAGAAGTCATGATTCCTCCCTGCTTAAGTTGCTTGTGGGCCAATGACGTCATTGGCCCACAAGCAAGAAGCAGGGAGGAATCATGTGTTCAGATGGAAAAAAATGACGAATATTCTAAAAACAAATATATATCAGAATATTCTACAGTGCTATATATTCGTTTTTGACCCACGCCTGTATTGAGCACGCAATATTCGCATATTACGCGACCATTACCTTGCAAATTTTCACATAAAAAAAAGAATGTAGAATATAACGAATATACGAATTCACGAATATATTCTACAAAATATTCGAGAAATATAACGAATTTGAATATGACCCCTGCCGCTCATCACTACTTCACATATGCATCAGAGGCTCTAGAGGCCTTGCTGCAAATTGTGTCAAAAATATGGGACAGAATAATGTAACACACACTACTTTTTTGCCATATAAAATACCAGTTTTTTTTTTATGGAAACAAGGTCACATTATAGTCATTGAGATCCATCAAATGGTGTACTATTATATGACAGAAACGCAGCTTCCATTATTTTCCTTGTTCTGTTCCTATAATGGAGCAGAACAACAGAAATACAAATGTCAATGTGAACCTAGCCTAAGGGTACTTTCACACTTGCGGCAGGACGGATCCGACATGCTGTTCACCATGTCGGATCCGTCCTGCCGCTATTTCGCCGTGCCACCGGACCGCCGCTCCATCCCCATTGACTATAATATCCACATTATAGTCAATGGGGATGGAGCGGCGGTCCGGCACGGCGAAATAGCGGCAGGACGGATCCGACATGGTGAACAGCATGTCGGATCCGTCCTGCCGCAAGTGTGAAAGTACCCTAACATGGACTTGTGTGCACATAAAAATTTGATAAACTTCTGTTGTTCTGTTTGATTAAAGAACAGATAATATTAGCATCAATTTGATTTGATTTCTTTGTTTCCATTATTTTTGGTGAGAAAAAGTACTGTCTACAGAAAATAATGGAAACATGATGGAAAGGCACTATTCAATATAATGTATTTTTAACAATGAAGTCAATGAGGGATAGATAGAAACAAAGGTATTCCCTTTGTATCTGTTATTTAATCCATTTAATGGTTCTGTTTTTTTTCTGTTCCATCGACAGAAAACGGAAAGGTTAATGTGAATGTCAACTCAGCCTAATCAATCCCCCACATTAACATGCTCTCAGATTTTCACATATGGAAGGCTTTTTTTCCACAAAAGGGTAAGAGGATGAACGCTTGCCATCTAATCACCCCTCTGGGCATAATTAGGCCATTTTACTGACACCATGACCCAAATGAATAACAACGTCCAGATCACAGCGTCAAATTGTTTGCACCAAACACAAAAAAATCCATAAAGTTTACATTTTACACTGTCCATACTGGATTTTTAGAGTAAAACATGTGGACGGCTTCTCTAGTGATACAGTAATAGCGATAACGACTATTACAAGAGAGGAATATCTAATATATCTAATATATTTCTGACAGTTGGAAAATGTTTCCCTCAGTCAGAAAATATATTTTCTATCACTCATTTTCACCATAAACAATCGTTATCAAAACCAACCAGTATGAGAAACCACGGTAAACTGGGCTACTGCACAGGGCAGCGATGAAATAGATGTAGGATATTTTTCCTGGCTTTTTTATTTTATTTTTCCATAAGAGCTCATTTAGTAAAGCCTGTTCATACATGAGGCCTCTGCATAATTTTTGGTTGCATTTAAAATAAAAAATCACAACATAAAAATAGTTTTAGTAAAGAAAATGCTCAAAATTCAAAATATAACCAAACCATAGGTGTCAAATAGCAACCTGTGTTAAGCTTCTCCCCAAAAACCAAACCCTCTTATTACCCATATAAATGGACTGATATTTTTGGTTGAGATTGGTGGCAACCCTAAGGAACAGGCAGTTCAATAAAAAAAATTGCTGTATGCTCTCTCATAAAGTTAACTTACAATACTAAAACCATGTTTCCTGTAATTTTACATTCAGACTAATTTAAATGGATTTCTGTAGACCCTCAGCACAACTTTTGTATAAGGCCTCATACAGAGCTGTGGGTAAGAGACATACAACTGTACTGTTTGTACATATTTTCCCACAGGTTTTTTTAATAGGATTTATGTGAAATTCTGGTGCATAGAAATGAGAAGTAGTTACCCATGGTAACTAATCAGATTACACCTCATTTTGGAGGCCTTTTGGAAAATTAACGCAGCTACCTTGCTGGTTGCCATTGGCAAATTTTACTATTTTCTTTTGCCCCAGTTCTGTTACATCTTCCACAAGGATTTCCCTATTCTCCAATTAACCCAGACAGCACTGAAGGAATTTCAGGGATTTGTAGTGCAGAGATATATTAAAGGAGTTGTCCCATAGGTTGTGACTGATAGTTCAGGTCAGCTCTATTAACAAAATCGGGCTGAGCTGCAATACCACATACAACCTGTGAACAGTTATTGAGTTGTTTTTAGATGACCTATCCTCAGGATAGGTCATGAATATCAGATCGGCAAGGGTCTGATACCTGGCACCCCCATCGATCAACTGTTTGAAGAGACTATTGTCCATTGCATAGTGGCTGTGCTTGGTATTGCATCTCAGCCCCATTCACTTGAATGAGACAAAGCCATTTGACCAATGAACATGACTGATCGGCAAGTGTTCCAGGAGTTGGACCCCGACTAGTCAGATCTTGATGGCCCATCTTGAGGATACGCCATCAATTTCAGAATCTCAGACAACCCTTTTATCTGTGTCTTTATTCGCTCATTCATGCTCATTACTTATCATAGCCAAATTCTGTAGTATATAAAGTGCCACAGTACTGTTAGTGAAGTCCGCTATTTCATCCCATTTTTATGATTGATCTTATAATTTTTATTATTGCTACTACATCTGCACTGTTTATAAGGAACTAAGGTTCAAGGAATAAACATCTGAATCCAGTGGTGTCTATTCCTTTGAACGACTGCACATTGCAATGCTTTATAATATGTATGTATAATACTGCCTTCATTTAATTCCATATAGGAGTTGAAGCTTATGGGATTTTAGGTCCTCACAGGCCTTTACAATGTGCCATAATACTATATTGATCCTATGGCTCATTTAAGACTGTAATGATCTTGTGCACATTTTCTTTTTTCTTTTTTTTTTTGCGCAACTGTTTACAGATAAAAGCAAAGCCAGATGTACTCAAGGAGAAAATGTGACTTTTCTCCCACACAGTGCCAGAGACAATAAAGCATAAAGCTACAATTAACCCTTCATTTTGCAAAAAAAATATTTATTATTAAGGTCCAATTTGCTTTGATAAATGTCATATTGAAACCTCTGCCCATTTACATGGTGCCTAAACAATTCAGGGCCTATTATATTAACTGCAATGTGCTTTTATTCTTTATTTCTTTTTCATGTTTGTCTGCTTCTTAGTTGAAATGTGTTAAGGGCATGGTATATTGCAAAGATAAGCTTGCCAAATAGAGTAGAATTATTTAAAAATCTAAAATAGCTTATATAATAAAATGCAGTAAAATAAAATGCTAACTTTTTTAACTAAAGAAAATGTACTCAACACAATTTCTTATTTCAATGACAAATGATGATTTGCCCTTTTGTTTTTTGTACTACACAAAGTATAACTTGAATACTAGAGTATGTTGTTGATAGCGTTCAGTATCTGATCAGTGGAGGTCCAACACCTTGGACCCCCGCCAATCAGTTGTTTGAAAAGAAACTGGTGCTCCTGTGAGCGCGGCTGCCTTCTCGCAACTTACCAAGCACAGCACCATACATTGCATAGCGGCTGTGCTTGGTATTGCACTCAGCCTCATTCACTTGAATGGGACTGAGCTGCACCTATGCCACATGACTGATGAACGTGATGTCAATAGAAAAATCTGAGAGAAGGCCATGGCGCTCACAGGAGTGGCACTGCCTTCTCAAACCACTGATTGCCAGGGGTCCTGGGTATTTGACCCCCATCGATCAGATACTGTTGAGCTATCCTGAGGATAGGTCATTAGTATAAAGATCTCAGAAAACCCCTTTAATGTAATATAATCTTAAAGGGGTTACATGAAGCTTAAAAAAGTGTGTGTTTCTTTTTCTAAAAAGTGTGTCAGGTATTACAGTTCATACTCATGCAGGTAAAATGGGCATCAGAAAGAACACATGGACAAGACTGTGGCATTTTCTGGAAGAAAAATATAAACCATTTAATCTCATTTCGAATATCTATTTAAGTTCCATGTTCTCAAAAATAGTCATTAATGTATTTTTTTATCATCTGCTATAAACTATTTCTGTGAGGAAATGACTACTACTGCAAGTAAATCATTCCATTGCTTCTATTTGTTCATTGAAGTATTAGTAAAAAAATATGCCACAAAACTTTCTAGCGATAGATTGTGCTATAACTTGAATGGGATACTGTACAGTTCTGTTCAACACAATAAAAGCTCATGCACATGGAAATTCTTGTGCATTAACACTGTAGAAACACACATGCCACATGACAATAAAAATTCTCCTCTAAAAACAATAATTCTACGGGAAATTAAGGGCCCTTTTACATGGGTTGATGTTTGGCTGAACAACCCTTAATAAGAATGCTCATTTGCCCAATATAAACAGGGCAGAGATCACCCAACAAACTAGCAAACGATTATTTGCCGAGCGATCTGATCTTTTATGCTGGCATAAAAATGCTAATCAGACTGGATGGGGACAAACAACTGTACCAACGTTCGTTAGTTCCTCTTTCAGTTTGCTTTGTGGTCCTTTAAATGAGTGCTAATTGACTTAACAAATCATTAGTTGGTGATCATTTTGGCCCACATCAGGCGTGTTAAAAGATTCAAAGCTACATCTTTTTCTCACAGATTCCATATAAAAGTTCTGTGTGCTTTGTGTAAAATCAGAGGCACACAGAAGTATATGCAATAATGCCATGTGCACAAGGTTCAAAAGTCCCCAAATAATATAACTCTTGCCATACTAGACTGATTCAAAAGATGATAGCTATCACGAGCACCCTAACCAATAGTCCTCAAATTTTAAACAAATGTAAAATATTAACACTACCAACAACATACTTTGCATATGTATATTGAAACGTTCACAATGACTTACAGTGAGATATATGGATCCCATAATATAAAATTATAGAAAACAAGTAAAATGTTATATTATCAATGACCGTTGATATTATTTCATCTTGATTAATCTACTAATAGGTATGTTGTTTTTGTTCATTACAGCTGAGACTTTTTGTGTTTGGGATGATGGGACCAGAATGAAATCTGAAACATTTCAGCTTCAAGCCTTATTCACACAGTCCATGTTTTAGTAAGTGATTTGCATTAGTAATTGTGAGCCAAAACCAGGAGTTGAGCCTCTACAGACATAAGGTATAAAGGAAAAATGTGCACCCGTTGTATGTTTTTGACCTATGTCAGTTTTTGGCTCACAATCACAGATAGAAATCAATAATCAAATACTGATGTGTAAATGAGGCCTAATTCTGAAGTGTATCAACTTGTCATATACTGCTACCATATCACTGTAAAAAAAAATGAAAAGAGTAAAAAACTGTCTGCTATTTTATTATTTTTTTTACTTGGGACTAGTTAATATTTTTTACTGGATAAATGGATATAGTATATCTAGTGTATTATAATATTACATGTGTTTCTTTAAAAATCTATATATATAAATAAAGAAGTAATGTGAGTCCTGACTTCATAAGTAGCTTGAATAAAGAAAATGCTCAGTTTTGAGGTTATATGAATGTTCCGAAACTGGCTATATGAAAAAAAAACTCTTGAAACTATATGAAAAAACTCTTGAAACATTCTTAAAATCTTTAATAAATTTGCCAATCACCTAATTTTGACAGGATGTTCTGTAACAGTAAACCAAGTATTAGTATAACCTTGCACTTTTTGTCTACTTTTAATTTGCCAATTTAAGTATTTAAATCTATCTATATATATATTTTGCATAATTTGAAATTTTTAGTGACTTTTTTGCAAAACTCTAATCAGCACATAGCTGTAGATGATTCTACGTGTTGTATTTTCAACCGAATCAAGGTCAATATCGTTGTGACAAGTGATTGAAAATGTGTCTGCATTTCTACATTAAATTGTTGCAGAAAACATCAAAAATACCATGTTCTGAATCTAAACTTTCTCCATATGTGCTTTATGGCCAATGTGAATTTGTAATACGTCAGATAAAATGATGTAAAATTGAATTTAAAAATTAAAGTGTGACGTATAAATGTGGGGATGCCCCCATAAGACTGAAAAATTCTAGCCAGAAATTCCTACATCTTTGTTTTTTATATATCCATGCATTTCCATAGACAATCTGGAGAGGTTTTAGCTACTCTAAGGTGTTGGAACAATTACCTTGATCTAAAGGGGATTTATTGCACTTAAAATGAAGTGGCTTGAAAATTGTTTTAACACTGGACATTGCCAAGTGGAACTGCATTTTCTCAGCTAAGTTGGCAGAATAATGTGGATTCTACAAAGCTGGGACTGTAGCACAATGGACAACTTCCACATTTTCTCGATCAAGACAATAACCACAATGTAATGAGGGCTTCAAATGTGTATTTAAAATTTAGAATCTTCATCAATAAACCCTCTATACATTTTGCATCCAGTGACCTCTGTGCATGTTTATTTCAGAAAAAGTGACTTTTTTATAGTTACTGTTTCATTGATTTACTAGTGCTAATAAATGAACTACTTGCTTATTATTAAATTATAAGCTTAGAACCAGGGAAATGGAATTACAAATTTAAAACTGTTTCAAAATACTTAAAGGAGTTGGCACATGGTAAAATATTAAAGTAGAAAATTAAATTAGAAATTTAAAGTCTATGGCCAACTATGATATGCAAAATAATAATTATAATAATAATTATTTTTATATACATTAGTAATTACCTTGATTTGAAGAGAAAAAAAGTTGCACCAAGTTACCTTAGAAAAATGCCATAGAAACTGTATGTGGTTTTTTGGTGGTTTTTAGTGGTGTTTTGTGCAAAACAAGTGTGTGGATGGAGTTTCTTTAAGGGCTTTTTCCCTGTAAAGAAGATGAAAAATGCCTGAAAAACGGCCATAAACTTTGACATACAAAAAAGATTAAGCAGCTTACCCAAACCTTAAATATTGGTAAAATGAGTGTGCTCTGGTTATAACCTGGAATTAGAGATGAGCTAATCGAAGTTGACGAAGTGGAATTCGATCCAAATTTCTGGAAAAATTAAATTTGCAACGAATCTGAATTTCCTCACGCTTCGTTGTAACGAATCACATTTTTTCCTAAAATGTTTGCTGCACATGTTAGGACATGGCGCAAAGAACTCTGGGAATGAGGGATCATCCACAATGCCATGCATGCAGCCAATCAGCAGCCAGCCAGCCCTGTGATGTCACAGCCCTCTAAATAGCCTCAGCCATCTTGGATTCAGCCATTTTCCAGTGTACTTAGTGCAGGGAGAGATGTCAGCAGGCGCTAGGGAAAGTGCTTGGAAAGACTTGAAAACTTTAATTTTGCTGAATAGAAGTTCAGGGAAAGAGCATTAGAAGTGTAGGGAAAGGATAGGGAGGAATTTTTCCACACTATAAAAGGAGAACAGGATCCCATAGGGGAGTGTACAGCCTGGGTAATAGGAACAGTCCTATTACACCTTGCTGCACTGATGGGAGATTCAAATTGCCATCATACTGCTGCTTTCAGGTTTGCAATAGATGATATCTCTGTAACTCCAGCATACCTTTTTTTTTTTATTGGGGTGCAAGTGCTGTGTGATACAGCCTTTAACAGGGTGTATTACTAGGAAATATTTCTGAGTCTTATTAGGCCTTGTGCGGTGCAGTTATATGTCCTAAAGCCTTTTTTGGAGTGTATAAGTGGAAAAAAAGGGCTTAATAGCCGTTGTGTGGTAAAGTGACAAAATTACTTTTTGGCGTGTATTAGTGGCAAAAAAAGTATTATTTGCCTTCGGCGGTGCAGTTACATATATGTTCTAAAGCTTTTTTTGGCCGTTCAGTGGTGCAGTTATATGTTCTAAAGCTTTTTTGGTGTGTATTAGTGGCAAAAAAAATTTATTATTTGCCAGTGTGTGGTAAAGTGAGAAAATTACAGCCCTTTTTGGCGTGTATTAGTGGCAAAAAAAAGTATTATTTGCCGTTAAGTGGTGCAGTTATATGTTCTAAAGCCTTTTTTGGCGTGTATTAGTGGGAAAAAAAAAGGCCTTATTAGCCTTTGTGTGGTAAAGTGAGAACATTACAGCCTTTTTGGCGGGTATTAGTGGCAAAAAAAATTTAGGAGTTGCCGTTCAGCAGTGCAGTTATATATTCTAAAGCCTTTTATCGCTTGTATTAGTGGGGAAAAAAGGGCTTATTAGCTGTTGTGTGGTGAAGTGAGAAAATTACAGCCCTTTTTGGCGTGTATTAGTGGGGAAAAAAAGTATTATTTGCCGTTAAGCGGTGCAGCTATATGTTCTAAAGCCTTTTTTGGCGTGTATAAGTGGGAAAAAAAGGGCTTATTAGCTATTGTGTGGTGAAGTGAGACAAATTACAGCCCTTTTTGGCGTGTATTAGTGGTAAAAAAAAGTATTATTTGCCCTTCAGCGGTGCAGTTATATGTTCTAAAGCTTTTTTGGCCATTCAGCGGTGGAGTTATATGTTCTAAAGCTTTTTTGGCAAGTATTAGTGGCAAAAAAAAAGTATTATTTGCCGTTGTTGGACACTCGCTACCAGTCCAAAATAGGGGCCTATTTTACACCCGCTGAGAGCAAGGACAAACTGAACTACTATAGAGACATCCTATGTATTCAGTTGGCCGCTGCCTATCTGTGCAATCGTCCATCCTCTCGCAGGTCTGACCAAGGGGGCACTCTCGTTCCACGGCCATGGCTGCTGTGGTGGGGTGGGGGATAGGAGTAGTACCAGCTCCATCAGCAGCAGCTTGAGTCTAGAGTCGATGATGAGCAGCTTTCTTAACCCGCCTAGTAAAGAAACTACTCATCAGCAGCAGTAGCTAGACCTGGAGCAGAACCTGAACAAGCAGGTGGTGGCATACTTGGACAGCCCCCTGCCACCCCACATTGAAGATCCGCTGGACTACTGGACAGCCAAACTGGATTTGTGGCCGCAACTGGCCGAGTTTGCCCTGGAAAATCTGTCCTACCCAAAATGTGGAGAGACTGACCTTTGTCAAGATGAATTAGACGTGGATCAACCAGGATTTCCACCCACCATTGCCTGATGCATCAGATTAGATCATCAATGCTGCCTCACTCAAATCTTGACAAAAGAGACGGGTTTCTTCTGGCTACCTGCCTCAGCTACTATTTTGATGCTGCCATCCGCCTGATGCCACACATCTGATGCCAAGTGCCCCTTCTTACACCCACCATCGTTAGCGGGTACTGTTATTACCACACACTTCCCCACTCTTTCACCAGGTCACTCTGTGGTCTCCTGATGCTGCTGCCACCTCACCACTCAGGTCTCCTCATGCTGCTTCTGCCCCTGCCAACTGCTGCTAACTCAACACTATGTCACCTTGCCACTCTGTGGCCTCCTCATGCTGCTGCTGCCACCTCCACACTATGTCACCTTGCCACTCTGTGGTCTCCTCATGCTGCTGCTAAATCAACACTATGTCACTGAGCCACTCTGTGGCCTCCTCATGCTGCTGCTAACTCAACACTATGTCACTGGGCCACTTTGTGGTATTCTCATGCTGCTGCCACCTCCACACTATGTCACCTTGCCACTCTGTGGCCTTCTCATGCTGCTGCTGCTGCCACCTCTACACTATGTCACCTTGCCACTATGTGGTCTCCTCATGTTGCTGCTGCTTCCACCTCCACACTATATTATCTTGCCAGTCTGTGGCTTACTCATGCTGCTGCCACCTCAACACTATGTAAAAAGGCCACTCTGTGGTCTCCTCATGCTGCTGCCACCTCAACACTATGTAAAAGGGCCACTCTGTGGTCTCCTCATACTGCTGCTGCTGCCACCTCCCCACTATGTCACTAGGCCACTCTGTGGTCTCCTCATGCTGCTGCTACCTCAACACTATGTCATTGGGCCACTCTGTGGACTTCTCAAGCTGTTCTCCCACCCTCCCCACTCCATGACTGGGTCACTATTTTTCCTTTTTGGCCTGGTTGACATCATAATTTATTTGACCCTTCTTCTGATCTGTCAGAAGGAAGGAAAAATTAGACGCACAACGTATCCTGTCTGTGTAGCAGCTGTAAGGCCTGTATGGTCCCATCAGAATTGGCTTATGATTTGGTAGCCAAAATTAGGAGTGGGTACCAAACACAGAAGACATGCAAATATTCCATTCACGTGTCATCTCTGTTTTAGATCCACTCATGTTTTCTTTTTTTTTGCAATACTGATGGATTACTGACCAAATGGTGACTGAGTGAAGGCGGATGCTCCACAGACAGGATCTGTTTTTTGGGGGGTTATTGTTCTGACGGATCAGAGGAAGGGCAAAAAAATCAGTGAGGTCAACACAAACTTACTGCTGACACCCTCTCCACTCTGTCAGGGGGACTCTACTTGTATAAGCGTTTAATGAAACAGGTTCAGTAGACATCTATGTGGAATCAGCTGACAATGTAGTAAAAGGAGTGCGCTCTTTCACGCCACAGTAGGATCTTGGGCCTCTGCATGGTTCTTTATACCTGGCACTAACATGTAAGGCTGAGTTCAAACTGGAGTTACTTGGTCAGTGTTGGCTCTGTAACTGCCCAAATAAGTGAAGTGTGTAGTGATTCTAAGAGTGACGCCTGCCATTTCTGTGTCATACTGACTCACAGTATTATTTCACTACCACAGCATACTCCCTATGCGTGTTACTGCAAGGCACAGTGTTCTACATCACTATACAGGCTCTCTGCAGCCAGGAAATAGCTGTTTTTTAACGCGATTCGCCGCAAATAAATTCAGATCGAATCTTTTCAGAAAATTCGGTGAACCGGCCAAATCGAATGTTTGAGAAAATCACTCATCTCTACCCGGAATACTCAGGAAAAAATAGCACAATATGGCAAAAAAAGGAGATCGGACACGGACCAAAAATGTGGTCAAGTGCACGAGGCCTACATCAAATAATCCGCTCTCTAGGCATAAAAGTCATATAGTGGTCAATTATGAAATGTAAACATTTTACTTGTAAATAATTTGCTTATTTATAATAAATGAAAATATATACTGAAAACAGCATATTAGGAAAAAAGTGCAGTACAATGCAAGAAACATTAAAATATAAAATAAATATATGTGTATTGGAAAATGGAATAATTTAGTGGCTCACTGACCGTGCAATATGGATAGAGGTGGTCATACACCGGTACACCTAGAGACCGTTTATAGATAATAAATTGGAAAAATATAGTTGTGATGGCACACTCTCATCGGGTATATACTGGAACAATTATTAGAGTTTAAAAATGTATTTATTTATATTCTTGGTATAAAATTTTTTGATAGACTGGTTGGATGGTTTTATAATTGATATCAAGGTGCTATGTGCAGGCTGAATACATATAATGTTGAAACTGGATACATATAGTGTTAGATACACAAGCTGAGTACACAGGGATAGAGAAGAGACTGTCGTATAAGCCTGATTTAAGGTGCTGTAAACAAGCTGGATATAGTAAATTGCTTGGTGTGGGTTGGAGTTATATATTTATATAGTGGTGTGTGCAAACTAAGTACACATTGGTGTTTGACGTGAGTAGTGTGAACTAAAAAGAACTAAACTGCTGTATGCAAGCTGGATACACTAAAGTGCCTACATATAGCACTTTAGTGTATCCAGCTTGCATATAGCACTTTAGTTATTACATTTCTTTCCCCCCAAAAAATTGAATAACAGTGATCAAAAGAGTTGTACGTACCACAATAATGGTACCAATAAAATCTAAATTTCGTCCCGCAAAAAACAAGCCTCATACAGCTCTGTAAGGTGAAATATAAAAAAGTTTGCTGCCAGAAAATGGTCATGGAAAGAAAGTTTTGATTTTTTTAAAGGTTTTTATATATTCAAGTTTGGTATGGCCGTATTCGTATTGAGCCGCAGAATAAGGACTTGACAGAAATTTAACCCCACAAAGAATTTTTCACATTTTCCAATAACAGACATGGTAAATTGAATGGTGCTCTTAAATAGTACAACTTATTCCGCCCAAATAAGGCCTCATATGGCTATATGAATGGAAAATTTAAAAAAGGTATGGCTATTGGAAAGTTGGAAGGAAAAAACAAAAATGGGCCCCGTACTATATGCTCTGAAAACAATACAAACAATGACGAATTTTCAGAAATGGACTGATAATAAATATAAAAATGTACTCATTAGAATTGTAAATGGCTCTGTTCTGTCAAATAGAAAACTACTGAAATAACAGAAATTATTTTTTTAACACTGTAGACATGAATCCCTTTAAAAAAAGAATGATTTCCATATTTCAAGTGTAAAATCAAAAACTATACAAATATATACTATGAACAGGATGGTATTTCACTTTAATGTGACTTGTATTAAAGGGGTTGTCCGGGTTCAGAGCTGAACCCGGACATACCCTTATTTTCACCCAGGTAGCACCAGGGTACGGGCTCTTTTGTTTACAACAACACACTGCCGGGCAGAAGCTTCCGCCTGGCAGTATGTTTGGTGACGTCACCGGCTCTGATGGGGGTGTTTTAGCGCTGACCTAGCCGTTTTAATGGCTAGGGCAGCGCTAAAGCCCGCCCATCAGTGCAGTTGACGTCATCGGGCTTCCTGGCAGCCCCATGGAGAGCCCGGTACTTCCCCGGAACTCTTGAAAATACCTTTGCCCTGCGCAATTTAGCGCAGGGCAAAGGAGAGCATCGGTGCATGAACTGCTCTGATGCTCAAGTCAGGGTAGCTGCCTGGGTGAAAATGGAGGTATGTCCGGGTTCAGCTCTAAACCTGGACAACCCCTTTAAGGATAATACCAGATGGGCTGAACATGGTGGATGGCTCAAACATGGGCACAGGTTTATTGCCATAAGGGACAGGAGCCCGAAAACTAGTAGCTGCCATATAATACAGTATGTTGGTCAAACTGGTATGCTGGTATGGGATTTGACTGGTTTGGTGTATGGCACAATATGCCAATTATTGCTGTTGTGGCCTGCTATCTCCTGAAAATGCCCCTTTATATGCGAATTACATAAAGCGATCACATGGGGCCAATTGTTGACCACTATATACATTTTACCTAATAAGTTATACTTACCTTTAATTCTTGCATCCTGAAACTACATAAGGTATGAAGAGTACCTCGTGGGACAGCAGGTGACTGGCAGTTGGATCCAACAAACTGTTAAGAGGAGAGAAAAACAGTAATGGGGCATTCCTGGAGTGAGACAAGAAGAAAGCCCTCACCCACGCCCGCCCACCCCCTAGTTGCAAACCCACTTTCCCAACGCCAACCGCTCTACTACCATTCTGCTTTTCCACTTTTTTCCACATCATCTAATACTGATGATATGTCATCAGGAATATCCAGCTTCTCTCCACCCATTTTGTTGACTTTTCTCTGACATGATTTAGAAACAGTAAAGCCAGCAAAAGATGATGATGGTCATCATTGAAACCTGCCCCCCTAAGGTGCATAAAACAGAATGATTCCCATATTCTACTACATTCTACTTCCATTGTCAACTACATGGAAAGGGAGGGACTGTAGTACCAGTAACTTGGCCTGTTGCACGTTAAGCAACCATACCTAAAAAACTATAGCTCTTAGAACATGGAGACACTAAAACAAATTATTTTGTTAAAGTGAAATAAAAAATAAAAAAAGTATACATATTAGGTATTGCCGCGTCTGTAACAACCAGCTCTATAAAAATATCACAGAGTTAACCCCTCAGGTGAACACAGTAAAAATAAAAAATTAATTAAAAAAATGCAGCACCAAGCAATCAAAAAGGCATATGCCCCCCAAACTGGTACCTATAAAACCATCATCTCATCCCACAAAAAATGAGACCCTACCTAAGACAATCGGTCAAAAAATACAAAAAAATATGGCACTCAGACTATGAAGACACTAAAACATCATTTATTTTTGTTTCAAAAATGCTATTATTGTTTAAAACTTAAATAAATAAGAAAAAGTATACATATTAGGCATTGCCACGTACGTAACAACCTGCTCCATAAAAATATCATGTGACCTAACTCCTCAGGTGAAAGCTGTAAAAAGAAAAAAAAAACTGTGCCAAAACAACCATTTTTTTGGTCACCTTGCCTCATAAAGTGTAATAATAAATGATCAAAAAATCATATGTACACAAAATTGGTACCAATAAAAACGTCAACTCTTCCTGCAAAAAATGAGCCCCTGCACAAGACGATTGGCAGAAAAATAAAAAAAAATATGGCGTTCAGAAAATGGAGACACAAAAACATTTTTTTTATCAAAAATGCTTTATTATGTAAAACTGAAACAAAGGAAGTAGACATATTTGATATCACCGCGTCCGTAACAACCTGCTCTAAAAAAAAAAGCATGATATAACAAAAAATAAAAACAGTGCCAAAACAGCCAATTATTTGTTACCTTGCCTCACAAAAAAACATAATATAGAGCGATTAAAAGTCATACTGTATGTACCTCAAAATAGTACCAATAAAACTGTCACCTTATCCCCTAGTTTCCAAAGTGGTGTCACTTTTGGAAGTTTCTACTGTAGGGGTGCATCAGGGGGCTTCAAATGGGACATGGTATCTAAAAACCAGTCCAGCAAAATCTGCCTTCCAAAAACCATGCGGCAGTCCTTTCCTTCTGCGCCCAGCCGTGCGCCCTTACATCAGTTTACGACCACATGTGGGGTGTTTCTGTAAACCTCAGGGTAATATATGTTGAGTCTTGTTTTGCGGTTAACCCTCGATGTGTTGAATAAAAAATGGATTGAAATGGAAAATCTGGCAAAAAAGTTAAATTTTGAAATTTTATTTCCATTTTCCTTTAATTCTTGTGAAACACATAAAGGGTTAACAAAGTTTGTAAAATCTATTTTGAGTAACTTGAGGGGTGTAGTTTCTACAATGGGGTCATTTATGGGGGGTTTCTACTATGTAAGCCCCACAAAGTGACTTCAGACCTGAACTAGTCCTTAAAAAGTGGGTTTGGGAAATTTTCTTAAAAATCTTTAGAATTGCTTCTAAAATTCGAACGTCCCGAAAAAATAAAATGACAGTTACAAAATGATGGAAACATAAAGTAGACATATGGGGAATGTTAAGTAATAAATATTTTATGTGGTATCACTTTCTGTTTTAAAAGCAAAGAAATAGAAATTTAGAAAATTGTGAAGTTTTTTTAATTTTTGCTTAATTTGGGATTTTTTCATAAATAAAGGGGACATATATTGACTCAAATTTATAACTGTCATGTGCAAGTACAATGTGTCACGAGAAAACATTCTTCCAATTGCCTTGATAAATAAAAGCGTTCCAAAGTTATTACAAGATAAAGTGACAAATGTCAGATTTGCAAAAAATGGCCTGGGCAGGAAGGTGAAAACTGGCCCAGGGTAGAAGGGGTGAATACTGAGGCACAGTAATTCTATATATAACATGAAATTAACCGCAATGTGACAGCAGTTGAACATGATGCAGACGTGTAATACTGAGGAACTGAGGCAATATACAATGCTGCACTCATATGAGCACCATGGCGACTACAAACAGCTTATCATTAGTGTTGAGCGAATCAAAGTATCTGATCTGATTTGATCCGAATTTCAGGAAAAATTTATTAGTCACAATTCCTTGTGCTTCGTGGTAATGAATACATTTTACCTAAAATTAATTTCAAGGGTTAAAAATAAATTATGCTCACCTCATCCACTTGCTCACGGAGAAGCCATCCGCTCCTGTCTTGATTGAAAAAAAAGTGAAGAAAAACATCAGAGATAACTTCACCGCGCATGCCCAGCAGGATCACGTGGTGACGTCATCACGCTCACCGCAGGTCCTTTGGTGGGTTTTCTTCAATCAAGACGGTAGCAAACAGCCCCTCCGCGAGAAAGTGGATGAGGTGAGTATAATTCTTTTTTAACCCCTGATTCACCACTGAAAGGCTAAACACGGCATCTGAGGGATTAAATGACGGGGCGGAGCGATCGCCGGTCCCCATCATTGTGCTGCTCCATACAATCGATAGTGATTTGTGACTAAGTAATTCAAAATTAATCAAATTTCTTGTTGAAGTTCGGCGAAGCAGCCAAATCCAATTTTTCAAAACTTCGCTCATCTCTAGTTATCATCATGGGTGCCAACGCTAGTAACCCAACCGATCAGATATTGATTACCTTTCTTGAGGATATATTTAAAGAGGACCTTTCACTAGATTAAAAAATCTAAACTAAGTATACAGACATGGAGAGCGGCGCCCAGGGATCCCCCTGCACTTACTGTTATACCTGGGCGCCGCTCCGTTCTCCCGGTATAGCCTCCGGTATCTTCACATGTTAGGCTCCACCCAGTGGAACCTGCCGGCGTCTCCTTCTCCCAGGCTGTTGCGCTAGCCAATCGCAGCGCTCAGCTCATAGCCTGGGAGGTCCTCTTTAAGTTCCAGACAACCCCTTTAATGCTTTTTGTATGTTAAAGGGGTATTCCCATGTTATTAATCATCTTTCATTAAATTATTTATCCCCCATTTATGTTTTTTCTAAATATATATTATAAAAAAAAAAACTACAATTTTCTTTAAAATCCATGGGCCGCGCTTGCACAGTAGTTTTCCTTTAGATGCTGCGGCCGGCCTCTCACTCACACTATGAGTGCGCACGTCACACAGCACAAAAGAATATAGTTCTGCGCATGCGCGGCAGCCCGAGACTAGTCCGGACAGCGTCGGAGAGGAGGAACGGGAGACAACTTCATAAGCGGTGGGTAAGTATTATTTTTACATGCACCACCAATTCCACCAACGATTGGGGGCTGATGTAGGCACTTGGGGGGCTATTGAGGTACTTGGGGGGCTGCTTAAGCCATATGGGGGCTTATGGAGACATATGGGGGGCTATTTGAGGGAATTGCGGGGCTATTTGAGGCATATGGGGGCTTATGGAGGCATATGGGGCTATTTGAGGCACTTGGTGGGCTATTTGAGGCACTTGGGGGCTATTTGAGGCATATGGGGGGCTTATGGGGGTTTATGGAGGCATATGGGGGCTGATGGAGGCATATGGGGGGCTATTTGAGGCACTTGTGGGGCTATTTGAGGCATATGGGGGCTGATGGAGGCATATGGGGGCTATTTGAGGCACTTGGGGGGCTATTTGAGGCATATGGGGGCTTATGGAGGCATATGGGGGGCTATTTGAGGCATATGGGGGCTTATGGAGGTATATGGGGGCTTATGGAGGCATATGGCGGCTGATGGAGGCATATAGGGCTGCTATTTGAGGCACTTGGGGGCTATTTGAGGCATATGGGGGCTTATAGAGACATATGGAGGCTTATGGAGACATATGGGGGCTTATCGAGGCATATGGGGGCTTATCGAGGCATATGGGGCTGTTTGATGCATATGGGGGCTTATGGAGGCATATGGGAGCTTATGGAGGCATATGGGTGCTGATGGAGGCATATGGGGGGCTATTTGAGGCACTTGGGGGGCTACTTGAGGCATATGGGGGCTTATGGAGGCATATGGGGCCTGTTTGAGGCATATGGGGGCTGATGGAGGCACTTGGGGGCTTATGGAGGCATATGGGGGGGCTTATGGATGTAGCAGAGCTGAATATGCTGCTTTTCAGCCATAGTTCTAGTGGGGAAGGGAATAGACAGATGTAGCGGGTCAGCATCAATGCTGGTGGAAGAGAGAAACTGATGTATATGTGGCGGGTCAGTATCAATGCTGGTGGAAGAGATAAACTGATGTAGCAGAGCTAAATACGCTGCTGTTCAGACACAGTTCTAATCTGGAAGGGAATAGACAGATGTAGCAGAGCTGTATATTTGGCGGGTCAGCATCAATGCTGGTGGAAGAGAGAAACTGATGTAGCAGAGCTGAATATGCTGCTGTTCAGACACAGTTCTAATCTGGAAGGGAATAGACAGATGTAGCAGAGCTGTATATTTGGCGGGTCAGCATCAATGCTGGTGGAAGAGAGAAACTGATGTAGCAGAGCTGAATATGCTGCTGTTCAGACACAGTTCTAATCTGGAAGGGAATAGACAGATGTAGCAGAGCTGTATATTTGGCGGGTCAGCATCAATGCTGGTGGAATAGAGAAACAGATGTAGCAGTGCTGAATATTCGGCTGTTCTGACACAGTGCTGGTTGAAGAGATAAACAGACAGATGTAGCAGAGCTGTATATGAAGCTTTTCAGACACAGTGCTAGTGGGGGAGTAGATTAAAGATGCATCAGGGCTGTATAGGAAGCCATTCAGCCAAAGTGATGTTAGGGGACTGGAGAAGACACATGTAGCTGAGCTGTATATGCATCTATAAAGATACATAGTGTAAGGTTTATACATAACTGGAGTACAGCTGTAATGGAAACAAATCTGCATCAGTGCTGGTGGGTGGGGGTTAGTCAAGCTTTTGAGCTACTGTATAATATGATATTATAGTTTTTGATGCACAGAATGGGTTTGTAAAAGATCAGACTGAGATTTTATGTGTAAAACTGTGCAGAAGAGCCACGTGTTACTGTACACTGAGCTCACTTCACATGGCTCTCTGATGATTCCCCAGCAGGGGGAGGGGCCTCACAGACACTGCAGGCTGCCAGACTGATGAGTCATACTCTTCACATGAACTAGAACGCAAGGACTGAGTTCTAAGTGTGATTAGGAGGTGTGGCCGGCCTTCACTCAAACTGCCTAAGCCCGTCCAGCCTTAGCAGCAGAAAACCAGGAAGTGAACAGCTAGCTGGCAGCAATTGAGGATGAAGTAGCAAGATGGGAATACCCCTTTAAAAGGAAATTTCAGAGTTAACTCTAAAAAAGCTGCCTAAAACCATTAATGCTTCATAGTTAGAGTTGAGCGGACACCTGGATGTTCGGGTTTGACTGGTTCGGCCGAACTTCACAAAAAAGTTTGAGTTCGCGACCCGAACTTGACCCCGAACCCGAACCCCATTGAAGTCAATTGGGACCCGAACTTTTGAGCACTAAAATGGCTGTAAAAACATAATGGAAAGGGCTAGAGGGCTGCAAATGGCAGTAAAATGTGGTTAAGAGCATGACAAGTGGATAGGGAAATGACTTAAAATAACATAAAATACGTAAAAATAAAAAATAATAATCTTGATCTTGGAGGACGAGGCCCATATGGAGTAGGAGGTTGAGGAGGCGGTGGATGTGGCGGTGTAGGTGGAAGCGGCGGTGGAGGATGAGGAGATAGCCTACACTGCTTTTTGGTCTTATTTTTTATTTTTTATAACCTGTTATAATCCCCTCCAGCCGTGCTAAACAAACGTTCAGACAATACACTGGCTGCAGGGCAGGCCAGCACCTCCAAGGTGTAAAGGGCAAGCTCAGCCCATATGCCCAATTTGTAGACCCAGAAGTTGAAGGGGGCAGACCCATCAGTCAGTACGTGTAGGCGTGTGCACACATACTGCTCCACCATATCGCACGTCCCCGTGATGTCCACGATCCAATTGGATATCTGCTCTATCAACTTTCGATGTTCTTTCTGCGCCTAACATGTTGATCACGGTTAGCGGCGAATTAGGGTTCCACGCCGGAGAGGGAGCATGAGAAATGGAGACCACATCCAAGGGAGGTCAATGGCTGCATGGTGATCAAGCTGAAATGTGGGACAAATTATTGAAGCCGAAGCTTCCAATTAAAGGAGGGGGTGCGTGGCAATTACCCACTCCCGACTCGGGGAGGTAGTGACGATAAATAAAAATACAGGACTCTTAAGATGCCCTGTTATTGGTATGATTATAAAAAAAAATATAGGGAATGTCACTGGGGTATTTTGGATTTGGAAACATTAGACAAGAGACCCTGCTGCCGCTTTGTTAACTCTAGATAACTTCTGCCTGATCGCATGTACCGTGACGTCCACGATCAAATTGGATATCTTCTCTATCAACTTTCGATGTTCTTTTCTGCGCCTAACATGGTAATCACGGTTAGCGGCGAATCAGGGTTTCATGCCGGAGAGGGAGCGTGAGAAAGGGATACCACATCTAAGAGAGGTCAATGGCTGCAATGTGATCGAGCTGAAATGTGGGACAAGTTTTTAAGCAGAAGGATCGAATGAAAGGGCCAATTAGAGCATCTCAACGGAAATAAGCAAATAACGCCATATCAGCATGGCTTCGTGAGGGATCTGTCATGTCAAACTAATTGAATCAGTTTCTATCAGGAGGTAAGTTCTAGACTTGACAGCGGCGAATCAATGGATGTCGTGTATCTGGATTTCTCCAAAGCATTTGACACTGTACCACATAAAAGGTTAGTATATAAAATGAGAATGCTCGGACTGGGAGAAAACGTGTGTAAGTGGGTAAGTAACTGGCTCAATGATAGAAAACAGAGGGTGGTTATTAACGGTAAATACTCAGATTGGGTCACTGTCACTAGTGGAGTACCTCAGGGGTCAGTATTGGGCCCTATTCTCTTCAATATATTCATTAATGATCTCGTAGAAGGCTTGCATAGTAAAATATCAATTTTCGCAGATGACACTAAACTGTGTAAAGTAATTAACACTGAAGAGGACAGTATACTACTACAGAGGGATCTGGATAGATTGCAGGCTTGGGCAGATAAGTGGCAGATGAGGTTTAACACTGATAAATGTAAAGTTATGCACATGGGAAGGAAAAATGCAAGTCACCCGTACATACTAAATGGTAAAACACTCGGTAACACTGACATGGAAAAGGATCTAGGAATTTTAATAAACAGCAAACTAAGCTGCAAAAAACAGTGTCAGGCAGCTGCTGCCAAGGCCAATAAGATAATGGGTTGCATCAAAAGGGGCATAGATGCCCGTGATGAGAACATATTCCTACTACTTTACAAATCATTAGTCAGACCACACATGGAGTACTGTGTACAGTTCTGGGCTCCAGTGAAGAAGGCAGACATAGCAGAGCTGGAGAGGGTCCAGAGGAGGGCAACTAAAGTAATAACTGGAATGGGGCAACTACAGTACCCTGAAAGATTATCAAAATTAGGGTTATTCACGTTAGAAAAAAGACGACTGAGGGGAGATCTAATTATGCTATGTATAAATATATCAGGGGTCAGTACAGAGATCTATCCCATCATCTATTTATCCCCAGGACTGTGACTGTGACAAGGGGACATCCTCTGCGTTTGGAGGAAAGAAGGTTTGTACACAAACATAGAAAAGGATTCTTTACGGTAAGAGCAGTGAGACTATGGAACTCTCTGCCTGAGGAGGTGGTGATGGTGAGTACAATAAAGGAATTCAAGAGGGGCCTGGATGTATTTCTGGAGTGTAATAATATTACAGGATATAGCTACTAGAGAGGGGTCATTGATCCAGGGAGATATTCTGATTGCCTGATCGGTTTCGGGAAGAAATTTTTTATTCCCCTAAAGTGAGGAAAATTGGCTTCTACCTCACAGTTTTTTTTTGCCTTCCTCTGGATCAACTTGCAGGATGACAAGCCGAACTGGATGGACAAATGTCTTTTTTCAGCCTTATGTACTATGTTACTTATGTACTATGTTATTATTACTGTGAGGGGGCATGTGATGTATAAATGTGTGTAATGTATGTAGTGCAGTATGTTATTATCACACACTGTACTACATACATTACACACATGTATAAATCACATACTGCGCTGTCACCTTCTTCTGCAGGTCTACCTTGATGTCTTTAGGCTTCAGTCAGATCCTCCACCGCCATGCTTGCGCCGTGTGCCCGACACCACCAGGAGCTGGCCTCTCCTCCTTTCATCTCCTGCCGGCTTCTCCTACAGCAGGGCGCTCTATCCCTCCAGTGCCCGCCCAATCTTACCAATCAGAAGCATAGCTAGAAATGACTGGGCCCCATAGCAAAAAATTTTATGGGCCCCCCTCCCGGATCTCCCACCTGTCACGGCTGTATGTGATAACGGGTGACCCCTGTCCGACCCTCAACGCTCTCCCTATTCTGCTAAAGCACATGCCCGGATCCAAATGGCGGAAAGAGGCATGCCCACGTGCCTAAGACTAATGACCACTGTAACCCCTACAATAGTGGAAGGGGCACGGCCACCAGTGCCCTACTCAGTATATGGAGGGAACCGTGGCCACCTCAGATCCAGTCAGAAAATAAACAGGAACACAACAATGTCTGCACACTTAGCTGACGGTGTTGCAGCCGCAGAGAAGACGGATCCAAGGACAGGCTGGCAATATCCGGAGTGCTAGCTGCAGCAGAACACAGGTCCAGTGAACTGATAGCTACAAGTGAAGAAACTAAAGCAAGAGCTACAACTGAAGTGAGAACTATAATCCACATCCTATCATAGGAGGAGGGGTGATATAAAGGGAGGGAAATCAGACACATGAAGAACAGCTGTGGTAAAAGAAACCAAAAGTAAACAGAGTAGTGAGAACTCCTCCCAGCTCTAGTAGTGACATCATCACAGGGGTGGAGAAACAGAGCTGTGAGAACGTCCCAAAGCTCTGGTAGTGACAGTACCCCCCCTCTACGGGTGGACTCCGGACACCCAGGACCCACCTTCTCAGGATGAGCCCTATGAAATGCCCTGATGAGGCGAGTGGCTTTAATGTCCGACACCGGAACCCACATCCTCTCCTCAGGACCATAACCCTTCCAATGACCGAGGTACTGAAGAGAACCGCGGACAATGCGAGAGTCCAAAATTCTGGAAACCTCAAACTCCAGATTGCCATCAACCAAAATCGGAGGAGGAGGCAAAGAGGAGGGTACCGTGGGCTGGACATATGGTTTTAAGAGAGATCTGTGAAATACATTATGTATCTTCCAAACCCGTGGAAGATCAAGACGGAAGGCAACAGGATTGATGACTGACAAGATTTTATAAGGCCCAATAAACTTGGGACCCAATTTCCAGGAGGGAACCTTCAACTTAATGTTTCTAGTAGACAACCACACCAGATCACCCACATTCGGGTCCGGACCAGGCACACGTCTCTTATCAGCCACACGCCTATACCTCTCACTCATCTTTTTAAGGTTACTCTGAATCTTTTGCCAAATGGTAGACAAAGACGAGGAAAATCTCTCCTCCTCAGGTAAACTAGAAAGAGCCCCTCCCGAGAAAGTCCCAAACTGCGGATGGAACCCATATGCACCAAAGAATGGTGACTTATCAGAAGATTCCTGACGACGGTTGTTCAGAGCAAACTCAGCAAGAGGGAGAAATGAACATCAATCCTCCTGGTTCTCTGCCACAAAACAGCGCAAATATGTCTCCAGATTCTGATTGAGGCGCTCAGTCTGACCATTCGACTGCGGATGAAAAGCAGAAGAGAAGGACAGCCGAACCCCCAGGCGAGAACAGAAAGCCTTCCAGAACCTGGACACAAACTGCGTGCCTCTATCGGAAACAATATCAGAGGGAATGCCGTGCAATTTAACAATATGGTCGACAAAAGCTTGCGCCAACGTTTTAGCATTGGGTAAACCAGGGAAAGGTACGAAATGAGCCATCTTGCTAAAACGGTCCACCACCACCAGGATCACCGACTTCCCCGAGGAACGAGGAAGATCCGTGATAAAGTCCATGGACAGGTGTGTCCAAGGACGGGAAGGAATGGGTAACGGGAGAAGGGAACCTGAAGGCCGTGAACGAGGGACCTTAGCGCGAGCGCACGTCTCACAAGCAGCCACAAAACCCTCCACCGACGTACGAAGAGCCGGCCACCAAAATCTCCGAGCAATGAGATCTACCGTGGCTCTACTCCCGGGGTGACCAGCAAGAACCGTATCATGATGCTCCTTAAAGAGTTTGTGACGTAGCTCAGGAGGCACGAACAACTTCCCAGAAGGACAACGGGCAGGTGTCTCAGTCTGGGCAGCCTGAACCTCGGCCTCCAAATCGGAATATAGAGCAGAAACAACTACCCCCTCCGCCAAAATGGGACCCGGGTCCTCGGAGTTTCCTCCTCCCGGAAAACAGCGAGAGAGAGCATCAGCCTTCACATTTTTTATCCCAGGTCGGAATGTAACAACAAAATTGAATCTGGAGAAGAACAGAGACCATCTGGTCTGTCTCGGATTCATACGCCTGGCCGACTCCAAGTATGCCAGATTCTTATGGTCGGTAAAAACGGTGATAGGGTGCCTGGCCCCCTCCAACCAATGGCGCCATTCCTCGAAAGCCAACTTGATGGCCAACAACTCCCTATCTCCCACATCATAGTTTCTCTCTGCCGGGGAGAGTTTTTTAGAGAAAAAGGCACAGGGTCGCCACTTGGCAGGGGAAGGGCCCTGGGACAAAACCGCACCCACACCCACCTCGGAAGCATCCACCTCAACAATAAAAGGTAAGGAAACATCGGGATGCACCAAGACGGGAGCAGACGCAAAATTCTCTTTAATCTTAGAAAAGGCTGTAAGCGCCTCCTCCGACCAAGAGGAAAAATCCGCCCCCTTTTTTGTCATGTCAGTGAGGGGTTTGACAACAGAGGAATAATTCAAAATGAATTTTCTGTAATAGTTCGCAAAACCCAGAAAGCGCATCAATGCCTGCTGATTCTCAGGAAGCTCCCACTCAAGTACAGCACGGACCTTCTCCGGATCCATGCGAAAACCAGAAGCAGAGAGGAGAAAACCCAGAAATTGAATTTCCGATACCATAAAAAGACATTTCTCCAGCTTGGCGTACAATTTATTTTCCCGCAGAATCTGCAGAACCTGAAAAAGATGATCCTGATGGGTCTGAACATCAGGGGAAAAAATCAAAATATCATCAAGATACACCAATACAAATTTCCCCATTAAATGATAGAAAATACTATTAACAAAATGCTGAAAGACGGCCGGAGCATTCATCAGGCCGAAAGGCATAACGAGATTCTCGAAATGCCCGTCAGGGGTATTAAAGGCCGTTTTCCATTCATCCCCCTCTCTGACCCTGACCAGGTTGTACGCGCCTCTCAAATCCAATTTGGAAAACACCTTGGCCCCAACAATTTGATTGAAGAGGTCCGGGATCAGAGGAAGGGGATAGGGATCGCGAATCGTGATACGGTTCAGCTCCCCAAAATCTAGGCAAGGTCTCAGAGAGCCATCTTTCTTTTTAACAAAAAAAAAACCCGCGGCCACAGGTGACTTTGAGGGACGAATATGCCCCTTTTCGAGACTCTCGGAGATGTAAGTTCGCATAGCGATTCTTTCGGGTTGTGAGAGATTGTAGAGGCGTGCTTTTGGCAGCTTGGCGCCGGGAATGAGGTTAATGGGACAGTCAAACTCCCGGTGAGGAGGTAGCTCCTGAACACCGCTCTCGGAAAACACGTCCGAGAAATCAGAGAGAAATGATGGCACCGTTTTAGTAGACACCTCTGCAAAAGTCGCTGTGAGACAATTCTCTCTACAAAAATCACTCCACTCATTTATTTGCCTTCCTTGCCAATCAATAGTGGGGTTATGTCTAGTGAGCCAGGGTAACCCCAAAACTAGAGGAGAGGGCAATCCGTTAAGGACAAGCTGGCAATATCCGGAGTGCTAGCTGCAGCAGAACACAGGTCCAGTGAACTGATAGCTACAAGTGAAGAAACTAAAGCAAGAGCTACAACTGAAGTGAGAACTATAATCCACATCCTATCATAAGAGGAGGGGTGATATAAAGGGAGGGAAATCAGACACATGAAGAACAGCTGTGGTAAAAGAAACCAAAAGTAAACAGAGTAGTGAGAACTCCTCCCAGCTCTAGTAGTGACATCATCACAGGGGTGGAGAAACAGAGCTGTGAGAACGTCCCAAAGCTCTGGTAGTGACAGTAGTACTGTCACTACCAGAGCTTTGGGACGTTCTCACAGCTCTGTTTCTCCACCCCTGTGATGATGTCACTACTAGAGCTGGGAGGAGTTCTCACTACTCTGTTTACTTTTGGTTTCTTTTGTCACGGCTGTATGTGAGCAACAATAGTAATACACAGTACAGAGCTACTGACTGGACCCAGAACTAGGGAGGATAACGGGTGACCCCTGTCCGACCCTCAACGCTCTCCCTATTCTGCTAAAGCACATGCCCGGATCCAAATGGCGGAAAGAGGCATGCCCACGTGCCTAAGACTAATGACCACTGTAACCCCTACAATAGTGGAAGGGGCACGGCCACCAGTGCCCTACTCAGTATATGGAGGGAACCGTGGCCACCTCAGATCCAGTCAGAAAATAAACAGGAACACAACAATGTCTGCACACTTAGCTGACGGTGTTGCAGCCGCAGAGAAGATGGATCCAAGGACAGGCTGGCAATATCCAGAGTGCTAGCTGCAGCAGAACACAGGTCCAGTGAACTGATAGCTACAAGTGAAGAAACTAAAGCAAGAGCTACAACTGAAGTGAGAACTATAATCCACATCCTATCATAGGAGGAGGGGTGATATAAAGGGAGGGAAATCAGACACATGAAGAACAGCTGTGGTAAAAGAAACCAAAAGTAAACAGAGTAGTGAGAACTCCTCCCAGCTCTAGTAGTGACATCATCACAGGGGTGGAGAAACAGAGCTGTGAGAACGTCCCAAAGCTCTGGTAGTGACACCACCCCTTCCAGAGCTCCCACTCAAACACCCCTCCAGGACCTCCCACCCCAACATCCCCACACCTCTCCCTAGATCCCTCTAAGTGTCATCCACAGATCCCCCATCAGTGTCATCCACAGATCCCCCCTCAGTGTCATCCACAGATCCCCCCTCAGTGTCATCCACAGATCCCCAATTTCTGTGCTTCCCCTTTAAGAGCAGGGATATGGTGTGTTAACCAACATACACTACTACTAATGTCCATTTGGACTGAATATCACCAGTTTTCCTGCACCTACCTACTTAACTAAGACTTAACTTTTAATTCCTATTGTTTAATATTACTGGTGTGAATAACTAATTAGTTTAAAACTTTCAGTGATCGCTGGCCTTTATATGTCACATAGACCACCTTGTCAGGGCTGTCACCTGACTGGGTTAATAAGGTTGATGCACACTTATGCCACCAGGCTGCGCGCTGCCTGTGTATTAGATATGCACTGTGCAATTCATTTCCCTTATACTAATAGGCCTCAGTGATTTACTGCCATAAAAATCAGAGCTTCACGCTGCCCCCCGACATGTTTCGCCGTTTCACGGCGTCTTCAGGGGTTAGGGCAGAGTGTGAGCGTGTCCTCCTCGCGGCTGGCTTTTAAAAGCTTTGTTGGTGACGTGGTTACTAGGGGCCTCACTAGGGGGCGTGGTGGGGATCTCTACTAGGATACTGATTGGATGCGCTACAGGGCTCGGCCTGCTGTCGTCATGGCCGCCGCCCACCGACGTCAGCTACCTCCTATCTTCTTCCTTCTGGTTGGTCCGCGTCATCGGGTATCGCCTACTAATGTCATGGCTCCGCCTACCCGACGTCAGCTACCTCCTATTTTCCTCCTTCTAATTGGTCCTCGTCATCGGATGATTCCGCGCATGTCCAGTAGGCTTAGGTGTTCGCCGATGCCTGTATTGGTGCGCATGCCCTCCGACTTAGTTCACGGCCTCTTCCCATTTAGGATCTTACACTTAGCTACGGCGCATGCCCGCAGACTTAGGCTCCGGCTCTGGCGATATCATTGTTCATATCGTACTTACTACTCAGTTCTCTTCAGATGATATTTGCCCATATCCTGCGCTTGTAGCCATACTTTACTTTGTACTCTACCTTACCTTTGCTGTGTTCACTTCTATAGGTCCCGATGTTCATCATTATTAATGGGATATATTGGCATGGACATATTGTTTCCTTGTATATTACTCCTACTTTTTACTCAATGTTGCCCAGCTATTATCTATTCTTCTGTAAGTATATCCCAAAATCGCTTTCCACCATATGTTCACTCCCTATTGATGACTGCCCCCAAGTATATGCTGCTAGAGTGGTTCCTTATTCAGCCTAATATATATCCTCACTACCTTCTCCATAAATCATCATGTTTATTTTTATACATATACTAATGTACTTTTTACTATACCTCCTTCTATTTAGCTAGACTGGGAGGAAGGGGGGGGGAGGAAGGGGGGAGGGGGGATAGGGAAATAGGGGAACAAGCTGGGGAAATCAACCGGGGTAGAAGAAGTAGAAGGGATATACTACCTACCTTAGTCTTCTTCATTATAGCTGGCAGAGTGAATGTCTAGGGGTATAAGTATACCCTAGGGACAGGGACTATTAGAAGCGTTTTGTTAGGTATCTTGTGTATACATCTGCTTACATGTCCCAATCTGCCTTTGATCCTGTTGGTTTCATTCCATTTTTTATTCTTTTATTTTTATCATTTCAGTGATGTCTCCCACTTTTATCCCCTAATGTCTAGCCTTAGTACATGTATAGTTTCCATTACGTATTACTTGTGCGGTAGACTCGTGAGATTTTCTTGAGGTGGCCATTTAAGAGAGGTTAATGAGGTTTTCTAAAGTGGCCATTTTCTCCAATAGAGGTTCCATTGTTTTATTTTCCTTTTGTCTTTTTTGATAGATCTTCCCGTAGAGGAGGTTGCTCTATTTTTTGTATACAAAATTGTGTCTTTTGCTATTTTAGTTATTAATGGTACTATTTTGTTTTTATTCTCTTTTTTTTCCTAGATGGAGATAATGATACCTACAGGAAGGACGAGTACGTGAACCCCTCATTTAGCCCTCTCGGGGCTAGACTATTTAATAGGTAAATCCATTTGGTTTCTTCTTGTTGGAGTCTTTTGTCTATATCTCCTTTCCGTGGTCCTGATTTAACTTTCATCAGTCCCCAGAATTTAAAATCGATGGTCCTTATGTTTTTCTCTCATATGTCTGGCCAGGCTGGTGTCCTCTCCTGTATTAATACTACTCAGATGTTTTGATATCCTTCTTTTCAACTCCTGGATAGTCTTCCCAACATATAGCTTGGGGCATTCGCAACTGATGACATATATTCGACCCCCTTTGTCTTACAATTAATGTAATCCCTGACTTCATAGTTTTTCCCATCCACTGGATTTGTGAAGGTTTTGGTAATTTTCATCCTACTACAAAAGGTACAGTCTCCACAGGGGTATGATCCATTGTGGGACAGCCATGTAGTTTTTTTAGCTGTTTGATGGGATTGATAATGGCTGTGAACTAGCTTTTCTTTTAAGTTCTGTCCTCTTCTGAATGTTATAGCTGGATATTTTGGTATTACTTGTTGTAGATCTATATCGGCCTGCAAGATATGCCAATGTTGTTTCAAATTTTTTTGTATCGTACTGTGTTCTGTATCGTACAATCCTATACACCGTATAATCCTCTCTCCCTCATTTGTTTTTTTGTTTGTCAACAGGTCCAATCTTTCTGTCCTTCTGGCTTTATTATACGCTCGATGCAGGCATTTTTTGGAGTACGAACAAAAGCTGCAAAAAAACGTAGAAAGCCTTCAGGGAGAGATTAAAGAACGCAAACATAGGAAATATAATCGAGATAAAAAAGATTTCGATACCGATAATATTTATCCTAGGAAACAAGGGGGGCGATTCCTGTTTAGACAAAAGGAGAACTGGAGAGAGTACACAGACATATCTGAATCAGAAACCTCTGAAATAGAGGGCAGTAACATTCAAACAACAGGAAATACTAAACGAAAATCTAAAAATAAATTACCTTACTCACAGAGGAAAAACTCCCAAAGGAACGCCACCTCTAACAGTAATCCAAATCCAACTGGAAACACAACATGGACAATAAATCAAGACCCAGGGCAAAATGTGCAAGCACAGTACTCACAATTTCCACAATATCCGCAATCATCCTGCTTAGGCTACTTTCACACTAGCGTTCGGAGCGGATCCGTCTGATGTTTCATCAGACGGATCCGCTCCGATAATGCAGGCGTTCGCATCCACTCAGAACGGATGCGTCTGCATTAAAACTTAGAAAATTTTCTAAGTGTGAAAGTTGTCTGAACGGATCCGTTCAGACTTTACATTGAAAGTCAATGGGGAACGGATCCGCTTGAAGATTGAGCCATATTGTGTCATCTTCAAGCGGATCCGTCCCCATTGACTTACATTGTAAGTGTGGACGGATCCGCTCGCCTCCGCACGGCCAGGCGGACACCCGAACGCTGCAAGCAGCGTTCAGGTGTCCGCTCACTGAGCGGAGCGGAGGCTGAACGCTGGCAGGCGGATGCATTCTCAGTGGATCCGCCTCCACTGAGAATGCATTGGGGCCAGACGGATGCGTTCGGGGCCGCTCGTGAGCCCCTTCAAACGGTGCGCACGAGCGGACACCCGAACGCTAGTGTGAAAGTAGCCTTACCTGTATCCACAAATACTGTCCAACAACCTCAGAATGTAACACAGGGGGGTTTTTTAGGACTAGGAATGGGAATACAATTACGCGACAGAGAAAAATGGGGCTACAATCAAAGAATGTGACAACAAGAGCACCGCAGACAACAGAGGGGAGTATAGACCCAAGTGCAGCACTAAATAGAAGTAATGAAGGGGCAATGCAGATTATCAATAAAACTAAGATAAATCTAACAACAGAGCATATCAGTCTGATACAAAAAGGTCTCTCCTTTACCCCAGCACCACATTTCAACTGCTTCCTGTGGGTGAAGGACATTAATTTGTTCGCTAGGAAACTAGCGCTGCATAAGGAATTTAATTCCAGTGAGCAAGCGGAAATTAATGCACAAAAGCGTGAGAGGGAAGCAGTTGAAACTCTAGAGTTGCTGCAGAGAGAAGGAGAAGGTGAAATAATAGCCCCCAGTCCACCATTTAGCACTCTAACTCCCAAGTCCAGATTCACCCCCCCTTTTGGTAAATACGCAAACATTCAAACGTTTGTGGATGTTGTTACTAGGGACTTGCAAAAAATCAGAGCCCCTAAAAGGAATAAGTATAGCAATTTAACTACAGAAGAGCAAATAGCTATGAAAGATCTAATGAATAATGACAATCTAGTCATAGAACCTTCGGACAAAGGAGGAAATATTATCCTACTGGAAAGGAAAGATTACGAACAAATGATAATGGATCTCCTCAATGAGAGTAACACCTATAGGGAGCTAGGAACAGACCCCACGGAAAAATACGTCCTAGAGCTAAAAAAAACTTCTCAAAAATGCCAAGGATCGGAACCTAATTACTAAGGAAGAGTATAAAATCATGTACAGACCGCGACCCACCATAGCAACCTTCTACGCTATTCCGAAGATCCACAAACAAAGGGGACCAATCCCAGGGAGACCCATCGTCTCAGGTAACCAAAGCTTATGTGAAAGCATCAGTGAGTATGTGGAACAGGTTATTTCTCCATTTGTTAAAACACTACCGTCATATCTTAGAGACACCAAGGATACTGTCGTCAGGTTGCAGGAAATTCAAGTAAATTCACATACACTCATAGCGAGTCTTGATGTTGAGGCACTTTATACCAGCATTCAACACCAACTTGGCATACAAGCAACACAATACTATTTGAATACAAAAGGGACACAGTATTATGAGCACAATAGTTTTGTTATTTCACTATTAACGTTTTTGTTGGAGCACAATTACTTTATGTTTAATGGGAAATATTATTTACAGGTCACCGGCACCGCTATGGGCACGATTTGTGCACCAAGTTTTGCTAATTTATTTTTAGGGTGGTGGGAAGATCGTATAGTTTTTAGGGACACTATGGAAAGATACACGCAACACATATTATTTTAGGGTCGTTATATCGACGATATTTTGATTTTCTGGGATGACACTGAAGCACAATTCTATGATTTTGTAAGCCAACTGAATGACAATCAGATTGGTATGAAGTTCACAGCTGAAATACATAAAAATACCCTCAATTTCTTGGATTTGAAAATAAACCTGCAACCTGACGGCAGAATCCAAACCGAAATACATTGGAAAGCAACATCGACAAATAACCTGCTACACTGGCAAAGCTTCCATCCTGACTCTCTCAAGAGAGGAATCCCAGTGGGACAGTACCTCAGAGCCAGGCGGAACTGTTCCACCGAGGAAGCATTCCAAAAAGAATGCAGGACACTATACTTACGATTCTATGAGAGGGGATACTCCAAAAAATGCCTGCATCGAGCGTATAATAAAGCCAGAAGGACAGAAAGATTGGACCTGTTGACAAACAAAAAAACAAAAGAGGGAGATAGGATTATACGGTGTATAGGAATGTACGATACAGAACACAGTACGATACAAAAAAATTTGAAACAACATTGGCATATCTTGCAGGCCGATATAGATCTACAACAAGTAATACCAAAATATCCAGCTATAACATTCAGAAGAGGACAGAACTTAAAAGAAAAGCTGGTTCACAGCCATTATCAATCCCATCAAACAGCTAAAAAAAATACATGGCTGTCCCACAATGGATCATACCCCTGTAGAGACTGTACCTTTTGTAGTAGGATGAAAATTACCAAAACCTTCACAAATCCAGTGGATGGGAAAAACTATGAAGTCAGGGATTACATTAATAGTAAGACAAAGGGGGTCGTATATGTCATCAGTTGCGAATGCCCCAAGCTATATGTTGGGAAGACTATCCAGGAGTTGAAAAGAAGGATATCAAAACATCTGAGTAGTATTAATACAGGAGAGGACACCAGCCTGGCCAGACATATGAGAGAAAAACATAAGGACCATGACACCGATTTTAAATTCTGGGGACTGATGAAAGTTAAATCAGGACCACGGAAAGGAGATATAGACAAAAGACTCCAACAAGAAGAAACCAAATGGATTTACCTATTAAATAGCCTAGCCCCGAGAGGGCTAAATGAGGGGTTCACGTACTCGTCCTTCCTGTAGGTATCATTATCTCCATCTAGGAAAAAAAAGAGAATAAAAACAAAATAGTACCATTAATAACTAAAATAGCAAAAGACACAATTTTGTATACAAAAAATAGAGCAACCTCCTCTACGGGAAGATCTATCAAAAAAGACAAAAGGAAAATAAAACAATGGAACCTCTATTGGAGAAAATGGCCACTTTAGAAAACCTCATTAACCTCTCTTAAATGGCCACCTCAAGAAAATCTTACGAGTCTACCGCACAAGTAATACGTAATGGAAACTATACATGTACTAAGGCTAGACATTAGGGGATAAAAGTGTGAGACATCACTGAAATGATAAAAATAAAAGAATAAAAAATGGAATGAAACCAACAGGATCAAAGGCAGATTGGGACGTGTAAGCAGATGCATACACAAGATACCTAACAAAACGCTTCTAATAGTCCCTGTCCCTAGGGTATACTTATACCCCTAGACATTCACTCTGCCAGCTATAATGAAGAAGACTAAGGTAGGTAGTATATCCCTTCTACTTCTTCTACCCCGGTTGATTTCCCCAGCTTGTTCCCCTATTTCCCCATGCCCCCTCCCCCTTCCTCCCCCCCCCCTTCCTCCCCAGTCTAGCTAAATAGAAGGAGGTATAGTAAAAAGTACATTAGTATATGTATAAAAATAAACATGATGATTTATGGAGAAGGTAGTGAGGATATATATTAGGCTGAATAAGGAACCACTCTAGCAGCATATACTTGGGGCAGTCATCAATAGGGAGTGAACATATGGTGGAAAGCGATTTTGAGATATACTTACAGAAGAATAGATAATAGCTAGGCAACATTGAGTAAAAAGTAGGAGTAATATACAAGGAAACAATATGCCCATGCCAATATATCCCATTAATAATGATGAACATCGGGACCTATAGACGTGAACACGGCAAAGGTAAGGTAGAGTACAAAGTAAAGTATGGCTACAAGCGCAGGATATAGGCAAATATCATCTGAAGAGAACTGAGTAGTAAGTACGATATGAACAATGATATCGCCAGAGCCGGAGCCTAAGTCTGCGGGCATGCGCCGTAGCTAAGTGTAAGATCCTAAATGGGAAGAGGCCGTGAACTAAGTCGGAGGGCATGCGCACCAATACAGGCATCGGCGAACACCTAAGCCTACTGGACATGCGCGGAATCATCCGATGACAAGGACCAATTAGAAGGAGGAAAATAGGAGGTAGCTGACGTCGGGTAGGCGGAGCCATGACGTTAGTAGGCGATACCCGATGACGCGGACCAACCAGAAGGAAGAAGATAGGAGGTAGCTGACGTCGGTGGGCGGCGGCCATGACGACAGCAGGCCGAGCCCTGTAGCGCATCCAATCAGTATCCTAGTAGAGATCCCCACCACGCCCTCTAGTGAGGCTTCTAGTAACCACGTCACCAACAAAGCTTTTATAAGCCAGCCACGAGGAGGACACGCTCACACTCTGCCCTAACCCCTGAAGACGCCGTGAAACGGCGAAACATGTCGGGGGGCAGCGTGAAGCTCTGATTTTTATGGCAGTAAATCACTGAGGCCTATTAGTATAAGGGAAATGAATTGCACAGTGCATATCTAATACACAGGCAGCGCGCAGCCTGGTGGCATAAGTGTGCATCAACCTTATTAACCCAGTCCGGTGACAGCCCTGACAAGGTGGTCTATGTGACATATAAAGGCCAGTGATCACTGAAAGTTTTAAACTAATTAGTTATTCACACCAGTAATATTAAACAATAGGAATTAAAAGTTAAGTCTTAGTTAAGTAGGTAGGTGCAGGAAAACTGGTGATATTCAGTCCAAATGGACATTAGTAGTAATCCACAGATCCCCCCTCAGTGTCATCCACAGATCCCCCCCCTCAGTGTCATCAACAGATCCCCCCTCAGTGTCATCCACAGATCCCCCCCTCAGTGTCATCCACAGATCCCCCCCTCAGTGTCATCCACAGATCCCCCCTCAGTGTCATCCACAGATCCCCCCTCAGTGTCATCCACAGATCCCCCCTCAGTGACATCCACAGATCCCCCCTCAGTGTCATCCACAGATCCCCCCTCAGTGTCATCCACAGATCCCCCCCTCAGTGTCATCCACAGATCCCCCCCTCAGTGTCATCCACAGATTCCCCCCTCAGTGTCATCCACAGATCCCCCCCTCAGTGTCATCCACAGATCCCCCCTCAGTGTCATCCACAGATCCCCCCTCAGTGTCATCCACAGATCCCCCCCTCAGTGTCATCCACAGATCCCCCCCTCAGTGTCATCCACAGATCCCCCCTCAGTGTCATCCACAGATCCCCCCCTCAGTGTCATCCACAGATCCCCCCCTCAGTGTCATCCACAGATATCCCCCTCAGTGTCATCCACAGATATCCCCCTCAGTGTCATCCACAGATCTCCTCCCCACCCAGAGCCGCTTCCTAGCTAATTTATTCACTGCACTTGCCTCTGTGAAATTGAAGAGAAGCGCCATAATCTCACACAGGCGCACTGGCAGAGGCCAGGAAGACGGTGCATGCACACTTCGATGCCTCTGCCAGTGCGCCTGTGTGAGATTACGGCGCTTCTCTTCAATTTCACACAGGCAAGTGCAGTGAATAAATTTGCTAGGAGGCGGCGCTGGGCGGGGAGATTGCAGGCACAGGCACCATCGCTTTCCTGTCTGTGCCGTTCGCAGCGCGCCCTGCGCTGATAAAGTCCTGTTACTGCGCAGGCATCAGTGGTCTACGTTATTCCTGCCTCTAATTGCATCATTAGGTTATCATGTCATGATCGAACATACTGTATTGCCACTGATCGATCACATAGTTTATAAACATCCTAGGTGCTGATTTGGCCCTTTAGACTGCATTGATAGCACGAGTTTGTGTTGTCCAAGCCATTGTGTTAATATGGACTGATACCCATACTCTGTGTTAAATTATTTTTTTTATTTTTCTTTACCTCCGCTGTATATATCATTTGCATAGCCTCCTTGTTATCATAATGTGCCGTTATTCAGTAATAGGCCAGACAAAAATGTCTCCATTCTGCCTAAACAGGTAATGACACTCTGATTGGAGTAACTATCTAATTGTGGAGCGATGCGCTGATTGAGCTGCTAGTAATACAGTGTTCTCAGCGCATCGCCAAAGCCGCGCCCCCTCAAGTGTCCGCCCCAGCTGCCAGTGACTCTTAGATGACGTCATGGGGATTCCCGTCGCGGAGGCGGGGTTCGCGCCTTTCTTATGCGCTCTTATATGCAGAGCGGTGAGAGGCGCAGGCTCACACTACACGTGTTGAGTATGGGCCATACGCTGTTCTCTCTGCTGATATTAGACCATCTGAATAACCATTAGGGGGTATTTCTTGTGTAGCCATATGCTCTAGTTTACCTCTCCTGGTTTGTATTCTGTATTTTTAGGTCTATTTAGTGTTCCACATCAGGTATCATCCTCTATATAACCTAATGATAGTGGGGGGGTATCTTTAGCACACACCAGTCATAGGTGGTCACCCCCCTCTCCAGCCCTTAATCCCCTGATGAGTCTGGGGCTTTAGTAATTATAGAAGAAACGCGTAGGACTTTTTTTTCTGCTCTTTGGGTCCTTATTAGGTTTGTATCCATAGGCAGGGACGTCCAGGGCCTCTAATACTGTAGGGTTAGGTTCCGGACGGGCCGCCCTGGGTCGGGCTATAGGGATTTCTATGCCTGACAGGGCTTTCTAGGGACAGCAAGTTTGATTAGGACCCTGCCCGTGCTGAAAGATTGATCTCTGGAACTACAAGACGATATCCAGTTGACTCCCATCTACTGGTAAGATTGTTTCTTTTACTAAGTGGAATATATACCTGGTTGGGAAATCGTGTTATTTGACCATGTGGCTGTGACTATGAAAGTATGGTCACCCATGGCAATGTTATTATTTTTTTGTGGGTAATTTTTGTGGCACGATTGTTGGTGTGCACACACTTAGCACTATATGTTATTTTTGTATCCTCTTATTATAGTATCTAATAAACGTTAAGTTTTATATTGAACTACCTCCGGTCCTTTCATGTTATTTAATCTACCATCTACAAGGACACCCAAATCCTTCTCTATAAGTTACTCTCCCAGTGTTACCTCCCCTAGGACATATGAAGCACAGATATTATTACTACCAAGATGCATAACTTTACATTTATCCACATTGATCCTCATTTGCCAAGTTGATGCCCAATCACTCAGAGTGTTTAAGTCAGCTTGTAGTTTATGGACATCTTTCATAGACTGCACAGTACTACACAGCTTAGTATCATCTGCAAAAATAGAAATGGTGCTATTACTCCCGTCCTCAATATCATTAATAAATAAATAAAATAATAGGGGACCCAGCACTGAACCTTGGGGTACACCACTTATAACCCGGGACCATTCTGAATAGTATTCATTGACCACAACTCTCTTGACACGTGCCTTTAGCCAGTTTTCAATCCAATTACAAACTATACTTTCCAAGCCTATAGACCTTACTTTACCTATTAAACATCTATGAAGGATGGTATCAAAAGCCTTTGCAAAATACAGAAACACTACATCCACAGCCGCCCCTCTGTCTAGGCTACTACTCACCTCCTCATAAAAACAAATCAGGTTAGTCTGACAACTTCTGTCCTTGGTAAACCCATGTTGGTTATCACTTATAATATTATTTACAGTCACATAATCCTGTATATAGTATGTTAAGAGTCCTTCAAACATTTTTCCTACAACAGAAGTAAAACTAACTGGTGTATAATTACCTGTGGAGGACCTAGATCCCTTTTTGAATATGGGCACCATATTTGCCTTGCGCCAATCCCTTGGCACTGTACCAGCACCTAGAGAATGACTGAACTGAGCTCTTTAAGAACTATTGGGTGTAACCCATCTGGACCTAGAGACTTGTTCACATTTAGCTTATTTAACTTAGCTTGGACCATATCTACAGTTAGCCAATTGAGTATATTACTGGAGGTACTAACAGCCCCGGCACTACAGATATCAGCTCCTTTGTCTTCTTTTGTATATATAGAGCTAAAAAAAACAATTTAGTAACCTGCCTTTTCCTTATATTCAGTGACTATCCCCCCTGTACCATTATTTCGGGGACTTACTTGCTCAGACCTTGTTTTTTTTAGCATTTATATATTTAAAGAATTTTGTTTTACTGTCTTTTGCCCCCTGCTGTTTGTTTTGTTTTTTTGCTAATTTTATCTCCTTTTTACACATTTTATTAAGCCCTTTGTAAACTTCAAAGACTACAGCTGACCCCTCAGATTTGTATTTTTTAAATGCCCTTTTTTGTCATTTATTGCCTTTTTACAGTAGCTGTAAGTCATGGGGGGGGGGGGGGTAATTTTAGCTGTTTATATTTGTTACCTAAAGGAATAATTTTTTTTAGTGCAATTACTCAATGTGGATTTAAAGCAGTAGGTGCTCCCAGTCTATGCCCTGAAATGCTGTTCTCAACCCAGTGAAATTAGCCTTTTTAAAATTCAGAGTTTTTGCTCTGCTTGACAGAGTTTGTTTCATATAGTTCAGGGGGAATATAATTATATTGTGGTCACTATTACCTAGTGTTTCTCGAACAGTAACATTTCCAAAAAGCTCTGCATCATTAGAAATTACCAGTTCCAACAGAGCATTGCCCCTAGTGGCAGATTCTACAAACTGGCCCATAAATTGGTCCTGCAGCAAGTTGAGGAATCTTCTCCCCTTTGTGGTTGAGGTTAAAATCTCCCAATATGACCACTGTACCAGCTTGTGCAGCCTACTCTATTTGGTTATACAGTTGCGCTTCTATCTCCTATGTGATTTTAGGGGGTATATAGATTACACCAAGTATTATTTTTTCAGTGTTTATGTCATGGTCTTACCTGCTTGCTGCTCTCCTTCGTTTGACATGTGCTGGCGGCCATCTTGGTTTCTGGGTTTCTTGTAGCCTTCCACCCTGCGGCTCCTCCTTCCCCTGGGAGGAGCTGGATGCCTAGCTCATATATATAGGAGGTCTGTGGCTTCAGTTCCTTGCTTGGTCCTCTTGTGTTCACATGCTTCTAAGACTGCTGCTGCTTCTGGTTCCTGATCCTGGCTTCGTCTGACTACCCTGCTGGTTCCTGATCCTGGCTTCGTCTGACTCCCCTGCTGGTTCCTGATCCTGGCTTCGTCTGACTACCCTGCTGGTTCCTGATCCTGGCTTCGTCTGACTACCCTGCTGGTTCCTGATCCTGGCTTCGTCTGACTACCCTTCTGGTTCCTGACCTCTGGCTTCGCAAAGACTCTGCTCGGTTTCACCATCCGTTTGGTCTTTTGCTTTACAGCTTTATTTTCAATAAAGCCTTCTTATTTTCACTTATCTCTTGTTGTACGTCTGGTTCATGGTTCCGTGACATTAGGACCAAGCCATGAATTCTGACGGTACAGGGCCATCCTCGCTACCCACGCTGGTTGCCAGACTTGATCAGCAGGATCACCTGTTGGGTCGGTTCGCTGTGGCGTTGCAAACCCTGCTTGAACGCACGGCTCATTTCGCTCCCGTTGCCGATGGGTCGGTTGTCGCTCCTGGGCTCGCTCCTACTGCCGCTCCGGTTGTTGCGCCAGAGTCTACCCCGACACCTGTTGTTGCGCCTGCGGTGTTTCGGGGTATGACCGGTTCTGCCCCTCTTCCACAGCGCTTTGGGGGAGAGCCAACCCAGTGCCGAGGTTTCCTTAACCAGGTGGGCATTTATTTTGAGTTGCTGCCACATGCCTTTCCTACTGAGAGATCAAAGGTGGGCTTCTTGATCTCGCTGCTCTCGGACAAGGCCTTGGCCTGGGCCAGCCCTTTATGGGAGAACAACAATCCGGTGGTTGCCGAGTTTTCCGGTTTTGTTGCTTCTCTTCGGAAGGTATTCGATGTGCCGGCTCGTGCTGCCTCTGCTGCGAAGCTCCTTATGTCCATCAGACAGGGTTCACGATCCGTAGCTGAATACGCCATTGAGTTTCGTACCCTGGCAGCAGAGGTGGGCTGAATAATGAGGCTCTGGTCGCTGCTTTCTCTCATGGTCTCTCGGATGCCTTGAAGGATGAGGTTGCAGCTAAGGACCTACCAGTTGAGCTCGAGTCTCTTATTTCTTTCCTGATTTTGATTGACACCAGACTCAGGGAGAGACCTTCCTTTAAGGAGAACCTGCGGAGGTCTTCTAACAGATTGGTGCCTACGTTTGCTGTCCCACCCGTGCCTCCCTCTCCTCCCACGCCTCCTGGGGATGACTTGTCTGGGGGTGAACCCATGCAGCTGGGGTTTGCTCGCCTGTCCGAGGGGGGAGAGGGCACTCCGGAGACGCGAGGGCGATGCATGTACTGTGGTCTCGGTGGGCATTTTCGGTTGGCATGTCCGAACCGTCCGGGAAACGCTCGTACCCTGAGATCCTGTCGGGGGCAGATCTTGGGTGGAGTCTCCTCGTCCCCGGTTTCCCGTGTTGACAAACCACTGATCACTGTTGTCCTCTCCTGGGTCGGGGGCTCGGTGACGACCCAGGCGTTGGTGGACTCTGGTGCTGGTGGTTGTTCATTGATAGTGTGTTCGCTGCCGCCAATTCCATTCCTCTGCAGGCTCGAGGTTCCCACTGGCTCTTGAGGCAATAGACGGCAGACCCCTTCTGCCGCCACACGTGACTCATGAGACCCTTCCAGTGGGGATAGCCATTGGTGCCGTTCACAGAGAGTCGGTCTGCCTCCAGGTTATTTCGTCTCCACACTACTCGGTGGTCTTGGGGTACCCCTGGCTCCAGAAGCATAATCCGACTTTCGATTGGAGATCGGTCGAGATCCTCTCGTGGTCACCGCAGTGTGGGGCTAGTTGCATCCATGGGTCTGTCAAGTTGCTGTGTACTTCCTCGGACTCTCTGTTGCCTCCTGAATACGAGGAGTACCGGGATGTATTCGATAAGGTGCGCGCGGTTGCCCTACCTCCGCACCGCCCATACGATTGTGCCATAGAGTTACAATCTGGTGCCGTTCCTCCTCGTGGCAAAGTCTATCCACTGTCGGTAGCGGAGAATGAGGCCATGGAGGAGTACGTGAGGGAGGCGCTTTCACGCGGACACATTCGCAAATCTTCGTCCCCGGCAGGGGCTGGATTTTTCTTTGTGAAAAAGAAGGGCGGTGAGTTGAGGCCTTGCATCGATTACAGGGGTCTCAATCGCATCACGATCAAGAACGCTTACCGATACCCTTGATTTCCGAGCTGTTCGATCGCCTCTAAGGGGCCACGGTCTTTACCAAACTCGACCTGAGGGCGGCATATAACCTGGTAAGGATCAAGTGCGGGCTATGAGTGGAAGACCGAGTTTACACCCCCGGGACCGGTCATTACGAATCCTTCGTTTATGCCCTTTGGGTTGTGCAATGCGCCCGCAGTCTTTCAGGAATTCATCAACGATGTTTTCCGTGACCTGTTGCAGCAGTGTGTGGTAGTCTATTTGGATGACCTATTGGTATATTCTGAATCCATGGAGGCCCACATTCCTGGATGTCAGACGAGTGTAGCAACGGTTACGAAGAGAACAAAGCTGTTCGGTAAGCTGAGAAATGCGAATTTCACCGATCCCAGGTAACCTTCTTAGGTTACATCATTTCCGCTGAGGGGTTCTCCATGGATCCTGAGAAGGTTTCGGCTGGTCTTAGAGTGGCCCCCAGCCCAGTTGGTCTTCGTTCCCTGCAGCGCTTTTTGGGCTTCGCAATTATTATCGGAAGTTCATCAGGGACTTTTCCTTGCTGGCCCAAGCCCTCTCTACGGATCTGACCAGGAAGGGCAGTAATTCCCAGGTCTGGCCGCTCGAGGCCATCCGAGCTTTTGAGGCCCTAAAGTCCGCCTTTGTGTCGGCTCCGTTTCTGTCGCATCCCAACCCTGGGTTGCCCTTTGTCCTCGAGGTGGACGCGTCTGAGACGGGAGTAGGCGCCCTTCTGTCTCAGCGTTAGAACACCAGAGGGTCCTCTGCTCCTTGTGGGTTTTACTCCCGGAAACTGTCTTCCGCGGAGTGCAACTATCAGATTGGTGACAGGGAGTTATTGGCCATCGTGCAGGCCCTTAAAGAATGGAGGCACTTGCTCGAGGGTTCGGTGGTTCCGGTTCTCATCCTGACGGACCACAAGAATCTGACCTACCTTTCTGAGGCCAAGAGATTGACAACCACGTCAGGCCAGATGGGCTCTGTTCTTGTCACGTTTTAATTACGTGGTCTCCCCTACCTACCCGGTTCCAAGAACATCAGGGCGGATGCCTTATCACGGCAGTACTCCGAGCTGTCCAGGAGGAGGTCGATTCCGACTTCGGTCATACCTCCGAATCAGATCCTGGCCGCCATTCGCACCAGCCTGACCTCTCCCTGGGTGAGCAGATTTTGGCGGCTCAATCTGGTGCTCCTCTGGGAGACCCCAACGGCAGATGTTTTGTGCCTGAGGAGTTGCGCACTCGGTTGTGCGAACCTACCATAACTCCAAGACCGCGGGGCACTCCTGGAAAGAATCAGCTGTCCTGGGCTGTTTCACGTCTGTTCTGGTGGCCTTCCCTACGTTCCGACATCGCCGCATATGTAGCGGCATGCTCCGTTTGTCGCCAGAGTAAGTCCCCCCTCGGCACCTTCCGTTGGGCCTTCTGCAACCCATAGCCACCGGGGAGCGCCCATGGTCACACCTGGGGATGGATTTCATTGTGGACCTCCCTGCATCCCGAGGCCATACGGTCATTCTCATGATTGTGGATCGGTTTTCCAAAATGTGCCACTGTGTTCCTCTCAAGAAGTTACCCTCTGCAACAAGAGTTGGCCACGATTTTTTGCCAGGGAGGTCTTCCGGTTGCACGGTTTGCCTAAGGAGATTGTGTCGGATCGGGGGAGTCAGTTTGTGTCCAGGTTCTGGCGCGCCTTTTGCTCCCAGTTGGGATTCCTCTCTCCCTTCTCCTCGGCCCTACCACCCCTCAGTCCATGGGGCCGCAAGAACGATCCAATCAGGCCTTGGAGCAATTCCTTCGTTGCTATGTCTCCGATCACCAAGGACAATTGGGTTGACCTCCTGCCTTGGGCTGAGTTTGCCAGGGAACACGGCGGTGAACTCTTCCTCTGGGACGTCTCCCTTCATGGCCAATTATGGGTTCCAACCCTGCCGTGTTACCGGAGGTATTCTCTCCCCCAGGAGATTCCGGTGTGGAGGATCACCTTTCCGTCCTACGTGCTTCTTGGGTACAGCTCCAGAAGTCCCTTGAGGCCTCTGCGCAGCGCCAGAGACTCCTGGCTGATTCGCAGACGAGCGCCAGCTCCTTCTACCAGGTCGGAGACCGTGTATGGTTGTCCACCCGCAACCTCAACCTTCGAGTGCCACTCCCAAGCTGGCGCCTCGCTTTGTTGGTCCCTTCCGAGTGCTTCGCAGGGTAAACCCGGTAGCCTATGCCCTTGCGCTTCCTCCTGGCATGCGGAATCTCCAACGTGTTTCATGTCTCCCTGTTGAAGCCACTGGTGTGTAATCGTTTCACTTCCTCGGTTCCTCGGCCTCGTCCGGTCCAAGTGGGCAATCGTGAGGAATATGAGGTGAGCAATATCCTGGACTCACGCCTGGTCCGCGGTCGGTTGCAGTTTTTGGTCCATTGGCGTGGTTATGGTCCAGAGGAGCGTTCCTGGGTTCCCTCCGCAGATGTCCATGCTCCTGCCTTGCTCGAGCCTTCCACGCACGCTTCCCTCAGAAACCGTTTTGTGCTCCGCGGAGGAGGGGCCCTGAGGGGGAGGTACTGTCATGGTCTTACCTGCTTGCTGCTCTCCTTCGTTTGACATGTGCTGGCGGCCATCTTGGTTTCTGGGTTTCTTGTAGCCTTCCACCCTGCGGCTCCTCCTTCCCTGGGAGGAGCTGGATGCCTAGCTCATATATATAGGAGGTCTGTGGCTTCAGTTCCTTGCTTGGTCCTCTTGTGTTCACATGCTTCTAAGATGCTGCTGCTTCTGGTTCCTGATCCTGGCTTCGTCTGACTACCCTGCTGGTTCCTGATCCTGGCTTCGTCTGACTACCCTGCTGGGTTCCTGATCTTGGCTTCGTCTGACTACCCTGCTGGTTCCTGATCCTGGCTTCGTCTGATACCCTGCTGGTTCCTGATCCTGGCTTCGTCTGATACCCTTCTGGTTCCTGACCTCTGGCTTCGCAAAGACTCTGCTCGGTTTCACCATCCGTTTGGTCTTTTGCTTTACAGCTTTATTTTCAATAAAGCCTTCTTATTTTCACTTATCTCTTGTTGTACGTCTGGTTCATGGTTCCGTGACATTTTATATCCCTTTGAAATTCCACCCATAAGTGTCAGGCAGCCAGGGAGGCAGACGCTGTCTCACCGAAAGCATGTCACCAAGCGAAGACGTGTCTCTCATTCTCCCAGGTGGTTTCCGGCCCTCTGGTGGGACATCCCTCACCCCTCGCTAGACACAAGGGGCAGGGTGTTGCCCCAGAGGGTGGAGCTAGTAAAGAGTCACGCATTACACTTGCGTCACTCTGTGAGATGCACTCCAGATCTTGGTACTGCTGGGAGACGGGATTCTGTGCTGAAACTGGTCAGGGGTCTCCTAACCCCTAGCGTAAGCTGTTGCCAGGGAACCTCTGTTGTCATGTTTCCTGACTTGGACATGTGGTGGGAAGTTCCTTCCTCTGCACACTCTCAGCCCTCACCTGTTTTTCCATGGTCTGATGGTGGAGATTTGGTGTGACCTCAGCAGTGTAAGGTGATCTGTGGCGGGATATTTAAACCTGTTTTTTTCCCCCAGTCACTGCTGATTATTCAGTTGCTTCCCTGGCTCTGAAGCTATCTGGTGAGTGGCTTCTCTGGTTATTGACTTTGGCTTTGGTTTTGGTTGTCTTCCGGTTTTTGTGCCCTGGCTTACGTTTACTGACCATGCTCATGTTTCCCTATTGACCATTGCATAGTGTCACAGTATTTACTTTGGGGTTTTGCCCAACTGCGGCTAGTGTGCCCAGCCACCAGCTGCCCTGCTATTTGACCACCTGGGATGGGCTCTGCCAAAGTCCCCCTTCCTGCTGAATATGGGTGAAAAGTACCCCGGCCCTCAAGGGTGTTCAAAGTGTAACAGCTTGTGCAAAGGGTATCTGGTATGCCGCGATTGCTGCCCGTCAGTTTGGCTTTATCATTACATTATCATTACAATAAGGTTTCAACATCCTCACCATCCGCACCCACAATTGCCTCTTTCACATTTGTCTTCAGATCACTCCTCACATACAGGCACACGCCACCGCATTTTCTATTGACCCTGTGTCACAGTCATTACCTCTGGCTGTGACCTTCTGTCTATGTTCTCGCTGCAGCTCCGTTCCTGTGTGTTATTTGTGGTTCTTTATGGGTTAACTCCCCTGTGTGCCTATTAGGAGTTAATCCTCTCTGTCTGCTCCATGGGTGTGGCCTCTTCTGCTGCCACCCATGGAACCTGTATATAAGGCTGAGGTTTCCTCAGTTCTGTGTCAGCTCTCCTGGTGTGTGTTGTCTTGTCCTGCTCCTTGTTTGTATCCACTCTCCCATGCTGCTGACCCATGGGATCTGTGTCTGTCTGTGCTCTGTGGGTTCCCCTACTTGTTCATTGATGTCCTCTTTCCTGTGTTTCTGTTATCTGTTCTGCCACTCCTGCTCCCTTGCATGAACTCCTGCTTGTATTTTTAGTTGCCTGTTTGTTATATTTGCCTATGTACCGTCGGTACCTTCTGGTACCTGTTGTCCATTTGCTCCTGTTGTCACTGTCTAGTTCACGCTCCAGAGTGGACCCTGGCAACTCCCTGCGGCAAAGCCTAACCCTACCATCTGGGGCCCTAGTGAATACCAGGAGTCGCTTAGTCACGCCCCTCTGGAGTATTACTAGACAGTGGCGCAGTGGGGGTTTTCCTCCCATTGTGCGGATGGTACATAGAGCTCTCAATTTCCCTGTGTTTCCCTCCTTGGATTCTGTTTTGTGCAATAAACTCTTGTGTGTCTGTACCTGATTTCCATTTGTTTTTGCTTGACGGACGTTAGAGTCTCTCCCGGGACCCTCCTACTCGTGACAGAATGAACAAGTGAACTTTGACTGAGTTTTTGTGTTCTGTTTTCTGCATTTCTGTGGTGTTTTTGTTTCCCTTTTCATGGTGCCTTTAGGTATCGGATTTAGTTGCCTTGGTGTACTGGCTGCGGTGTTTTCCGTGTATGCTGGTTGCCAGGGGCAACGTCCGGTGTAGCCCTTTTTAGCTTGCAGTTCTGCCCTACGGCCGTGTTTTCCGTTATCGGCGCAGGTATCTGCTTCTGGTCCTAGTCCTCTGGAAGGGGGTGTCAGCATGTCTGACCAATTAGTCCTTGGCTGACATGTCATTCTCCGGAGGGAGAGTGGAGGGGGAGGTATTAGCACGCTGCAGTCCACCTTGACTTTTGTGGCCGTGTAGGCTGGCGGCCATTCCCCTTGGCGTACTGGCTGCGTTTTTGCGTAGGCTGGTTGCTAGGGGCTGTGTGTGGCTGCGGTTGTCTTATGTGTTCTGCTTGTGTACCTCTGTACCCTTTGATTCCGATTTTCTTTGTATTCGAGTCTGGTTCCATTCCTGGTCCCACTCCTCCGGAAGGGGATGTCAGCATGTCTGACCAATTAGTCCTTGGCAGACATGTCATTCTACGGAGGGAGAGTGGAGGGGGAGGTAACTTCTTGGTGCGGTTCACTTGACGGTTTGCCGTGTTGGCTGGCTATCTTCCCCTGGTGTATGGCTGCGGACACTCCGTGTAGGCTGGTTTTCAGGGTTTGGGCTGGTCTGCGGTCGTCGTGTGTGTTTTGCCCTTGTAATCTGTCACCCCTTTGATTTCTGTCCCCTTGCCTGGTTCTGTTTGGTTTGTTGCCCCTACTTCCTCCACTTTTCTGTTTGGGGAGGAGGGGGGGGCTTTGAGGGGTGGGAGTGTCACAGTCACTACCTCTGGCTGTGACCTTGTGTCTATGCTCTCGCTGCAGCTCCGTTCCTGTGTGTTATTTGTGGTTCTTTATGGGTTAACTCCCCTGTGTGCCTATTAGGAGTTAATCCTCTCTGTCTGCTCATGGTGTGGCCTCTCTGCTGCACCCACGGAACCCTGTATATAAGGCTGAGGTTTCCCTCAGTTCTGTGTCAGCTCTCCTGGTGTGTGTTGTCTTGTCCTGCTCCTTGTTTGTACCCACTCTCCCATGCTGCTGACCCATGGGATCTGTGTCTGTCTGTGCTCTGTGGGTTCCCCTACTTGTTCATTGATGTCCTCTTTCCTGTGTTTATGTTATCTGTTCTGCCAGTTATGTTTTAGTCACCTTGTGTGTATTCATGTCTCTGTTCAGCAAGCCCTTGCTGCAGCGTGCCTTGCTGTAGAGTGCTATGGGCAAGGCCACACAGTATACCACTGGTGGAGCTAGTCCTTCTCTGCTAATTGCCACTTCTGTTCCCTTGCATGAACTCCTGCTTGTATTTTTAGTTGCCTGTTTGTTATATTTGCCTATGTACCGTCGGTAACTTCTGGTACCTGTTGTCCGTTTGCTCCTGTTGTCACTGTCTAGTTCATGCTCCAGAGTGGACCCTGGCAACTCCCTGCGGCAAAGCCTAACCCTACCATCTGGGGCCATAGTGAATACCAGGAATGGCTTAGTCACGCCCCTCTGGAGTATTACTAGACAGTGGTGCAGTGGGGGTTTTCCTCCCACTGTGCGGACGGTACATAGAGCTCTCAATTTCCCTGTGTTTCCCTCCTTGGATTATGTTTTGTGCAATAAACTCTTGTGTGTCTGTACCTGATTTCCATTTGTTTTTGCTTGACGACGCAGAGGTCTCTCCCGGGACCTCCTACTCGTGACACCCTGTCTTTCCTAAATAGTGTAAAATCCTCAATATTAACAGCCCAGTCATGTGAAGAGTCCAACCATGTCTCAGCCACACCAACTACATCTATGTGTTCTTCTAGTAAAATAGCCTCCAGCTCCCCCATTTTGCTAGCTAGACTTCTGGCATTTGGGAAAATACATTTTAAATTTCTATTACCTGTAAAGTGAATATTCGGGATTTTTTGGTTACCTTGGTTGATATTTGTATGTAACAGGTTCTTTTGGTTACCTTGGTGATGTTTGTATTTAACAGGTTCTTGTTACCAGCAGCTCTATTTTTCATTGGTGTACAGTTCTGCTACCCATCTCCCTACTTTCCTCAACTAACGCCGCCCCCCACTAAATCCCCACTGTCCCTCCTATATCCTACTCTCTATCTACACTATTTATCCCTTCTACCCCCTTTATTAGTATAACCCCCACCCTCCCCTCAGATCCTAGTTAAAAGCTCCTCCAGCTGTCTAACATTTTTTTCCCTAAAGCAGTTGCACCCCTCCCCATTAAGGTGCAGCCTTGTCCCTATGCAGAGGCTGTAACCGCCAGAAAAAGTCATCCAAGTTCTCCATTAACCCAAACCCCTTCCTTCCTGCACCAGCTTCTGAGCCATTTATTTAACTCCCTAAGCTCTAGTTGTCTCTCTAGTGATGCGCGTGGCACCGGTATTTCAGAAACCACTATCTTGGAGGTCTGGACTTGAGCTTCTGTCTCGGCTGAGGATGGGGAAAACCCTCAGCCGTGCGATGCAAGAAGATGGAAAGGTCGCTACTTGGCCAGAACACAGAATTAGGGAGCAGGTCACCTCCTAGAGCTTCCCCTTATCTGATCCTGACTCCTAGCTGCATGAGCCGCCCTTGAATGGTAGGAGGGCTCATGCTCAGGAACTCGGATCCCTAACTGACCCTCTGTCGATCCCTGAACTAGGAGCTGGGTAGACAGCCCCGTTCCTCCTGGACAAGCGGAGAAACAGGAGTCTAAAGTGGCCAAGCTACAAGGGGAACAGAACAACTTATGGCAATGGCAGGTAAATGCACAAACACCACACTCACCTGCCACAGACAACAAAGCTGGAAACCATGTGCAAGTGCTGCTGTCCAGAACACAAACGAAGACAGCACACACCACACATCACACAGGAACCCAGGACCATAAGCTGCAATAACAATGAGACCAAACACACACCTTCATAACCCCATGTACGTATTTATGACCACAAGGGTGGCCCTCACTGACAGATGGTATTAGCCAGGAGGATGACTTCAGCTAACCATAGCTGAAGAACCCCTCAGAGTCTGGCATCCTGCAGGAGCTAAATAGCCCCAAGTGGCCACACCCCCACACACACCCAGTGTTCACAAACTAAGAAGGGAGTTAACCCTTCCTACACCAGGCAAGGGAAAAAGCCACTTAAAGGGGAAGTGTCAGAATAAACATCACACTGGAGCTGTTACCGCAGGCAAAGACATTCGTGGCAACCATGTCCTGGGAGTCAGCCAGAAGGCCGAGACACTGCCACCACATGTACACAATACCAAACGTTGCCACGGGCAGCCACAGTGAAGGGAAGTGTCACAGTGCACACCTACATACAAAGTGGATACATACACACACACCCAACCAGGTGTAACCGCATGCACTTGACAGCAAGCTGCCTAGCAACAGCTCAGGCTGCTATACTGCCAAGTACCAATCATGTTGCCAGCGGCAACCACACGTGAGGCAACATACTAGCAGCCCTCACCATGTGGTTGACAATAAAACCAAACTGCAGGCAACTGCATGCAGATCCTGAGTCACGACCATGACCATGGTCGTGACAGCTTCTCTCCTAGTTCCCTAAAATCAATTTTAAGGACCTTCCATCTCCCCCTGACTTTGTCATTGGTGACAATGTGTACCATGACCGCCAGGTCTTCCCCACCCCCACCCAGCAATCTGTCAATTCAGCATTCATGGTCTCAGCGACAGATGACCCTGTCTGTCTGCCTAATAATAGAGTCCCCTACCACCAGCACTTTTGCTAGTCCCTCCTTTTCCCATCCTTCCTACATCAGTCATCTTCCTGGTTGCTAGAAGAAATGCCCTGCTGCAGTGTTGCTGGCCCTTGGCTCCCATCTCTAATATCAGCCAAACAGGCATATTTACTAGGGCGTTCCAGCTCAGGTCTAGCCTCCCTGGCACTTTTCCCTCTATCCCTTCTTCCTACATTAACCCAATTGCTAACCTGATAGTGCTGATCTTGCCCTCCTCATCCCACCTTCATTTCACTGACGCCAGTCAATGTCTGCACAATGAGGTCTAAGCCTCTCTCCAGGTTTGCAATGCCCCTAAGTATTTCAAGTTGCCTATTTAGATCCAAGATCTGGGCTTCCAGATATGCAACATGCTTGCATCTAGTGCAAATGTATTCACCTCTCGAATGGCTCTTCAAGGCACGCATACATTGCACAGGACATACACTTAGCAGCATTGTCCATGGAGCACTTTTTTAAATGGGGATGAACAGTAAAGAAAGAAAACAGTAAATATGAGTTAGATTTAGACCCCTGTCTGCTGTAGTTGGATGATTTGCTAGAATCAAGCCAACAACACACAAGTAAAATCTATCAAACCTTAGTTTCTTGCTCCTTGTCTTAAACTTCAGTTCTTTAAACTCCACTCATTCAGAAGCCCACTTGGTGAACCAAGCCCAGTAGAGCGAGCTCAGGATGAATCCAGCAGTGCAATTAATAGCACATGGGAGCACAAACCACTCCCCTTAACCAGGTACACAGCAGAGAAAAAAAATTGGTTTAAACAATGTCAGTACCAAAATACAAGCACTTAACTCACAAGGACCTTTGCTATAAACTATATGCAACTATTTGCAATCACTCCCACAAAATCACACTCAGCACCAGCACTCCGGTTCTTTAAACTCCACTTATTCAAAAGCCCACTTAGTACAGCAAGTCCAGTAAAATAAAATAAAAAAACACTCACTTAGTCCCGTTCCTCTGGTGAATGGAGCACATCCTTCTTTTCCCAGCAGCAGGAATGAAGTGACATCATCACACCTGCTAAGCATGAGAGCACATAGGACTGCTCCTCAACCCTCCCTGGAATGTGGGACAGCCGCCGAAATCCAGGATTGTATCGCTTAGTCTGGGAAGGGTGGAAGGTATGGTTTTGGACTAGGTTAATTATTTCTATTGAATGGATAAAGATAATTGTATCTTATGAACAAATTTGGGATGAATTGGAATAATGACTGCAAGACATCAGTGCCTACGGTAATATGATCCAAAATCTTGTGGAAAGCCTTCCTAGAAGGGTGGAGACTGCTGTAGCTGAAAAATGAAGCCCGACTCCATAATTTTGAAAGGGATATTGGGATATCCAACTATCCTACTAAGGTGTGATGGTTGGATGTTCACATACCATATCTAACCCAATTTCTTATCTTCCACAGTATATCTGCAGTTTCATTGCTAAAACAAAGAGATTGATCTAAATGTAGAAATGTTTTCATCCCAACTGCCCACCCTAAACATAAACACGTGTATTTCTCACACAGATTTTTGCATAGTAAATCTGCAGCATAATACAGTAGTATTAAATAGTAGTATTAAATTCTTTTAAGTTTTATCTGTGCATAAAATGACTCACTGCATGTCAATTTCTCCAAGGATCTGTCACAGACTTCATGCAGAAATTCCCTATTGACTTCAATAGGGAGACTATTTTCACCAGGAGATTTTTGTGGCTCACCTGTTTTCCACAGATGAAATCCTTTAGAAAATCTCCACCAAAATCCACACAATTTGTTGGAGATTTGGCACCAGTGATTTCCCTGTCCATTCTGGCGAATTGTTGTATACATTTTCTGCTGCAGTTCTGCCACGTGTGGATGTGGCCATAAATGTATACTAAAGGGATAAGTTTAGTGCTATAGGGAAAATTGTTAGGGACTGATAGAAGCTGTAACCTGTAAATGTGGAAATTAATTTCATACTGTGAAAAAACAAAAAACACCTTGCAAGCTCTGTTACACTTGACTCCAGTGAAGATGAATTTATTGACATTTCTGCTGACAGCAGAAGTAACAGCAGTGATGATGTACATTTATGACTACATTGATCAGAATGAGGACTACAGTTGATGCTATGAAGTGCTGATTTAATTTCAAATCTATGCTGTTTAATTAAACTCACACTATTATAAAATTAATTGCTATATCTTGTTGTTCCACAATATGACTAAAACAAAACAAACAATATGCCAAAAAACAAATTTCAGCCTAAAACAAAGCCAACTATGAATCAGATCCACAACACCACAAGTATCTGATAATATCTATATACTGTATATAAAGAAGGACATATGTATGTATGTTCCGCGATCACTCAAAAACGCAACCATCGATTTCAATATAACTTGGTATACACATCCCTTGCTACCTAGAAGAAATCTTGTGGGGGGTCACAGCTCTCTAGGACGTACCATTCCTGAGATATTCCCAAAAAATGACCTGCATTAGCCAATACAAGCCTGCAAGTTTTTCTCTTCATATCCCAACTGCGATACACACGGTCACATGTCTCTTATCAGCCAATAGAAGCTTGCAGGCCCTTAGTCTCCACATACACACAGTATTACTCCAGGTTTCCATAATAACCCAGCCATTTTTCTTCACTACTGTAGATCAGCTTTAGGCTAGGGCTACACGACGACAATTAGTCGCACGACACGTAGGGCACAACTACACTGCTACATGTGTCGAGCGACATTGATGTCGCACTAATGTTCAGCAACAATTTTTATAATGATCCAAGATCTTGGATGGATTTTTTGCAACTGTCGTGTCGCAGTCGCAGCATGTCACATGTAGCAGTGCGACGCCGTAGCCTATCATTATAAAAATTGTTGAGACAAAATGTCACGTGACACATGTCGTTGTGTAGCCTTAACATTAAAGAGGCAGGGTGCTGTGGAGGTCACTGTTAAAGGGACGGGCACTGTGGAGGTCACTGTTAAAGAGGTATTCACTGTGGATGTTACTGTTAAGGGGGGAGGCCGCTGTGGTGGTCACTGTTAAAGGGGCGAACACTGTGGAGGTCACTGTTAAGCGGGAAGGGGCCACTATTGAAGGGGCAACTGCTGTGGAGGTCACTGTTAATTTGCGTTTGCTGCGGCTGTCATTGTTAAATACAAGCTTGAAATACTGCAATAATTTTCTGGGTTTAAAAAAGCACCCATTTTTGGCAATACCCTACATCTGGGGCCTATGCTGCATTTGTCAGTGTGAAATAAAGCTTGAAATACTGCAATAATTTTCTGGGGTTTTAAAAACAACCTTTTTGGGCAAAATACTAAATTTGCAGCATTTGCTGCATCTGTCATTGTTAAATACAAGATTGAAATACTGCAATAATTTTCTGGGTTTAAAAAGCACCCATTTTTGGCAATACCCTACATCTGGGGCCTATGCTGCATTTGTCAGTGTGAAATATAAGCTTGAAATACTGCAATAATTTTCTGGGTTTTAAAAAACACCTTTTTGGGCAAAATACTAAATTTGCAGCATTTGCTGCATCTGTCATTGTTAAATACAAGATTGAAATACTGCAATCATTTTCTGGGTTTAAAAAAAAGCACCCATTTTTGGCAATACCCTACATCTGAGGAATATGCTGCATTTGTCAGTGTAAAATATAATTTTGAAATGCTGCAATAATTTTCTGGATTTTAAAAAACACCCTTTTTGGGCAAAATACTAAATTTGCGTCCTTTGCTGCATCTGTCAGTGTGAAATACACGCGTTAGATACTGCTGTTATCTTCTGTTATAAAAAAAAACACCCATTTTGGGCCAAATACTACATTTGCAGCCTTTGCTGCATCTGTCAGTGTGAAATACACACGTTAGATACTGCTGTTATATTCTGTTTTTTTTTAAAAAACACATTTTGGCCCAAATACAAAATTTGCAGCCTTTGCTGCATATGTCAGTGTGAAATACACGCGTTAGATACTGCTGTTATATTCTGTTATTTAAAAAAAAAAGTGTTAAATACAAGCTTGAAATACTGCAATAATTTTCTGGGTTTAAAAAAGCACCCATTTTTGGCAATACCCTACATCTGGGGCCTATGCTGCATTTGTCAGTGTGAAATCTAAGCTTGAAATACTGCAATAATTTTCTGGGTTTTAAAAAACACCCTTTTTGGGCAAAATACTAAATTTGCAGCATTTGCTGCATCTGTCATTGTTAAATACAAGATTGAAATACTGCAATCATTTTCTGGGTTTAAAAAAAGCACCCATTTTTGGCAATACCCTACATCTGAGGAATATGCTGCATTTGTCAGTGTAAAATATAATCTTGAAATGCTGCAATAATTTTCTGGATTTTAAAAAACACCCTTTTTGGGCAAAATACTAAATTTGCGGCCTTTGCTGCATCTGTCAGTGTGAAATACACGCGTTAGATACTGCTGTTATCTTCTGTTATTAAAAAAAACACCCATTTTGGGCCAAATACTAAATTTGCAGCCTTTGCTGCATCTTTCAGTGTGAAATACACGCACTAGATACTGCTGTTATATTCTGTTATTAAAAAAACACCCATTTTGGGCCAAATACTAAATTTGCAGCCTTTGCTGCATTTGTCAGTGTGAAATACATGCGTTAGATACTGCTGTTATATTCTGTTATTAAAAAAAACACCCATTTTGGGCAAATAGAAAATTTGCAGCCTTTGCTGCATCTGTCAGTGTGAAATACATGCGTTAGATACTGCTGTTATATTCTGTTATTTAAAAAAAACACCCATTTTGGGCAAATAGAAAATTTGCAGCCTTTGCTGCATCTGTCAGTGTGAAATACACGCGTTAGATACTGCTGTTATATTCTGTTACAAAAAAAACACCCATTTTGGGCAAGATCCTAAATTTGCAGTGAATAAGGAGAGCGTCGAATAAGGGACTTGGCCCCTGTTGTGGTACTGCTGGTGGAGCTCCTGTTGCAGGGAGAGGACGTGGTCGATCTGTGCCAGCTACACGCACAAGTGAAACACCTTCCTCAGGTGCAAGTAGGCGACAGAACCTTCAGTGTTATTTGGTCGGGCCTAATGCGGCTCTACGAATGGTGAGGCCAGAACAAGTACAGGCGATAGTAGATTGGGTTGCTGACAGTGCCTTCAGTTCCTTCACATTGTCTCCCACCCAGTCTCCTGCTGAAAGATCAGAGTTAGCACCTGCAGCCGATATCCATCAGTCTTTCACCTCATCCCCTTGCAAATCAGCCAAGCAGTCTGAGCCACAAGCAGTCATGCAGCAGTCTCTTCTGCTTTTTATGACTCTGCTAGCAGGGTTTACCAGGGTCATCCACATAGCCCTGCCCCACAAGTGGAAGAGATTGAGTGCACCGATGCCCAACCACTTATGTTATGACACACATGACACACATGATGACGCTCGTCTGGATATGCGCAATGAACTGTTGGAGATGCTCAATGGAGCGCGATGGTCTCTGCGGGCGCCATAGCTTTCAGAGGTGTGATTTCTATGATCCTCATCCGCTACACTAAGTCACTTTTTATTATAATCTTACTAAAGATGTAACTTATATATATTTGATGTCTTGTACATTTTATGGTTACTTGATCCACATGCAGAGATATAGTTCTCGTATTGTGGATCTCATGGCACATGTCACTTTATGCACATGCACTTTGTTTATTTTTAGAACATGTATCAGATGTAATTAATTTCACCATGATTGTAATTATACTGTGATTGGTTGGTCACGTACGATATGTCCTTATATGCTCTCACTCTTTCACTGTTTCTATGCTTGAGGAAGTTTGCCATATAATGGGTGAATAAAAGCCTTTTGATTTCACTACATTTCAGGAGTGCAGTCCCACTTTTTCGCTTTTATATATATATATATATATATATATATATATGTGTGCCCCCTTATATGTGTCCCCTTATAGTTAGTATATATTTCCTGTATGACCGTGTATATATTGGCCCTGTATGGCAAGTGGGGACATATGTATGTCCCCTGTATGTGATGCCCCAGGTATATGCGAGTGTGTGTGTATATATAGATATGTGTGTATGTATTTACACACATGTCTATGTATATACACTTATGCCAGCATGACAGTATGTATGTGGGCTTATTGCTGCCCATTCATACCCACGGTTTTGTATGTGTATGTGTTTATAGATGTGCCCCAAGCATCTGTGGATATATATATGTATTATGTACTATGTATATATGTAGAGGGAAGTGGTATAGTTGTGTATATGTATGTGTGTGTCTAGTATGTGTGTGTATATATATATATATATATATATATATATACACACACTCACCTAAAGAATTATTAGGAACACCATACTAATATGGTGTTGGACCCCCTTTTGCCTTCAGAACTGCCTTAATTCTACATGGCATTGATTCAACAAGGTGCTGATAGCATTCTTTAGAAATGTTGGCCCATATTGATAGGATAGCATCTTGCAGTTGATGGATATTTGAGGGATGCACATCCAGGGCACGAAGCTCCCGTTCCACCACATCCCAAAGATGCTCTATTGGGTTGAGATCTGGTGACTGTGGGGGCCATTTTAGTACAGTGAACTCATTGTCATGTTCAAGAAACCAATTTGAAATGATTAGAGCTTTGTGACATGGTGCATTATCCTGCTGGAAGTAGCCATCAGAGGATGGATACATGTTCTCATTCTGTTTACGCCAAATTCGGACTCTACCATTTGAATGTCTCAACAGAAATCGAGACTCATCAGACCAGGCAACATTTTTCCAGTCTTCAACAGTCCAATTTTGGTGAGCTCGTGCAAATTGTAGCCTCTTTTTCCTATTTGTAGTGGAGACGAGTGGTACCCGGTGGGATCTTCTGCTGTTGTAGCCCATCCGCCTCAAGGTTGTGCGTGTTGTGGCTTCACAAATGCTTTGCTGCATACCTTGGTTGTAACGATTGGTTATTTCAGTCAACGTTGCTCTTCTATCAGCTTGAATCAGTCGGCCCATTCTCCTCTGACCTCTAGCATCCACAAGGCATTTTTGCCCACAGGACTGCCGCATACTGGATTTTTTTCCCTTTTCACACAATTCTTTGTAAACCCTAGAAATGGTTGTGCGTGAAAATCCCAGTAACTGAGCAGATTGTGAAATACTCAGACCGGCCTGTCTGGCACCAACAACCATGCCACGCTCAAAATTGCTTATATCACCTTTCTTTCCCATTCTGACACTCAGTTTGGAGTTCAGGAGATTGTCTTGACCAGGACCACACCCCTAAATGCATTGAAGCAACTGCCATGTGATTGGTTGACTAGATAATTGCATTAATGAGAAATAGAACAGGTGTTCCTAATAATTCTTTAGGTGAGTGTATATTGGCCCTGTATGGCCAGAGGGGGGAAGGTCATAGTGTTATGTGTGTATATGTGGATATGTCTGTATGCCCCTGTATTTGCACACATGTCCATATATACTTACATTAGAGTTGAGTATATATAATATATATAGATATGCCCCAATTGTCTTATATGCATGTGGCCAGTTATGTCCCCCAGTCATGGCGCGCCCCCGCCTCCTCCTGCATACCTGCGGATGACGGCACCAGATGGCTAGATTGTCCAGCTTCTGGTCACTTCAGAAGATCAATAGATCCCTTTGAAACATGCCCAGCAGGGCTCCCCCACCTTCTGTTCAGGGACTGTTTATGACATGGGTGTGTGTGTGTGTGGTGCCATGGTGTCTTTGGCTGTACAGATTGTGAGCCTCAGTATCTGCTGCAGTCTGAGTGCATGCATTCCGTCACGCGCACACGATGATGTCATTTCCCTACACCTTGGATGGGGGAAGGGGGGGGAGTGAGAGTGACTTGTATATCAGTCCAGGACAAAAGGGAAGGGGCTCTTCTTGCAACTGGACTACAAGGAGAGACATGGGAGAGAGCAGCTCCATGACATGCACCTGGAGAAGGCCTAGTAACCCTTGAAGGATTAAGTATCTACCTGTCTAGCCCCTACCTACCCCTCACTTACCCCCTATAACCCCTTGCCCATTACCACTCACCCTCACCACCATCCCTCTCCCTAATCCTAACCCCCACCATCCACCCCTATTCCATCATACTCTTGCAAGGTATTAACCCTTGCATTGCCTGCAGGAGCATCCCTGCTCCCCATTTCCCCAGACTGTATCTGTGGCCTGCGGTCACCCCTGCTGTGCCAATGTTAACCCTCGTTGTTCCCTTAGGGATAGGATTAGTACCAGGTGGGGTGGGCTGTTTATATATGTGTGTGTGTGTACTGTATTAGATAGCTTTGTGGGTGGAATTTGGGATTGTGTAGTGTAGTTTAATACTGTATTTTTAGTATTGTATTGTTAGTGTATTGTGTGCGTAGTGTACTAGATATTAATAAATATCCTGTTTTACTTGTAACTATCTGTTTAACATGTGGTTATTGGCGATAGTTAGTTCAGTAAGGCGCATGCAGCTAGTTTAGTGATTAAGGCAAAGTAAGGTCAAAGTATTGTATTATTATATAAAGGTATAAATAGGCGGAGTCATCAATAGATGGCTCCTCCTATTTATGAATATTAATGATTGATATTTGCATAAATATTGGTGATTAATATTCCCCCTTTACAGGGAAGTATGTGCGTAATAAAAGGGATACATCGGTGGCAAGGCACGTTAATGAATGCCATCAAAGTCGGATGAACGTACTCAAATTCAAAGGAATTGAATTAGTCACCAGATCTCCCAGGGGAGGTGATTGGGACAAACGCATCCTGCAGAGGGAGACCTGGTGGATCCATAAATTGAATACCCTGTGTCCAAATGGACTAAATGAACAACTGAATTTTGGCTGTTTCATTTGAGGGCCATGATTATTGATTTTGTCACCTGTATACAATGATCTTTGTAGGATATGGTCTACGTTATTCCTGCCTCTAATTGCATCATTAGGTTATCATGTCATGATCGAACATACTGTATTACCACTTATCGATCACATAGTTTATAAACATCCTAGGTGCTGATTTGGCCCTTTAGACTGCTTTGATAGCACGAGTTTGTGTTGTCCAAGCCATTGTGTTAATATGGACTGATACCCATACTCTGTGTTAAATCATTATTTTAATTTTTTTATTTTTCTTTACCTCCGATGTATATATCATTTGCATAACCTCTTCGTTATCATAATGTGCCGTTATTCAGTAATAGGCCAGCCAAAAATGTCTCCATTCTGCCTAAACAGGTAATGACAATCTAATTGGAATAACTATCTAATTGTGGAGCGATGCGCTGATTGAGCTGCTAGTAATACAGCACTCTCAGCGCATCCCCAAAGCTGCACCCCCTCAAGTGTCCGCCCCGGCTGCCAGTGACGCTCGGATGACGTCACGGGGATTCCCGTCGGGGAGGCGGGGTTCGCGCCTTTCTTGTGCACTCTTATATGCCGAGCGGTGAGACACGCCGGCTCACACTACATGTGTTAAGGACGGGCCATACGCTGTTCTCTCTGCTGATATTAGATCATCTGAATTACCCTTAAGGGGTATTTCTTGTGAAGTCATACTGTAACGGGGCACCGAAGGCGCACTCGGTCTCCCATCAGCTGCACACCTGCTGCTTAGCTTCGGGAGCGAGGATCTGTGTTCGGCCTCGTTTCCAGGGCGGTGCTCGACTTGTCTGTCTGTCGGTCATGTGACGCTGGCCACGTCACATGACCCTCACTCCCCACTATAATTACAGGCAACATGCTGGCTACAGGTTGCCTATGATACTGGTCCATTGGTGCTTCCTTGTTCCTTGGTTCTAGTCTGCGGCTGCTTGTTCTGATTGACCTCCTGACCTCTTGACCTCGGCTCGTTCTTTGACCTCGACTTCATCTCATCCTTTGTACGTATTTGCTCTCCTGGATTGACCTTGGCTCTGACTGTTAACCTTACATTGCCCGCTCCATTTGTACTCCCGCTTCTGGTTCTGACCCTTGGCTTGTTGACCTTCCATATCTTTCCTCTGTGCACTTACGTAAGTAATGGACCGTCGCCCAGTTACGCCCCGTCGCCTAGGGCGGGTAGTGTAAGTAGGCAGGGACAGGGGTCGAGGGTGGAGTCAGAGTGCACCCTCTTTCCTTCCTCTCTGATCCCTGACACATACGTTCTAGTTTACCTCTTTTGGTTTGCATTATGTATTTTTAGGTCTATTCAGTTTTCTACATCAGGTATCATCCTCTATATACCTTAATGATAGTGGGTTGTAGCTTTAGCACACACCAGTCATAGGTGGTTACCCCACCCCACAGCCCTTAATCCCCTGATGAGTCTGGGGCTTTAGTAATTAGACGAAATGCATAGGACTTTTTTCTGCTCTTGGGGTCCTTATTAAGTTAGTATCCTTAGGCAGGGACGTCCACGGCCTCTAATACTGTAGGGTTAGGTTCCGGACGGGACGCCCTGGGTCGGGCTTTAGGGATTTCTAGGCCTGACAGGGCTTTCTAGGGACAGTGAGTTTGATTAAGACCCTGCCCGCACTGAAAGATTGATCTCTGGAACTACAAGACAATATCCAGTTGACTCCCATCTACTGATAAGATTGTTCCTTTTACTAAGTGGAATATATACCTGATTGGGAAATCGTGTTATTTGACCGTGTGGCTGTGACTATGAAGGTATAGTCACCCATGGCAATGTTATTTGTTTTTTGTGGGTAATGTTTGTGGCACGATTGTTGGTGTGCACACACTTAGCACTATATGTTATTTTTGTATCCTCTTATTATAGTATCTAATAAACGTTAAGTTTTATATTGAACTACCTCCGGTCCTTTCAAGTTGAAGTAATTGTGGTAGTTGTTGAGATTTTCTCCTCAATTTTGTCTCCTTTGGGCATCTTTTTTGTTTAGATAAAATAACAGCATACAATGTCAATCAGCCGCTTCTAAGGCGACCAGGATATTGTTATGCATTTAACGAGGCATGGACTCGTGGGGCAGGGATGTAATACTACCACTCTACAAAGCGTTGGTGTGGCCTCATCTGTAATATGCAGTTCAGTTCTGGGCACTAGTCTGTAAGCCGTGTACGGGGGTGGGCTCCCCAGGATACAGTGAAGTCACGAACGAGGAAAGCAACCACAACATCAGCTTTTGCCAAAACAGAATTTTACTTAAATGTGGCAATAAACACAACCACAAATGCTGAGAACATACAATCAATTTACATACACCCAGCCCGAAGGCTGAGACCCTTATTCTGCACAGCACAGCGTCCTCCGATAGATGCAGGAGAAAAAGGCAGTAATTTACCTAAAAGAACAAGAATCACTGTATGGGTGTTTGATATGTGCTGGCCTGCAGTGCAGCACAACAGCTTACAATCCAACACAAATCTACAGTATTCCCCCTCCCATAACTGGTCCTGTAGCACGTGCCTGAGTATTTCTCCTGCGCAAAACGCCAGCCTGTCTTGAGTTTGTGGGGATTTTTCAGCTCTCCAAGGTGAAATGTCCCTTTAAGTTATGGAGTCCTTGCAATGAACAGTATTAACACTTGTGGCCTGACACAAACAGAAACCCTAACTAACTAACTACAGGCCTGGTCTCAGTCTCTAGGCGCCAACACTGTGAAGAGGTGCATGCACAATCTTACCGACCCAGGTCTGCTTTGCATCCGCTGGTGACTCCGAACAGAACAAATGTCTCTCCAACAAGCATGCGGTACCGCAGTGTATGTTGCTTTGTTCCTCTGCTCTCATTAGCAGTCCTGGCCGCAATCTTCCTTCCTCTGGACAGGATCAGGGTCTTGGACACAATCAACTTCACTGAGCTGCAGCTCTGGTCACTCTCACACCTGGATGCCGGCAGATTCACTGATCAAACAGTTCCTCAGCGTCTCTCACAGCCTCCTTCTAAGATGGCTTCTGCCTTCCCCCCCAGACTCTGTGTGTAAACCCCACCTCTCTCATGAATATGGAGATATATGTTTAGTCTGTAGCTATGTTAGGAAACAGCGGCATCTTGTGGCCAAACATCATAATGTCAGTCCAGAACATTTAATTTGGCACACAAACAGTGGTCAGACAAGGAGAGCTGTTTCCCCATCTCACATGCCACCCCACTAGAGGTTGTCGTCCCAGGCAAACCTCCCCATACATACTTATCCTGGGCATAACGCTGTGGGGGCACACCAGTTTCGGACCTTGTTGACCTTCGTAGAGTGACAGGCTCAGAAGCACTGGGGACGTCGGGCACATTTAATGGGAGGGGGCTGTTGACTGCCAAAGTCCATAGAATGGACGCTCTGCAGCTGGAAAAAGTATAGAGGAGAACGGCAAAACTGATAAGGGGCATGGAGGGTCTTAGTTAAGAAGAAAGATTAAAATAATTACATTTATTTAGTCTTGAGAAGAGACATCGAAGGGGGACATGATTAACCTATACAAATATATAAATGGGCTATACAAAAAATACGGTGAAAAACTGTTCCATGTAAAATGCCTTCAAAAGACAAGGTGGCACTGCCTCAGACTTGAGAAGAATAAGTTCAGTGTCCAGAAACGTCAAAGCTTTTTTACTGTAAGAATTGTGATTCGGTGGAATAGACTACCTCAGGATGTGGTCACAGCAGGAACAGTGGACAGTTTTATAAAGGCTTTAGATACAGTAAATTCTTGAAAGTAAATGACATTAATGCTTATGAAAATGTGTAGAAATATGAGTCTCAATTCCTTCTGGGATTCGCGTCCCCACCTTTCCCATGGTTGAACTTGATGGACTTATGTATTTTTTCAACCGTATTAACTATGTAACTGTACAGGCCTCACTGTTGTAAGGGTGCACCAACGAATTGGACTTTACCATTGTAAGGTGAGAGCTATGGGGGCAGCACTATTCTGAGGGGGCACTAAGGAGGCAGTCTACTGTGTATGGGGGCACTGAAGGGGTGTCATACTGTGTAGGAAAAAAGAGGGCATAACTACTGTGTGAAGGCCCTAAAGGGGCATGTGAGGGGGGCACAGTCTGCTGTCAGAATATTTTGCGGCCTCATAGAAATGAATGGGTCTGCATTTAATCTGCAAAAAATACAGTCAAGTATATGAGGCCTTACATGCTTGTATAGCATCATTGTATTCCACAGCACTTTATTTACTTTACCACTTATACAACACTGCCATATTCCACACCGCTTTACACACTGTTTTCTGTGCTTTCCCCAGAGGAGCTTACAATCTAAGTTTCCTATTACTAGGTCTTTGGAGTGTGGGAGGAAACCGGGTACCTAGAGGAAACCCAGGCAAACACAGGGAGAACATACATATTCCATGTAGATTTTGCCTTTAGTCAGACTTGAACTTAGGACCGTATCTCTGCAAGGCAGCAATCAAGTAGCACCTAACATGGGATCTGTATAAGAATTCAGCGTGAATATTAAATAATGTAGTACCCCAGACCTGGGGACACTAGAAATTGTTTATTGTTATGCATTGTATGACTGACTATTACTACCAGCAAGAAAGGTATGGCAAAGGTTGGCAGGAACAGGGTTAACGACCCTGTTCTTCTCCTCTTTGTAAAAGTGGGCTGGTCCTGCTTCCTGCCAAGAGAGGGATTTCCTGTCTACAGACAAGAGAGTGGAGAGGACGCAGACTGCAGTGCTCTTACTCCTACAGATAATTCTCTACAGAGAACCATCACTAAATTGCATCAAGTAAAGCCTTGAGAAGATAAAGACAGCAGAGTAAACTGTTATATTTAGCTTCTACAGATACTGATCTGAAGTCAGGGAATACAGCTAAGGCACCCAACACCAGACAACCATTAGGCCAGCATCACCGAAGTGCTGAATTGCCACCAACCAACCAACCTGACTCAATAACCTTGCTGGTGTTAAAGAAGAATTTCACTAAAGCCTGCTGCTACTGTATGTATTTCAAGTTCCACATTGCACTTAGTAAAAAGGACTTTGTTACGTTCTACTCTGGCCTCAGTGCTATAACGAGATAGGACACCATGACACCACATCACTACATCAGGGCGACTACTACTCCCATCCTCTACACTGGCTCCTTAGGGGCTCATTGCAATAACAAAGCTGCGTTTTTTCTACCTTTTTGTAGGCAACTCATGTCTTCATAAAGGAGAACAGAGAACATTTGCGGGAAGGATGGAAACTCTTCTCAGGGTCAGTGGTGGCATACAAAAGGTACGAAACCACAGATGGCAGACAGCGTGTGTGGTTTTGTGTGGGTGAGCGGTTTGCTGACGGCAATGGGGCTGGAGCGGACCTCCAGCGGCAAGCGTGCACTAGCGGCAGCACGGATCCAGCAGGCTGTTTACCTGCCGGAGTAGGCTGCCGCTAGTCTCAAAGTAGCCTAAGATATACTTCAATTTTAAAGGAAGCCAAATTGCTCTAATATTTTATTATATTCTCATGACAGAATAAACTGCAAAACTGATGAACTTAAGACAAAAGATGAAGACATTTCTTTTGAAGTGATAAATCAGATCCACATTCTCAATAAGCTGTCAAGAAATTACTTCTGAAATTTCATAAAGTTCAAAGGTTGACAGCTATGGCATTTGAACTGAAGAAGCATTTATTCACCAAATGTGACTCATTGCAGGAGATAAGGAGAATTCCCACCAATAAATATCATGTCTGTTTTGAAAAATATAAGATTATTAACCCGGTATATGCCTGTGGTACTAGCAAAGGAAAGCTCAGTTTATTTTATGAACACCAAAGCACATAATATTTCACCCGTTCATTAAACTATTTAGCTACTGTAAGTAAGGGGTTATCAAGTCTTTCTGGGAACCCCTTAAAAGATTATGTCTAAATTGCCATATTTTAGGGACTATAAAATCAAAACAGCCCCCACCCCCTTTCCCACATCCCTACCACCAAGTTTAGACAACAGGAAATAAGAAAATAAATATTTTTTATTAATTAAAACCTCCCTGGTAGTTTAATGAAGTGGAGGGGTCAATGTCACTAACTTTAATAGTCTAAGGGAGAGGCGATTAATAGTTTATAGTCAATTACTGTTAATCCTAGTCTGTCATCTTGTGACCATTGAAAAAAAAACAGCAATGTGCTGACATGATAGGAGTATTAACATCACAATAAACATCACAAGTTACAGTGTACAGTACAATACAGTACCCACTGTGTTACTGGTCTGACTCCTGCCACTGCTAACATCATCAAAGGTCCGCACAGCATTTTTTGGCTCAGTTTTTCATGCATTTTCTGTACAGGATCCACATTCATTTCAATGGGAGGCAGAACTTTAAAAAAAAAACAGCTAAGAAAAAACGAAGCAGCATGCTCTATCTTGGACAGAATCCAAGCTGATCTTCCCATTGAAATGAATGAGAAGCTGAAAAAAATGCACCAACAGACGCACGCACCAAAACCATGCATAAAATCTGTGAGGATTCCATGTTTTCTAAATCCAGCATGTGAACATACCCTGTATGCACTCTCTGGCAGGTTATTAATGAAGATGCCAGGGAGGTCTGGCACTGCTGGAGCATCCTTATTGCAGACTTTAAGAGTCAGGCACTTTTAAGAAAATTGTTCTCCTCTTAAATTTTTTTTTTTTACTTGCCACCCCAAACCCTCTTTGATCTACTACTGCCACTCTGATACTCCTTGCCACGGCAGCCATGATGTCACGATTTGGCTGCATTGATGACATACCTGTATGTGACCATTGCAGCCAATTACTGGCCTCAGAAGCATAAGGCTACTTTCACACCTGCGTTCGCACCTATAATGCAAACGATTGTGTCCGTTCAGAATGGTTCCGTTTACATTATGAAGAACAAAGTTAAAACTGATCCGTCCTGACTTACACTGAAAGTCAATGGGGGACGAATCCGTTTTCAATTGCACCATATTGTGTCAGTGAAAACGGATCCGCTCCCATTGACTTACATTGTAAGTCAGGATGGATCCGTTTGGCTCCCCATCGCCAGGCGGACAACAAAACGCTGCAAGCAGCGTTTTGGTGTCCGCATCCAGGGCGGAATGGAGGCGGAACGGAGCCAAACTGATGCATTCTGGACGGATCCTTATCCATTCAGAATGCATTGGGGCTAAACTGATCCGTTTTGAACCGTTTGTGAGATCCCTGAAACGGATCTCACAAACGGAATTCAAAACGCCAGTGTGAAAGTAGCCTAAGTTGCAAAAGGTTTTTATAATTATATGAATACCTTTACTGCCTAAAAAAAAATAACTCGGACAACCTCTTTAATGGCAAACTCAAATACCCAGGATTCCAGACAAGCACATTCCAGATATCTGTACTCATCATCCTTCCCACACTTCAAATGATTTCCAGTGTGTCTCTATTTATCCTGCCTTCATTGTGGATTATTTTCTACAGGAGACTGGATCAGTTTAACCAGCAAACTGTTTTGCCCAAGCTCAGCTTTGGCAGTGGGAAAAGTACTTAACTGTTCTGCCAGAGCTGGGCTCGGGCAGAAAGTCGAGGGGGGAGGGCTGTTTTAGATGCTGTTTTCTCCTAAACGGTAGCAGCTAGAAACATGCAACTGGTCTTGTTTAAAATCTGACATTCCAATGACAGCTAAAGTCCAAGCAGCAGAGGAAAAATCACTGTTAGAAATCAAGTCAGGAATAATTGTGGGTAAAACCTGATTTTACTTTCACTTTCAAATACATTCACAGCATTCCGATCAGTGAATTCTTCCCTTGTACTGAATAGATTACTGTCATTCTGGTATTGTCTGAAGGCTTGGAATGTCAGCTTTCAAACAATACCATACAACAATACAGCCCATATCTCTTCCCATCAGTCTGGAGGGGAATGAGTTAGCATGAGAGAAAAATAGTAAAAATATATAGAAATGTGGCATTATCATCATTGTAGTGACCCACATAATAAAATTATATTATTTTACCACACAGTCAATGCTATCAAAAAATTCCACAAAATAATGTAAACATTGCTGTTTTTTTATCTTTTCCCCTAAAAATTAAATAATAAAAGTTATTTAATACACAATATATACCCCAAAATGTTTTTTTTTTTTTTTTAAACTACAACTTATCTCACTAAATAAAAAAATAAAAAATTTTGAAGAATAAATTAAAAAGTTATGACTGCTAGAACACAAAGAGGGGAAATATTATTGGTCCTTAAGGTTAAAATGAATTATGTCACTAAGGGGTTAAAAATGTAATAGTGTCCCCTGAGTTGTGTGCCAGCAAGATTTCCTGCTGACACATAAAAAATCTAAAATAATAAAGTGAAATTTTTGGGAGGGTTTTCCCAATTTTAATGTGATTGTTATGAGGTTAACAGCACTGTCAGGATATTAAAAATGGTTGCATTCTCCATGATGAGACAGATTTATAGTATTTGAATGAAGTTGGTTGAGTTACTGTATGCATTATGTGCACATTGCAAACACACCCACTAATATAATATACTTTCCTGAAATATTTTGAACCCATAACAAGACTTTTTAGATAGACGCTACACAATATGCGGCTGTGCACCTCCTTCCCTTTCCCTTTGAACTTTTGCACTTGACAGTGTCCATATTTCAGTCTGGAAACCACAGATCTGCAAAGCACATATACCTTTTGACTGCATTTTTCTGACTACCATCAATAGAAATGTATATTATCATTAACAGTGCAGACCAGAATAAGACATGTTCTATAATTTTCGGGACAGACACAAAAATCCACAGACATGATTGGGTTGGTTGCATATGGATGAAATATATGGTTATATGTATAAGGCCTTTTTGTATAATTTTTTTGAATCCTCTGTTTTCTCCTCTCTCTCTCTGGTTACCTTTCTTCCCTTTTCCTCTATAGTCTTTTTGTTGGTATGTACCAGTCACCAAATATTTTAGCTGTCTTTTACTTTTACCCTGGGACTTCAGTGGCAGATGAGGTGTTTTGTTAATGGTGTGGTCCAGATGTTTAAAACTGATTACCTATCCTCAGGATAAGTTATCAATATATGATGGGTTGGGGTTCGAATCCCGGCTCTCCTGCCAATCAGCTGTTTGAAAAGGCTGCTGCGCTCCATGAGAGCCACGTTATGTTTATCAGTCAGATGGCCTAGATGCAGCCATTATCCAATGGACGACACTTTCTTGGTAAGCTGCAGGGAGACGGTAGCCGTAGCTGATCGGTGAGGTGACTGCTGTTGGACCCCCATGGATTAAGTATTGATGACCTATCCTGAGGATAGATCATCAATATTAAACACTCAGAAAACACCTATAATTATGGTCATACAATATAATTTTATATTGACTGAAATTGTCTAATCACACCGCTGGTTTATCTTATTTTATGTTATTTGCAAAATTTTATAAAAGTATTGAAAGACATACTGTAAAAGAATTTCAAAGTTGATGCTTTTTCAATCAATGCAATAACCAACATGTAAAGCTTATAGGCCACTTGAGATGTCAGCTTGATCAAACCTATAAAATCAGGCATACTGCCTGGTAGGTCTGATCATGCTGGTGAAAATGACATCTTTCTTTTGTCTATATGCCAAACAGCTGCAAAAATATCCTCATTTGATTCATATGCAAACGAGCAAGTTGGAGCACCAGGCGGCAGGGTTGAATCCTTGGAACACTGCTTTTCTAACACCTCATGAGCTCTGCACACTCCCTCCTCCCCTTGATTGACAGGGATAGACATAAACCAATTAAAGAAAAGAAAACACAACTGTGCCCAAACCAAACTTCTACAAGACTCTTTCTTCATATTTAAATTTGTGATTGGAGATCCTGTCACATTCCTTTCACTTATGAGTTAATGGTGGCTTTTTTGGAGGTTGTTTCTGTGACATATTAGGTAAATTTCATTGATCAGTTATGATATATTGTCAGCCTTTACAGGCATATAAAATAACCTATCAATCATAGCTGAATAAGTCGTGGCCTGACATGTAAGATCTGATACACCCTAAAGTTCTAAATTCTAAAGACGTCAAATGAAAAAAAACTGAAACTGACCTAAGCGATTCTTATTTATTTATTTTTTCATTTTAAATTTTCAAGTGGTCCCATTACACATGCAGCGTCCTGCTACAAGAGTCACTGTATACTGCAAACGAAACTGCAATGTATCTATGATATGTATTTTGTTTGCTTATGCTATATTTTTTGTATGAACATGGTAACAACAGACCATATTTATATCCACCACTAGATAGAGCTGGTGTCACCCTCTATATAAATAGAGGAGAAAGAACATTCTAGAGTCAGTTGAGGAGTTTAGCGTAGGTGGGGCTACAGAAAGAAAGCATATGCATGAAGCGGACCCTCAAGCTCATCCTTTAACATGGTACCACCCAAGACAGAGCTAGAACACTTACAGAAAGCAATCCAGATGGGAGAAGTAGGTGTAGGGAAAGACCATTAGCGATAACTTTATAAGGATTCATTGACTCTATGACTATAATGGCTAACCTTGAGCACTCCAGCTGTGGTAAAACTACAACTCCCAAGATGTACACTTGCTTGGCTTTTCTCAGAATTCCATAGAAATCAATGGACCATGCTGGGAGTTGTGGCTTCACCACAGCTGGAGTGCCAGAGGTTAGCCATCACTGCTGTAGGGCAACTGTGTCGTGGAGAAGCCCCCACTGCCTGAATACACCAAACCACAGTTTGGCCCACTGTGAGAAGTTCTACATCCGAAGGTGGATATCATAGGAATGTATTGTGAGTACTGCAACCTGTTCAAAGAATGGAGCAAAAAAGTGTTTGCCTGCCATGAGGGAGAACCCCCCTTTGGTTGCATCACCTAGAGTAAGGTATTACACCTCACATCTGGATGCTTATGTCAGAGTCAGCTAGTGGAGTGCAGATTGAGAAAGACCATCTTAAATAATCGCCTGTTATTACCTGTGCAGCTGTGAAACCTGTAACATCTATAATAGTGTATCCATGGCAAGATAAGAACTGTCCTGATCTGTTTGCATTTAAATTCTTCAGTAAAAGAAACTGTTCTGCTGCACAACTGTCTCATCATTGCTTCCTGTACTACTATTGCACTGAAAAGTGCAGGCATTGTCAATCAAGGACCCTACTTTGCATAGTATATCCATGAACACCGAGGGCACATCAACCACCATGAGGCAGGAGAACCCCAGAACATGTGTGAAGAGTGTGCCACGAAGGGACAAACTGGTGTGCCCTTCATATCAATGCATGCTGGCCTAGGGAGCTTCAGAATCATGAGTACATTAACTACTACACTTATCTAGTCACCCACACTCACGCACACCCCTGTGGCCTGGTCGCTGCACACATAATTTCCAACTGTCATAGTCAACTTTTCTCTCCTGGCATGGGTATGACACTAGGCCACATCATGTTCGATGAAAGTGCTAAAGTGTCCTAAGGCCGATACTAATATGATGTAAAACAGATTATGTATTGGGGTTATTTCGCAAATTTCTTTTTCCACTTAAACTGATTTAAACAGTTATGCAACTTAACTCCCAAAAAGCATCAAAAGTATTTTAATAGACATGTGAAATGTACTCTTATATTTACCTAATTGCCTGTGAAGTTACATACATAATTCAGACATACATAATTCTAAAAACAAATCCCAGGCAAGCAAAAGCAGGAAGTAGCCCAATAAAAATGATAGATTTTGTCTCTTAAAGTATTTTTTTATTAATACAGAGTTAATGCTTTAGATTTTTACATGATTTTAGACCAATTTTAAAGGATCCTTTCTCCCTCCTTGGGTCAAAAGTAAAATAAATACAGGTATCAAGTACATATACTGTATGACAAATATCACTTATAATAAAAATTTAACTAATGGCAATTTGACAATAGCTCTTTTGTATTAGTTGCATACGTTGGTACTATGAACAAAATTGTTATTGAACACAGATTTGTATAATTAGTTATCTATTTTGCATAATTACTTTTTAACTTCATAGTAGTGATGAGCGAGCATGCTCGGCCGAGTACCAGTTCGGCTCGAGCATCGATATGCTCGGCAGATCCGAGCGCTCGGCCGAGTACCACATGTGCTTGAGCGCCATGCTTAAGTCTCCTCCCCACACGTTTGGCGCCTTCTAAGCAGCCAACAAACATGCTGGTAAGTAATGCCATCACTGTAATGCCATTAGCCATGTTTTCTACTGGCATTACAGTGATTGGCTGGCCAGAACACGTCATCGGGTGCTATATAGCACCCGGTCACGCGGGTTCGGCTCATTGCGAGTCAGGGAGAGCTGCTGTTAGGAAGGGACAGAGAGTGTAGAGAGAATTTGATTGCAAATTACTCATTTTAAAGATGTTTCAAAGACCGTAAAGTCGTTTTAAGGACTACTGTGTGTGTTGGCAGCAATTTAAAGTGCAGATTTGCATTTTTTTTTTTTTCAATTTACAAAAATAAATCGCTTCATCGGCTATCTTAATAGAAGGTGTCCCATATATTGTGAAAAAGTGAAAATCAATATATATACAAATTTCACTGATTCTGCACACTGTTTTGTTGTCTGTGTTAGAAACCGTTTATCGCAGCGCATTGCATTTCTATACCGTCTGAGTGCTTAAATCCCATATATTGGGAAAAAGTGAAAATCAATATATATACAAATTTGACTGAATCAGCACAGAGTTTTCTTGTCTGCGGCAGAAACCGTTTATTGCAGCGCATTGCATTTCTATACCGTCTGAGTGCTTCAGGCCCATATATTGGGAAAAAGTGAAAATCAATATATATACAAATTTCACTGAATCTGCACACAGTTTTCTTGTCTGCGGTTTAAAATGTTAATTGCAGTGCATTGCATTTCTGTGCCATCTGTACTTCAGGCCCATATATTGGGAATAATATAGTCATAAATATAAACAACATCATAAAACAGTGTCTGTACTGTGTCATATACTGCCCTGTATCTGAAAACTGTCTTTTGTGGACAGTAAAAAAAACAGCGTCACAACCAGTAAAAAATCCATAAATATGAAGAAGGCCAGCACTAAGGGACGGGGAAGTGGGCGTTATGCTGATGGTTAGAGTTGAGCGGACACCTGGATGTTCGGGTTCAACGAGTTTGGCCGAACTTGACCCGAACTTGACCCCGAACCCGAACCCCATTGAAGTCAATGGGGACCCGAACTTTTGGGCACTAAAATGGCTCTAAAATAGTCCTGGAAAGGGCTAGAGGGCTGCAAAAGGCATCAAAATGTGCTTAAGAGCATGCCAACTGTTCTGCAAACAAATGTGGATAGGGAAATGACTTAAAATAACATAAAATACAGAAAAATTATAAATAACAATCTGGATCTAGGAGTAGGAGGTTGAGGAGGCGGTGGATGGGTGGATGTGGCGGTGTAGGTTGACGTGGCGGTGTAGGTGGAAGCGGCGGTGAAGGAGGAATAGGCAGCCAACACTGATTTGTGTTATTTTTTATTTTTAAATTGGGGTATACCCCAAAATATTGGGACATATAACAAAATAAGACAAAGAATAAGTGCACTTGAGTACAAGAATGGATGGTTGAGGCTGGTATAAATGTCTATTCTGCACAAGGTACGGACAAGTCCTGTAAGATCCATGCCTGGTTCATTTTAATAAACGTAAGCTTGTCCACATTGGCTGCGGCCTGTGATAATGCTGTCTGCCGTGCTAAACACACGTTCACACTATACACTGGCTGCAGGGCAGGTCAGCACCTCCAAGGCTGACAAAGCTTTTCCACATTTTGGCCATGCTAATCCTGCCTTCTCAGGTGCTGGTGGTACCCCAGCTGAGTTGGCGACCTCTTCCTCCTCCTCTGCCTTCGCCTTGTGCTTCCACTGTGCCCCTGCTGCCAGGTGGGAATGCTATCATCAGCGTGCGCTTGTAGTCGCGCATCTTCCAATCAGTAACAGATGTTTTCAATAAATTTAGTTCCCTAGAAATATAGAAAATATGTGGATAGCTCACCACCCTCCTCAGTATGGTAGGGGTGCTCTAGCCGATGGACTGCTCACTCAGTCAGTACAAGAAATATGCATAAACTAGAAAAGACGGCTGGCACTCGCTACGTGGTTGCACATCAAACAACAGTTTATTAATAATTACCCGCTAGTTCAATCATATACATTAGCAGAAATATATACACTTTAACGTTAAAATACCTATATTAAAAGAACCCCTAAAAAATAAATAATAAAAATTCAATGGCACTGGACTGATAGTGTCATGAACCGCACCAAAATGAAGTTGTTTGAGACAGTATAATGTTTCTTTGCCAATTGGCAATAAGTGTCCAATCCGGTGTACTGTCTCTTTAATTGAGGAAATATAGCCAAGTCCGCAAGTTGTTTTAGTTGTTGGGGGATATCAACTCCCTCTCTAGATTTATCATCAATAATTCTTGTATTGCTGGATATTGCAGCCTTCAGTAGTTGGATATATGGTAAATTCACATAGAAATAATATCTTACCAACATACACGCCACTCTGGCCGTCTGATTCAGCCGCGTTGTTCCACTGCTCGCTCTCGGCGTCTCCGCTCTCTGGCGTCTGTCACGTGGTACCCCAGAGATATCGCGGGACTTGGGAGTTTGAGTATGATAGTCTTAGTCCAATACTCCTGTGAGAGCTGTAGGTCGGATGAAGAAATGGAGCGCTCCACTTTGTAAAAAATACTTCAACTTTCATCCATCGTCTCCAGAAACTTGATTTTGACAGGGATATAACGCTAAACGCGTTTCGAGGACTTCAGTCCTCTTCCTCAGTAGCTATATCCCTGTTCTTGAGTCCCCTCCTTTTATACCCTCATGGGTAATCTATAAAAACTGGGCTGGAATCACTTCTTCTTAGCATGCGATTTTTGGTGCGTTTTTGGTGCGGTTTAAAAAACGCATCTGCGTTTATTATGGCATTGAGACCGCCACCTCTCAATTAGTATTAGTATGTCCAGACCATGATCCAAATCATATGTGTCATGTCATAAAATCAATAAACAACAATATATAAAATTTAATATAAAATACCATAAGATAAGCCAGGAGATCAGAAATATTAATAAATAGATAAGAACCAAATAATGCTATAATTAATAAAAACTACTATATATCCAAGGGCCTCATCCTCTACATATTATATTGATATCTGTCCTCCAATCGTGGTGTTTGTACTGGAGGAAGTTGTAGGTAGCGGCGTGCCTGTCGGCAAGGGGGGACCCCAGCACCGATAAACGGCCAAGCATGGGATCCCCAGTTGACAGAGAGGCACACCGCCTAATCTATAGGAAGCCAAAGATTTCCAGTTCGGCATTTAAGCCAACTGGCATCAGGCTCCCAAAGTTGTAGATTTGCTTGGTTTCTGCCCTAGACATCCGCTCGATATGGTTTCCACCTCTCCAGTGTCTATCGATTTTTTCTAAAGCTACAAAGGACAGACCTGTAGGGTCTTGTCCATGAGCCTCTTTAAAGTGCCTTGAGAGTGAGTGTTTCTCATAACCTTTTTTGATATTGGAAATATGTTCCGATATCCTCACTCTCAAGGTCCTTTTAGTCCGTCCAATGTATTGTCTTGAGCACGGGCATTGTACTAAATAAATAACACTCACAGAATTGCATGTGAGAAATTGCTCAATCTCCCACACAAAAGCATTTTGTGTGGAAGACACCCTCTTAGTATTCCTTGGAATTTTTGTGATTTTGCAGCAAATACACTGTCCACATTTAAAAAAGCCTTTCAAATTAGTGAGTCTACCAGTATTTGATGTCACTATCTTTTTAGTTTTAATCGATGGGGCTACTTTTATCCCTAAATTGGCCGCCCTTGTATATATGATTTGTGGTCTGGCTGGTATTAGCCTGCCCATTATTTTATCCTGTAGCAAATGGTGCCAATGCCGTTTAATTATTTCTTCCACCTTCCTTCTCTGTGTCGTATAAGGAAGGATAATCCTGAACTGGGAGTCTGTGTCACTTTGTTCAGCTGTTTTTACAGTTAATAATGAGTTCCTCGGTAATTTTCTCACTTTTTCCAGTGATCCTTCTAATATATTAGTCGGGTACTGTTTGGCCAGGAATTTATCTCTCAGGTGCATTGCTTCTAATTCAAACTGCGCCTCTTCCGTACAGTTCCGTTTTAGTCTGCGGAACTGTCCGAAGGGTACATTCAATAACCAATTTGGCAAATGGCAACTCGAATGCAAAATAAATGCATTCCGGGCTGAAGGCTTTTGATATGTCTTACATATATATTTATTTGCTGCTCTCATAATCGACAAATCTAAAAATTCTATTTCTGTCGTATTGGTGCTCTGAGTAAAAACCAAATTCAAGTTATTTGCATTAAGATCTATTATAAAATTATTAAGACTGTCTTGATCTCCTTTCCAAATTACGAGAACGTCGTCGATATAACGACGCCAGAGCACCAGGTTGCCCCCTCTATGTTGATCAATAGTTACCCGTTCCCATTGTGCTAGGAACAGGTTTGCATAGCTGGGGGCAAACCTGGTGCCCATGGCTGTTCCTCTAATCTGTAAGTAAAAACATCCCTCAAAATAAAAATAATTATGTTGCAAGATGTGTTTAATACCTTCTAAAATGAAATCTGATTGTTGTTTCTTCATTGTCTTGTCGCTTTCCAGATGGGCTCTAATGGCTCTTATTCCAGCTTCATGGTCTATTACCGTGTAGAGGGACTTGATATCGAGTGTAGTCATAATCCAGTCCTCTCCCACGTTTAATCCTTCTAATACCTGGATAATTTGTGTGGTATCTCTCAGGTATGATATAGTTGTTTTTACCATGGGTTGTAACCAGGTATCTATATATCTTGATAGATTTGATGTTAGCTCATTGGGCATTGGCTCTCTAACATCAAATCTATCAAGATATATAGATACCTGGTTACAACCCATGGTAAAAACAACTATATCATACCTGAGAGATACCACACAAATTATCCAGGTATTAGAAGGATTAAACGTGGGAGAGGACTGGATTATGACTACACTCGATATCAAGTCCCTCTACACGGTAATAGACCATGAAGCTGGAATAAGAGCCATTAGAGCCCATCTGGAAAGCGACAAGACAATGAAGAAACAACAATCAGATTTCATTTTAGAAGGTATTAAACACATCTTGCAACATAATTATTTTTATTTTGAGGGATGTTTTTACTTACAGATTAGAGGAACAGCCATGGGCACCAGGTTTGCCCCCAGCTATGCAAACCTGTTCCTAGCACAATGGGAACGGGTAACTATTGATCAACATAGAGGGGGCAACCTGGTGCTCTGGCGTCGTTATATCGACGACGTTCTCGTAATTTGGAAAGGAGATCAAGACAGTCTTAATAATTTTATAATAGATCTTAATGCAAATAACTTGAATTTGGTTTTTACTCAGAGCACCAATACGACAGAAATAGAATTTTTAGATTTGTCGATTATGAGAGCAGCAAATAAATATATATGTAAGACATATCAAAAGCCTTCAGCCCGGAATGCATTTATTTTGCATTCGAGTTGCCATTTGCCAAATTGGTTATTGAATGTACCCTTCGGACAGTTCCGCAGACTAAAACGGAACTGTACGGAAGAGGCGCAGTTTGAATTAGAAGCAATGCACCTGAGAGATAAATTCCTGGCCAAACAGTACCCGACTAATATATTAGAAGGATCACTGGAAAAAGTGAGAAAATTACCGAGGAACTCATTATTAACTGTAAAAACAGCTGAACAAAGTGACACAGACTCCCAGTTCAGGATTATCCTTCCTTATACGACACAGAGAAGGAAGGTGGAAGAAATAATTAAACGGCATTGGCACCATTTGCTACAGGATAAAATAATGGGCAGGCTAATACCAGCCAGACCACAAATCATATATACAAGGGCGGCCAATTTAGGGATAAAAGTAGCCCCATCGATTAAAACTAAAAAGATAGTGACATCAAATACTGGTAGACTCACTAATTTGAAAGGCTTTTTTAAATGTGGACAGTGTATTTGCTGCAAAATCACAAAAATTCCAAGGAATACTAAGAGGGTGTCTTCCACACAAAATGCTTTTGTGTGGGAGATTGAGCAATTTCTCACATGCAATTCTGTGAGTGTTATTTATTCAGTACAATGCCCGTGCTCAAGACAATACATTGGACGGACTAAAAGGACCTTGAGAGTGAGGATATCGGAACATATTTCCAATATCAAAAAAGGTTATGAGAAACACTCACTCTCAAGGCACTTTAAAGAGGCTCATGGACAAGACCCTACAGGTCTGTCCTTTGTAGCTTTAGAAAAAATCGATAGACACTGGAGAGGTGGAAACCATATCGAGCGGATGTCTAGGGCAGAAACCAAGCAAATCTACAACTTTGGGAGCCTGATGCCAGTTGGCTTAAATGCCGAACTGGAAATCTTTGGCTTCCTATAGATTAGGCGGTGTGCCTCTCTGTCAACTGGGGATCCCATGCTTGGCCGTTTATCGGTGCTGGGGTCCCCCCTTGCCGACAGGCACGCCGCTACCTACAACTTCCTCCAGTACAAACACCACGATTGGAGGACAGATATCAATATAATATGTAGAGGATGAGGCCCTTGGATATATAGTAGTTTTTATTAATTATAGCATTATTTGGTTCTTATCTATTTATTAATATTTCTGATCTCCTGGCTTATCTTATGGTATTTTATATTAAATTTTATATATTGTTGTTTATTGATTTTATGACATGACACATATGATTTGGATCATGGTCTGGACATACTAATACTAATTGAGAGGTGGCGGTCTCAATGCCATAATAAACGCAGATGCGTTTTTTAAACCGCACCAAAAACGCACCAAAAATCGCATGCTAAGAAGAAGTGATTCCAGCCCAGTTTTTATAGATTACCCATGAGGGTATAAAAGGAGGGGACTCAAGAACAGGGATATAGCTACTGAGGAAGAGGACTGAAGTCCTCGAAACGCGTTTAGCGTTATATCCCTGTCAAAATCAAGTTTCTGGAGACGATGGATGAAAGTTGAAGTATTTTTTACAAAGTGGAGCGCTCCATTTCTTCATCCGACCTACAGCTCTCACAGGAGTATTGGACTAAGACTATCATACTCAAACTCCCAAGTCCCGCGATATCTCTGGGGTACCACGTGACAGACGCCAGAGAGCGGAGACGCCGAGAGCGAGCAGTGGAACAACGCGGCTGAATCAGACGGCCAGAGTGGCGTGTATGTTGGTAAGATATTATTTCTATGTGAATTTACCATATATCCAGCAATACAAGAATTATTGATGATAAATCTAGAGAGGGAGTTGATATCCCCCAACAACTAAAACAACTTGCGGACTTGGCTATATTTCCTCAATTAAAGAGACAGTACACCGGATTGGACACTTATTGCCAATTGGCAAAGAAACATTATACTGTCTCAAACAACTTCATTTTGGTGCGGTTCATGACACTATCAGTCCAGTGCCATTGAATTTTTATTATTTATTTTTTAGGGGTTCTTTTAATATAGGTATTTTAACGTTAAAGTGTATATATTTCTGCTAATGTATATGATTGAACTAGCGGGTAATTATTAATAAACTGTTGTTTGATGTGCAACCACGTAGCGAGTGCCAGCCGTCTTTTCTAGTTTATGCAAATTTAGTTCCCTGTCAGCAATGCAGAGCAGGGGTTCATTCACGGCAAAAGGGGGATCTTGTGACCCAGCAATAGAACAGAGGATTTTGAGAGATTTAGGCCCCTGTCACCCAGGCACAGCAGGGGTTCATTCACGGCAAAAGGGGGTTCATGTCACCCAGCAATAGAACCGAGGCTTTTGAGAGATTTCAGCCCCTGTCACCCAGGCACAGCAGGGGTTCATTCACGGCAAAAGGGGGTTCATGTCACCCAGCAATACAACAGAGGATTTTGAGAGATTTAGGCCCCTGTCACCCAGGCATAGCAGGGGTTCATTCACGGCAAAAGGGGGATCTTGTCACCCAGCAATAGAACAGCTGATTTTGAGAGATTTAGGCCCCTGTCACCCAGGTACAGCAGGGGTTCATTCACGGCAAAAGGGGGATCTTGTCACCCAGCAATAGAACAGAGGATTTTGAGAGATTTAGACCCATGTTGTAGTGTCCCACTAGGTAAATGTGGGCACTACACAAGTGTCAATTGGGCCACATTGTCCTCCATCTCCTGTGGAACAGTGGCATTGTATTTTACATCACATTTTAATGTGTATTGCTATGCTTTTATGTGAATGTTTCCCTGTTTATCTGTGTATCAGGCCTGTTAGGGTGTAGTTCCTCCTCCTAGACAGTAGAGGGAGCTAGGGAACCCCTAATATAGTCAGGTCCTGTTCAGGGAAGAGAGGTCTGTGTGTAGAGTCAGAAGCAAGAAGACACTTTAGCCAGAGAGGGGCTGAGGTTCAAGCTCTGACATGCAGCTAGACAGCCCAGGCTTCTAGTTGTCCCGAGGGGAAGAATTACCTCCTGAAGAAACCTGCAGTTTCCACAAAGTACAGTGCAGAGCAGAGCAGAAGTGTTTCCAGCCAGACAAGAGAGCTGAAGGGCAGAAGAGTCTATTAAATGCAAGGAGATATATACCTGAGGAAGTTTCTTTACCAAGGATAAAGCCACCAATAGGGCATACGGGCCTTGGGATAAAGACAGACAGGATTTCTGAGGAATAGTGCACAGGATTTCTGAGGAAAGGTGCAGCCTGATCTGTAAGTGTGTTAACCCTCTGAGTATCTTGCAAGAACATTGTGCCTGCCATTATTGTATAAGCCTGCTTGTGCCTGCTTCTGTCATATGCAACTGAACCTAAGACTGTAAATAGTTCATTGTTTCCAGTAAAAGGAAGTTTTGGTTCACCACAACATCGTGTTCCTCAATTATTCCTCTTATAAATCGGTGTGCCACCGTTATCGGCACTGGCGTCACGAACTTAAAGGGTTCTTGCCACCGGCACATTAAACCTGCAACACCCAGGGCACCTCACCTACCACCGGCCTGGTCCCTATACATTGAGAGTGCCGCAAAGGACTTAGGTGCCAGCCTCTCCATCACTGCTGTATGCCTGCCCAGGGTCTTTCATAAACTGTGAGTAACCAAGAGCAACCCTCGTTTGCCTATTAACCGTGACCTCACCATCGCAATACCCTGCAGGGCTGCGTACTGCATATTTTGGCGTCACGAACAGGATGCAATCATTCCTACGCCATTGTGGAATATAAACTGTGCCGTTATTGCCATAAAGTGATAAAGCCCTATATGTTTATTCGCAAAATTGCTGGGCCAAGAAATGTAAAAAAATCGCGGTGTGAAAATTGTATTGCTGTGGACTGTTTTGCCGCTTCTAAGTCACCGCTTGCTGTCAGTGAATAGACAGCGTTATACTCAAAGATGGCCGCCTAAGCTGACTGGAATAATTTCTGCGTCATCTTTGTTCTGTGTTGGCGGGAAAAATTGGCGCCTTCTGCTAGAAGAGCGGGAAAGACTGTATGTCCGCGCCACCGCCTTATCAACTTATTTGCATGTCTGCCAGTATGGACTCCGCCTCCCCCATGTTGGAGTACCTAGGGGGGTAGCCTCCCGGAGCAGTGGGAGGTCTTGTGTGCTGTACTGGGTGCCGCCCTGTCGCTCTCCAAAGAAGGATCGAGCATGCTGCAGAGTGAGGATTGCTCTGACTTGTTAGCTTCAGCTGTTGTCCCGATTATGGAATCTACCATGTTGGAGAAGGAAGAAGCACCACCGGCCTATACTCCGGGACCGGAGAGACCACCTTGCCTGCCACAGGGATCGCAGCCTGAGCCATATTTTGGCTCATGGAAGGACTTTGCTCGACCCACGGCACAATGGTCTGCGCTCATGGCTGAGATTCGAAATGCGGCCATACAAAAGACTACGTGCAAGAAGATCTACTTTGAAGAATTGGCCAAGACCGTCTACGAGCGCCACACTGAAACTCAACCCCACCTGGAAAGGAGGATGGGGGTAGTGGTGACCTTTGATAAGGACCGGGGCTTCGGCTTCATAAAGGACTATTCGACTGGAAGAGACTTATATGTAAACCGGAGGTCTGTCAAGCGCAGTTACCTGCAGGACCACCTGCACAACCTCCACGAAGGAGAGGAGGTGGAGTTTACCCCTGCCGAGGGCCTGAGAGGCCCCTACGCCACAGCTATAAGCCATCCCAAGCCGGGACCCGAAAATTGGGAAGAGCCCGATGAGCCCACCAGTCCGGGACGCGAACCAGAGCGCCCGACGGAGCCGGCGCATAGTACTTACCAAGAGAGGGGTTCCTTCACCGGCCCCAATGTCTTTTGGCAGCCAACTGTACTTGAAAAGTGGGTGAGTCCTTACCCCTCACCTGAGCTGCCCCGCAGAGAAAAGACTCTGAAAGAAATGGAGAACTTAGAAAAGTTCCATGCAGCCCTGGATGCCATCCGGAAAGGAAAAAGTACAGACCCGACACTGGAACCTGCAGTGACCGCACCGGAGAGTGCAGATCCCTTAACTGAGCCTGCTGCAACTGTGACGGATCCTTGCAGCGACGCAACTCCTGAGAAACTGGAAGACCAGATAGCCAGATTGGAACTTCACCTTCATGGCCTGCGCCAACTTGCTGCATCCCGAGCGGTGCCTACGCCACCGGAGAAAGAGGATCCACCAAAGGACTCAGATGCCCCTGAGCCTATATTCAGGGTTCCTGTCCCTGCCAGTTGGGCGACCCCTGTAACTGCGCCCACTGTCGCGGCACCGGAGACACTCTGCTACTCAAGGAGTCGGGTACGCCGCTTATCGCAAGCGTCACCCCGACCCATGGAGCCTCCTGCCGTATTCACCCCCAGATTCACAGAGCCTCCTACATTGTCCAACCCCAGACCTATGGGGCCTATACATGTGACAGGCCCGTTTATGTTGCAACTACCAGCCAACACTGTTTTGTGGGCCCAGCCGTGCTTGGATCCTCGTTACAGGCCAAGACTTCAAGCATCACCAGGATGTACCACCATTGATGACTACGGTGGATTTGACACATACCTGTGAGTAGGCCTGCCAGGCCATGTTTTGATTTTTGCTGAAGGACCCTTACAGTGATTTAACTGTTTCAGGACAGGAGTCCTATGTTTCTGGCACCATTGAGCTACTGCCAGTTCCCCACGGCCCAGTGGTGGTTGCTTGACCACTGAACGTACTAATGCTCTACTGCCATACGGTTTACAGGACCTCCTGCCTGCTTCAAGTATAAAAGCCAAGTTGTGCCTGTTGTTTATTTTTGCACTTTAACACTTTTAACCCCCTTTTCAGGTTGAATAGGAACATTGCAGCACTTTTTTATATGCCATTTTAATAATGTGGACTTTTATGTGCTGTGACTTTTATATTCAATCATAACTTCAAGGACTGTGCCCAGAGAAGACTATTGTATTTCAATTATTATGGACTATCCTGGTTATCCTTGATACGCTGCACCAGGTCAGCGCCCCCTGTTCCCTATACTATCCTGAGTGAAGAGAACGACGCCCCTTTTCACCGGACTTGTTCCTTTGCCAGCGGAGCTGCCTGATATATATATATATGTATTGCAAATGTAGATGTGTGTGCCTGCTTTGCATTCTTTTTTGTCTTTCAGGTGACAGTTTCCAGCTAGGCAGGGCCCCTTGTGTTGCGCCGAGGACGGGCAATGTCAAAGCAACGGGGTATGTAGTGTCCCACTAGGTAAATGTGGGCACTACACAAGGGTCAATTGGGCCACGTTGTCCTCCATCTCCTGTGGAACAGTGGCATTGTATTTTACATCACATTTTAATGTGTATTGCTATGCTTTTATGTGAATGTTTCCCTGTTTATCTGTGTATCAGGCCTGTTAGGGTGTAGTTCCTCCTCCTAGACAGTAGAGGGAGCTAGGGAACCCCTAATATATATAGTCAGGTCCTGTTCAGGGAAGAGAGGTCTGTGTGTAGAATCAGAAGCAAGAAGACACTTTAGCCAGAGAGGGGCTGAGGTGCAGGCTCTGACATGCAGCTAGACAGCCCAGGCTTCTAGTTGTCCCCAGGGGAAGAATTACCTCCTGAAGAAACCTGCAGTTTCCACAAAGTACAGTGCAGAGCAGAGCAGAAGTGTTTCCAGCCAGACAAGAGAGCTAAAGGGCAGAAGAGTCTATTAAATTCAAGGAGATATATACCTGAGGAAGTTTCTTTACCAAGGATAAAGCCACCAATAGGGCATACGGGCCTTGGGATAAAGACAGAAAGGATTTCTGAGGAATAGTGTACAGGATTTCTGAGGAAAGGTGCAGCCTGATCTGTAAGTGTGTTAACCCTCTGAGTATCTTGCAAGAACTTTGTGCCTGCCATTATTGTATAAGCCTGCTTGTGCCTGCTTCTGTCATATGCAACTGAACCTAAGACTGTAAATAGTTAATTGTTTCCAGTAAAAGGAAGTTTTGGTTCACCACAACATCGTGTTCCTCAATTATTCCTCTTATAAATCGGTGTGCCACCATTACCGGCACTGGCGTCACGAACTTAAAGGGATCTTGCCACCGGCACATTAAACCTGCAACACCCAGGGCACCTCACCTACCAACGGCCTGGTCCCTATACATTGAGAGTGCCCCAGAGGACTTCTGTGCCAGCCTCTCCATCACTGCTGTACGACTGCCCAGGGTCTTTCATAAACTGTGAGTAACCAAGAGCAACCCTCGTTTGCCTATTAACTGTGACCTCACCATTGCAATACCCTGCAGGGCTGCGTACTGCAATGTCACCCAGGCACAGCAGGGGTTTATTCACGGCAAAAGGGGGTTCATGTCACCCAGCAATAGAACAGAGGATTTTGAGAAATTTAGGCCCCTGTCACCCAGGCACAGCAGGGGTTCATTCACGGCAAAAGGAGGTTCATGTCACCCAGCAATAGAACAGAGGATTTTGAGAGATTTAGGCCCCTGTCACCCAGGCACAGCAGGGGTTTATTCACGGCAAAAGGGGGTTCATGTCACCCAGCAATAGAACAGAGGTTTTTGAGAGATTTAGGCCCCTGTCACCCAGGCACAGCAGGGGTTCATTCACGGCAAAAGGGGGATCTTGTCACCCAGCAATAGAACAGAGGATTTTGAGAGATTTAGCCCCTGTCACCCAGGCACAGCAGGGGTTCATTTACGGCAAAAGGGGGATCTTGTCACCCAGCAATAGAACAGAGGATTTTGAGAGATTTAGCCCCTGTCACCCAGGCACAGCAGGGGTTCATTCACGGCAAAAGGGGGATCTTGTCACCCAGCAATACAACAGACGATTTTGAGAGAATTAGCAGGGGTTCATTCACGGCAAAAGGGGGATCTTGTCACCCAGCAATAGAACAGAGGATTTTGAGAGATTTAGGCCCATGTCACCCAGGCCCAGCAGGGGTTCATTCACGACAAAAAGGTGGTTTATGTCACCCAGCAATAGAACAGAGGATTTTGAGAGATTTAGGCCCCTGTCACCCAGGCACAACAGGGGTTCATTCACGGCAAAAGGTGGATCTTGTCACCCAGCAATAGAACAGAGGATTTTGAGAGATTTAGGCCCCTGTCACCCAGGCTCAGCAAGAGTTTATGTACGCCAAAAATGGTAAAATGTCACCCGACAATTGAAAATAAGAATTTTTTAGGGCACTAAAATTGGCACTTTTTTGCATTAAAATGTCTATAAAATAGTCCTTGAAAAGGCTAGAGGGGTGTAAAAGGCAGTAAAATGTGCTTTAGAGCATGGCAAATGCTCTGCAAACAAATGTGGATAAGGAAATAACTTAAAATAAAATAACTAAAAATTACAAATTATTAGCCTGCAACTCAGAGAAGGAGGTGGATATGGAGTCGGAGGTTGAGGAGGCGGTGAATGCGGTGTTGTAGGTGGAGGCACAATGGAGGAGGAGGAGGAGGTAGCCAACAAAGTTTTTTTATTTTTTTTTATTGGGGTTTGTAGCCCCCAAAATATTGTGACAAATAAAAAAAAAAGAAAACAAAGAATCATTGCACTTGAGTACAAGAATGTATGTTTGATGGTGGTATAAATGTCTATTCTGCACAAGGTACAGACAAGTCTTGTGGGATCCAAGCCTGGTTCATTTTAATGAACGTGAGCTTGTCCACGTTGGCTGTGGACAGGCCGCTGCGCTTGTCTGTGATGACGCCCCCCTGCCGTGCTAAACACACGTTCAGATAATACACTGGCTGCAGGGCAGGCCAGCACCTCCAAGGCGTAAAGGGCAAGCTCAGGCCATGTGCCCAATTTGGAGACCCAGAAGTTGAAGGGGGCAGACCCGTCATTCAGTACGTGTAGGCGTGTGCACACATACTGCTCCACCATGTTGGTGAAATGCTGCCTCCTGCTAAGACGTCCTCCACATCATCTTCCACCCAGTCTTCACCCCTGACTTCCTTGTCGGTCTGCACGCTTTCGAAAGCCCCAGCACCTGGCACCTGTGTTTCGTCATCATCCGAGACGTGCTGCGATGGTCCTCCCATATACTCATCTTTGAAAAATAAGTGGTTGGGCATCGGTGCACTCAATCTCTTCCACTTCTGGGGCAGGGCTAGGTGGATGGCCCTGGGAAACCCTGCTAACAGAGTCGTCAAAAAGCAGAAGAGACTGCTGCATGACTTGGGGCTCAGATTGCTTGGCTGATTTGCAAGGGGTGAGGTGAAAGACTGATGGACATCGGCTGCAGGTGCCAACTGTGGTCTTTCAGCAGGAGACTGGGTGGAAGACAATGTGAAGGAACTGGATCCACTGTCAGCAACCAAATCTATTATCGCCTGTACTTGTTCAGGCCTCACCATTCGTAGAGCAGCTGCAGGTTTTGTCGCCTACTTGCACCTGAGGAAGGGGTTTCACTTTTGCTTGTAGCTGGCACAGATCGACCACGTCCTCTCCCTGCAACAGGAGCTCCACCAGCAGCACCACAACCTGGGCCACGTCCCTTATTTGACACTCTCCTCATATTTTTTTAATTTGGGATCTTGCCCTAAATGGGTGTTTTATTAATAGTAAAAAAAGAACAACAGTATGTAAAGGGTGTATCTCACACGGCCTGAACCAGACTAGGCCTCAATTAAAGATTTCTTTACACAAAATGGCTGTATTTCAAATGCCTAATTCAAACCCCTGTATGTATAGAGGGGATCTCACACGCCCTGAATCAGTGTAGGCCTAAAGTAAATATATCTTTGCACAAAAAGGCTGTATTTCAAATGGCTGTATTTCAAATGCCTAATTCAAACCCCTGTATGTAGGGGGGTATCTCACATGGTCTGAACCTGTGTAGGCCTGAAGTAAATATATCTTTGCACAAAAAGGCTGTATTTTAAAATGGCTGTATTTCAAATGCCTAATTCAAACCCCTGTATGTATAGAGTGGATCTCACACGCCCTGAACCTGTGTAGGCCTGAAGTAAATATATCTTTGCACAAAAAGGGTGTATTTCAAATGTCTGTATTTCAAATGCCTAATTCAAACCCCTGTATGTAGAGGGTGTATCTCACAGGGCCTGAACCTCTGTAGGCCTGAATTCAATATTGGTGCACCAAATGGCGGTATTTAAAATCTCTGAATGTAACCCAAATGTATTAAGGGCAGGCTCGGACTGGCCCACAGGGGTACAGGGGAATTCCCCGGTGGGCCCCTGAGCAAGGTGGGCCCCTAGTCTCCAAACCCCTGCACAAGTGGTACATAACACATTAGACTTACTGCACTACATACATACTGTATATTCAATGTACAGCACCTCAACCAGCCTATGTTCATATAAAAAAACGTGTTAGATTATTTATTATATTTGAATGTATCCGTACGGTGGGCCCCAAAATAAATTTTACTGGTGGGCCCTAGGTACCCCAGTCCGACACTGATTAAGGGTGTATCTCACAATGACATCTGCATCAAAGGCTGCCAACTAAATTTTTGGAGCCCAAACGACTGTTTGTTTAACAACTGAATTTGACAGCAGTATATAAGCCTGTCATTTCACACGTGCTGATGCTGCAAGGACTGAAAATAGTGTTTTTTGTCAAATAAGTGTGTTTTTCAAACCCCAGAAAATGATGGGTGTATTTCTAGCTTAAATTGCACACTGACTAAAACAGATGTTATAGATTGCCCAAAAAGTCTTTTTTTGCTAACGGAATATGAATGCTGTATATATTTAACTTGAATTTAACACTTGCAGATCTGGCAAATACTGTTTTTTGAAGAAAAAAAAGTGTGTTTTTCAAACCCCAGAAATTGATGGGTGTATTTCTAGCTTAAATTGCACACTGACTAATACAGATGTTGTAGATTGCCCAAAAAGTATTTTTTTGCTAACAGAATATGAATGCTGTATATATTAAACTTGAATTTAACACTTGCAGATCTGATAAATACTGTTTTTTGAAAAAAATAAAATAATGTTTTTCAAACCCCAGAAAATGATGGGTGTATTTATACCTTAAATTGCACACTGACTAATCCAGATGTTGTAGTTTGCCCCCCAAAAATGGTGATTTGCAATGTCCCAAAAGCTTAGATGCAGTGCTGGTGCACTGAGCATGCATAAAATGGCTGCCGCCATCCACCTAATTAACAGAATTCTAAGTTTTTTTGGTCAATGAGCTCAGGGCAGTGTAAAACGATAGTGCCCTGCACCCACACAACTATTTGTCTGTAGATCGCTGAGTTAGATTCTCTCCTATGCTCTCCCTGAAATCACAAGTCCAGCAGCATCCTCTCCCTACACTTGTAACAGCAGAGTGACGTGCAGCGCTACGTGACCCAAGCTTATATAGAGCCTGGGTCACATGCTGCTCTGGCCAATCACAGCCATGCCATTAGTAGGCATGGCTGTGATGGCCTCTTGGGGCAAGTAGTATGACGCTTGTTGATTGGCTGCTGTGCAGCCTATCAAAAAGCCCCAAGAAAGCGCCGAACACCGAACGCGAACTCGAACTTTTACGAAAATGTTCGGGTTCGGGGTCCAAAAATCCTAAAGTTCGGTACGAACCCGAACTTTACAGTTCGGGTTTGCTCAACCCTACTGATGTTTCAGGCAGAGGTCGTGGCACTGGGCGCAATGAAACTGCCTGCTGCCAGTGCACCAAAAAAAATAAATGTAATAAAACCGTACCCAGCTTCATGTCCAACTTAGCTAGGCGGTGCACGACAACACTGTCCAAGTCAGACCAGTGCGAACAGTTGATCGGTTGGCTTGCTGACGATAATTCTTCCAGTCGGCTAAGCACCAATCTTTCTTTCACCAAGTCCAGTCTCTGTAGCCAAGAGTCTGGTCATCCTTCCTCCCACCATGGAGAGGCCTGCCAAACGAGTGATCCCACACTCGGATATTCGCAGGAGCTCTTTTCAGCTCCACTATTAGATGCTTGAAGAGGGACCTGAGATATTGTGCCCTGATTCCCAACCTCTTGATCCTTCACAGTCTCAAGAAGATGACGGTGGTGAACATCAATAATTAGTTCACGAGGTGGATGACGATGAGACACAGTTGTCAATCACTGAGGTTGTGGTTATGTCAAGACAGAAGGATGATCAGAGTGAGGAAGTGGAAGAGGAGGTGTTGGACGATGAGGTCATTGACCCAACATGAGAAGGTGAAAAGCCGAGCGAGGACAGCAGTACAGAGGGGGAGGGATCCGCAGAACCGCAACAGGCTGGAAGAGGAAGTAGGGTTGCAAAAGGGAGAAGTCGGCCCACACCAAACAGGCCCTCAACCGTTACACCGATCACCCCCATGCGTAAATCAACCTTAGCAGGGGTAGGTGTTCCGCAGTATGGCACTTTTTTGAGGAAAGTGCAGAGGATAATAGAGTGTGCGGTACCAAAATGAGCCGAGGCATGAACACTAGCAACCTCACCACCACCAGCATGATCCGCCACATGGCATCCAAGTACCCTACTAAGTGGGCTGAACGCCTGGGTCCACAATCTGGGTCTGAGGGTCACACCACTGCCTCCTCTTCCCCTGTGTTACATGCTGTCCAATCCCCTGTCCAAGACACAGGCCCGGATGCCTCTGGACCTTCGAATGAACCAGCAGCAACAATATCCACTTCCCTGTCCCAGTGCAGTGTCCAAATGTCCTTACTACAGTCATTTGAACGCAAGTGCAAATACCCACCCACCCACAGGCCATAGCATTTAATTGCCAACTTTCAAAATTACTGGCCCTTGAAATGTTGCCATATAGGCTTGTGGACACTGAGGCCTTCCGCAGCCTGATGTCGGCCGTGGTCCCTCGGTATGCAGTGCCCAGACGCCACTATTTTTCACAGCGTGCCGTGCCCGCTTTACACCAGCATGTGTCCCAGAACATCACCCGTGCCCTGACCAACGCAGTTACTGGGAAGGTCCACTTAACCACGGACACATGGACAAGTGCTGGTGGCCAGGGACGCTACATTTCCTTGACCGCACACTGGGTGAATGTGCTGGAGGCCGGGAGTGAGTCGTACCCTAGGATGGCACAGGTGCTACCCACGCCAAGGATTGTGGGCCCTACGTCCATCAGGGTCTCCGTAAGCAGCTATGTTACTGGCTCCAACCCCTTACTGGCTCCAACCCCTCCTCTTCTGCCTCATCCTCCTCCACTTCCACCTCCAGCAGCAGTCAGCCATCAGTCGCTAGCTGGAAGCAGTTTAGCATTCCTGTGGGGAAACGTCAACAGGCCGTGCTTAAGCTGATCTGCCTAGGGGACAAACAGAACACCGCCGCAGAGCTTTGGCAGGGTATAAGGGACCAGACTGACACACATCGCATGCCTAGCCCACATCTTAAACTTAGTGGTTCAGCGGTTTATCAAAACATACCCCAATTTGTCAGAGCTACTAGTGAAGGCGCACCACGTGTGTGCCCATTTCCGCAAGTCGTCCACAGCTTTAGCAGGCCTGTCAATGCTGCAGCAGTGCTCGCGGCTTCCAGCTCACCGACTGTTGTGCGACGTGCGCACGCGCTGGAACTCTACGTTCTATATGTTGGCCAGGCTTTGTGAGCAGCAGAGGGCAGTGGTGGAATACCAGCTGCAACATGGTGGTCGCCTCTCAAGTCAACTGTCACTATTTACAAGCGAGGAGTGGGCATTGATGTCAGACCTGTGTGAGATTTTAAAAAACTTTGAAGAATCCACACAGATGGTTAGTGGCGATAACGCTATTATCAGCGTAGCCATCCCACTGCTGTGTCTACTCAAACGATCGCTGCTCACAATTAAGGACGACGCTATGACTGTGGCAGATGAGGAACTGGGGGAGGACATCTCACAGGGTGATACCCAGACCACCCACAGTTCGTCTTCTCAGCACGAATTGGACCGTTAAGAGGAGGAGGAGGAGATGGAGACTATTTGCCTCTGCTACTGAGGCTAGTACCCATGGAACTTTAATTCCATCTGTTCAGCGTGGATGGGCAGAAGAGGAGGAGATGGAGAGTCACCCTAATGTCGACATCTTGCCTGTTGGTACTCTGGCACACATGGCTGAATTCATGTTAGGCTGCCTTATCCGCGACCCTCGCGTTATACGCATTTTAGATAACACAGATTACTGGGTGTTCACCCTTCTCGACCCCCACTACAAAGAAAACTTCTCATCTCTCATTCCTGTGGTGGAGAGGACGAGTAAAATGGTGCAATACCAGAAGGTACTTGTTGAGAGATTGCTCCAGAATTTTCCATCTGACAATGCTTGCGGCAGAGTCCGTACTTCCTTAGGCAACGGGGGAAGGGAGACAATGGGAACACACAGCAGTTCCAACAAAGGCAGGGCAACACTCTCGAAGGCATGGGACACTTTCATGACACCCCGCCAGCAACCTCACCCTGAAGCGCGGCCTAGTGGTACAAGGAGGGAAAAGTTTTGGAAAATGGTGAAGGAATACATAGCAGACCGTGTCAGCGTCCTAAATGATTCCTCAGTGCCTTACAACTACTGGGTGTCCAAGCTGGACACGTGGCACGAACTTGCGCTCTACGCCTTGGAGGTGTTGGCCTGCCCTTCCGCCAGCGTTTTGTCTAAGCGTGTATTTAGTGCTGCATGTGGCATCATAATAGATAAGCGTATCCGCTTGTCCACTGGCAATGCTGACAGGTTGACTCAGATAAAAATGAACAAGGCCTGGATTGCCCCTGACTACTCCACTCCACCAGAGGAACGCTGATCTAATGAGGAACTAACACGCAATTTAAATGTATGCTTTACAATGTACTCAGTCCACAAGATTCAGATGCACCCTTTTCACTGCCAAAAAAGGGTATATGTTTGAATCTTGTTTACGCATCCTCCTCCTCCTCTTGTTCCATACAGTATATATGCCCTCACTACAATGTTTCATACGGTCTGTTCACCTGTAGGCCCTCACCTTCAATGTTTCATACGGTCTGCTCAGCTGTAGGCCCTCACCTCCAATGTTTCATACGGTCTGCTCAGTTGTAGGCCCTCACTACAATGTTTTATGGGGTTTGCTCACCTTCAGGCCCTCACCTCCAATGTTTCATACGGTCTGCTCAGCTGTAGGCCCTCACTACAATGTTTTATGGGGTTTGCTCACCTTCAGGCCCTTGCCTCCAATGTTTCATACAGTCTGCTCAGCTATAGGCCCTCAATTCAATGTTTTATGGGGTTTGCTCACCATAAGGCCCTCACTACAATGTTTTATGGGGTTCGCTCACCTGAAGGCCCTCACCTCCAATGTTTCATACAGTCTGCTCAGCTGTAGGCTCTCACTACAATGTTTTATGGGGTTTGCTCACCATCAGGCCCTCACCTCCAATGTTTTAGACGGTCTGCTCAGCTGTAGGCCCTCACTACAATGTTTAATACGGTCTGCTCACCTGTAGGCCCTCACCTCCAATGTTTCATACAGTCTGCTCAGCTGTAGGCCCTCACTACAATGTTTCATACGGTCTGCTCAGCTGTAGGCCCTCACCTCCAATGTTTCATACGGTCTGCTCAGTTGTAGGCCCTCGCTACAATGTTTTATGGGGTTTTCTCACCTTCAGGTCCTCACCTCCAATGTTTCATACGGTATGCTCAGCTGTAGGCCCTCACTACAATGTTTTATGGGGTTTGCTCACCTTCAGGCCCTTGCCTCCAATGTTTCATACAGTCTGCTCAGCTATAGGCCCTCAATTCAATGTTTTATGGGGTTTGCTCACCATAAGGCCCTCACTACAATGTTTTATGGGGTTCGCTCACCTGAAGGCCCTCACCTCCAATGTTTCATACAGTCTGCTCAGCTGTAGGCTCTCACTACAATGTTTTATGGGGTTTGCTCACCATCAGGCCCTCACCTCCAATGTTTTAGACGGTCTGCTCAGCTGTAGGCCCTCACTACAATGTTTCATACGGTCTGCTCACCTGTAGGCCCTCACCTCCAATGTTTCATACAGTCTGCTCAGCTGTAGGCCCTCACTACAATGTTTCATACGGTCTGCTCAGCTGTAGGCCCTCACCTCCAATGTTTCATATGGTCTGCTCAGTTGTAGGCCCTCGCTACAATGTTTTATGGGGTTTGCTCACCTTCAGGCCCTCACCTCCAATGTTTCATACGGTATGCTCAGCTGTAGGCCCTCACTACAATGTTTTATGGGGTTTGCTCACCTTCAGGCCCTTGCCTCCAATGTTTCATACGGTCTGCTCAGCTGTAGGCCCTCAATTCAATGTTTTATGGGGTTTGCTCACCATAAGGCCCTCACTACAATGTTTTATGGGGTTCGCTCACCTGAAGGCCCTCACCTCCAATGTTTCATACAGTCTGCTCAGCTGTAGGCTCTCACTACAATGTTTTATGGGGTTTGCTCACCATCAGGCCCTCACCTCCAATGTTTTAGACGGTCTGCTCAGCTGTAGGCCCTCATTCCAATGTTTTATGGAGTTTTCTCACCATAAGGCCCTCACTACAATGTTTTATGGGGTTCGCTTACCTGTAGGCCCTCACTCCAATGTTTCATACTGTCTGCTCACCTGTAGGCCCTCACTTCCAATGTTTCATACGGTCTACTCACCTGTAGGCCCTCGCTACAATGTTTTATGGGGTTCTCTCACCTTCAGGCCCTCACCTCCAATGTTTTCCAGGGTCATCTCACCAGCAGGCCCTCAACCATAATGTTTAAGAGGGTCAGCTGAGAAGCAGGCCCTCACCCGTAATGTTTTAGAGGGTAACCAGCAGGCCCTTGCTCCTAATGTTTTTTGAGGGTCAGCAGCAGGCTATTATTAATAATTTTTAAAGGGTGTGTATGATGCCCTCCTTTATGTGTAATATAAGGTGCATTGGAGTGCCCGTTCCTTGTAATTTTTGGCAGGCCTTTTACTTAGTGCATAGGCTGTATGAGTGTTGGAGTCCCACTACCTGAACAATTGTAGCACCATGTGAATGAGGCCCTTCTTTATGTGATATAGAGGCTGTATCTCTTTTTCCTCGTAATTTTTGGCAGCACTTACACTGTATATACAATTGAATCTACAGGAAAAAATGTTTCCTAACAATTTTTCCTCTAAAAAGTATTTTAAATTTTTTTGTGGGGGCGGGGTTTTGGGCATTTTTCTGTCAGTCTGTAAAAGTGGCGTACAACTCGGACAACATGGTTCCCAGCAGCGACTTTGGTGTCCAAGATGCTTCCAGACATGGTCCCCCTGCTGTTCCTGATCGATTTCAGAGGTGTTTCCATCACTTTCAGACCTTTTCTTATGAACCAGGCACCCTCTCCTCACCCGAGCAGGGGGTGCCTGGTCGCCTCCCATTGACTTCCATTATACTCGGGTACTCGGCCGAGCGCATGAATATCGTGATGTGTTCGGACCGAACACCCGAACACACGAACACTTTGGTGCTCGCTCATCACTACTTCATAGAAAAGCCTTGCATGATTAGGTCAAAAGATGTTTTCATGGGAATAAGCAGGGTCGTAGCTAAAGGCTCATGGGCCCTGGTGCGAGAGTTCAGCTTGGGCCCCCCTTCTCTCAGCGCTTTGTCGCCAGGGGCAGGGAAGAACATAGCCTTTGTGCTGCCTGAGGCAAAAATTGAAACGGCATTACCCCCCATGGCAAATTCTTGACCTAACCCCTTACCTCTAGCCAGCGGTGTAAATTGAATAGCATGCACATTCTATAATACCATTGTCTTCACATGCGGCACAAGGGTCTTTGGGCCCCCTCAGGCTCCTGGGCCTGGTAGCGACTGCTACCTCTGCAACCTCTATAGCTACGCCCCTGGGAATAAGCTTTGCTATGAATGGGAGTCCAGGGATCTTTCTATTTATAAAAATTTCCTAACCCATGAGCCTTCTGTTACCCTAGAAAAATAATTTATAGTGCATGTGCAACAGAGTGAGGAACATGTTAAAGATTATTCTGTCTTCTGCTTGACTGACTGACAAACTTGAGAACGTGGTGAACCATATTAGAAGTGCGTCTAAGTTTGGTGTGCTGAGCGCTAGTTCTAAAATTCATTTAAACATGCCTCTTCTTGTAGCTTCCCTTTGACAGCTCATATTTAACACCAGTGACATTTTATTCATCAGAGAGGAAAGAGATATAGTCAGCACACATTTAATTACCAGCTGGGGACAATAATAAAAATGCAGTTATAAAAGGCATTTTTGAAGATAGATTTTCAAAGGGCTTTGTTTTTAAGGATGAGAAAAAAAATATATTGCTATAGAGCTATAGTATGTGCACACAAAATCCACATAGACTGTTATCTCTGAGTAAATGTAAGTAAATAAGGCAGCTGAAACCCATGCCGCCTGGATCCATTGGCATCACTACCATTGGAACTTTTGTTTACCTGGGTTATAGGAGGTTTCTGCTTGCCATCTACATCTTGGTTTTTATTATAAATACAATGCCAAGTCCACCACAGGATGAATCCCACTTTTGCCTGACAGACACCTTTGGCTCACAGTGGGCTGCATTGGGTTCCCCTAAGATGTCTGTCATTTTAACAGAAAAAATAATGCTGCATAGTTATATCGCTATGTATCCTGTCAGATAATGTGCAACATAGCCTCTGACACAGACTGGCATATTTCACATAAGTCAAAGTGAAGAAGGTAATTGGCAAGATTCCTACCAAACTATTTTACAAAACCCTTACCTCATAAGTATTGACCTTTCAGACAGTGTACCCTTCCTTTTACTTCAATTAATAAATATTACGGCAGTGGTTGTGGAACCATTGTGTCAACCAACAGATTTGACTTTGGACTAAACCTAAGGATGTTATCCTACTTTCCCCTGGTATTCACTCTTCAACCCCTGTACAGGGATCTGGACTTAGCTGCAGGGGAACCACCAACCTACTACCTTCAGGAATAGTCTATGTATGATTGACAGCCGATCCACAGGGGTCAAGAGACACCAGTTCAGGGCACCGAGGGGTCAGGCAAAATGAAGGTCAGGGACAACTCGAAGTCAGGATGTTCGCAGTAAGTGCAGCATGTGCAGCACTGTATATGGTCTGAGGTCAGGGTGGGCAGCAAGGAGTCAATATGAAAGTCCGGCACAAGTCAGATCAGGCAGCAGAGGGCCACAATTCAGGAAATGGGCAGAAACTCAGTACATGAGCAGACAATGAACATAGCACATCTTTGCAGGATACTAGCAGGCTAGGAACCTATTGCGTAGGCACCCTCCCACAGAGGAAGGTGCCATAAGTACACCAAGGTAGCCAGCCATAGGCCTTTTAAAAGCCATAGGGAGTGTGCTCACTGTATAGGCAGAGGAAGGGAGGTATTGATGGAAAGCAGGCCATATAGTGAGACAGAGCAACTGGGCCTGCCAGTAAGGGGAAAGCAGGAGGCAGGTGCGCCCCGCCAGGATACATAAACCTGTCCAAAAGCCATTATACTTTTTTAGATTTACCAGAATAGTAAACATAAAATCACATTTATTTGGGACCGTTACAGATTTTGTATTGGGTCCAGGAGCTTTAGATTGCTCTTCTGTTGGCAAATATTGTATGAATAGAAATGCTGATTCACATTTTTCAGCTTCAATTTACAGCTAATATGAAATATGGCAGCTGTTGATGATAATGGTGGTCAAGTTAAACCATAGATAGATCAGAGGCTGGCACTCTAAAGTGAACACCGTCAATGTAAAAATCGAATGTACTCAAATTATCTAATGAACTCCAATCATGCTAGCAATCCCGGGAAACACCAAGGTTAGAGATGAACAAATTGATTTATACAAATCAATTTGTCTCATCGTGCAGAGTTCTACACATGTAAGGGGAGTCCCCAAAGCCAAGGATGTTCCTCCTGTCACTTGATTGAAAGGGCTGGACAATCACTCCTTCAGTAGTGGATGCAAAGCATCTGTGAGTGCGCTGCTACTCAAAACAAACCCCGTTGGCTAAAGCTACTTTCACATTAGCGGTTTCAATTCCACTATTGAGATCCGTCATAGAATCTCAATAGCGGAAAAAAAACGCTTCAGTTTTGTCCCCATTCATTGTCAATGCATTCCATTCCATTTGGTTGCGCTCCCATCGCGGACAGAGTAACGCTGCAAGAAGCGATGTGGTGCGGAGCAAGACTGATCCGTCCTGGCACACAATGTAAGTCAATGGGGACGGATCCGTTTTCTCTGACACATGGCTATAGAAGACATAATACAACCGGATCCATTCATGATGGATGCATGCGGTTAAATTATGGTAACGGAAGCGTTTTTGCAGATCCATGACGGATCCGAAAAAACGCTAATGTGAAAGTAGCTTAAATGTCTGGCCCTGTAAATCAAGTGACAGGTGGAGCATCCTCGGCTTCGGGGAAGCCCACTCACAGCACAGGCTTGCTACTCAAAGCAATGTGGTACGAGTATATCAGAGCTGGCTAATATGTCTGCCCCGTCAATGAAGCGGCAGGTGGACCGTCTTTGACTTTGGGGACACTCTCTCACAGGTTTAGAACTCTGCTTGATGAGACAAATTGAGCCACGATTCTTGCTTATTGCTGGGCCACACTTGGACTGCACCTTGGTTTCAAATGAAGTATAGGTGTGACCCAGCAACTTGCTGTGACTGTACCATAATTTAGAGCAAATAGTTTTTTATTGAATTTTCAAAATTTCTCAGACAAAGAACAGAACAAACTGTCACAGTACGACTGTACCATAATTTAAAGAAGAATAGTACCATCATTTTAAGAAGACGAGTTATCACCATCTTAATACAGCGCAATTACCCCATAATAAAAGATATCGGTAGGTTACAGCTATCAACATTGTACAATATTGTAATTTTGGGTTTTAGGTTTGATTTAGTTGCTTCTCTGCCTCACTTAGGAAATTTAGCATATTAATCAAAAAACTCAAGAGCAGAAAATATCACAGGGAGAGGTGGTATTTTCTACAAGTGTAATCAGAAAGGTTGCATGAGTAATGAATTAATTATTAGGAGACTAAATGAAGTGTGGCACAGGTGACCCGGCTTCTCTCTAGAGAAAAAATTAATGCTTACTGGAGAGGTTTAAGTCACTTCAGAGTTTTTTTGGCTTTTCGAGGAAAGCATCAATAAGCTAACACAGTTTTATGATTATGCTTAATATCCAAGGGCAATAAGTCTATTCTTTGAGGTTGTTGTAGGTTTTCAATAAGTTAACACTGCCTGATCTGCACAAGTGAGAAACAAATATAAGTCTAAAGCCTTTCACAAGAGTGAGATGGATTGTGTCAGAATCTGTTCAGGATAAAACTGATGGTTTTGCACGCAAGTTCAGTCAGTTTTTTTCTACGATTGCATTTAGTGCGTGCTTTTTCTCTATCTGGTTTGTGACCGGATTGCATGTGTTTTGTGAAGAAAAACTTGAAGGATAACAATTTACTCCTAGCAACCATCAGAGAAAAATGCACTGCAACCGTACTACATCCAGATGCCGTCCTTTTTTCACACAAGCCTCATTCACTTTTATGGAGCCATAGCGACGTGAAAAAAAACGCACAATGTAGAACATTTTCCTGAATGCAAAGATGATGCATGAAAAATGATGTTCATATAAATAGACCCATTGAAATTAATGGGTCAGGATTCAGTCCGGATGCTATGCGTTCACTACACGCATCGCATCTGGATGGAAAACATGCTAGTGTGAAATAGCTTTAAATATTGTAGTGGATATACAAAAATGCTAAATATTAAAAAGACTTACCGGAAGGGCAGATGTCTTTGGGTGAAGATCAGCTCTCTCCAAAGTTGATCTTGTCAGTATCTCTGTCTCACAGTAGTACACGGTTTACCGTTCCAGCCTTCATAGAATGCATGCCCCATTCTGAGAGAATTTCACTGCATATTCTGCCTTCAGTTACCTGTCCACTTCTGCTGAGACTACCTTGGCTTTGTCTACACCAGGGGTGACCTTTTTTCTGCTGAGGGCCATTTGGATATTTGTAACATCGATCTGGGGTCATACAAAATTCTCAACTTAAAAATTTGACGGCTATATTTAAGTGACATATAAGTGATTTAGGGGTAAGTTACAGAAATTGCGCTTCAATTAAAAAATATAGAGCGCTGTATTTTTGCAGCACAAAATGGCACTTGCACTATATATTACAAATAGTAAAGATGCCATTTTGACCACATATGGCAGTCTCATTTTTAAGGTGAGAATGTTAATTATTTAGTTCTTTATTTGGCATTAATGGCAGCCAAGCTAAACCCAGAGAGGGGTTCATCCAGCTTTCACTCTCACTGCCACTGTCCCTGCCTACTTCTTCGCAACTGTCCTTGCCTTTGTCCCTTTCTCAGCCTCAGATCTGCCCCTCCTCCATCAGCCTCAAAATAGCCTCCAATCAGACCCCCCAGCCTACATCAACCTCAGATCAGACCCTCATCAGACCCTCCCCAGCCTTAGATCCGTTCCCCATCAGACCCCAGCCTCAGATTAGACCCCTATCAGAAGCCCAGCCTTAGATAAGACCCCCAAGCCTCAGATCATCCCCCATCAGACCCCCCAAGCTTCAGATCAGACCCCCCCAGCCTCAGATCAGACCCTCAATAGACCCCCCCAGCCTCAGATCAGACCCCAATCAGACCCTCCCCACCCGCAGATCAGCCCTAATCAGACCTCAGATCAGACATTTAAATTAAAAATAAAAATAAACTTTCCTCTCCAGCTCTGGACGGCACTGCCACTTGGCAGATTCACTTACCCTCCCTGGTCTTCTTCCTGCCGCGCTGTACTGTGACCTGACAGCGCACAGCATCAGGTCATAGTGTGTGTCTAAATGCACTACGTCCTGACACTTTACATGTCAGGACACAGCGTGGGGTTAGAAGAAGACGAGGAAAGGTGAGTACAGCTAGCAATGCGCTGTTCTTACCTTCCTGTGCCTCCCGCATGCTAATGACCGCTTCCATAATAGAAGCAGTAATTAGAATTTTCATAATATGTTTTGCCCGGGGGCCGGAGGCCACATGAAATGGTCCCGGAGGTTCCCCACCCCTGGTCTACACAATCCTATTCTCAACTAGAACTCTGGGCAGATTCTAAATTGGGTTCTGCTTGTCAATCCCAATGCTTGACTACTATGCAGCCTGTCATTAATATACCTGTACCCTAATATCTGCAAGATCCACCTTCTACATATGTTTGCTGTACAGGTGTCTTTATTATGAAGAGGGGTGTAGACCTGTCACCATTTCTGAGTCAAGTCTGTCCCCCCCTCTGTCTAAAGCTCAAACTAAGTTTGAACATGTCTCGAGAAACTTGGCAAGGGGTGTTATGCAAAAATCTGCTGCCAGTAACTTTCCAGATTCAGCCTCTGACTAAGGTTTCAGGTCGTATGAACAAAGTTGCTTTAGCAGTTTTTTGTAACCGATATTCCAGATGTTTTCCTTCTATTACTTCTACTATCTGTTCTGATGGCTTGTACAGTGAAAAGGAATGCTTGAAAGACTCAAGACCAAAGATTAGAGGGCTTAAGGTGTACTGGAGTACTGCTACGCTTGTGGCCTGTGTCTGCAACTCAAAAACTCACTGAATAAAGTTGCCTAAATGGGTGGAAATGCTCCAAACCCAGACCCTGTAGCGTGTCTATAACCGGGGGAGCAATTCCTCCGCATGCGGTCCGCAGATAACGGCAATCCCCAGCAAAAAATGTGTACAATGGGGGATGCCAAGGCGGACCGCATGCAAAAATATATATATACACAAATCACAGCAAAAAATGCACCAAAATGATACACAACTGACAATACTAGCTAATTCCTCAAGCCGATGTTAAAAGCTGAGAAGTGAAGAAAAGGTCCCGGAGACAAATAGAGTTCCTCTGTCAGCTCTTCTTTATTGATCAAATATAGTTGACAGACATGACCACCCCATACACGGCAGGAACATTGACGCGTTTCGGGTGAGTACCCTTACCCTGTGTTACGACTAAGGGTACTCACCCGAAACGCGTCAACGTTCCTACCGTGTATGGGGTGGTCATGTCTGTCAACTATATTTGATCAATAAAGAAGAGCTGACAGAGGAACTCTATTTGTCTCCGGGACCTTTTCTTCACTTACCTGCAGCCTGCCACGGGAACACTCCCCTAGGGCCTCTGGAGCCGGGACTATACATCCTACCAGTGAGGTGAGCTGGATAAAGTTTTTCATTAAAAGCTGAGAACTTTGCCAATATGTTCCAGTCAGAAACATATCGGGGCCCCTCATGCACCACGTCACGGTGTCTCAATACGCATGGGATCCTACCACTAAACTGCCCGTGGTGTGTGAACAGGGTCCGAACAGAGCTAGAAATTAAGTCACAGACAGACTCTCACATGCCTCCATAGTGGTATCACCAATGCATTGTGAGGTAAAATAAAGCTGTGTCTGCAACTCCACTCGATACATATCTGACTGGTGAACAGGAGCTTAGTTCAGTGTAGCTAAGCTCAGGTTCAGCACTGCAGGGGTTATAGCGTTTCTCTCCTTCTGTGTCTTGCTGTCCAGCTGCTGACTAGCTCATCAGCTCCCCTATAAATGCTAGCTTGCCTCTCACTCTTCGCTTGATAGGTTTTGCTAGTCTGCTTTACCTTGCTAACTGAGCTATAATCCTTTTACATCTTGGTATTCTGACAATTGCCTTCCTGGAATTTGACCTCAGCCTGTTCCTGACCACGAGCTAGCCCAATTCCTCTGGTACTCTGGTCTGCTGTCTCTGATCCACATAGGTCAGCATCCTGACACTCCTGGGTGGTTGATAAAAATGGCTGCATACTTTTTTATCAAATGTGTGTCAGGCCCATCTACCAGGCGTCAAGGTGGCTTCTGCAGACGGTTACCTAACACTAATATACTGCCTCTCTTGGACTTACCTAAGCCTACATTTTCAGGGCAGTGTAGGAACCATCTACATTTGTACTCTGCTCAGAAGCCCCAGGCAGATGGACGTTGCTCAGTCTAAAAGAGGTGTTACCCTCAATATATACTACAAGAAAATTTAGACTAGCCCATTCATATACATAGTCACAGGTGCATATCCATCAAGCAAACATGGTTGATAAAAAAATGGCTGCACAACTTTACACATACAAACAATAGAGCTGAGAAATGGGGATCATTCTAAATTAAAGTGGTATTATACCTACTATAAAAGTAAAAATGGAAGCTCTTAGTGCACATTTTTGATCAAACGTGTTGGGCCCATCTACCAGGCGTCAAGGTGGCTTCCGCAGACTAATATACCGCCTCTCTTGGACTTACCTAAGCCTACATTTTCAGGGCAGGAACCAGCTACATTTGTACTCTGCTCAGAAGCCCCAGGCAGATGGGCGTTGATCAGTCTAGAAAGAGGTGCTACCCTCAATATATACTACAAGAAAATTTAGACTAGACTAGACTGGGTGGTTGGCACAGTGGATCCAAATCCACATATTGTGACAAGAACATGTCCCTTTATTGTCCGTTTTGGGCCTGTGAAAAATGTGGCATGCACTATACCTGTATCTGTATTTTGCAGATCAGCAGTTTATGGACCACAAAATACATGCAGTCATGTGCATGTAACATTTAAATCATTCTTTGTAAAAAATAATAATAATTTGGTCAACTTTAGATTTTATGACCAGCAATAAAGTGTGACAAGGGAAATAAAGTTGGCTTAGGGTTTCTGGCTTAGGCCAGGCAATGCTGCCTGGGAAAAAGGTATGCAAACTAGCTCTCCTCCAAGAAGAAATAAAACTATCGCTCAATGTACTGATGGAGAAGATTCTAGTTTGGCTTATTTCCTTAGTTATGCTGCAAGATGTGTTAAAAGGTTAATCATAAAAGGTACCTTAAATTGGTGACACTAGAGAGACAGCTTTCCTTCTTCCGGGAGGAGAACTACTTAAGAGGTTTATCCCATTATTAAAGGGGTTTTCTGATATTTTTATACTGATGACCTATCCTCAGGATAGGTCATCAGTATCTGATCGGTGGGGTACCAGGGACCCCCGCCGATCAGCTGTTTATGAAGGCATTGGCTCTACTGTGAGCGCCACAGCCTTATCTCTGCTTTTCCTAGGCAATGTAACAATGCGTTCATGTGTGTCACGAGGGTGTCAAGAACCACGCCTGACTCCGTTATACCCGGGGTCAGGAAGTCGCAGCGGTTGGCTGCGTGCTCTATGTAAGATAGGGCTGTTTCCTTATGGTAGCTTTCTGGGTTTGCTTTGCAACCCTTTTGGCTCACTCAGGGATCCGTAGCTCCTTCTCCTCAGCTGTTCCTTGTCCAGCACTCCCAACCTCCTTATATTCCCCTCTCACACTTCTCTGGTTGCCAGATATAGAGCTTCCTGCCTGGACATCTATTCTGACCCTCTGGAGCTATGTTGCTGCGTTCTCTGGTTGTTGGTCCAGAACGCTACCTTCCGGATCCCTGTTGGACCTTTGTGGTCTGCTGTGGTCGCCCACCTGGGTGTATGTGTTTGTCTGTATTGTCTGTCCTCTCCCTGTTGTTTCCCTCTTAGTGTCAGTGGTGCGGACTAGCGATCCCACCGGCCCGTTCACTATCTAGGGCTCATTGTAGGGAAAGCCAGGGTTTAGGCACGTGATCGCCGCACGGGTGAGGAACCCGTCTAGGGACGTCAGGGCAGTCAGGTGCCAGCCGCAAGGTGAGTCAGGGGTCACCACCTTTCCCTCTCCCTTGGGCAGGGCTTTCCCTTTCTGTGCGTGATGCCGGTCATTACAATGTGTCACTTGGCCTAGGATCAGCTCAGCCCCATTCAAGCGATACCAAGCACATCTGCTATACAATGTACAGCACTGTGCTTGGTGAGCTTTGAGAAGGCAACGGCGCTCACAGGAGCACCAGTGCCTTCTTAAAACAGCTGATCAGCAGGGATCCCGGGTGTCAGTCCCCCATGAACAGATACTGATGACCTGCCCAGAGGATAAGTCATCAGTATAAAAATCGCGGAAAACCCTTTTAATATAAAAATGAATATCAGACATCATATAGTACTTCACAATCTCTTTATCACAAAGCTAGAGCAATCCCTGTACTTTATATCCAGAGATCTCCTCATTCATTGGGCTGCTAGGTCCTTTTCAGGCTGGCAATTCAGAACACTGCCCAGGGACACACTCCTTAAACTTAGGCAAAGGTGGGGAAGTGCACACATTTGCAGACCGACTTGAGTTAAATTTTCCATATACCCGTACCCGTGGTACCCTTGTTTGCCTGACCAAGAGTTCCACCATACCACTTGGGTCACACCCCATAAAAATTTCATTTAGGCAAAGAGGCAAAAGTATGACACTTTTACCAAAACTAAGTGTACAGTAGCAACTGAACCACTATCAACTTGACCAGGTTCAGCTTGCACATAAGATAATTGCTGGTCAAGAATAGATATATCATGGTCACATATTCCGTTATGGATGTTTCACAATGGAGTGGAGGACAATGAGGAAGAGGAGTGTGAGCAGGAGAAGAAGCAGCTGATTATAATGACAAGAACATTATACTGCGTGAGGATGCAGGCTGGCTGCCACAAAGAAGACCGGGGAAGGAGGACAGACTTGTTCTCATTGAGAATGCTGGCCAGTTTTTCCCACAGGATTCGGTGATGGTGCCTCATGTGCTGTAATGGTACCTATGTTTGTACTTGAATGACCATAGCTTATCCTGAACATGGCTGAGGTTTTGTGTGCTGGCCTTGTGGAGAAAAATGACACACGGGAGTTGCTTGCATAGAGCTAGAGGCGGCCAAGCTTGACCTAAGTCTGGTACATTTTGACCATGCTCGCACAGTATCAAATTACAGAATGGCTAGAGCATAATGGCGTGTTTTCTGTAAGTAAAATTCTTATAAAAACTGATCTTATTGATATGTAAATTACCTCTGTCAGGAGCCCAAGGGGTTGTCCCACGATATGTTGGAGCCCAGCCGCGCCCATCGATCCGAAGTCGAGCACCGCCTAACACTTAATGTATTCACTCCACTATCCCTGACGTCAGTTCTTCTCAGTGCCGTAATCTCGCGCAGGCGCAGTGGACATTGTAGTCTGCGCTCGTGCGGACTACTGGCACCGGCTTCGATGAGTCAACTGCGCATGCGTCGGCTCCCTAGTTGAAGCCGGTGCCAGTAGTCCGCACAGGCGCAGACTACAGTGTCCATTGCGCCTGCGCGAGATTACGGCACTGAGAAGACCTGACGTCAGGGATAGTGTAGTGAATAAATTAAGTGGTAGGCGGTGCTGTGCTCCAAATCGACGGGCGCGGCTGGGCTCCAACATATCGTGGGACAACCCCTTGGGCTCCTGACAGAGGTAATTTACATATCAATTAGATCGGTTTTTATAAGAATCTAACACACACAGAGCATAAACAGTGGGATCATTTTAAACACTGCATGGAGACTAATTGGCACATATAAATATCGCTATATCGTTAATCCTGGTGACAGAATCCCTTTAAAGATGTGTAATTAAATGTTTTTTCTTATCTACAAACACAGTGAATGCCACCATTGACAATTTACCTTGGGAATAATGCAGTATTGGCACCACTAAGATGTCTGCCTACTGTGTTTTTTTGCATTTAAAAAACGCTGTTTCAGAAAAGACCTTTCTCTACTGTAAAACATATGTTGCAAACTTGTAATGCGATTATTTCCCACACACACTAACAATATAACAAAGCAGGAAAGGCGCTAATATATCTGTGTACAGTGTAATTTGAGTTTAATTTCACTGGTATAAAAATGGTGTTATTGCAGTTAAATGCTTTTGCTATAATGCAATGCATTTAATAACACCGGACAGATATAATGCACTAAAAAAAAAATATGTAGTTGCTCAACAGCAGAATGCTATTGGGGTGCTGTACTGGCAATAATGATATGTAGAGGATTTGGGGAAAAGATCAGCACAGAATTACATCTGCTCATTCTGTACAAGCATCTCTCTCTCTGCTGCCACCGTTGACTGATGAGGTTGTTCTTCAGACTCTGAGCTAATCAGGGCAAACCCTCCCCTCTCAGTTTCTCTCAGGGTCATTTAAGCACCCTTCTTCTTCCTCCATCATGATTTTGACCTCCAAAATGCATGCCATTTTGTTGGATTCATCCAAAGCAAACCTGAAAAGCTTTGGGTTCGTTTTGCAGACAACCTGGTTCGTTATGAAAAGATTCACTCATCCTCTATATTATACAAACCGGATTCCAAAAAAGTTGGGACACTATACAAATCGTGAATAAAAACTGAATGCAATGATGTGGAGGTGCCAACTTCTAATATTTTATTCAGAATAGAGCATAAATCACAGAACAAAAGTTTAAACTGAGAAAATGTACCATTTTAAGGGAAAAATATGTTGAATCAGAGTTTCATGGTGTCAACAAATCCCAAAAAAGTTGGGACAAGGCCCCTTCTTCTTACAACACTCAACAGACGTCTGGGGACCGAGGAGACCAGTTTCTCAAGTTTAGAAATAGGAATGCTCTCCCATTCTTGTCTAATACAGGCCTCTAACTGTTCAATCGCCTTGGGCCTTCTTTGTTGCACCTTCCTCTTTATGATGCGCCAAATGTTCTCTATAGGTGAAAGATCTGGACTGCAGACTGGCCATTTCAGTACCCGGATCCTTCTCCTACACAGCCATGATGTTGTGATTGATGCAGAATGTGGTCTGGCATTATCTTGTTGAAAAATGCAGGGTCTTCCCTGAAAGAGATGACGTCTGGATGGGAGCATATGTTGTTCTAGAACCTGAATATATTTTTCTGCATTGATGGTGCCTTTCCAGACATGCAAGCTGCCCATGCCACACGCACTCATGCAACCCCATACCATCAGAGATGCAGGCTTCTGAACTGAGCGTTGATAACAACTTGGGTTGTCCTAGTCCTCTTTGGTCCGGATGACATGGCGTCCCAGATTTCCAAAAAGAACTTCGAATCGTGACTCGTCTGACCACAGAACAGTCTTCCATTTTGCCACACTCCATTTTAAATGATCCCTGGCCCAGTGAAAACGCCTGAGCTTGTGGATCTTGCTTAGAAATGGCTTCTTCTTTGCACTGTAGTGTTTAGCTGGCAACGGCGGATGGCACGGTGGATTGTGTTCACTGACAATGGTTTCTGGAAGTATTCCTGAGCCCATTCTGTGATTTCCTTTACAGTAGCATTCCTGTTTGTGGTGCAGTGTCGTTTAAGGGCCCGGAGATCACGGGCATCCAGTATGGTTTTACGGCCTTGACCCTTACGCACAGAGATTGTTCCAGATTCTCTGAATCTTCGGATGATGTTATGCACAGTTGATGATGATAGATGCAAAGTCTTTGCAATTTTTCGCTGGGTAACACCTTTCTGATATTGCTCCACTATCTTTCTGCGCAACATTGTGGGAATTGGTGATCCTCTACCCATCTTGGCTTCTGAGAGACACTGCCACTCTGAGAAGCTCTTTTTATACCCAATCATGTTGCCAATTGACCTAATTAGTGTTAATTGGTCTTCCAGCTCTTCGTTATGCTCAAATTTACTTTTTCCAGCCTCTTATTGCTACTTGTCCCAACTTTTTTGGGATTTGTTGACACCGTGAAAATTGGAATCAACGTATTTTTCCTTTAAAATGATACATTTACTCGGATTAAACGTTTGATCTGTCATCTACGTTCTATTACAAACAAAATATTGACATTTGCCATCTCCACATCATTGCATTCAGTTTTTATTCACAATTTGTTTAGTGTCCCAACTTTTTGGGAATACGGTTTGTAATATATATATATTGTAAGACAGTGACAGGTCTCACTCAGGTTAGAGGCAAATAAGGGGTGGATAGTGCGGTCCACACCCCTGTTCCACCACAGGTGAGAGAAGCTGGAGGTAATCAGCCTGGCATAAGGCACCTCCCAGAGTGTCAGAAAGGGGTAGTGTGTTACCTGTGGACAGAGGCCTGGAGGCTCTGTCTGTGTGGTCTCAGCTGGGCAAGGCTGAGGGACCACAAGGCTGGGAGATAGCCTGGAGTTGGGGGACGCAGCGACGCCTGGGAGGGTCGCAGGGCCATAGTCAGGCAGACTACTGAGCCCCAATCCCCCACAAGAGACACTGAACTGGAGACAGTGGGCGTACTGTGCTCTGTACAGCCAGGAGGCTGTGGGACATTGGCTGACAAAGCCGCATGTGTTCACAGGGTGTGAACTGTGACTTTAGGTAAGTCAGGATATTATATGTTTAGTTAGAGCCCAGCCGGGCAGGTGTTTATTTTGTACCATTTATGTTTGGATTGCTGAGGAGCCAAATAAAGTGATGTTTGGACCAGAAACTTGGTGTCTGGCGACGATATTTGTGTGAATCACCCCCGGAGAAGAGCTAACCCCCCACAATTGGTGGAGGATGCGGGCAGGTGTCCCTGCTGATAAGTAAAAATGCTGGAAGCCTGCTAGTTTGCAGAGCATAGACTGCTGGTGTTAAACTGGACTTTTTTTTTTCTGTGGTGCAAACAGTGCAGGATTTAAAGGGCCAGAAGCCCAGTACAAGAGACTGAGCAGTGGAAATGGCTGCAAAATGGTATAGCCCGTGGGAGAAATCCTGCGAGTTAGTGATCGGCGGAATCCCGCTGGGGGTCATTCTAGACTCCCGCCAGCAAGTGTCTCGGGTCCTGCCTAATATTCTGGACTTTGTAACGAGGGGGCCAGAGACAAAAACTACGGTGTCCCTGACCTTTGTGACGGACTATGGCTCTGTGCAATGGGAGCGGTTAAAATGTGAGACACTGGAAGTGGAATTGGTACTGGGCAAGGACTTTCCATTGTTTGGGCAGTTGTGGAGCGGAGTTCCTGATAAAAGGCAAAGATATGCCGTTGCCAAGGGCAACCGTCGGGAAGACAAAGAGGTGGAGAGCGGCGCGGTTCTCAGGAGTGCATATCTTCCCTGCGACTGTGTCCGGAGTCCTAGAGAGGAAGTGCGGAGGTGCAGTAAAGCTGTTGCTAGGAGCAACCACAACCTTGATGAGTCCGCGGGAGAGAATGTCACTGCTTTACCAGAATCGTTGATTACAAAGGGTAAGACTGTTCCTGTTATTAACTATGTGGCAGACCCAGTGACAGTGAGCCGGCGGCAGGGGATACCTGCTGGGCCGGTAGGTAATAAGTCTGTGTCTGGACAGGCGGATCAGCCTGCTGTGATTGCTCCCTCGCAGAAATCTACAGGGGAGAGGGTTTCTGTGTTACCTCAGTTGCCCATGACCAAAGCTAGTTTTGGGATGACAAGGATCCGGGATCCCATGCTAGCCCGGGTAAGAGAGAGCACAATATTGAAACCTGGGACTGGTAAAATAATAAAGGTGCTGGACAGTCGTGCGGATAAGGACTATCCATTGATTTTCACTGAGCGTGAGACTCCAATGAGAACAGAGACTGATAAATTTGATGTTACAGATACGCTCATGCATGAGGGAGTGTTGGGCCGTGATATCAGTTTGGGGTAAGGTAGACACTTCTGCAGATAGTGACGAAACTCCTGCAGAACCTGTACCTGTCCCTTTAAGTGAGGATCTAAGGGAGTTGCACTTTGACCTGCATGGGGAAAGAATATTGACCATTGGAAACAATGGTGCTGGTCAAGTGCAAAGTGATGGTGACAAAAGTGCGGAAATGCATAAGGAAAATATGATGTCATATGAAATATGTGGTGACAGTGATATAACTTTTCCGTTGCAGGTTGTGGTCAGGGGAGAAGCGCCCCCTGGTGGTAAAAATGTAATTGATGATGAAGCTTTATTTTCTGCATCTGCTATGTTTCATGAAGCGCGATATGACGTAATCGAAAGGTTTGAAGACATGCATATAAGTAGTGTGGAGCAAAGCCCAGCTCCAGCTCAGTGTTTGAAGGTGCAGGAAAATATGATAGGGCTAGAGGGTGTACCGCACGTACCAGAGGTGGAAATGCAGTCCCCACAATGTTGGTTGGTTACTAAGGAAGTGTCCCAGGTGGGGATTAGCTCATCAGTGCCCCTAGAGGTCAGAATTAATAATGACACGAGCGGTATAGGTGACGTATGTGCTGTGACCGATAGCAACCCAGAGAGTGAAGCTACCATGTCAAGGTCCTGTGAAACAAAGGTGGTTACTAGTAGCGACCAGACAGTTATATATGACGAGATGAGAATTAAGTCGGGTGACATCAGCCTAGGGTCTGAAGCCCATATCCAGACAGTTGTAGATGACCTGACACGACAGTACAACTGCAAACAGGAGAATGATCTCTCTCTCTCCTCACGCTCCCTAGAAACGTTAGAGACGGGACTAGCTGTCTTCACAGAGCAACTGAAGAAAATTTCAGAAAGGGCAAAGAAAGAGAATGGTGATACTCCTACATCTGCTGCAGCAGAGCCGAGCAAGGAGCAGCTGGAACCGGAGGCCCAAAAGCGGGGCACTTCCCACAAGCTTGTGCAAAAAGCTGAAAAGAAACTGCTGAAAAACATGGAGTTGGTGGTTCAGCGCCTGGAGAAACAGGGTGTGACATACAAAAAGGGGGAGAAAACCAAGAAAAAACTTCAGCGAGGATTGGATGATCTGATGGTGGACCTGGACCACCAGTAGCAAGTTATGTCTGATCCAGCGAAGAAACAGGAGAAGTGTGACTGGCTCCTAGCTGAAGAGAAATACATCTCTGCTCGATATGATGAAAAATGTAACCAAGCAGAGACTGATGATTGGGAAAAGGAGACCAAGGCCCTCTCCTTGGCTAGAGCCCTTGAAGAAGCGCTTGAGGAGCATGCTGAATTGGAGAGGCTGAACAAGCAACTCAGAGCAGAGACAGAAAATCTCATGAGCTTAAAAATTGAGTTGGAGAAATCTAAGTGTGCTCTCGAGCAGCAGGTGGGAGGTGAGAAACCTGAAGAGAGTTCTCTGAAAGACGTCATAAAGCCAGAGCCTGTTAAAAATGGGACGGGAGATGGTGGCACTGTGGCGCTGGCTGTGGCAGAGAAGATGGAAGATGCTTCTGCTAAACCAGTTGATGGGGCTGATGTGAATGCCGAAGACCACAGACCCGTGGTAGTGTGTAACCTAGGCCTGGAAGACGTCCCCTCTGCATGCAAGGCCTTCCAAATAGCCAGCAGGCTGCTGGGGAAGAAGTACGAGGAGGTGAACGATCAGTTTACGGATCCGGGCTATTACAATGGGCTGTATCTCCTGAATCCTCCACAAAATGAGAACAGGGTCCTGGGTGAGCCTCTGGAGAAAATGACAGAAGACGAGGAGTCTGCTGAAGACCCTGGTGCCTCCTGCCTCGGTGAGAAAGAGGGGGAGGGGTTAACAGGGCAAGTTTATGGTGCCATGTCCGAGAAGGATGAGAAGGCGGTCAAAGAGACTGGAGACTTCAAGAAGACAAAGACTGAAAAAGTTAAGGCCGATGTGTTGGTTGACGTGAAGTCTCCAGGTGCTGCAGAGACCAAAGTTAAGCCAAAGGGGGCGGCGGCCGAAGTGGAAAAAGCCACTAAAGAAGCGAGTAGGGGCAAGCAGGCTCTGGTGAAGGAGCCCTGCAAAGCAAAGGAGGAAGTGTCGGGACGTGACCATGACTGGGAACAGTTCAGTCAAAAGCGGCAGCAGTCCAAGAAAGGACATGAGGCGCAAGTGCGGGAGCCAGAGGATCAAAAACGAGAGAGAGATCGAAGAGTGCGAGAGCGCATCATTATCACCCACGAAAGAGTAGGAAAAGAGTACCTGACCATGAGATGGGCACATGAGGCCTTTAGGCAGATTAGATTGGGCAAGATGCTAGTTTGGGTGATAAACCAAGCTCTGCTGGCGTGGGTCTGGCAGAACAAAGGGAAGGTACGTGTCACCGAGTTTCCTGGCCTCGGTGAAATAAGAACCGGTAATTTTATGAGTCAGCGGCAGCTAGTGCTCGCTGACACTGTGTTACTTAGTGTGGCTGTAAAGCCAAGCTGGGCCGGTTCTTTTTGGGAGCAGCCAAAGAGCAGGGTGGGTGGCTGTTCCCCACGTCCAGGCCAGGTCGATACCCTCTCACCAGCCTCCCGTGGTTATGCAGGTGTTCACCCTCACAGGCTTGAACAAAGGGTGGGGATATGTGAGACAGTGACAGGTCTCACTCAGGTTAGAGGCAAATAAGGGGTGGATAGTGCGGTCCACACCCCTGTTCCACCACAGGTGAGAGAAGCTGGAGGTAATCAGCCTGGCATAAGGCACCTCCCAGAGTGTCAGAAAGGGGTAGTGTGTTACCTGTGGACAGAGGCCTGGAGGCTCTGTCTGTGTGGTCTCAGCTGGGCAAGGCTGAGGGACCACAAGGCTGGGAGATAGCCTGGAGTTGGGGGACGCAGCGACGCCTGGGAGGGTCGCAGGGCCATAGTCAGGCAGACTACTGAGCCCCAATCCCCCACAAGAGACACTGAACTGGAGACAGTGGGCGTACTGTGCTCTGTACAGCCAGGAGGCTGTGGGACATTGGCTGACAAAGCCGCATGTGTTCACAGGGTGTGAACTGTGACTTTAGGTGAGTCAGGATATTATATGTTTAGTTAGAGCCCAGCCGGGCAGGTGTTTATTTTGCACCATTTATGTTTGGATTGCTGAGGAGCCAAATAAAGGGATGTTTGGACCAGAAACTTGGTGTCTGGCGACGATATTTGTGTGAATCACCCCCGGAGAAGAGCTAACCCCCCACAATATATATATATATATATATATATATATACTGTATAAGTGGATTTCCTTTATAGTCTAAATAAATCAAATATATATTCATTAGTTTTGTTAACGATTATTTATTTATGAACCACAAAACCTGAGTCTTAGTTATAGTTAGGCCTATGTGAATGATTCCTAATGAGAACACTATCTCAGGAGTACTTGCTGCCCACTGTGTAAATATTAATGTAGGCGCCAACAGCTCATCTGAGAAACTAATAAAGTTAAAATGCAAGGGTTGTGACTATGATTTATAGGCTTTGTTCCCAGGTAACTAAGGAATCATTAAACCTGTGTTATATGTGCAATGCTCTGTGGGTGTTTTACTTATTTTGTAAAAACCAGCCATGTGCGTACATTGTTATGTCATTATTATTTTTATTTGGACAGAAATTAACTAGTGTTTATGATGTGGTATCAGCCAATGCAAAGTTTAGGTGAGCAAATTATATTGCAAGAGTCTTATTTATACGGTGATTGGATAGTCGAAAGCATGTCTGATAGACATAAAATCAACAACTATTATTACAGAAGTGGAAAAAAGGTGATATTTTCTTTGGCCATGCTATTGGAAATTCAGAACCAACGTCTTATAGCATAATGGCCTGGAAGGAAGGCAAGGAGTACAGTACCAACATAATTTACTGTATTATTATTGGCAATATTGACCTGATATTTCATTTATAAAATGGCACGGTTTTGAAATGTGCGAAATTAAGCATATGCGAAGTTAGGCACTGGTGTTGAATGAGGAGGTCTGTCCTGCAGGGCTCTGTACATGTCACTCGAGTTCCTTCACACCAAACTCAAACCATCTTTATGAGCATCACTTTGTGCACTTGTACACATTCATGCTGGAACAGGAAAGGATATTTCCCAAACTGTTGGGACAATGTTGAAGGCAGCATACTCTTATCTAAAATGTCTTTGTATGTTGGAGCATTAACAGTACCCTTCACTGTAAATAAAGGGCCTAGCCTAAACCCTGGAAAAAAATCCCATACTATTATCCCTCCGAAACATTTTACAGTAGGAACAATATGCTTTGGTAGGTATGATTCGCCTGGCATCTGCCAAACCCAGATTCTGCCATTAGCATTAGCAAGGTAGTGTGGAATAAATTAATGAGTAAGGATTTAGAAAATAGGCGATTTTTACACACTACATGCTCCAGTACTTAGTGACCCCTCTGTGAATTTGTAGTGTATTACTTTGTGCTTGAGCTGTTGGTACTCCTATATGCTCCCACTTCATAATAATACCACTACCAGTTGTCCACAGCAGGTATAGCAGATTGGAAATTTCATGAACTAATATCAGTGATAGCATTCTATGACATTGCCACAGTTAAAGTCACTGAGGCCTTCACTATGACCCATACTACTATCATTGTTTGTCTATGGAGATTACATGGCTAGGTGCTTGATTTTATTCACCACTTTGCAATGGGTATAGATGAAACACCTGAACTCAATAATTGACCATTCAGGGTATATATAGTATATTAGCAATAAATTAGGTTAGCCTGGTTTCACACTAGCGTTCTAATCTTCCAGCAGGCTGTTCTTTCACTGTATGGGTACATTAGAGATGTACAGTGCTGTCTATAATTATTCATACCCCTGGCAAATTTTGACTTAAAGTTACTTTTATTCAACCAGCAAGTAATTATTTGATGGGAAATGATATAGGTGTCTCCCAAAAGAAAATAAGACGATGTACAAGAGGCATTATTGTGGGGGGGGGGAAAATTTGCAGCTTTTATTTATATTTGAGCAAAAAGTGTCCAGTCCAAAATTATTCATACCCTTCTCAATAATCAATAGATTGGCTATTACAGCAATCAAACGCTTCCCAGGTATTTTTGCCCATTCATCTTTAGCAATGAGCTCCAAATCTTTCAGGTTGGAGAGTCTTCTTGCCATCACCCTGATCTTTAGCTCCCTCCACAGATTCTCAATTAGATTCAAGTCTGGACTCTGGCTGGGCCACTCCAAAACGTTACTGTTGTTGTCTGCTAACCATTTCTTCACCACTTTTGCTGTGTGTTTTGGGTCATTGTCATGCTGAAATGTCCACTGGTGCCCAAGGCCAAGTTTCTCTGCAGACTGCCTGATGTTGTCGTTGAGAATCCTCATGTATTGCTCTTTTTTCATTTACTGTGATTAGGTTCCCTGGTCCATTGGCTGAAACCCCTCCCCCCCCCCCCCCCCCAAAAGCATAAGGTTCCCACAACCATGTTTGACAGTGGGGCTAGTGTTCTTTGGGTTGAAGGCCTCTCCTTTTTTACGCCAAATGAAGGAAACATCATTGTAACCAAACAATTAAATTTTTGTTTCATCTGACCATAACACAGACGACCAGAAGTCTTCTTCTTTGTCCAGATGAGCTTTTGCAAAAGCTAAGTGAGCTTTTGTGTGCCTTATCTGGAGAAGTGGCGTCCTCCTTGGTCTGCATCCGTGGAACCCAGCAGTGTGCAATGTCCGTTGGATTGTCTGCCTTGACACATTGCCACCATCAGAGCCCAGATTCACCAGGATGGCGTTGGTGGTGATCCTTGGATTCCTTTTCACCTCTCTAACTATCCTCCTGGCCAGCAGAGGTGTCACTTTTGGCTTCCGACCACGTCCTCTGAGATTTTCCACAGTGCGGAACATCTTGTATTTTTTAATAATACTTTGCACTGCAGCCACTGGAACTTGAAAACATTTAGAAATGGCCTTGTAGCCCTTTCCTGACTTGTGAGCAGCCACAATGCGCAGCCGCAGGTCCTCACTGAGCTCCTTTGTCTTAGCCATGACTGTCCACAAACCAACTGTAGAGAGCTGCTGTTTTTCACCTGTTGAGTTGATTAAAACAGCTGTTCCCAATTAATCAGGGTAATCGGGATGCTTTAGAACAGCTTGGACTATTTGGAATGGTATAGAACTTTAGATTTTCCCACAGACTGTGACAGTTTGTGAAGGGTATGTATAATTTTGGACTGGACACTTTTTGCTCAAATGTAAATAAAAGCTGAGAAATGGTTTTTTTTCCACAATAATGCCTCTTGTATATCGTCTTATTATCTTTTGGGAGACATTTATGTCATTTCCCGTCAAAAAAATTACTTGCTGGTTAAATAAAAGTAACTTTAAGTCAAAATTTGCCAGGTATGAATAATTATGGGCAGCACTGTATATTAGGTAGATGTTGACCTCTAACAGTTTGAATTTAGCATTAAGTATTTCCTCTAATATTTTCTGTGCATCTTATTTCCAGATATGACATTCCATTTCTCCTCTAAACACTGGAGAATTCTTTTTTGCTTGGTTGATTTTTATGAACACACAGTTGATTTGAAACCAATCATAATGTACAGTTTGTTTCAAAGCTAGAATTTGCAGTTAAATGAAGTATGCACAGGAAGATTATCTCACATCGCTGATGGTGATTGTGCTAGTGACCTTAGAAACCCTATGTCTTCCTTCCACAATGTATGACTTGCTGACCCTTTTGCATCCAGTATGTCTCCGATACAGACAAGTGGCAGCTGAACCTCTGTTGGAAGGATTTCTAAATGACCTTATTCCAGTGTTATCCAGAACTCCGGCGTTGCCTGGAACACATGCAGAGATATTTGCAACGAGTTTGAGAAGACTGTTTTCTGAAAATCTTCAGATGCCATGGGTTAAATAATTTGTGTAGTCATAGAAATTATTTTACATTTACCAGCCATTTCCATTTAGTAAAACACATGCAATGAGGTCAACTTTATAATGTAACTATGGGGGAGACTTATCAAGACCGGCACATTCTGCCCTGGTCTTGATATCCTCTGCCCTGTTAGAGGATGCACATAATTTATGGAAAACTGGTATAAATGAATATAAATTTGTCTTGGCGGATGGCCATGCCCCCTTTCAGAAAATTGTCACGGTGTAAAAAAACGCCACTTGGGACTATTTTTTCAAAACTGACATTTAAAAAGATGCAAACACTCAGTTTGAAACTTTATAGCACAATTTTTCTGGTGCAAACGAAATTATAAATCTCCCTCTATATATGGATAAATGCATGTTCCTGAAATGTTTAACTCATTTACATTAAACTTGACTCAAAAATGGCTGTATGACACTTCAGTTAGCAAACTATACAAAAAAAAAAATCCATAAAAGGGCTGGCGCAAGTGCAAGCCATTAGTGGAAGGTGGCAGATCATGCGTGGTCACTGACAATTAAAATTGGAGATCTGTCAACACTGGAACACCATTTTATAGTACTCTGCATTGTGCTATTCCTCTGGTATTCCACCTGGAAACTTATCAATAAATTGACAACCGGGTGTTACCATTCACCTTGTTAATGGGGTGTGTCCCCACACTGATTGTCAAAGTAGCAGGAACATATTCTATTGACCAGAGGATGGTAACAGCTTAAAACAGAACTATTACAGAAAATGTTCCCTAGTAATGTTATTTCATGGGGAATACTGGTTTTCGCTAAAACAGAAACATCAGGAGAACTGACATGTCCTGTTTAATGACATCAAGAACAATAGCCTGAACCTTATTGATGCCAATGTAGAATGGCAATTCATGAGCAGCCACAGTCCATTGATGGTCAATAAAGGACACTTAGCATGCAAGCTAATTAATTGGAATTTGTTTCTGTTGTTGAGGATCATCTCTATATTTCTTTCCACCAAGATGCCATTTTGGACCATGTTTTAGGTGTCATTAAACTGAGAGGCAACAGTAGTGCAGTTTATGGGCCTCTAACTCCTGGAAACATTATCCCTACTGTCCTGGGAAGCAGTCGCTTGTGCGAGGAGTAATGAAAGCCAGAAGGCTGTTGGCCAAACTGCATATGGCCACAAGCATATCATCGAGTAAGAGAAGACCGCTAACGTTATCAAACTTTAAACTTTTTTAACAGACTCCTTCAGAGTGATGGACCCATGGTGGGGGTTCATACTTACCTGGTCCCCTCCATCACTCAGCATCCTCCTCCACAGGTCGAAGCTGAAGCCAAACACTGGCCGTAAAGGTGACATGTCACCCTTGCGGGACATCACTTGCTCACGTGCCGCACAGGTGACAGGATGTTGATTCCAGGAGACCTGGGACCTGCAGAGGTGAATGTGGGGCAATTGAGCTGGAACCCAGTGGCGGGGACAAAGTAATTATCAACTCCACTTTAGGACTGCCACTCTTAAGGGATGTGATAAACAAAGTTGAAAGTTAAATAGCCCCTTTAATCACAGAGATTGATCTTTGTTTCTTAGGCACCTATTTGGTTCTAATATACTGTAGGTAATTACAGGGATGATATTTGACCAGTGGTTTAAATTCACTTCACACCCTGGTACATTGACGACCAGCAATAACAGGGGAAAATTCATGTCCGCAATGAAGCAGACCCCTAACCCAATATTAATGTTCTTTAGATGACTGAACTATTATTTGCAGGAATTTTCCATAATGCTGGGAGATGCTGCTAGCCATTCATCCATATTTCTATGAGCATGGAGGAAGTCTTTATTCTTTAGGAGTATCTCATAAGATACATTCAGGTTTTTTATCGAAGCCACAATGGATAGGTGCATATTGATATAGTGACTATCACTGTACATCATAATCCTAATATTTTATAATCCCATTAACTGCAGCAAACAGCAGTGTTCAATAGGAAGGATAAGCACCTGTTTTATAAGAAACACATTCTCTCCATCTTCTGAACAGATGATGAGTCTTATAATTGTCCATTCATTCCTGGTATAATATAGCCTTTTTTTGGTGAAGATCCATGCATCTCTACTTATTATTTATATATAGATGTTTAAGAAGGGAGAAAGTTATTTCTATTGTTTCATTTTCTATCAGAAATACAGAATTGTAGGTCTCACTTGTTTGGGCTGTACGACATAACAGTGACAATTATTGCAGTAATAGAGCGTCCCATAATATGCAAATACATTTGTATAGTTTGACTTATTTAATTTATCATTTCTTAATGTGCTCCACTTAAGCAAGATGCCCTGATCCCAGAGAAAATTGTAATTGAAGAATTTTGTCCCACAATTAATTATGCCAATTATTATTATTAACATTGCTTAAGAATTACAATGTTTTCCACTGGGGCGAAAACATGCAGCATAGTCATTTTATTCCCTTTATTGGCAGCCACTTAGTCTTTTAGTAAAATAGTAATAGAGTTAATGACATTACTTAAGTGAGTTTGCCAACAAATGAGAAATGCAGATTTTAGCTTTGCTGCATTACATGCACCTGAATATTACGAAGGACAAATAATGAATGTTTTAAAAATTATATTTAAAAAAGCAGAAGGACTCGTACAAAAAATCAGTGTTACCGTAATTGTTCCAGGACAAACTGGTCCTTTCCACAGGAGAGGTTAAAAGTTGGCTTCACAACCCAAATTAGATGTACTGCACTAGCAGTACTACTTTGATAGTGCTGCTACTCTCTGCATTCCAAAGTTCTGGGCTGTGGTGCTGTACCCTCCAGAATGCAGGCACCTGGTTGGCCCATAAACCTCCCAGATATTCAATTTCCTGAATAGGTCCCTTCAATAATCTCTAGTAGCGGAGGCGCCCCAGACAGAAGCTCAACTTCCAGGTACAGTACAGAGTGCTGGTTGCTCTGAGTGACGTCACCTTAGCTATAGAAAGTAAGGAAGAGCTGACTTCCTTCTTACATGTTTCAGAGTCAAAACGTCCTCTTTCAAGACCCCTGATGAAAGAGGACCATCCAAACGAAGTGACGACGGTGCTTAAAAATGCACTACTTACAGGCAATTTTGGATTTCTGTTAGAGTTCTATCAGAGTAATAGGAAAAATCAACCATGCAGTCATAAGCTCAAAAACAGTCAATGCCTATGGGTGATGTTTACCCGCTATTTATTTTCTTCAGATCTTGCTCCTTAGATGCTTGTTTCTTCTCCATTAGGGCAGGCCTGTGATCTGTGACTACAGATTCACTACAGAGTCTACAGGAAGTATGAGGTAGTCTGTGACACACCCCCTACCTCATCACTGACCCAGGCTTCTGCTCTCTCCCTCCTCCCCGCCTCCTTTGATTGGCTGCTGTGTGTAAGCACAATTCTATCACAGGGTCACCAGTAAATCAGTGCTATGATTGCTTGATTTCCATTACATCAAGGCTATGACGATTATAAAATACAGACTACTGAACCAACAGTGAGAAAAATCAGGTGATGATCAGGTTACTAGACTTGAGGGTAGCTTTAAAGCTTCTGTGAAACCAGCAGAGCAGCATGGTACTGTGAGAAGGATGTGGTGGTCTCAGTAGAGATACCGTACGGTATGTAATAAAGAATGTAACATTCTGTAGGTCAAGTCTAATATGATTTTGTAGCAGTATTATTGTCAAACAGCATTGACAGTACAGTGCAAACAAAATGTCATCCCAAGAGAAATAAAATATTATATCAAACTTGTAATCTCCCTTCTTCTACTTTGTTACCATATCTTGTCTAAAGCAAATAGATTGGTTGCAGCTGTCCCTTCAACATGAATTCCTTGTTCACCCAATATTTGCTTGCTAAGAATTGAACACATGAGGAGAGGTAGATTATTGAACCTGTGTTCTAATGGTATACCTGCAGGAATCTGTGCTATACGACTATAGGTGTACTACTAAACAATCAATTAGTACTGTATGTTTAATACCCCCTGAAATATACTTCCTTCACTGCAGCAGAGTATACATTATGTTCCTCATGGTCTCTATCTGCAGTAAAGATACACCTATTGACCAGCAATTGACCATTTTTAACAATCCATTTTATTTTATCAGAAAGAACCCCCTGATGCTAAGTGATCAGCTAAAAGCAGTAAGGGAAACAGACAGCAAGTGCTCAATTCCCAAGTAGCTTTGCCACCAGGGCTGGATTATCATTGGTACAATTGGAGCACTTGCACCAGTCCTGACTATGCACCTTTCTTCAAGGGGGCCCAAAATGAAGGGTGGACTGAGCAGCCATTGGATTCAATTGTATCCATGTCCTTTAAGGTGGATGTAGATGGGACGATTCTGCAGCCGATTGTCGTGAAGGAAGCATCCTTCCCAACAGCCGATTGCTCATTCACTGAAGGAGACCGCTGTATTTACATGGTTTCTACATTTCATGGTTTCTGAGCAGCAGATGGTTGTTTAGACCACATGATCTTCTGCCCAGAAACTATGATTGGTGGTGCCTGCATGAACGACAGGATCACCCGATAAGTGAGCCTTTCACTTGTTTATGGGGTGATAGGCAACACATTTACATGGAAAGATTGTCAGGAATGACCGTTCCGGCCTTCTAAATGCACCTTAGACACAGATATAATTATCGACACCAGAGACATTGCATGGTGCAAGGAAGTCCTGTTCTTCTCCCTGCGTCCTCTAAATGTTGCAAGCACTGCAATGACATCATCACACAGCCTTCCTCATCCAACAGAAACTTGACCTAAGTCTCCTCTGAGGCGGTATAGGAGCGTTGAGACATAAGTATTCCTTGCAGAGTTTTCATGTATATTTTGTATGCATGGGAAAAGCTGGCCTGTTATTAAGGGGCTGGATCTTTATTGGGGTTTGATAACCTTTTAGCATTATTAGTTGTTAGGTGTTAGCCATTTTTATTCAGAGGGCACTATAAATATACAGTACAGACCAAAAGCTTGGACACACCTTCTCATTCAAAGAGTTTTCTTTATTTTCATGACTATGAAAATTGTAGATTCACACTGAAGGCATCAAAACTATGTATTAACACATGTGGAATTATATATATATAACAAACAAGTGTGAAACAACAGAAAATATGTCATATTCTAGGTTCTTCAAAGTAGCCACCTTTTGCTTTGATTACTGCTTTGCACACTCTTGGCATTCTCTTGATGAGCTTCAAGAGGTAGTCCCCTGAAATGGTTTTCACTTCACAGGTGTGCCCTGTCAGGTTTAATAAGTGGGATTTCTTGCCTTATAAATGGGGTTGGGACCATCAATTGCGTTGAGGAGAAGTCAGGTGGATACACAGCTGATAGTCCTACTGAATAGACTGTTAGAATTTGTATTATAGCGAGAAAAAAGCAGCTAAGTAAAGAAAAACGAGTGGCCATCATTACTTTAAGAAATTAAGGTCAGTCAGTCAGCCGAAAAATTGGGAAAACTTTGAAAGTAAGGGCTATTTGACCATGAAGGAGAGTGATGGGGTGCTGCGCCAGATGACCTGGCCTCCACAGTCACCGGACCTGAACCCAATCGAGATGGTTTTGGGTGAGCTGGACCGCAGAGTGAAGGCAAAAGGGCCAACAAGTGCTAAGCATCTCTGGGAACTCCTTCAAGACTGTTGGAAGACCATTTCAGGGGACTACCTCTTGAAGCTCATCAAGAGAATGCCAAGAGTGTGCAAAGCAGTAATCAAAGCAAAAGGTGGCTACTTTGAAAACCTAGAACATGACATATTTTCAGTTGTTTCACACTTGTTTGTTATGTACACTGCTCAAAAAAATAAAGGGAACACTTAAACAACACAATGTAACTCCAAGTCAATCACACTTCTGTGAAATCAAATTGTCCATTTCGGAAGCAACACTGAGTGACAATCAATTTCACATGCTGTTGTGCAAATGGGATAGACAACAGGTGGAAATTATAGGCAATTAGCAAGACACCCCCAATAAAGGAGTGGTTCTGCAGGTGGTGATCACAGACCACTTCTCAGTTCCTATGCTTCCTGCCTGATGTTTTGGTCACTTTTGAATGCTGGCGGTGCTTTCACTCTAGTGGTAGCATGAGACGGAGTCTACAACCCACACAAGTGGCTCAGGTAGTGCAGCTTATCCAGGATGGCACATCAATGCGAGCTGTGGCAAGAAGGTTTGTTGTGTCTGTCAGCGTAGTGTCCAGAGCATGGAGGCGCTACCAGGAGACAGGCCAATACATCAGGAGACGTGGAGGAGGCCGTAGGAGAGCAACAACCCAGCAGCAGGACTGCTACCTCCGCCTTTGTGCAAGGAGGAACAGGAGGAGCACTGCCAGAGCCCTGCAAAATGACCTCTAGCAGGCCACAAATGTGCATGTGTCTGCTCAAACGGTCAGAAACATACTCCATTAGGGTGATATGAGGGCCCAACGTCCATAGGTGGGGGTTGTGCTTACAGCCCAACACCGTGCAGGACGTTTGGCATTTGCCACAGAACACCAAGATTGGCAAATTCGCCACTGGCGCCCTGTGCTCTTCACAGATGAAAGCAGGTTCACACTAAGCACATGTGACAGACGTGACAGAGTCTGGAGACGCCGTGGAGAACGTTCTGCTGCCTGCAACATCCTCCAGCATGACCGGTTTGGGATTGGGTCAGTAATGGTGTGGGGTGGCATTTCTTTGGAGGGCCGCACAGCCCTCCATGTGCTCGCCAGAGGTAGCCTGACTGCCATTAGGTACTGAGATGAGATCCTCAGACCCCTTGTGAGACCATATGCTGGTGCGGTTGGCCCTGGGTTCCTCCTAATGCAAGACAATGCTAGACCTCATGTGGCTGGAGTGTGTCAGCAGTTCCTGCAAGACGAAGGCATTGATGCTATGGACTGGCCCGCCCGTTCCCCAGACCTGAATCCATTTGAGCACATCTGGGACATCATGTCTCGCTCTATCCACCAACGTCATGTTGCACCACAGACTGTCCAGGAGTTGGCAGATGCTTTAGTCCAGGTCTGGGAGGAGATCCCTCAGGAGACCGTCCGCCACCTCATCAGGAGCATGCACAGGCGTTGTAGGGAGGTCATACAGGCACGTGGAGGCCACACACACTACTGAGCCTCATTTTGACTTGTTTTAAGGACATTACATCAAGGTTGGATCAGCCTGTAGTGTGTTTTTCCACTTTAAGTTTGAGTGTGACTCCAAATCCAGACCTCCATGGGTTGAAAAATTTGATTTCCATTTTTTTATTTTTGTGTGATTTTGTTGTCAGCACATTCAACTATGTAAAGAACAAAGTATTTCAGAAGAATATTTAATTAATTCAGATCTAGGATGTGTTATTTTTGTTTTCCCTTTATTTTTTTGAGCAGTGTATATAATTCCACATGTGTTAATTCATAGTTTTGATGCCTTCATAGTCATGAAAATAAAGAAAACTCTTTGAATGAGAAGGTGTGTCCAAACTTTTGGTCTGTACTGTATATATATATATATATATATATATATATATATATATCACTGTTACTTTCAGGTGCATAGTTTGTGCATATGCTGCAAAAGAGAGGGGCAGAGGACATTTGGGCAGAAAACTGCAGAGGAAAGTCATGACTAGGAGAATTCATAATCATGGCCTGGCCAATATGGAAGAGTGAAAAGAACAACTCAAATCAAAGGAAACATCATCTGTGAATCTCTAAATATAATGGGTGGTAGGCTGGTAGCATTCCTAAATAATCTTTGCAACTATTAAGATCATACTTCGAGGTTATACACATTATATGACTGTGATTTAACCTGATTTTGTAATTGATCTCTGCACTGAACTGGCCTGTATTTATTTTAGTTGCTTGGTTCTGGTGTTGAATGTAATATTGAGATTCGTTCTGGTGCTGTAGTTATGTAATAAGTTTGGTTCTGGGGCTGTATTTAAAGGGGTTGTCTAACTTTAGTAAATATTTATTATGTTGAGAAAGTTAATACAAGGCACTTACTAATGTATTGTGATTGTCCAAATTGCTTCCTTTACTGGCTTGATTTATTTTTCCATCACATTATACACTGCTCATTTCCATGGTTGCGACCACCTTGCAATCCACTAAGGCACTACTAGGCACTACTCCATGTGTACAGATCTCTTAACTGCAGCTATATATTATTCTAAACCTGCCTGTAATGATAAGGAGATATCACCTCTGTGTATAGATAAGACAGGATTTCCTTGTACAATGACCTCTGCACAGGTCACAGAGCATGCCTAGAGAACTTTTCTATGTAAGTCAATAGGGCCCCCTCCTGACCATTGTGTCTATGGCCTATGGGGCTGCCGTAAAGCTATTTTCTTAATGCTGTTAAGTACAGCTCAGGCAAGATGGCAGCCCCCATAATCATGTGCAGGAAGTAGAAGAAATAAATCAGATTAGAAAAACAGATTAGAAAAAAGGATGTGTGCCACTATCTGTTTTTAACTGGCAGAAAACATTTCCTTTAAAGTGTTATTGTTTTTATTTGGAATTGAATGTGTAGTATTTTCCGTGCATTTGCATTTATGCATATGAATGTAATTTTTAATGATTTTTTATTAGCTTTTTTAAACTCACTGCTATTTGCCCCATTATATTCAATTGGTCTTAATATACAAATTAGGCCTTTGGTGCAATGAGGGCATCACCATTGCTCTTGTTGCACCCGAGCTCCACTAATTTCTGTGGCCAGCCCCTCCCTAGCTGCATTGCCACTGCCTGGCCCTGTCAATCAAACTGTTAAAAGAACTCGGCTTGCACCTCGGAGACTACCGAAGTTATTCAACGAAGTCACGTGCGACTTCGTGAATAACTAACTTCGGCTAAGTACAGTATTATTCCGAAGTTTTGAACGAAGCGACTTCGGATGAAGCATCCGAAGCTCGCTACGCTCAACACTACTCGGGAACTAAGCATCAGATTAACAAATGAAAAATAGTATTTTAATCAGAAGAACCGCAGTGTATATGGAAACAGTTCGATAGGGAGGTCACTGGTGACAGATTCCTTTTAAGAAGCCTAAGCAACACCTTTCAAGGGAATCTCCAGACAGTTATTCATAATTAGTAAAATTGAGCTATTAGAGTTATGTGAAGAACTAGAGTCATTCATTTTTTAGTGCTGTTCCTTCAAATTTTTTTTAATGTGCTCTGCAATTTAGCAGTTCTGGACTCCACAGAAAATAAAATAAGCACACAAAAAAATAAAAAATAAAAATACACAGTCTAATCACATTATTATGACCACAGACAGCAGGACAAGCTGGGAGTGACTCAATAAGATCGTGGTAGGTTGTCACAGGTGTCTGGAGCCATGCTAACTGCAGGGCATCCCACAGCTGCTAGAGTGAACATGGCGATCGAGGTGGTCCCACATATGCTCAATTGGTTTCAAGTATAGGGAATTTGGGGACCAGGGTAGTGCTTGGATTTTCTTCATCATGCTCTTCCAACCGATGTGGACATTGGTCGTGTGACATGTTGCATTGTCTTGCTGGAAGATCCAATCCACCCCAGAGAAGACAATCAGCATGTATCGGTGTACGTAATCTGCAAGGATAGAGTCATACTCAAATCGAAAATGCTTTCCACATAGATGAGTGCGCCCAGAGAATGCACCCAACCATAACGCTGCCACCACCAGCTTGTGTTCTTCCAGAAGTGGTTACAGGGTGTTTGTACTCACCTGACATGCCAACATCTTTCCATTCAATGAAGCAGTAAACACGATTCATCAGAGAAGACAATCCTTTGCCAATCAGTTGAGGTCCAATTCTGGTACTGCCATGAAAATTGAAGCCTTTTCTGCTGATGCAATTTCATTAGCAGAGGTGCAGTAACCATCCCCATACACACTAGGGTTCACTGGACTGTTGCTATAGAAACAAATCTGGTAGCCTCCTGGTTTACTTTGATGATGAGCTGCCCCACTGTAGCATATCGGTCCGCCCTTGAGCACCTTCATAGCCAACGTTCACCTCTCACATCAATTGCACGTGGTGCTCTGCAGTTTCCATCTCACTTATTCACAATGGTGCCATTTGTCCACTCACAATACTTTCAGCACAGCAACACTCGAATTGTTCACAAACTGTGCAGTTTCAGAAACATTGCCACCCTTGGCCCGAGTGCCAATAATCATCCCCTTCTGCAACTCTGAAAAAATCGTCCCTTTTACTCATGGCAAGAACGGACAATCTATTCTCTGGATATATCATTAATATCTGATCTGTGGCACACCTGGCAACACTACTGATACCCCTGCCGATCAGCTGAAGAGGCCTCAGTGCTCCAGTGAGAGCTGCAGCCTCCTCACAGCACACCAAGCACAGTGCTGTACATTGTATACTAGAGGCAGGAAGAGACCTCTTCAAACAGCTGATCGGCAGGGGAATCGGGAGTTGGACCCACACCCATCAGATATTGATGACCTATCCGGAGGATAGGCAGTAGAAATCGAAGGCCACAGCAGCATATCCAACCAATATCTTCTTTATTGTTTGAAACTCCAAAGTACAGTGTACAAAATAGCAACGTTTCGGCTATATCTAGCCTTTGTCAAGCATATATTACAAATGTTAGTGCTCACATATAAATAGTAAAAGCTATGCACACCCACAATATTGGTCACCCAATGAGCAGATAGATCGGCGAACACAAATCAAATTGTAACCAATAACAATAGAGTCTCACAGCAATATCTAATTAATATGTATACGCCTATCTATCTCACCTGTATAAACTTTCTATAATCGCGACTGGTGCGACACTCAGCGTCCCGCTGCAATGACAGCGCGCGTCATTTGTCCGCGACTGTGCAAGGTATAGCAACATCTCGCGAGGTTAGACTAGCGGCGTCAACAGTCAATCAGATGCGCCTGCACCGACGGCGTCATAGCCGGCATGCAAGTCACATGACCGGAGACACCCCGTCACATGACCGCTGTCAGTATGTATCTTATTATGAGCCGTGCTGTGTTGCTATAACAAGCCAGTACAACATTAATACATTATACAGAAAGAGACCTCCAGAGTGTGTTATATATTTATAGGTAAAGAAAGGCACATATCATAAAAATAGAAATAATAGCTGCTACAAACCGGCCACCGTGGAAGGGATCCCACCATAGTCGGGTATAGCAATAGTTACATAGATTTGTCACCACTATTAAGGTGATTTAATTAGGGGTGCATATGAATATCCAACATAAAAACATGTAAAAATATACATATAACGGATGAAAATCTAGCTGATCCCTGCCACATTGAACTCCAAATTGAGTCCAAAGGGCGTATATATCCATTTTAGTTCTTTCTTTCTAAGCACAGCATCCTTATCTCCAGTAGGCTAGGGTTCCTCTTATAAGCCATCATAGGTGGGGACTTGAACTCTTCAATATCCGGCAGACCTCTTTGTAATATATGCCACTCCTTCCTAAGGATGTGGGCAATGTCTCCACTGTCCCGACCAAAGATAGATACAAAGCGAACTCTAGCCACGGATCTAGCTTTTGCTGGCTTGTGGAGGTCTGCCGGATATTGAAGAGTTCAAGTCCCCACCTATGATGGCTTATAAGAGGAACCCTAGTCTACGTGACAGGTTGGTAAAAACTGATGTGGGCGGCCCAGGTTTGGGTACACAAAGGCTTTTGGCCCCACGCAAAAATGGCACTTTTCCATGTTTGTCTTGCTGCAATTGTGGCAATATCCTGAAAGGGGACCACTTTTTTCATCCTTACAGTGGTAAAAAGTATAAGATCAATGGCTACTATACATGCAGATCACGTGATGTTGTGTATGTTATACAATGCCCCTGTAGTCTCATCTATGTAGGTGAGACTACTATGGAAATCCGTGAACGGATCAATAAACATAAAAGCACAATTCGCAAGGCAAACATGGACAAACCTGTAGCCAAACATTTTGTGGAGGCGGGACACTCTGTCAATCAACTGCGCTTTAGGGTGATTGACAGTGTGGGCACCCTACGTAGGGGTGGAGATAAGGATGCTGTGCTTAGAAAGAAAGAACTAAAATGGATATATACGCCCTTTGGACTCAATTTGGAGTTCAATGTGGCAGGGATCAGCTAGATTTTCATCCGTTATATGTATATTTTTACATGTTTTTATGTTGGATATTCATATGCACCCCTAATTAAATCACCTTACTGATGGTGACACATCTATGTAACTATTGCTATACCCGACTATGGTGGGATCCCTTCCACGGTGGCCGGTTTGTAGCAGCTATTATTTCTATTTTTATGATATGTGCCTTTCTTTACCTATAAATACAGTACAGACTAAAAGTTTGGACACACCTTCTCATTCAAAGAGTTTTCTTTATTTTCATGACTATGAAAATTGTAGATTCACACTGAAGGCATCAAAACTATGAATTAACACATGTGGAATTATATACATAACAAACAAGTGTGAAACAACTGAAAATATGTCATATTCTAGGTTCTTCAAAGTAGCCACCTTTTGCTTTGATTACTACTTTGCACACTCTTGGCATTCTCTTGATGAGCTTCAAGAGGTAGTCCCCTGAAATGTTTTTCACTTCATAGGTGTGCCCTGTCAGGTTTAATAAGTGGGATTTCTTGCCTTATAAATGGGGTTGGGACCATCAGTGGCGTTGAGGAGAAGTCAGGTGGATACACATCTGATAGTCCTACTGAATAGACTGTTAGAATTTCTATTATGGCAAGAAAAAAGCAGCTAAGTAAAGAAAAACGAGTGACCATCATTACTTTAAGAAATGAAGGTCAGTCAGTCAGCCTAAAAATTGGGAAAACTTTGAAAGTAAGGGCTATTTGACCATGGAGAGTGATGGGGTGCTGCGCCAGATGACCTGGCCTCCACAGTCACCGGACCTGAACCCAATCGAGATGGTTTGGGGTGAGCTGGACAGCAGAGTGAAGGCAAAGGGCCAACAAGTGCTAAGCATCTCTGGGAACTCCTTCAAGACTGTTGGAAGACCATTTCAGGGGACTACCTCTTGAAGCTCATCAAGAGAATGCCAAGAGTGTGCAAAGCAGTAATCAAAACAAAAGGTGGCTACTTTGAAGAACCTAGAATATTACATATTTTCAGTTGTTTCACACTTGTTTGTTATGTATATAATTCCACATGTGTTAATTCATAGTTTTGATGCCTTCATAGTCATGAAAGTAAAGAAAACTCTTTAAATGAGAAGGTGTGTCCAAACTTTTGGTCTGTACTGTTTATAACACACTCTGGAGGTCTCTTTCTGTATAATGTATTAATGTTGTACTGGCTTGTTATAGCAACACAGCGCGGCTCATAATAAGATACATACTGACAGCGGTCATGTGACTGGGTTTCTCCGGTCACGTGACTTGCACACCGGCTATGACGCCGTCGGTGCAGGCGCATCTGATAGACTGTTGACGCCGCTAGTCTAACCTCGCGCGATGTTGCTATACCTTGCACAGTCGCGGACAAATGACGTGCACGGACATGCGCTGTCATTGCAGCGGGACACTGAGTGTCGCACCAGTCGCGATTATGTAAAGTTTATACAGGTGAGATAGATAGGCGTATACATATTAATTAGATATTGCTGTGAGACTCTATTGTTATTGGTTAGAATTTGATTTGTGTTCGCCGATCTATCTGCTCATTGGGTGACCAATATTGTGGGTGTGCATAGCTTTTACTATTTATATGTGAGCACTAACATTTGTAATATATGCTTGACAAAGGCTAGATATAGCCGAAACATTGCTATTTTGTACACTGTACTTTGGAGTTTCGAACAATAAAGAAGATATTGGTTGGATATGCTGCTGTGGCCTTTGATTCCTACTGCCTATCTTTGGACCGCCTTGGATCTGGGGTCTCCTGCCCAGCTGTTGCATTTATACAACCACAACTCTGCAAAGCCGAGTGAAGTGCTGCTCCTACCTCCTTTTTTCCTATCCGGAGGATAGGTCATCAATATCCTATTCCCGCAAACCGCTATAATAAATTATTTAGAGGAGCTCTTTTTTCATATGTTGATCCCATCACTATGTATGACATCACACTATTTTTCTGTCTTTTGACGCTACTTGCTCTTCTTGACAATACCTCACATATCTCTGTATCTGATATCCTGTACATAGATGTACAATTATAGATTTTCTTTAAATAATTTTGAGGCATGCCTTACAGTCCACAGCTTCTCCATCAAAGGGTTATAATAAGGGTCATTTTCACTTCTGCAGCTGCTACAAAAGGGAATAAAATACAAATTCTCACAATTTTAAAAGTCAACCTGAGCTCAGATTTCTAAGTGCCACACACACCATGCAATTTACAGTAATACATAGGAACCAGCAGGGTAATTGTCTCATAATTAACTGGGCAGCTGTGCTATCAATGCAATCAGAATAAAGACGATAAAGAATTATTGACTAGATTATGTGCATAAATTATAGAACATTGTTAGGCTGTGGCATCAAGCTGCTCATCTATATTCAGGAGGGAAGTTTGAGGTGCACAGAATGTCAGACATTGAAAGGTTGAGACAAAACCGCTTTATTAATGTTTATTGGAAGTTTCCTCTGCTAATTGGAAGAATCTGGAAAATTCTTAAAGTCTTCTGCAACCGGTATAAAGTTTTAAGTCAGTGGGTAGGACAGATGACTGCATTCAGCTACATCAATGAATGCACTTGTGAATAATAGGATTCATGCATCAGACAACGGGCAATGAAAGAACAGTGCCCAGATTCCAGTTGATATCCTTTTTCAACAATGATCAGCCATTAGTTCTTTCTATTGGAACAAATGAGGCTGCGAAGGACAGGGGAGAGGATAAACGTCTGTACTCTTAGAGGACATTACTTGTTCACTTGACTAAACTGTGTAAACCTTGTTAGCCTTGTGTTTTCCATTCCATACAACTACTGTAAGTTTAATGTGACCTTGAATACACTTGCCACTCTGCATACAAGCAGGAAGAATATATAATATTTTGTATCATAAACTAGTCTTCAAATTCTCAGGTGAAACGCAGTTGTCTATTAAAAATGACTTGGGAATACTTCATTTATTGTGCTATACATAGTAACATAGTTTATAAGGCTGAAAAAAAAGAAAAATACATTTGTCCATCCAGTTCGGCCTGTTATCCTGCAAGTTGATCCGGAGGAAGGCAAAAAAAAAAAAAAACAGTGAGGTGGAAGCCAAATTTTCCCTACTTTAGGGGGGGAAAAATTCCTTCCCGACTCCAATCAGACAATCAGAATAACTCCCTGGATCAACGACCCCTGTCTAGTAGCTATAGCCTGTAATATTATTACACTCCAGAAATACATCCAGGCCCCTCTTGAACTCTTTTAGTGAACTCACCATCACCACCTCCTCAGGCAGAGAGTTCCATAGTCTCACTGCTCTTACCGTAAAGAATCCTCTACTATGTTTTTGTCCAAACCTTCTTTCCTTTAGATGCAGAGGATGTCCACTCGTCACAGTCACAGTGCTGGGGATAAATGGATGATGGGAGAGATCTTTGTACTGTCCCCTGATATATTTATACATATTTATTAGATCGCCCCTTAGTCGTCTTTTTTCTAAACTGAATAATCCTAATTTTGATTGTCTTTCAGGGTTCTGTAGTCCACCCATTCCAGTTATTACTTTAGTTGCCCTCCTCTGAACCCTCTCCAGCTCTGCTATATCTGCCTTGTTCACAGGAGCCAAGAACTGTACATAGTACTCCATGTGTGGTCTGACTAGTGAATTGTTAAGTGGTAGGACTATGTTCTCATCATGGGCATCTATGCCCCTTTTGATGCAACCCATTATCTTATTGGCCTTGGCAGCAGCTGCCTGACACTGGTTTCTACAAATTAGTTTGCTGTTCACTAAAATTCCTAAGTCCTTTTCCATGTCAGTGTTGCCCAGTGTTTTGCCATTTAGTATGTACTAGTGCTGATCGAGCATGCTCGGCAGAACACCTGTTCGGCTCGAGCATCTCGATGCTCGGCACATGGCAGTACTCGGCCGAGTACCATATGTGCTCGAGCGCCATGTTGGCTACTGGCATTACATTGATTAGCTGGCCGGAACGCGTCATCAGGTGCTATATAGCACCCGATGACGCATGTTCGGCTCATTTGTAGTAAGGGAAAGCTGAGCATAGGAAGGGATAGAGAGTGTAGGGAGTGTAACTGAATATTTTTGTACAGAAACGTTTCAGAGACCCAAAAGTCCTTGTAAGGACTATTGTGTGTGACAGCAGCAATATATGTTTGTAGCGCAACCTGCGCTAAATTTCTCAGTGTTAGGGAGAGCTGTGAATGGGAAGGGACAGACAGTGTATGGAGTATAATAGGAAGATTTTTATACAAAAAACTTTTCAGAGACCCAAAAGTCCTTTTAAGGACTATTGTGTGTGACAGCAGCAATATATATTTTTCCCTAAAATATCAGTGACCTCCAGTGTACTTTTTCCGTAGACGGTGTCCGCCGTGGACATTTAAATTATCCGTGCCACATCTCCTGTTTAAAGTGTGTGCATCCCTAAAATATCTGTGACATCCAGCGTACTTTTTCCATAGACACTGCGAACAGTGACATTTCCTGTGGTACCTGTCCTGTATAACGTTTCCTCATCTCAAATTCCTTAGTAACTTTTTGGGCGCATACACTTCCAAATACCAAGCTACTGTACGTGTAACATACCTTCAAGCATATATCACATGAAGAAGGCGAGCAGTAAGGGACGGGGAAATAGCCATGATGCTGATGGTGCACGCAGAGGCCGTGGCCCTGGGCGCGGAGAAACTGTGCCTGCTGCCAGAGCACAAGAAAAACAATCATCCACGATAACTAGCTTCATGTCCCAGTTTGCAGGGTGGCGCAGGACAACTCGCGTGAAGTCAGCCCAGTGCGAGCAGGTGGTCGATTGGATTGCAGCAGATAATGCTTCCAGTCAGTTAAGCACCACCCTGTCTTCCACCAAGTCCCATCTCAGTAGCCATGAGTCTGGTCAACACAATCCTCACCCTGATCCTCCTTCCTCCCACCATGGAGAGTCTGGGCAAACAAGTGATACCACACTCGGATTTTCCGAGGACCTCTTTTCATCGCTATTACTTGATTTGGCCCTCTTGCCAAGCACGCTTGAAGAGGGACATGAGATCTTGTGCCCTGATTCCCAGCCTCTTGAGCATCTATATCACAAGAACATAACAGTGGGGAACGGCAATTAGTGTTTAATGAGGTGGAGGATGATGAGACACAGTTTGCCAATGAGTCAACCGCAATTACTGTTTCAAGAGGTTGATGAGAAGGATGAGACACAGTTGTCAATCACTGAGGTTGTGGTTAAGTCAACAAATCAGGAGGATGATCAGAGTGAGGAAGGGGAAGAGGAGGTGGTGGACAATGAGGTCACTGACCCAACCTGGGAAGGTGGAAAGCCGAGCTAGGACAGAAGTACAGAGGGGGAGGGATCTCCATCAACAGGCTTGAAGAGGCAGTGGGGTGCCAAAAGGGAGAAGGCGGGCCACACCAAACAGGCGGAGCACGGAGCACCCCCTTGCGGAAATCTCCCTTGCCAAAGGGGTAGTTGTTCCGCAGTATGGCGCTTTTTTGAGGAAAGTGCGGACGACAAAAGAATAGTAGTTTGCAACCTGTGCCATACAAAAATAAGCCGGCTCGTGAACACTAGCGACCTCACCACCACCAGCATGATCCACCACATGGCATCCAAGCACCGTAATAAGTGGGATGAACGGCTGGGTCCACAATCTGTGTCTGCGGGTCACACCACTGCCTCCTCTTCCCCTATGTTACATGCTGTCCAATCCCCTGTTGAAGGCGCAGGCCCGGATGCCTCCTGCCCTGCACCTGGACCTTCGCAAGCACAATCAGCAACCACATCCACTTCCTCCAAATGTCCTTACCCCAGGCCTTTGAACGCAAGCGAAAATACCCAGCCACCCACCCACAGGCCATAGCACTAAATGCGCAGCTTTCCAAATTACTGGCCCTGGAAATGTTGCCATTTAGGCTTGTGGACACTGAGGCCTTCCGCAGCCTGATGTCAGCGGCCGTCCCGCGTTACGCAGTCCTCAGCCGCCACTATTTTTCAAGGTGTGCCATGCCCGCCTTACACCATGTGTCCCTTAACATTACATGTGCCCTGACCAACGCAGTTACTGGGAAGGTCCACTTAACCACGGACACATGGACAAGTGCATTCGGCCAGGGATGCCAGATTTCCCTGAAGGCACACTGGGTGAATATTGTGGAGGCCAGGAGCGAGTCGTGCCCTGGGATGGCACAGGTGCTACCGACACTAAGGATTGCGGGCCCTACGTCAATCAGGGTTTCCGCCAGCACCTACATTAGTGGCTCCAAACCCCACTTGTCCTCCTCGGCCTCCTCCTCCACTTCCACCTCCGAATTATCCGCGTGCAGCACCAGTCAGTCATTATTCGGTAGCTGGAAGCAGTGTAGCACTGCAGTGGGGAAGCGGCAACAGGTTGTGCTGAAACTGATATGCTTAGGGGACAAACAGCACACCGCCGCAGAGCTGTGGCAGTGGATAAGAGACCAGACTGAGCTGTGGCTCTCTCCACTCAACCTACAACCAGGCATGGTTGTGTCTGATAATGGCCGTAACTTGGTGGCGGCTTTGGAGCTCGGCAAGCTCACACACATCCAATGCCTAGCCCACGTGTTCAACCTTGTGGTTCAGTGGTTTCTCATAACCTATAACCTACCCCAATTTGCCTGAGCTACTGGTAAAGGTGCGCCGCGTGTGTGCACATTTCTGCAAGTCATCGACAGCTTCAGCCAGTCTGTCAACGCTGCAGAAGCACTTGAAATTGTCAGCTGTTGTGCAACGTGAGCACGCGCTGGAACCAGCGTTCCACATGTTGGCCAGGCTTTCTGAGCCGCAGAGGGCAGTAGTGGAATACCAGCTGCAACATGGTCGTCGCCTTTCCAGTCAGCTTCCGCTATTCACAAGCGAGGAGTGGGCATGGATGTCTGACCTCTGTGAGGTTTTAAGAAACTTTGAGGAATCAACACAGATGGTGAGCGTCGATAACACTATTATCAGCGAAACCATCCCACTTCTGTGTCTACTCAAACGCTCGCTGCTCACAATTAAGGACGACGCTTTGCATGTGGAAGAGGTGGAAATGGGGGAAGACATTACAAAGGGTAATATCCAGACCACCCTCACTTTGTCTTCTCAGCGCGAACTGGATGATGAAGAGGAGGAGGAGCAGAAGACGGTTGTCTCCGCTACAGAGGGTAGTAACCATGGAAGTTTAATTCCATCTGTTCAGCGTGGGTGGGCAGAAGAGGAGGAAGAGGATGAGGAGATTAAGAAGGATCCTCCTGATGATGACAGCAAAGTTTTGCCTGTTGGTACTCTGGCACACATGGCTGACTTCATGTTAGGCTGCCTTTCCCGTGACCCGCGTGTTATACGCATTTGAGACAACGCGGATTACTGGTTGTTCACCCTTCTCGACCCCCACTACAAAGAGAACTTCTCAGGACGAGCAAAACGGTGCAATACCAAAAGATCCTTGTTGAAACATTTTTTAAAAAATTTCCATCTGACAACGCTGGCGGCAAAGTTCGTTGTTCCTTGGCCAACCGAGGAGGCGAGACAAGGGGAACACACAGCACTTCAGAGGCAGGGCAACACTCTCCAAAGCCTGGGACAGTTTCATGACACCCCGCCAGCACCCTCACCCTGATGTGCGCCCAATTTCAAGCTAGACATGTAGCACGAACTGGCGCTCTATGCCTTGGAGTTGCTGGCCTGCCATGCCGCCAGCATTTTGTCTGAGCGGGTATTTAGTGCTGCAGGTGGCATTGTAACAGATAAGCGTATCCGCCTGTCAACTGAAAATCCTAACAGGTTGACTCTTATGTAAATGAACAAGGCCTGGATTTACCATAACTTCTCGACTGATGAACATAAAGGCACTTTAAATGTGTTGTTTATAATGTACACTGTATTCCAATGCACCTCTTCCACCACAAACAAGGTTATATGGTTGAATCTTCCTTTTCTCATCCTCCTTCTCCTCTTCCATCATATCAACACATGCTTATTCGTTGCATATAATGCCCTTGCATATATGCCCTTCGCATATAATGTTTTACAGCGTCAGCTCACCAGCAGGCCCTCGCATATAATGTTTTACAGGGTCAGCTCACCAGCAGGCCCTCGCATATAATTTTTTAGAGGGTCAGCTCACCAGCAGGCCTTCGCATATAATGTTTTAAAGGGTGAGCTCACCAGCAGGCATTCACCTACAATCTTTTACAGGGTCAGCTCACCTGCAGGCCCTCACCTACAACCTTTTAGAGGGTCAGCTCACCAGCAGGCCTGCACCTAAATTCTTTTACAGGGTCAGCTCACAAGAAGGCCCGCACCTCAAATCTTTTACAGGGTCAGCTCACCTGAAGGCCCTCACAGATAATGTTTTAGAGCAGGAATGCTCAACCTGCGGCCCTCAAGCTGTTGCAAAACTTCAACTCCCAGCATTCTCGGACAGCCTACAGCTATCAACCTACAGCAGGGCATTGTGGGAGTTGTAGTTTTACAACAGCTGGAGGGCCGCAGGTTGAGCATCCCTGTTTTAGAGGGTCAGCTCACCTGCAGGCCCTTGCAAATAATTTTTTACAGGGTCATCTCACCAGCAGGCCTTCACCTACAATCTTTTACAGGGTCAGCTCACCAGCAGGCCCGCACCTAAAATCTTTTATAGGGTCAGCTCACATGCAGACCCGCATCTAAAATCTTTTACAGGGTCAGCTCACCTGCAGGCCCTCACCTAATTATACCTAACAGATAATTTGTGCGCATGCTGCCTTGCTTGGATGTGGTAGCCGTAGCTGTTTTTCAGGCTCTCTCTCCGGAATCGAACCATGATTCCTCCGTTACCCGTGGTCACCATGGTTTGCACTGAAAATAACATCGAAAGTTGATAGGGCAGACATCTGAATGGATCGTCGCCATCACAGGGATGTGCGATCAGCCCCTGGTTATTTAGAGCCACCAAAGCGGCAACAGACCCTTGCCCATAATGTTTTAGATGGTCAGATCAGCAGGCTCTTGCTTCAAATGTTTTAGAGGGTCACCAGCAGACCTTATATTTTTACATTTAGTCAGAAGACTACTAATTGCCTACTCTTGACGTGCACTTTTTTGGATTGGTGATTTTTATTTAAAAATTAACTTTTATTAGATTTGTTTTTAAATAAACTGTAATAACTTATACCTAACCTACCTAAATAATTAAAACTCTCATCAGTGGACTTTGACAGTGCGGTACTGAATAAATTTGTCTACTGACAATCATTAATTGCATAGATGGTTCTGCTTTCTACTAGTCTGCTGATATGGATACTTTGTATCTGCTGTGTTATGGTGATGGCTTGCTACTTTGTCAGCTTACTAGTTATGTTTAATGCCGGTCGGCTCCTTGTGGTGGCAGTTGATAGTGTAGGTTCGCTGCGCCTGCTGTCTGTGTATGTACTCAACTTCATTCACTTATATTCAAATTTGCCGCGCTTGCTGCCTACTAACTATCTAGCTAGATATCTAAATTCATGCTCTGTATAATACTAGCTCGATCTTTGCTATGCTGTCTGCTGATGGCGGCGTGATAACCTGCTGGATCGCCGACTTATAGTACATGACAAGCACTATCTGTTTCAGTCCACTGTGACCTAAAACTTAACTCTGCCCCCCGACATGTTTCGCCATGGATATGGCGTCCTCAGGCAATCGGGCAGTCTATGGAGAGAGTGGCGATGCCGGATGTATTTAATACCTCCTATTGGTGTGACGCTGTGCTTTGCCAACCAATAACTGTGCTCCTTATTGAGCTGATCACTTCTGTTTGTTTGGTGATCATTAATAGGCTGTTCGTACGTTCTGCTCTGACGTCATTGATAGCGCGATCTTTGCTTGGATCTCGCGCATGTCATAGTACTTAGAGCTTTAGCTGATGCCGATTCTCTTCCTGGTCCATAGGCTGCAGAAGAATTGTGGTAGTGTGCCTTTTTTGGGGTATGTTCTAGTTATTAGAAAAATATAATAAAAGTGCCTCTACGTGCATTGGGTATACACTAGTGTAATATTGACCAGCAGACCTTCACCTAAAATCTTTTACAGGGTCAGCTCACCTGCAGGCCCTCACCTAATTATACCTAATAGGTAATTTGCGCGCATGCTGCCTTGCTTGGATGCGGTAGCCGAAGCTGTTTCTCAGTCTCCCTCTCCGGAATCGAACCATGATTCCCCTGTTACCCATGGTCTACATGGTTTGGGCTGAAAATAACATCAAAAGTTGATAGGGGAGACATCCGAATGGATCGTCGCCGTCGCGGGGACGTGCGATCGGCCCCAGGTTATATAGAGTCACCAAAGCGACAGCAGGCCCTCGCCCATAATGTTTTAGATTGTCAGATCAGCAGGCCCTTGCTCCAAATGTTTTTTTGGGTCACCAGTAGGCCATCAATCATAATTTTTCAAGGCTGTGTATGATGCCCTTCTTTATGTGTAACAAAGGGTGTATTGGAGTGCCGGTTCCTAGTAATTTTTGGCAGCCCTTTCACTTAGTGCATAGGCTTTATGAGTGTAGGAGTCCCACTACATGAACAATTGTACCACAATGTGAATCAGGCCCTCCTTTATGCGATATACAAGTTGTATCGGAGTGCCTCTTCCTTGTAATTATTTGCAGCACTTGCACTTTATATCCAAGTAAATATACAGGAAAGAATGTTTCCTAACAATTTATCCTCTAAAATCGATTTTTTTTCCTTCGGTTTGGTGCGTATTACTGTCAGTCTGTAAAATTGGGGTACTACTCAGACACTTTTAAAGTATAGCTTTTATTTAGTTTTATTTAAAAAAAAGCAAAAACATACTACTACTCAGACAACATCGTTCCCCGCAGCATCCAGACATCCTTCCCATGCTGTTCCCGGACCATTTAGGTGGTGTTTCCATAAATTTCTGATCTTTTCCTATGAATGTATGTACTGGTGACTTGCATTATTCCTTCCCATGTGCATAACCTTACATTTGTCAATGTTAAAGCTCATCGGCCACTTTTCTGCCCAAGCCTCCAATCTATCCAGATCCCTCTGTAGTAGTATACTGTCCTCTTCTATGGTAATTACTTTACACCTTTTAGTGTCATCTGCAAAAATTGATATTTTACTGTGCAAGCCTTCTACAAGATCATTAATAAATATATTGAAGAGAATAGGGCCCAATAGTGACCCCTGAGGTACCCCACTAGTGACAGTGACCCAATCTGAGTGTGTACCATTACTAACCACCCTCTGTTTTCTATCACTCAGCCAGTTACTTACCCACATACAGACATTTTCTCCCAGTCCGAGCATTCTCATTTTATATACTAACCTTTTATGTGGTACAGTGTCAAATGCTTTGGAGAAGTCCAGATATACGACATCCATTGATTTGCCGCTGTCAAGTCTAGAACTTACCTCCTCATAGAAACTGATTAGATTAGTATGACATGACCGATCCCTGTTGTTATTTGCTTATTTTCATTGAGGTACTCCAATATAGCATCTCTTAGAAAACCTTAAAACAGTTTACCTACAACAGATGCCACATAAAACAGTATAACTACTATGGGATGTTTACTTATAACTAAACTAACACCTTGTGTTATCACTGATGATATTTTCTTTTACAATAGCAACATTTAAGATACATTACAGTAAAGAGTAATTCCGATCTTAGACATTTATGGCATATCCATAAGATATGGCATAAATACCTGATAAATGTTGGTCCCAACCCTGGTCACCGAATCCAAGTGGAAAAATAACGGAGGCAACCGCACATGTGCTCAACTCTATTCACATCTTATCACAGACCCAGCCGAGTGCAGCCACCTCTTGTTTAAGTGCCCAGCAGGATGCCACAGCCTCAGGCTGCTTTACTCAGTGGGATGGTGGTCCCAGATATGTTTATGGCATATGCAGTGGATATGAATATCTAAGATTGGAATAAACATTAGTACTGAGGGGGACATTTTATGAGGACCAGCATTTTAGACACCGGTCTTAAAGGGGTTATCCGACTTAAATAAATCTATTCTAATTGCATTTATTGTAGACCAGTGAAAGATTCTTAAAATCACTTTCATCACCTATCTATCACTGTTTGGCCAGTTCAGATCAGGGTCATGTTACACCTGACGTCAATAAGCCTGCTCTGCTGGTGACGTCTCGTTTACAGCCTTTTCCCTGCTTGAGGGAGTGTCCAGGCTGTGTAAACGAGACGTCAGCGCCTCTGGTGCCCTCCCCCCTCCAGCTCTCCTCACACTGCCCGGCTCTGCTCTGCTGCTGATGTCTCGTTTACAAGCTACTCTCTGCTTGAGGGAGTGTCCAGGCTCTGTAAACGAGACGTCAGAGCCTCTGGTGCCCTCCCCCCTCCCCCCTCCAGCTCTCCTCACACTGCCCGGCTCTGCTCTGCTGGTGACGTTTCGTTTACAAGCTTCTCTCTGCTTGAGGGAGTGGCCAGGCTCTGTAAACGAGATGTCAGAGCCTCTGGTGCCCTCCCCCCTCCAGCTCTTGTCACTGCCTCGGCTCTGCTATGCGATCACTCATGTGCAGTACATACCAAGGTGATCTCTTCTCCAGCAGCACAGGGTATGTTTGTCCCTCCTGCATTCACTGGGGCTAGAGGTGGCAGTTTGTAAATGTTCCCCTCTGCATCTGGGGATCGTTATTACAGCCCCGGCCCCCCCCCCCCCCCCCACACTAGTACACATTCAACACCCCCTGGGAAATATAAATAAATAATTGGCCATCATTATTATCATCATCATCATCATTATTCAGCTATATAAAATCCTTATCTGCCATCAATATATGGATTTATCTAAGCAATATCCATATTGAATATATATTTGAATAATATAGATATTGCTTAGATACAGATAATGCTAATGATATTTTCACACTAGCGGCAGGACGTATCCGACAGGCTGTTCACCCTGTCGGATCCGCCCTGCCGCTTTTTGACGGTGCCGCTGGACGGATCCGTTATTGCAATTCATTTCTAGACGGATCCGCACCTGGATCCGTCTACAAATGCTGTCACTTGTCACACTGATCGGCGCATCCAGCAGGCACGCAGCTCCGACGACGGAGCTGCCTTGCAGATCCGGCGTTGCAAAACAACTGAAGGACGGATCCGTCCTTCCGGTCTGCGCATGCGCAGAACATGAAAACTGTGAAAAAGACTGCAAGAGGGATCTGTCCATCCACATGGCAAGCGGATAGACGGATCCGTTATTGCAATGCATTTCTAGACGGATCCGCACCTGGATCCGTCTACAAATGCTGTCAGTTGTCACACTGATTGGCGGATCCGGCGGGCAGCTCCGACGATGGAACTGCCTGCCGGATCACACTAACGCTAGTGTGAAAGTACCATAAAAAGTCGAAAATCCAGGACTTTTAGTCAAGTGGCCGCTCGCTGTGCACTGCCGTGCTGCGCCATAGCTCCACCACCGTCCCCTTTATAGTCAATGGGGACAGAGCGGCAGTCCAGCGGCACGGCAAAATAGCGGCTGGCCGGATCCGACAGGGTGAACAGCCTGTTGGATCGATCCTGCCTCTAGTGTGAAAGTAGCCTTAGGCTCCATTCACACATCCGCAAATGGGTCCACATTTGTTCTGCAATTTTGCGGAACGGGTGCGGACCCATTCATTTTCTATGGTGACGGAATTTGGAATTAGTGCAAATACGTCCTCCTTGATATACTGTAATAACAGAAAGAAAATTTTTAGACTAGAAACAAAACCAAACATGAAAGAAATGTATGTAAAATAACATAACTTACACTGTACAGCTGCAATGTGACAGGGAGGTCTTCTGCCCTGTGTGTGTATTTATTTATTTTTATGCAAAGTGCAGAGCAGGGGGCGGGGAAGGTCAGGTTGTTCACGCCCACAAATATTCATGAGGCAGAGCTCAGGCTTTGTTGTTACACGCCCCCTCACCTTGTACTTGAGCATGTAAACAAAGCAATGACAGGACCATGAAAAGGTGCAAATATGGGTTTTAACTTGATGAAATCAAGCTTAACCAAATTATATGTATATCCTGATGGATTTTAAGTGTTTTTTTTATTTTTTTATTAACTCGGATAACCCCTTTAATAAACCCCTAAGCTGGCGGTGGTTCTTCCAAAGTTATTAAGAGGCGCCGGCCTCTTCATAACTTCATCGGATCCTCCACCAGTTCTGTCTTATATTTAGACCTTTTTCTACGCCTGAAACAGGAGTATAAAATGGTAAATCAGATGGGCCTTCCGTCTTCTTCCTCACCCACGCCAAGCCCACAATTTTATACCTGGTATGAGCGGGGAAAAGTTGCACATGTGGTGCAACTAACCGCTGAGTTGCCATCCTCGCATAAAATATGCATAATATAGGCGTATTTCAGCATAATAAATGACCCCCTAAATTTGATGTTGATATGTATAGCAAGACTAAAACAAAGGGCTTTCAATGATATTTCTATAATGTTTACACACAATAATGGTAACAGGTAACTGGAATTTCAAGGTTTATGCTGTTCTAAACAAATATACATAAGTAGTAGATGAAACATAGTCCTGATACTGTGTAACATATTTGACCTATGTTATACATGTACAGTATGAACAGTTTAATTTGCTTTTCTGTTTAGAAATGTTTACAGACGAAGTGAGCTACCAGGCTTCTCAAAGGAAAAACATGGTTCATCCTTCTTTTGTTGACTCCACTCTGCAAAAGATAGGTGAAGTCCTATCTTCAGTCTTATCTTGCGGATTGTGGACCCATTCAAGTCAATGGGTCCGCATCCGCACCACAGAGTGCACACAGCCAGGGCCCGTATATTGTAAACAGTCCACTATACAGGCACTGAGCCTCCGTTTACTGTACACACCAGGAAAGCTCCCAACACATACATCAAACATATCCATAGATCAACATTCAACCAGTGTGTCTTTTTGGCCTCCATCTGGCTGTTCTGTATCAGTTATCCTTTCTGTAACCTAATACTGTAACAGCCGTCACATGCTTATTATGATGCTGTGGATGCTTTTGTTTGTGGAATTATTTGCATCTCATCTGTGTTCTGGATCCACTCCTGCTTTTGGCTTACAAATTATGATCAGATAATGATACAAAACACTGATCAAATACTGAGGCCTTATGCTCAATTTGCATCCATAACAAGAAAAAAACAAGGGGAAAAAAAAACTTCTGCTGGCAGGACTTTAACCCCTTAGTGACCACCCATACAACCTTTATACGGCGGTCACTAAGGGGCCTTAGACTGGGCCACTTTTTTACGGCGGCCCAGTCTAAGCACTGCACGGGTCACCCGTGCAGCGGGGAGCGGGGACCCGGCTCTAACAGCCCAGACCGGCAGGAGTGCCGATCCGGGCTGTTTAACACTTTACGTGCCACGGACAATGTCGCCCGCTGCATGTAAAGTGCTGACAGAGGAAGCGGACTCCCTCTGTCTCCCATCGGCACCTCGCAATTGCGATCGCAGGGTGCCGATGTGTGTGAAGGCTGGCAGGGGTCAGATGTAGGCCACAGACCAGCCTTCAGTAATTTCAAGCAGGCGCCTCTCTAGCGCAGCCTGCTGGTCAATGTTAGAATAGTATTGCCATTAAAATGCAATGCACTATAGGGATAGTACATTGTATTTTAAAAGCAATCAAAATACTGTCTGTTACAGTCCCCTTGCGGTACTATAAAGTAGTAAAAAAGGGAAAAAAACACATTTATTAAATAAAAAAATCCATTAAAAAAAATGTACACTTTTTTTCCATTGAGAATACGCTTTTCAATTAAAAAAAATTGCAAAAAAAAATCTCCCACATATGTTTGGTATTGTCGCGTCCATAACAACCTGGACTTCATAAAATATCTACATAAATTCTCCCCTATGGTGAACGCCATAAAAAAAAATGTTTTAAAAGAAAGACAGAATTGCTAATTTATTCTTAGCTGCAAAGAAAAAACTTAATAACAAGAAATCAAAAAGCGCCATTTACTCCAAAATGATACCAATGAAAAATACAAGTTGTCCCGCAAAAATCAAGCCCTCACACAACTCCATAGAAAGAGAAATAAAAAAGTTATGGGTCTTGGGAAGAGACAATGCAGAAATATTTTTTTATTTAAAAAAAAACGGTTTTATTGATAAAAAGTAGTAAAACATAAACAAAAATATATGTATTTGGTATCACTGTAATTTTACTGACCCAGAGAATAAAGATATTATGTTATCTATACCGAAAAATTAACGTCGTAAAATTTATAACGTAAAAACGCAGTGGCAGTATTGCTGTTTTTCCCATCTCCCTCCCAGAAAGAGTTAATAAAAGTTAATTAGAAAGCTATGTGTACCCCAAAATAGCGCCATTAAAAACTATAACTTGTCCCGCAAAAAACAAGACCTTATAAAGCTTATATAGACGGAAAAATAAAAAAGTTATAGCTCTTGGAACGCGACGATGAAAAAAGGAAGAAAAACACTTGGTCAGTAAGGCCCAAAACAGGCTTTTCACTAAGGGGTTAATGGCCTCTCTCAGACAGTCAATCTTTGGTCAATGTTTTGCATCAGTATTTGATCAGTATGTGTAAGCCAAAAACAGGATAAGGTCCAAAACAGAGATAAAATGTAATAGAATTATTTGCATCTCATTTTGGAGCCACTCCTGATTTTGGCTTACAAATTCTGATCATATACTTTCTGTGTGAAAGAGGCCCTACAGATGCTCAAAATACAGGACCCCGACGGCTTAAGGAAAAAATAAACTATAATGTCAACATGGGACAATAGTGGCCCCAGAGTGGGGAGGAGGGCGACAGCAGTGGCAGATCACAACAATAGCAGTATGATAGCAAGGCTCAGTGGCATGTATATCTTTTTTTTTTTTTTTTTTTTCACATGTACATATCAGTATGGCAGTAGAGGCAGCAGGTGGGTGGCATCAGGCGGATGGCAGCATCAGGATGGTGGCAGCATCACGTGGACAGAAGTAATGGCCCATTTTGCAGAATATTCCAGTATGCTAGCACACTACAGTATGATCATTAGTGGCAGAATGATCTATTCTGTTGCATCAGGCACTGATGTCTGGAAATCCTGGTTGGTCCACGCCTGATTAATATTTATGAATGTTATTCTTTCATAATTTTGGGAGGAAAGGCAAGTTCTCTTAGGGGTAACTATGAATTCCCCTCCCACCCTCTCATCACCAGCAGCACTGAACACCCGCTCTGATGCCACCCTACTGGTTGGGCAGGAAACATGCTCATGGCAAACTCGGCCAGTTCTCGTCACAATTCAAGTTTTCATGCCCAGTAGTCTAGGGGATCTTGGATCATGGGTGACAGGGTGCAGTCCAAGTATGCTAACACCTGCTGGTTGAGGTTCTGCTGCATGCCCTGCCTGGTTTCTTCAGTAGGCGGCTGAAGAAAACTGCTCATAGACTTCAGACTGAAGTTGCTGCATATGGAGCTGGTGCTGCTCCTGCCTGCATTGCAGTGGAGTGAGTATAGAGGGTCCCCCTGGTCAGACCTTCGTGAGTAGTGTTGAGCGAACTTCTGGTTTAAGTTCGGCGTCTAAAGTTCGGCTTCCGGTTAGCGGAGAATCCCGATATGGATTTCGAATTCCGTTGTGGTCCGTGGTAGCGGAATCAGTAATCGGTCATTATTGATTCCGCTACCACGGACCACAACGGAATTCGGAATCCATATCGGGATCCTCCGCTAACCGGAAGCCAAACTTTAGACGCCGAACTTAAACCAGAAGTTCGCTCAACACTATTCGTGAGGGCTACACAGCAAGTCTCAGCAAGTAAATTTTTTAATCACTCTCAAAAGGTCTAAAAAAGTGCCCCTATTTTTGACTGGTAGCAAGGGTTTAACAATGTGGATAGCCAGTAGTCATCCTTCTGCTGATTCCTGACAATGCGGCTGTCTGTAAGCATACAAGAAAGCATTTATCTGGCCATTTAGGCAAGGGATTCGGAGGGCCTCCCTGCCTCCATCACCACTGCATACTGCCACGGTCTGTCATGGTCATCTGCCTTGTCTTCTTCATCACCCTCCTGCTCCTCCTTCTCCTCTCCTGTCACTTGGGAAGATAAACCACCTAGTTGTGTATAGAATTCCTGGGCATTTATGTCCTCCTTATCCTCCTCAGGACTCAGGTGGCCGTGAGATGTAGGTGCAACGTCTTTTGTCCCTTCACCAATCCGATTTGTCAGCATCCCCTCCAAGACGTGAAGAAATGGAATGACATTATTCATCCCGTACTTATGTCGACTGACAAATAAAGTGGCATTCTCAAAAGGACTGAGCAAACGGCACGTCTCAGGCATCAGGTTCCACAGGCTAACGTGGAAGTTAAAATATAATATATATATATATACAGATTAAGTATGAAATGAATGCTGCAGCAGGTGTACAAGATAAATGCAGCGGTATATTAGACTGCCTGCTGAGATTGAGCGTGATGCACAGTAAGTCTATGTATATCTATTCTGCCACAGATGTACGTTAGAGAAGTCTGACTGGTTGTGAGTGGTAATCTCTGTACAAGCAACGGTAGACAGCTGAACTCACTAATATCCCCAGGTCGTGGTACCATTTGTATGTGAAAATCCAGTGAGGAGAATACAATGGAGATGATTTGGTAATTTATTGAGTTTATAGAGGAAATTAGAGGATACTAGAGGACATTAGAGATCAAAACGAAATGCTCTCACCAGCTCTGAGTCTGCTGCAGGAAAGGAAGACACAGGAACAGAGCGCAGGATGTGATGTCACAGAAAGGGAGGAGTAGAACAGAGAGCAAAGGCAATGGAATTTACATAATACATTAGGAAACCTATAACAAGAATGACCACAGGGTGGCAGCATTACATATCATGGTAATGATATAATAACACAAATACAGCCATTTATCTAAATGGGAGAAATACATGCTGGGACAGCACAATATCAGAGCAGATCAAGTATGAATGGCACAGCAGGTGAACAAGATGCACAGGGCAAATGCACTCAGCCTGCACTGTCTCTGCAGTTTCCCTAGCCAATATTATTTTTTTAGCTGTTTGTAGCAACAGTCCCTTGCTACATCTCTCCCTAAGCTCTGCTCACAATGAAATGGCGGAAACCATGTGGGATAAGGGCTGTGACATCACAGGGGATGGCTATCTACAGATTGGCTGACTGCATGGCATTATGGGTGATCTTGCGTTCCCGGGCTCCTTACTTTTACTTTGTAACATGTGTAGCTGCCATTTTAGGGGGAAAAAACTATTTGCTACCGCGAAGCGCAAAGAAATTCAGATTCATTATGAATCTAATTTTTCCTAAACTTTGATTCGAATTCCACTTTGGATGCTTTGATTCGCTCAACACTACATATTAGGAAAACCCATTTCTGCCAAGCCAGTTGAAGTATGGCACAGGAGACGTGTGGAGTCCCTGAGCTGTGTGACAAGTCAGCTGCTGTTAGAGGAACAGTCAAGTGAGAGGGTTAGGTAGATTGACTGTATTGTACCGCCACTGCACTCATTTTTAACTCTCTGCCATCAGCTGGTTTCAGACTAAAGTACCGTTCCTTGCTACCCTTCTGTCTCCCGCTTCCATCACTACTGCTAGCTTCCGTTAATCTACAATTCCTGCTTTACAAGCCCATAACACTAACTACAAATACACTGTAGTTCAGCAAAACATAGTTACACATACCTAATCACGAATAAAGTTTCCACTCTTACATCTTGCATCAAAGCCTGTTCAACAGTTACGGTACATATTCAATCTTCCATGCAGTGGCGTACACACAATCCATGGGGCCCCGATGCAAAAATGATCCATGGGGTCCCCTCCCCGTCCATCCCCCAACCCGCTGCCGCTACCCCCAACCTGCCTCCACCACCCCCCACTACCTCCCCTACCATTCACCCAACATGCTTCCCAACAGTACGGCTTTGTGCGGGACAGGCCGATTTTGGATGGCAATCCTGCTGTATTGCCATCTGTGTAGGACACGGTTATGGGGGATCGGTGGATGACACAATGTTATGGGGGATCTGTGGATGACACAATGTTATGGGGGATCTGTGGATGACACACTGTTATGGGGGATCTGTGGATGAGGGCACTTATGGGGGATCTGTGGATGAGGGCACTTATGGGGGATCTGTGGATGAGGGCACTTATGGGGGATCTGTGGATGAGGGCACTTATGGGGGATCTGTGGATGAGGGCACTTATGGGGGATCTGTGGATGAGGGCACTTATGGGGATCTGTGGATGAGGGCACTTATGGGGGATCTGTGGATGAGGGCACTTATGGGGGATCTGTGGATGAGGGCACTTATGGGGGATCTGTGGATTAGGGCACTTATGGGGGATCTGTGGAGTGCACTTATGGGGGATCTGTGGAGGGCACTTATGGGGGATATCTGTGGATGACACTGTTATGGGGATATCTGTGGATGACACATATATAGCATCTTATGCTATATATGTGTCATCCACAGATATCTCCATAACAGTGCCATCCACAGATATCCCCCATAAGTGCCCTCCACAGATCCCCCCCCATAACAGTGCCCTCCACAGATCCCCCATAACAGTGCCCTCCACAGATCCCCCCACAACAGTGCCCTCAATAGATATCCCCATAAGTGCCTATCAGTGGGGAGGGTGGAGGCGAGGACACTTGCAGCGGGGCCGATTCAGTGCCCGACGCTGTGCACACACCGGGGGCAGCTCCTACCTTCTGGGAGTTCTGCTGCTGCAGGACATTTTGTTCCACGGTCATGGCCCAGCTCCTCCACGCGCTTCTTCTGCTGCTGAGATGCAGAGCACAGGGTAGCGGCTGCGGAGTGGGCGGCTGTCAGGGCAGCGGGGCGGGCACATGGGCAATGCACTGCGGGGGGTCCACGAGCCGGGAAGACGAGCCCCAACCACACCGCAACTGCTGAAACACAAGTCTCCTGAGCGGCAGCCGCTTCACCACTCCCACTCCTCACATGGCCGGCAGTGGGCAGCCGAACTAGAGCGCCGCTCCACGCCCTGCTGCTGCTGTACTGCCGGTGTGTGTCATGCAGACTCGCCGCCGCGCCGGCAGCTTGAGCTTAACATCTCTCCCTCCGTCATGCGCCTCCTGCCTCGCCTGCCTGCTTTATTCATAAAGTGGGAGGAGAAGGCAGACGGGGCAGGAGGTGCATGACGGAGATGTTTTTGACACTCATTGCACTGACTGCTGGGCGCTGGCATTTTGCCAGCAGCTTGAGCGGCGCGATATGGCTGCCCGGCTGCCTACCCGCGCAGCTTAGTTAGAGGGAAGGGAACACTGACTGCAACTGCGACCCCTGTATGTACGCCACTGCTTCCATGGAATCTGTTAAAAAAATATATATAACAGATATGAAAAAAAAACAAGAACCATAATCTTGTAGAACTCTTTAAAGATCAGAGTGCTTTCAAATGCTACACAAAGTGTTATTTATTTCTAGGACAATATGTATTTATCCAGAGGCAGGCTTTCTTAGTGTCCATGCATCACACTGACACAAATAGAATATGAGATGACCCTTATGTTATTATATTGTCAAGAAGAATGATTTGGAGTGAATTGGAAAGGCGAATCTCTATCCTTTAATCATCTGCTGGAATTTCAGGCAAATCATCACCGGGTTCCACAGACTGATATGTTGATCCCACCTGTTCTAATTACAATTACCCCTACAATGAACAGGGAGAAGCTTGTTAGGGTTCCTTCACACGCGGCAGATTTTGTGGCAGAAAATTCTGTGACTGAAAATCAGTTTCATTCACCTTAATGGAGCTTTCAGAAATCCATGTGTTTTCTGCCTCATTCAAATGAATGGAACTTATTTTCATTCGCAGAATTTTCTGCCACAAAATCTACCACGTGTCAGGGCACCCTTATTCCTCCAGCTCATGTTGTTGCTGTGGACACCTTGGTTTACCGTTTTACTCGCTGATTTTAATAAGCCCCTGTAATGGCGGTGGATCACAGAAGTTATGGAGAGGCGCCGGCCTCTGCATATCTTCGTCATATCCAATGCCAATTTTAAATGTAAGACAGCTTCCTTGCTGTCTTACATTTAGACCATTTTCTACACCTAAACCAGGCACAGAAAATGAATAATGAGATGGGTCTGCCAGCCAGTCTCATTCCCCACCCATGCCACGCCCCCCTTTTTAGACCTGGCATGAGCGGGGAAGAAGTTGCAGATTCGGCTGCAACATTGTGTGTCACAGAACCACAAAAGTGCACATTTTATATGCGTGTTGTTTTTTGGATCTTGTGAGTACAATAAATCACGTTATTTAAACTTGGTAGTATTTCACTATGTTGGGCCATCTCTTCTTTGACTTTTAGGAGATTTGAGCATCGACCTTAGTGGGAACCAAAACTGAGGAATCACATCAATAGATACTTTTGTCTCCCTCAGTGTGAACTGCACTCAAGTTGAAGCAGCGCAATTTTCTATATTATATACATTGGTTATTTGTAAAGGATACCCACCTCACAAGAAAAACTGCAGCGCAAAAGGACAATACTGATCTGGGGACTGTAACTTTTGTTCCAGATTATGGTCTATGTTTTGTGTTTGTAAGTGTTTATATGTGTGCGGTACGCCAGACCTGCAGGGTATTGCGATTGTGAGGTCACGGTTAATGGCAAGCGAGGGTTACTCACAGTTCTGTAGGGAAACCCTGGGCAGGCATACAGCAGTGAAGGAGAGGCTGGCACAGGAGTCCTCTGGGGCACACTCTGTATTTAGGGACCAGGCCTGGTGATGGATGAGGTGCCCTGGATGTTGCAGGTGTTTTATGTGCCTGGGGCAAGGTCCCTTTAAGGTACGTGACGCCAGTGCCTGTAACGGTGGCACACCGATGGATGGTCTTAATAAGCGAGGAACACAGATGGTATGGTGAACCAAACTTTGCTTTACTGTAATCAATTCCACTTTATACAGTTAGATGACAACTCAGTTCCACATATCAAGTACACTTCGCAAGCAGGGTTTCACAATTATGGCAGGTATACTGTTTCCTGGCAAGATACACAGAGGGTAAACATCCACATGCGCAGAATCAGGCTGTACAGACTCCTCGGAGATAGTGTACACTGTTCCTTAGAACTCCTGTCTGGCTTTGATCCCAAGGCCCGGATACCTCAATGTAGGCTTTTATCCTTGGTAAATAATCCTCCTCAGGTACTCATTCTTGCCTTACATTTCTACCCTTTCTGCCCTTCAGCTTACTTGTATCAGCTGGACATGTTGACTCTGCTTGACTTGGTGGGAACTACAGGGTTTCTCTCCCAGGAGGTAAACTCTTCCCTTGGGGAACATCTTCTGAGCTAACCATGGCTCTCTGGATCAGTAGGTAGACTAGGATCCCTCTACTAGTCTACTGGTAGCAACTAGAAGCCTGGGCTGTCTAGTTGCATGTCAGGAGAAGGTTCTGGCTTGTCCTTCTAACTTGTCTCTGCAGACTCCTGACCCTGCACTCCTTCTCCCTGTCTGGGCCTGGACCTTTATACTAGGGGTTCTCTAACTCCCTCTAACGTCTGGGATGACTAACTGCATCCAACTAGGCCTGATATTGCATATTACAGGGGGACATTGCATACAAACAATACCTTATAAATTACATAAAATGCACAATTAGAGATAACATTCCTGTCCCTAGTGAGGAGGAGTAACGCACACACCAATTGACCCTTGTGTAGTGCCCACGCTTATTTAGTGGGGACACTACATGTGATTTTATTTAATTTTTTCAATTTTTGGGGGTTATTTTTATTTATACTGTGTGGTAATGTGGACAGTGCGGGAAGACGTCTGTATCCCACCCAGATAACTCAGCTAGGGGAGATAACTAAAATCCGGAAAGCTGCAGTGGTCTTAGCAATGTATAGTTTGATGAAACAGTTTTGTATACATTTTCTTCTGGGCTGGATTTCACTTGGATTGGCAGATAGGTTTGGTAGTGGGATCTGCCAGTCCACACCCTTCCGACACAGGTATTCCCTTTCACCTGAGGTGATTGCAGGTGAGGCCTGCTCTACTCAAGGAGGCATAAAGCCAACCCTCTGTGTGTTAGTCATCGGGAAGGAAAGGCTGAGAAAGCCTGAGTTTTGGGGACCTAATGACGCCTGCGGAGAGAGGGTCGCACGGACAGAGTCAGGCAGACTTCTGGGCCACAATCTCCCAAAGGTACTGATGTTGTTGTAGTCACAGCCAGGAGGCTGCTGCACTGTTTGGGCTGAGAAAGATGCATCTGATCACGTGTGTGAACTGTGTTCTTTAGAGGTGAGTCAGGGAATGATTTGTGTATTAGGTAGTGCCTAGACGGGCAGGAAGTTTTTTTGTTGCTGTACTGTGCTAAAGTGATAGAAAATAAAGCATCATTTGGACTTCAATCCAGTTGTCTGTGAGAAATCTGTGATTTGTATGTATTTTGATTTAGTTTTCTTATTGTTTTGGTAAATTTTACCTCAGCAGTCCCACTGGCTGGAGACATTGTCCTACTTTTCGGTGGGCTTTTGTCATCCTCCTTTTTCCGGTTTTTTTTTGTGACCGGCAAGCTTCTCTCCCGTTTCCCCCCCCTCCCCTCCTTTCCCTTGCCTCAGGTAAGGAGTACCTCTCTTCTCCGTCCCCATCTTGCGCTTGTCTGCTTCGGCGTCGAGATCTTGCGAGATTTTGGGTGCCATTTTTAGTTAGTCTTCTCCGGCGACTCTCTTTGCTTTGCCAGGTGCCCGAGATCTCGCGGTGTCCTAAGGACACGTACACTGAGGTTTTTCGGCCTCAGTGTACGTGCATCCTGCTTATATCTTCGGTATTTTCTCTTCTCACCCAGCTATTCCTCTTCACAAACGCTAGCTTGGGTCGATATACTCCCACTGGCCTGCATTACATTAACACGTCTTCCCAACACCCTGATGTTAACACCACACCGGCCCTAGTTTTACAGGACCCATCCTCCAGGCCACCACCTACCTCCCCTCCTAACAGGGGGGTCATGCTATCCCCATCAGAAGCTCAGGCCCTAGCCCTCCAGCAGTCTATATCTAATGCCATCATGACGGCTATGGGCTCCATGTCTTCTGTCCTCACGCATTCCATCTCGCAAGTGCTTATTGCCCAACCTCCATCTGCTAGCCAGGTTTTAAGCAACCCTCCCTTGCCACCAGCCACTGCCTCCAAAAGTGAAGTGAATCATGGCTTAGATCCATCCAATGAGAGCGCGCTCAGATCACGCAAACGAGCCTGTCCGTGCCAGGCAGAAAAAGCACGGTTATGGAAATCCGCCCGAACGCAGCCCGCATCGGATACTGACTCTGATATAGAGTCTGAGAAAGAGGCACTGTTAGATTCCCTGCGCAGTTCTTTTGAGGACCTTAGGGATGTCAGGGTGGACCCCGTTGCGACACAGGTAGATGCCCCGTCAGGTTTACTGCCTACTGGCTCGCATTCAATTTCTGACCTAGCCGCGGCTTCATCCCTTAGGGATCCGGCGGGTGAGCCTTTATTTGACCCGGATACGCTGCACCACCCCAGATCAGCGAAGTGGCTTCCAGCGACTCATGTGGCTCAGTATTTTGAGGCTATAGTCCGTAAACCTTTTATCAACGAGCCTTGGAATAAATTAAGGGCTGAATGCCCGCGACCACTCATACCGAACAAGGTATGTGATACGCCTGTGGTCGATCCAAAGATAGTCCTGTTTTTATCCAAAACTGGTTTCAATCCTCGTAGAGGTCTAGTCTCGGCCTTACGTGCCTGTCAAGATAAATTGCTGGACATCATGGGGCCATTAGCTAAGATATTCGGGGAATACGCAAGTCGACCCAGAGGAACTCAGTGGATCGCTGGGAACGTCAACACCTCGCTAGCGATTGAAAGGCATAAAGCCATCCTCATGAAGATTGAGCCAAAACTGGCCAACTTGGCCTTGACCGAATCGGGCAAAGATGCCCAAGGACTTCTCTTCGGAGATTCCTTCATAAAAGATTTAGGAAAGTTTGTGGGGGCCTTCACATCCTTGGACAAGGCCCAGTCGTCCATGCGTAGGGTCTTCCATAATAAATTGTCCACCAGGGCCGGTAGATCTAGGGGCCGTCTGTCTGGCCGCTCTTCCTTCCAGACCCGTGGTACAGGTCGAGGCTCCTTCACCCACAGTTTCTCACTCCAAGACCAGAGGCATCAACCCACCTTTTTTCCCTCCCGGGGTGGCCCGGGACGTTCCAGAAGTTTCCGAGGGAATCCAAGTTCCAGGACACCATGCGGTAGGTCCTCGTCCTCTAATAGATTCTTTGACTGTTTGCATAGGGGGCAGACTCAGTCTCTTTTCACATGTCTGGTCAAACATCATCTCCGACCCATGGGTCCTATCCACAATTCAGGGTTTTCAGATAGGACCTGGTACGTACCCCTCTAGACCTGCCCCCTCCACATCCAGGGATACTCTCCGAGTCGGCGCGTGCTCTTGTAGACAGAGAGCTGGAGGACCTTTACCGGAAAGGAGTGGTGGAAAGGGCTTCCCAATCCCACACGGGCGTTATCAGCAACATTTTCCTAGTGGAAAAGAAAGGGGGTCAGATGCGACCTGTTATGAATGCTTTTGTTCAGTACCGCCAATTCAAAATGGAGGGTATCCACCTTCTCAGGGACATGTTTCTACCGGGAGACTGGATGGCAAAGGTCGATCTCAAGGATGCGTATCTTACCATCCCGGTCGCACTGGCCTCCAGGGATTTACTTCAGTTCCGTTGGAACGGTCACATTTGGCGTTTCACTTGCCTTCCATTTGGCCTATCGTCCGCCCCTTGGGCCTTCACCAAATTGATGCGCCCGGTTGTTTCGTGGCTCCGCGGTTGGGGAGCGCGGTTGATCATTTATTTGGACGACATCCTTTTCATGGCCCAGAGTCGCTCCGTTCTTTTGGACCACTTGCAGATGTCAATTACACTCCTTTCCAATCTCAGTTTTATCATCAACCGGGAAAAATCCTGTCTATGCCCCTCCAGGTCCAAGGAGTTCCTGGGTTTCACGATAGACTCATCCACACAAACTCTCAGTCTTCCTGCATCGAAAGTCCTAGTCATTCGCAAGGAGCTCCGTCACACTCTTTCACGTCCTCAGTTCTCCCTCCGGCACCTCGCTCAGATAATAGGCCTTTTGTCCTCATCCATTCAGGCGATTTTTCGAGCTCCGCTACATTACCGAGCTCTGCAACGCCTCAAGATTGCCCATCTTCAGGCGGGGACGGCTTATGCGGATTTGATCACTCTGGATCAAGAGACCAGGGACGAGTTGATATGGTTAGAGTTGAGCGGACACCTGGATGTTCGGGTTCGACGGGTTCGGCCGAACTTCGGAAAAAAGTTCGAGTTCGGGACCCGAACTTGAACCCGAACCCCATTGAAGTCAATGGGGATACGAACTTTTGAGCACTAAAATGGCTGTAAAAATGTCATGGAAAGGGCTAGAGGGCTGCAAATGTCATCAGAATGTGGTTAAGAGCATGGCAAGGGCTCTGCAAACAAATGTGGATAGGGAAATGACATAAAATACATAACAATAAGAAATAATAATCTTGATCTAGGAGGACCAGGTCCATATGGAGTAGGAGGTTGAGGAGGCGGTGGATGTGGCAGTGTAGGTGGAAGTGGCGGTGGAGGAGGTAGCCTACACTGCTTTTTGTTTTAAAAAATTTTTCAATTAGGGTACACCCCAAAATATTGGGAAATATAATCCTCCAGTCGTGCTAAACACACGTTCAGACAATACACCGGCTGCAGGGCAGGCCAGCACCTCCAAGGCGTAAAGAGCAAGCTCAGGCCATGTGCCCAATTTGGAGACCCAGAAGTTGCAGGGGCTGACCCCTGTCAGTTAGTTCGTGTAGGCGTGTGCATACCTACTGCCCCACCATGTTGCACGTCCCTGTGATGTTCACGATCCAATTTAATATCTGCTCTATCAACTTTCGATATTCTTTTATGCGCCTACCATGGTGATTACGGGTGGCGGGGAATCAGGGTTCCAGGCCGGAGAGGGAGCGTGAGAAAAAGAGACCAAATTTAAGGGAGATAAATTTATTTTAAAAATTTGGGATCGAGAAGAAGTGTGGGAAAAGCTATTGAGGCGCAAATGTGGGACAGATTACAGAAGTCCAAATGTGGGCCAAAAGAGTCAAGCGGAATTGTGGGAAAAGCTATTGAGGCGCAAATGTTGGCCAAAAGAGTATAGCGGAAATGTGGGACAAAGTATTAAAGCTTAAATGTGGTACAACTTGTTTAAGTTTAAGCATTGAATCAAAGGAGGTGGCGCGCATCAATTAAAGAAGCAATTCAGAAATTTTATTTTCTGTCACCTATGCAGAGCAGGGGTTTATTCACGTCTAAAATTGTATAATGTCAACCCAAGAATGTAACAGAAAAATTACAGAAATTAATTAACCTGTCTACTTGATAGAGCAGGGGTCTATGACAGAAAACAATTGTTTATTATCACCCTAAAATGTTAAAGGGCTTCTGTCACCCCACTAAAGTCATATTTTTTTTTGGGCTAGTTAAACTACTTATCTTGCGATATATGAAAATATAATGGTGTTACTTACTTTGATTCAGCAGTTTCTTCTAAAAACAAACTTATAATATGTAAATTAGGTCTCTACCAGCAAGTAGGGCGGCTACTTGCTGGTAGCAGCTGCAGAAAACCGCCCCCTCGTCGTGTTGATTGACAGGGCCAGCCGGGATCTCCTCCTCCGGCCAGCCCTGTCGGCATTTTAAAAATCGCGCACCTGTGTTCATTCTGCGCAGGCGCTCTGAGATGAGGAGGCTCGCCTCCTCAGAACTCCCTCAGTGCGCCTGCGCCGATGACATCACCGAAAGAGAATACGTCATCGGCGCAGGCGCACTGAGGGAGTTCTGAGGAGGCGAGCCTCCTCATCTCAGAGCGCCTGCGCAGAGTGAACACAGGCGCACGATTTTTAAAATGGAGGAGGAGATCCCGGCTGGCCCTGTCAATCAACACGACGAGGGGGCGGTTTTCTGCAGCTGCTACTAGCAAGTAGCCGCCCTACTTGCTGGTAGATACCTAATTTACATATTATAAAAGTTTGTTTTTAGAAGAAACTGCTGAATCAAAGTAAGTAACACTATTATATTTTCATATATCGCAGGATAAGTAATTTAACTAGCCCAAAAAAAAAAAATGACTTTAGTGGGGTGACAGAAGTCCTTTAAATTGACCCTAAAATGTAACTGACAAATGTTTTTTTTTACTGGTCTAATAGATATAGCAGTGGTACATCACACCAAAAAATTGTTGAATTTCAACTGAAAATGTAACTGACAATTTTTTATTTTTTTGTTAACCGGCCTAATAGGTATAGCAGTGGTACTATACACCCAAAAATTGGTGAATTTCACCCGAAAATTTTAATGACAAAGTAGTGAAATGATATAAAATAAAACACGTACAAAAAATAAATATGGATTTATGAGGTGGAGTTCCATATGGAGTAGGAGTTTGAGGAGGCATTGGACGTAGCGGACAGGCGGCTGCGCTTGTCTGTGATGTCGCCCCCTGCCGTGCTAAACACACGTTCAGATAATACACTGGCTGCAGGGCAGGCCAGTACCTCCAAGGCGTAAAGGGCAAGCTCAGGCCATGTGCCCAATTTGGAGACCCAGAAGTTGAAGGGGGCAGACCCGTCATTCAGTACGTGTAGGCGTGTGCACACATACTGCTCCACCATGTTGGTGAAATGCTGCCTCCTGCTAAGACATTACATACCAGCTGGTGGTGCTGGTTGTTGTGGCGTGCTGACAAAGCTTTTCCACATTTCGGCCATGCTAACGCTGCCTTCTGAGGTGCTGGCGGTGCCCCAGCTGCGTTGACAACCTCTTCCTCTTCCACTGTGCCCCCGTGTCAGGTGGGAATGCCACCAGAAGCGCGTCTACCAGCGTGTGCTTGTACTCGCGCATCTTACCATCACGCTCCAGTGACAGAATTAAGGACGGTACGTTGTCCTTGTAACGAGGATCCAGCAGCGTGGCCACCCAGTAATCAGCACAAGTTAGAATGTGGGCAACTCGGTGGTTGTTGCGGAGACACTGCAGGATGTAATCGCTCATGTGTGCCAGGCTGCCCAGAGGCAACGAAAAGCTGTCCACTGTGGGAGGTGTATTGTCTGTGTTCTCTGTATCCCCCCATCCACGCACAAGTGATGGCTATGAGCTGGTCTGGGTGCCACCCTGCTGTGAACATGGTTCCTCCTCCTCCTCCATCTCCTCCTCCTCATCCTCCGCCCCCTCATCCTCCAGAACTGTGCCCTGGCTGGACAATTGTGTACCTTGGGTTTGTGGGAACAGGAACCCACCCTTGGAGCCACTTGGGAATGACTGGCCGGAAACCCTACGAAATGATCCCTCTTCCTCCTCCTCTTCCTGTGCCACATTCTCCTCCATCATCGCCAGGAGCGTTTTTTCAAGGAGACATAGAAGTGGGATAGTAACGCTGAGAACGGCGTTATCGGCACTGGCCATGTTGGTGGAGTACTCAAAACAGCGCAACAAGGAACACAGGTCTCGCATGGAGGCCCAGTCATTGGTGGTGAAGTGGTTCTGTTCCGCCGAGCGACTCACCCGTGCGTGCTACAGCTGAAACTCCACTATCGCCTGCTGCTTCTCGCACAGTCTGGCTAGCATGTGCAAGGTGGAGTTCCACCTTGTGGGCACGTCGCATATGAGGCGGTGAGCGGGAAGGCCGAAGTTATGCTGCAGCGCTGACAGACGAGCAGCAGCAGGGTGAGAACGCCAAAAGCGCGCACAGACGGCCCGCACTTTATGCAGCAGCTGACATATCAGGGTAAGTTTTAAGGAATCTCTGCACCACCAAATTCAGCACATGCGCCAGGCAAGGGATGTGTCAAACCAGATAGTCCCAGAGCTGCTATGAGATTTCGCCCATTATTGCACACCACCAGGACGGGCTTGAGGCTGACTGGCACAAACCACTCATCGGTCTGTTGTTCAAGGCCCGTCCACAGATAAGTTTTAAAAATGCCTGCTGTCGTTTACCCCTGGCTGTGCTGAAGTTGGTGGTGAAGGTGTTACGCTGACCGGATGAGGAGCTGGAAGAGGATGAGGAAGCAGAGTAGGAGGAGGAAGCAACAGGAGGCAAACTGAAGCGCCCTGCAATCCTCGGTGGTGGAACGACATGCACCAAACTGCTATCCGCCTCAGGCCCAGCCGCCACTGCATTTACCCAGTGTGCTGTTATGGAGATATAATAGCCCTGACCGTGCTTACTGGTCCACGTATCCGGTCAGGTGCACCTTGCCACAGATGGCGTTGCGCAGTGCACACCTGATTTTGTCCCCTACTTGGTTGTGCAGGGAAAGGATGGCTCGCCTTGAAAAGTAGTGGCGGCTGGGCACGACGTACTGTGGGACAGCCACCGCCATAAGGCCTTTAAAACTATCTGTCTCCACCAGACGGAATGACAGCATTTCAAAGGCCAGTAATTTAGAAATTCTGGCATTCAGGGCTAGGGATCGCGGGTGGGTAGGGGGGTACTTCCTATTCCTCTCCAGCGTTTGGGATATGAAGAGCTGAACGCTTCCGTGGGACATTGTGGAGATGCTTGGTGACCCAGGTGTTGGTGTTGCTGGCAGATCCTATGTTTGCGGGGTGCCAGGTGGCACTGTCTCTCTAGAGGTGGATGAAGAGGCCGCGACTGCAGCAGAAGAAGCAGGAGGAGCCAGAGACCTTTCTTGGTTTTTGAGGTGTCTACTCCACTGCAGCTCGTGCTTTGCACTTAAATGCCTGGTCATGCAGGTTGTGCTCAGGTTGAGAACGTTTATGCCTTGCTTCAGGCTCTGATTGCACAGCGTGCAAACCACTCGTGTCTTGTCGTCAGCACATTGTCTGAAGAACTGCCACGCCAGGGAACTCCTTGGAGCTGGCTTTATTGTGCTCGGTCCCTTGCTGCGGTGGGCAGTAGGAAGCGCACTGTCTAGAGGATGGCCGCTCCGCTTTTGCACCCTGCTCCCTCTTCTGCTGTGCTGGTGGCTCTGTGCGACCACCGCCTCTTCCTCCGAACTACATAGGTCAGTCGCATGACCTTGATTCCATGTGGGGTCGAGGACCTCATCGTCCTCCACATCATCTTCCACCCAGTCTTCACTCCTGACTTCCTTGTTGGTCTGCACACTTTCGAAAGCCCCAGCAGTTGGTACCTGTGCTGCGATGGTCCTCCCATGTACTCATCTTGAAAAATAAGTGGTTGGGCATCGGTGCACTCAATCTCTTCCACTTCTGCGGCAGGGCTAGGTGGATGGCCCTGGGAAACCCTGCTAACAGAGTCATCAAAAAGCAGAAGAGACTGCTGCATGACTTGGGGCTCAGACTGCTTGGCTGATTTGCAAGGGGGTAAGGTGAAAGACTGATGGACATCGGCTGCAGGTGCCAACTGTGGTCTTTCAGCAGGAGACTGGGTGGGAGACAATGTGAAGGAACTGGATCCACTGTCAGCAACCCAATCTACTATCGCTTGTACTTGTTCAGGCCTCACCATTCGTAGAGCCGCATTAGTCCCTAACAAATACTGCTGCAGGTTTTGTCGCCTACTCGCACCTGAGGAAGGGGTTTGACTTGTGCGTGTAGCTGGCACAGATCGACCACGTCCTTTCCCTGCAACAGGAGCTCCACCAGCAGCACCAAGACCTGGGTCACGTCCCTTATTTGACGCTCTCCTCATATTTTTCAAATTTAGGATCTTGCCCTAAATGGGTGTTTAATTAATAGTAGAATAGAACGACAGTATGTAAAGGGTGTATCTCACACGGTCTGAACCAGTGTAGGCCTAAATTAAATATTTCTTTGCCCAAAATGCCTGTATTTCAAATGGCTGTATTTCAAATCCCTGAATCAAACCCCTGTATGTAGAGGCGGTATCTCACACGGTCTGAACCAGTGTAGGCCTAAATTAAATATTTCTTTGCCCAAAATGGCTGTATTTCAAATGGCTGTATTTCAAATCCCTGAATCAAACCCCTGTATGTAGAGGGAGTATCTCATAGGTCCTGAACCAGTTGTGATAGTCCGTTATTTAGCTCACCTTTCCAGAGGTGAAAAGGTAGTGGGATTAGTCAGGTTATTTCGCACAAGGAGACCTCAGGAGACAGAAGTGCATTTCAACTGGCTTCCTGCCAGCTTTATTTCACAGGTTGCATTAAAACACAAAAACATAAACGGAACACCTAGCCTTGTCCAGGCTCTAACTAAACAATAGGTCCCTCTCTAGGACGTGGATGAGCTATCCTCAGTCCACCCAAAATAAGCATGCTGTCTGAACAGCAACCTGTGATACTTGCAGTTTGCAGGCTCTGGACCTTCAGGGTCCCTCAGTGAGATGTGGCTTCTCTCACTCCCAGGAAGTTCTGAGCAAGGGTGTTGACAGCCCAGTTATCTAGCAACTCCCCAGGTGCAGCTCATCAGGACCCAGGCTTAGGTTTTTTTTAACCCTTTCCTGAATAACTTTCTTCAGCATATGCTAAGAATCTGGGAGACACATATATACCCTCAATTACTTCCCCCTGTGAGACACCACACAGTGTAGGCCTTAGAGTAAATATTTATTTGCCCAAAATGGCTGTATTTCAAATGGCTGTATTTCAAATCCCTGAATCAAACCCCTGTATGTAGAGGGTGTATCTCACACGGTCTGAACCAGTGTAGGCCTGGAGTAAATATTTCTTTGCCCAAAATGGCTGTATTTCAAATGGCTGTATTTCAAATCCCTGAATCAAACCCCTGTATGTAGAGGGAGTATCTCACAGGGCCTGAACCAGTGTAGGCCTAAAGTAAATATTTATTTGCCCAAAATGGCTATATTTCAAATCCCTTAATCAAACCGCTGTATATAGAGGGAGTATCTCACACGGTCTGAACCAGTGTAGGCCTGGAGTAAATATTTCTTTGCCCAAAATGGCTGTATTTCAAATGGCTGTATTTCAAATCCCTGAATCAAACCCCTGTATGTAGAGGGAGTATCTCACAGGGCCTGAACCAGTGTAGGCCTAAAGTAAATATTTATTTGCCCAAAATGGCTGTATTTCAAATCCCTTAATCAAACCTCTGTATGTAGAGGGTGTATCTCACAGGGCCTGAACCAGTGTAGGCCTGAAGTATATATTTATTTGCCCAAAATGGCTGTATTTCAAATGGCTGTATTTCAAATTCCTGAATCAAACCCCTGTATGTAGAGGGTGTATCTCACACGGCCTGAACCAGTGTAGGCCTGAATTCAATATTGGTGCACCAAATGGCGGTATTTAAAATCTCTGAATGTAACCCTAATGTATTAAGGGTGTATCTCACAATGACATCTGCATCAAAGGCTGCCATCTAAATTTTTTGTGCCCAAACGAGTGTTTAACAACTGAATTTGACAGCAGTATATAGGCCTGTAATTTCACATGTGCTGATGCTGCAACGCCAGAAAATAGTGTTTTTTGTCAAAAAAGTATGTTTTTCAAACCCCAGAAAATGATGGGTATATTTCTAGCTTAAAATTGCACACTGACTAATCAATATGTTGTAGATTGCCAAAAAAGTGTTTTTTTGGTAACAGAATATGAAAGCTGTATATATTAAACTTGAATTTAACACTTGCAGATCAGGAAAATACTGTTTTCTGGCAAAAAAAGTGTGTTTTTCAAACCCCAGAAAATGATGGGTGTATTTCTAGCTTAAATTGCACACTGACTAATCCAGATGTTGTAGTTTCCCCAAAAATAATGGTGATTTGCAATGTCCCAAAAGGTCAGATGCAGTGCTGGTGCACTGAGCTTGCATAAAATGGCCACTGCCGCCACCCACCTAACTAACAGAATTATAAACGTTTTTTGTTTTTTTTTGGTCAATGGCCTCAGGGCAGGGGGAAACGATTGTGCCCTGCACCCACACAACTATTTCTCTTTAGATCGCTGAGTTAGATTCTCTCCTATTCTCTCCCTGAATTCACAAGTCCAGCAGCATCCTCTCCCTACACTTCTAACAGCAGAGTGACGTGCAGCGCTACGTGACTAAAGCTTATATAGAGCCTGGGTCACATGCTGCTCTGGCCAATCACAGCCATGCCATTAGTAGGCATGGCTGTGATGGCTTCTAAGGTCAGACAGTTAACCGCTTGTTGATTGGCTGCTCTGCAGCCTATCAAAAAGCGCCAAGAAAGCGCCGAACACCGAACCCGAACTTTTACGGAAATGTTCGGGTCCGGGGTTCAAAAATCCTAAAGTTTGGTACGAACCCGAACTTTACAGTTCTTGTTCGCTCATACCTAGATATGGTGGATCTACAACCACTCGGCATGGAATGGCAGAGCGATATTTGGCCCGCAACCGGATCTGGTCGTGGAATCGGATGCCAGCCTCCACTATTGGGGTGCACATTGCAACGTTGTTTTCACCGGAGGCCCATGGTCAGCGGACAAGTCCCGTCTGCATATCAATGCCTTGGAACTTCTGGCAGGATCCTTCGCTATTCGGAGCTTCACCAACGGCAAGGCCACGACGTGCATCAGACTCCGGATGGACAATGTTTCGGCGGTCCGTTATGTGAATTCCATGGGCGGCACTTACTCCACTTTATTGACTCATCTAGCTAAGGACTTTTGGTCGTTTTGTCTGGACAGGGACATCACGGTCGTGGCGGAATACCTTCCGGGTCTGCACAATACCCTTGCAGACTGGAGTTCGCTTTATATCTCGAATGCCAGCGTTCGGAAATTAGACGCAACAGTATTCTCTGCCATATCGTCTCTTTGGGGTCCCTTCTCCATCGATCTATTTGCCTCCCGCTTGAATGCCCAACTTCCCAGGTTTTACAGTTGGTGGCGGTAGATGCGGTAGTTGGAGGCAGTAGATGCGTTTCTACAGCATTGGACAGGGTCCCTCATGTATGCTTTTCCTCCATTCGCCCTGATCCCACGGGTTCTTGCCCAGATTCGCTGTCAGTTAGCCGAACTGGTTTTGATTCTTCACTTCTGGAGGACTCAGTCCTGGTTTCCCTAGTTGTTGGAGTTATTGGTCGAAGAGCCCTTCCTTCTTCCCAGTTATCTGGAGCTGTTGGTGGGCCTGGGGATCTTGGACTCGTGGGTGCAGTGTTCGGAATCTGGATCCCGTTGAAGCACCTGTGACGGACTTTTTGCGATTCCTTACCTCACTTTTTGAAGAAGGGAAAGCTTATCGCACTATCAATCTTTTCCGGTCTGCGATTTCTTCCAGACATCACGGTTTTGACGACTGCCCAGCAGGCCAACATCCTTTGGTTTGCCGATTATTGAAGGGCTCTCGTCTGTCCCGTCCACCTAGATCTCGCTTTACGACATCTTGGGATGTTTCCTCGGTCCTTACTTTCCTGGCCTCCTGGCCGGCTAACCCGGATCTTTCTCTTCGCCAATTGTCTGCGAAATTGGTGACCCTGCTCTGCTTCATCTCTTGCGCCGTCCCTTTTAGTATTCGGCGCAAGAGATGCAATGAGTGAAGGACGCGCTCTTGCTGCCAGCTTCCTTCCTTCGGTGCAGGTGCATTGAGGAAGCTGGCAGCAGGAATGCATTCTTCACTCACTGCGCCTGCGCCGAATACTAAACGGGCCGGCGCAGGCGTGAAATTTACAGGACACTGAGGAGCAGGGCTTTTTTTCTGGTGGAACGCACCGGAACGGCGTTCCGCCACCTTTTGACATCGCAGCCTGCTATGCTCCAGCATCGCAGGCTGCGATGTATCAGCGGGGAGGGACTGGGAGGAGGAGCTGGGGGCCGGTGCGTTCACATGAAGCAGGCGGCGCAGGCACGTGACGTCAGTCAGTCACTCTGCCGCTCGTCTGCCCGGCCGGCCTGCATTACGATATAACAGTAGCCCTGTGAGTAGGATATATTGAATGTTATACTACAGAGGGGGCAGCATGAATCATTATTAATTGAATTACACATTTTATAACTGTACTGGAGCGGCAATGGGGGGTCTGTGGATGACACTGTTAAGGGGTGGGGGGGTTCTGTGGATGGCACTGTTAAGGGGTGGGGGGGTTCTGTGGATGGCACTGTTATGGGGTGGGGAAGTCTGTGGATGGCACTGTTATGGAGTGGGAGGGGTCTGTGGATGGCACTGTTATGGGGTGGGGGGGTCTGTGGATGGCACTGTTATGGCGTGGGGGGGTCTGTGGAAGGCACTGTTATGGGGTGGGGGGTCTATGGATTGCACTGTTATGGGGTGGGGGGGTCTGTGGATGGCACTGTTATGGGGTGGGGGGGTCTGTGGATGGCACTGTTAAGGGGAGGTCTGTGGATGGCACTGTTAAGGGGGGTCTGTGGATGGCACTGTTAAGGGGGGTCTGTGGATGGCACTGTTATGGGGTGAGGGGGTCTGTGGGTGGCACTGTTATGGCGTGGGGGGGTCTGTGGATGGCACTGTTATGGGGTGGGGGTCTGTGGATGGCACTGTTATGGGGTGGGGGGGTCTGTGGATGGCACTGTTATGGGGTGGGGGGGGGTCTGTGGATGGCACTGTTAAGGGGGGGTCTGTGGATGGCACTGTTATAGGATGGGGGGTCTGTGGATGGCACTGTTATGGGGTGGGAGGGTCTGTGGATGGCACTGTTATGGGGTGGGGGGGGTCTGTGGATGGCACTGTTATGGGGTGGGGGGGGTCTGTGGATGGCACTGTTAAGGGGGGGTCTGTGGATGGCACTGTTATGGGGTGGGGGGGGTCTGTGGATGGCACTGTTATAGGATGGGGGGGGTCTGTGGATGGCACTGTTATAGGATGGGGGATCTGTGGATGCAATCCACAGATCCCCCATAACAGTGCCATCCACAGATCCTCCACCCCATAACAGTGCCATCCCCAGATCCCCCATTAACAGTGCCATCCCCAGATCCCCCATTAACAGTGCCATCCCCATCTGGAGGGTTTCTTTGCTGGGCTGGACTTTAATAGCGCCCCCAAATTTTACTTGCATCCCTGTTCTCTAAAGGGGGGCGGTCCTAGGGGTGGGTAGGGGCATGGCCAGGAGAGGGGGGGGGTGAGTTCCACCACCTTTTCTCTGAGAAAAAAAGCCCTGCTGAGGAGAACTCAAAAGTGCGTAGACGGAGCCTCTAGGTGCTGAAGCAATGCCCTAATAGCACCTAGAGGCTCATTAGCATATTTTAAAAGTCTTTATTTTAAGAGAACGGCGGCAGTCAGGTAGTTACAAGGCATACTGTTATGTACTGCTGACATTAGCACATCGCTAATGTCAGTCAGCTACATAACGTTATTTCTCATGACAGAAACTCTTTAAATACTCACACTGCCGCTGCTTTTCCACGCTCTCCTCTGTTGAGTCTTTAAAGGGGTTGGGGTTGTCCGAGTTATTTTTTTATTCTTTCTATGTTTCTAACTAGGCAAATATAACAGCTTTCCAATTACCTTACTTTATCTCCAGTGGCTGGTTTCTCAGATTTCACTGAGGGTCACATGACCTGTGATGTCAGCTTCTCTCCCTGTTCTGATAATATTCGTGCACAAGCCTGAGCAATTTGTACACGAGAGGTCATTGTGCTGGCCAAGCCCCCCTGCACTGCCAGCTGCTGCTTATTGCTCTCTCCCAGGATTCTTAACCCCTTCATCTGCACAGACTCAGGGCTGAAGTGTTTATTGTGTAGCTGCAGGCAGTAAGAAGACAAATGCTGGGCACAGGAGCTGAAAGAGAAGTTCTGCAGAGCATTGCAGGTAGGTGGAAGATCCTGTGTGTATTAGCAGTGTCATTGTGCAGCTAGGACTTGTAGTTCTATATATACACAACATGCTGCTGAGTCTCCCAGCAGGCAGACATGTCACTCAGGGCAGCACTTGTATTCACTCCCTTAGCAGTGTCATTATACAGCTGGGACTTGTAGTTCTACACATACAACATGCTGCTAAGTCTCCCAGCAGGGAGACATGTCACTCAGGGCAGTACTTGTATTCTCTCCCTTAGCAGTACAGGGGGAGGGGCAGAGATTGTTGTTATTGCAGGTAAACAAAGGGCCAAAAGAGAACCAGGGAAATTAGGAAATAGATATGTTTTTGTCTAAAACTTGCTTAGCTTAGTTATATACTGGTATTATAGAAAGTGCATGCTGGTCAAGTTACACCTCTGGCTGGAGGGAATGGGTTAGGTCAAGAATTTGGCGTGCAGGAGGTGCTGTTTAAATTTTTGCCTCAGGCAGCACGAAGGCTGTGTGCCTCTGTAACTCCCCAGAGGTGCATTACCACCTTTTACACCTCTCCACTATCTCTTATGGTTAATATAATGTCATCATATGTATTGATTTACAGATCCTGCAAAACGTGTATTCCCATTTCCTTTTTTTGTAACTGTTTATGTGTAATGTGCCTGGCTCATCAGCAGATGACGGCAACATGGCAGAGCTAGTTTACCTAGAATGGAACCCCTCTTTCCATTCTCCTCTCTCCCTCTAGGTAGGAGTTTAGTCTAGTTAGGAGTTAGTGAAGTCTACCCCCTGCCAAGGGAGGGTGTGCAGCAGGTGCTCGTCCCAGCTGGACGAGTCTAGCTTACCCCATTCGAGGGAAAGGCTGTGTTCCAGCCAGCAGAGCACCTTCAGCTTTGCTGGATATAGAGGCCCAAGCTACAAGCCTCAGGAGCCAGGGAGAGAAAGTTCCTATGGATAAAGACAGGGACAGAAGACCAGACTACAGAATGTAAAGTACAGCAGAAACAAAGAGAATTCTATTTAATCCTGTTAACACAGCAGAGCCAGATAGCAACTGATGTAGCAGGGCCGAGTGTGTTTGCCTGCGAGAATTAATGCTAAAGCCTGCTGGTAACCAAGACAAAGCTGAATGTTGGTAATAACCCGAAGGGCTGGGGGGGGGGGGGGGACCCCCTATCCACACTGACCCGTACTAACAAACCACCCCCACCAATAAGGACACTGACCACATACTTTCTTTTAACCTCTTTATTGTTGGATGGTAGTCGGCCACAGCTATTTTATTCAAAACGGCAACCGTATAAATCGTGCGATCTGCCCAACGGGCAGTTCCACCAAACCTTTCATTAACAACTTCTCATTTGCATTAACTTGCCGCCAGCTGTGACTTATAAAATTCCTCCAAGGGCCTGCATTCTGCCCAACTTGAGGTCATAATACACTTCCAAAAATAAATACATAAAATTAAAGGGGTTCTGCACTTTCATTTAACTGATGATCTATCCTCTGGATAGATCATCAGCTTCTGATCGGCGGGGGTCCGACACCCGGGACCCCCGCCGATCAGCTGTTTGAGAAGGCAGCGGCGCTCCAGCAGCGCTGCGGCCTTCTCACTGTTTACCGCCGGCCCACTGACGTCACGACTAGTATCAACTAGCGCGGGCGGGGCTAAGCTCCTTTCAAGTGAACAGAGCTTAGCCCCGCCCATGCTAGTTGATACTAGTTGTGACGTCAGTGGGCCGGCTGTAAACAGTGAGAAGGCCGCGGCGCTACTGGAGCGCATCTGCCTTCTCAAACAGCTGATCGGCGGGGGTCCCGGGTGTCGGACCTCCGCCGATCAGAAGCTGATGATCTATCCAGAGGATAGATCATCAGTTAAATGAAAGTGCAGGACCCCTTTAAATTAAACTGTCGAACATAACAACCGAAGGGGAGGGAGGGAGGGGCACCGCGCTTCCGTCAAAAAGCGAGAGATTAGGTGGGACTATTCCCTAAGTACCCTCCTGCTGCCCGCCTCTTCCTCCTGCCGCAGGCTAATATTAACCCCCACCTAACTCCTTAACCCCTAAAACCCTAAACCAGGGGCCAGTAAATGCCTTCCACGACAGGAATCTGGGGGAGGGGGGAGATTGTTTCCTGCTGAAAGTTTATTCAAGTAAAGCTGTTGTTCAACGTTATACCAAGTCTGGACTCCATTTCTTTCTCCATCCCTTTGACCAACTACCCCTTGATTTGCTTTGCACGACCACGCCTGGGATTACAGCATATACAGGTAGGAGCACCGTGACAAGTGCTACACAATTAAGGGACATTAGGCCACCCTACACCACTCTGGCAATCCTACCCTGGGTACCATCCATATCACTAAAAGGGGCCCTGTGTCCTTGTTGCTTCAATGCAACTGGCTTCACGACAAACACTTTTCCTATCTTAAAGGGATCCCATGGACGTTAAAACCCGTGCGCTGCACTTCCCTGTCCCTTGCCACTGAGGGAAGGCGGGCCCAAGATGAACTTTTGCACCAGGGCCCATGAGCCTTTAGCTACGCCCCTGATCGCTGACCATCAGATTTACAGCGCTATATCTTTTTTTTCCATAACTCGGACAACCCCTTTGGGCTCCATTCACACGTCTGTGGTGTGTTGCGGACCTGCAAATTGCGGATCCGCAACACACCCGCCCGGCACCCCTATAGAAATGCCTGTTCTTGTCCGCAAGCTGCAGACAAGAATAGGACATGTTCTATCTTTTGCGGAGCTGCGGACCTGAAGATCGGGGCCGCGCTCCGCAAATACGGATGCTGACAGCACACTGTGTGCTGTCCGCATCCATTCCGTCCCCATAGAAAATGAATGGATCCGCACCCGTTCCGCAAAATTGCGGAATGGATGCGGACCCATTTGCGGACGTGTGCATGGAGCCTTAAGGTGGTTAAGGACCTTTTAAGATGATTGATCATGGGACCTGCAGATTTGGACTCCAAAGGTCCTTTCCTGCACACTTGTATGTGTAGAAATTATTGTAGATCAGCTTTATGGCAAATTACTGCAAAAACCAAAACAAAATTCTATGTATAATTATCCCTATAGGCATACATGGAGTGTGGGGCTGGAAGTTAAATGGTCACCCCCTACAGTCCTATTAGAGTGCCCAGAGGATCAGTTTGCCTCATGAATGATGCGCCCCTGGGTAAGCTGGAAACTTGCTATCTGGCCCCAAATCCTCTGTTGCCAAGTTTTATACCACTCACCACTGCATAATCCTGATATAGCATGTGAAATTGTCACCCTGCCCAATTAACTTCTTAATCACCAAAACCCAGAGGGTGAAATCAAACAATGCTGGCATTCATGGGCCCTTACGCTATCCACTAATGGGACCTAAAAAAATAAAATCTGCACTACACTTTTCTGCAACTATGAACACAAAGATGTTATACCACCACATATGTTCATTTATATCGGTTTTGTTTGGACATCTGTTTGCAGAGGTTCTGACAGGCAGAAACGGCACATATGCAACAAACAGACAATTAGTAAAAGGTTTATGTATACAACGCTCCAGATGCAAGTATTAGTTAATCACTGAAGCCACGGGCTTTTCTAGATAACAAAAGCTGAAATATGGATAGTTGCAACATCTTAAAAAATGATTCATTTGCATATGCATCTGCTTCCCAAAGACTTTCTGAGATGAGACTTCTCATAAAATGCATTTAACTGTCAAGAAAAAATATTTCACTCTTTTGAATTATTACATTAGTAAGTAAACATATGAAAAATACTCAAATATACAAAAAAATACAAAATAATCTTGAATATTAGCTAGCGTTTGGTGTCCCTAACTAACTGCCCCTGCTCCAAAATGCAACCTCTCCCTACACTGGCAAAACACATAATGTAAAATGGCTGCCAGATCGGGTTCTGTTATAGGGTTGGGGGGTGTCCATGTGCTGAAACGTCTCATTTGGTTGTCCTGTCCCACCTGATGGATGTCATCTACGCAATGCAAAAGAATATGGCGCATGCGGACATCGCCATATGTTTGCATGTTTGTAGTGTACGGGGACTGTAATTCCCGTCACTACAAAGGTGTCACTTGGTGTGCTGTCGTCCCGCCTTATTTATGGGGAAGTTGGTATATGTCATCTTTATAAAATGTCATGTAATGTAATGCTATGTATTTCCCTGTTACTGTGAAACTTGCATGTACAGGCCTGCTAGGGGTGTCATTCCAGCTCTTAGTCACTAGAGGGAGCTAGGGAGCCCTAGTTTATATAAGGCCCAGACAGGGAAAGGAAGGGCAGTTGAGTCTAGAGTTGATTCTAGAGTCTAGTCTAAGTGGGAGTCTGTGGTTGGAGACTAGACAATGTCAGAGACAAGTCCAGGCCTGAAGCCTGCGTTCCAGGAGAAGGTTCCCCTCCTGAATTCCCATAAGCAGAAACAGGAATATCTTAGTTGAAGAGCCGGAGAAAGCAGAGAGAGAGACAGAGGCAAAACTCAAGAAAGCAAGAGGTACTCAAGATAACAGAGGAGGTACTTTATAAAGCTAAAACCAAGGATATAAGCCAGAGTTAAGGTATTGGGCCTTGGAGAAGATTTTCTATGTCCCAGGATCAGTCAGAAATAGAGTGCAAGCTCCTGTACTGCAAGTCCTGTGTGTTTCACACTCTGAAGTCACCTTGCTTAATCTGTATTGCCTGCATCGACCGTATTGAAAAATCAACTGTATGCAAAGGAACTGTGCTTCCGTTAATGTCTCTATATGAAAACTACTAAAGTTGGAGTTCTGTTTTAACATCACGGTGTTCCTCATTTATTCCTGCTATCAGCAAACGGCGTGCCACCGTTTAATTGGCACTGGCGTCACGAACATTTTCCTACCATCACCTGCCTATGCAGAGAGTCAGCCGTCTCAGGTTAGTGTCTATTGCACTACTACACCCAGAAACACTATTAAACACAACTTGAGTACGCTGCACCTCTCTTTTGGCGTCACGAACAGGATTGCGCACACTTTCTAGTGCAAGGAGCGTGAACTTTGTGCCTTATACAGTTGCCCTGTGACCAAAGTGACAAATTGCCTGTTTATTTAAAGTGGACTTTGTGAACTGAAAATCATACCCAAAGTGTTCCTAAAACCTCTAAAAAGCGCTGTGCAGTGTTGCGCTACCAAGAGGAAGAAAATCGCCACATTGGAGTGTGGTTTTGTGGACTTTTTACAATCCTGCTTGCTGTCAGTGAATGGACAGCGTTTTGCTAAAGATGGCCGCTGAGCTTGCTGAATTTGCTGCTGCGTCATCTTCATCCCGAAAAGGCGGGAAAAATTGGCGCCTTTCTGAGGAAATAGCGGGAAGGAGTTCAAGGTCAGGCGCCACTGCTTATCTGGACATTTGCATGTCTGCCAGCATGGACACCGCCTTCCATATACTGGAATACCTGGGGGGCGGCCTCCCAGTGCGAGGGGAGGAGCTGGCTGATTTAATTGACGCAACCCTATTGCTCTCCGGGGAAGGATCGAGCATGTTGGAAAGTGAACAGAGCGTTGCTGCAGCGTCCGCGCCTGAGATCCCAAAAATGTATGATATTGGTGTAGAGCCAGAGGAGGCTCCACCGGCCTACTCTCCGGGACCGGAGAAACCCGCCTGCCCGCCACGGGAGAAAGAACCAGAGCCCTGCTATGGCTCTTGGAGAGACTTCTTTCAACCCTCTTTCAAGTGGTCGTCACTTATGGCAGAGATCCGGGAGGCCGCTATAAAGCGGAATACAAAGACCAAGATCTATTATGAAGAGTTGACCAAGACAATCCATGAAAGACACACCAACACCCAACCCCGCCTGGAAAGGAGAAAGGGAGTGGTGGTGTCCTTTGACAAAACCCGTGGCTACGGGTTCATACAAGATTACATGACTGGCAGAGACCTATATGTCAATAGAAGGTCTGTCAAGAGAGACTACCTCCCTTCCTATCAGCACAGCCTCCGCGAGGGAGAGGAAGTGGAGTTCACCCCTGCCGAGAGCCTGAGAGGCCCTTATGCCACTGCCGTGACCCGTCCCAAGCGAGAACCTGAGGACTGGGAGGCAGAAGAAGAAGACTACTCTGGCTGCGAGCGGGAACCGGAACGCTCTCAAGAGCCGGCCCATCACGCCTTCCAGGAGCGGAGCTCCTTCATTGGGCCAAACGTCTTCTGGCAGCCAACCGTGTTGGAAAAATGGGTGAGCCCTTACCCTTCCCCCGAGCTGCCTCGTCGGGAGAAGACCATGCAAGAGATGGAAAATCTAAAGGGACTTCGAAATACCTTTGAGAACATCCGGAGGGGTCGGAGACCTGATACATCACCAGAACCTGCAGAGGCCGAGTCCGCGCCATCGGTGACTGTACCTGCGCCGGCGGCGCCAGCAGATGACCGCGACTCTGACACGGAGAGCATCGGTGAGCAGATTGTCCGGCTGGAGGAGAAGTTGCGGGAGCTGTGCAAGATCGCGACCGCTAGGATCCAGACGCCGCCGAAGAAGGACGAGGTAAGGGTGCCTGTCACCACCCGTAGAGTACCTTCTGCTGCCACCGCTCCGCCAGTGCCCCAAAGAAGACCCCCTGTTGCTGTGAATTGCTGCACAGAGCCCACCGGACCGCTTGCGGCGGCGGTATCCACTCCACTTCATCCCACAATTATCATGCCGGTACGGTCCACCCAAGGGTTTACCTCTAGGCCCATGGGGCCAATACCTATTAGGGGCCCCCTCACCTTGCAGCTTCCCCCTAACACTGTTATGTGGGCACATCCTCCTGTAGAGGACTACTACAGGCCGTACTTGCCAGCAGAGCCGGGTAATGATGACATACCCCTGTGAATCAGCCTGCTAGGCCTTTGATTTATTTCACCAACGAAAAATGCTGTTAACCCTTCCAGGACAGGAGTCCTATGTTCCCTGGTCGTTTGTTGCTGCTGCCAGTTTATCCACGGCTCAGTGGTGGGTGTTGACCACTGAAGTATTAAAGTCAACAAAGCCAAGTTTGTTTCCAGGACCTCCTGCCTGCTTTTGCTATCCCACGCCAAGTTGTGCCTGTTCCTGAGTTGCACCTTTTACCCTTAACCCCCTTTTCAGGTTGATCAGGGGTATTACAGCACTTGTCTTTGCTGTCATTTTATTGTGCAACTTGATACTAAGGAACCGTGCCCGGAGACAGACTCAAAAGAACCTGAGCCTCTGAGATTCTTACTCTTTTAAAAGGAAATGTGCCCAGAGATGGACTCCACCGCACGAGAGCCTCTGTGATTTATTAGGAAAATAACCTGGGTACGGACTCATGTTTGTTCTTTGAGCCTCCAAGAACTTTTATACTGTTTTATCTATTTTGCCGTTCTATTATGGACTTATTCATTGTCATGGACTATCCTGGTTATAATGTTACGCTGTGCCAGGTCAGCGCCCCAGTTCCATTCACTATCCTGAGGAGAAGAGAACGACGCCCCTTGTCACCACCCTTCATCTTTGCCAATTGGACCTGAAATGAATGTAAATGCAGATGAATTACATGTATGTATGCCTGCATGTCTCTATTTTCTGTTTCAGGTAGAAATTCCAGTTGGGCGAGCCCTGATGGAGTACGAGGTCGTACTCAGCTTAAAGCAGTGGGGTATGTAGTGTACGGGGACTGTAATTCCCGTCACTACAAAGGTGTCACTTGGTGTGCTGTCGTCCCCCCTTATTTATGGGGAAGTTGGTATATGTCATCTTTATAAAATGTCATGTAATGTAATGCTATGTATTTCCCTGTTACTGTGAAACTTGCATGTACAGGCCTGCTAGGGGTGTCATTCCAGCTCTTAGTCACTAGAGGGAGCTAGGGAGCCCTAGTTTATATAAGGCCCAGACAGGGAAAGGAAGGGCAGTTGAGTCTAGAGTTGATTCTAGAGTCTAGTCTAAGTGGGAGTCTGTGGTTGGAGACTAGACAATGTCAGAGACAAGTCCAGGCCTGAAGCCTGCGTTCCAGGAGAAGGTTCCCCTCCTGAATTCCCATAAGCAGAAACAGGAATATCTTAGTTGAAGAGCCGGAGAAAGCAGAGAGAGAGACAGAGGCAAAACTCAAGAAAGCAAGAGGTACTCAAGATAACAGAGGAGGTACTTTATAAAGCTAAAACCAAGGATATAAGCCAGAGTTAAGGTATTGGGCCTTGGAGAAGATTTTCTATGTCCCAGGATCAGTCAGAAATAGAGTGCAAGCTCCTGTACTGCAAGTCCTGTGTGTTTCACACTCTGAAGTCACCTTGCTTAATCTGTATTGCCTGCATCGACCGTATTGAAAAATCAACTGTATGCAAAGGAACTGTGCTTCCGTTAATGTCTCTATATGAAAACTACTAAAGTTGGAGTTCTGTTTTAACATCACGGTGTTCCTCATTTATTCCTGCTATCAGCAAACGGCGTGCCACCGTTTAATTGGCACTGGCGTCACGAACATTTTCCTACCATCACCTGCCTATGCAGAGAGTCAGCCGTCTCAGGTTAGTGTCTATTGCACTACTACATCCAGAAACACTATTAAACACAACTTGAGTACGCTGCACCTCCAGTGTAAAGTTTGCCGCAAACCGCAAGGCCATCACTACTGGGGACACTATAGGGGCCTTATTACTACTGTGGGCTGCCTTATAGAGGGGTCTTGTTACTGCTGGGGGCACTATAGGTGAGCCTTATTTCTACTGGGGGTGCTGTGGGACATTATTACTACTGGAGGTACTATTAGGACAATATTATTGGGCACAATATAGAAGGAATTGCTACTAATGTGGCCACTCTTGGGGAGTATTATCAGTATTAGGGGTATTGTAGGTAGCACTATTACTATTACTATTGAGAGCAGTCTGGGAATTACTATGGGGAACTATGGCACTATTTTTGCAGTATAGCGGAGCACAGCGGACATAGTATTGGGGGTAGCAGCAGGATAAGGCTACTTTCACACTTGCGGCAGAGAGATCCGGCAAGCAGTTCCGTCGCCGGAACTGCCTGCCGGATCAGGCAAAATGTATGCTAACTGATGGCATTAGTAAGACTGATCAGGATCCTGATCAGTCTTAAAAATGCCTGATCAGTCGAAAAAATGCATTGAAATGCCGGATCCGTCTTTCCAGTGTCATCTGGCAAAAACGGATCCGGCATTTATTTTTTCACCTTTTTTTCAGTCTGCGCATGCGCATACGGGAAGGACGGATCCGGCATTCCGGTATTCTGAATGCCGGATCCGGCACTAATACATTCCTATGGGGGAAAAAATCAGGCAAGTCTTCAGTTTTTTTAGCCGGAGATAAAACCGTAGCATGCTGCGGTTTTCTCTTTTGCCTGATCAGTCAAAACGACTGAACTGAAGACATCCTGATGCAAACTGAACGGATTACTCTCCATTCAGAATGCATGGGGATAAAACTGATCAGTTCTTTTCCGGGATAGAGCCCCTGTGACGGAACTCTATGCCGGAAAAGAACAACGCAAGTGTGAAAGTAGCCTAACAATGTTGGGGCACCGGGAAGGGAAGGATGATAGAAAAGTAAGGATGCATGTGTGCAAACTCTGAAAACATGAGACGTACTGAAAAAAGTAATCTGGTCTGAATGAAGAAGATGAGGAAAGAGAATGTCTACATTAGAGGAGACATCATTGGATATAATAGGTATATAGTGCAGTATTACCTTGTATGTGTTGTAGCGCTGTATGTAATGTTTTACAAGTATGTCTTTAACAGTAGGGCAAGAGGGAAGGGTTGGATTGAGAATTTTGACATGAGAGGGACGGCATTTCAGTTTTCAACTCATTCAGCAGAATGGCTAGGTCACCCCTGGTTATCGCAAAAAATATTGGCAAGTGTTAATAAATATTGTGAAATAAATTCTAATAAATAATCAATAGAGTGTATTAATGGAAATGTACTTCACAACAGACATAAAGAAATATGTTACTTTTTAAATATCTTTGTTGTCTAAAACCTTCAGCAAATATAGAAAACAACTGACATAATCAATATAGTTATAATATATCCTATTCCAATCACAATTTCCATGTATAGCAGCAGATCACTAGTTCCATATTTAAGGTCATGCTGACCCCTGCTGACACGGAGAGGTTACGCAATTTTTGTAAAATTTAGGTTGACCTTTGAGAAAATGAAAGCTATTCTGTTTAGCATTTTTGTCTGTTCGTCTGGTTACATCTATGTCATTTTGATAGGACAAGTACATCAATGCAATTAATTTCTGGCACAATCTTTGCAAACGTCCACAGATACTTCGGCTCCTTTCACGCAACCGTATGGCTTTTTCAGTGTTTTGCGGTCCGTTTTTCACGGATCCGTTGTTCCGTTTTTTGTTTCTGTTGTGTTTCCGTTTCTGTTCCATTTTTCCGTTCCGTTTTTCCGTATGGCATATACAGTATACAGTAATTACATCGAAAAAATTGGGCTGGGCATAAAATTATCAATAGATGGTTCCGCAAAAACGTAACGGATACGGAAGACATACGAATGCATTTCCGTATGTTTTCCGTTTTTTCTTTGCAGACCCATTGACTTGAATGCAGCCACGGAACGTGATTTGCGGGCAATATGAGGACATGTTCTATCTTTCAATGGAACGATAAAACGGAAATACGGAAACTGAATGCATATGGAGTACATTCCAATTTTTTTGCGGAACCATTGAAATGAATGGTTCCGTATACGGACCGTATACGGAACGCAAAAAAACGGCCCGTAAACGTGGAAAAAAAACGGTCGTGTGAAAGAGGCCTTATTAAGATTCCTTACAGAAAAAAAAGTTTCAGATGAAATCAGTAATTATTTAGATGGCTTTTTCTGACAGCCAGAATATTGGGTTAATTAATTCCAGTTTTCTTTAATATTATTATTATATTTTCTTTCATATTATTGGAATGCATAATATATTCTATTATTTTAAAATTAATATTAAATCAAGTCATGGTCCAATTCGTTTTTTTACCAACAAGTACTGTATCTTAGGCTGCGTTCACACTTCAGTTATGTGATCAGTTATTTCCATCAGTTATTGTGAGTAGAGTTGAGCGGACACCTGGATGTTCGGGTTTGACGGGTTCAGCGAACTTCACAAAAAAATTCGAGTTCGGCACCCAAACTTGACCCCGAACCCCATTGAAGTCAATGGGGACCCAAACTTTTGAGCACTAAAATGGCTGTAAAAATGTCATGGAAAGGGCTAGAGGGCTGCAAATGGCAGCAAAATGTGGTTAAGAGCGTGGCAAGTGCTCTGCAAACAAATGTGGATAGGGAAATGACTTCAAATAACAAAATGTACGTAACAATAAAAAATAATAATCTTGATCTAGGAGGACGAGGTCCATATGGAGTAGGAGGTTGAGGAGGCGGTGGAAGTGGCGGTGTAGGTGGAAGTGGCGGTGGATGAGGAGGAGGTAGCATACACTGCTTTTTGGTTTTAAATTAATTTTATTTAATCTTTTTAAATTGGGGTACACCCCAAAACATTGGGAAATATAACCTGTGATAACCCCCTCCAGTCGTGCTAAACACACGTTTAGACAATACACTGGCTGCAGGGCAGGCCAGCACCTCCAAGGCGTAAAGGGAAAGCTCAGGCCATGTGCCCAATTTGGAGACCCAGAAGTTGCAGGGGGCAGAACCATCAGTCAGTTCGTGTAGGCGTGTGCAAACATATTGCCCCACCATGTCGCACGTCCCCGTGATGATCACGATCCAATTGGATATCTGCTCTATCAACTTTCGATGTTCTTTTCTGCGCCTACCATGTTGATCAAGGTTAGCGGTGAATCAGGGTTCCCCGGAGAGGGAGCGTGAGAAAGAGAGACCACATCCAAGCGAGATCAATTGATGGAATTTAATTGTGATCGAGCGGAAATGTGGGAGAAGCTATTAAAACGGAAGAATTGAAGGAAAGGATTGGGCGCGCGGCAATTACCCACTCCGGACTCAGGGAGGTAGTGACGATAAATAACAATACAGGACTCTTAGGATGCCCTGTGTAATGACCAGCGTCACGCACAGGGAGGGAAAAGGGAAAGCCCTGCCCAAGGGAGAGGGAAAGGTGGTGACCCCTGACTCACCTTGCGGCTGGCACCTGACTGCCCTGACGTCCCTAGACGGGTTCCTCACCCGTGCGGCGATCACGTGCCTAAACCCTGGCTTTCCCTAAAATGAGCCCTAGATAGTGAACGGGCCGGTGGGATCGCTAGTCCGCACCATTGACACTAAGAGGAAAACACCAGGGAGAGGACAGAAAATACAGAAAAACACATACACCCAGGTGGGCGACCACAGCAGACCACAAAGGTCCAACAGGGATCCGGAGGGTAGCGTTCTGGACCAACAACCAGAGAACGCAGCAACACAGCTCCAGAGGGTCAGAATAGATGTCCAGGCAGGAAGCTCTATATCTGGCAACCAGAGGAGTGTGAGAGGGGAATATAAGGAGGTTGGGAGTGCTGGACAAGGAACAGCTGAGGAGAAGGAGCTACGGATCCCTGAGTGAGCCAAAAGGGTTGCAAAGCAAACCCAGAAAGCTACCATAAGGAAACAGCCCTATCTTACATAGAGCGCACAGCCAACCGATGCGACTTCCTGACCCCGGGTATAACGGAGTCAGGCGTGGTTCTTGACACCCTCGTGACACCCTGTTATTTGAATGATTAATTAAAAATTACAGGGAATGTCCCTGCTGTATTTAGGATTTGGAAACATTAGACATTTGTTGACTCTAGATAACTTCTGGGTGATCGCACGTCCCTGTGATGTCCACCATCCATTTGGATATGTTCTCTATCAACTTTCGATGTTCTTTTCTGAGCCTACCATGTGGATCACGGTTATCGGCGAATTAGGGTTCCATGCTGGAGAGGGAGCGTGAGAAAGAGAGACCACATCCAAGGGAGGTTAATTGTTTCAAATTAAATATGATAGAGCGGAAATGTGGGACAAACTATTGAAGCCTAAATGTTGGACAATTTGTTAAAGTTTAAGCATTGAATGAAAGGAGGTGGCGCGCATCAATTAAAGAAGAATTTCAGAAATTTAATTCCCTGTCACCTATGCAGAGCAGGCGTTTCTATCCGGCAAAATGTGTAAAATGTCACCTGACAATGTAACAGATGATTTTATTAAAATTTATGTTCCTGTCACCTATGCAGAGGTGCCCCCGTGACGTCCACCATCCATTTGGATATCTTCTCTATCAACTTTCGATGTTCTTTTCTGAGCCTACCATGTTGATCACGGTTATCAGCGAATCAGGGTTCCACGCCAGAGAGGGATCATAAGAAAGGTAGACCTCATCCAAGGGAGGTCAATGGCTGCAATGGGATGAAGCGGAAATGTGGGACAAATTATTAAAGCAGAAGGATCGAAGGAAATGGCCAATTAAAGACGAATTTTAGAAATTTAAGTCCCTGTCATCTATGAAGAGCAGGGTTTATATCCGGCAAAATTTGTAAAATGTCACCTGACAATGTAACACAATTTTTTTAAATTTAAGTTCCTGTCACCTATGCAGAGGTGCCCCCGTGACGTCCACCATCCATTTGGATATCTTCTCTATCAACTTTCGATGTTATTTTATGAGCCTACCATGTTGATCACGGTTATCGGCGAATCAGGGTTCCACGCCAGAGAGGGAGCGTGAGAAAGAGAGACTACATCCAAGGGAGATAAATGGATGAAATTTAATTTTGATCGAGCGGAAATATGGGAAAAGTTATTAAAGCAGAAGGATCGAAGGGCCAATTAAAGACGAATTTTAGAAATTTAAGTCCCTGTCACCTATGCAGAGTAGGGGTTTTTAATCGCCAGAAATGGGTTAATGTCACCCACCAATGGAACAGATTATTTTTAAAAATTTCGGTCCCTGTCACCTATGCAGAGCAGGTGTTTATTCTCGTCAAAAATTGTAAAATGTCAACCCAAGAATGTAACAGAAAAATTTGTGAAATTTATTAACATGTCTACTAGGTAGAGTAGGGGTCTATTACAGCCAAAAATTGTTTAATGTCACCCGAAAATGTAAAAGAAAAATTAGTGAAATTTATTAAGCTGTCAACTAGGTAGAGCAGGGGTATATCACACCCAAAAATTGGTGAATTTCACCCGAAAATGTAACAGACAAATTAGTGAAATGACATAAAATAAAATCCGTACAAATAAAAAAAAATTAAAAAAATGTATTTATGAGGTGGAGGTCCATATGGAGTAGGAGTTTGAGGAGGCGGTGGACAAAGCGGTGTATGTGGAAGCAGCGATGGGGGAGGACGAGGTAGCCAACACTGTTTTTTTGTTTAAATTTTTTTATTTTTTTATTAGGGTACACTCCAAAAGAGTGTAAAATATCCAAAATACAAGAATGAGCAATTGCGCTGTAGTATAACAATTGCTTACCATGTCTATTCTGCACAAGGTACGGACAAGTACTGTGGGATCCATGCCTGGTTCATTTTAATGAACGTGAGCTTGTCCACATCGGCTGTGGACAGGCGGCTGCGCTTGTTTGTGATAACGCCCGTGGCGTGCTAAACACACGTTCAGATAATACACTGGCTGCAGGGCAGGCCAGCACCTCCAAGGCGTAAAGGGCAAGCTTAGGCCATGTGCCCAATTTGGAGACCCAGAAGTTGAAGGGGGCAGACCCGTCATTCAGTACGTGTAGGCGTATGCACACATACTGCTCCACCATGTTGGTGAAATGCTGCCTCCTGCTAAGACGTTCCATATCAGCTGGTGGTGCTGGTTGTTGTGGCGTGCTGACAAAGCTTTTCCACATTTCAGCCATGCTAACCCTGCCTTCTGAGGTGCTGGCGGTGCCCCAGCTGCATTGGCGACCTCTTCCTCTGCCTTCGCCTTGTGCTTCCACTGTGCCCCCGTTGTCAGGTGGGAATGCCACCAGCAGAGCGTCTATCAGCGTGCGCTTGTACTCGCTCATCTTACGATCACGCTCCAGTGACGGAATCAAGAACAGTACGTTGTCCTTGTAACAGGGATCCAGCCACCCAGTAATCAGCACAAGTTAGAATGTGGGCAACTCGGCGGTCGTTGCAGAGACACTGCAGCATGTAATCGCTCATGTGTGCCAGGCTGTCCAGAGGCAACGAAAAGCTGTCCTCTGTAAGAGGTGTATCGTCTGTGTCCTCTGTATCCCCCCATCCACGCACCAGTGATGGCCATGAGCTGGTCTGGGTGCCACCCTGCTGTAAACAAGGTTCCTCCTCCTCCATCTCCTCATCCTCCACCTCGTCATCCTCCAGAACTGTGCCCTGGCTGGACTATTGTGTACCTGGTGTTTGTGGGTGCAGGAACCCACCCTCGGAGCCACTTGTAAATGACTGGCCGGAAACCCTATGAAATGATCCCTCTTCCTTCTCCTCCTCCTGTGCCACATCCTCTTTCATCATCGCCAGCAGAGGTTTTTTTTTAAGGAGGCATAGAAGTGGGATAGTAACGCTGAGGACGGCGTTATCGGCACTGGCCATGTTGGTGGAGTACTCGAAACAGCGCAACAAGGAACACAGGTCTCGCATGGAGGCCCAGTCATTGGTGGTGAAGTGGTGCTGTTCCGCCGAGCGACTCACCCGTGCGAGCAGCAGCTGAAACTCCACTATCGCCTGCTGCTGCTCGCACAGTCTGGCCAGCATGTGCAAGGTGGAGTTCCACCTTGTGGGCACGTCGCATATGAGGCGGTGAGCGGGAAGGCCGAAGTTACGCTGCAGCGCTGATAGGCGAGCAGCAGCAGGGTGAGAACGACAAAAGCATGCACTTTATGCAGCAGCTTTGACATATCGGGGTAATTTTTAAGGAATCTCTGCACCACCAAATTCAGCACATGCGCCAGGCAAGGGGTGTGCATCAAACCGGCTAGTCCCAGAGCTGTTACGAGATTTCACCCATTATCGCACACCACCAGGCCGGGCTTGAGGCTTACTGTCACCAACCACTCATCGGTCTGTTGTTCCATGCCCGCCCAGAGCTCCTGCGCGGTGTGGGGTTGTCCCCCAAACCGATAAGTTTTAAAACTGCCTGCTGTCGTTTACCCCTGGCTGTGCTGAAGTTGGTGGTTAAGGTGTTATGCTGACCGGATCGGGAGGCGGTAGAGGATGAGGAAGCGGAGTAGGAGGAGGAAGCAACCGGAGGCAAACTAAAGCGCCCTGCAATCCTCGGTGGTGGAAGGACATGCGCCAAACTGCTATCCGCCTCAGGCCTAGCCGCCACTGCATTTACCCAGTGTGCTGTTATGGAGATATAACGGCCCTGACCGTGTTTACTGGTCCACGTATCCGTAGTGAGGTGCACCTTGCCACAGATGGCTTTGCGCAGTGCACACCTGATTTTGTCCCCCACTTGTTTGTGCAGGAAAGGGATGGCACGCCTGGAAAAGTTGTGGCGGCTGGTCATGACGTACTGTAGGACAGCCACCGCCATAAGGCTTTTAAAACTCTCCGTCTCCACCAGACGGAATGACAGCATTTCAAAGGCCAGTAATATTGAAATGCTGGCATTCAGGGCCAGGGATCGCGGGTGGGTAGGGGGGTACTTCCTCTTCCGCTCCAGTGTTTGGGAGATGGAGAGCTGAACGCTTCCGTGGGACATTGTGGAGATGCTTGGTGACCCAGGTGGTGGTGTTGCTGGAAAATTCTCTGTTTGCGGGGTGGCAGGTGGCACTGTCACTCCAGAGGTGGATGAAGAGGCCGAGACTGCAGCAGAAGAGGAAGCAGGAGGAGCCAGAGACCTTTCTTGGTTTTTGAGGTGTCTACTCCACTGCAGCTCATGCTTTGCACTTAGATGCCTGGTCATACAGGCTGTTCTCAGGTTGAGAACGTTTATGCCTCGCTTCAAGCTCTGATTGCACAGCATGCAAACCGCTCGTGACTTGTCGTCAGCACATTGTCTGAAGAACTGCCACGCCAGGGAACTCCTTGGAGCTGGCTTTGGTGTGCTCGGTCCCTTGCTGCGATGGGCAGTAGCAGGCGTACTGTCTAGGGGACGGTCGCTCCGCTTTTGCACTCTGCTCCCTCTTCTGCTGTGCTGGTGGCTCTGTGTGACCACCGCCTCTTCCTCCAAACTACAGAGGTCACTCGCATGACCTCGTCGTCCTCCACATCATCTTCCACCCAGTCTTCACTCCTGCCCTCCTTGTCAGTCTGCACACTTTCGAAAGCCCCAGCAGTTGGCACCTGTGTTTCGTCATCACTTGAGATGTGCTGCGATGTTCCTCCCATGTACTCATCTTGAAACATAAGTGGTTGGGCATCGGTGCACTCAATCTCTTCCACTTTTGGAACAGGGCTAGGTGGATGGACCTGGGAAACCCTGCTAACAGAGTCATCAAAAAGCAGAAGAGACTGCTGCATGACTTGGGGCTCAGATTGCTTGGCTGATTTGCAAGGTGGTGAGGTGAAAGACTGATGGACATCGGCTGGAGGTGCCAACTCTGATCTTTCAGCAGGAGACTGGGTGGGAGACAATGTGAAGGAACTGGAGGCACTGTCAGCAACCCAATCTACTATCGCCTGTACTTGTTCTGGCCTCACTATTCGTAGAGCCGCATTAGGCCCGACCAAATACCGCTGCAGGTTCTGTCGCCTACTCGCACCTGAGAAAGGGGTTTTACTTGTGCGTGTAGCTGGCACAGATCGACCATGTCCTCTACCTGCAACAGGAGCTCCACCAGCAGCACCACGACCTGGGCCACGTCCCTTTTTTGACACTCTCCTCATATTTCTCAAATTTAGGATCTTGCTTTAAATGGGTGTTTTATTAATAGCAGAATAGAACCACACGTACAGATCCAGACTAGGCCGCAATTAAAGATTTTGCCCAAAATTGTTGTTTTTCAAATAACAGAATAGAACCACAGTATCTAAAGTGTGTATCTTACACGTAGAGATCCAGACTAGGCCGCAATTAAAGATTTTTGCCCAAAATTGGTGTTTTATTAAGAGCAGAATAGCACCACAGTATGTAAAGGGTGTATCTTACATGTACAGATCCAGACAAGGCTGCAATTAAAGATTTTAGGGCAAAATGGGTGTTTTATTAATAGCAGAATAGAACCACAGTATCTAAAGGGTGTATCTCACAATGACATGCAGCAAAGGCTGCAAAACTAAGTTTTTTGTCCAAAATGTGTGTTTCTTTATAACAGAATATGACAGCAGTATATAACACTTGAATTTCACACGTGCAGATGCAGAAAGGACTGTAAAATTGTGTATTTTGCAAAAATAGCTGTATTTCTTGCTTAAATTGCACACTGACTAATGCGACAGAGGCCCAAAATGAAGGTTATTGCCAAAAATGGGTGTTTTTTCAAAGCTAGAAAATTATAGAAGTTTTTAAAACTTGTTTTTAACAATCGCAGATGCAACAAGGGCTGCAATATTAAGTATTTTGCAAAAAAATTGTGTTTTTTACTAACAGAATATGAAAGCTGTATATAACGCTTGAATTTCACACTTGCAGATGCAGAAAGGGCTGTAAAATTGTGTATTTTGCCAAAAAAGGGTGTTTTTAAAAACCCAGAAAATTATGGCTGTATTTCTAGCTTAAATTGCACACTGACTAATGAGGCAGAGGCCCAAAATGAAGGTTATTGCCAAAAATGGGTGTTTTTTGAAAGCCAGAAAATTATTGAAGTTTTTAAAACTTGTTTTTAACAATCACAGATGCAACAAGGGCTGCAATATTAAGTATTTTGCAAAAAAGGGTGTTTTTTACTAACAGAATATGAAAGCTGTATATAACGCTTCAATTTCACACGTGCAGATGCTGCAAGGGCTGTAAAATAGTGTATTTTGCCATAAAAGGGTGTTTTTAAAAACCCAGAAAATTATGGCTGTGTTTCTAGCTTAATTGCACACTGACTAATCCTGCAAAGGCACCAGATGTTGGATATTGCCAAAAAAGGGTGTTTTTTTAAAACCAGATTATTATTGCAGTATTTCAAGCTTGGATTTGAATGTCACAAAAGCACATATGCAGCGCTGGTGCACTGAGCTTGCATAAAATGGCCGCCGCCGCCCACCTAACTAAAAGACGGATAATAGTTATTTTTCTCTGTCACTGGGCTCAGGGCAGGGTAAAAATATTGTGCACTGCACCCCCACAACTAAATCTATGTAGAGTTCAATTGGAGTTCTGATCACAGATTCTGTCCTATCCTCTCCCTACACTAGTAAGAGCAGAGTGACGTGCAGCGCTACGTGACTCCAGCTTATATAGAGGCTGGGTCACATGCTGCACTGGCCAATCACAGCCATGCCATTAGTAGGAATGGCTGTGATGGCTTCTAAGGTCAGACAGGTAAACGCTTGTTGATTGGCTGCTATGCAGCCTTTCAAAAAGCGCCAAGAAAGCGCCGAACACCGAACCCGAACCCAAACTTTTACTGAAATGTTCGAGTTCGGGTCCGGGGTCCAAAAATCCGAAAGTTCGGTACGAACCCGAACTTTACAGTTCGGGTCTGCTCAAACCTAAGGCCTCATTCACACGACCGTTGTTGTGTTCCGTTCCGCAAAATGGGGTTCCGTTGTTCCGTGATCCGTTTCAGTTTTTGTTTCTGTGTGTCTTCCTTTATTTTTGGAGGATCACCAGACATGAAGGAAAGTAAAAAAAAATCTAAGACAGGTTTGCCATGCAAATAATAGGAAAAAAATGGACGCGGACGACAATCTTGTGTGCCTCCGTGTTTTTTAGTGGTCCCATTGACTTAAATGGGACCACAAACCGTTTTCCGCGAAAATAATAGGACAGGTTATATTTTATTGACGGACTGGAACCACGGATCACAGACGCGGATGACAAACGGTGCATTAGCCGAGTTTTCAACTGACCCATTAAAAGTCAATGGGTCAGCAAAAAATCACGAAAAACTGAACAACGGACACGGAATAAAACAACGGTCGTGTGCATGAGGCCTAATTGTGAGCCAAAACCAGGTGTGGGTCAAAAACACAGAACAGGTGCAGATCAAATAATTACACCTGATCTCTGTGAAGGCTAAACTACTGGTTTTGGCTCACAATAACTGATCGAAATAACTGACCAAATAACTGAAGTGTGAACGCAGCCTAGGGCCTATTGCACACGACCGTATGGCTTTTTCAGTGTTTTGCGGTCCGTTTTTCATGGATCCGTTGTTCCGTTTTTTGTTTCCGTTGTGTTTCCGTTTCTGTTCCGTTTTTCCATTCTGTTTTTCCGTATGGCATAATACAGTATACAGTAATTGAAAATGCAAATGTGATCGCACTCTACATCCAGCACTCTGCCCTGCCTCCATGCTGGATGAGACATTGGTGTACATTTTGGCCAAAGCGTAATAAGCCACTCACCACGTCAAGGTTGCCTCATTTGAGTGGTCCCTAACACTAGTTCCTACCTGTTTATGGGCCATGACAGCCACACAAAGTCCAGGGAATGCAGGTCAGCATGCAAGCCAAGCACACTCTGCTTTTAACCCCGTCCGGTGCCATTACAGCTTTCATCGGATCCAGGGATGCAAGTACCAACATGCATGCTGAGCCCACCATATACTTCTCCTGGAGCCAAATGGCTACTGGTAGGTTCTATATAAGCAGACTCAGTTTTATACTGACTTTAAAACCAGCCTCCAGGACAGATTGACTGGTCAGGTGTGCATGACTCAAAGGAGATCGCCACGCCTCCAATATATACTACAAAGAAAAAATGTGGGGGATTGAGTCAGCACAACCTGTCTATAGGTGCAGATCACTATGGCGAAATACATATACAAACGGAAAATACAAATGTGATAGCACTCTGCATCCAGCATTCTGCCCTGCCTCCATGCTGGATGAGGCATTGGTGTACATTGCCTCATCCAGCATGGAGGCAGGGCAGAATATTGGAGGCGTGGCGATCTCCTTTGAGTCATGCATACCTGACCAGTTAATCTGTCCTGGAGGCTGGTTTTAAAGTCGGTATAAAACTGAGTCTGCTTATATAGAACCTACCAGTAGCCATTTGGCTCCAGGAGAAGTATATGGTGGGCTCAGCGTGCATGTTGGTACTTGCATCCCTGGATCCGATGAAAGCTGTAATGGCACCGGACGGGGTTAAAAGCAGAGTGTGCTTGGCTTGCATGCTGACCTGCATTCCCTGGACTTTGTGTGGCTGTCATGGCCCATAAACAGGTAGGAACTAGTGTTAGGGACCACTCAAATGAGGCAACCTTGACGTGGTGAGTGGCTTATTACGCTTTGGCCAAAATGTACACCAATGTCTCATCCAGCATGGAGGCAGGGCAGAGTGCTGGATGTAGAGTGCGATCACATTTGCATTTTCCGTTTGTATATGTATTTCGCCATAGTGATATGCACCTACATACGGGTTGTGCTGACTCAACCCCCCACATTTTTTCTTTGTAGTATACAGTAATTACATAGAAAAAATTGGGCTGGGCATAACATTTTCAATAGATGGTTCCGCAAAAACTGAATGGATACGGAAGACATACGGATGCATTTCCGTATGTGTTCCGTTTTTTTTGCGGACCCATTGACTTGAATGGAGCCACGGAACGTGATTTGCGGGCAATAATAGGACATGTTCTATGTTAAAACGAAACGGAAATACGGAAACGGAATGCATACGGAGTACATTCAGTTTTTTTTGCGGAAACATTGAAATGAATGGTTCCGTATACGGAACGCAAAAAACGGCCAGTAAACGGGGGGGAAAAACGGTCGTGTGCAGGAGGCCTAAAAGGGTTGTTGTGTATTGTATGTAATTGGAGGCACACACATGCTTTTTGCATTGTTTAGCTCGTTTAATGGGTATGTTCACATCTAGAAGATATGCTGCGGATTTTCCATTCAGATTTGTGGGGAAAAATCCACAGCATATTACAGTAGCTGCAAACTAGATCAGATTCTAACAAATCTCATCCACACGCTGCTGGGGGAAAAAAACAGAAACTGACATACGCATGGATTTTAAATAGATAGCATGTCAATTTATGTTTCAGATTTTCACCTTGGATTTCACCCTTGGCTATACATAAAAAAAAGACATCCAGAATTTGCAGGGGATTTCACTACAAATTCCATGTCAAATTTGCATTGAATTTTTTCAATTCAATTTACATGCAGATGTAGACAGGTAAGTGTGAATTTACACATGGTAGATTTGTTGCAGACATTTTGACAACTGTCCCATTCATGTTATCAAAACAATATTATTCAGAAAAATAGAATTGACTTCTGTATCAAATCTGCCGCTTGTGAACTGAGCCCAAAAAAATTCTAAAACCATTTTTCCCCTTAAAGTGTTCTATTGGGAAAAAGCTTAAAGAAAATACATATTTAGTATCAACTGAATTTGTGAGAACAGAGACACTTGTGCTACCATCAGATGCTTCTCTGAGGCTGATGTATTCACCTAGATTGCCGCTGCCTGGTATTAGGGGTGAGTGTCCAACCTACTTCCGCAATCGCCGCAAAAAGCTATACAAGCGAGTAATGTACCCAGGAATAAAAAGTATAATAAATATCTAATTTCCAACTTATTGTGCTGCCTGCTGCAACACAGTATAGTAAACTGTGATAGCGCTATTATCTAAATCAATATTAGAACATCTAGATCAAGCACAAGTTGAACATTATTAACAACTAGAATCTGCCGAAATACAGTGAAGTACATCGTGACTAGCGTCTCTATTTAAACAACTGCAGCAAATACTCAAACTCCAGTAAAGTAATATTGGAGTTTGAAATAGAACCATCTAAATAAAAAACAACCCAGAAATACCTAATAAGCAGACATTATTTGGGATAAAGAATATCCTGCAGCCCCTCAATAGTCCGATAGTGAGTCCTGGTAATCCGGAACAATGAGTGAACTATGGGAGGATCGCAGAGGATGGATTAAATTTGTCCAGTCTTTTTTTCAATTAAAATCTACCCCTGCACCACCAGAGATACCTGAGAGTGAAAGTAGGGAAATAATATCGAACATCAAGATTCTAGAAAGACTACTTATTACTGAAATGAGAGACTTATGGGAGGTAGCCACATTAGAGGAATATCTAAAGAAAAATATGGTGCCAAAAGGGTTAAAAGTCACCAAGATACTATCAGGTGATTTAGGGGATCGAGAGACCCTAAAAGAGTGGGATGATCTATTCCTTGAATTTTCTAAAAACGCAGTATTATTCATAATAGAAAAAAGAAAGAAAGGGTTAATGAGGACGAATCATGAAATAATTAAACTCTTTGAGACAATAAGGCCATATAAATACCACCCAGAGGTAATCAAAATCTCAAATCCCATCAAAATGAGAATTAGAAAAAAAGAGGATGAAATTATAAATATGAAGAAAAAAAAGCTTGAGAGAGACGCAATGCCGACAAGCAATATGCAGAAAATAGAACAGGGAAACCATTCAGGGGTTGAGACATCTTGCTATGACACAATAGATGACACAAAATGTGACGAGAGAGAAACTTTTTGGGAAGATATATCAGTACTAGAGTTGAGCGGACAGCTGGATGTTCGAGTTCGACGGGTTCGGCTGAACTTCGGAAAAAAGTTCGAGTTCGGGACCCGAACTTGACCCCGAACCCTAACCCCATTGAAGTCAATGGGGACCCAAACTTTTGAGCACTAAAATGGCTGTAAAAATGTCATGGAAAGGGCTAGAGGGCTGCAAATGGCATCAAAATGTGGTTAAGAACAAACAAATGTGGATAGGTAAAGGACTTTAATTAACATAAAATACGTAAAAATAAAAATTAATAATCTTGATCTAAGAGGACCAGGTCCATATGGAGTAGGAGGTTGAGGAGGCGGTGGATGTGGCGGTGTAGGTGGAAGCGGTGGTGGAGGAGGAGGTAGCCTACACTGGTTTTAGGTTTTAAATTTTATTTTTAAAATTAGGGTACACCCCAAAACATTGGGAAATATAACATGTGATAACCCCCTCCAGTCATGCTAAACACACGTTCAGACAATACACTGGCTGCAGGGCAGGCCAGCACCTCCAAGGGGTAAAGGGCAAGTTCAGGCCATGTGCCCAATTTGGAGGCCCAGAAGTTGCAGGGGCTGACCCCTGTCAGTCAGTTGGTGTAGGCGTGTGCACACTTACTGCCCCACCATGTTGCACGTCCCCGTGATGTTCACGATCCAATTTGATATCTGCTCTATCAACTTTCAATGTTCTTTTATGCTTCTACCATGGTGATCACGGGTGGCGGGGAATCAGGGTTCCAGGCCAGAGAGGGAGCGTGAGAAAGAGAGACCACATCCAAGGGAGGATTCATTTTTTCAAATTTATAATTAGAGTTGAAATATGGGAGAAATTATTGAAGCATAAAAGTGTGACAACAAGTTTAAGCATTGAATAAAAGGATGTGGTGCGCATTAATTACTGAATAATTTATAAAATTTTATTCCCTGTCACCTATGCATAGCAGGTGTTTATTCACGTCTAAAATTGTAAAATGTCAACCCAAGAATGTAACAGAAATTCTTTTTAAATTTATTAAGCTGTCAACTAGGTAGAGGAGGGGTATATTACACCCAAAAATTGGTGAATTTCACCAGAATATATCATTTTTTTTAACCTGTCTACTAGGTATAGCAGTGGTAAAATACACCCAAAATTTGTTTATTTCGCCAGAAAATCTAACTGACAATTTTTTTTATTTTTTTTTACCGTTCCACTAGATATAGCAGTGGTACTATACACACCAAAATTGGTGAATTTCACCCTAAAATGTAAATAACAATTTATTTATTTTTTTAACCGGCCTACTATGTATAGCAGTGGTACTATACACCCAAAAATTGGTTAATTTCACCCGAAAAAGTAAATGACAATTTTTTTTTTGTTTAACCTGTCTACTAGGTATAGCAGTAGTACTATACACCCAAACATTTGTTAATTTCACAATAAAATGTAACTGACAATTTTTTTATTTTTTTTTACCGGTCTACTAGATATAGCAGTGGTACTATACACCCAAAAAATTGTGAATTTCACTCGAAAATGTAAATTACAAAGTAGTGAAATGATATAAGATAAAACACGTACAAAAAAAAAATGGATTTATGAGGTGGAGTTCCATATGGAGTAGGAGTTTGAGGAGGCGGTGGACGTAGCGGAGTAGGTGGAAGCGGCGGTGGAGGAGGATGAGATAACCAACACAGGTTTTTGGTTTTAATTTAATTTTGTAAAAGAAAGTGAAATATCCAAAATACAAACATGAGCAATTGCGCTGCTTAGTGCCGGTATACATGTCTATTCTGCACAAGGTACGGGTCGGACAAGTCCTGAGGGATCCATGCCTAGTTCATTTTAATGAACGTGAGCTTGTCCACATTGGCTGAGGACAGGCGGCTGCGCTTATCTGTAATGACGCCCCCTGATGTGCTAAACACACGTTCAGATAATACACTGGCTGCAGGGCAGGCCAGCACCTCCAAGGCGTAAAGGGCAAACTCAGGCCATGTGCCCAATTTGGAGACCCAGTAGTTGAAGGGGGCAGACCCGTCATTCAGTACGTGTACAGTCGTGGCCAAAAGTTTTGAGAATTACATAAATATTGGAAATTGGAAAAGTTGCTGCTTAAAGAGGACCTTTCACCTGTATAAACTATGGTAACTAAGTATGCTGCCATATAGAGCGGCGCCCGGGGATCTCACTGCACTGCGCCGCTCTACATGTCAGCATACTCAGTTACCATAGTTTATACAGGTGAAAGGTCCTCTTTAAGTTTTTATAATAGCAATTTGCATATACTCCAGAATGTTATGAAGAGTGGTCAGATGAATTGCATAGTCCTTCTTTGCCATGGAAATTAACTTAATCCCAAAAAAAACTTTCTACTGCATTTCATTGCTGTCATTAAAGGACCTGCTGAGATCATTTCAGTAATCGTCTTGTTAACTCAGGTGAGAATGTTGACGAGCACAAGGCTAGAGATCATTATGTCAGGCTGATTGGGTTAAAATGGCAGACTTGACATGTTAAAAGGAGGGTGATGCTTAAAATCATTGTTCTTCCATTGTTAACCATGGTGACCTGCAAAGAAATGCGTGCAGCCATCATTGCGTTGCATAAAAATGGCTTCACAGGCAAGGATATTGTGGCTACTAAGATTGCACCTCAATCAACAATTTATAGGATCATCAAGAACTTCAAGGAAAGAGGTTCAATTCTTGTTATGAAGGCTTCAGGGCGTCCAAGAAAGTCCAGCAAGCGCCAGGATCGTCTCCTAAAGAGGATTCAGCTGCGGGATCGGAGTGCCACCAGTGCAGAGCTTGCTCAGGAATGGCAGCAGGCAGGTGTGAGCGCATCTGCACGCACAGTGAGGCGAAGACTTTTGGAAGATGGCCTGGTGTCAAGAAGGGCAGCAAAGAAGCAACTTCTCTCCAAAAAAAACTTAAGGGACAGATTGATCTTCTGCAGAAAGTTTGGTGAATGGACTGCTGAGGACTGGGGCAAAGTCATATTCTCCGATGAAGCCTCTTTCCGATTGTTTGGGGCATCTGGAAAAAGGCTTGTCCGGAGAAGAAAAGGTGAGCACTACCATCAGTCCTGTGTCATGCCAACAGTAAAGCACCCTGAGACCATTCATGTGTGGGGTTGCTTCTCATCCAAGGGAGTGGGCTCACTCACAGTTTTGCCCAAAAACACTGCCATGAATAAAGAATGGTACCAAAACACCCTCCAACAGCAACTTCTTCCAACAATCCAACAACAATTTGGTGAAGAACAATGCATTTTCTAGCACGATGGAGCACCGTGCCATAAGGCAAAAGTGATAACTAAGTGGCTCGGGGACCAAAACGTTGACATTTTGGGTCCATGGCCTGGAAACTCCCCAGATCTTAACCCCATTGAGAACTTGTGGTCAATCCTCGAGAGGCAGGTGGACAAACAAAAACCCACTAATTCTGACAAACTCCAAGAAGGGATTATGAAAGAATGGGTTGCCATCAGTCAGGAATTGGCCCAGAAGTTGATTGAGAGCATGCCCAGTCGAATTGCAGAGGTCCTGAAAAAGAAGGGCCAACACTGCAAATACTGACTCTTTGCATAAATGTCATGTAATTGTCGATAAAAGCCTTTGAAACGTATGAAGTGTGTGTAATTATATTTCACTACATCACAGAAACAACTGAAACAAAGATCTAAAAGCAGTTTAGCAGCAAACTTTGTGAAAACTAATATTTGTGTCATTCTCAAAACTTTTGGCCACGACTGTAGGCGTGTGCACACATACTGCTCCACCGTGTTGGTGAAATGCTGCCTCCTGCTAAGACGTTCCATATCAGCTGGAGGTGCTGGTTGTTGTGGCGTGCTGACAAAGCTTTTCCACATTTCAGCCATGCTAACCATGCCTTCTGAGGTGCTGACGGTGCCCCAGCTGCGTTGGCGACCTCTTCCTCGTCCTCTGCCTTCGCCTTGTGCTTCCACTGTGCCCCCGCTGTCAGGTGGCAATGCCACCAGCAGCGCATCTACCAGCGTGCGCTTGTACTCGCGCATCTTATGATCACGCTCCAGTGACAGAATTAAGGACGGTACGTTGTCCTTGTAACGGGGATCCAGCAGCGTGGTCACCCAGTAATCAGCACAAGTTAGAATGTGGGCAACTCGGCGGTCGTTGTGGAGACACTGTAGCATGTATTCGCTAATGTGTGCCAGGCTGCCCAGAGGCAACGAAAAGCTGTCCTCTGTGGGAGGTGTATCGTCTGTGTCCTCTGTATCCCCCCATCCACGCACCAGTGATGGCCATGAGCTGGTCTGGGTGCCACCCTGCTGTGAACATGGTTCCTCCTCCTCCATCTCCTCCTCCTCATCCTCCACCTCCTTATCCTCCAAAACTGTTCCCTGGCTGGACAATTGTGTACCTTGGGTTTGTGGGTGCAGGAACCTACCCTCGGAGCCACTTGGGAATGACTGGACGGAAACCCTACGAAATGATCCCTCTTCCTCCTCTTGTGCCACATCCTCTTCAATCATTGCCAGGAGTGTTTTTTCAAGGAGGCATAGAAGTGGGATAGTAATGCTGAGAACGGCGTTATCGGCACTGGCCATGTTGGTGGAGTACTCGAAACAGCGCAACAAGGAACACAGGTCTCGCATGGAGGCCCAGTCATTGGTGGTGAAGTGTTGCTGTTCCGCCGAGCGACTCACCCGTGCGAGCTGCAGCTGAAACTCCACTATCGCCTGCTGCTGCTCGCACAGTCTGGCCAGCATGTGCAAGGTGGAGTTCCACCTTGAGGGCACATCGCATATGAGGTGGTGAGCGGGAAGGCCAAAGTTACGCTGCAGCGCTGACAGGCGAGCAGCAGCAGGGTGAGAACGCCGAAAGCGCGCACAGATGGCCCGCACTTTATGCAGCAGCTCTGACATGTTGGGGTAATTTTTAGGGAATCTCTGCACCACCAAATTCAGCACATGCGCCAGGCAAGGGATGTGTGTCAAACCGGCTAGTCCCAGAGCTGCTACGAGATTTCGCCCATTATCGCACACCACCATGCTGGGCTTGAGGCTTATTGGCACCAACCACTCATCGGTCTGTTGTTCAAGGCCCGATGAGTGCTCCTGCGCGGTGTGGGGTTGTCCCCCAAACAGATACGTTTTAAAACTGCCTGCTGACGTTTACCCCTGGCTGTGCTGAAGTTGGTGGTGAAGGTGTTACGCTGACCAGATGAGGAGCTGGTAGAGGATAAGGAAGCAGAGTAGGAGGAGGAAGCAATAGGAGGCAAACTGAAGCGCCCTGCAATCCTCGGTGGTGGAAGGACATGCGCCAAACTGCTATCCGCCTCAGGCCCAGCTGCCACTGCATTTACCCAGTGTGCTGTTATGGAGATATAACGGCCCTGACCGTGCTTAGTGGTCCACGTATCCGTAGTCAGATGCACTTCGCCACAGATGGCGTTGCGCAGTGCACACCTTATTTTGTCCTCTACTTGGTTGTGAAGGGATGGGATGACTCGCCTTGAAAAGTTGTGGCGGCTGGGCACGACGTACTGTGGGACCGCCACCGCCATTTATCCGTCTCCACCAGACGGAATGACAGCATTTTAAAGGAAAATAATTTAGAAATGCTGGCATTCAGGGCTAGAAATCGCGGGTGGGTAGGGGGGTACTTCCTCTTCCTCTCCAGCGTTTGGGATGTGGAGAGTTGAACGCTTCCGTGGGACATTGTGGAGATGCTTGGTGACCCAGGTGTTGGTGTTGCTGGCAGATCCTCTGTTTGCAGGGTGCCAGGTGGCACTGTCACTCCAGAAGTGGATGAAGAGGCCACGACTGCAGCAGAAGAGGAAGCAGGAGAAGCCAGGGACCTTTCTTGGTTTTTGAGGTGTCTACTCCACTGCAGCTCGTGCTTTGCCCTTAAATGCCTGGTCATGCAGGTTGTGCTCAGGTTGAGAACGTTTATGCCTCTCTTTAGGCTCTGATTGCACAGTGTGCAAAAACACTCATGTCTTGTCGTCAGCACATATGTCTGAAGAACTGCCACGCCAGGGAACTCCTTGGAGCTGGCTTTATTGTGCTCGGTCCCTTGCTGCGGTGGGCAGTAGGAGGCGTACTGTCTAGAGGATGGCCGCTCCACTTTTGCACCTTGCTCCCTCTTCTGCTGTGCTGGTGGCTCTGTGCGACCACTGCCTCTTCCTCCGAACTACATAGGTCACTCGCATGACCTTGTGTCACCGCCAGACATCTGAGAAGCTCTGACAGACGTCCTTCAGAACCTCCTGCTTGAGGTTCTTTTGTTTTGCTTTCATTTTGTCATCTCGTTTTCCTCTCTCAGCTGTCATCTAGTTGCACTGATTGCATCCCTTTAAATCCCCTCCCATACTGCATCACTTTGCGGTTTATACAACTTCCTGGAGTGTGCTGATGCTAGAAGCTGTTTCTACTGCACCCACAAGATAATTTTGTTTCTTTATTACTGTTTTCCTGTGGGCTTGAATCTAGGTGACCCTGACTCCCTCCGTATTAAGTGTAGGGAGCCGGTGGTCGTGTCCTCTCACTATTATAGGGTGTTCAGGTGTCATACAGTCGAGGAACGAGGGTATGCCATTTTCTACCATTGAGATTTTTTCATATGCTGAGAAGTTAGGGAGAGAGCTAGGCTTGTTACAGGGCTTACCCTTCTGTTCCTTAGTTTTGTATCAAGTCAGTCTGATCTTCATTTGTGTCTTCTAGTTTTCTGTAACACCATCCGTGACACCTTGATTTCATGTGGGGCCGAGGGACCTTATCGTCCTCCACATCATCTTCCACCCAGTCTTCACCCCTGACTTCCTTGTCGGTCTGCACACTTTCGAAAGCCCCAGCAGTTGGCACCTGTGTTTCGTCATCATCCGAGACGTGCTGCGATGGTCCTCCCATGTACTCCATTTGAAAGAGATAAGTGGTTGGGCATCGGTGCACTCAATTTCTTCCACTTCTGGGGCAGGGCTAGGTGGATGGCCCTGGGAAACCCTGCTAACAGAGTCATCAAAAGCAGAAGAGACTGCTGCATGACTTGGAGCTCAGACTGCTTGGCTGATTTGCAAGGGGGTGAGGTGAAAGACTGATGGACATCGGCTGCAGGTGCTAACTGTGGTCTTTCAGGAGGAGACTGGGTGGGAGACAATGTGAAGGAACTGGATCCACTGTCAGCAACCCAATCTACTATCGCCTAGACTTGTTCAGGCCTCACCATTCGTAGAGCAGCATTAGGCCCGACCAAATACCGCTGCAGGTTTTGTCGCCTACTCGCACTTGAGGAAGGGGTTTCACTTGTGCGTTTAGCTGGCATAGATCGACCACGTCCTCTCCCTGCAACAGGAGCTCCACCAGCAGCACCACGACCTGGGCCACATCCCTTATTTTACGCTCTCCTCATGTTTTCCAAAATTAGGATCTTGCCCTAAATGGGTGTTTAATTAATAGTAGAATAGAACGACAGTATGTAAAGGGTGTATCTCACACGGCCTGAATCAGACTAGGCCTCAATGAAATATTTTTCTGCCCAAAATGGCTGTATTTTAAATGCCTGAATAAAACCCCTGTATGTAGAGGGTGTATCTCACACGGCCTGAACCAGTGTAGGCCTGAACTAAATATTTCTTTGCCCAAAATGGCTGTATTTCAAATGGCTGTATTTCAAATGCCTGAATCAAACCCCTGTATGTGGAGGGAGTATCTCACAGGGCCTGAACCAGTGTAGGCCTGAAGTAAATATATCTTTGCCCAAAATGGCTGTATTTCAAATTCCTGAATCAAACTCCTGTATGTAGAGGGAGTATCTCACAGGGTCTGAACCAGTGTAGGCCTGAAGTAAATAAATCTTTGCACAAAATGTGTAATGCAAGGCACCAACAAACAGACCAGTGATGAAAGCAAAAAGGTGTTTATTCACCAGAAACATAAACGTCCAGGACACTTGCTGGTAACAAGGAATAATAACAAAAACCAGGCAAGGAGATTCCAGGAATAGTCCCAACCTGTGCTGAATGATGCTGTGCACTTGGCAGTCGAGTCACTCCAGATCTTGGGTCCGTTGCAAAGGACAAAGTTCCTGGCAGTCTTCAGTCACTAGCAGTTGTGACCTATACCTGGTTGAGGGAAAATAACAGTGGGCACTGATCACCCTGAGAGACCTCCTTTTAAATGCCTGCTGACCAATCCCAGGGTGCCAAGTGTCCACTACCATAGGTGAACAAATTGCCCTGCACCTGAGTACATGGCCTAAGGCAATCACAAGTTGATTAACCCATGGCTGGCTCCCTAATCCACTTTGCTCTTGTGAGTCAGTATATTATGCGCCACTGGTCGACGAAGCGCATAAGAAGCGCGTACTCGCGACCGTGTATCCCTTTGCGAACCTGCCCTCGTGCGTACGCACGGACGCATGATTGACTCAGCGCGAGTATGCGAGCGCGTGGACCCAGATGCGGAAACGGAAGTCGCAGGAGACACCGGAGACAACCCTGGCCGCGGCGTCTTGTCACTCGCCTGGCCACTCTGTCCCCGGGACTCCGACGGTCCTCCCCTCCGATGTCCACGCGAACGCATCCCCGCACTGGTTCGCAAAGGGATCAGCGCTGGTGCATCAGAGACACGCATAACCTGTCCCGCAACTCCACGAGGACCCCTCTTGGTTCCCCTGGAGTGCAAAGCAGGTGAGGATCTTACATTACCCCCCCCCCCTCGAGGAGGCGGCTCTGAAGACTCCAAGCAAGCTTTCCCCGGATTATCCCGGTGAAAGGCTGCCACCAACTCATCCGCATGCACCTGGCGAGCAGGTATCCAACATCTCTCCTCTGGACCAAAACCCTTCCAGTCCACCAAGTATTGAAGAGACCTTTGGACAAAACGAGAGTCCAAAATTCTGTTCACCTCGAACTCCGGTACCCCTTGGACCTCCAGCGGGGATGGGGTCTGAATGAAGGGAGCGGAGTCGGCTGCCGATTTGAGAAGTGAAACATGAAAGGTGTTCACTCTTCGGATCGACGGTGGAAGAGCAACCTTGTACGTAACTCGGTTGATCTTTTGTGTCACTGGGTATGGGCCAATGAATCGAGGACCCAACTTGGAAGATGGCTGACGCAGCGGAATGTTCCGGGTGGAGACCCACACCTGATCTCCCACCTTAAACTTTTGCTCTACGGTGCGATGACGATCAGCAAATTTCTTCTGTTGCGCCACCGCACTGCGGAGATTCCGCTGGGCCGACGACCAAATGGGACGTCTATCCTCGAACCATTGATCCACCACCGGTGAGTCAGTGGAGGGTCCGGCCAAAGAAGAGAGTCTTGGATCCCTGCCCCCCACGCACCTGAACGTAGACATCTTAGTGGAAGCATGCTCAGAGTTGTTATAAGCCACCTCCGCAAAGGGTAGATACGCTGCCCATTCCTCCTGGCAGTCTGACACGAAGCACCGGAGATATTGCTCCAGGGTCTGGTTAGTCCTTTCCGTCTGACCGTTGGTCTCTGGGTGAAAACCAGAAGAAAAAGACAAATTAATACCCAATCGGGAGCAGAAAGAACGCCAGAAGCGAGAGATGAATTGCACTCCTCTGTCTGAAACAATGTCATCCGGCGCTCCGTGTAATCGAAAGACATGATTCAAGAACAGATCTGCCAATTCTCTGGCCGAGGGCAATCCAGGGAGTGGGATAAAATGGGCCATTTTACTAAAACGGTCCACCACTACCCAGATTACCGTACTTCCAGAGGACCTTGGCAAATCTGTGATGAAATCCATGGAAATGTGAGTCCATGGAGCCTGGGGAATTGGCAGTGGGAGTAAAGTCCCAGAAGGGGCAGACCGGGACGGTTTACATCTGGCACAAACAGTACATGCCTGGATATAGGCCTTAACATCCACGGACATGTTGGGGCACCACACGTGACGTTTAACAAGGGCAAGTGTTTTCTTAACACCCAAATGCCCGGCAGACTTTGAGTCATGAAGCTGTTGGATGACCTTCAATCGAAGGTTAATGGGTACAAACCATCGACCCTCGGGTTTGTCAGGTGGACTCTCTGCCTGTGAAGGCTCAAGAAGAGAGGACAAGTCCTCCATTACTTCTGCGGCCCCCCAGGGCAGCAAGAAAACATTTAGTTGGGAGAATGGTTTCTGGCTCAGAGTCCAGGACGGAAGCAACCTCAGGGAAGCAGCGGGACAGGGCATCTGCCTTCACGTTTTTGGAACCTGGTTTATAAGTGAGGCGGAAATTGAAGCGGGTGAAAAACAATGCCCACCGGGCTTGTCGGGAGTTGAGTCTTTTGGCACTCTCTAGGTACTCCAAATTTTTGTGGTCAGTGTAAACCGTGATGGGATGTTCTGCACCCTCTAGCCAATGTCTCCACTCTTGAAAAGCCAATTTTACTCCCAGAAGCTCTCTATTGCCGATATCATAATTACACTCGGCTGGAGAGAGCTTCCGAGAGAAGAAGGCACAGGGATGTAACCTCTCAGGGTCCCCAGAATACTGTGAGAGAACTGCCCCTACACCGACCTCTGAGGCATCGACCTCGAGAACAAAAGGTCTGGAGGTGTCTGGATGAGTAAGAATTGGTGCCGTGCAAAAGGCCTGTTTCAGCGTCTCAAAGGCTCTGACTGCCTCTCTCGTCCACTTAGAAGGATTAGCTCCCTTCTTAGTGAGGTTGGTGAGAGGTACTACTATCGCAGAAAAATTCTTAATAAACTTGCGGTAGAAGTTGGCAAAGCCTAAGAAACGCTGCAACCCCTTAAGATCCTTAGGCTGAGGCCAATCCAAGACGGCAGAAAGTTTGGATGGGTCCATAGCCAATCCCTTTTCTGAGATAATGTACCCCAGGAAAGGCAATTCCTTCACCTCAAACAGACACTTCTCAAGTTTGGCATAGAGGCGGTTCTCCCTCAGCTTCTGGAAAACCTGACACACGTGTCTCCGATGAGAGACCAGATCCGAAGAGTAGATTAGTATGTCATCTAGATAGACAACAACACATCTATCCAAGAAATCTCTGAGAACATCGTTGATGAACTCCTGGAAGACCGCGGGAGCATTACAGAGACCGAAAGGCATCACGAGATACTCATAATGCCCGTCTCTGGTATTAAATGCGGTCTTCCATTCGTCACCCTCTCTAATGCGAACTAAATTATAAGCACCCCTTAAATCAAGTTTGGTGAAGACTCGGGCCCCTGCCACCTGAGAAAACAGATCATCAATCAGAGGCAGTGGATACCGATTCTTCACCGTAATCCGATTAAGGGCACGATAATCGATGCAAGGTCTCAAGCCTCCATCCTTCTTCTCCACAAAGAAGAATCCAGCTCCAGCAGGGGAAGTGGATGGACGAATGAAATTCTTCTCAAGGTTCTCTTTAATATACTCCCGCTGAGCCTGAACCTCAGGCCCAGTGAGATTATAAAGATGCCCTCGTGGTGGCATGGTACCTGGCAACAGGTCTATAGGACAATCATATGACCTGTGGGGAGGTAACACATCAGCCCCCTGAGGACTGAACACATCTCGGAAATTATGATACTGCTGTGGTAAAGTACTTAATACTTCCATGGAGACTAGTGACAGGTCTGGACGAATGCACTTAGTAAGGCATTCCGTACTCCACTGACAAATAAGACCCGAGCGCCAGTCCACTACTGGATTATGAAGCCTTAACCAAGGGACACCCAAAATCACGGGAGTGGATGGCATGTCAAGGACAAAAAGGCTTAAGGTCTCCCGATGATCAGCCCCCACCGTTACCTGTATTCCCGGAGTCATCCACACTGCACGACCATCTTGAAGAGGGGAACCATCAATCGCGGTCACTGACATGGTGGTTTTCGGCTGGATCAACGGGATGCCAAGTCGACGAACCAAGGTTGAGTCCACAAAATTCCCAGCGGCCCCAGAATCGATTAGTGCTGAAAACTCATGGACCTTGTCTTGCCACCGTAAGGATATGGATACCATCACCCGGCTTGGAGGAGGGATAATAGCACCTAGGGGGTTCTCCTCTATGCCCCCTAGGTTCATTCGTTTCCCGCCGGCAGGAGGGGACAGGTTTTAACGAGGTGTCCAGACTTTCCGCAAAATAGGCACAGGCCTTTCTGTTGGCGACGAGCTCGTTCTGCCTGTGTGAGATGGGAGGATCCAACCTCCATTGGCTCTTCGGCCGATTTAAGAGGCCCTGGATGTGGTCGAGAGGATGAAAACCGAGACGACCGTTCCACTCGCCTCTCACGGATTCGCCTGTCGGCATCGATTGCCTGAGAGATAGCCATTTCCAACGAGAAGGGGGTAGGCAAGGCCAAAAGAAGATCCCGGACCGCATCCGAAAGTCCCAAACGGAAGCGATGGCGTAGGGCTGCGTCGCCCCAGGTGGTGAAAGCTGCCCATCGCCTGAATTCTGCAGCGTATTCTTCAGCTGGGCGGCGGCCTTGTTGAATATGCTCAAGATTGGTCTCTGCGGTGCGAGTACGATCCGGGTCATCGTAAATCACAGCCATAGCCTCGAAGAAGGCGTCCACTGACGAAAAAGCTGTATGGTCTTGAGGCAAATTAAATGCCCAACGTTGGGGGTCTCCACGTAGCAGTGACATTACAATCCCAATTCTCTGCCTGAGAGTGCCAGAAGCCATCGGACGCAACTGGAAATAAAGGAGACAGGAGTCCGTGAAGTTTAAGAACTCCTGTCGCTCTCCTGTGAAGGGGTCAGGCAGAGGGATCTTAGGTTCTGTTTGATGCCTTGCGATAGTGATGGGTAGTGCTGAGGCTCCCTGGATAAGCTGCTGAACCTCCTCCATCACAGTTGTCAGTTGCTCTTGGATTTGCGCTGCAGCGGCTGCTGGTATATTTGGGCGTCGTTGGAACAGCAGGTTAACGGCTCCCGTTAATTCACTCAGCTGCTGCTGGATATTGTCCATGGCAACTGTTAGTTGGGCCCACTGTTCTGTAATGCAAGGCACCAACAAACAGACCAGTGATGAAAGCAAAAAGGTGTTTATTCACCAGAAACATAAACGTCCAGGACACTTGCTGGTAACAAGGAATAATAACAAAAACCAGGCAAGGAGATTCCAGGAATAGTCCCAACCTGTGCTGAATGATGCTGTGCACTTGGCAGTCGAGTCACTCCAGATCTTGGGTCCGTTGCAAAGGACAAAGTTCCTGGCAGTCTTCAGTCACTAGCAGTTGTGACCTATACCTGGTTGAGGGAAAATAACAGTGGGCACTGATCACCCTGAGAGACCTCCTTTTAAATGCCTGCTGACCAATCCCAGGGTGCCAAGTGTCCACTACCATAGGTGAACAAATTGCCCTGCACCTGAGTACATGGCCTAAGGCAATCACAAGTTGATTAACCCATGGCTGGCTCCCTAATCCACTTTGCTCTTGTGAGTCAGTATATTATGCGCCACTGGTCGACGAAGCGCATAAGAAGCGCGTACTCGCGACCGTGTATACCTTTGCGAACCTGCCCTCGTGCGTACGCACGGACGCATGATTGACTCAGCGCGAGTATGCGAGCGCGTGGACCCAGATGCGGAAACGGAAGTCGCAGGAGACACCGGAGACAACCCTGGCCGCGGCGTCTTGTCACTCGCCTGGCCACTCTGTCCCCGGGACTCCGACGGTCCTCCCCTCCGATGTCCACGCGAACGCATCCCCGCACTGGTTCGCAAAGGGGTCAGCGCTGGTGCATCAGAGACACGCATAACCTGTCCCGCAACTCCACGAGGACCCCTCTTGGTTCCCCTGGAGTGCAAAGCAGATGAGGATCTTACAAAATGGCTGTATTTGAAATGGCTGTATTTCAAATCCCTGAATCAAACCCCTGTATGTAGAGGGAGTATCTCACAGTGCCTGAACCAGTGTAGGCCTGAACTAAATATTTCTTTGCCCAAAATGGCTGTATTTCAAATGGCTGTATTTCAAATGGCTGTATTTCAAATCCCTGTATGTAGAGGGGGTATCTCACACGGTCTGAACCAGTGTAGGCCTGAAGAAAATATTTCTTTGCATAAAATGGCTGTATTTCAAATGGCTGTATTTTAAATCCCTGAATCAAACCCCTGTATGTAGAGGGAGTATCTTCCAGGGCCTGAACCAGTGTAGGCCTGAAGTAAACATTTCTTTGCCCTGAATGGCTGTATTTCAAATCCCTGATTCAAACCCCTGTATGTAGAGGTAGTATCCCACAGGGCCTGAACCAGTGTAGGCCTGAAGTAAATATACTGTATCTTTGCACAAAAATGCATGTATTTTAAATGGCTGTATTTCAAATGCTTGATTCAAACCCCTGTATGTAGAGGGAGTATCTTCCAGGGCCTGAACCAGTGTAGGCCTGAAGTAAACATTTCTTTGCCCTGAATGGCTGTATTTCAAATCCCTGATTCAAACCCCTGTATGTAGAGGGAGTATCTCACAGGGCCTGAACCAGTGTAGGCCTGAACTAACAATTTCTTTGCCCAAAATGGCTGTATTTCAAATGGCTGTATTTCAAATCCCTGAATCAAACCCCTGTATGTAGAGGAAGTATCGCACAGGTCCTGAACCAGTGTAGGCATGAACTAAATATTTATTTGCACAAAATGGCTGTATTTCAAATGGCTGTATTTTAAATCCCTGAATCAAACCCCTGTATGTAGAGGGTGTATCTTACAGGGCCTGAACCAGTGTTGGCCTGAATTCAATATTGTTGCATCAAATGACGGTATTTAAAATCTCTGAATGTAACCCAAATGTATTAAGGGTGTATCTCGCAATGACATCTGCATCAAAGGCGGCCAACAAATTTTTTTGTGCCCAAACGAGTGTTTGTTTAACAACAGAATTTGACAGCAGTATAAAAGCCTGTAATTTCACACGTGCTGATGCTGCAAGGCCTGAAAATAGTGTTTTTTGTCAAACCCCAGAAAATGATGGGTGTATTTCTAACTTAAATTGCACACTGACTAATCAAGATGTTGTAGATTGCCAAAATTGATTTTTTTTTGTAACAGAAATATGAAAGATGTATATATTAAACTTGAATTTAACACTTGCAGATCTGGAAAATACTGTTTTTTGGGGGGGAAAGTGTGTTTTTCAAACTGCAGAAAATGATGGGTGTATTTCTAGCTTAAATTGCACACTGACTAATCCAGATGTTGTAGATTGCCAAAAAAGTCTTTTTTTTGTAACAGAATATGAAAGCTGTATATATTAAACTTCAATTTAACACTTGCATGACAGGAAAATACTGTTTTTTGAACAAAATAGTGTGTTTTTCAAACCCCAGAAAATGATGGGTGTATTTCTAGCTTAAAGGGATTCTGTCACCAAGTTTTGGGCCATAGAGCTGCGGACATGCACAGCTAGATCGCCGCTAGCATGTCCGCAATATACCGGTCCTATAGGGCTGTGTGCTTATATTTTCTTTAAAAAAGGATTTTAGAGATATGTAAATTAGTCTTGTATGTGTCCAGGGGGCTGTACGAACCTTCCTGGAGCCCAGCCACGCCCGCCTGTGAAGGAGCCCAGCACCGCCTATGTCCTCCAAATCTCCTCCTTTCATCAACGATAGATTGCCGTAATCTTGCGATAAAAGCACACAGCCCTATAAGACCGGTATATTGCGGACATGCTAGCGGCAATCTAGCTGTGCATGTCCGCAGCTCTATGGCCCAAAACTTGGTGACAGAATCCCTTTAAATTGCACATTGACTAATCCAGATGTTGTAGATTGCCAAAAGTGTTTTTTTTTGGTAACAGAATATGAAAGCTGTATATAGTGAACTTGAATTTAACACTTGCAGATCTGGAAAATACTGTTTTTTGAAAAAAATTGTGTGTTTTTAAAACCCCAGAAAATGATGGGTGTTTGCCCAAAAAATTGTGATTTGTAATGTCCCAAAAGCTCAGATGCAGTGCTGGTGCACTGAGCTTGCATAAAATGGCCGCCACCGCCGCCCACCTAACTAACAGAATTCTAAAAGTTAGTATTTTTTAGTCAATGGCCTCAGGGCAGGGTAAAACGATTGTGTCCTGCACCCACACAACTATTTCTCTGTAGATCGCTGAGTTAGATTCTCTCCTATTCTCTCCCTGAAATCACAAGTCCAGCAGTATTCTCTTCCTACACGTGTAACAGCAGAGTGACGTGCAGCGCTACGTGACCCAAGCTTATATAGAGGCTGGGTCACATGCTGCTCTGGGCAATCACAGCCATGCCATTAGTAGGCATGGCTGTGATGGCCTCTTGGGGCAAGTAGTATGACGCTTGTTGATTGGCTGCTGTGCAGCTTTTCAAAAAGCGCCAAGAAAGCGCCGAACACCGAACCCGAACTTTTACGGAAATGTTCGGGTCCGGGGTCCAAAAATCCTAAAGTTCGATACGAACCCGAACTTTACAGTTCGGGTTCGCTCAACCCTAATCAGTACATGATGTTAGTTTAGAAGATTTACCGCAGGAAGGTAGCATTACTAGTGACATGAATCCTCCACCAATATCACCAATAGTACATGTTTTGAGGAAGGAGACAAATGGCTCAATAATCAGAGAAAATAGGTATGAGATATTAAACTTACTGGAAGATAAGGGGGAAGGTGAAGCGCTGATTAATATAAACACTCAGCCAGCACAAGGAGGAGCCACGTACCTGGGGGACCAGAATAAGGAAATAACACTAAGAGAAAGACGGTAAATAAGGATTTTTTCTAAGTAAAATCCCCCACAAAAAGAAAAAAATGCAAAGAGGAAGACGGGGGAAAAGATTAACAAAGAAAATTAACAAGAAAAATAACAAAAAGACAGGAGAAGGGATCTTTAACCTAAGCAAATATATACTGAAGAATGAGGAATTGAGATTACATGAAAAAGGTCTGAAATTTGCCCCTTCATCTAGATTCTGTCCTTTTGATGCCTTTATTGGTATAAAAAAATTCCTACTAAATCTAGCTCTCAAAAAATACTTTATGAAGAAGGAGCACAGGGGAAGGAGTCAGGATAAAAGGACAGGGGCACTTTTGATAGAAAAAATAGAAAAAACTGAATTCTATCCATACCAAGCTAAAACCAAAATCCTACTTCAATCCTGTAGGTGAATATTCAGAGGCCTTTATAGCCTTCTAGATCCTGGTAATACGGGATATACGAAGGTTTAACCCCAAAACAACAACAAAAGATGGCAAAATTTATCAAAAAGAGAAAAGGCCGCCATTTAGGTATTACAGACCAACAATCAAATTGTCATAAGACCAGCTGCCAAAGGGGGGGGGGGTATTGTAATCCTCGATCAGGACTCCTATCATAAGGAAGCCCTTAGACTATTGATGGATCAAAAAACATATAAAAAATTACAATTAGACCCCACAGAAGCATATAAAAGGAAATTGAATACACTAGTAAAGAAAGGGAAGTCGAAAGGTATTCTTTCTAGTGAGGAGGCATTATTTATAAACAACCAGTGCCCTAGAATACCCATGTTCTACTACTTACCTAAAATCCATAAGTGTCAATCCAATCCCCCGGGAAGACCTATAGTCTCAGGAATTGAGGGTTTGACCTCAAATCTTTCCAAATATATTGATATCTTACTGCAGAAACATGTGCAGGAGTTATCAGCATACATAAAGGACACCAAACATATTTTACAATTATTAAATGAAATTGAATGGTGTGATAACTATATCCTGGGTACTTTGGACATCACATTTTATTTTTAATCAAAGTCCCTTTTAGAGACCCTCGGGATATTTATATAAATGCAACAATGGTCTAGCAAGACCTTAAATCCCTGTAGGGGTCCCTAACTAATGTTAAAAATTTATACTTTATTATTATTTGAAAATACACACTACAAAAAGGAAATGAATTGTTAAAATTTTCAGTGTCACAGTGTTATATGGGATTTTGTCGGAGTGGTGTGATGGCAATTCACAGGGTGTGATTACATGCACAGTAATTTGGTAGAATCCCTTGATAGGGTATACCTCATCCCACCATTTAATGTGGGATGGTGTTGACGCAGGTAGTTGTAAAGCAGATTCCTGGCAGTGGATGACTACGGAACTCTGGTGAAGATTTCTCTCCTGCCGCACTTTCTTTACTCAATGGTCCCTGTGTACAGAGTTACCAACCAGCTAACATTGTTGCTGATCTCATATTTGTAGCTACTTGTATGCACCGCAGGGCTGTCAGTGATTCACCAGTCTTCCTAACCACTATCTGCCCTCCTCTCTAAACTCTGCTGACACTACACTGCGTCCTCTATTGCTATCTCATAGAACGTATGAGTGGCCGCTGCAATCTACATTCCTGTGGCCTCACACTCTCTCCTTATCTATTCAGCTGCTATCTGCATAGAAAATATGAAAGGTAGGGAGGCAACAGAACACTTCTTAAGGAAGAATGGAAATATACCCGATGAACAGGTGGACTTCATAGGACAATGTATTACTTTTATCTTAACGCATAATTATTTTAAGTACGAAAATGAATTTTACCTCCAGATGTGGGGGACCGCTATGGGGGCTCGATTCGCACCGAGTTTCGCAAATCTGTATGTAGGTAGGTGGGAGTAGCTTACAATCTGTCCAACCGGCAAACCAATTTTTAGATAATTTAAATAAAAATGAATTTTATTTGCATTTTACATCAACTTGGAGTCGACAACAGATCAATTTTCTGGACCTAACAATTTTTATAGAGAAGGGCAAAATACAAACAAGAACATTCCACAAACCCACAGACTGTAATAGCTTTATACCATTGGAAAATTGCCACCTGTCAACTTGGTTGACAAATATCCCCAGGAGCCAATTTATCAGGACTCGCAGAAATTGTAGCAGTATAGCACATTTTGAGGAGGAAACAGCAGAGCTCAATTGAAAATTCATTGAAAAAGGCTATAAATTCACTGATATAAAACCAATAGTGGAGGAAGTAAAAAAGTTAGACCGTAGTGAATTAATAAAAAATAAATCAACTAACAAAGAACAAGAATCCCCAGCATGAATAAGCGGGACAGTAAAGGATATAAATATAAATAAAAATAAAAATGAAAATGGAGACATTTTACTTAAAATCCCAATTATAACCAGATATAGTGAAGGAGATGGGGTCCTTAAACGGATCGTTAGAAGGCATTGGGATATCCTAAAACAGGACAAATTGATAGGTGAAAGAATCCCAAAAGCACCTACCTTCATTTTTAGAAAAGCTCAAAATCTAGCATATCTAATAGCTCCATCCTTTAAAACCGTTCTAAAGAAAAATAATACAAAAAATGGAACAAAAACAGGTTTCTTCCCCTGTAAAATGTGCAAAAACAGCAATATAACCCTGTTCTGGAAATAGGAGATGACCCAACTACTTATACAATAAAAAAATATATCACCTGTGACACAAAGGGGGTTATATACTTTATCAAATGCCCCTGTCAGAAAACCTATTGTCACGGGGTTCCGAAGGTGCACTCGGTCCCCCATTGCCCGCAGAACTGCTGCTTAGCTTTTGGAGTGAGGTTCTGTGTTTGACCTTATTCCCAGGGCGGCTTTACTAGCTGGGTGGCTCCCTGCTCCTAGTCTGCCTTGAGCGCCGAGCTGATCACTCGGTGCTCGACTGGTTGGTCTGTCGGTCATGTGACGCTGGCCACGTCACATGACCCTCACTCCCCACTATAAATACAGGCAGCCTGCTGGCTACAGGTTGCCTGTTAATTTCTAGGTTCCTGGCTATTTGTTGGACTGCTGAATACTTACCTGATCCTGTTCCCTGACCATCCTTTTGCCTGCTCCTGTACTGCGCTTCCGTCCTGGTATTGTGACCTCGGCTCCCACCTGACTACTCTCTTAGGACTCCTCTGGTACTTCTCTGCTCTCCTGGTATTTATGACCCCGGCTTCTCCTGACAATTCTCTGCTTGCTCCATTTGTACTTTGCAGCTTTCCTGGTATTGACTCGGTCCGTTCACGTCCTGTTGTTTGTCTGTCTGTCATCCCTGCACTTACTCCAAGTTAGGGATTGCCGTCCAGTTGTCCCCTGTCATTAGGACTCGCGAGGCAAGTAGGCAGGGCCAGGGGTAAGGGTGGAGCGCAGTGGTCACTTCCCTCCCCCCTGTGTGTGTGTGTACGCGACCGTTACAGATTAACAGGCCCAATAACCACTGTATTATGAATCCTCTGGTGACCCTGACTGACCATGTCTCTAATCTGACGCAGAGGGTGCAGGAGTTAGGGGAAGAACTCAGTTCTTTTGAGTTAGGGCAAGGTTCTTCCACTCCTCAGGCCTCCAGTCCGCATTTTGAGCCCCAGATTAAGCTCCCAGAATCCTTTTCTGGAGACCGGAGGAAGTTTCTCTCTTTTAAGGAGAGTTGCAAACTTTACTTCCGTTTGCGCCCCGTGTCCTCTGGCCCCGAGAGTCAACGCGTGGGCATTATCATTTCCCGATTACAGGGTGATCCCCAGGACTGGGCATTTACCTGCTGGCACCAGTTGTTTATATTCTGTGGAGGGGTTCTTTCAGGCCTTGGGTACCCTCTATGATGAACCAGACAGGGCTCTAGTAGCCGAGACGGCTCTAAAGGCACTGGTTCAGGGCAATTTACCAGCGGAGGATTATTGCACCCAATTCAGAAGGTGGTGTGTCCCCTCAGGATGGAACGAACCAGCCAGTTCAGGTCAGGTCTGTCTGATAAATTAAACGATCTTCTGGTCAGTTATCAACTTCCAGAGACCTTAGAGGAGATGATGACCCTTGTTGTCCGACTTGACCGACGGGTTAGAGAGAGACGACAGGAACAACAGTTCTCTTCCCAGATGGTGGTCCAGCCAGAGGCCTATCCCAGAGACAATGCTGAGGTCTCCACCGAGGAACCCATGCAGGTTGGCATGACCCGAGGGAATCTTCGCCGCAGACGTGGAGAATGCTTTTACTGTGGAGATCCTGACCATTGGATCAACCAGTGTCCTAAGAAGGTCCTCTCTGTCAAGTCTCCTAAGACAAGGCAACCTAAAGACCAGGTACACCCTGAATTTTCTAAATGTAAGCTTTCGGTACCCATTACGATTTCTCTGGGAGTAGATAAATGGCCGGGTAAGGCCTTTATTGATTCTGGCTCAGCGGCTAGCTTTATTGACTCTGAGTATGCTGTAAGATTGGGTATTCCTATGTTTGCCTTACCAACTCCTATCCATGTCATGGCTATTGATGCTACTCCTCTTATTTGTGGTACGGTGAGCTTATGTACCTCGGAGATTTCTCTAACCGTGGGTGTGTGCCACTCAGAGAGATGTTCGCTTCTAGTCCTGGAGAACCTACCTGCTGAGGTGGTACTAGGGTTGCCTTGGCTCCGACTACATAACCCCACTATAGATTGGTCCAATGGGGAGTTGGTGAGATGGGGGCCTAAGTGTGACTCGTGCTTGTCCGTGGTACAGGCTGGGGTCTCAGTAAAGGCTGATACTTTACCCTCTGTTGTTAGAGAATATTCTGATGTATTCTCATCACCAACCCCGGAGGTTCTACCCCCCCATAGACCTTATGATTGTACCATAGAGTTAGTAGAGGGGGCCAAGTTTCCTAAAGGACGAATTTATAATCTTTCTATGCCCGAACGCAAGGCCATGGAAGATTATATTAAGGAGAGCCTTGGTAAAGGGCATATTAGACCTTCTGTCTCTCCTATGGGGGCGGGGTTTTTCTTCGTTAAGAAAAAAGATGGTGGTCTTAGGCCATGTATCGATTACCTGAGATTAAATAAAATCACTGTCCAGAATAGATACTCCCTCCCATTGATTCCGGATTTATTTAACCAGGTTCTGGGGGCAACCTGGTTTTCCAAGATTGACCTGAAAGGGGCATACAATCTAATCCGAATCAAGGAGGGAGACGAATGGAAGACGGCGTTCAATACTCCGGTAGGACACTTTGAATATCAAGTGATGCCTTTTGGACTCAGCAATGCCCCAGCTGTGTTCCAAAACTTCATGAATGACATTCTTAGGGAGTACTTAGGTAAATTTGTTATTGTCTATCTTGACGACATTTTGATATTCTCTCCTGACTTCGAATCCCATGTGTCTCATGTTAAACAAGTATTAGAGGTGTTGAGGGAGAATCAGCTATCCGCTAAACAAGAGAAATGTGTCTTTGGTGTACAGGAGATTCTGTTTCTAGGGCATGTTCTGACTCCTCACGCCTTCAAGATGGATCCTGGTAAGGTACTAGCAATTAAGGAATGGGTAAGACCTTCATCCTTAAAGGCTTTACAACGGTTCTTAGGTTTCACCAATTATTATCGTAAATTTATTATGAGTTTTTCCGTAATTGCTAAACCGTTGACCGACCTTACTAAGAAAGGGGCGGATTTGGAGAATTGGTCTACTGAGGCCATTTCTTCATTTGAAAAATTAAAAAAGGCATTTAGTAGCGCTCCCATTCTGATCCAGCCTGATCAGGAGAGACCTTTTATTGTGAAGGTGGATGCGTCCGAGGACGGCGTAGGAGCAGTCCTTTCACAAGGTCCTGCTAGCCTCACTAATCTGAGACCATGTGCCTTCTTCTCCAGGAAATTCTCTCCCACGGAGAGAAACTACGACATAGGGAATAGGGAGCTGCTGGCAATTAAATGGGCATTTGAGGAGTGGAGGCATTTCCTGGAGGGGGCAAGACATTGTGTAACTGTTGTCACTGACCATAAAAACCTTATGTTTCTCGAGTCTGCTAAGAGGTTGAATCCCCGTCAAGCCAGATGGGCTCTGTTTTTTACTCGTTTTGATTTTTCCATCACGTTCAGGCCGGGAAGTAAAAATGTGAAGGCGGACGCATTATCTCGGAGCTTCTAGGCTTTTCAACCTACTGAGGTACCACCTGAACCTACCAGCAAAAATCTTCTTAGCAGCTCTTACCCAGGATATCTCGGCTCGCATTAGGTCTGAACAACATCTGGCACCGGTATCCACCCCAACAGATAAGTTGTTTGTTCCCGTACAATTTCGTCTCCAGCTGTTGGGTGAGTGTCACGATTCTGCCTTTTGTGGACATCCGGGTGTTGAGGGCACTAAGGATCTGGTTTCTAGATCTTATTGGTGGCCCACTCTAACTAGGGATGTCAAGTCCTACGTGTCAGCCTGTGAGGTTTGTGCCAGGTCCAAGACACCTAGGACTCACCCTGCTGGTAACCTACGACCCCTACCCATTCCCAGTAGACCCTGGTCCCATATCTCGATGGACTTCATAACTGACCTACCGCTGGCGGAGGGTAAGACTGTGGTTTGGGTAGTGGTCGATAGGTTTAGCAAGATGGTTCATTTCATTCCCCTGTCTAAACTTCCGAATGCTAAAAAAAAACTGGCGTCTATTTTTGTGAGAGAGATTGTTCGTTTACATGGCATCCCGGAAAATATTGTTTCTGACAGGGGTGTACAGTTTGTGTCCAAATTCTGGAGGGCCTTCTGTCAAAGATGTAAAATTTCATTGTCTTTTTCTTCCGCCTACCATCCTGAGAGTAATGGGCAGACTGAACACCTTAATCAGTCTGTGGAACAATTCTTGAGGTTGTATGTTGCTGATGACCAGCAATTATGGGTCAAATTCCTTCCGTTGGCTGAATTTGCTTTGAATAACCATGTCAATTCTTCTGCTGGGGTCTCCCCTTTCTTTTGTAACCATGGTTTTCATCCCCGTTTTCATTCTGGGTCGTCCGTCTCCTCCTCTAACCCTGAAGCGGATAAACTCTCCTCCGAACTGTGCACAGTTTGGGCCCGGGTTCAATCGAACCTAGAAAAAGCTCAATGTTCTCAAAAACTCAAGGCCGATAGGAGACGTTCAAGGGGGGTAAACTTTCAGGTTGGGGATAAAGTATGGTTGTCCTCCAAGAATCTATCTCTCAAGGTAACTTCTAAAAAATTTGCTCCTCGTTTTATTGGACCATATAAGATCACGGAAGTGATTAACCCGGTATCTTTTAGGTTGGAGCTGCCTGAGTCATTCCACATTCATAATGTGTTCCATAAATCTCTGCTTAAAAAATATTTTGAACCGGTAGTACCATCAAAAGCCTCGCCTCCGCCGGTTCTTGTTAATGATGCTGTCGAGTATGTGGTGTCTAAAATAGTGGATGTCAGGAAGGTGCGTAATTCCTTGCAGTACCTGATTCACTGGAAGGGGTATGGACCTGAAGAGAGATCTTGGGTACCTGCCAGGGAGGTTCATGCTCCTAGACTTGTTCGTAAATTTCATTTAGAACACCCTGAAAAGCCATCGCCTGAAGTCTTGGGTCCGGTGGCCCCTCGTAAAAGGGGGGGTACTGTCACGGGGTTCCGAAGGTGCACTCGGTCCCCCATTGCCCGCAGAACTGTTGCTTAGCTTTTGGAGTGAGGTTCTGTGTTTGACCTCATTCCCAGGGCGGCTTTACTAGCTGGGTGGCTCCCTGCTCCTAGTCTGCCTTGAGCGCCGAGCTGATCACTCGGTGCTCGACTGGTTGGTCTGTCGGTCATGTGACGCTGGCCACGTCACATGACCCTCACTCCCCACTATAAATACAGGCAGCCTGCGGGCTACAGGTTGCCTGTTAATTTCTAGGTTCCTGGCTATTTGTTGGACTGCTGAATACTTACCTGATCCTGTTCCCTGACCATCCTTTTGCCTGCTCCTGTACTGCGCTTCCGTCCTGTTATTGTGACCTCGGCTCCCACCTGACTACTCTCTTAGGACTCCTCTGGTACTTCTCTGCTCTCCTGGTATTTATGACCCCGGCTTCTCCTGACAATTCTCTGCTTGCTCCATTTGTACTTTGCAGCTTTCCTGGTATTGACTCGGTCCGTTCACGTCCTGTTGTTTGTCTGTCTGTCATCCCTGCACTTACTCCAAGTTAGGGATTGCCGTCCAGTTGTCCCCTGTCATTAGGACTCGCGAGGCAAGTAGGCAGGGCCAGGGGTAAGGGTGGAGCGCAGTGGTCACTTCCCTCCCCCCTGTGTGTGTGTGTACGCGACCGTTACACCTATGTTGGTAGGACTAAACGCCAAATGAAGATTAGAATCAAGGAGCATATTAAGAACATAAACAAAAAATTTGATGGACATCCATTGTCCAAGCATTATATAGAATATCATGGTAGTTCATTTGTAGGTTCAATTTTTGGCGGCATTGAAAGAGTTAAAACGGATATGAGGGATGGGAGTTATATTCAGCAAATGTCAAGCTGTGAAAGTAAGTGGATCTTTAGATTAAACAGTTTGGCACCAAATGGCCTGAATTAGGAGATCAAACTATTTGCATTCAAATAGAGACATAGACCCTATGTAATAATGGGCTGTGATGACCTATAGTTAATGGTGGTGTGCCCCTATGTATCTGAGTATACACTGCAGGAAATATTATGGGAATGGGAAACCTATTTAATCCCTAGGACTCGTACCATGAATCATCCCTGACGAAGGAACCCGTAAGTTCAGAAACGCGTTGGGTGGAAATTTGTTCTTTGGAGGCACCCAGAGCAAAGTTGTGATGTCACATGAAGACGCTCCTGAACTCATCCCTGCAGGCTCACCCACGTGTGCGCTAGCTACCGGCCGGATGCAGCGCGCGAGGTGTGAGTTAGAGCAAGAAGCGTTCCAGTAGATCCATACAGCGCTTTTTGGAACAACGGGACCACGCCACATTACGGAAGGATCATCTATCAGATACAGGTAGAGACTTTACAATAAGTGTCCTGTATATATGCATGACCTTTTTACCCTCTCTTTATCCTCTCTGTGCCAGCGCCGGTATTTTACAAACATTTATAACATATTTAGTATCACTGCAAACCATAAAGACATTAAAATAAAAAAATGAAATTCAAATAATTATAATCTTTATTTATATAGCGTCAACATATTCTGCAGCGATTTGCAATTAGAGGTTCAGGTACAAACAAAAGAACAATTGTAATATTGTATATTTTCATCACCTTCAAAAAAAAGTTCAAAATCAATAAGTTCTATGTACTTTAGAATCTTGCCAATGAAAAGTACAATTGACATTACTATTAAAAACTTTCTGCTGGTGACTTTCAAGCCTATCCCAGTCTACATAGCAAAACTTAACTTAAGCTACACAGAATAGGAAATGTCACCAATTTTGTGCACTACTGTGGCTCGTGTGAGAACTCGCCACATAAATCATCTGCTGCCTGTTCTGCAGCTAAATGGGAGAAAGCAGTTGTAAAAGCAATTTGAAAAGCGAGAGTGGGCGCTTACAATCATGTTTTGTTCAAAAGTGTGTTTTGTTCTTCAGTGTGTGACTTCAGATTAAGTGACTTTAGATTTAGAGACTTTCGATGGGAATCAACTGCATTTATTCATTTGTTTTATTAAATTTGAATAATTTACCATCCATTTTTTGATTGCTGTGTTATCTCCATTACCAAATATGTACTCCAAGATTAGCAATGTGGTCCAGTGTACATCTTGTGCAATGTATACAGTCCTTGAGTAGCCTTTGAGCATGTTGCACATTTGAAAATCCAGATCCTGGATCTAAATGAGCACCTTGAGACATTGAGATCCATTGATAATCTAGAAAGGAGTTTGATGCTCACTGGGGAGGCACTCGCTGGGGCAGGGGAGAATGGTAGCAGGGAGAGGAGGTAAAATGAGGCAGCTAGCTGGATGGCAGAAGGTCAGGTAGAGGCAAGAGTGTCAGGGAGGCTAGTCCTAATCCGGCACACCCTACCAAGTATAACAAGTTGGCAGATAAGTTTGATGTTACTTCAGTGGCACTGTTCTGCCCAGCTGAGTTAGAGTATCATTACAGATCACGTCTGCCAAAGTCATGGTATTTCTCAAGTGGTTAGTGTGGTTATAGCACCATCTAGTAGTGTTAAGTTGTATTACACTTTGTTTTTCTGTTACAAAAACTGCTGCATTGTGGGTGGTGCACTGCATTGTGGGACTGAAAAGCATCCTGGGAAAGAGAAGCCTCTAGTCTCCAGGACACATCAGCAGAGCTGTCCTTTCGCATATCTCCTTCTTAAACTCAATCATCTTTGTATAAGCATATCTGGTGAGAAATTTACTTTTGTATCAGGGACATGATGTTATGCAGAGATGTTCAGCTAGTTGTAATTGTTACTCAGGAAGTTATTACTACTGTTTGCTAGACATGTAATCTTATGTACAGACAGCCATTTTACCATATGCTTCAGTGTTAATGCAAATGTTATAGTACATGCTATCTATACTTTATACTTATACATGTTATTTGTATTCTTGCAGTTTTACCAAACAATCCTGTTTTGCCAATCAAGCAATCCTGTTTTACCAATGAACAAGTTAGACTACAAAGAACAGTCCTCTTATTTGGAAGGCAGGAATGGTTTATGCTGAATGTCAGACTGCACACTGTGTGAACGTGTATGAAGACAGAACAGGTACCACTGCTGCAACTCTAGTAATAAGAGGTTTAGGAGTGCAGGGGAGGCCAGACAGGTGCTGGTAGTGTGGTAGTGCTAACAGTGTGTTGTCTTCCTGGTGCTTGAGTTCAACATTGTGGATCAGGTTGATAAATTACTGGGAGAAGTTGGCAAAGATCCAGTGGTCATGATGCACATATGAAAAAGTTAGAGGTAGGTGGAAGGTGCTTATAAATGATTTCAAGGGCTTAGATCGCAAGCTAATGAACCTTAATTGTAGTACTTTCTGAAATGCCTGTACCATGTGCCACACCAAAGAGTAAGTGGTAAATTATGGAGGTAAACAAATGGTTCAAGAACTGGTGTAGGAAGGAGGGGTTTGGATTGCCGGAGAACTGGGCCAGAGCATCAATGGCTAGGGAAGTGCACCGCAAGTCAAGGGAGAGATTAAGCTGGTTCAACTTAAAGAAACGGTACTAATGTTACATGTGTTGCCCCTTTCTAAGCCTGTGCTGTAACTGAAATATTGCATCAATATTCTACATGTGAGACTGTAACCATTAAGCATATTGCTACATATTAGACTGTAACCATTAAAGCCTGTTTCACACTGCCAGCAGTAGTTTTGCCAGGCTGTAAGAACTCTGTAACCACCAAACTTGTTGCTTCTAGTCTAGAGGTAAAAGGCACTGTTCCTGTTTCGTACATGTGTCTGCCTGTTTTCTTACACCATCCTCCAGTGAGAAGTAATGCATACCACTCGAGAGCCACTAAAAAATGTTTTCTGTAAGCAACCATGGGAGTGATGTTTGTGGCCCTGAGATGTATAGTACTACTTGCAGTTCACAGTGGCAATCTATCCCTTTCTTCCCTTGGTGTACACTCTGGATCTTTCTGGGGATCATGCCTGGTGATAGTTGGGGGTGCCCTTGATGGTGAATGGTTGGCAGGGTTTAAGGCAGGAGGGTAGATGTAGCGACAGTCTTTTTACTGCAGATGATGGGTAATTTAGTAGAAGACTAATATCAGGCACAATTTTGACGTATTTCACAGAAGATGTGTAACGAGGCGCACTCGGTCTCCCATCAGCCACAGACCTACTGCTTAGCTTAGGGAGCGAGGATCTGTGTTCGGCCTCGTTCCCAGGGCGGCTTTGCTAGCTGGGAGGCTCCCTGTCCTAGGTCTGCCTTGAGCGCCGAGCTGATTACTCGGTGCTCGACTTGTCTGTCTGTCAGTCATGTGACGCTGGCCACATCACATGACCCTCACTCCCCACTATAAATACAGGCAACCTGCTGGCTACAGGTTGCCTGTGATTTTGGTCCCTTAGACTGTGTATTATTATTGTTATTTAGCTTACCTTTAGATTTGACCCTTGATCTGCTTCCTGACACCTCTTCTGCCTGCTCCCTGAACCTTGACGCTACCTCTCGGATTTTGACCTCGGCCTGCCTTTGAATTTTGTCTTTGCCTCTTCTCTTGTACTAACGTGACCTCCTGGACTGACCCCGGCTAGTTCACCCGCCTCGCCCTTCTGTTTTTTGGTGGTACCTTGCTTGTTCGACCTCTCTGTCTGATCGAGTGCTACCTCTCATTGGCTGTCCGCTTCCCTGCTGTCTCTATCTCTCTGCTTGCACTTACTCAGGTCAGGGACTGTCGCCCAGTTGTGCCCCGTCACCTAGGGCGGGTGGTGCAAGTAGGCAGGGACAGGGGACCGGGTGGCAGCTCAGGGGGTGCACCTCCGCTCTATCTTTATACCCGTGATGCTACCCTGTGACAGAATCACAGGCCTTAATTTAGCATGGACCCTCTACAGAGCCTCACCGAACATGTGCAGGGTCTTGCTAAAATAGTACAGGAACTTGGGGAGAGACTACAGGTTCAGGAGACCGTCCGAACTCCCCCCATTCTTGCTCCCGCCACTGTTCAGGTGGAAGCACACATTAAATTACCCGAACAGTTTTCGGGTGACCGCCAAAGTTTTTTAGCTTTCAAGGAAAGCTGTAAACTTTATTTTCGACTACGTCCTCACTCCTCTGGTCCTGATCCACAGAGGGTTGGTATTATCATCTCCCTGCTTCAAGGGGACCCCCAGGAATGGGCCTTTTCTTTGCCTCCGGATTCCCCTTGTCTTAATTCTGTGGACCTCTTTTTCCAGGCATTAGGGGTTATTTATGATGAACCAGACCGAGCCTCTGTGGCAGAATCCAATCTTAAGGCCCTCACTCAGGGGAATCGTCCCGTGGAGGATTATTGTATGCAGTTCCGTAAGTGGTCCGTTCCCTCGGGTTGGAACGAACCAGCGCTGAAATGTCAATTTAGGGCAGGCTTGACTGAGAAGTTAAAAGACATGTTGGTTTGTTATCCCTGTCCTGACTCTTTAGAGGAGACCATGACGCTAGCCATCAGACTAGATAGACGGATCAGAGAGAGACAGGGAAAGCATTTGTTTTCTCCTCATACCCTTCTTCAACCTGAGGTTTCCCCCATTGAACCCAAGATGGAGGCCCACTCGGACAAGCCCATGCAACTCGGGATGACGCGAAGAGAGCTATGCCGTCGTCAGGGCTCTTGTTTTTATTGTGGGGATCCCGACCACTGGATCCGTCAGTGTCCTAAAGCTCCGCCTTCTGGAAAGTCATCCAAGTCTGAAGGATCCAAGGACAAGGTACTCCCGGAGGTGGTAAGATGTAAATTATTGTTGCTGGTTTCTATTGCCTTTGGAGTCTTAAAGGTGTCAGGAAAGGCCTTTGTGGATTCAGGGTCAGCTTTTAGTTTTATTGATTGCAAATTTGTTGAACAAATAGGAATTCCTATACTAGAATTGTCCACCCCCGATCCAGGTGGTCGCCATCGATTCTACCCCCCTGCTAGGGGGCACGGTAAAACTCTGTACTCCGGAGGTTACCCTGTCTGTGGGGGTCTGCCACTCAGAGAAATGCTCTTTCTTTGTTTTAGAGAATCTTCCTGTTCAGGCAGTCCTTGGTATACCCTGGCTTCAGCAACACAATCCGGTCATTAACTGGAATTCGGGCGAGTTAGAGAGATGGGGGCCTAACTGTAGTTCTTGCTTAACCGTAGTTCAAGCTGGGGTTTCATCAGATATTATTCCTCATTTTATTTCTGATTATTCAGATGTTTTTTCCACCACTGAGACAGATACTCTCCCTCCCCATAGGTCTTATGACTATGTTATCGACTTGGTACCCGAGTCCAAATTTCCTAAAGGACGGATTTATAATCTTTCCGGTCCTGAGCATAGGGCCATGAAAGACTATATCCAGGAGAGTCTCAAGAAGGGACATATTAGGCCCTCCACCTCTCCCCTGGGAGCAGGATTCTTTTTTGTTAAAAAGAAGGACGGTGGTCTCAGGCCCTGCATTGACTATAGAAATTAGAATAAAATCACTATTAGGAATCAGTATTTCATCCCGTTGATTCCTGATTTGTTTAACCAGATTTTGGGTGCTTCGTGGTTTTCTAAATTTAATTTGAGAGGAGCGTAAACCCAGTTCGTATTAAGGAGGGAGATGAGTGGAAAACTGCTTTTTAATACTCCAGAGGGACACTTTGAGTATCTTGTTATGCCATTCGGTCTTTGCAATGCCCCAGCTGTGTTTCAGAATTAGAGTTGAGCGAACCCGAACTGTAAAGTTCGGGTTCGTACCGAACTTTAGCTTTTTTTGGACCCGGACCCGAACCCGAACATTTACGTAAAAGTTCTGGTTCGTGTTCGGTGTTCGGCGATTTTTATGGCGGTTTTGAATGGCTGCAAAGCAGTCAATCAACAAGCGTTTAACTGTGTGCCCTTAGAAGCCATCACAGCCATGCCTACTATTGGCATGGCTGTGATTGGCCAACTGCAGCATGTGACCCAGCCTCTATATAAGGCTGAGTCACGTAGTGCTGCACGTCACTCTGCTATTCTTCGTGTAGGGAGAGGATGCTGCTGCTGTCAGGGACAGATCAGGGATAAATACTAAGAAGAACTGCCTTATATCTCAGCGATCTCAATCCAATGTGTTTTGTGGGTGCAGTGCACAGTTTTTTTAAGCCTGCACTGAGCCAACTTCTGTTGAAAATGCTTCTTTTTTTTTTTACTTCAGTTTGTCACTATGAATACCTAATCGGCAGCCATTTTATGCAGACATGCTGGTGCAGCACTATCTATCTGCATGTCCGCTAGTCCAGAAATACCGCTTTCTTGCTGACTGTGCTTAAAAAAAGATTTTTTTTCATATAGTGCACCAGCACTATCTATCTGCATGTCTGCTAGTCCAGAAATACAGCTTTTTTGCTGACTGCGCTTAAAAATATATTTTTTTCATATACTGGTCATCTTTGATTACACGTGCATAAGTGACTGTCACATTTAGGCCACAAAAACGGCCATTAGGTTACTGCGTTAAAAAAAATAATAATAATTTCATATACTAGTCAACTTTGATTACACGTGCATAGGTGACAGTCACATTTAGGCCACAAATACGGCCATTCGTTTACTGCGGTTGAAATAAACCGTGTGTTCATATACTGGTCATCTTTGATTACACGTGCATAGGTGACAGTCACATTTAGGCCACAAATACGGCCATTCGTTTACTGCGGTTGAAATATACCGTGTGTTCATATACTGCTCATTTTGAATTTAACGTACATAGAATACAGTCACATTTAAATAAACCGTGTGTTCATATACTGCTCATTTTGAATTTAACGTACATAGAATACAGTCACATTTTGGCCACATTCGTTTACTGCGGTTGAAATAAACCGTGTGTTCATATACTGCTCATTTAGAATTTAACGTACATAGAATACAGTCACATTTTGGCCACAAATACGGCCATTCATTTACTGCAGTTGAAATAAACCTTGTGTTCATATACTGCTCATTTTGAATTTAATGTACATAGAATACAGTCACATTTAGGCCGCAAATACGGCCATTCGTTTACTGCGGTTTAAATAAACCGTGTGTTCATATACTGCTCATTTTGAATTTAACGTACATAGAATACAGTCACATTTAGGCCACAAATACGGCCATTCGTTTACTGAGGTTGAAATAAACCGTGTGTTCATATACTGCTCGATTTGGATTTAACGTACATAGAATACAGTCACATTTTGGCAACAAATACGTCCATTTATTTACTGCGGTTGAAATAAACCGTGTGTTCATATACTGCTTATTTTAAATTTAACGTACATAGAATATAGTCACATTTAGGCCACAAATGCGGCCATTCTTTTACTGCGGTTGAAATAAACCATGTGTTCATATACTGCTCATTTTAAATTTTGCGTACATAGAATACAGTCACATTTAGGCCAAAAATACGGCCATTCGTTTACTGCGGTTGAAATAAACCGTGTGTTCATATACTGCTCATTTTGAATTTAACGTACATAGAATACAGTCACATTTTGGCCACAAATATGGCAATTCGTTTACTGCGGTTGAAATAAACCGTGTGTTCATATACTGCGCATTTTGAATTTAACGTACATAGAATACAGTTACATTTAGGCCACAAATACGGCCATTCGTTTACTGCGGTTGAAATAAACCGTGTGTTCATATACTGCTCATTTTGAATTTAACGTACATAGAATACAGTCACATTTTGGCCACAAATACGGCCATTTGTTTACTGCGGTTTAAATAAACTGTGTGTTCATATACTGATCATTTTTGATTTAATGTACATCGAATACAGTCACATTTAGGCCACAAATAGCGCTCTCATATAGAGTTAAAAAAAAATAATTTAGTGCAATACCCTACATCAGGGCTTATATTGTCAGTTAATTATTTTTAACATACTTAACCAATTTTTACTTTGCTTTGTGAACGCTAACTATGAGGCAAACATCTAATAAGGGACGCGGTCATGGTCGCGGTGGTGGTGTTGGTGGAGCCTCTGGTGCAGGGAGAGGACGTGGCCGTTCTGCCACAGCTACACGTCCTACTGAACCTACTACCTCAGGTCCCAGTAGCCGCAAGAATCGACAGCGATATTTGGTCGGGCCTAATGCCATTCTAAGGATGGTAAGGCCTGAGCAAGTACAGGCGCTAGTCAATTGGGTGTCTGACAGTGGATCCAGCACGTTCACATTATCTCCCACCCAGTCTTCTGCAGAAAGCGCGCAGGTGGCGCCTGAAACCCATGCCCATCAGTCTGTCACATCACCCCTGTGCATATCGGGGAACCTGTCTGAGCCTCAAGTCATGCAGCAGTCTCTTATGCTGTTTGAAGACTCTGCTGGCAGGGTTTCCCAAGGGCATCCACCTAGCCCTTCCCCAGGGGTGGAAGAGAGAGAATGCACTGACGCACAACCACTTATGTTTCCTGATGAGGACATGGGAATACCACCTCAGCACGTCTCCGATGATGACGAAACACAGGTGCCAACTGTGTCGTCTTTCTGCAGTGTGCAGACCGAAAAGGAGGTCAAGGAGGAAGACTTGGTAGAAGATGATGCAGGGGAGGATGAGGTCCTAGACCCCACATGGAATGAAGGTCGTGCCACTGGCTTTCAGAGTTCGGAGGAAGAGACAGTGGTGAGACCGAGTCAACAGCGTAGCAAAAGCGGGAGCAGGGTGCAAAAGCAGAGCAGCAATCGCCGAAACAGTTCGCCTTCTACTGGCCACCGTCAACAGGGACCGAGCACACCAAAGGCAGCTTCAAGGAGTTCCCTGGCATGGCACTTCTTCACACAATGTGCTGACGACAAGACCCGAGTGGTTTGCACGCTGTGTCATCAGAGCCTGAAGCGAGGCATTAACGTTCTGAACCTTAGCACAACCTGCATGACCAGGCATCTACATGCGAGACACGGGCTGCAGTGGAGTAAGCACCTTCAAAACCAAGAAAGGGCTCAGGCCCCTCCTGCTCCCTCTTCTGCTGCTGCCTCGGCCTCTTCCTCCGCCTCTGGAGGAACGTTGGCACCTGCCGCCCAGGAAACAGAGGATGTGCCACCAACAACACCACCTCCGTGACCAAGCATCTCCACCATGTCACACGGAAGCGTTCAGCTCTCCATCTCACAAACCTTTGAGAGAAAGCGTAAATTCCCACCTAGCCACCCTCGATCCCTGGCCCTTGAAATTCTGTCATTCAGGCTGGTGGAGACGGACAGCTTCAAACAGCTCATGTCACTTGCTGTCCCACAGTACGTCGTTCCCAGCCGCCACTACTTCTCCAGGAGAGCCGTGCCCTCCCTGCACAACCAAGTATCAGATAAAATCAAGTGTGCACTGCACAACGCCATCTGTGGCAAGGTCCACCTAACCACAGATACGTGGACCAGTAATCACGGCCAGGGACGCTATATCTCCCTAACTGCACACTGGGTAAATGTAGTGGCGGCTGGGCCCCAGGTGGAGAGCTGTTTGGCTCACGTCCTTCCGCCGCCAAGGATCACAGGGCATCATTCTTTGCCTCCTGTTGCCTCCTCTTCCTACTCTGCTTCCTCCTCCTCATCCGGTCAGCGACAGACCTTCACCACCAACTTCAGCATAGCCAGGGGTAAACGTCAGCAGGCCGTTCTGAAACTGATGTGTTTGGGGGACAGGCCCCACACTGCGCAGGAGTTGTGGCGGGGTATAGAACAACAGACCGACGAGTGGTTGCTGCCAGTGGGCCTCAAGCCCGGCCTGGTGGTGTGCGATAATGGGCGAAATCTCGTTGGAGCTCTGGGACTAGCCGGTTTGACGCACATCCCTTGACTGGCACATGTGCTGAATTTGGTGGTGCAAAAATTCATTCACAACTACCCCGACATGTCTGAGCTGCTGCATAAAGTGCGGGCCGTCTGTGCGCGCTTTCGGAGTTCTCACCCTGCTGCTGCTCGCCTGTCAGCGCTGCAGCGTAACTTCGGCCTTCCGGCCCACCGCCTCATATGCGACGTGCCCACCAGGTGGGACTCCACCTTGCACATGCTGGAGAGACTGTGCGAGCAGCAGCAGGCCATAGTGGAGTTTCAGCTGCAGCACGCACGGGTGAGTCGCACTGCGGAACAGCACCACTTCACCACCAATGACTGGGCCTCCATGCGAGACCTGTGTGCCCTGTTGCGCTGTTTCGAGTACTCCACCAACATGGCCAGTGGCGATGACGCCGTTATCAGCGTTACAATACCACTTCTATGTCTCCTTGAGAAAACACTTAGGGCGATGATGGAAGAGGATGTGGCCCAGGATGAGGAGGAGGAACAGGGGTCATCTATAACACTTTCAGGCCAGTCTTTTAGAAGTGGCTCAGAAAGAGGATTTTTGCAACAGCAGAGGCCAGGTACAAATTTGGCCAGCCAGGGCCCACTACTGGAGGAGGAGGATGGGGATGAAGCATGTTCACAGCGGGGTGGTTTCCAACGCAGCTCGGGCCCATCACTGGTGCGTGGCTGGGGGGATACGGAGGACGCAGACGATACGCCTCCCACAGAGGACAGCTTGTCCTTACTTCTGGGCAGCCTGGCACACATGAGCGACTACATGCTGCAGTGCCTGCGCAACGACTGCAGAGTTGCCCACATTTTAACGTGTGCTGACTACTGGGTGGCCACCCTGCTGGATCCCCGTTACAAAGACAATGTGCCGTCCTTAATTCCCTCACTGGAGCGTGATCGGAAGATGCACGACTACAGGCGCACGCTGGTAGACGCGCTCCTGAGAGCATTCCCGACTGACGCCGGGGGACAAGTGGAAGCACAAGGCGAAGGCAGGGGAGGAGGAAGAGGTCGCCAACGCAGCTGTGTCAGCGCCAGCACCTCAGAAGGCAGGGTTAGCATGGCCGACATGTGGAAAAGCTTTGTCACCACGCTGCAACAACCGGCCCCAACTGCTGATATGGAGCGTGTTAGCAGGAGGCAGCATTTGAACAACATGGTGGAACAGTACCTGTGCACTCGACTACACGTACTGACTGATGGTTCTGCCCCATTCAACTTCTGGGTCTCCAAATTGTCCACATGGCCAGAGCTTGCCCTGTATGCCTTGGAGGTGCTAGCCTGCCCTGCAGCCAGTGTACTCTCTGAACGTGTATTTAGCATGGCAGGAGGCGTCATTACAGACAGACGCAACCGCCTGTCCACAGCCAACGTGGACAAGCTCACGTTCATTAAACTGAACCAGGCTTGGATCCCACAAGACTTGTCTGTTCCTTGTGCAGAATAGACATTTATACCACCATAAAACATACATTCTTGTACTCAAGTCAAGTGCAATGATTCTTTGTTTTCTTCTTTTTTTATTTGTCCCAATATTTTGGGGGCTACCTACCCAATAAAAAAAATAAAAAAAACATTGTTGGCTACCTGTTCCTCCTCCATTGCTGCCTCCACCTACAACACCACATTCACCGCCTCCTCAACCTCCGACTCTATATCCACCTCCTTTAATAATTTGTAATTTTTAGTTATTTTATTTCATTTAAAGTTATTTCCCTATCCACATTTGTTTGCAGAGCAGTTGCCATGCTCTTAAGCAGATTTTACTGCCTTTAACATACCTCTAGCCTTTTCAAGGACTATTTTAGAGCCATTTTAATTCAAAAAAGTGCCAATTCTAGTGGCCTAAATTGAAAAAATTCTTATTTTCAATTGTCGGGTGACATTTTACCATTTTTGGCGTATACAAACCCCTGCTGTGCCTGGGTGACAGGGGCCTAAATCTCTCAAAATCCTCTGTTGTATTGCTGGGTGACATGAAACCCCTTTTGCCGTGAATGAACCCCTGCTGTGCCTGGGTGAGAGGGGCCTAAATCTCTCAAAATCCTCTGTTGTATTACTGGGTGACATGAACCCCCTTTTGCCGTAAATGAACCCCTGCTGTGCCTGGGTAACAGGGGCCTAAATCTCACAAAATCCTCTGTTGTATTGCTGGGTGACATGTACCCCCTTTTGCCGTGAATGAACCCCTGCTCTGCATTGCTGACAGGGGCCTAAATCTCTCAAAATCCTCTGTTCTGTTTCTGGGTGACATGAACCCCTTTTGCCGTGAATGAACCCCTGCTGTGCCTGGGTGACAGGGGCCTAAATCTCTCAAAATCCTCCTCAGATACAAGGCATGGTGGGCATTCCAAATGTGTCCAGCAATCACACTGCACCTACCAATGGAGAAACTGAATATTTCAAAAGAAAACTAGTATACTAGCCTCCCTGCCGTAAAGCCCAGAGTTGTTTCAGGGTTACGATGTGCCAACATCGCCCATAAGCGCAGACAGCGCCACTAAAAGCGAAGACTGCCCACAAATAAGCATATTTTGGCCACAAAAAGTGCAGACAGCCCCCCTAAGCACTAAGCCCCCCTATCCACATAAACTCACAGCGCCCCTAAGTACAGAGCCCCCCATTACATTAGTGCACAGCCCCCATAAACACAGAGCCCCCTATCACATGAGCGCACAGCCACCCTAAACACAGAGCCCCCCTATCACATAAGCGCACAGCGCACCTAAGCACAGAGCCACCCTATCCACATAAGCGCATAGCTCCCTAAACACAGAGTCCCCGTATCACATACATAAGCGCACAGAGCCCCTAAGCACTAAGCCCCCCTATCCATATAAGTGCACAGCCCCCCAAGCACTAAGCCCCCTATCCACATAAGCTCATAACACCCCTAAGCACAGAGCCCCCCCTATTACATGAGCGCACAGCCCCCTAAACACAGAGCCCCCCTATCACATGAGCGCACAGCCCCCCTAAGCACAGAGCCCCCCTATCACATAAGCGCACAGCCCCCCTAAACACAGAGCACCCCTAACACATAAGCGCACAGCCCCCCTAAGCACAGATCCCCCCTATCCACATAAGCGCACAGCCCCCCTAAGCACAGAGCCCCCCTATCACATAAGCACACAGCCCCACACAATCCACACAATCCTATAATCCTAGACAGTCTATAGATTATTTTTTCCTTTTCTTAGAGGTCCAGCGCTTGTCCTCAGCATGTATGGATAGAGAACATCTTATAATAGACCTTACACTGCACAGTTCCATGCAGCTCCTCACACCTCAGCTGCTTAGGCCAGACTAACGGGCTGATGCAATCAGACTAAACTAGCTGCTCCATCAGAGGGGGCAGGTCCAGCCTTCTCTCTGCTGAGTAGGGCACAATAACTAAACTGCACCATCTATTTACAGCTCTTGGGATCACACTCAAAGCATGGAAAGTAAAATAACCTTTAATGATATACAGTATATCAAACCTTTTAGCAATAAATGAACTCTTAGCAGTGGTCTACTGCACACGTAAGGTAGCAGTATTTGATACTTAATCTAATACTGTTAGAATTTAACAAAACTTTTTAGAACAGTTAATACAAATTTATCAACATATGGAAATCTGGGAAGAATATTTAGGCATTACGCACAGACTGTAGATTTTGTCTGTCTTTTACATCAGTATTTGTAAGGCTAAACCAGGACTAGATGCTAAACACAGTGGAAATTTTAAGATTTATACTTATAATTTTGCCTTCAAAATACAAATGTAAAATACTGACCAAATCTGTACACTGTAAAAAAAAGACCTTATACTACAGTATGAACAAAAAAGCTAAGTTTAAAATTATAAAACACTCATTAAGTACAGTGTGAACTATTTGGTAGTTTTTATGCAATCAAATTCTAAAAAATAAATGCAAATGCACTTGGGGCCAGCTATATGTTAAACAAAGACAATAAGAATCATAACAGAGCAAGAAACAACTCTTCAAAACATCTACATAGTTGCCACTTGCCAACAGTCCGACATTTGCCAGGACTGTACTTGTTTTTCTTTTTTAAAGGGGATCTCAACAGTTTCAGAATTCTGTGTACGGTTGTGCTTGTAGTGGAACCAGAGCTGTTGGAAATGAGGAGCAGTAAGTAAATAGTGGGTTGTGATCTGTGGTCTGGTTTGGAGTCTAAATGTTGAAGTTTGGTTTGGAATCTGTATTATGGGGTCTAGTCTGTGGTCTGAATATTGGAAATCGGGTGTCTGAAATATAGGATCTTTTCTGGGTTTTAAGTTCTGAGGTTTAGTCTGTGGTCTATGTGTAAGAAGGTTGAAGGTCCTCGTCCCAATGACTATTGGTAGAACATGCCAGCACTGTTATTTTCGTATATTTATGCAAGCTGTTGTATAACAGCAAGCACTTAATTGTACCATGCACCTATGATAATATTCTGTGTCATGATAATATGTGATATATCATTTACCTTTCCTTTAAGCTGATGTGAGACTCTAGAGCGGGAATGGCAAATGTATGTGCACTACTATAGGGAAGATGCTCTTTAGGTATTGACCAAGGCAGGAATATATCATGACAATATGGTAGTGCCCTGTAGCAAGGGTACTTTGGACTATGGACGTTTGTGGACATTTGTCCCTATTGCTACTATGCAAAGCCATCAATTCACTACTTTTTTTACACTTAGAAGGATAATAGGGACTATGATGCATACTGTTTTATATTGCTGAACTGCATTTTATGTTTACTCTAATATTGTAATGTATCCTGTTCATTTGCACTGTTATTGGACTGTATACAAACACATTGACCTTCAGACTGTCTGGTTTAGCTCTGTTGTTTACATATGTCTGAAAACTGTAGTTTATGTCTGGAAAAATGGCTTGGTCATTCCCATAGACTTGCTGTCACGGTGGGGAGTGGGGGAAAACCCCCCAACGTACAATGTTAAAAGGGATAATGGTAGCAACTAGGCCAGGACGCCGGGATCAGGGAGCAGGTCACCTCCTATTGCATCCCTAATCCTCTCCCTAACTCCTAACCGTATGAGCGGACCCTGATGGTGGGACGGCTTATACCCTGGATACCTAAAATCCTGAGTTGCCCTGGAAATCCCTCACTTAGGAGCAGGGGAGAGACGACCTGTTTATCCACAACACGGAGGAACAGGAGTCTCTAAAGGCCTAGAAGTGGGGAAAAGGGAAGCCCATACACAGCAAGAGGATCGGCAGGTAAGAACAACAAGACAACTCACTTACCTGCCAAAGCCTCCATAACTGGAACCGGTGCATCAGTACAGGAGTCCGAACACACAGCAGGTCACAGTACAAACAACCCACACAGGAATCCAGCATACCAACTCTGCCAGAGCCCCACATGCTCACACAGTGCATGGCAGCCCCAAGCAGCACTGCATACAGACTACAACATACAGGGCAAACGCCAAACATACATGTAGGGACAAACACCAACAGCCCAGACATGTAACAACCATGAAGACGTACAACACACCCTGAACATAAACCCACATCTAACAAATAACAAGTGAGGTAGGGAACCAGGAGCATACATAAGGAAAGACCATTTATGTCCAATAAGGTGACCCTCAAGGATTGGGCAGAATCACCCAGGCAAGGAGCAGAGCTCCATCACCAAACAAGGCTGTAGTACAACTGCCCCCAGCCTGCAAGCCACAGGTATATATCAAGCTTGCGGCCACACCCAGGACACACCATAATCCCCACTAGCTAAAAGATTAACCCATGGCTAACCAAACAGCAGGGAGGCACAACTTAAAGGGGAATTGCACGTGCAAACCAAAAACTGCACGTTGCCACCAGCAACGAGCCTGCACAGCAACCGCGTCACGGTCAAACAACAAGACCGTGACACTTGCATTGAAAGTCTATACAAGTCTATGACAGACTAAAATTGTAATATTGTTTCTGTTTTATCTGTGTTTCTCCACTCCACTAGAATGTTCCTAATTTAGCTAGCAACTGTATATAAGGAGGACAGTCAGAACCCGTAGCTGTCTGCATATAGGGACCAATGTTTAGTAGAAGAGACTCTGCCAGTCTGCAGAGAGGGACCAATGTTTAATAGAAGAAACTCTGATGGTCTTCGGATAGGGACCAGTGTTTAGTACAAGAGACTCTTCCAGACTGCACAAGTAATCAGAAGAGGACACTGAGATAAGGATACTCGGCCACATACCCTGGGTCACCAGCTCTTTGACCAGAGAACCAGCCAGATGACTGAGCCACAGACCCTGGGCTAATAGCCCTTTGGCCAGAATACCAGCCTTCTGAGAGAGAGGGACAGATATCTCAGGCCTTTCCTCAGCACAAAACCTTCTTCTGCCAGGGAGGAGTCTGGAGAAGCCAGATAAGCGCCTTGCCTACTGTATATAGTTTTGCACTTCAGTTCCTCCAGTTAAGAAGCACATGGGCTATTTCTCTTTGGAGTGCACCATGCCTTACCATCCCCTCCAGAGAGTAGCAGCAAATGGTGACACCTCTATGGTGTCCGGGGGACCAGCGTGGTGTTGGGGCCACCCCAAAGCCAACCACTGCGCAAGCACTTTGCTATCTCTCTCGGCAGTCCCATAGAGTTTAATGAAGTGGAAGACGCTCATGTATTCCTGCTACTCTATTCAAACAGGGGGACACAGGCCTTAATTCTAGAGATTGATTGGAAACCAAGCAGTCGGACACCCGCCGATCAGACATATATCACCTATTCTGTGGATAGGGATTAAGGTATTGTCAAGGGACAACTCCTTTAAAAGGGTTTTCCTAGTCTTCACAACTGATGACCTATCCTGTGGATAGGTCATCAGTATCTGATCAGTATCTGCGAGCACCAGGGCCTACTTGCAACTTACTAAGCACAGCGCATTACATTCTATAGCGGTTGTGCTTGGTATCGCAGCTCAGCCCTATTAACTTCAATGGTACTTAGGCCACACGATCGATGAACGTGTTGTCACTGGCCTAGAAAAAAAGTGAGAGAAGGCCGTGGCACTACTGCGAGCAAAGGTGCCTTCTCAAACAGCTGATCTCAGGGGTCATCAGTTGTAATGTCTCAGAAAACCCCTTTAAGTTCATAGCACTTAGCTGTTTATTGTACCACGTAAATGAAAGTCATGTCCCTCAATAGTTTCTCTCTGAGGGGTTGGTTACTAAGAGAATTGCACCTGCATTACAGTATTTTTCGCCCTATAAGACGCACCGGCCTATAAGAAGCACCTAGGCTTTTGAGGAGGAAAATAAGAAAATAAATATTTTTAACCAAAAAGTGTGTATTTGGTGGGCGTTGAACTAATGGTAGCCTGTGAATGACACTATTTTGGGGGTCTGTGGATGGCACTGTTATGGGGGTCTGTGAATGACACTATTATGGGGGTCTGTGGATGGCACTGTTATGGGAGTCTGTGAATGGCACTGTTATGGGGGTCTGTGGATGGCACTGTTATGGGGGTCTGTGGATGGCACTGTGATGGGGGTCTGTGGATGGCACTGTTATGGGGGTCTGTGGCTGACATTGTTATGGGCGTCTGTGGCTGACATTGTTATGGGCGTCTGTGGCTGACACTGTTATGGGGGCGTCTGTGGCTGACACTGTTATGGGGGCGTCTGTGGCTGACACTGTTATGGGGGCGTCTGTGGCTGACACTGTTATGGAGGCATCTGTGGATGGCACTGTTATGGGGGCATCTGTGGATGGCATGACACTGCTATGGGGGGATCTGTGAATGACAGATAAATAGCATCTTATGCTATTTGACATCCACAGATCCCCCCCATAACAGTGTCAGCCACTGTGAATGACCCCCAATAAAGGAGATGGGGGCTGGCATCTACACTAGTTTTTAAATGGCAGCGGGGGCCCAGTGCAGTCATTGTATTCCATTGCACCAGGCCCCGCTCACTGTATTAATGGTATCTAATGGTATCTACTGTAACTGCAGGCATGCAATGGTTAACTATAGATATGTTCGAGGCAGGAGGCTGGGCGGGCGGGCACTGGCAGCGTAACTTCCTACGTCACGTGCCTGCGCCGCCTGCTTCATGCCTCCTGCCTCCAGCCTGCTATGATCGTAAGTACAGGCTGCTCAGCGCTAGATCGAACATATCTATAGTTAACCATTGCCTGCCTTTAGTTACAGTAGATACCATTAGTACAGTGAGCGGGGCCCGGTGCAATAGAATACAGTGACTGCACCGGGCCCCGCTGCCATTACAAAACTAAAGGCCGGCATCCAGCCCCTCCTCCCTCCTCGCTGATGCACACTTCGGCCGCGCTGTGCAGCTTGCGGTCGGCGGTGTATCAGTGTAAAAATGGCAGCCTTCGCCCCATAAGACGCATTGCCATTTTCCTCCCACTTTTGGGGGGGGGGAAAGTGTGTCTTATAGGGCAAAAAATACGGTAATCATCCTCATTCCACTTCATGACACCCCATTAGAGAATATATACAGTACATTAATGTCTAAATTAGGATACAAACAAGCATTTAAAGATCGGCAAAGGACATATTCAGGTCATAGGGTTATTACAGGCTATTCATAGTGCAGTACAGCTAATGTAAGTAATTATTTCACAGGACTGTACAGCAGGCAGGCACTTTGGTGGAGCAGTAGGAGAAGCCAGCACCATATGGATATACAGGGAAAGAAACAGTGAAAGCAGCAGGAGGAGAGAATGGGTGATTAGTATTTACAAGCCATTAATACAGATTTACCCTAGTGTTTAAATATGGCAGGCAGAAAAGAAAGTTTCTACAGCTACTGAGATCAGTGCTTATTAAATATATGGATGTAGCAGGGTTAACACACAAACTCTTAACTCAAATTTCTCAATTCATCGCGTTATCTTGAGACAAAAGCCATTGAAAAGCAATTGAAGGTGTTTGCTTAACGCATTTAGTTTAGATAACATGTCTCATAAAGCACGTGTGTTAACTCTACTACATCTGTAACATTGTCTATCCATACTTATGTTATTACCCATATTACCTCATACTGTATGTCTCTAAACAATATGGAGCAAATTATGCTCAGCAAATGAATGAGGCATGGTAAGCTTGCTCTACCAGCCTCACCCAATTTATATTGATCATGCCGTATATGGGTTCTCATGTCAAACCTTGCGAAGACTGTTATGTTCTAAAATGAACGCATTATCCAGCAACAGGAGCAGCAAAAAGTATAAATATATCCTTTGTTAATCTAGGTTAAAATCCAGATAACACTACATGTATAGTACAGATACCACTGGCATGTTTTGGACGCTTGTCCCCGCACATTCAAGTGGATGACGTATTTTTTATAAAAGGCCGTTGTAGCCATATATAATGGTCTTTAGACAGGTGCACTCTTGTCTATGAGGCCATTATAACCACGCCTGTTGATTTCAATGGGGTACGCCTGGCCTTGAAAACGGCCCAAAAAAAAGTCACATGAATAGCCTCATAGACTTTAATTGGTTCTGAAAACGTCACACGGCCATTTTTCATGTATTAACGAGGCCTTACTTTTGCTGAGCTGGTAGGTGAAGACTAGATAAGATAGGTCATCAGTATCTAGACACTAGAAAACCCTTTAATACGTATGGTTGAACCAGAAGTCTGTTGCATTTTGATTAGTAAATCAGAACACTGGTGGGAATTTATCATGAGGGAAGTATGTTAAGTCAGTTTTGCAGTAACGGAGTGAAAAGTACAGAGGAGGACAGGTGAGGGTTGTGACTAGTGAATAACAGGACTTATATGGACTCTGCTATATTACCACAACAGTCTGTCTGGTCCGCCCTCTCTGTACTTTCACTTTGCTCTATTACTACACACTGCTGGTATCTTATAGGAGGGGGGCTGAGACAGCTCTTTAGTTAACTGATTTGAAGTAACCCATCCAGCAGTGACAGTAGGACTATTAGGATGGGTTTTCTGTAAACTAATAAGACAGTGGCCATTTTATTTAGCCTGATGCTTGCCCCCTTAGAGTAAATGAGTCATTATGTCATAAAAAAAATAAGCTATTTGGGAATGTGTTTATAATAAAGTATAATATGGGTATATTCTTTAATTTAATTTTATTGATTCCCAGAGAACCCCTTTAATTCTTAAAGTTTTGTCTAGACATGTTACATAGTTAGTAACATATTTTATAAGGCTGAAAAAAAGACATCTGTCCATCCAGTTCAGCCTGTTATCCTGCAAGTTGATCCAGAGGAAGTAAAAAAAAAAACCTGTGAGGTAGAAGCCAATTTTCCTCACTTTAGGGGGGGAAATTCCTTCCGAAGACTAGATAAGATAGGTCATCAGTATCTAGACACTAGAAAACCCTTTAATACGTATGGTTGAACCAGAAGTCTGTTGCATTTTGATTAGTAAATCAGAACACTGGTGGGAATTTATCATGAGGGAAGTATGTTAAGTCAGTTTTGCAGTAACGGAGTGAAAAGTACAGAGGAGGACAGGTGAGGGTTGTGACTAGTGAATAACAGGACTTATATGGACTCTGCTATATTACCACAACAGTCTGTCTGGTCCGCCCTCTCTGTACTTTCACTTTGCTCTATTACTACACACTGCTGGTATCTTATAGGAGGGGGGCTGAGACAGCTCTTTAGTTAACTGATTTGAAGTAACCCATCCAGCAGTGACAGTAGGACTATTAGGATGGGTTTTCTGTAAACTAATAAGACAGTGGCCATTTTATTTAGCCTGATGCTTGCCCCCTTAGAGTAAATGAGTCATTATGTCATAAAAAAAATAAGCTATTTGGGAATGTGTTTATAATAAAGTATAATATGGGTATATTCTTTAATTTAATTTTATTGATTCCCAGAGAACCCCTTTAATTCTTAAAGTTTTGTCTAGACATGTTACATAGTTAGTAACATATTTTATAAGGCTGAAAAAAAGACATCTGTCCATCCAGTTCAGCCTGTTATCCTGCAAGTTGATCCAGAGGAAGTAAAAAAAAAAACCTGTGAGGTAGAAGCCAATTTTCCTCACTTTAGGGGGGGAAATTCCTTCCGAAGACTAGATAAGATAGGTCATCAGTATCTAGACACTAGAAAACCCTTTAATACGTATGGTTGAACCAGAAGTCTGTTGCATTTTGATTAGTAAATCAGAACACTGGTGGGAATTTATCATGAGGGAAGTATGTTAAGTCAGTTTTGCAGTAACGGAGTGAAAAGTACAGAGGAGGACAGGTGAGGGTTGTGACTAGTGAATAACAGGACTTATATGGACTCTGCTATATTACCACAACAGTCTGTCTGGTCCGCCCTCTCTGTACTTTCACTTTGCTCTATTACTACACACTGCTGGTATCTTATAGGAGGGGGGCTGAGACAGCTCTTTAGTTAACTGATTTGAAGTAACCCATCCAGCAGTGACAGTAGGACTATTAGGATGGGTTTTCTGTAAACTAATAAGACAGTGGCCATTTTATTTAGCCTGATGCTTGCCCCCTTAGAGTAAATGAGTCATTATGTCATAAAAAAAATAAGCTATTTGGGAATGTGTTTATAATAAAGTATAATATGGGTATATTCTTTAATTTAATTTTATTGATTCCCAGAGAACCCCTTTAATTCTTAAAGTTTTGTCTAGACATGTTACATAGTTAGTAACATATTTTATAAGGCTGAAAAAAAGACATCTGTCTATCCAGTTCAGCCTGTTATCCTGCAAGTTGATCCAGAGGAAGTAAAAAAAAAAAAAACCTGTGAGGTAGAAGCCAATTTTCCTCACTTTAGGGGGGGAAATTCCTTCCGAAGACTAGATAAGATAGGTCATCAGTATCTAGACACTAGAAAACCCTTTAATACGTATGGTTGAACCAGAAGTCTGTTGCATTTTGATTAGTAAATCAGAACACTGGTGGGAATTTATCATGAGGGAAGTATGTTAAGTCAGTTTTGCAGTAACGGAGTGAAAAGTACAGAGGAGGACAGGTGAGGGTTGTGACTAGTGAATAACAGGACTTATATGGACTCTGCTATATTACCACAACAGTCTGTCTGGTCCGCCCTCTCTGTACTTTCACTTTGCTCTATTACTACACACTGCTGGTATCTTATAGGAGGGGGGCTGAGACAGCTCTTTAGTTAACTGATTTGAAGTAACCCATCCAGCAGTGACAGTAGGACTATTAGGATGGGTTTTCTGTAAACTAATAAGACAGTGGCCATTTTATTTAGCCTGATGCTTGCCCCCTTAGAGTAAATGAGTCATTATGTCATAAAAAAATAAGCTATTTGGGAATGTGTTTATAATAAAGTATAATATGGGTATATTCTTTAATTTAATTTTATTGATTCCCAGAGAACCCCTTTAATTCTTAAAGTTTTGTCTAGACATGTTACATAGTTAGTAACATATTTTATAAGGCTGAAAAAAAGACATCTGTCCATCCAGTTCAGCCTGTTATCCTGCAAGTTGATCCAGAGGAAGTAAAAAAAAAAACCTGTGAGGTAGAAGCCAATTTTCCTCACTTTAGGGGGGGAAATTCCTTCCGAAGACTAGATAAGATAGGTCATCAGTATCTAGACACTAGAAAACCCTTTAATACGTATGGTTGAACCAGAAGTCTGTTGCATTTTGATTAGTAAATCAGAACACTGGTGGGAATTTATCATGAGGGAAGTATGTTAAGTCAGTTTTGCAGTAACGGAGTGAAAAGTACAGAGGAGGACAGGTGAGGGTTGTGACTAGTGAATAACAGGACTTATATGGACTCTGCTATATTACCACAACAGTCTGTCTGGTCCGCCCTCTCTGTACTTTCACTTTGCTCTATTACTACACACTGCTGGTATCTTATAGGAGGGGGGCTGAGACAGCTCTTTAGTTAACTGATTTGAAGTAACCCATCCAGCAGTGACAGTAGGACTATTAGGATGGGTTTTCTGTAAACTAATAAGACAGTGGCCATTTTATTTAGCCTGATGCTTGCCCCCTTAGAGTAAATGAGTCATTATGTCATAAAAAAAATAAGCTATTTGGGAATGTGTTTATAATAAAGTATAATATGGGTATATTCTTTAATTTAATTTTATTGATTCCCAGAGAACCCCTTTAATTCTTAAAGTTTTGTCTAGACATGTTACATAGTTAGTAACATATTTTATAAGGCTGAAAAAAAGACATCTGTCCATCCAGTTCAGCCTGTTATCCTGCAAGTTGATCCAGAGGAAGTAAAAAAAAAAACCTGTGAGGTAGAAGCCAATTTTCCTCACTTTAGGGGGGGAAATTCCTTCCTGACTCCAATCAGGCAATCAGAATAACTCGCTGGATCAAACACCCCTCTCTAGTAGCCATAGCCTGTAATATTATTACACTCCAGAAATACATCCAGGCCCCTCTTGAATTCCTTTATTGTACTCACCATCACCACCTCCTCAGGCAGAGAGTTCCATAGTCTCACTGCTCTTACCGTAAAGAATCCTTTTCTGTTTGTGTACAAACCTTCTTTCCTCCAGACGCAGAGGATGTCCCCTCTTCACAGTCACAGTCCTGGGGATAATTAGATGATGGGAGAGATCTCTGTACTGACCCCTGATATATTTATACATATTAATTAGATCTCCCCTCAGTCGTCTTTTTTCTAAAGTGAATAACCCTCATTTTGATCTTTATGGGCACTGTAGTCCACCTATTCCAGTTATTACTTTAGTTGCCCTCCTCTGAACCCTCTCCAGCTCTGCTATGTCTTGTTTACAGGAGCCCAGAACTGTTCACAGTACTCCATGTGTGGTCTGACTAGCGATTTGTAAAGTGGTAGGAATATGTTCTCATCATGGGCATCTATGCCCCTTCTGATGCAACCCATTATCTTATTGGCCTTGGCAGCAGCTGCCTGACACTGGTTTTTGCAGCTTAGTTTGCTGTTTATTAAAATTCCTAGATCCTTTTCCATGTCAGTGTTACCGAGTGTTTTACCATTTAGTATGTACGGGTGACTTGCATTATTCCTTCCCATGTGCATAACTTTACATTTGTCAGTGTTAAACCTCATCTGCCACTTATCTGCCCAAGTCTCCAATCTATCCAGATCCACCTGTAGTAGTATACTGTCCTCTTTAGTGTTAATTACTTTACACAGTTTAGTGTCATCTGCAAAATCTTTTATTTTACTTTGCAAGCCTTCTGCAAGATCATTAATAAATATATTGAAGAGAATAGGGCCCAAGGCCTTCGACAGGGTGGAGTGGCCCTTCCTCTGGAGAGTAATGTCCCGGGTGAAAATAGGCAAATATTTCTGCCAGATGGGTTCGTATTCTGTATCAAAACCCGGTATCCAGGGTCCGAATCAACGGTGAATACTCTGTCCCCTTCACCCTGACCCGAGGAACACGCCAGGGTTGCCCCCTCTCCCCCTTGCTCTTCTCGTTGTTCCTGGAGCCAATGGCATGCAAAATCAGAGCAGATAGGGAAATACCGGGTTTTGGGTGCGAGGGAGAAGTTGACAAAATAAGTCTCTATGCGGATGATATGTTGCTTTTTCTGGGGAGGGGGTATATGAATTTGCCCAGGGTTATGGAAAGTCTGGACGAGTTTGGATGCCTATCTGGATATGAGATAAACTGGGAAAAATCAAAATTTCTCCCATTAAGACGTCCGGTCCCGCCTGGTCATAGTTTTCGGGTTAGCATATTGACTCCAGCAGACTCCTTATTATATCTAGGCATCCAGATAGGGACCAAACTGGAACATTATACGAAATTGAATATACTTCCAATAATAGATAGAGTTAAGGAAAAAATCAGAACATGGCTTAAACTCCCCTTGTCACAAATCAACCGCATAGCACTTCTAAAAATGACGTTACTACCAATGTTATTATACGTATTTAATGCTAGCCCAATAATGATAGAAGATAAGTTCTTTAATAAGCTAGAGACCCTCTTCAATAAACTGATATGGGGCCGCAAACGAGTTAGAATTAAGATACAATATTTGTATAGAGAAGAGGGTGGAATGTCCGTCCCTTTTCTAAAAGGATATTATATAGCTGCCCAACTGAGATGGTGTGTGAGGAATCGAAAGAATAAATGCATTCGGCCTCTTTTTGGGGAGCACTGTAGACCCTGGGAGGATCTTTTTCACATTCTCGAAACCGGTATTTTCAAGAAGAAAACAATAATAAACCCGTTCAGTAGAATGCTTGGGTATATTTGTCAACAAGTTAGATATATGGTTGGAGTATCTGAAGCAGTTCAGTACACCCCATTGTGGGGGAATGCACACTTACCACAAGTTATGCAACTGGGTAATGTTGAATATTGGGAAAAATATGGGATATATTTAATTGCACAGGTTTTTCATAAAGGACAGATTAAGCCCTTAAACGAAATTCTACCAGACATTACATTAGGATTTATTGATAAATTTCGATACGAACAACTACGACACGCTATACATTACACGGAGAATAAGAATTATTTAAATATTGTACGGAACACTTTTTTAGATTTTTGTCAAGATATGACAGACAACACTTCTATATCACACATTTATGCAAAGTTAAAATATGAATACACTAAAACGATCACATTTAGAGGTGAGGTTAAATGGGAAAAGGATCTGCAAAACGGGGAACCCATTCCGTGGAACACCGTTTACAGAAATATTAAAAGATCGACGGTCTCCCCCGCCCATGCATGGATTCTTTTGAAAAGCATACACCGTCTCTATTATACACCAGCATTATTGCATATCATTTAAAAAGACAGAAAACAGAACTGTTATAAATGTAATAAAGACAGAGGAGATTATAAACATTTGCTGTGGGAGTGCCCAGGGATAAATGATTATTGGATTAAAATATTCCGGAAACTGCAGGATTGCTCCCCCATGAAGTATGAAGCATGCATTGATTATGTTATCCTGGGCACTCTCCCAGAGACAGATAAAAATAAAACTGAGCAGATACTTTGGTTCCGGGGCATTGCCCTGGCCAAAATAATAATTGTTAAACATTGGGGCACCATGAAATACCCTAATTTTCAGGAGTGGATGGAGTGGATGAATAGGGTTAAGCAATATGAATACATTCTTGCCCAAACAGCGGGGAAAAAGGCAGCCTGGTTGCGGATCTGGGGCAACTGGAAACAATGATATTTGGTGTAGAGGCGGCAGCTCCGCAGAAGGAAAAAAAAAAGAAAAAAAGAGGGTTGGAGGGAGGGATGGGGGGGTTAAAAAATAAGAGGGACACTTAGTATAAAATGAGATGATGTACTATTGTTTTGTGATATTGAAATGGAAGATTGTAGATTTCTATCTTTTGGAAAATAAAAAAATATATATAAAATAAAAAAATACTCTATTAGACAAAATAAAAATGCTGCTCAGCCCAAAAAAAAAAAAAAAAGGGAATAGGGCCCAATACTGACCCCTGAAGTACTCCACTAGTGACAGTGACCCAATCTGAGTTTATACCGTTAATAACCACCCTCTGTTTTCTATCACTCAGCCAGTTACTTACCCACATACAGACGTTTTCCTCCAGTCCAATAATTCTCATTTTATATACTAACCTTTTATGTGGTACAGTATCAAATGCTTTGGAGAAGTCAAGATATACGTCATCTATTGATTCGCCGTAGTCAAGTCTAGAACTTACCTCCTCATAGCAACTAATTAAATTAGTTTGACATGTTACTAAAATTTTCTTATGACACCCCCCTACTGGAGAGATTTAGCAATTTTTTTTAGCAATATTTGGTGGCAGTGATAAATCTGGGGTAAAACTAATTAACATACCAAACCATGTCCACTTTCCCAACCACTTTCAAAGCTAGAATGAGTGGTGTAAAAATGCAAAATTGTGCAAAATTATTGCACAAAGAAGTCCAAAAGATTGCAAAGCGCAATTTGCTACTTTTAAGACACTATTTGGTATTTCATGGGTTGATAAATACCCTCCATTGTTTTTTTTATTTCTGTCTCATTTAGCTATCTCAGAACCTTGCTATTTCTTTTAACCGACTTAAGAGCTCTTCTCTCTTCTGTAAAATTATTAGTCATCTATAGATAAAAAAGTATGAATTTTGGACTACATATAGGGAGTCTATCAGTAGTTTTGCCCAATCTAAACTGTGGACAGTATTATGAAGGGGCTGGGGAGAGGAGTGCAATCACACATGTTGTGCAGCTTTTCTTTTCAGGAGTAGTGATAATAGGAATTTTTATTCTGCCAGATTCTGCTCCTGCAAGTGCCCAGGGCAGAGCTCACTGTGAAATATTCTTTGCTCTCTGCATTGAGCTGCTTCACAGCCCTTCCTCTCTGCTCTGAGTGACAGCTATAACATACAACCAGGAGACAACTACAGCCATGAGCAGAAAGGAGGGCTTTTAAGTACAGTAGCTCATTGTAGAGAGCACTTCACAGTGGAGCACTGCCTTGGGCACTTAAGCAGAATATGGCAGAATAAAATATTATATTCACTATACTCCTGAAGAAAAGCTCCACAAAAGCTCAGTGGCTAACCCTGCTCAATTTGACAGTTGGTAAAGTGGTGTGCGACAACGGTGGAAATCTGCTGAGCTCGCTGAAACTGCGATGCGGCGATTCGTTGCCAAATCCCCGGCTTGGTTTCTTTTCACCACGCCAGTGGCTGCTCATGCACGACACATGCAGACTTCTGCGGCCATTTGATGAGATCACCAAACTGGTCAGTCGCAGCCAGGGCACTATCAGTGACATCGTACCTTACACCTTCTTTCTGGAGCGTGCATTGTGTTGTGTCACTGATCAAGCCGTCAAGGAGCAGGAGCTGGAAGATGAGGAAGTCGCAATGCTGAATGAATTCCCAGGGGGGGATACTACATCTGAGACAAGTCAGCAGGAGTCTGAAGAGGAGTCAGAGGAGGATGGTGGCCAGGGGGAGGAGGAGCAAGAAGAGCAGGCTTTAAACTTTTCGGGGATCCCTTGTGTTGTCCGTGGCTGGCTGGATGAGACCGAGGACGACATTCTCCTGGGCGATGAGCAGGAGCCAGGGCGCTCCACCGCTTCCAATTTTGTACAAACAGGGACCTTCATGCTCCAGTGTTTGAAGAGGGACCCCCATATAAAAAGCATAAAGGGCAAGGACCAGTACTGGGTGGCAACGTACTTAGACCCCCGGTACAAACACAAAATGGCAGACATGTTACCAGCATCACAGAGTGCTGTCAGAATGCAGCATTTCCAGGCCTTGCTGAGAGAAATGCTGCATTCTGCTGTTGCAGGCGCTGGCAAAGGAATTTCCACCCACAGCGAAACAGGTGCGGGTACCAATTCTACTGCGCCTGCAAGAAGAGGGCGGTTTAAAGATGTGTTGGTCACTTCGGATATGAGATCATTCTTGCAGCCAACCCATCGACAGCCGCCCTCCAGATCCAGCCTCGGGGAACGGCTAGACCAACATGTGTCCAACTACATTGGGTTAACGGCCAATGTAGACGCTCTGAGAAGCGAGGAACCCCTGGACTACTGGGTGTGCAGGCTTGACCTGTGGTCAGAGCTGGCACAATTTGTCATGGAACTCTTGGCTTGCCCCTCGTCGAGTGTCCTGTCCGAAAGGACGTTCAGCGCAGCAGGGGGGATTGTAAAAGATAAGCGCACTCGCCTAGCTCATGACAGTGTGGACTGCCTCACATTTCTGAAAATGAATGAGGCATGGATCTCAGAGGAATTCAACACCTGTGACGACCACGTGTAATTGAATTTCCTCATGCCAGCCCACACATATCCGCCACCACCCAGAACAAAGAATGGTCCTTGTCTTATGTATATACAGCGGCATAAAAGGCCTTTTCTATCAGGTGAATGCCTAATTTTTGGGGCCTGTACCCCACTGGTCTACAGTAAAATTGTTATTCAGTGACCGCCCAATGTACCTCCAGCCACATAATCATGTGTTCTTTTCTGTCTGGTGAATGCCAAATTTTTTGGGGCCTGTACTGGCCTACAGTAAAATTGTTATCCAGTGACCGTCTAATATACCTCCAGCCACATAACCACTCGTTCTTTTCTGTCAGGTGAATGCCTAATTTTGGGGGCCTGTACTCTATTGGCTTACAGTAAAATTGTTATTCAGTGACCGCCTAATGTACCTCCAGCCACATAATCAATTGTTCTTTTCTGTCAGGTGAATGCCTAATTTTTGGGGCCTGTACTGGCCTACAGTAAAATTATTATCCAGGGACTGTCTAATATACCTCCAGCCACATAATCACTTGTTCTTTTCTGGCAGGTTAATGCCTAATTTTGGGGGCCTGTACTCCCATGGCCTAAAATAAAATTTTCTAGGCTCCAGCATGGCACATTTTTGAGAGTTTCCCTTTAAGATGCATAAAAATGGCCCCTGATTAAAATACATATTTTTTGTGGGAATTTTTGCCATTGATCCCCCTCTGTTATGTCACTGTCTATGTTGTGGGACTATTTGTGCACTTCTAGTAAGTATTTGGTGGCTGCAAATATGACCTGAAGGATTTTTAGGTTTGTCTGCCATTAAAGTCAATGGGGTCCACCGCGAACGCGCGGTTCATGAATATTTGATCGCGAACGCGCGTTCGCGAATCGTCCCGGCCGATGTTCGTCCATCACTATTCACCATCCTTATAAAATCATATCTTGTGAGAGATCTACCTTTGTTTCAGGGACATAATGTTATGCAGAGCTGTTCAGTCAGTTGTAATTGTTGTTCAGGGAGTTATAACTGTTAGATGTTAGACATGTAATCCTATGTACATGCAGTGATTTTACCATGTGCTTCAGTGTTAATTTCATGTTATAGTACATGCTATCCATGCTTAATACTTATACATGTTATTTTTAGTCTTGTAGTTTTACCAAACAATCCTGTTTTACCAATCAATCAATCAATCGTATATAATAAATCACATATGTACGACCTGTTGACCAATAAACAAGTTAGACTACAAAGAACAGTCCTCTTATTTGGAAGACAGGAATGGTTTATGCTGAATGTCAGACTGCACACTGTGTGAACGTGTATGAAGACAGAACAGTGAAACAGATGCTAGTCACCAGCGATAGTGGATCTGACTATACAGAGCCGCCATCATACACGAGGTCCTGCGTACAAGGTTGCAGCGGCTGCCATACAGTCATAAGAGATGAGAATGAAGCCCCCAGCAAGAGCAGCACGATCCAGACCACGCTGAAGTCCTTTTCTACATAGACTGAGTCCGCACAGAGACATTAAGCAGCCAGCAAACAGGTACACAATGTCCACTAGCCAGGCATCATCGTTCAGGACTAGGTCACGAGCAAGCTGCTCTAGCAAGTCCTCGATAAAAGAAATTGGTGCTCTCGCCCGTGCACAAGCTGAGGCAGCAAAAGTAAGGTCTTCCTTTGCCGCACAAGAGATGCAACTAAAGCTAAGGCAAGCAGATCAAGAAACCGAGAGAGCATGCCTGAAAGCGTCACTGGAAAAGGAGAGAGTACGCCGCCAAGCGTCAATGGAAAAGGAGAGAGTACGCCTGCAAGAGTCACTGGAAAAACTCGCTGCAGAGAAAGAAGCGGCAGCCGCAGTAGCCAAAGCAGAGTTCCTAGAAGCCTTGGAGTTCCCCGAATTCGAGAAACACAGCCAAGTACTTGGTCCAGACGAAGAGGAACAAGATCCAACACAGCGTGTCTCATAATACGTCCATCAGCATCCCAAGACAGATGACGACTATGATCCAGTATACAGCCAGGTCCATAAATATTGGGACAACGACACAATTCTAAAATTTTTGGCTCTATACACAACCACAATGGATTTGAAATGAAACGAACAAGATGTACTTTAACTGCAGACTGTCAGCTTTAATTTGAGGGTATTTACATCCAAATCAGGTGAACGGTGTAGGAATTACAACAGTTTGCATATGTGCCGCCCACGTGTTAAGGGACCAAAAGTAATGGGACAATCGGCTTCTCTGCTGTTCCATGGCCAGGTGTGTATTATTCCCTCATTATCCAAATTATAATAAGCAGATAAAAGGTCCAGAGTTCATTTCAAGTGTGCTATTTGCATTTGGAATCTGTTGCTGTCAACTCTCAAGATGAGATCCAAAGAGCTGTCACTAATACTTTCAGTGAAGCAAGCCATCATTAGGGTGAAAAAACAAAACAAACCCATCAGAGAGATAGCAAAAACATTAGGCGTGGCCAAAACAACTGCTTGGAACATTCTTAAAAAGAAGGAATGCACCGGTGAGTTTAGCAACACCAAAAGACCCGGAAGACCACGGAAAACAACTGTGGTGGATGACCGAATAATTATTTCCCTGGTGAAGAAAACACAACAGTTGGCCATATCAAGAACACTCTCCAGGAGGTAGGTGTATGTGTGTCAAAGTCAACAATTAGGAGAAGACTTCACCAGAGTGAATACAGAGGGTTCACCACAAGATGTAAACCATTAATGAGCCTCAAAAACAGGAAGGCCAGATTAGAGTTTGCCAAACGACATCTAAAAAAGCCTTCACAGTTCTGGAACAACATCCTATGGACAGATGAGACCAAGATCAACTTGTACCAAAGTGATGGGAAGAGAAGTGTATGGAGAAGGAAAGGAACTGCTCATGATCCTTAGCATACCACCTCATCAGTGAAGCATTGTGGTGGTAGTGTCATGGCGTGGGCATGTATAGCTGCCAATGGAACTGGTTCTTTTGCATTTATTGTTGATGTGAATGGTGACAAAAGCAGCAGGATGAATTTTGAAGTGTTTTGGGCAATATTATCTGCTCATATTCAGCCAAATGCTTCTGAACTCATTGGACGGCGCCTTACAGTGCAGATGGACAATGACCCACAACATACTGCAAAAGCTACCAAAGAGTTTTTTAAGGGAAAGAAGTGGAATGTTATGCAATGGCCAAGTCAATCACCTGACCTGAATCCGATTGAGCAGGCATTCCACTTGCTGAAGACAAAACTGAAGGGAAAATGCCCCAAGAACAAGCAGGAACTGAAGACAGTTGCAGTAGAGGCCTAGCAGAGCATCACCAGGGATAAAACCCACCGTTTGGTGATGTCTATGTGTTCCAGACTTCAGGCTGTAATTGACTGCAAAGGATTTGCAACCAATTATTAAAAAGTGAAAGTTTGATTCATGATTATTTTTCTGTCCCAATACTTTTGGTCCCTTGACAAGTGGGAGTCACATATATAAACTGTTGTCCTACACCGTTCACCTGATCTGGATGTAAATACCCTTAAATTAAAGCTGACAGTCTGCAGTTAAAGCACATCTTGTTTGTTTCATTTCAAATCCATTGTGGTGGTGTGTAGAGCCAAAAAATTTAATTTTAGAATTGTGTCTATGTCCCAATATTTATGGACCTGACTGTATCAGCCAGCTTATACAGAGTGCTAAAGATCCTACCTTGAACCGCAGTACCTTGAGCAGGATGGTATGCAACAAAGTGGTGCTGACCACAACTACTGCCCTACAGAACAAAGCTACAACTTTTGCTTTGACTTAGGCCGAGTTCACACGAATGTGTGTGACCCGTGCCTGTGCTGCGGCCCGTAAATAGCGGGCCGCAATGCACGATCGCCGGCCGTAGGGCAGCCGCATCGGATCGTGGACCCATTCATTTTAATGGGTCCGCAATCCGGCCGTTCCGCAAAAAGATAGGACTTGTTCTATCTTTTAGCGGAACGGAAGTACGGGACGTAACCCCACGGAGGCACTCCGTAGTGCTTCCAATGGGTCCCGTCCCGTGCGGCCGTTCCGCGATTCCGCATTTGCGGACCCATTGAAGTGAATGGGTCCGCATCCGTGATGCGGAATTCACACGGAACTGTGGCCGTGTATTGCGGCCCGCGATTTGCCACAGATCACACACGTTCGTGTGAACTTAGCCTTAAAGGGACAACCTTCGCATTAGAACGGTATTATACAGACTTCCCTAAGCCAGAAACCCCTAAAAAGGTATGGTGATACACCACACACGCAGCATAACAATAGCACACCGGGTAGTATTGGCGCTAACCAGGCTGCCATAGACTTCGCTAAGTTCTTTGCTAAACGGGAGCTGGTTACCAAAGGACTTATAAAGTTCACTGATCGCCCCAAAAACTACAGGGCATAGCGAGCCTCCTTCCACAATGCCATAAGGGACTTAGATCTTTCCTGTAGTGAGGTGTTAGATCTCTTGGTAAAGTAGCTTGGAAGCAAGTCTGCTGAACATGCCAAAAGATTTAGAGACATTAACATAAACTATCCAGTGTGGGGAAAAGACTTGATGAGTGTTATGGGTCAATAGAAGCTATAGAAAATGCTTTACAAGAGAAATGATAATTATCCCAGAATAGCGGGTAGGGATTACCAAAGCTCAGGGAACTCAGTGACTTGTTGATAGAGCTACAGGTTACTCAGGCAGAAGGAGATCTGGCTAGGAGGGCTAGCATTCCTGGACACCGCCAGAGGTGTAAATTCAATTGCCCAAAAAAAAACTTTAAAATCTACGAGAAGTGGATCACACATGGTTCCCATTATAAACAGGTTCAAAATGTACCATTTCCTCCCCCCCCCCCCCCCCCCCCTCTTCGTGGTGTTTGTAGACTTTGTTACTCAACAGGCAAGGTTAGAAATGATCCCAGTTTTGACTTTACATTGTCATGTCCCACTACTCCTGGTGTCAAACCTCATAAAACACCAGTGGCAGTCCACAAAACTAACGTTGCTTCCACAGGTTCTCCTTACAGTCCATTTAAGTCTTCTCAAGAAGAGAACATACCCAAAGATCTTACCAAACAATGCCCCCTGCACAAGAAACTACATCCTCTACTAAAATGCAGAGCCTTCAGGGAGAAGTCTTTAGAGGACCGCAAATAATTCCTCAAAGAAAACAACATCTGCTTCATGTGCTGCACTACAACATCGCACTTCGCTAGGAACTGTAAGGTCAGTGTGACATGCACAGAATGCGGTAGCACAGAACACAACACGGCTTAACACCCTGGATCAACCTCTCAGGTATCATTCCAAGCACAGGAGCATGACGGAAAGCAGATAGACACCAACATAGATGTCCAAGTAGTCACTTCTCAGTGTACAGAGATCTGTAAAGGACTCGCAGGAGGGAAGTCCTGCTAAAAAATATGCATTGTCAGTTTATCCGGTCGGCCACCGAGATAAGGCGATCAAGGTATATGCAATCTTAGATGATCAAAGCAACAGGTCTTTAGCTAAATCCACCTTCTTCGACACCTTCAACATCGTAGGGCCCGGTTCTCCCTACTCCTTAACCACTTTCCGTCCGCCCATAGGATATAAACGTCCAATGGGTGGATCTCTATTTCTGAACGCACGTTTTAAAACGTCCGTTCAGAAAGTGCAGCTGCACGCTAATCGTGCAGCTGCTGATCGGGTTGACCGCTGTCAGTGTATGCACTTGCTGTTCCAGCCCGGCGGTCATGTGACCGCCGTGACTGGAGAGTGCAGGGGCTGTGTGAGGTCTTTCACAGACCTCGATCAGTCCTGCTCTGAGGCTGTACTGCGCAGAATTATGCTGTACAGCGTCTCTGTGGGGTGCATTTCTTCTGTAACTGGGGCTACTATGTCAGCCCCAGTTACAGGAGAAATCAACAGTGAAAAAAAAAAAGAAAAAGTGAAGCAAATGTCCCCCAGAGGTCTTGTATGACCTTATGGGGGACGAAAAGTGTAAAATAATAAAAAAATAAAAATAAAGGGTTGAAAAAATTTAAATAAAAAAAAGTTTCACATGTAAAAAAAAAAAAGTCCCCAAGTAAGGAATAAAAAAAAATGTTAAAAATCGAAAAAATAAAATAGACATATTAGTTATTGCCGCGTCCGTAAAAACCAGCTCTATAAAAATATCACATGACCTAACCCCTTGGGTAAACACTGTAAAAAAAAAAAAAAAAAACGGTGTCAAAACAAGCAATTTTTGTCACCTTACATCACAAAAGGTGCAACACCAAGTGATCAAAAACGTGTATGTCCCACAAAATGGTACCAATAAAACCATCACCTCATCCCGCAAAAAATGAGCCCCTACATAAGAAAATCTCTCCAAAAATAAAAAAAACTATCGCTCTTAGAACATGGAGACACTAAAACATCATTTTTTTTTTCAAAAATGCTATTATTGTGTTAAAGTGAAACAAATAAAAAAAAGTATACATATTAGGTATTGCCGCGTCCGTAAAAACCAGCTCTATAAAAATATCACATGAGCTAACCCCTCAGGTGAACACCGTAAAAAAAAAAAAAAAAAATGTGTCAAAACAAGCAATTTTTGTCACCTTGCATCACAAAAGGTGCAACACCAAGTGATCAAAAACGCGTATGTCCCACAAAATGGTACCAATAAAACCATCACCTCATCCCGCAAAAAATGAGCCCCTACATAAGAAAATCTCTGAAAAAATAAAAAAAAACTATAGCTCTCAGAACATGGACCACATTAAAACATAATTTTTTTGTTTTAAAAATGCTATTATTGTGTAAAACTTTAATAAATGAGAAAAAGTATACATATTAGGTATCGCCACGTCCGTAACAATCTGCTCTATAAAAATGTCACTTGACTGAACCCCTCAGGTGAACGCTGTAAAAATAAATAAATAGAAACTGTGCTAAAACAACCAATTTTTTGGTCACCTTGCCCAATAAAGTGTTATAATGAATGATCAAAAAATCATATGTACCCAAAAATAGTACTAATAAAACTGGCACCTTATCCCCTAGTTTCCAAAATGGGGTCACTTCTTGGGAGTTTCTACTGTAAGGGTGCATCAGGGGGCTTCAAATGGGACATGGCATCTAAAAACCATGTGGAGTTCCTTTTCTTCTGCGCCCTGCCGTGTGCCATACAGCAGTTTATGACCACATGTGGGGTGTTTCTGTAAACCGCAGAATCTGGGTAATAAATATTGAGTTTTGTTTGGCTGTTAACCATCGATGTGTTAAAGAAAAAATTGGATTAAAATGGAAAATCTGCCAAAAAAGTGAAATTTAAAAATTTGATCTCCATTTTCCTTTAATTCTTGTGGAACGCCTAAAGGGTTAACAAAGTTTGTAAAATAGGTTTTGAATACCTTGAGGGGTGTAGTTTCTACAATGGGGTCATTTATGGGGGTATCCACTATGTAGGCCCCACAAAGTGACTTCAGACCTGAACTGGTCCTTAAAAAGTGGGTTTTGGCAATTTTCTTAAAAATTTGAAGAATTTCTTCTAAACTTCTAAGCCTTCTAACGTCCTAAAAAAATAAAATGACATTTCCAAAATGATGCCAACATAAAGTAGACATATGGGGAATGTTAAGTAATAAATATTTTATGAGGTATCACTTTCTGTTTTAAAAGCAGAGAAATTGAAATTTAGAAAATTGCGAATTTTTCTAATTTTTTGGGTAAATTTGGGATTTTTTCATAAATAAAGGTGAAATATTTTGACTCAAATTTATGACTATCATGAAGTACAATGTAAACAGCAGCCTTAGATACTGATGCTTAGGTACATTTATTGATGTTAGTTTAAGTTTCACATGCGACAATATGTATAACGTTTCGGCATAACAATGCCTTCGTCAGATACTATAGAAAGAGAATTGAAAGTCATATTAAATCAAAGGAAAAACAAAAAGAAAAAAAAAGAAAAAACATAATACATGACCAGCGATTATACACAAAAGATTGTACAAAGTCAAAATACAAAATACATTATGGCGAATACGTCAGACATTGCAGGGACATCTGGAGACAATGAAAATAATTCATATATCCGGTGCTGAAAACTGTATATAGGTAAAGAGTCCAGATAGGCGATGAGGTCTCTACATAAATAGAGCCTATTGAAACACATTCTGTGATTTAAGTATTAAGGAAAAAACATACGGTCATCACAAAAACAGAGCAAATGTACAGATATGATAAAGGCTATATAGCCACTTACCTATGCCGCAGGGTGAGGGAGCAGACAGGTAGAGGGACGCATGTGGAAATTAGCATGTGTATAACATGCTCAGACTAGGAATGGCGTCTGGGGGTGTGGATGGTGGCCAAACATTTTAAAGAGGCGCCTGAATGCACGTGGGGGCGGCGCAATCGAAAAGCGCCAATGCGTTCCGAATCCGTACACGACCAACCTTTTTTAAGGACAATCCGGAGTTCTGCACCAAATTCGAACAGATCCTCAACAAATGTTCCTTTGACATCATTGCTCTGACCCTATCATATCTACAGACAGCAATAACTGAGACCAAGGAACTCATACATGCTACTGAGAGTCAACTGAAGGAAATTATATCATCGGATGAATATACGCAACTACAACAACGAATTTCAACCATCATGACGGACCGCCGAAAGACGATAGAAGCCACCAAGAGACAGAAGTTTTTAAGGGATACAGAGGACTACCGCTTAAACCGGGTCTATAGGTGGCCTGATTCCACATACAGACAACCGATGGATAAACGCTCCTCATCAATGGAGTCATACCATTCCGCTTCCAGTGATGACGGACACGCACAGCAACGCCCCGCACGTGGCCCAAGAAGAGGCAATAGGACTGGTCCGTCCTATACGACAAGTAACATTACAACGCGATCACAGGTACAATCCCTTGTGTTCAATATCTCCTCTGTTACCCTCAGCCCTGCACAATTGTCTATACTGCAGAAGGGCCTATCTTTTTGTCCCTCCTATACATTCGATACCTTTCAACTAGACATGGATTTGCAAAATAATTTTCGTAATGTACGACTAAGCACTATTTGGGGGACAAAAAGAACAAAGTCCAACATCAGAGGAAGACACTACACTAGTCTCCGTAAAAACACTAGGCTTACGCAGTAAAAGTACGTATATACCTCCAAAAAACAAACCACCGGTAGAGACATTTGTCAGTCTGGTACAAAGGGACATATTAAATTTCAGAAAAAATCTCAAGAAAGGTAAATTCAGATTCACACAACCTCAGCCTTATAGATCGCCAGGCACTCAATTCACTCAAAAAGGACAATAGACTAGTGATTAAACCAGCCGATAAAGGGGGAGCCATGGTCACCATGGATAAGGAGAAATATGTGGCTGAAATTATACATCAACTCAATGACAGGGAGGTATATCAAAAATTAGACTACAATCCCACCTTTAAAATTGCCGCAGAAATCAAATTGACTTTACAAAAGCATAGATCCGCAGGGACCATTGATGATTCAACTGTCAATTACCTCACCAAACAACATCCCATAACCCCGGTCATATACACCTTGCCAAAAATCCACAAGAATCTAGAAAATCCTCCAGGCAGACCCATTGTCGCATCTACTGATTCCATACTGTCCCCCCTGTCAATATTCTTAGAAAAAATTCTCACACCACTTGTCAAGAATACAAAGTCCTTCCTCTTGGATACACAATCCTTCTTAGATATTGTCCTCAACCTGGAACCGCTACCGGCTGAATCCTTTCTGGCCACCTGGGATGTGACCAGTTTATACACGTCCATCCAACACGACAAAGGCATTCAGGCAGTTGAAAGGTTACTCATCACCTCCAGTACACAGACCACAGCACGAGATTTCTATTTAGATCTGTTGAAACTAGTACTGTCATATAACTACTTTTTGTTCCAGGATACATTTTTCTTACAGAAACGTGGAACCGCGATGGGGTCCAATGTGGCCCCGCCTTATGCTAATTGCTATATGGACCATTTTGAAAATTCATTTGTTTACACCAATCCACTATTCACCAAATATGCAACAGTTTGGAAACGTTATATCGATGACATTTTTTGCATCTGGCGAGGCCCATTGGACTCCCTTCTAGAGTTCCACGTTTTTCTAAATTCCATTTATCCAGAGCTCCAATTTACTATCCACTATGACCAATGTACCATCAACTTTTTGGATACCACGATTACACGTGACACAGTAGGGAAACTAACAACAGACCTGTTCCGGAAACCAACAGACCGTAACAACTTACTGCATTTTACGAGTTTCCATTCCCCCAATACAAAAAAGGCATTACCGGGATCACAATACCAGCGAGTTAATAGAATAGTACAAGATAGTTCCACAAGAGAAATACGCCTAAAAGAGATGGCGAATAGATTTCAGGATAGAGGCTATCCTAAATCTATCACCCAATACAATGTGACTCCAAAAATCAAAATCCGACCTCAGGCCCCACGGATACCCTTTGTCCACACATATCACCCATGTGCACAAAAGATCCTGAACATCATTCGGGGCCATTGGTCCATTTTGGGCAAAGCGTATCCGGATATTCTTGAATTCAGTCAACCCATTTTACCTTGTAATAAACGGCCAAGATACCTACGGGACCTATTGGTCCGCGCAGATGAAGGTTCTACAAAAAGTTCGCCCCAACAAACATTTCTGAGAACACGTAAGAAAGGTACGTTTCCGTGTCTGTGGTGTATGCAATGCTCACATGTACAAAAAGGGTCACATATCTCACATCCCCGCACAGGAGAATCTATACCTATACGAGATTTTTTTACTTGTGACTCAGATCATGTGGTTTACATGTTGAAATGTCCATGCGGACTTATATATGTCGGAGAGACTACACAAAAGATATGGGAGCGTATCTGCCAACACAAATCCAAAATCCGAAACAATAACTTACTACTCCCGGTCCCTGCCCATTTCCATCAAATGCGCCATAATATTGCACAGTTGAAATTCCAGGTGTTAGAACAGGTGCCACTACCACGACGGGGTGGCGATCGAATCCGCTTGTTGAAAATTAGGGAAGCATATTGGATCCACAGATTGGATAGTTTAACACCTAACGGCCTTAATCGTGAATATGAGATTCAGAGCTTTATTTAATAGAGAATATGCGAATATTATATAATCATGAGGACATATGAATACTGTGTATTTGTGATAATGAAACGGTTCTAATTCTCCTGTTCCTCCTCTTTTCAGGCACATTAGAATACTTCCATGCCGCAGATGGGTATCCTTTGTTACAATTCACCTTATATAGATCGGTGCACCACCATATTCTGATACTATTCACTGTAGCAACGGTATTCGATATTAAAGATGTCACCCCTTATGGTGTTCCTACCTTATATCTATGTCTGTTCGTTAACTGTTCTCTCACATGTCTCCTATTCTTTTATCTTCATTTTCCTCATTCCCCTTCTTTCCTATTCTTTCATTTTCCTTACTCTCATCTTCTATTCTTACTCCCATTTCACTGTTATGTAGCGATAGTATGGCCAACATGTTAAGAGGACTGCCGTCTCTGCATTGCAATGCCTGTTCTGCATTGCTACCAGCTTTTCATTGCCTGACGCGGTGCGTTCCACGCTGAAACGCACCGTCTTCCGGGCCTACATCCACTTGCTGTGACTCTAGGACGTCACTTCCTGTGACGCACTTCCGTTGCTACGGCGCATGCGCCCGATGCGTTCCAAGCTGGAACGCATTGGCGCTTTTCGATTGCGCCGCCCCCACGTGCATTCAGGCGCCTCTTTAAAATGTTTGGCCACCATCCACACCCCCAGACGCCATTCCTAGTCTGAGCATGTTTTACACATGCTAATTTCCACATGCGTCCCTCTACCTGTCTGCTCCCTCACCCTGCGGCATAGGTAAGTGGCTATATAGCCTTTATCATATCTGTACATTTGCTCTGTTTTTGTGATGACCGTATGTTTTTTCCTTAATACTTAAATCACAGAATGTGTTTCAATAGGCTCTATTTATGTAGAGACCTCATCGCCTATCTGGACTCTTTACCTATATACAGTTTTCAGCACCGGATATATGAATTATTTTCATTGTCTCCAGATGTCCCTGCAATGTCTGACGTATTCGCCATAATGTATTTTGTATTTTGACTTTGTACAATCTTTTGTGTATAATCGCTGGTCATGTATTATGTTTTTTCTTTTTTTTTCTTTTTGTTTTTCCTTTGATTTAATATGACTTTCAATTCTCTTTCTATAGTATCTGACGAAGGCATTGTTATGCCGAAACGTTATACATATTGTCGCATGTGAAACTTAAACTAACATCAATAAATGTACCTAAGCATCAGTATCTAAGGCTGCTGTTTACTTTTATTGGATCTATTGGGGTGGAACCCTACAGTCAGTCTCCATACAGAGTGCGCTGAATACAGATTCAAGAATGAAGTACAATGTGTCACGAGAAAACAATCTCTGAATGACTTGGATAAATAAAGGCGTTCCAAAGTTATTACCACATAAAGTGATATGTCAGTTTTGCAAAATTAGGCCTGGTCAGGAAGGGGGCAAATGGCCCAGATGGTGCTGGTACCGTTGAGACGGTGGGGAGGAAAGCAACTCCATACAAGGTAGAGTCCATAGATGGTCAGACCTGCTTGTCCCTGCCAACCATACTGGAGTGCAATCACATTCCTGACAACCGGTCTGAGATACCTTCACCAGAGGTAGCTGCATATCACCCCCACCTGAAGCGTATAGCTCATCTGATACCGGAACTGGACCCAGAAGCCCTGATAGTCTTACTCCTTGGAAGAAACATACTATGAGTTCATAAGGCTAGAGGACAATGGTTCCCAAAACGCTCCATACACCCAAAGACTTGACCTAGGATGGGTCATTATAGGAGACGTCTGCCTAGGAGGAGCACACAAGCTGACCTCAGTCAACAGTATGCTCACCAACACACTTGAAAATGGACGTCCTTCCCTATTTCAGCCATGTGAGAGCATTTACCTGTTAAAAGAATTGCCACACAGAGCTCCTGTGCCTTGTCCTTTCACAGATCCCTCCTGTGAAGACCATGCCTGCGATGGTGAGCAAGATCACTTAGGGTGCACAGTCTTCCACAGGACAAGAGAAGACAGTAGGGTCCATGGATATCATGGATCAAGGAAAAAAATATTCGGCGTGTATCATCCTAAAAAACCAGGGCAGATACGAGTAGTATTCGACTCCAGCACCAGGTGCGAAGGCATCTTACTAAATGATGTCTTACTGTCTGGTCCAAAACTCAACAACATACTTCTGGAGGTACTTCTCTGCTTCCGCAGAGATTCCGTAGCATTTATGGCCGACATACCACCGGAGTTATCCCTTCACCTATGATTGTTGGAATCCAAATTAAAAGGATATGATATGAGCGCTCGGGAAACTGACACAAGTATAGGATATAGTTGTATCTGATTTCTCTTTATTTCAAAGACAAGCTCACAATATATAGGAAAAGACCATCACATGACAAACATGACATTTGCGGTTATAATATATGAATCATGAGACCATACCAGATCATATGTAGGTTTCCATTCCTCTCTCCTTCCCCCCCCCCCTCTCCTTATTGAGACACAGACAGATAACTCTGATAGAGAGGAAACTGTGGGGTGGGGGTGGGTTCTATCACACACATAAACTGACTTTTTGACCTTGTTCTTAGACATTATTATTATCTGTCTATTTAACCCTGTAAGCTCCATATAGGACCTGACCTAAATCTCCCATATACACAAGATGGATGACATGTTTATAGAAAATGGATTCTCATCCCTCAAGGGTGAAGCAAAGTATGAGTCAGATGTCAGATCCTTTGTGGAAAAATATTTCTACGTGGACAACTGCTTGAAATCCACACCCACAAATGAGACCGCAATCAGTCTCCTGAAAATTGCTCAAGAGATGCTCGCTCTATCTAATTTGAGGTTGCACAAAATCGCCTCCAACAGCCATGTGTTAATGGAGGCCTTCTCACCCCAAGACCATTTAAGTGATCTAAAGGATATGGATCTTAGCACCGACTCCCTTCCCATACAGTGGAGCCTCGGTTTTCTCTGGGATTTAAAGGCAGACACATCCACCTTCCAAATCAGCAAGAAAGAAAAGCCCTTCACACTCAGAGGAGTCCTGTCCACCATAAACATCTAATATGATCCTCTGGGATTCATAGCGCCTGTTACCATCCAAGGTAAAATGATGTTAAGAGACTTCACCACAGAGACGTCTCGTGAAGTCTCTCGAAGCTTTGACCAGCCTTCACGTTGCATGACCCTATGCTTCCATGCCATCAACTGAAGTCAAGATGCAAAGACTGTATATCTTCTGTGATGCTTCAGTCAAGGCAATTGCAGCAGTAGCATACCTAAAGACCATAGACGTCAAAGAACGATGCCATATAGTGTTTGTTATGAGATGGACCAAACTAGCGCCACTCCGCCAACACACGATTCCCAGACTAGAGCTCTGCGCTGCTGTGCTTGCAGTGGAGTTGTCTAAACTTATAACAACAGGAATGAACCTGGAAATTGAGGAAGTTGAGTTTTACACGGACAGCAAGGTAGTCCTAGGATATATTTGCAATGAAACCAGATGCTTTTATGTCTACGTCAGCAATCGGGTGCTAAAGATCAGGAGATCCACTTGTCCTAAACAGTGGCACTATGTGCCTATATAGCATAATCCTGCAGACCACGCGACTAGATCCGTCGCACCATGCCACCTTAAGGACACAACATGGTTAACGGGTCCTGCATTCCTGCACCATTCAACGTCTTGCCGTATCGGATCCGACACCTTTGAATTGGTAGACCCAGATGCCGATGAAGAAGTCCGACCTCAAGTATCTGTTCTACGTACAGTGACTTCTGACCACCAACTCAAATATCATCGTTTCGACAGGTTCTCTGCCTGGATGTTGCTCGTTTATGCTATAACCTGTGTAGTTAATATAGCTCAGTCTTACAAGTCGACATTACCTGTGAGCCAGAAGCCCTGGCATCACTGCAAACATGCCTTTAATGCTCCCAATATGGAAAGGTCCAAGAGTATAATAATTATCACTATACAACACAAATGTTATGCTAAAGAAATAGACTACCTCAGCAAAGGCCAAACAGTCTCCAAGGATAGTACTTTGAAAAGGCTCGATCCCATCATTGACTGAAATGGGTTGCTAAGAATGAAGGATCTAGTAGTGCCGTCTATTGACGCCAGGCGGGGACTGTTCTGCCCAGCAGGGTTAGAGAATCATTACAGATCACGTCTGCCTCAGTCTTGGTATTTCTGAAATGTTTAGTGTGGTTATAGCACCATCTAGCGGTGTTAAGTTGTATTACACTTTGTTTTTCCTGTTACAATACTACTGCATTGTGGGTGGTGCACTGCATTGTGGGAGTGAAAATCATCCTGGGAAAGATAAGTCTCCAGTCTCCAGGACACATCAGCAGAGCTGTCCTATGCAAGTCTCCTTCTGAAACTTGTAAAAGCATATCTGGTGAGAGAGCTACCTTTGTTTCAGGGACATGATGTTATGCAGAGCTGTTCAGTCAGTTGTAATTGTTATTCAGGGAGTTAGATGCTAGACATGTAATCCTATGTAATTGCAGCCATTTTACCATGTGCTTCAGTGTTAATGTAATGTTATAGTTTATGCTGTCCATGCTTAATACTTATACATGTTATTTGTATTCTTGTAGTTTTACCAAACAATCCTGTTTTACCAATCAATCTCATCGTATATAATCAATCAATCACACATGTACTACCTGTTGACCAATAAACAAGTTAGACTACAAAGAACAGTCCTCTTATTTGGAAGACAGGAATGGTTTATGCTGAATGTCAGACTGCACTCTGTGTGAACGTGTATGAAGACAGAACACCTTCTAATAGACCGGCCATTTTACACTCTGCATGAGAAAAAGATAACAGAGCCACAGGGAGTTGCAGGAGATTGTGAAGTTGAAAATGGGAAAAAACCTTTAATCAGAATTCTTACTTTACATCTATGATTCCTCACTTAACTACACTCCTCAAAATTGAAATTACATAACCAAAAAGGACAAGTCATAGGGTTATACTAATCAAGGAAGTAGCAGGTGTCACTAGGATCTGAAAATGATCAAATTTCCAAACACCTAGACTAGCTTCAATCTGTGGCATATGGGAGGGGCATAAAAGTCAGATTGAAAGCAAAGTTTTTTACCTGCATGAAACCTCAAAAATCTGATCAAGTCATGTGAGATGATTGTGCGATGGCTCTTGTTCGTTAAAGTGCCAGTTATCTTAGCTTGTAGCAAACCGAGAGGGACAGAATCTTAGAACTAAGAGACCTTGGTTTATCACCCCAGATGCTTGCTACGTGCCTAAGTCGAGATGTTCGCACTGTTCAACGTTGCATGTTCCGGTGTTTGGGAGAACACTGATGAACTGGAATGACAGCAAGAGTTGCACAGAGGTGAACCAATCTGCAGATGGATCGTCTGATTAGAAGAATGATGCATAGTGATCCATTCTGCACTGCAAGTGAAATTGGACGTCAAATCCCAAGCCTAGGGCAACAAACAGTGTCCCCTTTTCGAATGTGTGTTATGAGTGCGATTTATTGATACAATGATGCCTTTTATCTCAGGTGAATGAATCATCTCCTTATCATAGGAGTCACATGTGATGCCTTCTCTGCACATCCATGCTACAAGCCTCCACCACGTAACGTAATATATAATTCTTTTGGGTATCTTTTTGTTTGTTTGAGGGGCCCAGTATAATTGTTTGTATTTCCCTAAGCAACCCCCTGATGAACCCAGGTGGGAGAAACGAGTTGGGATATGAGGGAAACCCAGTCTGTCTGGAGGCCTACTAGGGTAAGCTAGGAGAGGCACGAGGACGGGGAGATTTCACATTCAGGAGTCGTCCCCGTGCAGAGGTATTAGTTAGGAAAATGTTAGGGATACCAGTCCCTCCCTTCACTACTACCTCTGTTCATCCTCCCTCCACAGGATGACAGACAAATTTATAAGATTAGGCAGAGAGAGGCCAAACAAGTTATAAGAGCTTCCAAAGCACAGGCAGAAGAGAAATTAGCTCAGTCAGGGAAAAAAGGCGATAAGGCATTCTTCAGCTACATAAATGAAAAAAGGAAACTAAAACAAGGAATTACCAAATTAAAAACAAAAAAAGGAAGGTATATGGAAGAAGATAAAAAACTAGCTGACTGCCTCAATGAATATTTCTGTTCAGTTTTTACAAAGGAAAATGAAGGAGAAGGACCTCAGTTAGGAAAGAAGACTAATGAATCTTTTGATGCATGTGTCTTTACAGAGGAAGAGGTTCTAAGTCAGCTGTCTAAAATTAATACAAATAAGTCACAGGGGCCTGATGGGATACACCCAAAGCTATTAAAAGAGCTCAGCGGTGAACTAGCAAAACCATTAACAGATTTATTTAACCAATCACTGACAACAGGAGTCGTCCCAGAAGATTGGAAATTAGCAAATGTTGTGCCCATTCACAAGAAAGGTAGTAGGGAGGAATCGGGCAACTATAGGCCAGTAAGCCTGACATCAATAGTGGGGAAATTAATGGAAACCATACTTAAGGAGAGGATTGTGGAACATCTAAAATCCCATGGATTAAAAGATGAAAAACAGCATGGGTTTACTTCAGGGAGATCATGTCAAACTAATCTTATTGATTTTTTTGATTGGGTGACTAAAATAATAGATGGAGGAGGTGCAGTAGACATCGCTTATCTAGACTTTAGTAAGGCTTTTGATACTGTCCCACATAGAAAGCTTATCAATAAAGTGCAGTCTTTGGGCTTGGACTCCCATATTGTTGAATGTATTAGGCAGTGGCTGAGGGACAGGCAACAGAGGGTTGTAGTCAATGGAGTATATTCAGACCAAGGTCTTGTTACCAGTGGGGTACCTCAGGGATCTGTTCTGGGACCGATATTGTTTAATATCTTTATCAGCGAAATTGCAGAAGGCCTCGATGGTAAAGTGTGTCTTTTTGCTGATGACACAAAGATTTGTAACAGGGTTGATGTTCCTGGAGGGATACACCAAATGGAAAAGGACTTAGGAAAACTAGAGGAATGGTCAAAAATATGGCAACTAAAATTTAATGTTGATAAGTGCAAGATAATGCACCTGGGACGTAAAAACCCAAGAGCAGAATATAAAATCAGTGATACAGTCATAACCTCAGTATCTGAGGAAAGGGATTTAGGGGTCAATATTATTCCAGAAGACTTAAAGGTAGGCAGACAATGTCATAGAGCAGCAGGAAATGCTAGCAGAATGCTTGGGTGTATAGGGAGAGGAATTACCAGTAGAAAGAGGGAGGTGCTCATGCCGCTCTACAGAGCACTAGTGAGACCTCATTTGGAGTATTGTGCTCAGTACTGGAGACCATATCTCCAGAAGGATATTGATACTTTGGAGAGAGTTCAGAGAAGAGCTACTAAACTGGTACAAGGATTGCAGGATAAAACTTACCAGGAAAGATTAAAGGACCTTAACATGTATAGCTTGGAAGAAAGACGAGACAGAGGGAATATGATAGAAACTTTTAAATACATAAAGGGAATCAACAAGGTAAAAGAGGAGAGAATATTTAAAAGAAGAAAAACTGCTACAAGAGGACATAGTTTTAAATTAGAGGGGCAAAGGTTTAAAAGTAATATCAGGAAGTATTACTTTACTGAGAGAGTAGTGGATGCATGGAATAGCCTTCCTGCAGAAGTGGTAGCTGCAAATACAGTGGAGGAGTTTAAGCATGCATGGGATAGGCATAAGGCCATCCTTCATATAAGATAGGGCCAGGGGCTATCCATAGTATTTAGTATATTGGGCAGACTAGATGGGCCAAATGGTTCTTATCTGCCGACACATTCTATGTTTCTATGTGTATGGTGATCCCCAGTGTTCCTTTTATATTGATCATTTAGCTACTCGTTTGTTATCGAAATTCCTTTATGTTTATTAGGATTACACTTTCCTTGTTATATATCCTTAGGTGATCAGGCCTAATCAGCCCTTATTTTAATGACATAAATAACATTTAGTTTTAGGTAGTTTTTGCTATGCACGCTTGACCTTCCTATCTAATGTAGATCCACAATTTGAGAATAAACAAACAGTGTCTACACAAACCATCAGAAGGCGTTTAAATGCTATTGGGCTACTAGCCAGATGTGCAGCTACAGGTGTTACACTGACCTCACGTCACTACTCTAAAAGGCTATCATGGTGCACAGCATAACAATGGAAGCTGGAATAGAGGTATATCCTCTTCAGTGGTGAGTCCCACTTTTACTTTGGATGCAATGATAGCCAGAGTGTGGTCTGCAGACCACATGGACAACACCAAAAGACGCCTTTGCAAGGGAATATCACACCAGTCCTACTCCTGGAATTATGATGTGGAGTAGCATAATATACAATAGCAGTACCACTCTATTCTTCTTTTAAGGTACACTAACAGCTCGGTGTTAAATTGATTTGGTTGTGGAACCAAGTTACGACCATTTCTCAAGTGTCCCAGGAGCAGTATTTCAACAGAACAACGCCAGACAGCATGTTGCTTGACCTTCTGTGAGCAGACTGTGTGGCCTAAATGTGGTACCATGGCATGCAGTGTCTCTGGACTTGTCTCTCATCAAGCATATCTGGGATGTCATTGGTCAGCAATTGCAAAGGGAGCAGCAAGCAGCAGATCTTGATGATTTGCATATCCAAGTGCATTTAGTGTCACAAAACATTCCTCAGATAACCATTAATAACCTCACTGATAGCATAGCAAGATATTTAATGCATGTTTCTGTGTGTGGCCTTATACTCAATTCAGAATAAATTGAGATGTTTTCAATATTTTGTTTCCGTTATTTATCATTTGCATATCATTAAAATGTCTAATTCCAATGGAGAGTGTATTTCAGTGCTTCTGGTAGCAAGCAGGACTGGCCCACTTCTGACCAGAGGGGAAGAGAATGGAATGGTGAGTTCCATTCTACCTAACTATAACTCTGCCGTGTTTGCTGCCACCTGCTGGTGAACCAGGTAAATTACATTTATAACAGTTACATAACAATATTATAGATGCACATTGTGGTGAACCTGGAACAGAATACATAGACCAGGGGCAGATTGGCCATAGACCTTACAGGGAAATTTCCCAGTGGGCGGCTGGGCCCTCCTCACGGCTGGCCAGTGGAAGTTTTTGGGGATGTATTTTGTGCTGCTTACAGTATTTTGTGATGGACTGTGGTCTTTGTAGTATAATGTGCCACAATATCATATTGCTGGCCCTGCCTTCCATCATTTTGGATCCCATCATAAAAAGGGGCCACTTTTAGTATTCCCATGTGACTGATGGGTCCCCCTGTTTTAACAAGCAGCTGCTGGCCATAGTAGCCTGTGATTTGGTGTTTTCACCGCGCTAGCCTGTTATACTACATTCTACTGGATTCTTGGACCATTGCTTGTTTCTGTCCTTGACCCTTTGCTTGATGTTTTGGATTTTACAAGACTTCCTGGTGTGACTTTCTGGTATGTTTCTGAATTCTGGTTTCTGATTTGACACTGTGTGGATTCATCTGGTATTGAACTCGGCTAGGTACGTTTTGGCTTGTCTTTTATGTTGGTTTGATTCTTGATCTCTTGGTTTGACCTTGTGTGTCTGATATCCGTATCTGTGTTTGTTATTTTGTCTTTGTAATTTCCTTTCATTACTAGATATTTTAACCCCTTCCCGACATAGGACATAATAGTACGTCATGGCAGCAAGTGACTTGTCGCATTTTGACGTACTATTACGTCATGATGATCAGGCGGGCACCAGAGCGGTGCGCTCCCGATCACTGCAGGGGCCCGGCAGTCCCTGATTGCTGGACCCCTGCTGTATCCACCGGCATCGCTGTAAAAGCCGATGCCGGCGGATTAACCCCTGACCGCGGCATAGAAGGTGCATGCGGCAGGTGAGGGAGGCCATAGGGTCCCCATTCTGCTGTGGCGAGGACCCAATGGATGAAAAGGCAGCAGGCTCAGGCTGCCCAATGACAGCTTTCTTAGTGGGGCCGAGGAGATCCAGCCCCAGGTTGGGTCTCCTAGGGAACCTGTTAGTGTATTACTCAGTGTAAAACACTAACAGGCAATGCATTACAATACAGATGTATTGTAATGCATTGCAGAGGGGATCAGACCCCCAAAAGTTGAAGTCCCAGAGTAGGACAGAAATAAAGTATAAAAAGAAAAAAACACCCCTTTCCCCTGATTTTATAATAAAAAATAGAAAAAAAAACAAGAAAAAAACACACATATTAGGTATCACTTCTGATGGCAGCACTGTGGCTCAGTGGTTAGCACTGGTGCCTGGCAGTGCTAGGGTCCCAGGTTCGAACTTGACCAAGCTCAAGATCTGCATGTACAGTAGTTTGTACATAAGTTCTCCTTGTGTTTGCGTGGGTCCCACATACAGATAGGGAACTTAGATTGTGAGCTCCATTGGGGACAACAAGCAATGATAATGTCTATAAAGTGCTGCAGAATATTTCAGCGCTATATAAGTGAGTTAAATAAATAAATCCCTTTCATGTGCCATCAATGTGTGATTGATTGATGGTCCTACCAAGAAAAGGACTGAGGTGTAATACCAGAAAAGACTCCTGTATGAAAATGTAACTGTGCCTATAAATAACGAGGGAGGCCTTGTCCACTTTATTCTCGTGATCAGTGTTAAAACCCAGCAAGTCCCTGTAACAACTTCTACTGTATTATTAAAAACAGGCGGTAGGCGGGCTCAGATGTGTTTTGATCAAAATATATTGGCTAAGTGTCTCAGATATTATCATATCAGAGTGAGGACTTTGTCTATATATAATGCTTGCATCTACTTTACTAAGTGCATTATTATCTTATTTCTGTGATTTTCTTCAATAATATGGCCAGGGACATCCGCACATTTGTATATCATACCGTGCAGGATGTTTTTATCTTAGTTTTTTTTGTGATTTTTTTGTATTATTAAAACATTTTAATCCATACCATTAGAAGTGAAGACATAGTGATCCCTCCAATAACTAAGCCTAATTTTCTGAATTACCTCATTTTCTAAAAAGGGATATTGACTCGGTTCCACTTTATCTCCATTGACTCCTTGAATGATGGTGTGGCGAAACCAACCTCGCCACAGTGTTTTGGAGGGGGCTGTTTGCCAGCCTCCTGGCCCAGGATTATGGCCCATACTAACTTTGAAGGAGAAGACAGACCGGCCGCACAGCTTAAATCTATGGAACTGTTTTGGGCAGGAAAGCCATGCTTGCAGCCGGCCAAATGTGACTTCCATGGAATTCGGGAACCCCTGCTCGGATCTGGGTGATTTTTGGATATGTTGTTCACCCAGACCAGAGCTATCCATGGATGTATACATTATGGGGATGTGTGGGGTTTTGAGTTGTTTTCTGTGTGTTGGGAAAAATGTGTGTTTTCTGTCAGGTAGCGATTAAGTTAGCCCATTACGTTTGGTAATTGTATTTTGTGGATTGCGTCTCAGACAATGCCAGTGTGTTAGTTAATTGCGTCTCAGACAATGCTCATTGTATTTTGTTGATTGCGTTACAGACAGAGGGAAAGGGATTTTGTGTACAATTGCTGGGAGGGTTTCAATACTATAAATGCATGTGATTGGCTAAAATATAAACTGTCACAGTCTTTTACAAGGGCCCCAGGGGGAGTGTCCCTTGCTAGGAGACCTGCATAAAAGGCTGAAAAATAACCCATTAAAGAGTTCCTGCTTTACCCCTTTATGAAGTCTTGGCTCATGTTTGGGGGATGGGATAACTACACTCTTGGGATTGCTATATCATAATACTCCCCTGAGTATAAGCTCTTGTAAGAGCTTGTTCCTGGTTCCTGTCTCTGGATTTAGGAGAGGTTCACCCACTGGAGCCTGGAGCCTTGTCGTAGGTCCAGGGTGGGTAGGAGACGGTGAGACCTCCACCAAGCTTCGGCGGTTCGTGGGGTCTGCAGTGCTGACGGTGTCAAGTGGAGTGCTTGGAGTCCTCTGGAAGCACTAGGAGCACCTATCAACGGACGTACCCGGTCGGGGTGCTAGGCGTTCCGTTACAGATGGCAACTATTTAAAAGGATTCTACTGCTGGACAGAGAACAGATCAAACTTATCTAAATTGCAATTAGGTGATGGGATGCCATGCAATGGTAATTAATGCAGCATGATATATGATTTGTGTGATTTGACATAATCGCCATAAATTATATAGAATGTGATTGTGTGATGTGATATGATACAGTACATACTGCACTGATGTTATATTTCCGATATAATGTTATGTGACGTAAAATGATAAGATGTGGTATGATATACCTGGTAGTTGATATGATATCAGGTGACACGATATGATTTGAATAGTGTCATTTGATATGCAGTATGATATTAATGATGTCATGCAATATAGTATGATGCATAGAGTGGTACTACAGTATGTCTCTGATATGGTATATGACTGTTGCGATATGGTTTGAATAGTATGATGTGACATCATGAGGTAAAATATAACTGATTTTATGCCATGTGATATGATGTGATCATTTACGAATAGTGTTATGTGATGTCATGTGGTATGATATGATTTTTGTGATGTGATTGATGTCATATATTATGTGGTAACATTGATCATATGACATCATTGCTCTGATGTGGTGTGATGAGATATGACTTATGTGATATAACAATAACTGTGTTGATATTCAGAAAACGTAGAACTACTGTGTTCTTTATATATGCTCACCAGACGCAGCCATACTATGTTTTGTCGGTTACCTTAGGCCTTACTCACAGGTCTATGCCCATGACTAGACAGACAGTGTTTTATCCATGACAATGTCTGTGAAGGGTCTGTATGCCCATTTTTAGCCCCCTCTGTGTCATCTGTTTACCATGTGCACTGCGAGGCTGAAAAGGAAATCTCCAGAGCATCATCTACCAATGGTCAGTGACGACCACTGACAGCACACGGATAACATGGTTTTCACAAAGTCCACAAAATGGACCAAAGTAGTGCGTGCTTCCAGTCAGTGGAAAAACAAGGATGTGCAAATAAACACATTGATATCAATGGATACGTGTGCCGTCTGTGGAGAACATGGACAGCACATGTCCGAGTCTCTGACGTGTTAGGGCTCTTTCACACTTGCGTTGTCCGGATCCGGCGTGTACTCCATTTGCCGGAATTACACGCCGGATCCGGAAAAATGCAAGTGAACTGAAAGCATTTGAAGACGGATCCGTCTTCAAAATGCTTTCAGTGTTACTATGGCAGCCAGGACGCTATTAAAGTCCTGGTTGCCATAGTAGTAGTGGGGAGCGGGGGAGCAGTATACTTACAGTCCGTGCCGCTCCCCGGGCGCTCCAGAATGACGTCAGAGCGCCCCATGCGCATGAATGACGTGTCCATGCGATCACGTCATCCATGCGCGTGGGGCTCCCTGACGTCACTCTGGAGCGCCCGGGGAGCCGCACGGACAGTAAGTATACTGCTCCCCCGCTCCCCACTACACTTTACCATGGCTGCCAGGACTTTAGCGTCCCGGCAGCCATGGTAACCACTCTGAAAAAGCTAAATGTCGGGTCCGGCAATGCGCCGAAACGATGTTTAGCTTAAGGCCGGATCCGGATTAATGCCTTTCAATGGGCATTAATTCCGGATTCGGCCTTGCGGCAAGTGTTCAGTATTTTTGGTCGGAGCAAAAAGCGCAGCATGCTGCGGTATTTTCTCCGGCCAAAAAACGTTCCGTTCTGGAACTGAAGACATCCTGATGCATCCTGAATGGATTTCTCTCCATTCAGAATGCATTAGGATAAAACTGATCAGGATTCTTCCGGGCATAGAGCGCCGACGACGGAACTTTATGCCGGAAGAAAAGAACGCAAGTGTGAAAGAGCCCTTACTCATAAAACTACCTACACATCCTCAAACCGTGGATACAGCCTACAACACCATATAATTTTGCTGAAGTGCATCTGTCATGTGTGTCTGATATATTTATTTCTTCCTTATTTGCCTGGGGCAGAAAACTCCTAAAATCTGCAGGCAAAGCATCTGCTGGGATCACTTTACCTCATTTTTAAATGTGTGCGCTAATCTATTTTAGAAAACTGCAAGCCAGATATGACTGGTAATGTCAACTGAGTTTTTATTAAAAAGAAAAATTCCATCATTCCAGCAGAATTAGAGGGATAAAGTCTAGTATAAATTTCATCTTTCACTCCATTTTACTGCCTCTTACGTTTAAACAAATTTCCTTCGGTGAAACATATAGGTCTAGCATCACTGCATTTAATACCCAGCAGCCAAGGAGAGATTTTATGTACTCATATATTTGCTTTAATAACGCATATTTTCTTCCTATTAATGTGTGTGCATTCATTGCTTGCCTTACACAATGTTAGAGTCACTTGAGCAAAGCTGCATTCAGATGAGGCACAAGTGCCAACGTAACGTATTTAAGTGTTTTGGACTTCACTATAATTTAAAGGGGTTCTCCGCGATCTTCATATCGATGGCCTATCCTATTGTATGAGATTGGTGGGGCTCCGACTCCCTGCACCCCCACTGATCAGCTATTTGAGGAAACAGCAGAGACCACCAGAACTCCAGTGAGTGGTGCGGCCTTCTCACAGCTTACCTAGTACACTGCTGTCCATTGGGTAGCGGCTGTGCTTAGTATTGTAGTTCATCCCTGTTTACTTCAATGTAACTGAGCTGTACCTAGGGGTGCCAGAAGTGGGTCCCCACCAATCTCATATTGATGACCTATCATGAGGATAGGCCGGCAGTATGAAAACCCTGGAAAAACCCTTCAAAGGGGTCGTCTCACTTCAGCAAATAGCATTTATCATGTAGAGAAAGTTAATACAAGGCACTTACTAATGTATTGTGATTGTCCATATTGACTCCTTTGCTGGCTTGATTCATTTTTCCATCACATTATACACTGTTCATTTCCATGGTTACGTCCACCATGTATTCCAGCAGAGGTGGACGTGCCTGCACACTGTAGAAAAAAAAGAAAGGATTGTGTCCCCCTTCCAGAGCTCAGTTATGTTTGGCCAACCTTTGAATTATAATCCTGAGACTGAATACGGCTGGTCTGGCAGTTCCTATTACCTGAGCTACAGCACAAAAAAACACTGTAGTATACTATCACAGCAACCAAAAATACTAATGAAATCTTGATATTTGTCAAATACATTTGCAAATCAAACCAGTAATCAACATCGTATTACATTTTGTATTGTGTTTTCCCTTCATAGAGGCAGCTGACTGTAACCAGTAATAAAAGGACATCCCTAGGCTCTGCCAAACACAATTCCTTTATAATAAAAAGGCAATAAGTGCTCTTCCATAGTTATAAAAGGCAGTTATACAATATAGAGACAAATCTATGTAAGAGAGGAGAGCAATCAATCACTGATCTTTTCATTTCACAATCCAGACACCAGCAAGAATGTTCCTTTAAGGCATTAAGGCAACATTTACACGACCGTATGAATGAGTCTGCATCCGTTCTTCAATTTTGCGGACAGCACACCGCAATTGCAGACAAGAATAGGCATTTTCTATAGAAGCGGCGGTACATGTGCGGTCTGCAAATTGCGGAATGCAACACAGGCCGGTATCTGTGCTTTACGGATCCGCAAAACACTACGGTCATGTAAATGTAGCTAAGGCTGGGGCTTCATGGAGAGGTGTCGTTTTGACCTGAAAGTCACGTGACATTGCATTTAACGATTGTCACTGGTGTCACAGTATGACACTCGATATGCCGCAACTGTGACACGTCTGTCACAGAAAATCCAACACTGTTGGATTTTTGGTCGCACAACGCTTTGCTGTTAAAGACCACAATACAATTCACGTGTGACTGCAACTTAGGGCTCGTTCACACCTCCGTGTGCAGCCCGTGCCCGTGCTGTGGATCGCAAATTGCGGTCCGCAATGCATGGGCACCTTCCGTGGGGCAGGCGCATGGGGATTGCAGACCCATTCACTTGAATGGGTCCACGATCCTTCCGTTCCACAAAAGGATAGAGCAAGTTCTATCCTTTTGGGGTGCGGAAGCACAGAACGGAACCACAGAAAGCACTCCGTAGTGCTTCCATAGTGTTCCGTTCCGTTTTTCTGTTCCGCATCTCCGGATTTGCGGACCCATTGAAATGAATGGGTCCGCATCCGTGATGCTGAATGACCACGGAACTGTGCCCGTGTATTGCGGATCTGTAACACCCCAGAGTTGTGTTACTACACGCCTCTGCCCCGCTACAAAGATTTGTAACAGGGTTGATGTTCCTGGAGGGATACACCAAATGGAAAAGGATTTAGGAAAACTAGAGGAATGGTCAAAAATCTGCCAACTAAAATTTAATGTTGATAAGTGCAAGATAATGCACCTGGGACGTAAAAACCCAAGAGCAGAATATAAAATCAGTGATACAGTCCTAACCTCAGTATCTGAGGAAAGGGATTTAGGGGTCATTATTTCAGAAGACTTAAAGGTAGGCAGACAATGTCACAGAGCAGCAGGAAATGCTAGCAGAATGCTTGGGTGTATAGGGAGAGGCATTACCAGTAGAAAGAGGGAGGTGCTCATGCCGCTCTACAGAGCACTAGTGAGACCTCATTTGGAGTATTGTGCGCAGTACTGGAGGCCATATCTCCAGAAGGATATTGATACTTTGGAGAGAGTTCAGAGAAGAGCTACTAAACTGGTACATGGATTGCAGGATAAAACTTACCAGGAAAGATTAAAGGACCTTAACATGTATAGCTTGGAAGAAGACGAGACAGAGGGGATATGATAGAAACTTTTAAATACATAAAGGGAATCAACAAGGTAAAAGTGGAGAGAATATTTAAAAGAAGAAAAACTGCTACAAGAGGACATAGTTTTAAATTAGAGGGGCAAAGGTTTAAAAGTAATATCAGGAAGTATTACTTTACTGAGAGAGTAGTGGATGCATGGAATAGCCTTCCTGCAGAAGTGGCAGCTGCAAATACAGTGAAGGAGTTTAAGCATGCATGGGATAGGCATAAGGCCATCCTTCATATAAGATAGGGCCAGCGGCTATCCATAGTATTCAGTATATTGGGCAGACTAGATGGGCCAAATGGTTCTTATCTGACGACACATTCTATGTTTCTATGTTACTATATTCTAAGAGCTTTTATACTGTCATCTGATATGATTTTGCTCATGTCCTCCACAAATGTGCATACAAAACCATGTTAAATGTAATTGTTCCTGTAATTTACCTGGCTTACAGTAAGTGGCAGCAACACGTTGGCAAGGTAGTAGTCCCAGTTTATTGAATCTAGGCTGGAATGAATAGCCCCCGGACCATTAGGAGGGGGATCCATGGCTGAATTGGCATTAGGCCAGATGAACTATGTTTGACCCTGGGTGCTGGGGTTGAGGTTGTTAGGCAGATTAGGAGGATTCAGGCGGGAGTTTTCCCCGCTGTTTTGATTAGGGTTACTGGGCAGAGGTGCTTTGCCCAGTAACCGGAGTATGATTGGTTTTTGGGTAGGCCTGTGAGGACGCTAGGGCTAGGGCAGTTTTGCAGGGGACTTGGAGATAGGCTCTGATTGGTCTCTGGAGGCCGCTATTTTCGGATAAAAATGGGGAGCTGCAGGCAGCGGTGCCTTTTGGAGTTATCTGCGTGTCAAGTGGAGCGTTCGTCCCAGCTGCTGTTACCTGATGGAGGCGTTAATAGAGGAATTGGCGAGCCGTGCGGTGGAGGATGGAGCTCCTGCCTGGATCGGGGAATGCCTTCTGCGTCTGAGAGGTCCGGAGCTGGTTCCGTCGGGGTTGCCTGCAGTACCGTTTGCCATGCTGCCACCTGTGCCTGAAGCGGTCCGGAGTGTGGACGGGGTGATTCCTGTGGCGATGCGAGCGGAGGATCCGGTGGAAGCTGGTGCGGTCTGGGAGTCGCGTCTGCGGAGGAGCCGGCGGGCCAACAGAAGATATTCTCCCTCCCCGTCTGCGCAGGAGCGGCCGAGATCTCGCGGGAACAGGAGCCTGGTGGACGGCATCGCGAGAGGGCGCCGGGAGATGACGTCACCCATTGTGCGGCTTCCGGCTCCTGGAAATGTGGCGGCGACGCAGGCTTCTAACTCCCCCCTGGGGGCTCTTGTCTTGGAGTCTCAGGGTGCGGAGGGGCCTGGGAGCGGGATCGTGGAGAGCCAGCCGGCTGGTGGCTGGGCTGGAGGTGCGGCAGGAGGACTTCCTGGGACCAGTTCGCAGACAGCGGTGGCATCCCTACCTGGACCGGTGCAACAGTCTGGTGAGTGGCCGGGGCAACTTGCTCCAGTAATATCCTCGCTGTCTTTAGTGCTGTCTTCTTTGCAGGGGCTGGTGTCTGGCCACCCCCGGGCTCACCCCCCCTCGTCCCCTGCTGCGGCTGGTGGTTTATTGGGTAATGTCTCTTCTGCCTGGCTGCCAGCTGACGGTTTGGGGATGGGGGAGGGGGATAGCGTGATAGAGCCTCTGTCTGTCCCTGTGCGGGCTCGTGCTAAGGGGATAGCGGAGGGCTGTTTTAGAGAAGTGATGCCATGTTCTATCTCTCCACTGGGTTTTCACCTGTCTGCAGCAGTTAGGGAAAGGATCTGGAATGGGGATTTCATTGATATTTTGTCTCTCCTCCCTGCCTCTAAGGATTTTATTGTTAAAATGGAGCGCAGGGATGATAAATCAGAGGAGGAGAGGAAGCGTCCCATTCCTAGATCTTTTCACAATTGGCTTCAGGCGTTTTGCATTTTTGCTAGTGTGGTGGGTGAGAAGCAGCCGGAGAAGTGTTCAGGTTTGTTTCAACATGTGGATATAGTATTGGAAGCATACAAGAACTTTGGTGGTTTTGGCTGGTTCCAATATGATGAAAATTTTCGGCAAAAAATGGCAGTATATCCGCAGTTGCGTTGGGGTACTAAAGATGTGGGCTTATGGCTCAATTTATTATTACCGCAGAGACCGGTTGCGGTGCCAAAGACGGCTTCTCTTTCTACAAGTGTAATGAAGCGTGGGGTATGTTTTGCGTACAATGAATCACATTGTAAGTGGCCCGCCACATGTAAATACAAGCACGAGTGTGCTTTCTGTGGGGCTGGCCACCCAATGTCTAGATGTTTTAAGAAAGCCAGTTTGCCGGCGCAGCCGCCGGCAAAAGAGTTTTTTCAAAAAAGCGTTGACTCCAGTAAAATTGGAGAGCATGCTACCCTGGTTAGGTCGGTACCCAAACCGGCAGATAGCTGATTTGTTAATTTCAGGTTTTTCAGAAGGTTTCATTATTCCGCCATTTTCTGGGCAGGGCTGTGAGATTGTGAGGAATCTGCCATCAGTTGAGCAGTACCCGCATGTTGTAGAGGAGAAAGTGAGGGCAGAGATTTTAGCAGGTAGAGTGGCGGGTCCTTTTGTGGAGCCCCCCTTTGAGGATTTGAGGTTATCTCCTCTGGGGGTGGTTCCTAAAAAGGAACCTAATTCATTCAGAATGATTCATCATTTATCTTACCCGTTTGGTGGTTCTTTGAATGATGAAATTGATAGTTCTTTATCTAGAGTGTGTTATTCTACTTTTGATGCTGCTGTGTCACTGGTAAAGTCGTTTGGTGTGGGGGCTCTTTTGGCCAAGGCGGATATCAAGTCCGCATTCAGGTTGTTGCCAATACACCCGGCGGCTTTCAATTCTCTGGGTTTTTATTTTAAAGATAGGTTTTATTTTGACAAATGTTTGCCGATGGGCTGCTCTATTTCTTGTTTTTATTTTGAGGCATTCTCGTCTTTTTTAGAGTGGGTAGTTTCAGTCCGGGCTATGAAGGGAGGTGTAGTTCATTACTTAGACGATTTTTTATTTGTGGGGCCTCCAGGGGATTCGGCATGTTCTGAGGTTTTGGGGGAGTTTTTTAAGGTATGTAGGGAGTTTGGTGTTCCGTTAGCTGTTGAGAAAACTGTCTTGCCATCTTGTTGTATTGAGTATTTGGGTATTATTATAGATTCGGGTCTAGGGGAGGTGAGGTTGCCAAGGGAGAAGGTGCAGAAGGTGGCGGGTTTGATTCAAGGAGTTTTGTTGCGTCGTTCGGTTACTGTGAAAGAGGTTCAGTCTTTATTAGGTTTGTTGGCATTTTGTTGTAGGGTAATGCCCATGGGGCGGGTGTTTTGCAGGCAGCTGTCACAGAGAATTGCAGGTATCAAGAATCCTAGTTTTCATGTGAGTTTGGACAGTGACGCACAGGATGATCTGAAGTTATGGTTGGATTTTTTGGGGAGTTTTAATGGTCGCTCTATGTGGCAGGAGGAGTTTGTGGATGCCCCTCAGTTGAATTTATTTACGGACGCAGCAGGGAGTGTAGGTTTTGGGGCATTTTGGGAGGGGCATTGGTGTGCAGAGGCTTGGCACGAGTCCTGGGTGAGGAATGGCGTTTTAAAAAATTTAGTGTTACTTGAGCTTTTTCCGGTGGTGGTGGCGTTGGTTTTATGGGGTAGTTTCTTTAGGAATAAGCGCATCAGGTTGCATACGGATAATCAAGGGGTGATGTTTGCGGTTAACTGTCTGTCGTCAAAGAATCAGCTAGTAGTTAAACTGTTGAGGCATTTAGTGCTTGTTTGTTTGCGTTGGAATATTTGGATAAAAGCAGTGCATATCCCGGGCATTAATAATGACATTGCTGATGCGTTATCCCGTTCACAGATGCAGCGTTTCTTCAGCTTGGTTCCGTGGGCAGATGCTTTAGGGATTCCATGTCCGGAGCACCTATGGGGGCTGATTTGGCGGTAGTTTGGGAGCTGTTGAGACGTTCGGTGGCGAGTGCGACTTGGCGGAGTTATTTGTCGTCATGGCAGAGGTGGGAGCGTTTTATGAACGGTAGGTCTTGGTCGCTTCTGGGGGTTAATGATGCTGTGGCGTTGTCTTTCTGTTTGAGCTTGTTGGAAGAAAAGTTAGCTTATGCGTCTGTTTGCAAGGTTTTAGCGGGAGTTTCGTTTTTTCTTAAGGCATGTGGGCGTAAGGCGTTATCGGATGTTTTCGTGGTGCGGCAGTTGTTGAAGGGGTATAAGGCTGGCGGTGTTTTGCAGGATGGGAGGTGTCCTATTACGCCAGGGATATTATTGAAGTTATGTGATGCGGCTGAGTTGTTGTGTTTTGATCAGTTCGAATCGGTGTTGTTTAAGGCAGCTTTTGTGGTAATGTTTTTTGCGGCTTTGCGGATTGGGGAATTGTTGCCCAGGTCCAGGTATAGCGGAGGGGGATTGTCACGGAGGGATGTGGTAGTTGTTGATTCAATGTTATTGATTTTCATTCGTAAGTCAAAAACGGATCGGGATGGTAAGGGTTGCAGGTTGAGAATTGGGGCAATCCAGGAAAAAGGTATATGTCCAGTAGAGGCGGTGAAGCGCTATCTGGCTTATCGCCCTGATGGGGCGGGGACATCCTTTTTTGCGCATCAGGACTTGTCACCGCTGTCGCAATTTCAATTTAGGGCTGTTTTGTCAAAATGTTTAAAGATGCTGCAGTTGAATGATAGGTATTTTTCTTCGCATTCCTTTCGGATTGGGGCAGCAACGTCAGCAGCGCAAGCAGGTTTGCATGAATCCGTAATACAACGGATCGGGCGTTGGTCTTCCAATCGTTATCAATTGTATGTTAGACCGCATTTATTAATTGAATAATTTATTCTAGTTTCAGGTTTGTCGGTTTGGATTCTGGGCCACTCTTTTGTACACTGGGCGAGTAGGAGGGCCGCAGATCGATGTTACGGACTCAATTTGTCTTTGCAAGGAGACGCTGTCAAGTTGCACTGGAACGGTGTGCGGGGTCTTCGATGGTCAGGTTTGTTGGATTTAGTACTGCAGTTGTATGATGTTCTTCCCCCGCCAGATGTCTTAATCGTTCATTTAGGAGGGAATGACATCGGTGGAGGAGATACCATGCACCTGATCTTCCGGATGAAGCAGTCCATGTTGGAACTCAGCAGATTTCTTCCCCTCACTAAGTTAATTTTTTCTGAAATTATTCCAAGGAGGTGCTGGAGGTTAAGTGCTGGGCAGCAGTTTAAGGACAAAGTAAGGAAGCGGATAAATAGGGTTATGGCTAAGTTTATGCCGTCAGTTGGGGGTTTTTCTTTTAGGCATGTGGATCTTGAGAGTGGAGAGGCTGGTCTGTTTTTTCGGGACGGGGTTCATTTGTCGGACATTGGTTATGATATTTTTAATTTAAACCTGCAGGCTATGATTGAATTAGCTGTGGGTGGGATGGGGCCCTTGCCACTTCTGGGAAGCGGCTGCGGGCCGGATGGGTGGTAAGGATAGTCGTCCCCGATATAGGGATGGACTTGCTTATGTGTACATTTGTTTGTACTGCTGAAGGTAAGTCCGAGTCTATGACTGGACTTTGTTATGAGTTATAATGTTATGAGTTATAATGTTATTTATTAAGTTAATAAACAGGCCTTGGCCTTTAACTCCACTCTCTGTGTTGTGTATTATTTTAAATAAATAGAAAATAAGGTATAACCAAATGTGTTTGGGTTTGGGTTGTGTGTAATAACATTGGCAATATATATGACATATTCTGCCATGAATAGCCCCCGGACCATTAGGAGGGGGATCCATGGCTGAATTGGCATTAGGCCAGATGAACTATGTTTGACCCTGGGTGCTGGGGTTGAGGTTGTTAGGCAGATTAGGAGGATTCAGGCGGGAGTTTTCCCCGCTGTTTTGATTAGGGTTACTGGGCAGAGGTGCTTTGCCCAGTAACCGGAGTATGATTGGTTTTTGGGGAGGCCTGTGAGGACGCTAGGGCTAGGGCAGTTTTGCAGGGGACTTGGAGATAGGCTCTGATTGGTCTCTGGAGGCCGCTATTTTCGGATAAAAATGGGGAGCTGCAGGCAGCGGTGCCTTTTGGAGTTATCTGCGTGTCAAGTGGAGCGTTCGTCCCCCGCCCGCCCTCCCAATTTATTTTTTTTGTCAAGTATGATAATATGGTAAATGGTCATGGCGCTGTGGGTGGTAAGGATAGTCGTCCCCGATATAGGGATGGACTTGCTTATGTGTACATTTGTTTGTACTGCTGAAGGTAAGTCCGAGTCTATGACTGGACTTTGTTATGAGTTATAATGTTATGAGTTATAATGTTATTTATTAAGTTAATAAACAGGCCTTGGCCTTTAACTCCACTCTCTGTGTTGTGTATTATTTTAAATAAATAGAAAATAAGGTATAACCAAATGTGTTTGGGTTTGGGTTGTGTGTAATAACATTGGCAATATATATGACATATTCTGCCATGGATTATTCCCCGGAGAGTGGGTTGTTCCCACATCCTGCAGCATGGGTGGAGAAGGAAGTTAGAGCAGTGTAGCCCAACCCCTGCTAGGGGTAGGGTGTGTGTGTGGAGTCGCCCTGCATAAGGAAGACAGCAAGGACCTTGTCTCGGTTGAAACCTGGCCATATACCCAGTCCGAGCACCTTCAGCTCTGCTGGATGAAAAGCAGAAAATTAAAGACAAACTCCAGAATTCCAGGAAGAAAGCATCCCCTGAGAATCTATCTGTGAGTTCCGTCCAGAGACCTAGGAGAAGTCAATTCCTCCTCAGCTAGTCTGTCCCCACATAGCAAAAGCTACAGAAACGGCAGAAGATGAATTCCTGTCACAATTACAGAGATACCAAGCAGACGACTTATCCTGCAAGTTCCAAATTTAAAGCAGAAGTACTCATTCCTGCCAATGATTGCCAAAACTTGCTGGGACCAGAGACCAAAACTGTATACTGTTTGGATGCAAGTTATTTCAAGTAAAGAAACATTTGAACTTCATCTAAAGGTCTGGACATCATTTCTTCTGCAAAATTCCTCTATTACTCCTACTATCACTACACTCAAATTTATTGCAAGTGAGCCAGGAGTCCGGCCATACCCAGGTAGGAGACACCGTGAGACAACTACCACTAAACTACAGAGACATTATAGGCCATTACACCACTCTGCCATTCCTAATCTGGGACGTGCGTTATAACACCTTGGAAGGGCCCTGGGATAGTACCCTGCGCACGCTGCAATTGGCGTCACAAACAAATTCAGACTATTATCCACCTGACCTGGTCACTGCATTAAAGTGGCGTCGGCGTACCCGTATCCTGGCCACTACAGATCCGCAAATGCGGTCCGCAATACGGCAAAGGGCATCACACGTTCATGTGAACTAGCCCTTAGGCTGAGTTCACACTTAAGTTATTTGTTCAGTTACGGATGTAGTAGGGTTAAGACTTATGCTTTATGAGATGTGTTAACTAAACTAAAGTTAACTAAACGCGTTAAGCAATTACTTTTCAATGGCTTTTGTTTCAAGATAACTCGATGAGATAATGAAATTTGAGTTAAAGGGTTTCTATCACTTCGTATCACATAATTAGCTGTCAGACACTAGCGATCTGCTAGTGTCTGCTCTGGCCAACCATCCTAATATAATAGCTTTTGGGGCAGCGTTTTGCTAAAAAAAAGAACTTTTATAAATATGCTAATGAGCCTCTAGGTGCTATGTGGGCGTCATTAGCACCTAGAGGCTCTGTCTACCTTCATAAACAGCCGCCGCCCAGCGCGTCCCCCCAGCCCGCCCATCTCCTGCTGAATGCGATCCTCCGTGTGACGCAGCGGACGAATTCGGCGCATGCGCAGTGAATGTCTGACCGCTTCCCTGCTCAGACATCTCCACTGCGCCTGTTCCTTGGAACACTATGACGTCATCGGCGCAGGCGCAGTGGAGATGTCTGAGCAGGGAAGCGGTCAGACATTCACTGCGCATGCGCCAAATACAGACGCGCACGGCGCATGCGCGAGAATTCGTCCGCTGCGTCACACGGAGGATCGCATTCAGCAGGAGATGGGCGGGCTGGAGGGACGCGCTGGGCGGCGGCTGTTTATGAAGGTAGACGGAGCCTCTAGGTGCTAATGACGCCCACATAGCACCTAGAGGCTCATTAGCATATTTATAAAAGTTCTTTTTTTAGCAAAACCGCTGCCCCACAAGTGATTATAGTAGGATGGTTGGCCAGAGCAGACACTAGCAGATCGCTAGTGTCTGACAGCTAATTATGTGATACGAAGTGATAGAAACCCTTTAAGGGTTTGAGTGTTATCCCTGCTACATCTGTATTTCCATCAGTTATAATGAGTCAAAACCAGTAGACCAAAAATGTTCGGAATCCCTTAGGGAACGTCCACACAAGATGGGTCCTCTGCGGAAAATCATTAGAATATCTGTGAAATTCTGCAGAGTTTACTGATTATATGAAATCCCATCCACACGTACAGAAATCTGTGCGGTGAGGGTTTTGAATCAGCCATACGTCAAATGATGGAAATTTACACAGTGGTTTTCACCCTTTGCAAAGCATAGATTTGTCAGCCATTGCAACTCTGCGACAAATTCCCCACATGGAATATGAACATTTTACTGCGGATTTCGCCACAATGTCTTAGGATCTATTATGGGGTCAGAGCCTGTGCGCACTGGATGATCCTCTGATGCCCTGGTTGGCCAGTCCACACTATGTAAAAGGACAGTGCCGACTACCACTTTGAGCCCATTTCTGTCTCCCAAAACTTGTTGCCTATCAAGGACATTCTGCCATTGCTTTGACGTGTTATGCTGATTTTTTTTTCTTTACACGATAATAAAGTTATATTGCACATAATAAAATTGCTACTATCCGATTACTACTATTATTATAGTACATAACATAGTAACATAGTACATAAGGCCGAAAAAAGACATTTGTCCATCCAGTTCGGCCTGTTATCCTGCAAGTTGATCCAGAGGAAGGCAAAAAAACCCTGTGAGGTAGAAGCCAATTTTCCTCACTTTAGGGGAATAAAAAATTCCTTCCCGACTCCAATCAGGCAATCAGAATAACTCCCTATTATAACTATCATGACAAAAAAAATGTTCCTTGTCTTCTTAGGACAGTCAATCATTGAAATGAACTTTTCCCTCTTTAAACTGCAAAAGCAGTAATAACGCTTAAAGGGAGAGTTACGGTTCGGTCACACGTTCAGGTTTCTGCATGCAGTTTTGGAAGCCAAAATCAGGAGTGGATCATAAGAGGAGGAAAAGTGTTAGGCCTCCTGCACACGAACGTGTGCTGCCCGTTGCCGTATTGCGGACCCGCAAAACATGTGTGCCATTCCGTGGGCATTCCGCATCACGGATGCGGACCCATTCACTTCAATGGGTCCGCAAATTCGGAGATCCGGAATGGTGTGGAATGGAAGCACGGAACCCTACGGAAGCACTACGGAGTGCTTCCGTGGGGTTTGGTCCCGTACTTTTGTTCCGCAAAAAGATAGAACATGTCCTATCTTTTTGCGGAACGGAAGGATCGCAGAACCATTCAAGTGAATGGGTCCACGATCCGCTGCGGCTGCCCCGCGGACGGTGTTCGTGCATTGCGGGCCGCAGCACCGCCACAGGGCGCACACGTTCGTGTGCAGGAGGCCTTAAGCACAGATACAACTTCTCGTTTTGGCTTCCAAAACTGCATCAGAAAGCCTGACCATGTGGTTAAACCCTTATAGAAGTAGAATTTCTGACTCGACAATCAATTGCTTTTCTTCTCCGTCCACACTCAAAGTCAATCTGAGAATTCTATTTCTTCCTTCTTTGAGTCTGTTCATCTGCATCCCACCGACTTAAGAAGTATTAGGGTATATTCATATGTAACATATTTGTTGCAGACATTCTGTATCTGTTCCATTTCTCCGAATGAGACTTGCAGATGCCCATGTTCTTGCTACTGTACCAACCCTTTTCAAATGAATGGAACTGATTTTCACTCACAGAAATTTCTGCAACATATCTGCCATTTGTACCTGTACCCTTAGGCTAGGGTTACATGGATAGCCAATGTAGTCGCATTGAAATCCAGGAGGTTTGGATTTTTGGCCACTGATATGCTGCTGTCGCAGTAACTTGTAGGTCGCAATGCGACCAAATTCACTATCACATTAGTTGCAATTTAGCATTGCGGCATTGCTTTTAATATCTTGTAGGCAAAGCCGATGTATAGCCCTAACCTGCACGTGCAACTACCTTTTGGCTCCCACGATATACTGCTTCCTATAAAACAGAAAACCAGTGTGCCTGTAGCTTTAGATATGAATGGAGAATAAAACACCATAGGACTAAAAGATAAGATAGTACTATACTTTCTATTCTATATGTTACATCCATTCCATAAATCTTACAGAATGCTGAACTGGATAGATGAAGTCAATACTGAACAACAAAGTATTGCAATACATTCATATAATATAATACAATACATTCATATAACACATTCTAATAACAGATTGCACAGTTGTTTGGCCTGTATTTAAGTCTTAAAAAATCAATGTATTGCAATATGGAGGAAGAAGAGCGAGCAGAGGATGGGAATAATAGTTATGGGTCTCTAGGGCCATGCTGCAGTGACTGGTGGGCTTACACTTTCTTCGCTCAGGGCACACCCTGATATTGGGGCTCCTGCCTAGTCATAGTTAGGGTGCCTTTGATGTTGGTCTGGGTTCAAGGCTGGAGAGTAGGTGCAATCGCCAGCGAATGGTGTAAGCAATCCAGTTGGTATGAATAAATAAGTCTTTCTTTACTAAAGTGCAGACTAGGAGCACCATAGTAGTGTATCCGACAATAACAAAGCACAGTTCCAAGGCATATAACACAGTGCAATCCTTGTCCAATCGCAGTAGATGGACAGCAGCAATGATGGAAGTGGTAGTACTCCTCTCTGTCTCTCTAAAGTCTCTCAACATAACTATTGGCAAGCAATGAGCTTCTGCAGTTCCTGGGCTGAGGGGTGCAGATTTTAAATATGGCTGGCCAAACTGTCTCAAAGTGTGGAGGGGTATGATAGTAATGTTCCCTCTCACTGCAGTAAGGTCGCTCAGCCATTAATGTGCCTAGTACCATGCAGACTGATTCCAATACAGAACCTTCTGATTTCTTCTTCTCTGGAGCACTTTCGATGATAAAGTAGCTTCTTTGGCTGTAGAAGTCTCAGAGATAAAGGTTCTCTGACCTCAGGCCTAGCTTTAAGGAGCTTGCACATGTAGCTCTTCACTGAAGCAGAGCTAAGAATAGAATCCTCACTGAACAACCAGGGGGCAGAGTCAGGTCCATTTCCTGGCAACCTAGCAGGATGAACCAAGGTGTTAACCTTTAATTGTCCATACAATGCTATTAGATACATAAATAAAACAAATTAGAATATTTAACTTTGCAAAATACCATTCTATTACTTAAAGGCTATGTATACCTTGGGGACAATTTTTTACTCATTTGGGGCTAAAAATAATTTTTTCAATATTCAGCCATTCTGTTGCAAAGGGTTAACTGTTTTTCTGGCTGTGTGCATCCTAATTTCACTTTCACTTTGTGCCAGTGATCTAATAACCCTTATCTCTAAATTACTAAGAGGTCATAAACACTTACTGTATTTTTCGCCCCATAAGACGCATTTCCCCCTTTGGGGGGGGGAAATGCCCCTGCGTCTTATGGGGCAAATACTAATGAGCCGCTTCCATTATGGAAGCGCTCATTAGTACCGGAGGACCGGGAAGCGGTGAAGGCTTTGTACTCACAGCTTCCTGGTCCCCGGCTGTTGGTTGTGCAGTGGCTGCGCACAGCGTGAGGCGCTCTGTGACGTCACGCTGTGTGCAGCCTTCACAGCACAGCCAACAGCAGGTGGATGCAGATCGTGCTGGAGGAGAGGAGCGGCGGCATCCAGGAGCAGGTGAGGTAAGTGTTTCTTTTTATTTTATATTAATGAGGCTGATAGACACTTCTGGGGGCTGGTGAGATGTACTGGGGGCTGATGAATAGCCTGCTGGGAGCTGATGAGAAGCTACTGAGGGCTGATGAGAGGCTACTGGGGGCTGCTATAAGGCTAATGGGGGCTGCTATGAGGCTAATGGGGCTGCTATGAGGCTACTAGGGGCTGCTATAAGGCTACTGGGGGCTGCTATAAAGCTATTGTGGCTGCTATAAGGCTACTAGGGGCTGCTATAAAGCTACTGGGGGCTGCTATGAAGCAACTGGGGGCTGATATGAGGCTACTGGGGGCTGATGAGAGGCATGAGGCTCTTATCTGAGGTCTGATTGGGGGTCTTTCATATTGGGGTCTGAGCTGAGGTCTAATTGGGGGGCTGATCTGAGGTCTTATTGGGGTCTTATTAACATTGGGGATCTTATTGGGGCTGTTAGCTGAGGTCTGATTAACACTGGGGGTCTGATTGGTGGTCTGACCTGAGGTATAATGAAAAATATTTTTTTATTATTGTCCCCCTCTAAAACCCAGGTGCGTCTTATGGGCTAATGCATCTTATAGGGTGGAAAATACGGTATTTAAGCCACATTCTTATCAGGAAGTTAAGACTTGAGCTTTAATGAATGTTTATAAGGTCTGAGAACAGAGATAAGGAGCCTGTCAGCTAACAGTCTGATGGAGCAGACCAAAAAATTCAGATCCTGCTAGAATAGCATCTCAGCTCTCTACAGAGAAAAGGACTCCATATTTTTAATAAAGGCCAAGTGAAAAAAGGATTTTTAGCTCATGAGTACAATGCACTAATAAATAAAAGAAATTGACCCCAAAGGTATACATAGCCTTTAACCTTTTGCAGTGACCCTGTTCTAGGGTACTGCAGATCCACTGCTCAGCATAGAGTTAAATAAAATGTGATCATTCTTCTCTCTATTTCAGTATCTTTGGTTTGTGCTTCTTTATGCCTCATAACCTACTCTCCAAAAGCCATTCTAACCTTGTGGGAATCAGTGTCTGTATCTATGGCTTGATGTAAATACTCCTTGCAGATGTCAGCAAAATACTTCCCCCTTCACTGACCACAAAGTTAATTAAAAGTGTTTTTCTCTGCTGTCTACAGTAAATGATGATCTGCTGCTAAATTTGTTGTAAGCAAGTTGTAAAACTTTTAAAAACTTTTCAGCCTATGTGTAAGCAAGGCTTTTATCCCAAAGTATATTTTATCTTTATTAGGTAATATATTTAACATTTGTAAAGTGCATTAACAGGATCCAAGGATGTAATGTAATTTTGAATTACCGCAGCACAAGGTTGCTGAACATTGAATATCTGTACCCAAGGGGCATCATGTAGAAATTTATGGACTATGTCATCCTTCCATATTTCTACATGAGTTCATTATCCTATCTTAAAGTAAAAAATTAATGAAAGGTAAACTCCATCAAAGCCCCCCCCCCCACCCCCCAGATGTGGCGACTGTCATCAGATGGAAGAATATACCTTCACAACCCCTTTAACTCAAAACTCTCCCTTATTTATTAGTGATTATTTCTGACTCCCTAATGCTTTCTTTTCCATTCATTCTTCCCAGGAACCTATCAAGAGTTTTCCAGAAGACAGAAGCAGGTATACCCAGTGGTGTAGCGTGGGTTGCCAGCACCCGGGGAAAGCCAAGTATTGCGCCTCCCCCCCCCAACCTGTGACCACGCCCCTTTTTACAAATAATGCAGTAGATGTCACCTGCAGTCCTACGTAACACCACAGATAACACAGTGATAACTCTCTGAGTACAGATAATGTAGTAGATGGGTGTGAGGCCCCAGAATTCAGAACACACAGTGTGACCTGAAGTCTGAGGCCAGGCTTCGGCAGTGTGGGCCAAATTCTATATTCACCCCCCCCCCCCCCCCCAAAAAAAAAACTGATATTTGGATGGACGTAACATACATTGCTATGAAATATACAGGAGGATACAGCACCATACCTGTTACATCCAGTGACCTCTCCTGTGATGTAGACTTTCCTCAGCATCTTCATTCGGAGATAGGACCGTCATGATAACTTCTTTCAGCCGCGTCTCGTCCCTGTAGAGTTTCACAGAATTTTTGGGGGATTTCTCACTTTACTATCATCCTCAGATAACAGACCCCCCCTCCCCCATAGTGCCCATAACTATAATGCCCTCTGTATAATTATAATATATACTGGCCCCTCTGTATTATTATTATTTCCTCCTCTGTATTATTATTATTATTATTATTATTATTATTAATAATAATATAATGGCCCCCTCTGTAGTATTATAGTAATAATTATGCCCCCCTTCAGCCCCTCCAGCATACAGTCCCATGTAAGATACAACCTTCCCCCTGCCTTCAGCCCCTCCAGCATACAGTCCCATGTAAGGTACATCACTCTCCTGCCTTCAGCCCCTCCAGCATACAGTCCCATGTAAAATACATCACACCCCTGCCTTCCAGCCCTTCTTGCAAACAGTCCCATGTAAAATGCATCACTCGTCCTGCCTTCAGCCCCTCCAGCATACAGTCCTATGTAAAAATACATCACCCGTCCTGCCTTCAGCCCCTCCAGCATACAGTCCAATGTAAAATACATCACTCCCCCTGCCTTCAGCTCCTCCAGCATACAGTCCCATGTAAGATACAACCCCCCCTGCCTTCAGCCCCTCCAGCATACAGTCCCATGTAAGACACATCACTTCCCTGCTTTAGCCCCTCCAGCATACAGTCACATGTAAGATACATCACACCCCTTGTTTCCAGCCCTTATTGCAAACAGTCCTATGTAAAATACATCACTCCCCCTGCCTTCAGCCCCTCCAGCATACAGTCCTATGTAAAATACATCACTCCCCCTGCCTTCAGCCCCTCCAGCATACAGTCCAATGTAAAATACATCACTCCCCCTGCATTCAGCCCCTCCAGCATACAGTCCAATGTAAGATACATTACTCCCCCTGCCTTCAGCTCCTCCAGCATACAGTCCCATGTAAGACACATCACTTCCCTGCCTTAGCCCCTCCAACATACAGTCCCATTTAAAATACAAAACTCCCCCTGCCTTCAGCCCCTCCAGCATACAGTTCCATGTAAATTAATAAACTCCCCCTGCCTTCAGCCCCTCCAGCATACAGTCCCATCAGATACATCACTCCCCCTGCCTTCCAGCCCTTCTTGCAAACAGTCATATGTAAAATTCAGCACTCTTCCTACCTTCAGCTCCTCCAGCATACAGTCCCATGTAAAATAATATCACCCCCCTGCCTTCAGCCTCTCCAGTATACAGTCCTATGTAAATAATATCACCCCCACTACCCTCTCTTCAGAACATACAGTCTCCAGTACAAGAATTATTCCTCCTCCCTTCAGCCCCTGCAAAAAAGCCCCTGAAATACACATACCAGTCAGTATTCTCCTCCACATACTGACCTGCAGTCTCTGTTCCTCTCTCCAACATCCTGCTCTGTAGACTTTCCCCGCACGTCTTTAGGCCCCGCCCCCTGGATGATGAGACCCCGCCTCTTCCCCTGACATCATACCTCCTAGGATCAACTCCATTCTAGACACTACGGTCGCTCTACTGCCTCATAGGCTTCAGGCCAGTAGCCTGAAGCCTATAAAAAAGAACGGAGGCAGGGAACGGTAGCCATAGGCTCCCGTGGCCCTCATTGAAGTGCTTGCTGCAACAGCATCCACGCCACCCCCCCCCACGCTACGCCACTGGGTATACCTATCACTTTTAAGGCTCATGTGAAAGAAGACCGAGGGCTGGGCCCACAGGTACAGAGGATACACGTTGCCACACAGACAACGGTTCTTTCCCAGCAGTTGAGTTTACTGAACAATGTAGTGAATAGTGTTGATCGTGAATATTCTAATCGTGAATTTTTATAGCGAATATCGGCACTTCGAGAATTTGCAAAGATTTAGAATATACAGTAGTGCTATATCTTCGTAATTGCGAATATTCTAGATTTTTTTTCACAGTACCCTCAACTGCTTCTTGCTTGTGGGCCAATGAGAAGACTGCAATATTTTTGTCTGAGCTTAGCAACATCCCTAGCAACCAACAGGAAAGTTGCCTACCCCTTACTAGTGTTGATCATGAATATTCGAATTGCGAATTTTTATTGCGAATATCGGCACTTCGAGAATTCGCGAATATTTAGAATATAATGATATATCGTAATTTCGAATATTCAAGATTTTTTTTAAATCAGTACACATGATTCCTCCCTGCTTAGCTTGTGGGCCAATGAGAAGGCTGCAATATCTTTGACTTTAGGAGTAGTGTTGATTGCAAATTTTCGTAATGAGAATTTTCATAATGTGATTTTTTGTAATGAGAATCAAAGAGATCGTGAAAACTCAGATCCGATGGTATGTTCTAACCCCCAGGCGTTCCCCAGTCGGGGAGGAGTATGCCAAAGTGGAACAACTGTACAGAAATAAAATAAAAAAGACGGATATTCTAAAAAACAAATATATATTTTTTTTAGAATATTCATAATATTCTAAAACAAGAATATATAGCAATATAGTGAATATTCGGAAAAAAATGAATGTAGAACAATTTAGCTAATATTGTGCTATAATCATTTTTTTTAATAATTGTAATTTTTTTCCAATCTAAAGACATAATTCCTCCCTGCTTAACTTAAGCAGGGAGGAATTATGACTTCAGATGGAAAAAAAGACGAATATTCTAAAAAACTAATATATTCGATATAGTGCTGTATATTTGTTTTTTAGAATATTCTTAATATTCTAAAACCAGAATATATAGCAATATAGCGAATATTTGAGATTTTTTTTTAATCAGTACACATGATCCCTCCCTGCTTCTAGCTTGTGGGCCAATGAGAAGGCTGCAATATCTTTGACTTTAGGAGTAGTGTTGATTTAGAATTTTCGTAATGCGAATTTTTGTAATGTGAATTTTCGTAATGCGAATTTTCGTTATATAATAATTCGCTATATTGCTATATATTCTTGTTTTAGAATATTACGAATATTCTAAAAAACTAATATATAGCAATATAGCGAATATTCGGAAAACAAAAACAAATATAGAGCAATTTAGTTAATATAGTGCTATAATCTTTGTCTAATAGTTGTAATTTTTTTCTCATCTGAAGTTCAGATTGGAAAAAAATTACAACTATTAAAAATAAGATTATAGCACTATATTAGCTAAATAGTTCTACATTCGTTTTTTTCGAATATTCGCTATATTGCTATACACTCACCTAAAGAATTATTAGGAACACCATACTAATACGGTGTTGGACCCCCTTTTGCCTTCAGAACTGCCTTAATTCTACGTGGCATTGATTCAACAAGGTGCTGATAGCATTCTTTAGAAATGTTGGCCCATATTGATAGGATAGCATCTTGAAGTTGATGGAGATTTGAGGGATGCACATCCAGGGCACGAAGCTCCCGTTACACCACATCCCAAAGATGCTCTATTGGGTTGAGATCTGGTGACTGTGGGGGCCATTTTAGTACAGTGAACTCATGGTCATGTTCAAGAAACCAATTTGAAATGATTTGAGCTTTGTGACATGGTGCCTTATCCTGCTGGAAGTAGCCATCAGAGGATGGATACATGTTCTCATTCTGTTTATGCCAAATTTGTACTCTACCATTTGAATGTCTCAACAGAAATCGAGACTCATCAGACCAGGCAACATTTTTCCCGTCTTCAACAGTCCAATTTTGGTGAGCTCGTGCAAATTGTAGCCTCTTTTTCCTATTTGTAGTGGAGATGAGTGGTACCCAGTGGGGTCTTCTGCTGTTGTAGCCCATCCGCCTCAAGGTTCTGCGTGTTGTGGCTTCACAAATGCTTTGCTGCATACCTCGGTTGCAACGAGTGGTTATTTCAGTCAACGTTGCTCTTCTATCAGCTTGAATCAGTCGGCCCATTCTCCTCTGACCTCTAGCATCCACAAGGCATTTTTGCCCACAGGACTGCCGCATACTGGATGTTTTTCCCTTTTCACACCATTCTTTGTAAACCCTAGAAATGGTTGTGTGTGAAAATCCCAATAACTGAGCAGATTGTGAAATACTCAGACCGGCCCGTCTGGCACCAACAACCATGCCACGCTCAAAATTGCTTAAATCACCTTTCTTTCCCATTCTGACATTCAGTTTGGAGTTCAGGAGATTGTCTTGACCAGGACCACACCCCTAAATGCATTGAAGCAACTGCCATGTGATTGGTTGACTAGATAATTGCATTAATGAGAAATAGAACAGGTGTTCCTAATAATTCTTTAGGTGAGTGTATATTCTTGTTTTAGAATATTACGAATATTCTAAAAAATGAATATATTTGTTTTTTAGAATATTCGTCTTTTTTTTGTAAATCTGTACAGTTGTTCCACTTTGGCATACTCCTCCCCGCCAAGCGTCCCCGTCACCATGGAAACGCCTGGGGGGTAGAATATACCATCGGATCTGAGTTTTCACGATCTCATTGATTCTCATTACAAAAATTTGCAATCAACACTTCTCCTAACGAATATTCGAATTCGCAAATATTCGACGAATATTCTACTAAATATTTGCGAAATATCGCGAATTCGAATATGAACCCTGCCGCTCATCACTACCCCTTACTATATAAGAAACTCCCCAGCAGCCATTTTCTGCAGTTTTTTGCAGTTCTGAGAGAGAGAGCAGTGACATTGCTGTTCTCCGTGCTTTGCTGAGTCATTTTCATTGCTTTGTCAATTACATTAGATAGTTTGTTAGCTCATATATATAATACAGATAAATAGTGGGAGATAGTCAATATAGGTTAGATAGTGGTCCCTAACTCTTGTTCCTACCTGTTTATGGGCCATGACAGCCACATAAAGTCCAGGGAATGCAGGTCAGTATGCAAGCCAAGTACACTCTGCTTTTAACCCCGTCCGGTGCCATTACAGCTTTCATCGGATCCAGGGATGCAAGTACCAACATGCATGCTGAACCCACCATATACTTCTCCTGGAGCCAAATGGCTAATGGTAGGTTCTATATAAGCAGACTCAGTTTTATACTGACTTTAAAACCAGCCTCCAGGACAGATTGACTGGTCAGGTGTGCTTGACTCAAAGGAGATCGCCACGCCTCCAATATATGCTACAAAGAAAAAATGTGGGGGGTTGAGCCCGCACAACCTGCCTGTAGGTGCAGATCACTATGGCGAAATACATATACAAACGGAAAATGCAAATGTGATCGCACACTACATCCAGCACTCTGCCCTCCATGCTGGATGAGACATTGGTGTACATTTTGGCCAAAGCGTAATTAAGCCACTCACCGCATCAAGGTCGTCTCACTTGAGTGGTCCCTAACTCTTGTTCCTACCTGTTTATGGGCCATGACAGCCACATAAAGTCCAGGGAATGCAGGTCAGCATGCAAGCCAAGTACACTCTGCTTTTAACCCCGTCCGGTGCCAATTACAGCTTTCATCGGATCCAGGGATGCAAGTACCAACATGCATGCTGAACCCACCATGTACTTCTCCTGGAGCCAAATGGCTAATGGTAGGTTCTATATAAGCAGACTCAGTTTTATACTGACTTTAAAACCAGCCTCCAGGACAGATTGACTGGTCAGGTGTGCTTGACTCAAAGGAGATCGCCACGCCTCCAATATATGCTACAAAGAAAAAATGTGGGGGGTTGAGCACGCACAACCTGCCTGTAGGTGCAGATCACTATGGCGAAATACATATACAAACGGAAAATGCAAATGTGATCGCACACTACATCCAGCACTCTGCCCTCCATGCTGGATGAGACATTGGTGTACATTTTGGCCAAAGCGTAATTAAGCCACTCACCGCGTCAAGGTCGTCTCACTTGAGTGGTCCCTAACTCTTGTTCCTACCTGTTTATGGGCCATGACAGCCACATAAAGTCCAGGGAATGCAGGTCAGCATGCAAGCCAAGTACACTCTGCTTTTAACCCCGTCCAGTGCCATTACAGCTTTCATCGGATCCAGGGATGCAAGTACCAACATGCATGCTGAACCCACCATATACTTCTCCTGGAGCCAAATGGCTTATGGTAGGTTCTATATAAGCAGACTCAGTTTTATACTGACTTTAAAACCAGCCTCTAGGACAGATTGACTGGTCAGGTGTGCTTGACTCAAAGGAGATCGCCACGCCTCCAATATATGCTACAAAGAAAAAATGTGGGGGGTTGAGCACGCACAACCTGCCTGTAGGTGCAGATCACTATGGCGAAATACATATACAAACGGAAAATGCAAATGTGATCGCACACTACATCCAGCACTCTGCCCTCCATGCTGGATGAGACATTGGTGTACATTTTGGCCAAAGCGTAATTAAGCCACTCACCGCGTCAAGGTCGTCTCACTTGAGTGGTCCCTAACTCTTGTTCCTACCGGTTTATGGGCCATGACAGCCACATAAAGTCCAGGGAATGCAGGTCAGCATGCAAGCCAAGTACACTCTGCTTTTAACCCTGTCCGGTGCCATTACAGCTTTCATCGGATCCAGGGATGCAAGTACCAACATGCATGCTGAACCCACCATATACTTCTCCTGGAGCCAAATGGCTAATGGTAGGTTCTATATAAGCAGACTCAGTTTTATACTGACTTTAAAACCAGCCTCCAGGACAGATTGACTGGTCAGGTGTGCTTGACTCAAAGGAGATCGCCACGCCTCCAATATATGCTACAAAGAAAAAATGTGGGGGGTTGAGCCCGCACAACCTGCCTGTAGGTGCAGATCACTATGGCGAAATACATATACAAACGGAAAATGCAAGTTAGGGACCACTCAAGTGAGACGACCTTGACGCGGTGAGTGGCTTAATTACGCTTTGGCCAAAATGTACACCAATGTCTCATCCAGCATGGAGGGCAGAGTGCTGGATGTAGTGTGCGATCACATTTGCATTTTCCGTTTGTATATGTATTTCGCCATAGTGTGATAGGAATTACTGTATTTTGCATTTTCTCCAGTCTCAGGAAACTTCTAGCAGCTTGAAAAATGTAGCAAAAGTGACCCACGCCTGTACTGCGCGCGCAATACGCGCATATTACATTGCTGATTTTCGCAATCAAGAAAATAAAGACTGGAGATCACGAATTCTAAAATTTGCGAAGTTATTGCGAATATTAGGCCAAAAATTTGTGAAATATCACAAAAACGAATATTGCCTATGCTGCTCATCACTAGTAGTGAACAAGAAGCTGAGAATATATAAAACAGATTGGTACACAGAGAATAAACCAACAGTAAATGTAACACTGTCTAACAATAAACCAGTAAATGTGATGTTTTCTCCAAAGTCCATTAAGCAGCCTAGCTGCACTTATATGTTCCTGGACTAGCTCCTCGTTGGTATTAGTATTGCAAAATACTATTTGTAATCCACAGGGAAATGATGTCTGTCTCTTTTAACTTTATTCCTTACTCCAGCTCACAGCATATAACACCCTATGAGCAGCCAGTGAGATAGGAAGGTGTCAGCGTAAGAGTCCCTTAGGGCTATGCATTAACTTGCAGCCTGAACACCGCAATGTAACTGTACTTGGAGTGTTATTGTATGTCCAAATGCCACTTCAACAGCGTGGTGTAATGTGATGCAGCAAAACCGCACTTGAGCAGGTTCTTAGTGCTTTTTCTTTTTCCCTGGTACACTCCAGAACTGGATCCTACAGACACGACACTCCTGGGGTCATCGCTGCAAACCTCCCCTTTGTGCTGTCGCCAGTCTCCACCGTGAGCCGGTCCATTCCCTTCCAGATTCAGCACAGATGATCCCTTGTGGTTTCCAGCAGCACCAAGCACAGCCTCCGTCTGCTCACTTCCTGCTTCTAGAGGAACCTCCTCCTCTTACACAGGGACAGTGTGATGCAATAAGTCATTTGCTAAGTGCATTGTCAAATGTAGACTTTTATCATCTTATCCTTTGCTGCCATCTACTTACCAAAGTGAGATGCTGCAGTAATTATACAATTTACAACATAGCAGAGTAATACATTTAAGGTCCCTTACCCCACATCGTTACACATGCACAGAACCATTGCCCGGCCATGCCCGTATTGCAGATGAGGACCCATTTACTTGAATGGGTCCGCAATCCAGAAGGTTGGTGCAGAACATAGGCATGGAACCCCACGGAAGCACTACAGCGTGCTTCCGTGGAGATTCTCCCTGTGCCTCCGCACCGCAAAAAAATAGAACATGTTGTATTTTTTGGCGGTGCGAACGGATCACGGACTCATTCAAGTTGAATGGGTCTGAATCCATCTGTGTAATCTGTACAGATGTTGGCCATGCATTGGGACCTCAAATTGCGGTCCCCAATGCAAAGAATGGCCGACCAAGAGCCATGTGCATGAGCTCTTAGACCAGATATGGAGTACGGCAGCACAATGCCCCCTCCCCTTTAATAGATCTCTGTACTAGCCCTGTGTTCTTGCACCAGCACTGAGTAGATGGGAATTTTTTTGTATAGAAATTGATTTACACTTACTATTGATAAAGCCCAAGAAGAAGACTCCACAGAACACATTGATGTCACAATGACTTTGAAAAGCTGCTTTCTCCTTCACTGTAACAAGACTTCTAGAAGATGCCCTTTAAAGGAAGATAACAATTTAATGGACTTTTTCATGTTATAAAATCCAGGGAAACATCTGTAAACAGTTGCATTCCCTTAAAGGATTGGGATTTCTGCTTATCGCAATACTTCATATTGCTAATCTGGTATATTCAGTTTGAGAATATTTCTCCATTCTGCAGTGTATGCAGTTATCATGTTCCTTAAAGGGGTTTTCCAGGAACAAAAGATTAACCCTTTCAAGACCCTGGGATTTTTTTTTCAGTTTTTGTGTTTTATTTTGTTGTTTTTTACTCCCTATCTACCTTTTTTTCTGTTCACATAAAAAAAGCTTGAAAGCTTGTTTTTTGCAGCACAAGTTTTACTTTCTATTGGCACCATTTTAGGTCTCATGCACACAAACGGGTGTGCCGCCTGTGCCGTGCATTGGGGAACGCAAATTGCTGTCCCCAATGCGCAGGCACCGTATGTGTGGCCTGCACTGGCGGATGCAGACCTATTCAACTTGAATCGGTCCACGATCCATTCTCACAGCAAAAAAAATTAGCATGTTTTAATTTTTTGCAGTGTGGAGGTATGGACTGAAATGCCACGGAAGTGCTCTGTAGTGCTTCCGTAGCCTTCCACTCCAATTCAAGTGCTTCATTTTTACTGTGTTCCCTATGCGGTAAAACTGACCTGCTCCCTTCGTTCTCCAGTCAGTACGATTACAGTGATACCACATACAGGATAAACTTTTCTGACCTATCCTCTGGACAGGTCATCAGTATCTGATTGTTGGGCCCCCCGCCGATCAGCTGTTTGAGAAGGCAGCGGCGCTTTCAGTAGCACTGCAGCCTTCTCTCTGCTTTTCCTCGGCCAATGACAATATTTTTATCAGTCACGTGGCCTAGGAGAAGCTGAGCCCCATACAAGTGAATAGGGCTGAGCTGCGATACCAAGCACAGCTGCTATACAATGTACAGCGCTGCACTTGGTAAGCACAGAGAAGGTTGCGATGTTCACTGGTGCGCCGCTGCCTTTTCATACAGCTCATCGGCGGGGTCCCGAATGTCAGACCCCTACCCATCAGGCACTGATGATCTATCAAGTGGATAGTGTTTCCTGAGGCGATGTGAGGTAATTCAATGAACTTTTTATTCAGACACAAACAATATAACAAAGGTTATAAACTGTCATATCTATATAGCCTACAGGTGGCAGTAAACATGTTAACATGTATAACTCCTAACATCCTCCCTTTCTTGTGAAATCAAGTAATATATAACATAAGATGATTGGATACCACAATACATTCCAAAGGTGACAATGTTTTTTATAATGTATCTAGCATACAAAATCCTTATATCTTGTTGGTGTTCTAATAACCCTAGTTCTAGTATGTCTTGGTGTGGCAGGAGCTTCACATTGTTGCATATGATCATCCATCCCTGTTTCTTTGGGAGTTGTCTCATCTGGAGATGTACCTGGTGTAATCACGTCACTTATTTTAATGTCAGATTTGTCATCTGCAATCCTCAGAAACTTCCTATTCCTTCTGTACAACTGTCCATTTGCTTCCACTTTATAAGATCGTGGAGCAACTTTCTCCAAACAAATACCTTGTCGCCAAATTTCATCTGTTGACGACGACGATGGTTGTATTCGCACTGGCTGACCAATGCTTAGTTCGGGAAGTTCCTTGGCTCCTTTATCATAATATGCCTTTGCTTTTTTGCGTCTTTCAGTTAGGTTCTCGACCACTCCTTTTATAACCTTTGGAAACAGCAGTTTCTGAGCAGTCGGAAGTAAAGTCCTGTGTCTTCTTGACATTAGCCGTTGTACAGGACTACTGCTGGTGCCTTCTGATGGGGTATTTCTCCAGTCAAGAACCGCTTTCCAGATATCCTTGTCATCTCGTTTAGCTTTCTTTATGAGTGTTTTTGCTATTTTTACAGTAGCTTCAGCTTTACCGTTGGACTGACTGTGATATGGGGATGATGTAAGATGTTCAAATTCCCACTCTCTACAAAATCGTGCAAACTCTGAGCTGACAAACTGTGGTCCGTTATCTGTAATTACAGAATCAGGGATTCCATGTCTGCTAAAATGTGCTTTGCAACAATCTATAATTGTTTTAGAGGTGGTATCAGAAACTAAATCAATTTCCCAGAAATCTGAATAATAATCAACAATTATTAAGTAATCTTGTCCTGTTAAGGAAAATAAGTCCATGCCTAGTTTGCTCCAGGGTAGAGTGGGCAATTTGTGAGTCATCAGAGGTTCTTTTGTTTGTTTACGCATATACTCATTGCAAGTATTACAGTTCTTTATTGCCTCTATAATCTCTGGGCCCATGTGTGGCCAAAAGATGACATCCTTGGCCTTGCGAAGGCATGCTTCTATTCCTAAGTGGCTAGAATGAGTCCTCGCTATCATTTCTGGGCGCATGTTTTTTGGTATGATGACTCTGTGTCCTTTATACAGAATTCCATTTTGTATGCTTATCTCATCTCTAAAGCCCCAGTAGTCCCTGATACAAATCGGTATTTTTTCTTTCTGGTCTGGCCATCCTGTAAGAACAGTAGTTTTTAATGCTTGCAAGACTTCATCTTGTTCTGTGAACTTCTGAATTTGTTGTAGGCGCAAATCAGACACTCTTAGATATTCTGCAAAGTTTATCTCTTCCAGTTCCTTAGAAAAGGCATCCTCTGATTGCATCAAGAAAATCTCATAATCTGGGGTGTCCTTGTCCATTGTTTTGTGAGGTAATGCTGCTCTTGATAAGAAGTCTGCAATATACATTTCTGATCCTTTTTTATAAACCACATTAAGGTTGTATTTTTGCAACTGTAGCATCATGCGCTGTAGACGTTTTGGTCCTACTAGGAGAGTTTTTTTTTAAATGCTCTCTAGTGGCTTATGATCAGTCTCAATGTTAATAATATTTTTTCCATGTAAGTACTGATTAAACTTCTGGCATGCATATACAATGGCAAGACATTCCTTTTCAATCTGGGCATATCTTTTTTCTGTTGAAGACAGTGTACGTGATGCAAACGTCACTGGCTGACCTCCTTGCAAAAGTGTTGCTCCAAGACCTTTTTCACTGGCATCACATTGGACTGTTACTTCTTCATTGACATTGTAGTATCTCAAAACTGGATGTTTAGTAACAATATCTTTTATTTGCTTGAGGGCTTCATCATGGCTGGATTACCAGGCCCACAAGCTGTCTTTGTCGGTCAGTCTGCGTAGTGGTTCACATACATCCGAAAGATGTGGTAAGAATTTTGAAAGGTAGTTTACAAACCCTAGCAGTCTCTGAACTGCTTGTACATTGTCAGGCTTTGGTACCTCTAAAATTGCTCTGACTTTTTCTGGATCAGGACGCAGGCCTTCTGCTGTGAGTAAATGTCCCATGTATGGTACCGAAGATAGCCTCAATCTCAGCTTCTTTTTATTGAATTTTAGGTTCAGCTTTCGTGCTCTCTCTAAGAGTCCAATCAAATTCTTGTCATGATTAGAGTTGAGTGAACACCTGGATGTTCGGGTTCGAGAAGTTCGGCCGAACTTCCCGGAAATGTTCGGGTTCGGGATCCGAACCCGACCCGAACTTCGTCCCGAACCCGAACCCCATTGAAGTCAATGGGGACCCGAACTTTTGGGCACTAAAAAGGCTGTAAAACAGACCAGGAAAGAGCGAGGGGGGGTTCAAAATGCAGCAACATGTAGGTAAATCCCCTGCAAACAAATGTGGATAGGGAAATGAATTAAAATAAAAATTAAAAAAATAAAAATGACCCAATATCAATTGGACAGAGGTCCCATAGCAGAGAATCTGGCTTCACGTCAGCAGAGAATCAGTCTCTTCATGCCATAGCAAAGAATCTGGCTTCATATCAGCACAGAATCAGTCTCTTCATGCCATAGCAGAGAATCTGGCTTTATGTCAGCCCAGAATCAGTCTTCATGTCATAGCAGAGAATCAGGCTTCACGTCACCCACCACTGGAACAGGCCACTGTCACACATTTAGGCCCAGGCACCCAGGCAGAGGAGAGAGGTCCCGTAACAGAGAATCTGGCCTTATGTCAGCACAGAATCTGTCTTCATGTCATAGCAGAGAATCAGGCATCACGTCACCCACCACTGGAACAGGCCACTGTCACATATTTAGCCCCAGGCACTAAGGCAGAGGAGAGAGGTCGCGTAACAGAGAATCTGGCTTCATGTCAGCACAGAATAAGTCTTCATGTCATAGCAGAGAATCAGGCATCACGTCACCCACCACTGGAACAGGCCACTGTCACACATTTAGGCCCCGGCACCCAGACAGAGGAGAGAGGTCCTGTAACAGAGAATCTGGCCTTATGTCAGCAAAGAATCTGTCTTCATGTCATAGCAGAGAATCAGGCATCACGTCACCCACCACTGGAACAGGCCACTGTCACACATTTAGGCCCAGGCACCCAGGCAGAGGAGAGAGGTCCCGTAACAGAGAATCTGGCCTTATGTCAGCGCAGAATCAGTCTTCATGTCATAGCAGAGAATCAGGCTTCATGTCACCCACCACTGGAACAGGCCACTGTCACACATTTAGGCCCCGGCACCCAGACAGAGGAGAGAGGTCCTGTAACAGAGAATCTGGCCTTATGTCAGCACAGAATCTGTCTTCATGTCATAGCAGAGAATCAGGCATCACGTCACCCACCACTAGAACAGGCCACTGTCACACATTTAGGCCCAGGCAGAGGAGAGAGGTCCCGTAACAGAGAATCTGGCCTTATGTCAGCACAGAATCTGTCTTCATGTCATAGCAGAGAATCAGGCATCACGTCACCCACCACTGGAACAGGCCACTGTCACACATTTAGGCCCAGGCACCCAGGCAGAGGAGAAAGGTCCCGTAACAGAGAATCTGGCCTTATGTCAGCACAGAATCTGTCTTCATGTCATAGCAGAGAATCAGGCTTCACGTCACCCACCACTGGAACAGGCCACTGTCACACATTTAGGCCCCGGCACCCAGACAGAGGAGAGGTTCATTAAACTTTGGGTTGCCCTGCAATATAATGGTAAAATGAAATTAAAAATAGTATTGAATGAGGAAGTGCCCTGGAGTAGAATAATATATTGTTAAGGGGAGGTAGGTAATATCTAATCTGCACAAGGGATGGACAGGTCCTGTGGGATCCATGCCTGGTTCATTTTTATGAACGTCAGCTTGTCCACATTGGCTGTAGACAGGCGGCTGCGTTTGTCTGTAATGACGCCCCCTGCCGTGCTGAATACACGTTCAGACAAAACGCTGGCCACCGGGCAGGCCAGCACCTCCAAGGCATAAAAGGCTAGCTCTGGCCACGTGGACAATTTGGAGACCCAGAAGTTGAATGGGGCCGAACCATCAGTCAGTACGTGGAGGGGTGTGCACAGGTACTGTTCCACCATGTTAGTGAAATGTTGCCTCCTGCTAACACGTTCCGTATCAGGTGGTGGTGCACTTAGCTGTGGCGTGTTGACAAAACTTTTCCACATCTCTGCCATGCTAACCCTGCCCTCAGAGGAGCTGGGCGTGACACAGCTGCGTTGGCGACCTCTTGCTCCTCCTCTGCCTTCGCCTTGGGCTTCTACTGGTTCCCCTGTGACATTTGGGAATGCTCTCAGTAGCGCGTCTACCAACGTGCGCTTGTACTCGCGCATCTTCCTATCACGCTCCAGTGTAGGAAGTAAGGTGGGCACATTGTCTTTGTACCCGGGATCCAGCAGGGTGGCAACCCAGTAGTCCGCACACGTTAAAATGTGGGCAACTCTGCTGTCGTTGCGCAGGCACTGCAGCATGTAGTCGCTCATGTGTGCCAGGCTGCCCAGAGTTAAGGACAAGCTGTCCTCTGTGGGAGGCGTATCGTCATCGTCCTGTGTTTCCCCCCAGCCACGCACCAGTGATGGGCCCGAGCTGCTTTGGGTGCCACCCCGCTGTGAACATGCTTCATCCTCATCCTCCTCCACCTCCTCCTCATCCTCGTCCTCCTCGTCCTCCAGTAGTGGGCCCTGTCTGGCCACATTTGTACCTGGTCTCTGGTGTTGCAAAAAACCTCCCTCTGAGTCACTTCAAAGAGACTGGCCTGAAAGTGCTAAAAATCACCCCTCTTCCTCCTGGGCCACCTCCTCTTCCATCATCGCCCTAAGTGTTTTCTCAAGGAGACATAGAAGTGGTATTGTAACGCTGATAACGGTGTCATCGCCACTGGCCATGTTGGTGGAGTACTCGAAACAGCGCAACAGGGCACACAGGTCTCGCCTTACTCCACTGCAGTTCATGCTTTGCATGCAGGTGCCTGGTCATGCAGGTTGTGCTAAGGTTCAGAACGTTAATGCCTCGCTTCAGGCTCTGATGGCACAGCGTGCAAACCACTCGGGTCTTGTCGTCAGCACATTGTTTGAAGAAGTGCCATGCCAGGGAACTCCTTGAAGCTGCCTTTGGGGTGCTCGGTCCCAGATGGCGGCGGTCAGTAGCAGGCGGAGTCTCTTGGCGGCGGGTGTTCTGATTTTGCCCACTGCTCCCTCTTTTGCTACGCTGTTGGCTCGGTCTCACCACTGCCTCTTCCTCCGAACTGTGAAAGTCAGTGGCACGACCTTCATTCCATGTGGGGTCTAGGACCTCATCGTCCCCTGCATCGTCTTCCACCCAGTCTTGACCCCTGACCTCCTGTTCAGTCTGCACACTGCAGAAAGACGCAGCAGTTGGCACCTGTGTTTCGTCATCATCAGAGACGTGCTGAGGTGGTATTCCCATGTCCTCATCATCAGGAAACATAAGTGGTTGTGCATTAGTGCATTCTATCTCTTCCACCCCTGGTGAAGAGCTAGGTGGATGCCCTTGGGAAACCCTGGCAGTAGAGTCTTCAAACAGCATAAGAGACTGCTGCATAACTTGAGGCTCAGACAGTTTTCCTGATATGCATGGGGGTGATGTGACAGACTGATGGGCTTGGTTTTCATGCGCCATCTGTGCGCTTTCTGCAGAAGACTGGGTGGGAGATAATGTGAACGTGCTGGATGCACTGTCGGCCACCCAATTGACTAATGCCTGTACCTGCTCAGGCCTTACCATCCTTAGAACGGCATTGGGCCCCACCAAATATCCCTGTAAATTCTGGCGGCTACTGGGACCTGAGGTAGTTGGTACACTAGGACGTGTGGCTGTGGCAGAACGGCCACGTCCTCTCCCAGCACCAGAGGGTCCACTAACACCACCACGACCATGTCCACGTCCACGTCCGCGTCCGCGTCCCTTATTAGATGTTTTCCTCATTGTTCCCGTTCACCACAATTTTGAGAATGGCAAATTTGGGAATAGTTTTTCAACCCAGAAAAAAAAGTGTGCTTTTACGGTCACTACAAATAACTTGAGCAGCTAAAACAGTACAGATTTGCTTGAATAGAAATGTGAGACCTGTTTTTTTTTGCACTGTGTGACAGGTTAAGGTTTAATCTCAGAATCAGACTTCTATCTGCACGGTAGCGTGTGTCTTAGGCTTTTCTGAATGACACTATCAATACCTTCAATGTAAGATATCCTTTTTGGGATAGATTTCAAGTAGGCCTCAAATACCAGAAACTAGTTATTTGGAGAATGGCAAATTTGGGAATAGTTTTTCAACCCAGAAAAAAAAAAGGGCTTTTACGGTCGCTACAAATAACTTGACCAGCTAAAACAGTACAGATTTGCTTGAATAGAAATGTGAGACCTGTTTTTTTTTGCACTGTGTGACAGGTTAAGGTTTAATTTCAGAATCAGACTTCTATCTGCACGGTAGCGTGTGTCTTAGGTTTTTCTGAATGACACTATCAATACCTTCAATGTAAGATATCCTTTTTGGGATAGATTTCAAGTAGGCCTCAAATACCAGAAACTAGTTATTTTGAGAATGGCAAATTTGGGAATAGTTTTTCAACCCAGAAAAAAAAGTGTGCTTTTACTGTCACTACAAATAACTTGACCAGCTAAAACAGTACAGATTTGCTTGAATAGAAATGTGAAACCTGTTTTTTTTTGCACTGTGTGACAGGTTAAGGTTTAATCTCAGAATCAGACTTCTATCTGCACGGTAGCGTGTGTCTTAGGTTTTTCTGAATGACACTATCAGTACCTTCAATGTAAGATATCCTTTTTGGGATAGATTTCAAGTAGGCCTCAAATACCAGAAACTAGTTATTTTGAGAATGGCAAATTTGGGAATAGTTTTTCAACCCAGAAAAAAAAGTGTGCTTTTACGGTCGCTACAAATAACTTGACCAGCTAAAACAGTACAGATTTGCTTGAATAGAAATGTGAGACCTGTTTTTTTTTGCACTGTGTGACAGGTTAAGGTTTAATCTCAGAATCAGACTTCTATCTGCACGGTAGCGTGTGTCTTAGGTTTTTCTGAATGACACTATCAATACCTTCAATGTAAGATATCCTTTTTGGGATAGATTTCAAGTAGGCCTCAAATACCAGAAACTAGTTATTTTGAGAATGGCAAATTTGGGAATAGTTTTTCAACCCAGAAAAAAAAGTTTGCTTTTACTGTCACTACAAATAACTTGACCAGCTAAAACAGTACAGATTTGCTTGAATAGAAATGTGAGACCTGTTTTTTTTTGCACTGTGTGACAGGTTAAGGTTTAATCTCAGAATCAGACTTCTATCTGCACGGTAGCGTGTGTCTTAGGTTTTTCTGAATGACACTATCAATACCTTCAATGTAAGATATCCTTTTTGGGATAGATTTCAAGTAGGCCTCAAATACCAGAAACTAGTTATTTTGAAAATGGCAAATTTGGGAATAGTTTTTCAACCCAGAAAAAAAAGTGTGCTTTTACTGTCACTACAAATAACTTGAGCAGCTAAAACAGTACAGATTTGCTTGAATAGAAATGTGAGACCTGTTTTTTTTTGCACTGTGTGACAGGTTAAGGTTTAATCTCAGAATCAGACTTCTATCTGCACGGTAGCGTGTGTCTTAGGTTTTTCTGAATGACACTATCAGTACCTTCAATGTAAGATATCCTTTTTGGGATAGATTTCAAGTAGGCCTCAAATACCAGAAACTAGTTATTTGGAGAATGGCAAATTTGGGAATAGTTTTTCAACCCAGAACAAAAAGTGTGCTTTTACGGTCACTACAAATAACTTGACCAGCTAAAACAGTACAGATTTGGTTGAATAGAAATGTCAGGTCTATTTTTTAGGCGCTGGGTGACAGGCTCAACTTGCCCCTGATGTAGTATATGGCCAAAAAATAACCACACTGTTGATGGTTAAATGCACTTGGGTGACACAGGCTCAGCCTGCACCAGATGTAGTATATGGCCAAAAAATAATCAGACTGTTGATGGTTAAATGCACTTCGGTGACACAGGCTCAGCATGCAGCTGATGTAGTATATGGCCAAAAAATAACCAGACTGTTGATGGTTAAATGCACTTCGGTGACACAGGCTCAGCCTGCAGCTGATGTAGGATATAGCACAAAATAACCACACTATTGATGGTTAAATACACTTGGTGATAGCTTGTGCTGGCGCACCACAAGTCACAAAATGGCCGCCGATCACCCCAGAAAAAAAGTGATCTAAAAACGCTCTGGGCAACCTCAAAAAAGTGAGCAAGTCAATACTAGCACTTCAATGATCCACAGCTACAGATCGATCACAGAATGAAGTCTTTTGGAGGAGTTAATCACTGCCTAATCTCGCCCTAACGTCGCAGCTGCAACCTCTCCCTATGCTTGAATCAGCAGAGTGACGTGCAGCGCAACGTGACCCAAGCTTATATAGAGGCTGGGTCACATGCTGCACTGGCCAATCACAGCCATGCCAATAGTAGGCAAGGCTGTGCTGGCCTCTTGGGGCAAGTAGTATGACGCTTGTTGATTGGCTGCTTTGCAGCCTTTCAAAAAGCGCCAAGAAAGCGCCGAACCCGAACACGGACTTTTACGAAAATGTTTGGGTTCGGGTCCGTGTCACGGACACCCCAAAATTCGGTACGAACCCGAACTATACAGTTCGGGTTCGCTCATCCCTAGTCATGATCCTTTGTGGCCTCCTCTGTAGTGTCACCACAGCCATACACCAATATATCATCTGCAATAACTTCCACTCCGGGCAGGTCTTCTACTGCTTCATGTTGTCTACGTTGATATTCTTCTGGTGCAGTAGCAATCCCAAAAGGCATGCGTAGCCATCGGTAACGCCCAAAGGGAGTCCAGAATGTAGTGAGATAACTGCTTTTAGTGTCCAGTTTTACTTGCCAGAAGCCATCCTTAGCATCTAAGACAGAAAATACTTTTGCATTTGTTAAACTTGGCAGGATTTCCTCTATAGTGGGCATTGGATAATGTGAGCGTTTTAGTGCTTTATTTAAGTCTTTGGGATCAATGCATATTCGCAGCTTGTGAATATGCATTGATTTCTTAATCAGCAACCATACTACTTATCCATGTCGTAGGTTCTATGACCTTTTTTATCACTCCCAGTGTCTCTAATCTCTCTATTTTCGTCTTTAAGTCTGCTTTAAGTGGAGCTGGCACTCTACGTGGTTGGTGTTGAACAGGAGGTATTGCTTCATCTATTTCTAGGTGATACTCTCCAGGTAGACACCCTAGTCCTTTGAAAATGTCTCTATATTCAGTTGTGATCATTTCATAAGAAAAGGGTGAAGTTGTAGTTGTTTGCTGGTCATCATGTAATAATACATTATGTTCTACATTCAGTGTAAGGAGGCCCATTTTCTGACATGTTTCTGCTGAGAGAAGTGGTTTGTGTTTACCTTGGACAACTTGGAATTGCAGTGTATATGTTTTATCTTTATATGTACAATTTAGATTACATTGGCCCATAGGTATCATATAGGTATCATTGTACCATTTTAATTTGACATTACTCTTCTGTAATGTTGGCTTTCCTTCTTTAACAATTTTGCAATAGTCTTTGTATGTCATAAGGTTGCAGGTGGCCCCACAGTCTAACTGACAGTGTAACATTTCCCCTGCTTCTCTGTCAATGCTGAGTTCTAGTGGTACAAACCACTGTGATCCTGGACTGCTTACTGCTCCTATCTGATGAATAATAGTGAATACTGATTCTTCTGAGCTGCTGCTCTTGATCTGTGCAGCCATATGTATTCTGGCATTTGCTTTCTGCCTGCATACTCTAGAAAAATGGTTTTACTTTTTGCATTTACTACAGGTTTCTCCATATGCAGGACAGTGGTCTCTCCCCCAGGGGTGGTTGTTTCCACAGTATCTACATCTGATTGTTTTTACTTTGCTTTCTTTCATGGGCTTTTTATATGTTTTAGCAGTATAATAATGTACAGCTTCAGTTTCACTTTTGCTTTCTTGCATTGCTTGTATTTGCATTTCTGTAAGTTCATGGCTTCTACACATGTCCATGGCTCTCTGTAGGTTCAGGTCTGGTACGCTGAGCATTCGCTTTCTAGCATTTATGTCTTTTGATCCCAGAACTATTCTGTCTCTGATAAGTTCATCATGTAATACTCCAAACTCACATGTAGCGGCGAGCTGCCTCAGTCTAGTCACATACTGATCTATAGTTTCCAATGGGCCTTGGTTTGTGGTATTGAATATGTACCTCTCATAAATGATGTTACGTGAAGGCATAAAATGGCTCTGTAATGCATCCAGAGTTTTCTCTGTCCTGCTTGTCGGCATCAGAGAGTGAGAGGTGCTGATAAATACGCAGACAGTCTCTCCCCGTCACTGAGCGCAGTGTCGCTATCCTTACCTTGGAGTCTTTCTTATCAAGTTCAGTTGCCACCTCATAATCTTCCCACTGGGATTTGAAATATATCCAGTTAACTGCCAGGTCCCCTTTACAGTCCATGGGAGACGGCACAGGGAAGTTGTTTGCAGCCATTTTCTGTAACACGGTGTGTCTCTTATTAATAAATTACCAGAGAAACTATTCTTGTTGATCTTTTGTTCTGATATTAGGACTTTAGTGGTTTCTAAAACACCAAACCCCTCTCCACTTCTGACACCATGTTTCCTGAGGCGATCTGAGGCAATTCAACGAACTTTTTATTCAGACACAAACAATATAACAAAGGTTATAAACTGTCATATCTATATAGCCTACAGGTGGCAGTAAACATGTTAGCATGTATAACTCCTAACAGATAGCTCATCAGTATTTAAATCTCAGATTATAGCTGTGTTCACACATGCATTGAGCTTTCTGTTCTTCTATAGAACATAAAAATGAAATAAAAAAAGCCAGATCCACTTCATTTTGAGCATCAGTTGTGCTGAGTTTGCATTAGTTTGCTTCAGTTCCATCAGGTTGTAGTTACTTTTGATGGGAAAAAATGTACAGCAGGCAGGACCTTTTCTCCAAAGTAACTGATGTCTATGGAACTGACACAAAGTGATTTAAACTGAACACAACTGATGACCATTGAAGCAAATTGGGATTAAAAGATCAATTTAATGTATTTTTCTGTTCTTCTGACATATCTGACAGATCAGATGACTGGATAGCTGAACACATGTGTGAACACAGACTAATTTGATACTAGCACTGAAATCGTATATGTATTCACAGATTTGAACATAATCCTGTTCATGGGATTCTATAGTAGAAAATGGTTATCAACTTAAGAATTCACAGCAGTACCATCATTCTAAAATATAACTTTTAATAATAATACATAAAATAGTCAATACATCCCTCTCATATAATTATGTAGTAGATAATAAAGTGAAAAAAGGAAAGTAAATCAAAAGCTAGGGTCAGATCGGTGTTAACTAGCACAATATTAGCGATATATTAGTAGATGTTAGTAGAACCTGCTTAGGGGTATTGGCCCTACTTCTGGCCCTAGTGTAGTGGCCCTGCCTAATTACGGAATAGCCGCCCCGTTAGGGGCGATCCCGTTTCTCGTGCCTCCTATTGTCCCTGGTTAACCCTGTCACGGGGTGGATACCTATGTAATGAGGGACCCTATAGAATGACCTGGGCTAATCTACACACAAAAAGAAAAAAATATAATAAACGTATATAATTACCCAAGATGGGTGACAGACAACACCCTTAGTATCAAGTTGAATATACAAGAAAAGAGATTATAAAATAGTAGAAGTGAAGTGTCCAATTGTCCCTACGCGTTTCGCCTGGTTGGTGTCATGCTCATCAGGGGACATGTTTGACAAAGAGTACCTATCACCAAGGAATATTGCAGATATTAATACATATATATAAATTTATTTTCTTTTTGTTTTTCCTTTAGAGATACACACACAGATGATAGAATGTAAAATCAGATAGGCCGATAGCTAGGAACAGTACTGATCAATCAATTCAATGAGATTATCAGACTACTTATAGATAGGCCAATAGCTGGAAAAAATACTGATCAATCAATTCAATGAAATTATCAGATAACTTATTATTAGCAGGAGATAATCAATAAAAAGTGTGAATAAGAGTTTTCAATAATGATAGAAATAGAAAAAAAAAACAAGTTGTTCACATATCTCGCGCTTGAAAATGTGGCCAGACTGGGATATACAGGGAGTGCAGAATTATTAGGCAAGTTGTATTTTTGAGGATTAATTTTATTATTGAACAACAACCATGTTCTCAATGAACCCAAAAAACTCATTAATATCAAAGCTGAATATTTTTGGAAGTAGTTTTTAGTTTGTTTTTAGTTTTAGCTATTTTAGGGGGATATCTGTGTGTGCAGGTGACTATTACTGTGCATAATTATTAGGCAACTTAACAAAAAACAAATATATACCAATTTCAATTATTTATTTTTACCAGTGAAACCAATATAACATCTCAACATTCACAAATATACATTTCTGACATTCAAAAACAAAACAAAAACAAATCAGTGACCAATATAGCCACCTTTCTTTGCAAGGACACTCAAAAGCCTGCCATCCATGGATTCTGTCAGTGTTTTGATCTGTTCACCATCAACATTGCGTGCAGCAGCAACCACAGCCTCCCAGACACTGTTCAGAGAGGTGTACTGTTTTCCCTCCTTGTAAATCTCACATTTGATGATGGACCACAGGTTCTCAATGGGGTTCAGATCAGGTGAACAAGGAGGCCATGTCATTAGATTTTCTTCTTTTATACCCTTTCTTGCCAGCCACGCTGTGGAGTACTTGGACGCGTGTGATGGAGCATTGTCCTGCATGAAAATCATGTTTTTCTTGAAGGATGCAGACTTCTTCCTGTACCACTGCTTGAAGAAGGTGTCTTCCAGAAACCGGCAGTAGGACTGGGAGTTGAGCTTGACTCCATCCTCAACCCGAAAAGGCCCCACAAGCTCATCTTTGATGATACCAGCCCAAACCAGTACTCCACCTCCACCTTGCTGGCGTCTGAGTCGGACTGGAGCTCTCTGCCCTTTACCAATCCAGCCACGGGCCCATCCATCTGGCCCATCAAGACTCACTCTCATTTCATCAGTCCATAAAACCTTAGAAAAATCAGTCTTGAGATATTTCTTGGCCCAGTCTTGACGTTTCAGCTTGTGTGTCTTGTTCAGTGGTGGTCGTCTTTCAGCCTTTCTTACCTTGGCCATGTCTCTGAGTATTGCACACCTTGTGCTTTTGGGCACTCCAGTGATGTTGCAGCTCTGAAATATGGCCAAACTGGTGGCAAGTGGCATCTTGGCAGCTGCACGCTTGACTTTTCTCAGTTCATGGGCAGTTATTTTGCGCCTTGGTTTTTCCACACGCTTCTTGCGACCCTGTTGACTATTTTGAATGAAACGCTTGATTGTTCGATGATCACGCTTCAGAAGCTTTGCAATTTTAAGAGTGCTGCATCCCTCTGCAAGATATCTCACTATTTTTGACTTTTCTGAGCCTGTCAAGTCCTTCTTTTGACCCATTTTGCCAAAGGAAAGGAAGTTGCCTAATAATTATGCACACCTAATATAGGGTGTTGATGTCATTAGACCACACCCCTTCTCATTACAGAGATGCACATCACCTAATATGCTTAATTGGTAGTAGGCTTTCGAGCCTATACAGCTTGGAGTAAGACAACATGCATAAAGAGGATGATGTGGTCAAAATACTCATTTGCCTAATAATTCTGCACGCAGTGTACCAAATAATATATCTAGGTATCTAATTCTCAGTCAACTTAATAAGAGCTATGCCTATATATTAGAACCACACCAAAAATCATGCCTCTGACAGGTGTCAGATAAGACACATGGATAAATCTGTCAATTGTAGCAACATGATGATAGCTGTTTAGTCAGCTCTAAATGGCAACTGACGATATACATCAAAGATTATACATATAAAGTATCACCAATCACTATGAGGTATCAAGTAATAGCGGATAGAGTCCGTCGATAATACTTGCATGCCCTTTTGTAGCTAGATAGATAAGTGGTGGTATCCGTAGATGTTAGTGCCAGTGTTAGCATCGAGGTGACCCAGAGTGGTGGCGTCCGGCAGATGAGCGGCCGATTTACTTTCCTTTTTTCACTTTATTATCTACTACATAATTATATGAGAGGGATGTATTGACTATTTTATGTATTATTATTAAAAGTTATATTTTAGAATGATGGTATTGCTGTGAATACTGAAATCGTATAGCCAGATACTGCCTTTGCCTGCCAGAGCCCATTGACAATCATAGGAGCCGGTGGGGATCCAACCAACAAAAAACGGTGCTTGTAGCAATTTTTGTCCTGCCGAATCCCGGCACAAATGCCGGAAACAGTCCGGATCCCACAGGCTCTCATTATAGACAATGGGGCCTGGCGGTTCTCCAGCCTTTTACGGCTATGCTGGATAAGATGATCTCCAGCAGGCTGTTCCTTTGCCGATACAGCCTGCCAGGAGATTTCAATGATAGTATGAAGCTAGCATAAAATGTGTATACAATCGTATCCAGTCCAGACTATATCCTGTGAGCAAAATAAGTCAACAACTGCACAAATCTCCCTGGTACTCTGTTATAATGTAGCATTTTGGAGTTCAAGCTGTTTAGGCTGGTTTCACATCTGGGTTGTGATGAGACTGAGGTTTGCACTTGATGCAAGAGAAACCACGTTGACTAATGCATTTTTCAAAATTCTTGCAGATAAAAACAGTTTAAGTGTGCCTGCACATGAGTGCGGGTGAACACACATAAGATCCACACAAATTTCTGTGCAATTTAGGTCGCATTCACACATACGTGGATTTTCACAGACCACGGTCCATGAAAACTTGTCCTGCTGAGTGCACGAGCGCACAGCGTCATTGATTGCTATGGCACCGTGTGCTTCGTGCCGCAGCTGTACAGTTATACACTTGTATAGATCATATGAGCGTATGGCCTCTTTCACACGACCGTATGGCTTTTTCAGTGTTTTGCAGGCTGTTTGTTCCAGGTGCGTTGTTCCATTTTTTGTTTTACCGTTGTGTTTCCGTTTCGGTTCCATTTTTCCGTTCCGTTTTTCCGTATGGCATATACAGTATACAGTAATTAAATAGAAAAAATTGGGCTGGGCATAACATTTTCAATAGATGGTTCCGCAAAAAACGGAACGGATACTGAAGACATACAGATGCATTTCCGTATGTGTTCCGCTTTTTTTGCGGACCCGTTGACTTGAATGGAGCCACGGAACGTGATTTGCGGGCAATAATAGGACATGTTCAATCTTTCAACGGAACAGAAAAACGGAAATACGTAAACGGAATGCATACGGAGTACATTCCGTTTTTTTTCCCAGAACCATTGAAATGAATGGTTCCGTATACGGACTGTATACCAAACGCAAAAAACGTCCCGTAAACGGGAAAAAAAAAACGGTCGTGTGAAAGAGGCCTATTACTGTACAGCGGTGGCGGCATGAAGCGCATGGCATCATAGCAACCAATGACGTCATGCGCTCCTGCACTCAGTAGGACGGCCGGCCGAGTTTTCACGGACCATTGTCCGTGAGAATCCACGTATGTGTGAATGCAGCCTTATGTGCATTTCTGCACCAAAACCTGCAATTTCTGACAGCGGATTTAATGCGTGTGGCTGTACCCTAAGGACCCTTTCACACGAGCGATTATTCAGCGCGGGTGCAATGCGTGATGTAAACTGTGACACAGTGAGGGGTTGTGTCTGGCAAGGCAGGTATTTTCCTCCCAGCATGTGCGGCTGGGCTGATTTCCAGCCAGGTGAGGTCAAATACCGGACCGGAATTTAAGTGCCGATCCGGGTTTTGGCAGCACTTGGCTGTCCCTAAATAGGCAGCTGGGCTCAGCAGAGATGTCTCTGTGTTGGGATCTGGGAGCCTTGTGTCTGGATGAAGGCTTGCTATCTGTTTGGCGTGAAAACAGGTTGGCGCTGCTATGATCAAGGATTCTTTGAGGCAGAATTGCTGCATGGTGTGAATTACCACACCAAGGTGAATTTTTGCTTGAATATGACTGCTTGTTTTGTCACTTGCTTAAAGTGTAAATAAAACACTGAACTGTTTGATCCAAAGAACTCGTTGTTGCCTTTATACTACGTCCGCTAATCCTGTCTACCAGAGCGAGTCCCCAAAATTGGTAGAGGATGCGGGAAAGAGCAGTGAGGCTGGCGTAAATGCCGATATTTTTGGTTTCTGCATTTTTCAGGCACAGTTGTATGTCGTACATTAGGCCAGCTGTATTACAACCAGTGCCCCATGACAAAATGGAGGCTGTTGTGAAGGTGCTCATGGAGGCTAATCTGCAGCAGTGAGAGACAAACCTGCAGCAACGCGAGGCTAATAAGCAGCAGCAGGAGACTAACCATTTGCTGCTACAACACGTGATGGCTTTGCAGACAGCAGGAGCAACCCCGAGCGTTCATGATGCCCGGAAAGCAGTCCGTGCCGCGGTTCCTAAGATGACCCCTGCAGACGACATCGAAACCTACCTGGCGATGTACGAGAAAGTGTCCGTCAGGGAAAAACTACCCCGTGACCAGTGGGCTGAGGTAGTCGCTCCATTCCTGGCATCCGATTCCCAGCGGGTGTATTTTGAATTGCCGGACGATCAAGCGGCCGACTACCAAAAAGTAAAGGGTGAGATTTTGTCAAGACTGGGGGTAAATGTGTTGGTCCGGGCCCAACTGGTTCATCAGTGGGGGTTTAAGCAGGCTGAGCCTGTGAGGACCCAGTATTAAGACTTACTGTACCTCTTGCAAAAGTGGCTACAGCCTGATGTGCTGAATCCCACGGCCATACTGGATAGACTATTGGCTGATATGTTCTGGAGGGCTCTGGCACCACCTCTCCAGCACTGGATCGGCCAGGTGTCTCCTGGCAACCCCCTAGAAATGGTGGACCTGGTGGAGTGCTATAAGGCTACTAAAACTGTTACAGGGGGTTCTTTTGGGAGGGGGCAGTCAAACCCCGTAAATCTCCATCGCAGACCCAGCTACTTGTGCCAACCAAACTCACCCGGGGTGTACCCTCTACGGACCTGCCTCCGATAGTCTGCTGGCGGTGTCAGGAGCCTGGCTATGTACGACCTGACTGTCCACATCAGGTGGAACCCATGGAAACGAACTATGGCTTCCGTCAGTCGTTATATGCCAGGAAGCTGTGTGCAGCGGGTACCCCAGAAACTCTAAATCACTTGTGCCAGGTGGAAGTGGGAGACACTCCAGCGGAGGCCCTGCTGGACTCAGGGAGTCTGGTGTCCCAGGTAAGGGCTCCCTTGGTACGGTCCGCTGAGTATACTGGCCGGAAAGTCGGGGTCATGTGCATTCAAGGCGACTTAAAAGACTAACACACCACCCTGGTGTCTCTAACCACGTGGGCCGGCAGGTGGACTCACAAAGTGGCAGTTGCCACAAACTTACACTACGAACTTTTAATAGGGAGAAACTTCCCTGGTTTCCCGGCACTGTGGCCTGCTACAAAAGTGACTGATACCCATGAGACAGGGGTAACCCCAGCAGAGTGGCCTTGCTCTGGGGGGAGGCCAGAACCCTGGAGCTGGGGCCTGAGCTGGCAGACTTTAATGTCTCCGGGGATAATTTTGGTACTGCACAACACCAGGACCCCACCCTATCCCGAGCCTGGGAAAATGTATTAGTAGTAGATGGTGAACCATAACAAGCTGGGGCAAAGTCGGTGTTCCCCCGTTTTGTGGTTCAGCTGAATATTTTGTATTGAGTAAACCAGCTGCTGGGTGAACCCTTTGAACAGTTGGCGGTGCCCCAGACCTATCGCAAACTCATGTCAGAGTTAGCCCACCAACATGTTCTCGGGGGTCATCTGGGAATGTAGAAAACACAGGAACGAATTCTACAACGGTTTTGCCTGCCCAGTGTGTTTAGGAAGGTGGACTAATTCTGTAAGTCTTGCCCGACCTGCCAGGCAACTAGCCCGCAGCACCTTTTCCGTAGTCCCTTGGTACCTCTCCCGATCATCGAGGTACCGTGTGAGTGTATCGCTATGGACCTCGTAAGCCCAGTACCGAAGTCCGCTAGAGGATACCAACACATCTTGGGCGTCCTAGACTATGCCACTCGGTACCCGGAGGTGGTGCCACAGCGACATACATCAGCTAAACTGATAGCTAAGGAGCTAATGGAAATGTTCTCTTGAGTTGGGTTACCTAAAGAGGTTCTGACTGATTGGGCGCAGAGTCATCAAACCCCAAATGAACAAAATAGAGGCGATACGGAATTGGCCCCGACCTATCACCACTAGTCAACGGGGAAGAGCATCCCATTGTCTTCCTAACCTGCAAGCTCACCCCAGCTGAAACCAGGTACAGTATAGTGGAGAGATAGTGCCTGGCTATCAAGTGGGCACTCAAGTATCTCCGCTACTATTTGTTGGGGAGAAAGTTCCGCCTGGTGACCAACCATTGCCCGATTAAGTGGATAAGCCAGGCCAAGGACAGGAATGCCTGGGTCACCAGATGGTTTTTGTCTCTGCAGAACATTAAGTTCTCGGTAGAACACAGAGCAGGCCGGTTGCAGGGAAACGCGGATGCCTTGTCCCCGGTACATTGTCTGGCGTGTGTCCCACCTCCTCAGGGTTGAACAAAGAGGGGGGTATGTGACACAGTGAGGGGTTGTGTCTGGCAAGCCAGGTATTTTCCTCCCAGCATGTGCGGCCGGGTTGGTTTCCAGGCAGGTGAGGTCAAATACCACACCAGGGTTTAAGTGTCAGTCCGGGTTTTGGCAGCACCTGGCTGTCCTTAAATAGGCAGCTGGGCTCAGCAGAGATGTCTCTGTTTTGGGGTATCTGAGGCTTTGTGCCATGCTGGAGGGCTAAGAGCCACACGCTGGGGAAACAGGCCCCCTAAAGCCTGCTGTGGACTACTGGAGGAAGAAGCCAGCAAGGTGACTTATGTTATATGACCTTTCCATTGTGTGTGAATTAACACCAAGACTGCAAAGTTATGTGCTGTTTTGTGCATTTGCCTCAAGTGTGAATAAACACTGACGTTTTGAGTTAAGAACTCTAATTTTGCCTCTGTACTGCATCTGATTAGCCTATCCACCAGAGCGAAACCCCACAACATATAGTGTTTTAAAATATTCACGATTGTGAAAATCGTCGCTAATGATGCAAATGTTTTTACGCAATACATACAACTTCACATTTTATCAGGTCTCAGTAGATATTACTGATTGGTGCATTAAGTATTGTTGTGACATCACATCACTGTCTGTAGCATGTATGGATGGACAGCAGAGAAATATTTCTCACATGCACATTGCACATCCATTTTCCTGTCGCAAACTATATACCACACACACAGTGTGTCCTCTTGGTCAGGACTCAGGAGAAGCTTTCTTTGTCTGACCGCCAGTATTTGCTGGTTCATTTAGAGTTACCCAGGGTGCACGACGGGGAGGCGAACCAGCTTTACACCCATACTGTACCGTCACTTTACTAGAGAGGTACATCTCTGCTTAGCTGGCCAATATCCGATTGCTCAGACCCCACACACATACAATTGCAATACAATCCGATCTTATAACGGTAACATTAAATCTAATATTTCCCCTTCAAACACTTAAATACTTTTTGCTGTTTTGTTGAGGACATTATTTTCAATACTTGTATTAAAAAGAATTGGGATAATATGCTTGCATCTTTATCCTGCAGCGTATGTTGGAACGGGGCTATAACAGGACCCAGGTCCAGTCTGAGAAGCAGAGGATCGTGAGGGGGATTTTTTCTGAGCTATGGAAGAAGTACAATGGCAGGCACAGTAAGATGGCTTTACTAAAGAAATGGTCTGATCTGAAGAGGAGGCACTCAGAGCGGACCAGAGAGATCCTTGACAGAATATGCCCAGGTACAATGCTTACATTACTTTTTGTATCTCTCGCCAACACTCTGTAATTTACACTGAACAAAACTATAAACGCAACACTTTCGGTTTTGCTCCCATTTTGCATGAGTTGAACTCAAAGAACTGAAACATTTTCTACATACACAAAAGACCCATTACTCTCAAATATTGTTCACAAATCTGTTTAAATCTGTGTTATTGAGCACTTCTCATTTGCCGAGGTAATCCATCCCACCTCACAGGTGTGGCATATCAAGGTGCTGATTAGGCAGCATGAATATTGCACAGGTGTTCCTTAGACTGCGCACAATAAAAGGCCACTCTGAAATGTGCACAATTTTGCCTTACTGGGGGGAGGGTCTGAAAACCAGTCAGTATCTGGTGTGGCCACCATTTTCCTCACGCAGTGCAACACATCTCCGTCGCATAGAGTTGATCAGATTGTTGATTGTGGCCTGTGTAATGTTGGTCCACTCCTCTTCAATAGCTGTGCAAAGTTGCAGAATATTGGCAGGAACTGGAACATGCTGTTGTATACGCCGATCCAGAGCATCCCAAACATGCTCAATGAGTGACATGTCCGGTGAGTATGCTGGTCATGCAAGAACTGGGATGTTTTCAGCTTCCAAGAATTGTGTACAGATCCTTGCAATATGGGGCCATGCATTATCATGCTGCAACATGAGGTGATGGTCGTGGATGAATGGCACAACAATGGGCCTCAGGATCTTGTCACAGAATCTTAGTGCATTCAAAATGCCATCAATAAAATGCACCTGTGTTCATTGTCCATAACATACTCCTGCCCATACCATAACCCCACCGTCACCATGGGCCACTCGATCCACAACGCTGACGTCATCAAACCGCTCACCCACATGACGCCACACACGCTGTCTGCCATCTGCCCTGAACAATGAAAACTGGGACTCATCCGTGAACAGAATGCCTCTCCAACGTGCCAGACGTCATTGAATGTGACCATTTGCCCACTCAAGTCAGTTATGACGACGAACTGCAGTCAGGTCCAGACCCCGATGAGGACGACGAGCATGCAGGTGAGCTTCCCTGAGACGGTTTCTGACAGTTTGTGCAGAAATTCTTTGGTTATGCAAACCGATTGTTGCTGCAGCTGTACGGGTGGTTGGTCTCAGACGATCATGGAGGTGAACATGCTGGATGTGGAGGTCCTGGGCTGGTGTGGTTACACGTGGTCTGCGGTTGTGAGGCTGGTTGAATGTACTGCCGAATTCTCTGAAACGCCTTTGGAGATGGCTTATGGTAGAGAAATGAACATTCATTGCACGGGCAACAGCTCTGGTAGACATTCCTGCAGTCAGCATGCCAATTGCATGCTCACTCAAACGTTGCAACATCTATGGCATTGTGCTGTGTGATCAAACTGCACATTTCAGAGTACCCTTTTATTGTGGGCAGTCTAAGGCACACTTGTGCAATATTCATGCTGTTTAATCAGCACCTTGATATGCCACACCTGTGAGGTGGAATGGATTATCTCGGCAAAGGAGAAGTGCTCACTAACACAGATTTAGACAGATTTGTGAACAATATTTGAGAGTAATGGGTCTTCTGTGTATGTAGAAAATGTTTCAGATCTTTGAGTTCAGCTCATTCAAAATGGTAGTATAACCGAAAGTGTTGCGTTTATATTTTTGTTCAGTGTATATATATATATATATATATATATATATATATATATATACAGTTATGCAAATAAGTATTTCATCCCTTTACAAATGATTACTTAGTACCTGGTGTGACACATAGCAAATCAGCAGATTACATTATAAATCTCTACCTCGCCATGAGTATATACTGTATATATATTTATACACACAGCGAGGTACAGATGGATAATGTAACCGGCTGATTTTGTGCGTTTCACACACACAAATATATATGTGTGTGTGTGTGTATTTACATAAACTGCAATCATCATTCTGTATTCTAGTAAAAGGTCCCGTCTATCATTACATTAGATAGATCCCCCACTTAAGTTGCATTTATTATGAGTTCTGAGTTTGTCTAAATTCTGAACATTGTGTGATTACAGGGTTTCCCGTTCCCTGCGTCCGCCACAGGCCTTCGACAGAGTATCACGGTCGGCGTGACTATCACATACGTGACACAGAGGGAGGGAACAAGGAAGGCCCTGCCCAAGACAAGCCACAGGGTTAATGACGGCTACTATTTTATAAGGACCAATGAACCTAGGGCCCAGTTTCCAAGAGGGAACCTTCAACTTAATATTTCTAGTAGACAACCACACATAGTCATTCACCCCTAGGTCCGGACCTGGCGACCGTTTCTTATCGGCCATGCATTTATATTTACCACTCATCTTTTTCAAGTTAACTTGCACCTTCTGCCATACCGATGAAAGAGATGAAGAAAACCTTTCCTCTTCGGGAACCCCAGAAGACCCCCCCTCTTTGAAAGTACAAAATTGGGGATGAAAACCGTATGCACCAAGGAATGGTGACTTGCCAGTGGACTCCTGATAATCATTATTTATGGCAAACTCAGCTAACGGTAAATATGATGACCACAACTCTTGGTTTTCAGACACAAAACACCTTAAATATGTTTCTAGGTTTTGCTTGGTACGCTCAGTCTGTCCATTCGACTGAGGATGGAAAGCTGAGGAAAAGGACAAGTGTACCCCCAAACGGGAACAAAAAGCTTTCCAAAACTTAGAAATAAACTGGGTTCCCCGATCCGAAACCACATCGGAAGGGACCCCGTGAAGCTTCACGATTTCACTGATAAACACCTGAGCAAGAGTTTTAGCATTAGGAAGTGCGGGTAGCGCAATAAAGTGTACCATTTTGCTAAACCTGTCTACTACTACCAAAATAACTGTTTTACCCGCAGACAACGGTAAGTCAGTGATGAAATCCATTGACAGATGTGTCCATGGCCTATTGGGGATAAAAAGTGGCAATAAAGACCCTGCTGGACGTGTATGAGAGACTTTCGCGCGTGCACAAGTAGAGCAAGTAGACACGAAATCCATTACATCCTGACGCAACCTTGGCCACCAAAAACGACGAGATAATAGCTCCAAGGTTGCTTTACTACCCGGGTGCCCAGCAAGTGCCGAATTATGATGTTCTTTTAATAATTCAAGACGCAGGTTTAACGGTACAAACAATTTCTCTGAGGGGCAAGAGGCCGGGGCGTCCCCCTGGGCCTCTAACACCTTTCCCTCTAGAACAGAGTGTACAGCAGAGACAACCACTCCTCTTTGTAAAATAGGTACCGGATCACTAACATTACCCCCTCCAGGGAAACTACGAGATAACGCGTCTGCCTTGGTATTTTTTGCCCCAGGATGATAGGTGATTACAAAGTTAAATCTGGTAAAGAATAGCGACCACCTAGCTTGTCTAGGGGTGAGACGCTTAGCCGATTCTAGGTACAGAAGGTTTTTGTGATCCGTAATCACCGTGACGGGGTGGATTGCTCCCTCTAAGAAGTGACGCCACTCTTCAAGCGCCAGTTTAATCGCCAACAGTTCCCTATTTCCAACATCATAGTTCTTCTCTGCAGAAGATAATTTTTTGGAAAAGAAAGCGCAAGGGCGCCATTTGCCAGGAGACGGACCCTGAGACAATACAGCCCCCACTCCCACCTCTGACGCATCTACCTCAACAATAAAAGGCTGGGAGACATCAGGTTGAATTAGAACAGGTGCCGAGGTAAACCTCTCTTTAAGAGAGGAAAATGCATTTTTAGCGGCGTCAGACCATTTGGAAAAATCAGTCCCCTTCCTAGTCATGTCGGTAAGGGGTTTAACGATCACTGAATAATTTTTAATGAACTTTCTATAGAAATTTGAGAAACCCAAAAACCGTTGTAGGGCTTTAAGGTTCTCAGGAAGATCCCAATCTAAAATTGCCTGGACCTTCCCAGGATCCATACGGAAACCTGAAGCAGATAACAGATATCCCAGGAACTGTATTTCCTGAACGGCGAAGACACATTTTTCAATTTTCGCATATAATTTATTCGTCCGTAGGACCTGCAGTACTTGCCTGACATGCACCTCATGTGTTTTCAGATCAGCCGAATAAATTAAGATATCATCTAGGTATATGACTACAAACCTGCCGATGAGATGACTAAAAATATCATTAACGAAATGTTGGAAGACAGCGGGGGCATTGGTCAGACCGAAAGGCATAACTAGATTTTCATAATGCCCCTCAGGGGTGTTAAAAGCTGTCTTCCACTCATCCCCTTCCCTGATACGAATCAGATTGTAGGCCCCCCTAAGATCAAGTTTGGAGAACCACCTAGCACCCGCAATCTGATTAAAAAGGTCAGGAATGAGAGGAAGAGGGTATGGGTCTCGGATGGTTATCTGGTTTAGCTCACGGAAATCTAGTCAAGGACGCAGGCCCCCATCTTTCTTTTTAACAAAGAAAAACCCTGCAGCCACGGGTGAAGAAGAGGGTCTGATGTGTCCCTTAGCCAGACTCTCGGAGATATAATCTTTCATGGCTTGTCTCTCGGGACCCGAAAGATTATACAACCTGGACTTGGGTAATTTTGCACCGGGAATCAGGTTAACCGGGCAATCATAAGGACGATGAGGTGGTAGCTTCTGACAACCCTTTTCAGAAAAAACGTCCTCAAAGTCCGAAATAAATGTAGGTAGGGAAGCTATGGAGGCGATTAAGCAATTGTTATTTAAGCAATTCTCTCTGCAATGCTCACTCCACTCCAATATCTCCCTGGCCTGCCAATCCACCACTGGATTGTGCGCTACCAACCAGGGAAGACCCAATACCACAGGAGAGGGAAGGCCCTCCAGAACGTAACATGAAAGACACTCATTATGGTGGTCCCCTACCCGAAGGTGTAAATTATGAACAATGTGGGTGAGGTTTCTCTGAGACAGAGGAGCCGAATCTATAGCGAATACGGGAATAGGTCTCTGCAGCGTACAGAGAGACAAACCCATAGTGCGGGCAAAATGGGCATCTATCAAATTTACCCCTGCTCCACTGTCTAGAAAAAAAGAAATAGACTCCGTCTTAACACCAAAAACAATAACCGCTGGTAACACAAATTGAGATGTTCGTATGGAGGAAACGTATACCCCCCCGGCTGACATCCTCCGCACAGCCTGGGGTTAGTAGTTTTCCGACGGTCTTTTGTTTTTGAGAAAGGAGGGACAGACATTAATGAAATGACCCTTCCCCCCACAGAAAAAACAAGCCCCCCCCCCTACGGCGAACCTCAGGAGGACGGACCTGACGAGAAGTTCCGCCTAGCTGCATAGGCTCATCTAAGTCAGTACAGACTAATTGTTGCTTGGGAGAGGTAACCAATTGCTCAGGAATTTTCGATCTCTCCCTAAGACGCCTATCTATTCTGATAGAGAGGGACATAACAGCATCAAGGGAAAGGGGGGTCTCATACAGCGCCAGTGCATCCTTAACCCTTTCAGATAACCCAGAGCAGAACTGACTCCTGAGAGCCGGGTCGTTCCACTGAGTATCCGTAGCCCACCTACGGAACTCTGAGCAATATTCCTCTGCTGACCGATCTCCCTGTAGGAGTCTCCGTAACTTCGACTCAGCCAGGGCGACTCGGTCAGGGTCATCATATATGAGACCCAAAGCCCCAAAAAATCCCTCCACTGACCGGAGAGCCTGGGAACCAGGGGGTAACGAGAACGCCCAGGATTGTGGGTCCCCCTGAAGCAGGGAAATGACAATCCCTACCCGCTGTTCTTCATTACCTGAGGAGTAAGGGCGCAACTTAAAGTATAATTTGCAGGCCTCACGGAACGTCGAAATTTGTCCCTTCCCCCAGAAAATCTGTCAGGAAGAACAACCTTGGGTTCTGTAACAACCTGGTTACCCATAGCAACCGCTGGGGGTGCGGTCTGCTGCATTTGCTGCTGTTGTTGGAGGACAGACTACCTCAATCCTGCCACCTCCAAAGACAGGCCTTGAAGCTGTTTTGCCAAGGCAGCAATAGGATCCATATTGGATTCTAAGTAGAGAAAAAAAAACTACAAAAAAAAAAAAAAAAAAAAAATTTTTTTTTTCTCAAAAAGTAAAGGCCAGTTATAATATCACGGTCGGCGTGACTATCACATACGTAACACAGAGGGAGGGAACAAGGAAGGCCCTGCCCAAGAGAGAGGGAAGGTGGTGACCCCTGACTCACCTAGCGGCTGGCACCTGGCTGCCCTGACGTCCCTAGACGGGTTCCTCACCCGTACGCCGATCACGTGCCTAAAGCCCTGGCTTTCCCTAAGCTGAGCCCTAGATAGTGAACAGGGCGGTGGGAACACTAGTCCGCACCACTAGCTCTAAAGGAAAACACCAAGGGGAGGACAGACAATACAAACTCAACATATAATCCCAGGTGGGCGACAACAGGAGACAACAAGAAGCCCAACAGGGATCCGGAGGGTAGCACTCTGGAACGACAACCAGGATACACAACTCCAGTGGGTCAGTATAGATGTCCAGGCAGGAAGCTCTAAAACTGGCAACTAGAGAAGTGTGAGGGGAGAATATAAGGAGGTTGGGAGTGGCAGACAAGAAACAGCTGAGGAGGAGAAGCTACGGATCCCTGATTGAGACAAAAAGGATAGCAAGGCAAACACAGAAAACAATCACTAAGAAACAACGTGATCTTTAGATATAGAGCGCGCAGCCACCCGCTGCGACCTCCTGACCCCGGGTATAACGGAGTCAGACGTGGCTCTTGATACCCTCGTGACACAGAGGATCTGGAAGTGGTGGTGGTGTCCACCGAGGAGGAGGAGGGAGAGCAGGCTGGACCCTCCCAGCAGCAGCAGCATGAGGTGCCACCCCCACCTGATGTGAGCGAAGAGGTAGAGGTGGAAGAGGCTGGACCCTCCCAGCCGCCAGATTCCCCCCCAGCTCCTGATGACGATGAAGAGGAGGAGGTTGTCACCAGCCCCTGCCAGGAGGGTAAATATGTGCACATAGCAATATAATTCTGTATCCATGCCTCTTAATCTGAATTGCAAGTAATTTTCATATTTATTTTATCCTAACAATTCAAAATTTGAAATTAATAAAAAAAAAATAATAATGAGGCAGATGCAGCAGGAGCACGAAGCCGGCATGCAGGAGATGCGGAAGCAGATGTGGAAGCAGATGCGGAAGATGGAGGCGCTGCACCGCAAACGGATGCAGGAGATGTTGGACCTTCATGACCAACTAAAAAAGTTGCCTTAGAGCCATGTTTGTAAATAAATATTTTTTTCAATTCTAACGTGTGCTTCCATTTTTTATTGTTTTGTTTTTGTGTAATTTTAAACGATAAGGTTGCAGTAAGACCCCTTAGTCCAGGGTCAAACTCATCAGGATCAGGACAGACAGCAGCAGCAAATGGTAACGGTGTAGTATAAGGCCTACACATAGCTCGGTCAAAATCATCAGGACAGACAGCAGCATGTAAATGGTAATGGTGTAGTATAAGGCCTACACATAGCTCGGCCAAAATCATCAGGAAGAACAGCAGCAGAAGCAGGCAAATGGTAATGGTGAAGTATAAGGCCTACACATATCTCAGCCAAACTCATCAGGACAGACAACAGCAGGTAAATGGCAACGCTGTAGTATAAGGCCTACGCAAAGCTCGTCCAACTCATCAGGACAGACAGCAGCAGGTAAATGATAATGATGTAGTGTAAAGCCTACACATAACTCGGACAAACTCATCAGGACAGACAGCAGCAAGTAAATGGTAATGGTGTAGTATAAGGCCTACACATAGCTTGGCCAAAATCATCAGGACAGACAGCAGCAGGTAAATGGTAACAAGGTAGTATAAGGCCTGCACCTAGCTCGGCCAAAATCAACAGGACAGACAGCAGCAGGTAAATGGTAACAGTGTAGTATAAGGCCTACACATAGCTCAGCGAAAATCATCAGGAAAGACAGCAGCAGAAGCAGGTAAATGGTAATGATGAAGTATAAGGCCTACACATATCTCAGCCAAACTCATCAGGACAGACAACAGCAGGTAAATGGCAACGGTGTAGTATAAGGCCTACGCAAAGCTCGTCCAACTCATCAGGACAGACAGCAGCAGGTAAATGGTAACAAGGTAGTATAAGGCCTGCACCTAGCTCGGCCAAAATCAACAGGACAGACAGCAGCAGGTAAATGGTAACAGTGTAGTATAAGGCCTACACATAGCTGTGCCAAACTCAGCCAGAACAGACAGGAGATGGTTCTTTGTTTGTAGCAGGAATATGTTCCCAGGAATGGGCCCCCGCAAGACCGGGGTACCACCAAAAATAAACTTAGACACCTCTGACAGCAGCAGGTTCTTTGTCTATAGCAGGAATGTGTTTCCATGCATACAAATTGATATATTTTCCTTTGACAATTTTTATTTCAAAGGATTTTTAACATTGTAAAGCCCACAACAAATTTGTAAAAAAAAACATATATATATATATATATATATATATATATATATATTGTAAACTTTGGGGGTCTTTAAGCTCCGCGAGACAAGTGCGTAAAACCGTGTCAGTAAAGCAAAGGGTCTTTATTGGTGACCAAACAAAACAAAATAAAGCTTTTCTTCAGCATCCAAAACGTCACAACAAAAGTCCTGCTTGTTTCCAGCATAAATGAGGAAAAAGTCTTTCTTCAGAAAAACAACCAAAAGAAAGACACATACGTTTTTAGTAGACGTCCTCCAGACCTTCCCTGCAGACACAGCTTCACTTCCAAACTACTCAAAAGTCCTCTCTGAGCAGCTAGCAGACTTCCATCTTGTCCTCACAGGTGCACTCTCCCAACTCACTCACTCCCTCCATCATCACTTCCTGCTTTAATGGGTGGTTGTCTGTGAGATCTTAACCCCTTGTGCGCTGGCTTCCAGGGTTTAGGAGTGGAGGCTTCATCCCACCCAAATAACACTTTGGAGCCTCCAAAATTCCAGGCCCCAAACTACTTTACTAAGATAGAGAAGACTGTGAGCCAGTCCTCTCTGAATTAGCGCCTGCCTGGAACTTTTCACCCACTTTTTGGGTGACCCCCTGAACCTTCTACCTCTATTTAAATGGACCATAGTCCAAACAGTGGTGCCGTATAGCACCCGTCCAGGACCCACCCCCGGTGTCCTGTACATATCCCCCCCCTCTGCCTCAACGCGGAGGTGTTGGAGGCAACAGTAGACACCATACAATGGACTCGGGAGAGGGCATCGGCATTCTGATGCTGTCTCCCGGGTCTGTGCTCTACCATGAAATTGAACTCCTGGAGAGAAAGGAACCGCCTTGTTACCCTGGCATTGGTGTGTTTATTCTGTCTCATCCAGGTAAGCGGAGCATGGTCTGACACCAAGCGGAACTTTCTGCCCAGGAGGAAATATCGCAGGGAGTCTAGAGCCCACTTGATGGCCAGACACTCCCGCTCCACCACCGCATAGTTTCTTTCAGCTGCCGTCAGCTTCCTACTAAGAAAGACCACAGGGTTCTCCTCCCCATTGATTTCCTGAGACAGGACCGCTCCTAACCCTTCGCTTGAAGCATCTGTCTGTACTACAAAATCTTTTGTAAAATCTGGAGCTACAAGCACCGGATCTTGGCACAAAGCTGTCTTAAGCATTTGAAAAGCCGTCTCGGCCTCGGCGTTCCACTTTATCATCACTGACTTTCTGCCTCTGGTCAGGTCGGTCAGTGGTGCAGCAACAGTGGCAAAGTTGGGGACAAACCTCCTATAATAGCCAACTATGCCCAAAAACGCTCTGACCTGCTTCTTGGTTAGGGGACGGGGCCAGTCCTGTATGGCCTCCACCTTACTCATTTGGGGCTTTACCAGCCCTCTACCCACAATATACCCTAGGTATTTTACTTCCTCCATCCCAATGGCACACTTCTCGGGGTTGATGGTGAACCCTGCTCTTCTTAAGGAGTCTACGACTGCCTGAACCCGGGGAAGGTGGGACTCCCAATCAGTGCTGAAGATGACTATGTCATCTAGGTAGACAGAAGCGTACCGTTGGTGTGGACGCAGAGTTTTGTCCATGGCCCTTTGGAACGTGGCCGGGGCTGAGTGTAGACCAAATGGCATTCTCTTATATTGGAAGTGGCCTTCTGGGGTAGAGAAGGCTGTCTTCTCCCTGGCTTCCTTAGTCAGGGGAATCTGCCAGTACCCTTTTGTGAGGTCTAGCGTGGTAATGTACCTGGCAGGCCCCAACCTTTCAATTAGCTCATCTACTCGTGGCATGGGATATGCGTCGAACTTGGAGACTTCATTAAGCTTTCTGAAGTCGTTGCAGAAGCGGAGGGTGCCGTTGGGCTTGGGTACCAACACAATTGGACTTGACCATTCGCTCTGCGACTCTTCAATGACTCCAAGCTCGAACATTCTTTTAACCTCTTCGGACACTGCCACCCTATGAGCTTCTGGGATACGGTAAGGCTTTAACCTGACTTTTACATTGGGCTCGGTCACAATGTCATGCTCGATGACGTTGGTGCGACCGGGCAACTCTGAAAACATATCTCTATTTTTTTGTAGAAACTCTTTTGTTTGCTGGGTTTGAGGTCTAGTCAGGGTAGAAGCAACCTGCACCAAGTCGATCCCTGCATGGTCCCCTGACTGTACCCCTACTACCGCTGACACTTGTTCTCTGTCTCTCCAGGGTTTCAACAAATTGATGTGATAGATCTGGTATGGTTTTCTTTTCCCTGGCTGGTGTACCTTGTAGTCCACCTCACCGAATTTCTCTACTACCTCAAATGGGCCCTGCCATTTGGCCAAGAATTTGCTCTCTACCGTGGGTATTAGAGCAGCCACCCGGTCTCCTACTTGGAACTGTCTAACTTTAGCCGACCTGTTATACACTCTTCTTTGGGCATCCTGGGCCTTCTGCATATGCTCCTTCACCAGTGGCATCACCTTAGCCACCCTCTCTCGCATTTGAGAGATATGCTCTACCACCGTTTTGTGTGGTGAGGACTCACTTTCCCATGTCTCTTTTACCAGATCGAGTAACCCCCGGGACCTTCGTCCATACACTAATTCAAATGGCTAAAAACCTGTGGATGCTTGCGGGACCTCCCGGATAGCAAATAACAGGGCAGGGAGTAACATATCCCAATCCTTCCCATCTTTCTGGACTACTCTTCTCAACATGGATTTTAAGGTTTTATTGAATCTTTCAAATAGGCCATCGGTCTGTGGGTGGTAGACAGACGTCCGCAACTGCTTAATTTGAAACAATTTGCACAAGTCCGCCATTACCTTTGACATAAAAGGGGTACCCTGGTCTGTCAGGATCTCTTTGGGGAACCCAGTTCGTGAGAACATTTGAAACAACTCCCTGGCGATGGCCTTAGAGGAGGCTTTCCTCAAAGGGACAGCTTCTGGATACCTAGTTGCGTAATCTAGGATGACCAATATGTATTGGTGGCCCCGTGCCGACTTTACCAGGGGTCCCACCAGATCCATAGCGATCCGTTCAAACGGGACTTCGATAATCGGCAAGGGCACCAGAGGGTTTCTATAGTGTGGCACTGGGGCGGTTAACTGGCAAATGGGACAAGACGCATAGTATCTTTTAACCTCGGCCTTCAACCCTGGCCAGTAAAACCGGTCGTTTATCCTGGCTTCTGTTTTCTCCGCCCCCAGGTGTCCTCCCAGTGCATCGTTGTGGGCTAGATCGAGGAGCATCCGCCTATACGGTTGGGGAACCAGCAACTGCTCTATAGTTTCCCCTCGGCTCTCAGCCACTCGATACAGTAAGTCCCCCTTCAACGCAAAGTGAGGGAACCTCTGGTCTGCATCTGGCATTTGTGGGACCCCATCAACAACAGAAACCTGCTCTCGAGCATTGACCAAGGCAGGGTCCCGTAATTGGGCGGTACCAAATGCACCTCTGGACACGTCTAGATCTGGATGTACTGGCCTTGAGGATGTTTCCCCTTCATCTTCCTCAACTGGGGAGAGCTCCTCGTCATCCTCCCCCAGCATGACTTGTAATGGGAAGACCTCCCCCACCTCAGAGATCAACCCGGGTTTAAGACCTGGGTCAGGGGCATTATCCTCCACATTAGCATTCCCTGCGACTTCATTATCAATGGTAGGTATTTCTATATCAGAGGGGTGTATTTCAGCTCCGGACCCCTCGGACCCTGTCCCTTCCAGGCCCAGTGCCCCCAGTTCCCCTGGTGGTGCCATTTGCACCTCGTTCCATAGTTCCAGAAATAGTGGACAGTCCCGCCCCACTATGATGTCATGAATTAAACTGTTTACCACCCCGACCTCCTGTGTAACTGAGGCATGGCCATAAGAGACAGTCACCGGAACCAAGGGGTACTCCTTGGTATCCCCATGAATGCATACCACCCGAAGAGTTTTAGTCACTGGTCTAAGCCTCCCAAGTACCCTGGCATGTACTAATGTTACCATGCTACCGGAGTCCAGTAGGGCCCTGGCAGGAAGGTGGTTCATCCACACTTCACACTCAAACCGTCCTGCAGCCAGGTCAAGATGAGTGGTACACACACTTCGCACATAGAAGGAGCTTCTCCGACCAGTTCCGCACTCCATAGGCTCCTCCTGCAGTGGGCATTGTGCCCGGGTATGCCCCCAGGACCGACATCGCCAACATTGTATGTCTCCCATCTTTGGTACAGGAACCGACCTCCGTGGTTCTAGGGCAGATGGTGTAAACCTGCGGACGCCAACATCTGGCAAGGCTTCTCTCCTCAGGTTGGTGGCTGGTCTGGGTGTCCTTGGCGTGGGTTCTCGACGCTTGGCAGGCCCAAGCAGGTCCTCCACCACGGTATACCGTTCAACCAGCTCGATCAGCTGGTCAGCATTAGTAGGGTTTCCATGGCTTACCCAGCGCTGTAGGTCATCTTGTAGGGACCGTAGGTACCGGTCCATCACTACTCGTTCCACCATTTGTGGACCTGACAACTTGTCTGGTTGCAGCCATTTTTTAACTAACTGAATTAGTTCATGCATCTGGGACCTGGGTGGTTGGTCCGATTTGTACCGCCAGCGATGCACCCTCTGAGCCCGGACAGCTGTGGTCACTCCCAGGCGGGCCAGGATTTCAGCTTTTAGACGTTCATAGTCTTTGATGTGCTCAGCTGGGAGGTCAAAATAGGCCTTTTGCGAGTCACCAGTGAGAAAAGGCGATATAATGCCGGCCCATTGGTCCCGGGGCCACGCTTCTCTCTCTGCTATCCTTTCAAAGGTGGTAAGAAAGGCTTCCACGTCATCGCTGGGTGTTAGTTTCTGCAAAAAATGGCTGGCTCTAACAGATACTGGGTTGCTAACGGCAACGACCGCTTGCGCTTGTCCCTGAGCCAGCTGCTGTACGGCCTCCTGCAAGGCAGCCACCTGTGATTGAGTGGACTCCTGCTGGGCCGTAAACTGGGCGGATAGCAGCCGTGTATTTTCCTGCTGCACAGCTATAGCCTGTGCCAGGGCCTGCTGCTGCTGAGCCATCGCTTCCTCATGGCGACGGTTTGACTCTGCTGACGCTTGCTGCTGGGCCACAGTGGCTTGCTGCTGGGTCACAGTGGCTTGTGCCAAAGCCTTAACGACCTCCTCCATGCCTTTGTCTGCTGTTTGTAACGCCTGGGCTGACTTCACCCAAGACATGCCATAAGTATACTGTCTCTTTAAATGTCAGTTTTAAACGTTTTTTTTGCGCCTGCAAATGCACTTTGCCCGCATCCTCCACCAGTTGTAAACTTTGGGGGTCTTTAAGCTCCGCGAGACAAGTGCGTAAAACCGTGTCAGTAAAGCAAAGGGTCTTTATTGGTGACCAAACAAAACAAAATAAAGCTTTTCTTCAGCATCCAAAACGTCACAACAAAAGTCCTGCTTGTTTCCAGCATAAATGAGGAAAAAGTCTTTCTTCAGAAAAACAACCAAAAGAAAGACACATACGTTTTTAGTAGACGTCCTCCAGACCTTCCCTGCAGACACAGCTTCACTTCCAAACTACTCAAAAGTCCTCTCTGAGCAGCTAGCAGACTTCCATCTTGTCCTCACAGGTGCACTCTCCCAACTCACTCACTCCCTCCATCATCACTTCCTGCTTTAATGGGTGGTTGTCTGTGAGATCTTAACCCCTTGTGCGCTGGCTTCCAGGGTTTAGGAGTGGAGGCTTCATCCCACCCAAATAACACTTTGGAGCCTCCAAAATTCCAGGCCCCAAACTACTTTACTAAGATAGAGAAGACTGTGAGCCAGTCCTCTCTGAATTAGCGCCTGCCTGGAACTTTTCACCCACTTTTTGGGTGACCCCCTGAACCTTTTACCTCTATTTAAATGGACCATAGTCCAAACAGTGGTGCCGTATAGCACCCGTCCAGGACCCACCCCCGGTGTCCTGTACAATATATATATATATATAGAAGAAAAATGCCGGCACTGACTACTATCAGAAAAAATAGGTGCACGTTCCAGGGGAGTCGACTTCTTACCCCAACAAATGAATCCAGAAAATGGACGGCACTCCGGTTAGATGAAAGTGAATGTTCCTTTATTCAACCATAGGGTGCAATGTTTCGGCTCCAAAAATGAGCCTTTTTCAAGCAGAGATACAAAACAAGTGAAGACCAATATATAGGTGAATCAATCAGTATACAGATCATGTGACCATGTCCCACCCAGTGGGTGTGTTACAAAAGTGACAGCATCATAATCATAATAAAAATACAGTGAAAAAAATACATGATAAGGCAAATGACATAATTATACATGTCTGACATTTGCATACATTATGTGAATAAAAGGACAGACCCATCGATCGGACACAAAAAAGCAATCGATGGATACGTCCAGTGAGTGTAAAACATACCGAGGGCGGAGCAAAGGGACGATCAGGTGGACACATCAAGGCAGAGAGGGGCATATTCCATGCGATCATTTGGCATTGTAAACATGCCACTGCACAGGCGCGGCGTTACTTCAATCAGGGACCGGTGGCAGCTGGAAGACGTCGAGCATCATTAAAGCTGGCCCATGCTCATACGTCATCCCAGCGTCACACACACTGCAGCCTCGGTGCGTTGCGGCACATGCCCAGTGTATATCCGGTCTCAAGGCGCCATCTTAGAAGCTGGAAAGATGCCCATATCCCATGTACACACATCAGACCTGCTGTAAATCAGGGTATCTCGATCTGGACTAGTACGGACAGTCTGGAAACCAGATCGCCCACATACTATGCCCAGACAAAAACCCACTAGTGCCACGGAAAACCCACGGTATAGCAAGGGGTGTCTGTCGAGGGTGTCCGATCGCTACCAGACCCAAGAGGGTTCTCCTCCTGCAGGTACACATATGTCACAGGGAGCAAATCTATACCAGATGAAGAAAATAATCTCAACAACACCATTGTGGCTATTATAATGAAATATGTAACAGTCCCAAGGTGCACGCCGGGTCCGGCAGTGTAAAAAATGCAAATACATAAAACAAACAAAAAAATATAATAAAAAAGACGCATGGCTCCCTCCCATATAAAATAGTGCGTCCACTTCATCCTTAAGCTCCAACCCTCCAGGTACCGGATACAAGTGATCTGTGAATGAAAGACAGAATAAAATTAATTTACTGTTGAAACAACTGATTCTTGAAATAGATACATACTCTAAGTGTGTACACGAAGGCACCGTGGCGCAACCTGCTAAACACAAGAGGCAAGCCACACCTCATACAGCATCCCTAAAATTAAATTCTATGTTTAATCCATTTGGTTTCAGGCTATTCAGCCTGTGGATCCAACTTAGTTCCTTACGCTTAAGTAACCTTGACCTATCACCGCCACGTCGGGGCTGAGGCACATGGTCGAGGATCCAAACCCTCAGCTCACCCTCCCTGTGCCTAGCCTCAGAAAAATGCTTAGATACCGGTAAATCAAGGCGTTTTTTCCGGATGCTTAAGCGATGATTGTTCAAGCGGGTCTTGAGGTCAGTCGTCGTTTCCCCGACATAGAGCAGTTTGCACGGACAGGACAGCACATAAATAACGTAGCTTGAGTTACATGTGAGATGAAACAAAATGTTAAGGGATTCACCAGTGCAGGGATGTACAAATGTTTTCCCTTTACGGATGTATCTACAATTGACGCATCCCAAGCAGGGAAAACACCCCAAGCCCGGCTGCGTCAATGTGGTTTGTCTGGAGGACCCCTTGGAGCCAATGTCGGCTTTAACCAACTGGTCCCGAAGATTCCTTGAAAACGATAGGAGAACAGTGGTGGACATTGAAACTCCGGTATCTCCTTGAAACAAGATCCCAGGAGATCCCAATGTTTCCTGAGAACCTTATTGATTGAGGGACTAAGTTCACTATATACTGACACAAACAGAATCCTATTGGTTTTCTGAATGGTTTTTCGCTGGGACAGTAATCCATCCCTGTCAAGACCGCGTACCCTGTCCAGGTGTTCATCTAGTAGTCGTTTTGGGTAACCCCTATCACGAAATCTAGTAGCCATGGACTCCAGGGTTGCGTTGTACTTATGTTCATCAGATACAACACGTTTAGCCCTAAGGAACTGGGAAAAGGGGAGTGACTGGATCATTCTCCTAGGGTGAGAGCTGTTGTAACACAGGAAGGTGTTGGTATCCGTGGGTTTGGTGTATAGCTCCGTGTGCAATACACCACCGCTTAACACAACCCTAGTATCCAAGAACTGGATATCCGTAGTGGAGTGAACGAGAGTGAATTGCAGATTAGAATCATGGCTGTTTAAAAAGCCATGAAAATCAGTCAATTCCACCTCGCTGCCTGTCCATATGAGGAAGATGTCGTCGATATATCTCCACCACCTCAGCACATGTCTGAAGTGGTGGGACAGATAGACGACATCTTCCTCATAGCACCGCATAAAAATATTTGCATACGTGGGGGCCACATGAAACCCCATGGCCACACCACGCTGCTGCAAATAATACACATCTTTAAAGAGAAAGTAATTGTAGTGAAGAACAATATTGAGCAGGTCACTACAATTACTTTCTCTTTAAAGATGTGTATTATTTGCAGCAGCGTGGTGTGGCCATGGGGTTTCACGTGGCCCCCACGTATGCTAATATTTTTATGCGGTGCTATGAGGAAGATGTCGTCTATCTGTCCCACCACTTCAGACATGTGCTGAGGTGGTGGAGATATATCGACGACATCTTCCTCATATGGACAGGCAGCGAGGTGGAATTGACTGATTTTCATGGCTTTTTAAACAGCCATGATTCCAATTTGCAATTCACTCTCGTTCACTCCACTACGGATATCCAGTTCTTGGACACTAGGGTTGTGTTAAGCGGTGGTGTATTGCACACGGAGCTATACACCAAACCCACGGATACCAACACCTTCCTGTGTTACAACAGCTCTCACCCTAGGAGAATGATCCAGTCACTCCCCTTTTCCCAGTTCCTTAGGGCTAAACGTGTTGTATCTGATGAACATAAGTCCAACGCAACCCTGGAGTCCATGGCTACTAGATTTCGTGATAGGGGTTACCCGAAACGACTACTAGATGAACACCTGGACAGGGTACGCGGTCTTGACAGGGATGGATTACTGTCCCAGCGAAAAACCATTCAGAAAACCAATAGGATTCTGTTTGTGTCAGTATATAGTGAACTTAGTCCCTCAATCAATAAGGTTCTCAGGAAACATTGGGATCTCCTGGGATCTTGTTTCAAGGAGATACCGGAGTTTCAATGTCCACCACTGTTCTCCTATCGGCGTTCAATTAATCTTCGGGACCAGTTGGTTAAAGCCGACATTGGCTCCAAGGGGTCCTCCAGACAAACCACATTGACGCAGCCGGGCTTGGGGTGTTTTCCCTGCTTGGGATGCGTCAATTGTAGATACATCCGTAAAGGGAAAACATTTGTACATCCCTGCACTGGTGAATCTCATAACATTTTGTTTCATCTCACATGTAACCCAAGCTACGTTATTTATGTGCTGTCCTGTCCGTGCAACCTGCTCTATGTCGGGGAAATGACGACTGACCTCAAGACCCGCTTGAACAATCATCGCTTAAGCATCCGGAAAAAACGCCTTGATTTACCGGTATCTAAGCATTTTTCTGAGGCTAGGCACAGGGAGGGTGAGCTGAGGGTTTGGATCCTCGACCATGTGCCTCAGCCCCGACGTGGCGGTGATAGGTCAAGGTTACTTAAGCGTAAGGAACTAAGTTGGATCCACAGGCTGAATAGCCTGAAACCAAATGGATTAAACATAGAATTTAATTTTGGGGATGCTGTATGAGGTGTGGCTTGCCTCTTGTATTTAGCAGGTTGCGCCACGGTGCCTTCGTGTACACACTTAGAGTATGTATCTATTTCAAGAATCAGTTGTTTCAACAGTAAATTAATTTTATTCTGTCTTTCATTCACAGATCACTTGTATCCGGTACCTGGAGGGTTGGAGCTTAAGGATGAAGTGGACGCACTATTTTATATGGGAGGGAGCCATGCGTCTTTTTTATTATATTTTTTTGTTTGTTTTATGTATTTGCATTTTTTACACTGCCGGACCCGGCGTGCACCTTGGGACTGTTACATATTTCATTATAATAGCCACAATGGTGTTGTTGAGATTATTTTCTTCATCTGGTATAGATTTGCTCCCTGTGACATCTGTGTACCTGCAGGAGGAGAACCCTCTTGGGTCTGGTAGCGATCGGACACCCTCGACAGACACCCCTTGCTATACCGCGGGTTTCCGTGGCACTAGTGGGTTTTTGTCTGGGCATAGTATGTGGGCGATCTGGTTTCCAGACTGTCCGTACTAGTCCAGATCGAGATACCCTGATTTACAGCAGGTCTGATGTGTGTACATGGGATATGGGCATCTTTCCAGCTTCTAAGATGGCGCCTTGAGACCGGATATACACTGGGCATGCGCCGCAACGCACCGAGGCTGCAGTGAGTGGCGCTGGGATGACGTATGAGCATGGGCCAGCTTTGATGATGCTCGACGTCTTCCAGCTGCCACCGGTCCCTGATTGAAGTAACGCCGCGCCTGTGCAGTGGCATGTTTACAACGCCAAATGATCGCATGGAATATGCCCCTCTCTGCCTTGATGTGTCCACCTGATCGTCCCTTTGCTCCGCCCTCGGTATGTTTTACACTCACTGGACATATCCATCGATTGCTTTTTTGTGTCCGATCGATGGGTCTGTCCTTTTATTCACATAATGTATGCAAATGTCAGACATGTATATTTATGTCATTTGCCTTATCATGTATTTTTTTCACTGTATTTTTATTATGATTATGATGCTGTCACTTTTGTAACACACCCACTGGGTGGGACATGGTCACATGATCTGTATACTGATTGATTCACCTATATATTGGTCTTCACTTGTTTTGTATCTCTGCTTGAAAAAGGCTCATTTTTGGAGCCGAAACGTTGCACCCTATGGTTGAATAAAGGAACATTCACTTTCATCTAACCGGAGTGCTGTCCATTTTCTGGATTTATATATATATATATATATATATATATACAGTTGCAAGAAAAAGTATGTGAACCCTTTGGAATTATATGGATTCCTGCACAAATTGGTCATAAAATGTGATCTGATCTTCATCTAAGTCACAACAATAGACAATCACAGTCTGCTTAAACTAATAACACACAAGGAATTAAATGTTACCATGTTTTTATTGAACACACCATGTAAACATTCACAGTGCATGTGGAAAAAGTATGTGAACCCCTAGACTAATGACATCTCCAATAGCTAATTGAAGTGAGGTGTCAGCCAACTGGAGTCCAATCAATGAGATGAGATTGGAGGTGTTGGTTACAGCTGCCCTGCCCTATAAAAAACACACACCAGTTCTGGGTTTCCTTTTCACAAGAAGCATTGCCTGATGTGAATGATGCTTCGCACAAAAGAGCTCTCAGAAGACCTACGATTAAGAATTGTTGACTTGCATAAAGCTGAAAAGGGTTATAAAAGTATCTCCAAAAGCCTTGCTGTTCATCAGTCCACGGTAAGACAAATTGTCTATAAATGGAGAAAGTTCAGCACTTCTGCTACTCTCCCTAGGAGTGGCTGTCCTGTAAAGATGACTGCAAGAGCACAGCGCAGACTGCTCAATGAGGTGAAGAAGAATCCTAGAGTGTCAGCTAAAGACTTACAAAAGTCTCTGGCATATGCTAACATCCCTGTTAGCGAATCTACGATACGTAAAACACTAAACAAGAATGGATTTCATGGGAGGATACCACAGAGGAAGATACTGCTGTCCAAAAAAAACATTGCTGCACATTTACAGATTGCACAAGAGCACCTGGATGTACCACAGCAGTACTGGCAAAATATTCTGTGGACAGATGAAACCAAAGTTGAGTTGTTTGGAAGAAACACACAACACTATGTATAGAGAAAAAGAGGCACAGCACACCAACATCAAAACCTCATCCCAACTTTGAAGTATGGTGGTGGGGCATCATGGTTTGGGGCTGCTTTGCTGTGTCAGGGCCTGGACGGATTTCTATCATCGAAGGAAAAATGAATTCCCAGTTTATCAAGACATTTTGCAAGAGAACTTAAGGCCATCTGTCCACCAGCTGAAGCTCAACAGAAGATGGGTGTTGCAACAGGACAACGACTCAAAGCATAGAAATAAATCAACAACAGAATGGCTTAAACAGAAGAAAATACGCCTTCTGGAGTGGCCCAGTCAGAGTCCTGACCTCAACCCGATTGAGATGCTGTGGCATGACCTCCAGAAAGTGATTCACACCAGACATCCCAAGAATATTGCTGAACTGAAACAGTTCTGTAAAGAGGAATGGTCAAGAATTACTCCTGACCGTTGTGCACGTCTGATCTGCAACTACAGGAAACGTTTGGTTGAAGTTATTGCTGCCAAAGGAGGTTCAACCAGTTATTAAATCCAAGGGTTCACATACTTTTTCCACCTGCACTGTGAATGTTTACATGGTGTGTTCAATAAAAACATGGTAACATTTAATTATTTGTGTGTTATTAGTTTAAGCAGACTGTGATTGTCTATTGTTGTGACTTAGATGAAGATCAGATCACATTTTATGACCAATTTGTGCAGAAATCCATATAATTCCAAAGGGTTCACATACTTTTTCTTGCAACTGTATATATATATATATATATATATATATAAACATGCCATGGCACAGCCTCCAGAAAATGTGCGTTTATTCACCCATAAGCGACGTTTCAGTCAACACAATGGGATCTTTCTCAAGCAGTGACAAAAGTGAATGGTGCCAAATACAAATACAAACTCAGGTGATTATTCAATGAAAACTATTAATAAGTGAATTACAATTAATGTGTTTGATTAGTATTGTGTCTAAAAATTAAAAATACTGTATAAAAAAATTACATAATATACAAGTATCCATACTGTGAAGAGATTAATAACTTCAATTAAACTATGTGAATTCATAATATGTGCTTAATTCATCATAATTACATATTTTAAAAAATACGTCCAAAACCAATTGTGTCATTAAAATATCAGTTGTACCGATTAAAAACATAATGGAAGGGGCCAAGAACTAACCAGCATGGATCTGATATAGCATCCCGTTTGGTTAACACTGCATGTCGGCGCATAGCTTCCGCATTACATAAAGAAACATGTGATGCGATCAGTGATCGCATCGAAGGATGAACGCACACAGACCGCGAGCGTCCATAGACAGGGAGGTCACATGATAACAGATCACGTGTTCGCACCTGAAATGGAACGCGCGCTGAGCCGCAGGCTCCTCACGTCTATGCGGTCACATGATCGCAACCATGGAAATTAATAGACCAACTCGCAAACTGGTGACCTGGCTTCAAGAACATCATATATTCAACAGTTTATATTGCAAAGTGAAAAGATGGGATTATATATTAAAAAAAAGCATGTGCAACTTATCATTACATAGTTGTCAAGAAGTAACATAAAATATAAATGTATATATAGATATACCCATGTGGCAATTACGCTACATTCCTAAAACCGCATTACCACATGGTTCAGTATAACGCCAGTCACACCCAACCATGTAGAGAGGTCAACATGGAAGTCAGGAATCCTGTTCAGGACGACAGACAACACCATGTTTAAACCTAAATCCTAAATAAAACAAACAATGAAATAATACAATTTAATTAGGTTCCTCAATCAGTCCTGTACAATGTTAACTGCACAAGACCTTTTGACAAGGGAAGCCCACATGCGGTCCCTACCTAGCTTTAGTAAGAACCACACCAGGGCCGCCCAAAACCCAAGAAAAGCAAAATTATAACTGAAGCATAATTATAAAATGAAATAAAGTAAAAAAAAAAAAAATTGGGAGAATGAAGCGTAACACTGCATGATTGTATTTTATTCAAATGATTCTTTTTATATATATATATATATATATATATGTATACTGTATATATATATATATATATATATATATATTGACAATATATGATGAACAGAGCACATGTGCAAAAATGAAGCATGCGCACCAGTTTAAGAGAATTCTAATACTCGATAGTTGAAAAAGTCCTAGGGGCGAATAAGTGGTCCATGCTGGTTGTCCTCAGCAGGATCAGGACAGACAGGTAATTGTTAACGCTGTAGTATAAGGCAGCAGGTAAACATAGCTCGACCAAACTCAGCAGGATCAGGAAAGACAAAAAGCAGGTAATTGGTAACGCTGGAGTATAAGGCCTACACATAGCTCGACCAAACTCAGCAGGATCAGGACAGACAGCAGCAGGTAATTGTTAACGCTGTAGTATAAGGCCTACACATAGCTCGACCAAACTCAGCCGTATCAAAACAGTCAGCAGCGGGTAAATGGTAAAGCTGTAGTATAAGGTCGACACATAACTCAGCAGGGTCAGGACAGACAGCAGCAGCAAATAAAGGTAACGGTGGAGTATAATGCCTACACATAACTCAGCATGATCAGGACAGACAGCAGCAGCACGTACAAGGTAACGGTTGAGTATAAGGCCTACACACAGATCGGTCTATCTCAGCAGGAACAGACTGCAGCAGGTTCTTTTTTGCAGCAGGAATGTTTTCCCAGGAATGGGGCCCCGCCAGACTGGGGAAACACCAAAATTAAACTTAGACACCTCTGACAGCAGCAGGTTCTTCGACTACAGCAGGAATGTGCTCCCATGCATAAAAAATTCAATATTTTCCTTTGACAATTCATTTTTCAAAGGTATTTTAAGTTTGTAAAGCCCACAATAAATTAGTTAAAAATTTGCTCCACACGCCACCCGCACCGATCTGCTCTCAGATTCCATATCGGGCACATCGAGTCTGGAGAAGAACACTGCCTTTAGGTTCATGAAAAATGTACAGTAATCCGGTCCTATACAATGCAGATGTCTGGAGGGGGAGAAGAATGCAGGGCTTCCAGAGAGAGATGGGATAGATAAATATACACATGTGGTCCATCCTGCTAGAATCTAACTACCCCATCTCTCACTGGAAACACTGAAATCTTCTCACCCTCCAGACATAAAAAATGTATAGGACCGGATTACTGTGCGTTTTTCAGGAACTTACAGGATCTGATTTTCTATGTCAAGTCCACAAAGATGAAGCAAAGCTGTATTCGTTTTGTGGGGTAAGTTTACCTGCAGCTCTATGTAACTCAAGAACACATGGTGGCTTCAGAACAGACTACAAACTCCGCTCTGCTGGATGACAGTGTCGGTGCTCCCCGGTGCCTGTGAGTAGAGATGGCCTTGCGGTTCGCCCTGCTGTCGTTTTGCAGCGAACTTTGACCCATGATGGCCACATCCATCAGGTGGTACAGGACAGCCAATTGAGACATTTCAGCACATGCACATACCCCCTAACATAAATAAACCTGATCTGGCCGCCATTTTACATTCAGTCTTTTGCCAGTGTAGGGAGAGGTTGCTCTGTGGAGCAGGGACAGTCTGTTAGGGACACCAAATGCTAGCTAATACGGCCACAAAAGTCCTTTTATGGACTAGTATAGGTGTGCTATCGATAGATGTGACTTACTGAGGGGTGTAATATACTTATAATATACTTTCTAACATAGAAAGTATATTATAGTGCATTTGTATTGTGCAGCAGTTGTGTGCGGTTCTGCTGAGATACTGCAGCTACACAGAGTGCCAAACGCTATTGGAACAAATAATTTCTACTGGTGTGATTTACCAGTTGCCTCCCCAAAAAACTGATTGAAGCAGGGGTGTTATATACTAATAATATACTTTCTATATAGTGCATTTAGGTAGTGCAGCATTTGTCTGCGGTTTAGCTGCGATACTGCAGCTACACAGAGTGCCAAACACTATTGGAACAAATAATTTCTACTGGTGTTATATACCAGTTGCCTCCCCAAAAAACTGATTGAAGCAGGGGTGTTATATATTAATAATATACTTTCTATATAGTGCATTTAGGTAGTGCAGCATTTGTTTGCAGTTGTGCTGCATTACCGCATCTACACAGAGTGACAAACACCATTGGAACAAATAATTTCTACTGGTGTGATATACCAGTTGCCCCCCAAAAAAATTGATTGAAGCAGAGGTGTTATATACGAATTATATACTTTTTATATAGTGCATTTGGGTAGTGCAGCATTTGTTTGCGGTTTTGTTGCGTTACCGCAGCTACAGATAGTGACAAACGCCATTGGAACAAATAATTTCTACTGGTGTGATATACCAGTTTCCCCACAAAAAAAATGATTGAAGCAGGGGTGTTATATACCAATTATATACTTTCTATATAGTGCATTTGGGTAGTGCAGCATTTGTTTGCGGTTTAGGCTACTTTCACACCTGCGTTCAGGTGTCCGCTCGTGAGCTGCGTTTGAAGGGGCTCACGAGCGGTCCTGAACGCAGCCGTCCGGCCCCAATGCATTCTCAGTGGAGGCGGATCCACTGAGAATGCATCCGCCTGCCAGCGCTCAGCCTCCGCTCCGCTCAGTGAGCGGACACCTGAACGCTGCTTGCAGCGTTCAGGTGTCCGCCTGGCCGTGCGAAGGTGAGCGGATCCGTCCAGACTTATAATAGAAGTCAATGGGGACGGATCCGCTTGAAGATGACACCATATGGCTCAATCTTCAAGCGGATCCGTTCCCCATTGACTTTCAATGTAAAGTCAGGCTACTTTCAGACTTAGAAAATTTTCTAAGTAATAATGCAGACGGATCCGTTCTGAACGGATGCAAACGTCTGCATTATCGGAGCGGATCCGTCTGATGAAACATCAGACGGATACGCTCCGAACGCTAGTGTGAAAGTAGCCTTAGCTGCGTTAGCTCAGCTACAGATAGTGACAAATGCTATTGGAACAAATAATTTCTACTGGTGTGAAATACCAGTTGCCCCCCAAAAAAACTGATTGAAGCAGTGGTGTGATATACCAAAAATATACTTTCTATATAGTGCATTTGGGTAGTGCAGCATTTGTTTGCGGTTTTGCTGCATTACCGCAGCTACACAGAGTGACAAACGCCATTAGAACAAATAATTTGTACTGGTGTGATATACCAGTTGCCCCCCAAAAAAACTGATTGAGGCAGGGGTGTGATATACCTATAATATAATTTATATATAGTGCATGTGCAGCATTTGTGTGCGGTTCTGCTGAGATACCGCAGCTATACAGAGGGACAAACGCTACTGGAACAACTAATTTCAACTGGTGTGATATAACAGTTGCCCCCCAAAAAAACTGATTGAGGCAGGGGTGTGATATACCTATAATATAATTTCTATATAGTGCATTTGTATTGTGCAGCAGTTGTGTGCGGTTCTGCTGAGATACCGCAGCTATACAGAGGGACAAACGCTATTGGAACAACTAATTGCAACTGTTGTGATTAGAGATGAGCGTATCGAAGCTGACGAAGTCGAATTCGTTCCGAATTTCAGGAAAAATTCCATTCTTAACCAATGCAAATTTCCTCACGCTTCGTGGTAGCAAATCGCATTATTTCCTAAAATGGTGTCTGAAATGGCGGCTACACGTGTGAGGACCTAGGGCAAGGAACTCTGGTAAGGCGGGATGACCCATAATGCGATGCATGCAGCCAATCAGCAGCCAGCCAGCCCGGTGATGTCACAGCCCTATAAATACGGTGGCCATCTTAGATGCTGTCATTCACCATCGTACATTGTTCAGGGACAGACGTGTATGCAGGCACTATGGAGAGTGAAAGAAAAACTGTTTTAAAAAAAAAGGAACGACGCGATTTACTAGTGCAGGGAAAGGATAAGTGAGATGAATCATTTCACAGTCAGGGAGAGACGTGTGCAGATGCTAGTAGGGAGAGTCATCGGAATTTCCTCATTGTGAAAACCAGCGTTTTACAAGTGCAGGGAAAGGACAGTGAGAGGAATCATTTCACAGTCAGGGAGAGACACGTGCAGATGCTAGTAGGGAGAGTGCAGGGAAACATTACATGGGGATCCAGATCGTCTGATAATACCTCTCTGTTATTCCAGCAATTAGTTATTGGGGTGCAAGTGCTATGTTGAAAAGCCTTTAGTGGCTTTTATCTGTGGAAAAAGATAAATATACACGCAGGTCACTTTTGCTGTTAACTGCGCTGATATAATTTAGTGGCCTATTTCAATACAATACAAAAAATATATACGCAGGTCATTTTTGTTGTTATTTACGCTAAAATCATTTGCAGTCATTTCTTGTGAAAGAACATAGGGCCGTATTTCAGTAATACATGAAACATTTAAATGCACTGCACGGTTGCATTCATTTCTGGTGAAAGAGTATAGGGGCTTATTTCATTTAAAAAATTAAAATACATGCGCACTGCTGGTGAAAGCGTATAGTGGCCTATTTCAGTCCAAGAAGAAATATATATTTTCAGTTCACTTATGCAGTTATTTCAGTTAAAAGCGTATAGGAACTACTAATTTTCCTTATGATGTCAGGATGCAGTGTTTTACTTTTATAACTTAATATACTAATGTCCTTTGGACTAACTTACACCTATTAATCCTGCACCTCCTTATCCTAAAACGTAACCTTTATTCATATTGTTTCTAATAGGTGACTAAGGACTCATAAATTAAAAGTTTTGCCAGTTTGTTTCTAGATTTTAGTCAGTAGTTTTCCGGATATACACTGTTACCTTGCTGGCTGCGTGCTGCCAGCATTATTAGGTTTAATGTATCTAATATCTCCTATTTCACATCAGTAGAGACCATACTGAGTTAAAACATAAGATCCTCGACATGTTTCGCCGAGTACCGGCGTCTTCAGGGGTTTGGGCAAATGATGGGCTAATAATGCTGGCAGCGCGCAGCCAGCAAGGTAACAGTGTATATCTGGAAAACTACTGACTACAATCTAGAGACCAACTAGCAAACTTTTAATTTATGAGTCCTTAGTCACCTATTAGAAACAATATGAATAAAGGTTAAAAAGCGTATAGGGACGTATTTCAGTAAACAAAGAAAAATATATTCTCAGTTCCCTTCTGCAGTTATTTCTGTTGAAAGCGTATAGTGGCCTATTGAGTCCAACAAGAAATATTTATTCTCAGGTCACTTCTGCAGTTATTTCTGGTGAAAGCGTATAGGGGCATATTTCAGTACTAATAGTTAAGGCTGCATGCAGCCTGTTATTGTGGGAGGGGCCAGGTCCCCTTACTTAAGCCCCCTCGTACAGCTCACCATCACCGCGCCCGCCGACCAGCACTTCCTGTGACTCACGTCACTTCCGGTAAGCACGCCTCCCCAGGTAAGTAGCGCCGCACGCCTCCTGCCTCCCGCCGGTGTCTCCGGTCCGTCCGACCGACTTCGGGACCGAGGTCGGCCGCAGGCCCGCTCCCCCTCACCGCCTCGTGAGCTCCCTCCACCGCCGTCGTGTCGCGTCCGTCCTCTCGCGAGAGGTCGGGCGCATGCGCAGCCGGCTACCGGGCCGGCTGCCGCATCAAGTCCTGCACGCTGGCCGTAGGGGTGGTGGACAGAGGGGGAGCCCCGCTCACGGCCGCTACTGCCTCCCACGCTCCTGTCATGGCCGTTCTTGCTTGCCACACTCCCGTGCCCCAGAGTGCAGGCCTTTCCACCATCCACGGTGCACACTCACTCGGGGGGTCTGTTACATACAGCTGCATGCTCGTACAGGGGTACATTAGTCAGCCGACCGCCCGTGCCTGCTGCCAGCCCATGGTTGTTATGGTGGCCAGCCTGTATTCGTGCAGGTTGGCTAAGCCACGCCCATTTGGTGTCAACATAGCAGGGCTGGCAGATGCAGCTTCAGGTCATATCCGCCACTCTGGCCGGTCAGTGGTCCTGACACGCATTAATTGCCCATCACGTTGAAGTGGCGCTGTTGGGTAATTAATGGTCCGCCCCCTTCACGTCTCGCCTGGCTCCATCCAGCTCGCCGTGCCTGGCTCCTGGGTTCCACCTCCAGGCCACCCGCTCCGCCAGGTTGGCACGGACCACAGACACCTCCACGCCCACCCAGGGGGGACCCGTGGCCTTTCAGGCCTGCGCACGCCCCTGCCAACCCACGGCCTCCGAGCCGGTCCCACGGGGGCTCCGACCCTTGTGGCTCCCCAATTTTTCACATGCATGTTCCTTTCCCAGGTGCCAGTAGCGTTCGTGGTCCCCGACGAGTTTTTTTTTCGCGACTTCCTGACGTCAGGTTCATGTCCGCAGAAGGTCGCTGCCGGCCAACTCGCGGGTATTCGCAAGCTTGAGGGTGTTCAGGTAGGTAATCCTGGGCTGCTCCCCGCAGTTCCTCCCACCCATATCCCGGGTTGCCTCCACGGAGGCAAGCAGGGATGTTTTCTTTCTCACTCAACCTGAGACGTTCAGGCATCTTCTCTGTCCTTCTTAAACCGGAAGCGTTCTGGTCCTTCTCTGCCCAGGTACCCTGAAGCGTTCAGGTGTCTTCTCTGCACATTTCTGCCTGAGTCAGTCAGGTGTCTTCTCTGTCCAGGTACCCTGAAGCGTTCAGGTGTCTTCTCTGTCCATCTTGGCCTGAGGCGTTCAGGTGTCTTCTCTGTCCAGGGACCCTGAAGCGTTCAGGTGTCTTCTCTGTCCATCTGGCCTGAGGCGTTCAGGTGTCTTCTCTGTCCAGGTACCCTGAAGCGTTCAGGTGTCTTCTCTGCACATTTCTGCCTGAGTCAGTCAGGTGTCTTCGCTGTCCAGGTACCCTGAAGCGTTCAGGTGTCTTCTCTGTCCATCCTAGCCTGAGGCGTTCAGGTGGCTTCTCTGTCCCAGCACCCTGAAACGTTCAGGTGTCTCCTCTATCCATCCAGCCTGCGACGTTCAGGTCTCTTCCCTGCCGGGTGCCCTGATGCGTTCGGGTGTCTCCCCCGTCCGCTGTCACTTGGCGTCAGGGTCGTTCCTGGTCTCGTTAGCGCACGGGGGCAGCCACCTTTAGGGTAGTCAGTCGGTGCGACAGGTGTCTCCCAGTCCCCACGCATCTTGCAGCACCCAGGCAACTTGCTCGCGTCCCCAACCTGAAACGTTCAGGTCACTCCTCACCGCCCGTCCTGGAACTCCACTTTTTCCTGGTTCATGTTTTATCCACGTCTCCCTGTTGCCATTAGCAGCCGACACAGCGGTGTGTCCACACGCATCAGCATTGGTTTTCAGGTCCTGCGCTGCAATTTTCTCACGTCGCTCCTAACTTTTCCAGTCCTCAGGGCCAGCCGGGTCGTTCCCGTTAATCCGCAGACGGTAAGGCAAGGGTGTTGATTCCACGCTCTCAGGTACGTTCTCAAATATGTTCGCCCTCGTCCTCAGCAGTCAGGGTACTCGTCCCCAGGACCTCTCCAGCTGCCATATTGTTGTCTCTAATTCCAGGTATTGCAAGGTCTCCACTATCTTGAAGCTATGTCGCAGGTCTCTGATGTCGACGACACTTTGTCCCTCCCGGGTACTTCGGTCTCCAGCCAAGGTGGCCCTGTTGCCCTCCGAAGATGGACCGTGCCGAGGCTCATTGCGGAGTTGGCCACGAGAGGTATCAGGCACCCAGCCTCAGCCAGGAAGGCCGAGCTATACCGGCTATTGATGACCGAGCCCAGCCCTCCTGCAAGAGAAGATCCACCCCCTGCCATCCAGCAGTCCCTGGTGCTGTTACAGGCCTCCTTGGATTCGCTCATCTCGTCCGTTGCCGACATCAGGACCAGGGTGGTGGACTTGGAGTCCAGGACACCAGCGTCATCCCAGGCAGTGGTCCCCGTCACCGATCCCCCGCTATCCCTGCTTCCGGCTCCAGGTACGTCCCCGGCTGCTCCGGTGGTGGCTCCTGCGCACTTGGTGCCGGACCATATCAGGAGGGACATCTTGGCGGGCAAGGACGTGAATCTCGCGTCCATCCTGATTGCGTCCCACGATGCCGCAGACAACAAGACTTTTGACTGCGGGGAGGTCTCGGTGGTCCTTCGGGCCAAGGATGGACGTCTCAACCGCAAGCTCTCTGTCGTCGAGTTTGTTTTGGCCTTCGGCCTGTTTAGAGACGTGCTCTGCTCCGCTTTCCCGGCCCGCCGGGAGGAGCTGGACACGTATCTACACAGGGTCACGGGACTTGGGCACAAGTACGGCGGCACGGCGTTTTATGATTACCACCGCTCCTTTTCAGCCAAGGCCGCCGCCGCGCTTGCCCAGTTTCAGTTCTCCGTCAACTGGGCCATGCTGGACATGGAGTTGTTCTGCCAGCATTTCGCCGGTCTCCGGGCCCCCGCTTGTTCGACCTGCCAGTCGATTTTCCACTCCACTGAGTGGTGTCCTCAAACGGCCACGGCCCAACCAGACAAGGCCATTCCAGGCCCCTCTGGGGTCCCCCGCAGTCCCTCCACCACCGATAAGTTGGGTAGACCCATTGTCTACCTGGGCAACAGTCAAGTTTGCAATAACTTCAACTTTGGTTCCTGTCTGTTTAGCGGTTGCAGGGCTCTGCACATCTGCTCCATTTGCTTCAGGGCTCACCCCAGGTCCACATGTCCCAAGAAGGCGTACAAGCGCCTATGACTAGCCGACTGCGACATCGACCTCCTGGCTCTCCTGTTACGGGACCATCCGGTGCCAGGGTTCGTGGACTTCCTGGTCACTGGCCTCTGCTCCGGGTTTGACACAGGGTTGGTGGCACTACCCCATTCCAACTGGGAGTGCGACAATCTGCAGTCAGCCAGGTCAGATCCCACCGCTGTACAGGAACTCCTGAATTCGGAGGTGGAGAAAGGGTTCCTCCTGGGCCCTTTCAACCAGGTTCCTTTCTCCCGCTGGCGGATCAGCCCCATAGGCATCGTGTCCAAAAAAGATTCGAATAAAAAACGTTTGATTTACGATCTCTCCGCCCCCCATGATTCCGTCATCCCCAGCATCAATTCGCTCATCCCTTCTGAAGAATTTTCCATGACCTATGCGTCCATAGACGAAGCCATTGCCCTCATCCTTAGCGCCGGGAAAGGCGCCTGGTTGTCTAAAACTGACATAGCGGACGCCTTCAAACTGCTGCCCATCGCCCCTCACCTTTGGCAGTTCTATGGCATCAGGTGGGAGGGCAGGTTCTATTTTGCCAACAGGTTGACCTTCGGCTCAAAAAGCAGCCCGTGGTTATTCGACCAATTGGCGCAGGCCCTGCACTGGATCCTGATCCACCACGGCAGCGCCCCAGCGGTCATACATTACCTGGACGACTTCCTCCTCATAGAACCTCCGCTATGTCGGCCATCCGGGCTGCTCTCCCTCCTGGAGATCTTTGCCGCCCTTGCCATCCCTATTTCGCAGGGAAAGACCGCGGGGCCGGTCACTTCCATCACCTTCCTGGGTATTGTCCTGGACTCAGACAGAATGGAAGCCAGGCTTCCGGAGGCAAAGCTGTCCCAGATACGGGAAGTCGTGGCCAGGGCCATCACCTCTTCCCAGGTGACCAAGGTCGAGCTACAGTCCATCCTGGGTCGGCTGAACTTTGCCTTAAGGGTCATGCCCCAGGGCAGGGCTTTCATTTCCCGGCTGCTCTCGCTCCTTCCCTCAGCCTCCGAACCCAGCAGCATTGTCCACTTGGACAGGGCTGCCATGGCAGATTTGCGCATGTGGGACAGCTTTCTGTTATCTTGGAACGGGGTCAGCCTGTTTGTCCCCTCATGGTCCCAGTCATCTACCAGGGTGTTTGCTGATGCCGCAGCATCCCGGGGTTTCGCGGCCATCTTCGGGTCCCAGTGGCTGGCTGGCCCATGGCCTCCTCAGGTCAGTTCCGACCCTCAGTCCCTCAGCTCATCACCGTTCCTGGAATGTTACCCCATCGTGGCGGCCGCATCCGTCTGGGGTCATCTCTGGGCGAATTCCAGCGTCATGTTTATATCTGACAGTCAGGACCTGGTGGACATCATCTCCAAAGGCCGAGCTAAGTCGGCCAGGGTCATGTCCTTGTTGCGCAAACTGGTCTGGCTAGCCATGACCCATAACTTTCATTTTTCATGTTCCCATATCCCAGGTGCCAGCAACACGGCGGCCGATGCCTTATCGAGGTTCAATTTTCACACCTTCTTTCAGGTATGTCCAGAAGCAGACCGGACCGGGGCCCGGATTCCCGGCTTCAGCGACCTGATGTTGGACTGAGGTCTCTGCTGGCAACCGCCGAGGACCTCAGGCACCGATCCCTTTCGGTCAACACGGCTCGCAACTACGGCACAGGTTGGAACCACTTCCAGAAGTTTTCCAGGGACCATCCCCAACTGGATATGTCCTTCATTGCGTACATCATGGCTTTCATGGCCCATTGCCATGTCAACCTCAAGCTGGCACCCAGCACCATCCGTTTGTACCTGGCCGGGGCACAGCATTTCTTAGCCCTTCAGAACCCTGAAGTACGCGCGGCGTTCACATCCCAAGCCGTCAAGGCCACGCTCAGGGGCATTGAGAAAAACAGTAAAGACTCCAACCCGTCCCGTCGGCCGGTCTCCGGTGAGCTGTTTAGGCAGCTGTCTGCATCCCTAGATGGCAATCCTTTTGGCCATTTCACTAGTCTGGTCATCAAAGCCGCCATGTACCTAAGCTTCTACGGCTTCCTTCGTCCAGGAGAATTTTCAGTTGCTTCCCTGAAGACGATCTTCCTGAAAAAGAAGCAGCTATCCTGGAGCCAGGATCATCTGGTATTAAGCCTGCCTTCCACCAAGACGTCCCAAACCGGTCCTCCCATACTGATCCGTTTCTTCAAGTCCGGGAACGCCTGGTGTCCGGTGGTGGTACTCCAACATCTCCTGGGTTCCACACCATCTCCAGATCCAGAGTCTCCGTTGCTGCCATTCCAAGGGAAACCCCTATCCACGTCACAGTTTGTCTCCCACATCAGATCCCTGGTCGCAGGGTTGGGGGTGGACCCCAAAACCATATCAGGACATTCGTTCCGCATCGGAGCAGCTTCAGCGGCTTCCAAGCACGGGACGCCTCCGCACGTCATCCGTCACATGGGTAGGTGGAGATCTGCTTGTTTTTCCCGGTACATCCCGGATCCGCTGACTGAAACCCGGCAGGTATTCCGTTCCTTGGTTTTGTAACCCTGTTCCACATGCATTAAACAGCAGCACTTCTCCTACCTGGTGTCTTTTTGGCCCTCTTTTAGGCAGGCCCACGTCCCGTGGCTCCAGGCACACCCCAGCCACTGTCTAGCCCCCTCCTGTCACCTTACTGACCGTGGCCGCGGCCACAAATAGTTAAGGCTGCATGCAGCCTGTTATTGTGGGAGGGGCCAGGTCCCCTTACTTAAGCCCCCTCGTACAGCTCACCATCACCGCGCCCGCCGACCAGCACTTCACCCACCCGTTCCCCCCCCCTTTTTTCTACTCTCTCTAGGGTTGGCCCTCTTTTAGGCAGGCCCACGTCCCGTGGCTCCAGGCACACCCCAGCCACTGTCTAGCCCCCTCCTGTCACCTTACTGACCGTGGCCGCGGCCACAACAAGAAAAATATATTCTCAGTTCACTGTTGCAGTTATATCTGGTAAAGCCTTTACTGGCGTATTGCAGTATAAAAAGAAATATACATTCGCCATTCGCTGGTGCACTTATATCTTGAAAAAACGTTATTCACGTATAGCAGTAGAAAAATAAATATGCATTCGCCATTCGCTGCTGCACTTATATCTTGAAAAAACTTTATTGACGTATAGCAGTAGAAAAAGAAATATACATTCGCCATTCGCTGCTGCACTCATATCTTGAAAAACATTTATTGACGTATATCAGTAGAAAAATAAAAATATATTCAGCTTTTACTGTTGCAGTTATATGATGTAAAGCCTTTAGTGGCGTATTTCTGTACAAAAATCAAGATATATTCAGCGTTCAGCGCTGCAGTTATATGTGGGAAAGTCCTTTTTGCGGTATGGACTGAATTACGTTGTGTTGAAATTTTGTATTTACGTTTCACACACTGCGCACTTACGTGACGACATCCATAAGAGTGGTCCACCAATACAGGTGAATACACTATGCACTAACCCTGCACAAAAATGCGAAATAATTCACACCAGCCCGCCTCTATCTACAGTATTGCTTACTGGAAACTACGGGGACTTTTCTGCAGCACAGAAACCGCACCAGGTCCGAGTCTCGCTCTTCCAGTGTGGACCTACTTCCTCCACTACGTCCCGTTCACTTCCGAAAAAATCTTGTATTCTGCGTTAAGCGCTGCACTGATATGCGCTAAAATTTCTTATGGAATATTTGGGTGGAAAAAAATCTTGTATTCGGTGTTTAGTACTGCACTGATATGCGCTAAAATATCTCTTGAAATATTTGGGTGGCAAAAAATCTTGTATTCTGCGTTAAGCGCTGCACTTATATGCGGTAAAATCTTTTGTGAATTATTAACTTCCTCATCTATTCATTAACATTGGACACACTAACTTTACATCCCCCCCTCCCCAGCTATATATCTAAGTGGTTCCTGCACCACCTAGGGGCAAATAAAGGTAAATGATACTGCCAGCCTATTAAAGGGAATTACAGCATGATACCACAATACATTTGATATGACATTTAGAAAGAGTTTAAAGTGCCCAAATATAGCACATAGTGGGACACTGCATCAAGATGAATCAGGGGTGGATCAGCCAGGATTTCAACACACCAATGCCTGATGCATCAGACTAGATCATCAATGGTGCCACACCAACATTATGACAAAAGAGACCGTTTTTTTCTGGCTACCTGCCTCAGCTACTATTCTGATGCTGTTACCCGCCTGACGTAAAACATCTGATGCCAAGTGCTCCTTCTTTCACCCACCATCTTCAGCGAGTACTAGTATTGCCACCCACCTCCACACTATGTCATCTTGCCACTGTGTGGCCTACTGATGCTGCCGTGTCCACACTATGTCACTGTGCCACTCTGTTGTATCATGCTGCTGCTGCCGCCATGTCAACACTATGTCACAGTGCCACTCTGTTGTATAATGCTGCTGCTGCCATGTCCACACTATGTCACCTTGCCACTCTGGCCTCCTGATGCTACCATCTCCACACTATGGAAACTGGCCACTCGCTGGCCTTCACATACTGCTGCCAACTACATGCTCTGTGATTGTGCCACTCGGTGGCCTCCTCCTACTGCTGCCACCTCCACACTGTCATTGTGCCACTCTGTGGCCTTCTGATGCTGCCGCCACCTCCAGACTTTGTCATTAGGCCACTGTGTGGTCTCATGCTGCTTCCGCCTCACCACTCTGTCATAGGGACACTCTGTGGACTTCATATGCTGTTAACACCCTCCCCACTTCATGACTGGGCCACTATTTTACCTTTTGACCTGGCTGACATCATCATTAATTTGACCATTCTTCTGATCTGTCAGAAGGAAGGAAAAATGAGACACACAACAGATCTTATCTGTGTAGCAGCTGTAAGGCCTGTATGGTCCCATCAGAATTGGCTTACGATTTGGTAGACAAATGCAGGAGTGGGTACAAAACACAGAAGACATGCAAATATTCCATTCACGTGTCATCTCTGTTTTAGATCCACTCCTGTTTTTATTGGCATTAGCAATACTGAGCAAATGCTGACCGAGTAAAGGCATATGCTCCAAAGACAGGATCCGTTTTTTGTGGGTTATTGTTCTGACGGATCAGAGGAAGAGCAAATTAATCAGTTAATCTACTTGAATAAGTGTGTAATAAAACAGGTTCTGTAGACATCTATGTGGAATCAGCTGACAAGGGTGTAAAAGGAGTGTGCTTCTTCTTGACACTAACATCGACCTATAAGGCAGAGTTCATACTTGAGTTATTAGGCCAGTTTTGGCAAATTTAAGTATACTTTCTTATAATTTTAATCAAGTTTTGGTTTAATAAAATTAATGTTTTTTTTTGTGGTGCTGTTCTGGTGGGTTGGTGGGACCCAGTGCCATGGGTGGCGTTGTCGGACAGCAGGTTTGCTGTTGGACTCCTGGGTCCCTCCGCCTACCAGGGCAGTGCCGCTTTGTCACCGCACTGCGCTGCACCTTTTTGTCAGAGTAGGTCCCACTCAAAGAGGCGACCTTGGCGTGATGAGTGGGCTTATGCCTTTTGATCAAAATGTACACTAATGCCTCTTGTACAGCATGCAGTATGGGGGGCTGTACACTTCAATATAGCGATGAGAAGCGAGTTAGATCAAAGCATAGCATTGTGGATGTGCGATCCAGTTCTGTTTCTCTCCCCCTGGCATATTAATAAAATTAATGTTAAAATATTTAATGAATTTAATAATAAAAATTAAATGTTGAGTAAGACAGGAGATAATCGGCCAGTCTTCAGTTTATTCAACAATGTGGTGTTGCGATGGAGAAAGCATTCCAAAAAAAAAATGTACTCTCCACCTGGAGCCGAATCCTGTCAAGATTGATGCAAGTGCGGTATTGGCTGCTCATCCAGCAAGATACTTCTGGGGGTACCTGCCTGGCATGCTTAGGCCTCTACTAGTGACAGACAATGAGAAGAAGACAAAGCTTCAATATTGCTTGGAGCCCGGAAGAGTTGCAAATTTAATCACGATTCAAACCAACCAGGACCCAGTCTCTTCATCAGTGGTCATCATGGAACGGAAAGAAGGGCATCCTTATTATATTTAATACATTTTATAATAAAAATTAAATTTTTCCTAACACATGAGGAGGAGGACATCCTGTGGTGCACGGAGATGAAGATGATCTTCGGATTCCCACATAGACGTCTCAGAAATGAACCGTGGCTCCCAAAAGCAGCTCCTGGGAAGATCATGGAGCGTCCCGATCATCCGTCATCTATTCGCCCCACTTTATTTTGGAATTTTATATTAGGCTTTCCACAAGCCTAATAGTGCAGCTTCCATCTATCTTCCCTGGTACAGAACTTTGTATAATCATCAATGTATAATATTTTCTTTAAGTGTGATATCCTTGTTATTAGTCCTAGAGATGGTCTTCCAATTGACTTGTGATTTATTTGACTGCTGTAATGCTTGTGATCTGTGGCCCATCCAGATCCTTAGCTTTGTTTGTTTACCTACATATAGCATCTCTTCTCATGTGCCTTACTTCAGTGAAGTGAAAACAGGACAGCACCACTTGTTAGTCAATTTCTGTGTAAAATGGCGGCGGTGCTCGCAGTGCCAGGCCCCTTGGTAGCCAAAGCCAAAATATTTATATAGCTTGAAAAAGACTTTGCTGTCGAAACGTTGCTATTTTTTTCGGTGTTAATAAACACAAAATTGTATTCAAGACTAGTAGTGCTGCGGTTTTTCATCTATTTTTTGGGTTACTTCAGTGATTAATTGATTAATGAGCTAAATTACCCCTAGTTCTGTGATCACACTTCCTATAAATATAGACACAGACTAGAGGGAAGCACTCGCAGGGGTCAGCACGAGCCTTAAGCACCATCTCTGCCAAAGCGCCATTTTGCCTAAGCGCTTGGCAGTTAATCATGGCAGTTAGACAGGGCAGGAGACGGAAATGCTATGTGTACTACTCAAACAAAGTTACATACAGCACAGGTATGCTACGCTATTGTTTCACTCAGGCTCTGGCTGCTCTTCTCATCACTATGGCTGTCTACTTTCAAATCCAACCACACTGTCCACACTGTCCACCCTCTGTCTCTTCTCTCCACATCAGTCCGTCCCTCCTTCCCTCACCCTTGTTCAGTTCCCATACACTTTATACCCTCATACATTACACTGACCCATCTTCCTTCACGGTGCAGCATAAAAAACACCAATATAAATCTTTCAACCACTTGCTGTCTCTTTCTGTCCTTCTGCTACTAGCTGCAGGGAATATTTCACCAAATCCTGGCCCTCCCTCTCTTGCTAACTTCTCCACTGCCACACACAGAAACTCCAAAAATCAGATTAATGTTCACTGCACATTCTCTCTTTCAGCTGTGCACTCTGGAACGCACGATTACATCCTCTCACAGTCTCTGAACTTGCTAGCCCTTACAGAAACCTGGCTTCAACCTTCTGACACTGCTTCCCCTGCTGCCCTATCCTATAGTGAACCGAAAAGAATTGTGAGGTATTAAACAGGCAGGAAGTGCTCAAACCCACATGCAGTTGTGCATATATATGCAGGGGAGAAAATCCTGCACTTGTGGCCCGTTGCTAATTTGTGGCCCGTTGTAATTTGCCCACTGGCTCCTGGTATTGCCCACATGGCACAGGTAGGTGAGTGTTAGGTCCCGAGCTACTTGAGAAACCTTGGCGTGGTGTCCGGGCTTAGACATGTTCTACACCGTAGGACATGTTGACTAATCTCTCAATTTTAAAATCAGTTTGAGGGTCTAGTGAGACTGCAGAGTGCACCTGTCCTTGTTATTGTTTTGTTATATTGTTATATTAATTATGACATCCGCACTTGTTATCTTGTGTAGGATATCTATTGTGGTACTTGTGGTTCGCCGCGGGCATCCTCCATTGTATGCATTTTGCTGGGGATTGCCATTAGCAACGGGCCACAAGTGCAGGATTTGCTCCCCTATATATATGCACAACTGCATGTGGGTTTGAGCACCTCCTGCTAATGCCAACCTGTCTTCTTAGTATATATAGATTTCTGGAGGTGTATAAACTCCAATTTAAATGTGCCTGTTTTCCATCTACAGGCCACATTTAGGTGCACCTGTGAGGCCTGGGACATATCAGCCAGTCTTGAGTGGGACTCGCAGACTCCTCCCTCCTCCCATTGGAAGCATGGCTACATGCTGGAGGTAACTGGTGAGCTGTTTGTGAGTCGGCCTTATGCTCCTGTAATTTGCCCACTGGCTCCTGGTATCGCCCATACGGCTCAGGTTAGGAGAGTGTTAGGTCCCGGGCTACTTGAGAAACCTTGGCGTGGTGTCCGGGCTTAGACATGTTCTACACCGTAGGACATGTTGACTAATCTCTCAATTTTAAAATCAGTTTGAGGGTCTAGTGAGACTGCAGAGTGCACCTGTCCTTGTTATTGTTTTGTTATATTGTTATATTGTACGGGGTTACTGGTTGTTTTACAAAACCGTGTGGGTGGTATTAATGTGTAAGAATGTGTATATAAGAACAATAAACACACAGCTCTGGCTGTCCACTGCTTTACCCTCAACACAGAGCTTGGTCTTGTTCTTGGGGGGATTCACTGTATGCTGTTAGAGACTGATTGCTAGGAGTGTAAGCCGCTTGGGTGCGTTTCATATTCGTCTGCTAGCAGCTATTCGTGAGGTTCCGTTGGGAGTTTGGAGCATTCCCTTGTATGCCGTTCGGGAGTTAGGTGTTTTGTAAGTAGCTGTGCCTGTAGCTCTGGAAGGGGAAGATCGCCTAAACGGTTTTAACCCCTTTTACGCCCGGGGTGCCGTAACATGTTGTGATGGAGAAAACATTCCAAAAAAACTATTCCTCTACACCTGGAGCCGAATCCTGTCAAGATTGATGCAAGTGCGGTATTGGCTGCTCATCCAGCAAGATACTTCTGGGGGAACCTGCCTGGCATGCTTAGGCCTCTACTAGCGACAGACAATGAGAAGAAGACAAAGCTTCAAGATTGCTTGGAGCCCGGAAGAGTTGCGATTTGAATCACGATTCAAACCAACCAGGGCCCAGTCTCTTCGTCAGGGGTTCCCAGTCATCATGGAATGGAAAGGAGGGCATCCTTATTATATTTAATAAATTTAATAATAAAATGTTTAATAAATTTTATAATAAAAATTTAATTTTTCCTAACACAGGAGGAGGAGGACATCCTGTGGTGCACGGAGATGGAGATGGTCTTCGGATTCTCCCATAGACGTCTCAGAAATGAATAGCGGCTCCCAAAAGCAGCTCCTGGGAAGATCATGGGGCGTCCCGATCATCCGTCATCTATTCGCCCCACTTTATTTTGGAAGTGTGTAGAACCCGTGTGGGACCCCCACGCTGCAGATTGATCATGGAGACACCGAATTTTATAATATATATGGAATAAATTTTATAATAAAATGTTTAATAAATGTAATAATAACTTTAAAAAAAAATCTTAGGAGAGAATCGGCCAGTCTTCAGTTTATTCAATGACGTGAAGGGGGTTGCGATGGAGAAAGCATTCCAAAAAAACAATTCCTCTACACCTGGAGCCCAATCCTGTCAAGATTGATGCAAGTGCGGTATTGGCTGCTCATCCAGCAAGATACTTCTGGGAGAACCTGCCTGCCATGCTTAGGCCTCTACTAGCGACAGACAATGAGAAGAAGACAAAGCTTGTTCTTTTCTGTAAATTGAATGAATAATTTTTGGGGCCTGTATTCCACTGGCCTGCCGTAAAATTGATATCTAATGACCGTCTAATATACCTCCAGCCACATAATCACTTGATGTTTTCTGGCTGGTGAATGCCTAATGTTTGGGGCCTGTACTCCCATGGCCTAAAATAAAAATTTTCTAGGCTCCAGCATGGCACATTTTTGAGAGTTTCAATTTAAGACGCATTAAAAATGGCCCCTGATTAAAATACATATTTTTTGTGGGACTTTTTGCCATTGATCCCCCTCTGGTATGTCACTGTCCATGTTGTGGGACGATTTGTGCATTTCTAGTAAGTATTTGGTGGCTGTAAATATGAGCTGAAGGTTTTTCAGGTTCGCCTGCCATTAGAGTGAATGGGGCCCGCCGCAAACTTGCGGTTCGCGAACCATCCCGGCCGATATTTGTCCATCACTACCTGTCAGCCCCTTCCTGGTGATGTCTGGCTCGGGCTGTGTGACACTACCCCCCGTGTGTAGCCAAGCATCGCAGCTAAAGGCTTATTCAGCAGCCAATAAATTAATTGATAAATAAATACATAAATAAATTCATCGATAGAGAAATAGATCAATAAATTCATCAATAGAGAAATATATAAAGTCATCAATAAATAAATACATAAATAAATTCAGCAATATAGAAATATATAAAGTCATCAATAAATAAATATATAAATAAACTCATCCCTAAATAAATAAATAAATAAATAAATTCATCCAGAAACATATACAGAAGTTAGAAAACAGCAATGTTTTGGAGGGAGAGCCCAAGTAGAGGGATTGACAAGGGCCCCCTCAGCGCCCTGAACCGACGGCGGGGGCCAAGATTCATTTTGATAAATGTCAGTCTATCCACGGAGTCTGTGGACAGACGGGTCCGCTTGTCGGTGACCACCCCACCTGCCGTACTGAATGTCCACTCAGATAGTACGCTGGAGGAGGGGCAAAACAGTGCCTCCAGTGCATACTGAGCGAGCTCACGGCAAGTGTCCAGCCTGGCAACCCAGTACTCCATGGGGTCGTTGGTGATCATGCTGTTGGAAGCACCGACGGACCCCATGTAGTCAGGCACCATGCGGGCCAGCCTCTGGTGGTGACTGCTGCTGCTACTGGATCGCGCAGGCAGGTAGAACAGCCTCATCTCACTCATAAGATCACCTGCTCGGCTGGAGCTGCTTGGACCAGCCACCTGCAGGGTGAGATGAGCGGGGAGAACTGGAGCATGAGGCAGAGGGTTGGCCTGCTCCAGCCGGAGGAGCAGACAGGCCTGCAGGTTTTGCATATGGGCATCCCGCCGGCTGGCTGGGATGAACTGTTCCAGTTTCCCCTTGTAGAGAGGGTCTAAAAGGGTGGCCAACTAAAAATCATCCCTCTCCTTAATTTTCCTGATCCAGGGGTCCCTCTGGAGGCAGCGCAGCATGTGGGCAGCCATGGAGAAGAGCCCGCTGTGACTCTTCTTGGCTGCCCGGGACCATGACGTCTTGGTCCTGCTGCTGCTGCCTCTGGGAGCCTCCCCACCCCCAGACTAACGATGCCCCCAACAACAACCTCCTCAAAAAATTCTTCCTCCTCCTCCTCGTCCTTGGCTCCACCAAGGCGCTCTCCCCAGCATTGAGCAGGCGTTCTAGTGTCCTATCCAGCAGGAACACTATGGGGAGCATGTCATTGAGGCTGACATGCTCCCCTCTGACCATCTTGGTTGCCTGCTCCAAAGGGGCCAACATGTGGCAGACCTGATTTATCTGTCCCCAGTCCGCATTGGTGATGTAGGGGAGTAAGTGTGATGGCCCGGAAGTGCCTAGGTCCAGCAGGTACTCCTTCACCGCCCGTCACTGTTCGCACAACCTCTCCAGCATGTGGAGGGTGGAGTTCCACCATGTTACACTGTCCACAATCAGCCTGTGAGGTGGTAGGCTGTTGTCCTGCTGCAGTTTGGACAGGGACACGGTGGTGGTTGGGGACCGTCAGAAGTAGCTGGCAATCCTACATACACGTTGCACGATGTCGCTCAACCTTGCGTATGTGCGTAGAAAAATCTGTACCACAAGATTGAGTACATATGCCATGCAGGGCATGTATGTTTGACTGCCAGCATGGAGGGCGGCAAGGAGGTTGCTGCCATTGTCACAGACAACCATACCTGCCTGGAGCCTTCAGGGTGTCAGACACTTGTGGACCTGAGCCTGGAGGGCGGCCAGAACATCAGATCCAGTGTGTCTCCATTCCCCTAAGCTCACAAGCTAGAGCACGGCCTGGCAGTGGACGTGCCCCACACTTGTGTAGCCATGGGGACACTTCCTGGGGGGCTCAGCAGCAGTGGAGACAGTGGCTTGAGGGAGAGCAGCAGTTCTTCTCTAGACACCCCGGGGCCGTACCACAAACTAAGATTCCACCACATCTGATGATCCCTCCCGGCGCCTCGGAGGGACACCTAATGGGCTGTGAAGCTGATGTAGCGTCCCTGCCCATGTCTGCTGGTCCAGGCATCCATTGTGAGATGCTCCCTGTCGCTGACAGCATGATGCAGTGACAGGGATACATTCTGCACAATGTGCTAGTGTAGGGCAGGGACGCCGTATTGGCCTGCTCCAATAACCCTTGCCAGGAGCCCATTGAGTGAACGCACCCGATGGTCCCCGGGTGCGTAGGCCGTGGTGTGTTCAAATGCCTCGGCGACCGACGGCTGGCGCCGGACACCAATGCAGGCGACAGAGGAGGCAGAGGTCTGGCTGCCGGTACCAGTACCTCTAGGAGAGGCAGTAGGGGAGTGGGAATGTATTGTTGGAAGGGGGTGGGGTGGCTGCAGGACAGTGGCAGGGGCTGCTGTCCCCTACGCACTGCTGCTGGCGATGCTACAACCACCCTACATCTGGTCCCACTCCCGCCAGTAGTTTCCTCTCAGGTTCTGGATAAGAGCAGTGGTACCCAGCCAGGCAACTGACCTCCTTCTCCTCACCCTGGCATGGCACAGATGGCAATTGTCTGATCGTCTTCTGCCAGGGTGAAGTAAGCCCAAACAGGCGACTTACGCACCAATCTCTTGTCAGATGAGGCGGTGCTGGCTTGCGCCTGTTCAGGCTCGGTGCGCATAGGTGGAGGCGACACATGCTTCTACTGCCTCACCTGCTGCTGCTGCCGCCTCCTGCTGCAATTACCAGTGGAGCCCCTGCCACTGGGCTCCCTGGTGACCTGGCACACCGTTTGCCTCGGGTGCCTACCTTACTCATCAGTGCTGCTGTCAGCTGACAAGGGAGGTGGCACCCATTCTTGGTCACCCTCCTCTTCGTTGCCTGCATTGTCAGACCCAAAGGCGACCAGTTGTGGACTGAGGGGAACAGCAGACGTGGAGCCCCTGACCTGGCTCCGCTGTCCCCCGGCTGACGCCTGGGTCTGACTAGGTGCGGGGGTTCTGTGGCTGAAACCACCCACACAAGTTGGAAGGGATGTCACTGGGGTACTGACGGGCGGTACCCCCTCCTCCTCCTCCTCCTCCATCCCTTCCAAAAGGTCCTGAGCATCCAGGCCCAAGCTCACTTTCCTGCATTACCTCCCCTAAGATGTTCCTCTCGCTGTCAAACAGCTGCAGGGACGAGTCTTGGGGGCTGGTACTGCAGGAGACGGAGAGCTGCTGCTGCTGCTCAGAGAAGGGGCAGAGGACTCCGTGCCACTGGCTTGTGTCACAAAAGACACAACTACCTCGGCGTCCTGGAACTAAATGAAGTGGCTGCCACGCCCAAAAAAATCTCTGATGAGGCGGACGACACTGCCCGCTGCACCCGCCCCTCCGTGGGTAGAGGAGCAGCCCCATGCTGGCAGCGGTCCAGCACTGGAACTGGCTCCCCTACCACGACCACGGCTGCCAGCACGCCCACATCCACTCATGATCGGCACACAATATTTTTAAACACCAAAAAAATTTAGAAAGAAAATGAAGAGCGATTTTGGGCTAACTTTATTGGGTTTGGGACAATGGGGCAAAAATCAAATAAAATAGACATGAAACTCTAACACAATGACAGAAAACCAGACAGCAAAAGACTTGTTTTTTTCAAAGACGAATGACGCTGACGCTAATCCCTCCCTAACACACACAACCATAAGGCCTCTTTCACAAGAGCGAGAATTCCGTGCGGGTGCAATGCGTGAGGTGAACGCATTGCACCCGCACTGAATCCGGACCCATTCATTTCTATGGGGCTGTGCACACGAGCGGTGATTTTCATGCATCACTTGTGCGTTGCGTGAAAATCACAGCATGTTCTATATTCTGCGTTTTTCACGCAATGCAAGCCCCATAGAAGTGAATGGGGCTGCGTGAAAATCGCAAGCATCCGCAAGCAAGTGCGGATGCGGTTGGAGACCCGATCATTATTATTTTCCCTTATAACATGGTTATAAGGGAAAATAATAGCATTCTTGATACAGAATGCATAGTACAATAGGGCTGGAGGGGTTACATTTTTTTTTACAATTATTTAACTCACCTTAATCCACTTGTTCGCGCAGCCCGGCTTCTCTTTTGTCTTCATCTTTGCTGTGCACAGGAAAAGGACCTGTGGTGACGTCACTGGCACTGCGCTTATCACATGGTCCGTCACATGATCCATCACCATGGTAAAAGATCACGGTAGCTAGGAGATGATCGGGATGGGGACCCGATCTTTATTATTTTCCCTTATAACATGGTTATAAGGGAAAATAATAGCATTCTTAATACAGAATGCATAGTACAATAGGGCTGGAGGGGTTAAAAAAAATATATATAATTTAACTCACCTTAATCCACTTGTTCGCGCAGCTGGCATCTCTTCTGTCTTCTTCTTTGAGGAATAGGACCTTTGATGATGTCACTACGCTCATTACATGGTCCGTCACATGATCCATCACCATGGTAAAAAGATCATGTGATGGACCATGTGATGAGCATTGTGACATCATCAAAGGTCCTATTCCTCAAAGAAGAAGACAGAAGACAGAAGAGATGCCTGCTGTGCGAACAAGTGGATTAAGGGGAGTTAAATTATTTTATTTATTTTTTTAACCCCTCTAGCCCTATTGTACTATGCGTTCTGCATTAAGAATGCTATTTTTTTCCCTTATAACCATGTTATAAAGGAAAATAATAAAATCTACACAACACCTAACCCAAACCTGAACTTCTGTGAAGAAGTCCGGGTTCGGGTCTGGGTACCAAACATGCCGATTTTTTTCACACGCATGCAAAATGCATTACAATGTTTTGCACCCGCGCTGAAAAAACGCAAACATGGAATGCAATCGCAGTGAAAACTGACTTGTTTTAGTGTCAAAATTGCACCATTTTCCCTGAATGCATCTGGCCCCAATCCGCAACGCCCGTGTGAAAGAGGCCTAAGACAGTGACACTAAAACAGCAAGCAAAATACTTTTTTTTTTTGTTTCTTTCAAAGACGAACGACGCTGAAAATAATCCCTTCCTAGCACTCGAAACCCAAAGACAATGACACTAAAACAGCAAGCAAAAGACTTTTTTTTTTTTTTTTATCAATTAACGTGGATAGCTCACCACTTTTCTCTGTATGGCTAAGGTGCTCTAGTCTGAAACTGATCACCCAATCAGTCAAAGTGTTTGTTGAAAATGGATAAATATACGACTGGCACTCGCTATGTAGGTCACATTCACAGCATTTAATCACAATAAAATATCACACTATAAAATGTTTATCACACTATTAAGATATAACAATTTCCGGGATAATGTTATCACACATAAAAATGTCCCAAAAAAGTATATAAAATACAATAAGCAATACACTGGTAATGAAGTCCTATATATGGGGTAAGGTCATCTGTATATAAAATGTCCAATAGGTGAAGATCCTTTCAGCTGAATATAGTTGTGCTGCCCACGTCCCGCTTTTGTGGCCTATATGGTCAGCGAATTAATATTTGGACAATGTCCCTTTAAATATGATATGTATCCAGATGGTGGGTCTGTTTGGAATACAGTGTCCACATTAGTTTGCAGTCCGGTCCTTATGGAGCGAGAGCGCCTCTTTCAAACTTAATAAAAAAATATTATTAGCAGCAATGTCACCTGGTGCTCGGTGTTGGGGGGGGGGGGGGGGGGAATCGCTTACCGGTATGTGTTGATGCCCGGCAGTCCAGTTGTCCCGCTCTCCTCTTTCCACCGCACGGCTATAGCTGTTTCCCGGCGTCCTCGCTCTCTGGTATCTGTCACGTGATCTCTCCAGAGATATCGCGAGGTTTAGTGTCTTTATTCCGGTATTCAGGTGAGATTATACTCACAGCAAAAAAAATATAGAAAAATGGAGCGCTCCAAGTTTTAGGATGTCCCAATCATATCCGAATCCTCTAATCAAAGCAGGGATATAACGCCAGACGCGTTTCGGGGACTTCACTCCCCTTCCTCAGTGGCTGTATCCCTGCTAAAGCGTCACATCCTTTTATACCGTCACAGGTCCTCTTCAAAATCTGGACTGGAATATCTATTTTCATCATTTTGGTATTGATGCGTTTTCCATGCGGTTTTTGGGTAACACATGCGTTTTTTATATATTTGCTTCATCTTGTTGTAATTAATACAGGTGATAAAGGAAAAATTGCTACCAGGTAGCTTTCCATTAAAAATATAAGAAAATTATATAAAAATTTATATAAAGTATCCCAATAAAATTAATGATATTTATCACAAGAGGGAAAGTATACTACAGTCTTATGTAGGGTCCATATTCATATAAAACGTATTAGTGGAACTATAATATCGACATAGGCTTCATAAAACTCTATATTTTCGGAGTAGTACAAATGAGTTGTATTTGTTTGTTTGTATTTTTCAAAGATGAACGACGCTGACCCTAAGGCCTCTTTCACACGGGCAAGATTTCCGCGCGGGTGCAATGCGTGAGGTGAACGCATTGCACCCACACTGAATCCGGACCCATTCACTTCAATGGGGCTGTGCACATGAGCGGTGATTTTCACGCATCACTTGTGCTTTGCGTGAAAATCGCAGCATGCTCTATATTGTGCGTTTTCCACGCAACGCAGGCCCCATAGAAGTGAATGGGGCTGCGTGAAAATCGCAAGCATCCGCAAGCAAGTGCGGATGCGGTGCGATTTTCACGCACGGTTGCTAGGAGACGATCGGGATGGAGACCCGATCATTATTATTTTCCCTTATAACATGGTTATAAGGGAAAATAATAGCATTCTTAATACAGAATGCATAGTACAATAGGGCTGGAGGGGTTAAAAAAATTAATAATAATTTAACTCACCTTAATCCACTTGTTCGCGCAGCCCGGATTCTCTTTTGTCTTCATCTTTGCTGTGCACAGGAAAAGGACCTGTGGAGACGTCACTGCGCTTATCACATGGTCCGTCACATGATCCATCACAATGGTAAAGGATCATGTGATGGACCATGTGATGAGCGCAGTGACATCATCAAAGGTCCTATTCCTCAAAGAAGACAAACGGCGCTGACAATAATCCCTCCCTAGCACACGAAACACTAAGACAATGACACTAAAACAGCAAGCAAAATACATTTTTTTTGTTTTGTTTTTTCAAAGACGAACGGCACTGACAATAATCTCTCCCTAGCACACGAAACCCTAAGACAATTACACTAAAACAGCAAGCAAAAAACTTTTTTTTGTTTTTCTTTTGTTTTTTCAAAGACGAACAATGTTGACGCTAATCCCTCCCTAGCACACGAAACACCAAGACAATGAAATTAAAACAGCAAGGAAAATACTTTTTTACTTTTTTTTCAAAGACGAACAACGCTGGCAATAATCCCTCCCTAGCACATGAAACACTAAGACAATGACACTAAAACAGCAAGCAAAATACTTTTTTTTTGTTTTTCTTTTGTTTTTTCAAAGACGAACAATGTTGACGCTAATCCCTCCCTAGCACACGAAACACTAAGACAATGAAATTAAAACAGCAAGGAAAATACTTTTTTACTTTATTTTCAAAGACGAACAACGCTGGCAATAATCCCTCCCTAGCACATGAAACACTAAGACAATGACACTAAAACAGCAAGCAAAATATTTTTTTTGTTTTTCTTTTGTTTTTTCAAAGACGAACAATGTTGACGCTAATCCCTCCCTAGCACACGAAACACTAAGACAATGAAATTAAAACAGCAAGGAAAATACTTTTTTACTTTTTTTTCAAAGACGAACAACGCTGGCAATAATCCCTCCCTAGCACACGAAACACTAATACAATGACACTAAAACAGCAAGCAAAATACTTTTTTTTGTTTTTCTTTTGTTTTTTCAAAGACAAACAATGTTGACGCTAATCCCTCCCTAGCACACGAAACACTAAGACAATGAAATTAAAACAGCAAGGAAAATACTTAATTTTTGTTTTTTTCAAAGACGAACGACGCTGACGCTAATTCCTCCCTAGCACATGAAACCTTAACACAGTGACACTAAAACACCAAGCAAAATACTTTTCTTTTGTTTTTTTTTTGTTTTTTTCAAAGACGAACAACGCTGACGCGAATCCCTCCCTAGCACACGAAACACTAAGACAATGACACTAAAACAGCAAGGAAAATACTTATTTTTTTGTTTTTTTCAAAGACGAACGACGCTGACGCTAATTCCTCCCTAGCACACGAAACGCTAAGACAATGACACTAAAACAGCAAGCAAAATACATTTTTTTTTGTTTTTTCAAAGACGAATGAGAGCTAGCTTTTTTCAAAGACGAACGACCCTAGCAAACGAAACACTAATACAATGACACTAAAACAGCAAGCAAAAGACTTTTTTTTTGTTTGTTTTTAGTTTTTTCAAAGACGAACAATGCTGACGCGAATCCCTCCCTAGCACACGAATCACTAAGACAATGACACTAAAACAGCAAGGAAAATACTTTTTTTTTTTTTTTCAAAGAAGAACGACGCTGACGCTAATTCCTCCCTAGCACATGAAACCCTAACACAGTGACACTGGTTGCTAGGGATTTTGCTAAACTCTGACAAAGATATTGCAGCCATCTCATTGGCCCACAAGCTAGAAGCAGGGAGGGATTATGTGTGCTGGTTAAAAAAAAATCTCGAATATTTTCGATTATGAATATATAGCGCCATATTCAAAATATTTGCGAATTCTCGAAATTACGATATTCGCGAGAAAAATTTGCAATACGAATATTCGCGCTCAACACTAATTATGAGCTGCCACTGTGCAATGTCAAGTCACAGTGCAACACAGGCCAGAAGAAAACCAGGGAGTGGTGAGTGAGTGGCAGACCCGTTCAGAGCAAGTGATGGGGGTCTGAGGATGATGGGGATCTGATCTGAGGCTTATGTGGATCTTATCTGATGCTGATGGAATCTGGGGTGTCTGATGGGGGGGTCAATCTGAGTCTGATGGAGCTTGGGGGTCTATTTTGGGGTCTGACTTGAAGAATGGGGGTCTGATGAGGATTGGGGGTCTGATCTGAAGTATGAAAAATATTGTTTTTCTTATTTTCCTCCTCCAAATCCTAGGTGCGCCTTATAGTCCGGTGCATCCGGTAACTGATCCCCGCCTCTGGGTTTCAGCTCCATTGCTCACCCTCGTGTGCCTCTGGTCCCAGCTGTACCCTTGTTAACATCCTGTTTCACGTTGGTCACGTGACCGCCACAGCCGATGACTGGGCGCAACAGTTACTTGTCACCCATGTGTCACTTGGAGGGAAGACAGAAACCATTGTAGCACTTTTGAGTCCTCTGTTCTCTCGAACACGACACTAACACTGCCTCAGTGTCCCAGTGATCATGTGACTGGTTGCATAACCCCAGTTATTCTTACTTACCAACATGGCGGGGCATATAAACCACACCCCAGGAATGCCCAAACCCATCTGGAAACTCTCACTTATGGTTGGAGATTACACAAGCCCTGTTCACTTTCAGACAGGGATAACCTGAATTTGCTTTGACTGTCTCTGATTTCCCTGCAATTCAGGACTGTTGGGAAGTATAGGAATTCCAGTTCTAGAAGGCTGCTGCAGGGTCTAACTAGACGCAGCACAGCCGTAGCAGTGACAACTGTCCCTGTAACTGGGCAGATTTCCCTGTCATCTGTACAGTGAGAAACAAAATAGTGTAAAAAAAAAAAAAGTCCCCCAAGGGTCTTTTCTGACCTTTGAAGGACAGAGCAAAAAAAATAAAAAAATATAAATGACACAAAACAAACATCCTCCGCACGAATCGTTCTCATACCTCTAGCCAGTGGATGATTTTTTTTTTAAACTACTTCCTGCTCTTAGACAACTTCGAGACAACTGCTTTAAGTTAAGAAAGCTGTGGTTTCAGGAGAAAATAAAATTGGAATTGCTGAATATAATACTACGAAAAAAAAAAACTTTTATCACATAAAAGGTTGCATTAGAAATTTAGAACTTTTTACTGAATCTTTTTTAGCACGCTTCCCCAAAAGCTATGTGAAAGTAATTTTAGATAATTTGATGGTCCTATTTATATCTCAATGACAAAGATTAATATAGTTCTTGTCCAGTAAAGTGGTCATTTCAGACTTCATTACATTACCCCCAAAGCTGTATAATTTATGCAGAGCTACCTGAGGGCTTCTTATTCCATTTGCACTACAGGAAAATATTTGCAAAATTCAGAAATCATTTACTCCATTTCTGGCATCAAGGGTTTCTATGGTAATATTATTGCCTTTGCTTGACTTTGGGGCACGAGGGCATTTTAACTTCCCAGACTCTTCTCTACTTGCAGCTAGAAGGTAAGAAATATTTTTTAACAGAGAAATATAAATCAGGTAACAGAAGACAAACCTAAAATGACAAAAAATGAAACAAAAGCATTTTGGCAGCTGGTTGACCCATCACAATTATATATACATCTATATACACACAGTTTAGTCACATTATTATGACCCCTTCCAGGGTCTATTCCAGGTTCATGTGGGTCGATAAAGTCTCAGTGAGTCCCTTTGTGGCATTTTGCACGACGCACATAGCAATTAAACTGCATGTATTATAATTATATACAGTATAAAAAAAAAACGGGAAGAGCAATGTCATCTTCTGCATCCTCCCAGCTTCTGAACATCTGGTAAGCCCAAAGCAGGCTGTGGTTTACCAAAGTAAGAGGCAGAATAGGGATCCCTCTGCCCCACATGTTGAGGATGCAGATACTGTAGAATGCGGAGATCTGGGTGGGCCCACTTCCCTTCCAGGCCTGGTCACACAGTCTCATTCCCTAAGACCACAATTGTTACACAACTGCTGCCATCTGCTGGTGAGAGGGTAATAACTGCCATGTAGTACTCATCATTCACCAGCAGATGGCAGACAGCCTTCCAGGAAGACTTATGTACAAGAGCTGGAGCAGGAGAGCCATGGAGATGAGCGTGCATGTGTCTGCAATCGAAAATTTGATTGTGATCTGTATTGAGGACAATAGATTGTTTCAGGAGCAGCAACACAGACGGCTTATGAAGAGCAAAGATGGTGAATACGCAGCAGCTGGGCAGGGGATCGCAGATCCAAAGCGGTCCAATGGCATGTAAAAAGAATGGAGGGCCACAGCAGCGTCTCGCCAGGAAAACTTCTTTATTCAGGAACACTCCTCACAACAAGGCATATAAAAAGTAGTTTACAGCAGCAACGTTTCGGCTACGAGTAGCCTTTGTCAAGCATGTTAACAAGTTAAAATCATAGCCTATAAATAGCACATGACAGGTCCACCCACACCGCTAAGCAGCCAATAAGATTCAAATTTATGTATAACACACCTGTATATGAAATCAATGGGAACCGATATGTTGAAATAGATTAGCCAGCTGTAGAAAAACGTACCCATATAGGGCCATCACATATAAAACTCCTCCGTCCCTCCAGCGTCCCATGGTCGGCAGTGCGCATGTCTGCATACGTCATCACATGCGCCACCACGCGGCGGCGCACGTGTGACGTGCCCAAGTGAATCCAAATGCATAGTCAACGCCGGACAACTAACATCATCAGGCGGCGGCCGACTGACGTCACAAGGCCACTCCCACCTGGCGTTACGGATTGAAATATGCATGTGGACTCAAGTGGGGCTGTGCATGGGGGGCGATCGCACCACTGCAATACATAAGCAGTGTGCAAAAAACGCTCACCAAGGATAGCAGCAATAAGGCATAAACAGCGCACTGGCATTAATACTAGCTCAAGGAAGGAACAGGGAGATATGTAAAACCATATATATATAGGCATCGCATAGGAACAGCAGGCATAATAAAAGTGCAGAAATCACTAAATATTGATGACAAAAAGTGTATTCACTATGCACAGGTTACCTTTGATAAATAAAATATCATATACAGGTGTGTGTAGAAAAAACCACAGTGATCATCATGATGCTATAAAGCGGTGTGATTAAGGCACAAAATTAAAAGAACAAAGCAAAAAATACTTTAACAGAGGAGAAATATGTAATCGGCCATATAAAGAATATTTCTTGATTAAATCCAGATCTTAGCTGATACCAGCCACATTAAACTCTAGATTTAAACCAAATGGCTGTAGGGATTTCAGTGTGTAGATCCATTTGAGTTCCTTCTTCCTTAATATCGCATCCCTGTCACCCCCTCTCCGTAAGGGGCCCACACTGTCAATAACTCTAAAGCGAAGCTGGTTAACAGAATGCCCCGCCTCCACGAAGTGTTTCGCAACGGGCTTATCCATGTTCATCTTGCGTATGGTACTCTTGTGTTTATTAATGCGTTCTCTAATCTCCATGGTGGTCTCTCCCACATAAATAAGGCTGCAGGGGCACTGGATGGCATAAATCACATCCCGTGACCTGCAGGTATAGTAGCCCTTGATTTTATATTTTTTCCCACTGTAAGGGTGGGAGAAATATTCACCTTTGAGAACGTTACCACAATTACAGCAAGATAAACATGGATAAGTCCCATTTTTGCGCGGTGCAAAAAGTTTTTGTATCGGTGACTGGCCACCTACATCGGATTTAACCAGTCTATCACGGAGACTAGGGTTCCGTCTGTATGCCATCAACGGCGGGGATTTGAACTCTTCTGTATCTGGCAAACCCCGTTGGAGTATATGCCATTCCTTTCTGAGGATGTTGGCAATGTTGCCACTATCCCGGCCGTAGATGGACACAAACGGAACCCTAGTCTCAGGGACCGCCCTTGCTGATTTCCGTAGTGTGGTGCACCTGTCAACCAGCCTCACCCTCCGTTTAGTTCGAGTAAGTAGGGGTTTCGGGTAACCTCGTTCCAAGAAACGTGTGCACATTGTGTCAATCCTGTGTGCACACTCTTCTTCGTCAGAGACAATTCTCTTCACCCTTAAGAGTTGGCTCCATGGAAGGGAGTCAAGCATTCTATGTGGGTGGTAGCTATCATGCATAAGTAAAGTGTTGCCGTCAGTAGGCTTCCGATAGAGGTCCGTAGCCAAAAGACCCTCCATCACATAGACTCGCACATCAAGGAACTGCAACTCACTAGGAGAAACAGTTATAGTGAATTGCAGACCCGGGACACCCGCATTCAAATGAAGATGAAAGTTATCAAGTTCATTCATAGTGCCTGTCCAGATCATAAAGATGTCGTCGATGTAGCGCCACCAACATAGGACTCTCCCAGAGAAAGGGGAGTGATACACGAGTTTGTCCTCCACCTCAGCCATAAAGATGTTAGCGTAGGTGGGGGCCACATTGGACCCCATGGCCACACCCCGCTGCTGCTGATAGAAGGTGTCCCCGAAGAGGAAGTAACTCCTCTTCAGGACCACCTCCAAGAGGCGGAGGACAAATCGGCACACACCCGGGGAGAGCCCCATGTCGGATAGGGCCACATCGACGACATTTAACATGTATGGTCAATCGAAGTGTACAAAGACACTACATCGAAACTGACCAACAAAAATTGGGCGGGCAGTTGTAAATCCTGTAATTTAGAGAGAAAATGCCCAGTATCCTTGATATAGGATGGGGCGGAGGTCGCACGGACCTGCAATAACCTGTCCAGAAAGACAGACAATGGATTGAAGACCGAGCCCCTACCAGTGACAATCGGTCGGCCCGGTGGGTCAATCAAACTCTTGTGAATCTTGGGGAGTATGTATAGCATCGGGGTGATAGGGTGGGGCACCACAAGATATTGATACAAACCATCATCTATAATGGAACTCTGTAGTGCCTCCTCCAATATCACCCCGATGTCACGCATAATATCCCATTTGGGATCACCGTGTAGTTTCTTATAAACCTCAAGATCACTCAATTGTCTGTCTATCTCTCCAATGTACATCGCAGTGTCCATAACGACCACCGCCCCACCCTTATCTGCAGGCTTAATGGTAATGCGGGTGTCTCGTTCCAATGACATGATAGCCTGTCGTTCAGGAATCGAGAGGTTATTCCTACCACCAATGGGACTTAAAGATTCGATCTGTTTATGCACTATGTGAATGTACGATTCAACCACGTGATTGGTATGAGGTGGTGAAAAGACACTGGGTTTCCTGAGTTGAAATTCTTTACATGTCAGTAACGCTGTATTGTTATTACTAATCACAGGTGTTTTATTAGCTTCAACATTTTTAGATGCAAAAAAACATTTTAGGCGTAAGTTTCTAAAGAAACGTTGTAGATCCAACTCTAGAGAGAACCAGTCTCTATCGACAGTAGGAGAGAAACTGAGTCCCCGACTCAATACCCGTGTCTGTACAGGGGTGAGTGGTACTGAGGAGATATTAATGACTAATTGTGTTATCTCCGTGGATTGCGTCTGGTCGATCTCGCAGACATCGCTTGATTCTGAGGTGGCTTCCCTTTTACGTGACCGATGGTGTTTTCTACCACCCCGGCGACATCCCCGTCGCCTAGTTGACCTAAAAAAGGGGCTGACGTGGAGGGTTCATCAGTAGAATCGGAGACGGTGGAGAAACCAAAATGATTGTGGTCAAACCTCTTATTGCGCCTCCTCCTAGGCTTCCCTTGTGGCTGTTGGTTGCGCCAGTTGTACACTTTTCCGGACTGGTAATCTTCCAGATCACGGTGCCATTTTTCCCTTTTAATGCGCTCAGTTTCACTTCTGTGGCGTAGGGCTTGCTGTGCTATTTTATCAGTGTGTACCGTGTATTCCTCAACACTGGTTAAAGCCTGGATTTGCGCATTCAGCTCGACAATCACACCTTTAATTTTCTCCACCTCCTTACACAGAAAGTCAATGTTGAGCAATATCAATTCAAAGGAGTACTTGTTACTCACCGCCTCGAATTTCATACAGAAATCTGTATCGTTGGGAAAGAGGTTCGGTCGTAAATGAGAACGTAAACCTCTCGGAATCCGGCGGTTCCTATAGTATTCTCTCAGAGTGCTCAGATGTAACTCCATCGTGGTCAGTCTTTTAGACTCCTGTTCACATTTGCGTTTAAGCAGATCAATGGAGGGAGTGCTTAACCACTTCCCGCAACTGTAACGCCGAAAGGCGTCATTGCGGCGGCTCCCCCAGGCTACGCTAACGCCAATAGGCGTCATCTCGCGTGAGCCGAGATTTCCTGTGAACGCGCGCACACAGGCGCGCGCGCTCACAGGAACGGAAGGTAAGAGAGTTGATCTCCAGCCTGCCAGCGGCGATCGTTCGCTGGCAGGCTGGAGATGTGTTTTTTTTAACCCCTAACAGGTATATTAGACGCTGTTTTGATAACAGCGTCTAATATACCTGCTACCTGGTCCTCTGGTGGTCCCCTTTGTTTGGATCGACCACCAGAGGACACAGGTAGCTCAGTAAAGTAGCACCAAGCACCACTACACTACACTACACCCCCCCCCGTCACTTATTAACCCCTTATTAGCCCCTGATCACCCCTGATCACCCCATATAGACTCCCTGATCACCCCCCTGTCATTGATCACCCCCCTGTCATTGATCACCCCCCTGTAAAGCTCCATTCAGACGTCCGCATGATTTTTACGGATCCACTGATAGATGGATCGGATCCGCAAAACGCATCCGGACGTCTGAATGAAGCCTTACAGGGGCGTGATCAATGACTGTGGTGATCACCCCATATAGACTCCCTGATCACCCCCCTGTCATTGATCACCCCCCTGTAAAGCTCCATTCAGATGTCCGCATGATTTTTACGGATGCACTGATAGATGGATCGGATCCGCAAAACGCATCCGGACGTCTGAATGAAGCCTTACAGGGGCATGATCAATGATTGTGGTGATCACCCCATATAGACTCCCTGATCACCCCCCTGTCATTGATTACACCCCTGTCATTGATCACCCCCCTGTAAAGCTCCATTCAGATGTCCGCATGATTTTTACGGATGCACTGATAGATGGATCGGATCCGCAAAACGCATCCGGACGTCTGAATGAAGCCTTACAGGGGCATGATCAATGACTGTGGTGATCACCCCCCTGTCATTGATTACCCCCCTGTAAAGCTCCATTCAGATGTCTGCATGATTTTTACGGATGCACTGATAGATGGATCGGATCCGCAAAACGCATCCGGACGTCTGAATGAAGCCTTACAGGGGCATGATCAATGACTGTGGTGATCACCCCCCTGTCATTGATTACCCCCCTGTAAAGCTCCATTCAGATGTCCGCATGATTTTTACGGATGCACTGATAGATGGATCGGATCCGCAAAACGCATCCGGACGTCTGAATGAAGCCTTACAGGGGCGTGATCAATGACTGTGGTTATCACCCTATATAGACTCCCTGATCACCCCCCTGTCATTGATTACACCCCTGTCATTGATCACCCCCCTGTAAAGCTCCATTCAGATGTCCGCATGATTTTTACGGATCCACTGATAGATGGATCGGATCCGCAAAACGCATCCGGACGTCTGAATGAAGCCTTACAGGGGCGTGATCAATGACTGTGGTGATCACCCCATATAGACTCCCTGATCACCCCCCTGTCATTGATTACCCCCCTGTCATTGATTACCCCCCTGTAAAGCTCCATTCAGACGTCCGCATGATTTTTACGGATCCACTGATAGATGGATCGGATCCGCAAAACGCATCCGGACGTCTGAATGAAGCCTTACAGGGGCATGATCAATGACTGTGGTGATCACCCCATATAGACTCCCTGATCACCCCCCTGTCATTGATTACCCCCCTGTAAAGCTCCATTCAGATGTCCGCATGATTTTTACGGATGCACTGATAGATGGATCGGATCCGCAAAACGCATACGGACGTCTGAATGAAGCCTTACAGGGGCATGATCAATGACTGTGGTGATCACCCCATATAGACTCCCTGATCACCCCCCTGTCATTGATCACCCCCCCTGTCATTGATCACCCCCCCTGTCATTGATCACCCCTCTGTAAGGCTCCATTCAGACATTTTTTTGGCCCAAGTTAGCGGAATTATTTTTTTTTTTTTCTTACAAAGTCTCATATTCCACTAACTTGTGTCAAAAAATAAAATCTCACATGAACTCACCATACCCCTCAAGGAAAACCAAATGCGTAAAATTTTTTAGACATTTATATTCCAGACTTCTTCTCACGCTTTAGGGCCCCTAGAATGCCAGGACAGTATAAATACCCCACATGTGACCCCATTTCGGAAAGAAGACACCCCCAGGTATTCCGTGAGGGGCATATTGAGTCCATGAAAGATTGAAATTTTTGTCCCAAGTTAGCGGAACGGGAGACTTTGTGAGAAAAAAATTAAAAATATCAATTTCCGCTAACTTGTGCCAAAAAAAAAAAATTTCTATGAACTCGCCATGCCCCTCATTGAATACCTTGGGGTGTCTTCTTTCCAAAATGGGGTCACATGTGGGGTATTTATACTGCCCTGGCATTCTAGGGGCCCCAAAGCGTGAGAAGAAGTCTGGTATCCAAATGTCTAAAAATGCCCTCCTAAAAGGAATTTGGGCACCTTTGCGCATCTAGGCTGCAATAAAGTGTCACACATCTGGTATCGCCGTACTCAGGAGAAGTTGGGGAATGTGTTTTGGGGTGTCATTTTACATATACCCATGCTGGGTGAGAGAAATATCTTGGTCAAATGCCAACTTTGTATAAAAAAATGGTAAAAGTTGTCTTTTGCCAAGATATTTCTCTCACCCAGCAAGGGTATATGTAAAATGACACCCCAAAACACATTCCCCAACTTCTCCTGAATACGGCGATACCACATGTGTGACACTTTTTTGCAGCCTAGGTGGGCAAAGGGGCCCATATTCCAAAGAGCACCTTTAGGATTTCACAGGTCATTTACCTACTTACCACACATTAGGGCCCCTGGAAAATGCCAGGGCAGTATAACTACCCCACAAGTGACCCCATTTTGGAAAGAAGACACCCCAAGGTATTCCGTGAGGGGCATGGCAAGTTCCTAGAATTTTTTATTTTTTGTCACAAGTTAGTGGAAAATGCTGATTTTTTTTTATTTTTTTTTTTTCATACAAAGTCTCATATTCCACTAACTTGTGACAAAAAATAAAAACTTCCATGAACTCACTATGCCCATCAGCGAATACCTTGGGGTCTCTTCTTTCCAAAATGGGGTCACTTGTGGGGTAGTTATACTGCCCTGGCATTCTAGGGGCCCAAATGTGTGGTAAGGAGTTTGAAATCAAATTCTGTAAAAAATGACCTGTGAAATCCGAAAGGTGCTCTTTGGAATATGGGCCCCTTTGCCCACCTAGGCTGCAAAAAAGTGTCACACATCTGGTATCCCCGTACTCAGGAGAAGGTGGGGAATGTGTTTTGGGGCGTCATTTTACATATACCCCTGCTGGGTGAGAGAAATATCTTGGCAAAAGACAACTTTTCCCATTTTTTTATACAAAGTTGTCTTTTGCCAAGATATTTCTCTCACCCAGCATGGGTATATGTAAAAAGACACCCCAAAACACATTCCTCAACTTCTCCTGAATACAGAGATACCAGATGTGTGACACTTTTTTGCAGCCTAGGTGGGCAAAGGGGCCCATATTCCAAAGAGCACCTTTCGGATTTCACAGGTCATTTTTTACAGAATTTGATTTCAAACTCCTTACCACACATTCGGGCCCCTAGAATGCCAGGGCAGTATAACTACCCCACAAGTGACCCCATTTTGGAAAGAAGAAACCCCAAGGTATTCGCTGATGGGCATAGTGAGTTCATGGAAGTTTTTATTTTTTGTCACAAGTTAGTGGAATATGAGACTTTGTATGAAAAAAAATAAAAAAAAATAAAATCATCATTTTCCACTAACTTGTGACAAAAAATAAAAAATTCTAGGAACTTGCCATGCCCCTCACGGAATACCTTGGGGTGTCTTCTTTCCAAAATGGGGTCACTTGTGGGGTAGTTATACTGCCCTGGCATTCTAGGGGCCCGAATGTGTGGTAAGGAGTTTGAAATCAAATTCTGTAAAAAATGACCTGTGAAATCCGAAAGGTGCTCTTTGGAATATGGGCCCCTTTGCCCACCTAGGCTGCAAAAAAGTGTCACACATCTGGTATTGCCGTACTCAGGAGAAGGTGGGGAATGTGTTTTGGGGTGTCATTTTACATATACCCATGCTGGGTGAGAGAAATATCTTGGCAAAAGACAACTTTTCCCATTTTTTTATACAAAGTTGGCATTTGACCAAGATATTTATCTCACCCAGCATGGGTATATGTAAAATGACACCCCAAAACACATTCCTCAACTTCTCCTGAGTACGTAGATACCAGATGTGTGACACTTTTTTGCAGCCTAGGTGGGCAAAGGGGCCCACATTCCAAAAGCACCTTTCGGATTTCACTCGTCATTTTTTACAGAATTTGATTTCAAACTCCTTACCACACATTTGGGCCCCTAGAATGCCAGGGCAGTATAACTAGCCCACAAGTGACCCCATTTTGGAAAGAAGAGACCCCAAGGTATTTTGTGATGGGCATAGTGAGTTCATAAAAGTTTTTATTTTTTGTCACAAGTTAGTGGAATATGAGACTTTGTAGGAAAAAAAATAAAATAAAAAAAAATCATCATTTTCCGCTAACTTGTGACAAAAAATAAAAAGTTCTATGAACTCACTATGCCCATCAGCGAATACCTTAGGGTGTGTACTTTCCGAAATGGGGTCATTTGTGGGGTGTTTGTACTGTCTGGGCATTGTAGAACCTCAGGAAACATGACAGGTGCTCAGAAAGTCAGAGCTGCTTCAAAAAGCGGAAATTCACATTTTTGTACCATAGTTTGTAAACGCTATAACTTTTACCCAAACCATTTTTTTTTTACCCAAACATTTTTTTTTTTATCAAAGACATGTAGAACTATAAATTTAGAGCAAAATTTCTATATGGATCTCGTTTTTTTTGCAAAATTTTACAACTGAAAGTGAAAAATGTCATTTTTTTGCAAAAAAAATCGTTAAATTTCGATTAATAACAAAAAAAGTAAAAATGTCAGCAGCAATGAAATACCACCAAATGAAAGCTCTATTAGTGAGAAGAAAAGGAGGTAAAATTCATTTGGGTGGTAAGTTGCATGACCGAGCAATAAACGGTGAAAGTAGTGTAGTGCCGATTTGTAAAAAAGGGCCTGGTCTTTAGGGGGGTATAAACCTGTGGTCCTTAAGTGGTTAAGAAGGAAACATCACTGCATTCGGATCCAATCAATTTCAATATTTCATCCTCTGTATACATATATGTCGTGGTGTTAGGGGTGTCCATGCTCTTACCCGAGCCTGGGGGTCCATCCATATTCACATAATGTGAAGACAGCAGGAATACTCCCCTGGTGCACGCTCCCCGGATCAATAACTTCGCTTTAGAGTTATTGACAGTGTGGGCCCCTTACGGAGAGGGGGTGACAGGGGTGCGATATTAAGGAAGAAGGAACTCAAATGGATCTACACACTGAAATCCCTACAGCCGTTTGGTTTAAATCTAGAGTTTAATGTGGCTGGTATCAGCTAAGATCTGGATTTAATCAAGAAATATTCTTTATATGGCCGATTACATATTTCTCCTCTGTTAAAGTATTTTTTGCTTTGTTCTTTCAATTTTGTGCCTTAATCACACCGCTTTATAGCATCATGATGATCACTGTGGTTTTTTCTACACACACCTGTATATGATATTTTATTTATCAAAGGTAACCTGTGCATAGTGAATACACTTTTTGTCATCAATATTTAGTGATTTCTGCACTTTTATTATGCCTGCTGTTCCTATGCGATGCCTATATATATATGGTTTTACATATCTCCCTGTTCCTTCCTTGAGCTAGTATTAATGCCAGTGCGCTGTTTATGCCTTATTGCTGCTATCCTTGGTGAGCGTTTTTTGCACACTGCTTATGTATTGCAGTGGTGCGATCGCCCCCCATGCACAGCCCCACTTGAGTCCACATGCATATTTCAATCCGTAACGCCAGGTGGGAGTGGCCTTGTGACGTCAGTCGGCCGCCGCCTGATGATGTTAGTTGTCCGGCGTTGACTATGCATTTGGATTCACTTGGGCACGTCACACGTGCGCCGCCGCGTGGTGGCGCATGTGATGACGTATGCAGACATGCGCACTGCCGACCATGGGACGCTGGAGGGACGGAGGAGTTTTATATGTGATGGCCCTATATGGGTACGTTTTTCTACAGCTGGCTAATCTATTTCAACATATCGGTTCCCATTGATTTCATATACAGGTGTGTTATACATAAATTTGAATCTTATTGGCTGCTTAGCGGTGTGGGTGGACCTGTCATGTGCTATTTATAGGCTATGATTTTAACTTGTTAACATGCTTGACAAAGGCTACTCGTAGCCGAAACGTTGCTGCTGTAAACTACTTTTTATATGCCTTGTTGTGAGGAGTGTTCCTGAATAAAGAAGTTTTCCTGTATTGAGGACAGAGACTGATGTGAATGATGACACAGAACTGCAGAATATGTTGGTGCTATATCAGCAACATGAAAAGAGAAATATAATAACTGAAAATACATTTAGTCTTATAGGCATAATGTAGGGAAAATCCTGCAGAGCTGTTTTTCTTCTCGCTTAGCTCGGCACCTATTACGACATAAATTTTCTTGCCATTTCTTTTATTGTTTGTACTTCTGGTGGGATAACTGCAAGTGATTTTTTTTTACTGAGGTTCGTAATGAACAAAAATAAGTTAAAAGGCAAAAAAATAAAACAATAATGGTTATTTATGGCAGTCTAAGAGTGTTCTAGGCAGACGATCATTATTATGAGTCAGTACTTTTCTTACGGATATTCCGAAGAATGCAATTTACTGATTCATCACTCCTTTTGCTTCAGGTCACACTGTTGGGATATCGGTCATATGGAGAGTTTCTGTGCACGAGGGTAATGATTATGAGTTATCCTTTCAAAAAGGGGATAGCTCTACCTTCACTTTCACACTCATCCGTTATGGGGTGGGAATTAAAAATAATGCTGCTTTCAAAGAGAAAAAAAATCTGCTGAGATAGATTTTTTATAAAGACTGGGCAGCTTCCATCAATATGTTTTCTTTCGCATGCAGTAGCTGATGTCTGAAGACGTTTAATAGGAAAAGCACTGTAATAAATCTACTAAGAAGCCAGCTCCGCTATCTTCACTCTTAAAAGCCTCTTTGTGTCACACCCTTACAAACGAAGGCTATAATGAGAATTTAAAGAGGTTGACTTATCAGATACAGAATTCAGTTCCGTTCACGACATCACTAGCAAACAGCAGATTTTTTTTTTTTAATAGTATCTTTTTATTTATTAATTTAGCAAAAAGCATAACAAACACATCAAATACAGACAATCATCAATTGAGTCCAGTACAAATCAAATACATGGGATCAATCATAACAGTTCCTCATGACCCAAGTTTGGGACAGAAGAAAAAGATATCACTTTCAGGATGAACAGTACCCAAGATATCAATCCTAAGGAAGATTAAAAGTACTGCACACACACACACACATTCACACACGCCTTCATTGGTCAGAACAGTCTTTCAGTCATCTATGGTACTAGAGTCTGGGCTCCAATCCAGGGGTCCCATATCTTCATGAAGCGATCAGGGGTCCCTCTTCTCTCATACACAAACTTGTATAATTCAAGATCAGCAATAACTAGATGTACCCATTGTTGCACAGTAGGATTCTTAGGAGGTTTCCAGTTGAGAAGGATAGTTTTCCTAGCATAATATAAGAGTATTCTATACAGCTTCCTGCCAAATTTGATGGGAACAATCTCGTTGGCTACTCCCAACAGACTAGTGAGTTCAGTACAGACGTTAGGAAAGCCTAGTTTGTCATTAAAATATTTATGGATCTCTTCCCAGAAGCCATGAATAATCGGACACTGCCAAACCATGTGTATAAGACAACCGTTTTCATGTCCACATCTTGTACAATGAGGGTTCGGCAATTTACCCATTTTAAATAGTCTCACAGGAGTATAAAAAATCCTATGAAGCCATTTAACTTGAATCAACTGATCCCTAGCACTTACCACTGTAGATCTCCATGTACAGCTAGATTCTTTAACATGAACATCTTCCAAACCTTCAATGTCCCTTTTCCACCTAACAAATGTCCTGTCTAGGGGGGAGTCCTGCAACGCCATCAACGACGCATACAGGGTCGACACTGGTTTGACCAACGGAACCCTCCTAATCGCTGCCTCAACTGTACCACACTCCAGCTTTAAAGGTTCTCTACCAAACTGAGCCTGACAGGCATGCCTGAGTTGAAGATATCTATACAAACAACGCTGGGGCAAATTAAACTCCTGTTTCAAACTATTAAAGGTTTTAAATAGGCCCTTATCATATAGTTGGGTAAGGTAGCGCACCCCCCTCTGAGGCCAAAATTCAAACTCCAGTAATGAGAACAGCTCCGGAAGCACTCTGTTTCTCCACAAAGGCAAATATGGCGACCAAGTAATATCATTCTCATCAGGGTTACATTTCTGACCCCATTTGACCCACATCTGTACTGCAGCAGCCATCGATTGGGTGTAATGTATTGTAGACCTAGCCCCCCTCCTATACGCCAAGTTCGTAAGTGCCTCATAGGACCCCAATAAAGCTGCCTCCAACACTACCGCCGGGTTACCTGAGTCAGCCCGTACCCACCACGCCACATAGCTCAGCTGCACCGCTACATAGTACATGTACAGGTTTGGCAAGGCAAGACCCCCCCGCAGGTAAGACGCCTGGAGGGTGGATCTCGCTATTCTGGGAGAAGACTTATTCCATAGAAAGGGAGCGATTATTTTATCCAAAGTAGCAAAATGTCTCTTGGGGAGTAACACTGGGGCAGCCCTATATAAGTATAGCAATTTTGGGAGAAGAATCATTTTTACCACATTGATACGCCCAATCAGAGTTAAAGGAAGGTTTTCCCAAGCCTCTAGCTTTCGAGTAATGGATTGCATTGTAGGAGCAACATTCAAATCATAAAATTTTGCCACTTCTTTATGAACAATAATCCCCAAATATGTAAATTGCTCCACAATCTGAAGCTTATTGTTCACCGAAATGCGAGCTGGGTCAACATCATCAACCAGACATAGACTAGACTTAGCCCAGTTCACACGGAGACCCGAGAAACCCCCAAATTGATCAACAACACCTAAAAGGGTATCCAAGGATTTCCCTGAATCTGCTAGGTAAACCAGCATGTCATCAGCATATAATGAAAGCTTTTCTGATATTCCAGCTATTTCCCAGCCTTCTATACCTGAATTAGAGGATATGAGTATCGACAAAGGTTCCATGATTAATGCAAATAACAGGGGGGAGAGAGGGCAGCCCTGTCTAGTGCCTCTACCCAAGGGGAAGGAGTCCGATGTGTACCTATTCACCCTGACTCTTGCCGAAGGGGATCTATAAAGCATTTGTAACCAGCACAAAAATTTCTCCGGAAAGCCCATTTGAGTCAGTACTGCCCACATAAATTCCCATTCTACTGAATCAAATGCTTTTTCATTGTCTAAGGACGCAAGAGCCCTCATACCTCTGTTATCATGTTTGACCTGAAGATTAGTGAACAATCGCCTTAAATTAATATCTGTGGTTTTCCCTGGCATAAAACCCGATTGATCTACCCCAACCAAGGAGAGAATTAACCCCCGCAATCTTAACGCCAGTACCTTCGCAAAGATTTTGACGTCAAGATTCAGAAGTGAGATAGGTCGATAAGAGCTACACTGGTCAGATGGTTTCCCCGACTTGTGAATCACTACTATCGTTGCCTCCAGAAAGGACAGTGGCAACGAACCACTTTCCAGTGCATACCTCAACAGCTTCCCAAATCTACTAACCAGGTCTTTAGAAAATCGCTTATACCATTCAGCAGGAAATCCATCGGGTCCCGGGGTTTTCTTGGTTGCTAAGGAACTAATGGCCGTTTCAATCTCCAGGTCAGATATGTCTGCCGCCAGGGCTCCCCTGTCATCTCTGTCCAAAGAAGGAATATTAATACATGACAATTTCCTCCGAAGTACACGTGATCTTGGGGGCATACAATGTCTCATAATAGGAGGCAAACTGTCGGCAGACATCTCTAGGCTCCCTCAATAAGATCCCTTGGTCATTCAGAACTCCCGCCACCACCGTTTGCTGTGTCTCAGATCTAGTCAAGTACGCCAAGGCCCTGCCACACTTATCACCATCTGAAAAAATAGTTTGCCTCTGATTTAAAAGTTTCTTCTCAGTATATTCAGTTAAATGCAAAGTAAACCTACGCTGCGCCTCAAGCCACAAAGTCTGCTTCTCAGGGCACGGATCTAGTATATATAACCTCTCCTTATCAGCTAGTTCCGTCTCTAGTTTTATCCGTTTGATATTCAGTTCCTTTCTATGAGTTGCAATAGCAGCAATCAATGCCCCCCTCATTACTGACTTGAAAGCATCCCATTCTACCAGAGGATTCGTAGACCCTTCATTTTCTGCCCAGTAGTTCCCCATTGCATCTAGACTCTCGCTCACCACAGGTAATACCTCGAGCCACATAGGGTTTAACCGCCACTGCTTATCAGTCGAAGCCAGCGGCTGTGACAGTATCAGAAGGAGGGGGGCATGGTCTGAAACTCCTCTCGGTAGATAATCACTAGACTTGATATAGGGGGATAAGTCTCTGCTGACAAAGGCCAGATCTATACGAGAGAGTGAGCCAGTAGAAGCTGAATAGCAAGAGAATTGCGCATCTGTGGGGTGGAAATAGCGCCACGCCTCTACTAAATCATAAGTATTAGCCCAATGTGATAGGACATTGTTGTGTGAGGCCTGGGGAACCCTTCTGTCCCGTATAGGATCTAAAGTGGCATTATAGTCACCCATAATAATATAAGGTATTGCTGGAAATCCTGCTATTTTAGCTGTAATTAAGTCTAGGACCTCTCTGCGGAATGGCGGAGGAATATATACAGTGGAGGAAATAATTATTTGACCCCTCACTGATTTTGTAAGTTTGTCCAATGACAAAGAAATGAAAAGTCTCAGAACAGTATCATTTCAATGGTAGGTTTATTGTAACAGTGGCAGATAGCACATCAAAAGGAAAATCGAAAAAATAACTTTAAATAAAAGATAGCAACTGATTTGCATTTCATTGAGTGAAATAAGTATTTGAACCCTCTAACAAAAAAAGACTTAATACTTGGTGGAAAAACCCTTGTTTGCAAGCACAGAGGTCAAACGTTTCTTGTAATTGATGACCAAGTTTGCGCACATTTTAGGAGGAATGTTGGTCCACTCCTCTTTGCAGATCATCTCTAAATCCCTAAGGTTTCGAGGCTGTCTCTGTGCAACTCTGAACTTGAGCTCCCTCCATAGGTTTTCGATTGGATTAAGGTCCGGAGACTGACTAGGCCACTCCATGACCTTAATGTGCTTCTTCTTGAGCCACTCCTTTGTTGCCTTTGCTGTATTTTTTGGGTCATTGTCGTGCTGGAACACCCATCCACGACCCATTTTCAGTTTCCTGGCAGAGGGAAGGAGGTTGTCGCTCAGGATTTCACGATACATGGCTCCGTCCATTTTCCCGTTTATGCGAATAAGTTGTCCTGTGCCCTTAGCAGAAAAACACCCCCAAAGCAAAATGTTTCCACCCCCATGCTTGACGGTGGGGACGGTGTTTTGGGGGTCATAGGCAGCATTTTTCTTCCTCCAAACACAGCGAGTTGAGTTAATGCCAAAGAGCTCTATTTTGGTCTCATCAGACCACAGCACCTTCTCCCAGTCACTCTCTGAATCATTCAGGTGTTCATTGGCAAACTTCAGACGGGCCTGCACATGTGCCTTCCTGAGCAGGGGGACCTTGCGAGCCCTGCAGGATTTTAATCCATTGCGGTGTAATGTGTTTCCAATGGTTTTCTTGGTGACTGTGGTCCCTGCTAATTTGAGGTCATTAACTAACTCCTCCCGTGTAGTTCTAGGATGCTTTTTCACCTTTCTCAGAACCATTGACACCCCACGAGGTGAGATCTTGCGTGGAGCCCCAGAGCGAGGTCGATTGATGGTCATTTTGTGCTCCTTCCATTTTCGAACAATCGCACCAACAGTTGTCACCTTCTCTCCCAGCTTCTTGCTAATGGTTTTGTAGCCCATTCCAGCCTTGTGCAGGTCTACAATTTTGTCTCTGACATCCTTGGACAGCTCTTTGGTCTTTCCCATGTTGGAGAGTTTGGAGTCTGCTTGATTGATTGATTCTGTGGACAGGTGTCTTTTATACAGGTGACTAGTTAAGACAGGTGTCCTTAATGAGGGTGACTAATTGAGTAGAAGTGTCTAACCACTCTGTGGGAGCCAGAACTCTTAATGGTTGGTAGGGGTTCAAATACTTATTTCACTCAATGAAATGCAAATCAGTTGCTATCTTTTATTTAAAGTTATTTTTTCGATTTTCCTTTTGATGTGCTATCTGCCACTGTTACAATAAACCTACCATTGAAATGATACTGTTCTGAGACTTTTCATTTCTTTGTCATTGGACAAACTTACAAAATCAGTGAGGGGTCAAATAATTATTTCCTCCACTGTAGTCCCACAAATAGGTACTGCAGGCCTCTGACACAAGCATGTAAAATCACATACCTACCATATGGGTCTAGCTGCACAGATAGTATTTGAAATGGAAGACTTTTAGCAATTAAAATAGACATGCCTCTAGCGTGGTTTGAGTAAACCGCATGATATGTGGGGCCTATCCATGGGCGCCGCAAAGCTAGTACTTTCTGGCCCTGCAGGTGCGTTTCTTGCAATAACATTATGTCAGGGTTATACCTCTTCAGATAATTGAACACTAAAGACCGTTTAATCTTATCATTCAGACCCCGAACATTCCATGAAAGTAGCTTAATTACCGCCATTTATTCTTCCAAAGATAACATCTCCATAGTTTCCGACCAATGAAGGCACATTCACGCACACATACAATCCACATCAAAGAACCCCTCAACAGAGAAACCCTATCCAACCCACCCATTCCCAACCTCCCTAACCCACCCTGCCCAAACCTTCCTAACATGGTTGAGCCTGACACCCCAAACTAGCAACTCCTGGGTACGATAACCTACCCTAACTCATTAGAATATATATACCATATAGGTACGTTGGTGATAGGAAGCAAGTATATACGTCTACCCACAACAGTGCATAGTCATACAGGGTGTTGCCACCCAGCATACCAATATGGGGTTAAACATCTGATCAATAGACAAAGTCAAAGAACAGGGAATCTAACAGGAGTAATAATGGTGCATTTAAACCAGATACTCCCCCCCCCCTCCCCCAACTATCTTGTCAGCAAAACAATTTAACATTTAATCAAGTATTATATGCTTCAGCTGCCAACACTACAGGGAGTGCAGAATTATTAGGCAAGTTGTATTTTTGAGGATTAATTTTATTATTGAACAACAACCATGTTCTCAATGAACCCAAAAAACTCATTAATATCAAAGCTGAATATTTTTGGAAGTAGTTTTTAGTTTGTTTTTAGTTTTAGCTATTTTAGGGGGATATCTGTGTGTGCAGGTGACTATTACTGTGCATAATTATTAGGCAACTTAACAAAAAACAAATATATACCCATTTCAATTATTTATTTTTACCAGTGAAACCAATATAACATCTCAACATTCACAAATATACATTTCTGACATTCAAAAACAAAACAAAAACAAATCAGTGACCAATATAGCCACCTTTCTTTGCAAAGACACTCAAAAGCCTGCCATCCATGGATTCTGTCAGTGTTTTGATCTGTTCACCATCAACATTGCGTGCAGCAGCAACCACAGCCTCCCAGACACTGTTCAGAGAGGTGTACTGTTTTCCCTCCTTGTAAATCTCACATTTGATGATGGACCACAGGTTCTCAATGGGGTTCAGATCAGGTGAACAAGGAGGCCATGTCATTAGATTTTCTTCTTTTATACCCTTTCTTGCCAGCCACGCTGTGGAGTACTTGGACGCGTGTGATGGAGCATTATCCTGCATGAAAATCATGTTTTTCTTGAAGGATGCAGACTTCTTCCTGTACCACTGCTTGAAGAAGGTGTCTTCCAGAAACTGGCAGTAGGACTGGGAGTTGAGCTTGACTCCATCCTCAACCCGAAAAGGCCCCACAAGCTCATCTTTGATGATACCAGCCCAAACCAGTACTCCACCTCCACCTTGCTGGCGTCTGAGTCGGACTGGAGCTCTCTGCCCTTTACCAATCCAGCCACGGGCCCATCCATCTGGCCCATCAAGACTCACTCTCATTTCATCAGTCCATAAAACCTTAGAAAAATCAGTCTTGAGATATTTCTTGGCCCAGTCTTGACGTTTCAGCTTGTGTGTCTTGTTCAGTGGTGGTCGTCTTTCAGCCTTTCTTACCTTGTCCATGTCTCTGAGTATTGCACACCTTGTGCTTTTGGGCACTCCAGTGATGTTGCAGCTCTGAAATATGGCCAAACTGGTGGCAAGTGGCATCTTGGCAGCTGCACGCTTGACTTTTCTCAGTTCATGGGCAGTTATTTTGCGCCTTGGTTTTTCCACAAGCTTCTTGCGACCCTGTTGACTATTTTGAATGAAACGCTTGATTGTTCGATGATCACGCTTCAAAAGCTTTGCAATTTTAAGAGTGCTGCATCCCTCTCACTATTTTTGACTTTTCTGAGCCTGTCAAGTCCTTCTTTTGACCCATTTTGCCAAAGGAAAGGAAGTTGCCTAATAATTATGCACACCTAATATAGGGTGTTGATGTCATTAGACCACACCCCTTCTCATTACAGAGATGCACATCACCTAATATGCTTAATTGGTAGTAGGCTTTCGAGCCTATACAGCTTGGAGTAAGACAACATGCATAAAGAGGATGATGTGGTCAAAATACTCATTTGCCTAATAATTCTGCACGCAGTGTATAGTATAAACCATCAGCGGTGAGGCCTTGCATTTAGATTTCTTTCAATCCATTCAGTAGCCTCTTCAGGAGTACTAAAAAAACGGACTGTTTCACCATCTTGCACCCTCAAGCGAGAAGGGTAGATCATGGCATATTTCACATTTTTGTCCCTCAGCCGCGCTCGGACCTCAGTAAACTGCTTCCTTTTCTTCTGGACCTCTGCAGTAAAGTCCGGGTAAAAGGACAAACGGACATTCTCATAGCTGACATTCCCCTTCTGCCAAGCAGCTAGCAAAATAGCGTCTCTGTCCCTGTAGTTCAGGATCTTCATGATGAAAGGTCTAGCAGGGGATCCCGGCGGTAAGGGCCTGGTTGGAATCCGATGTGCCCTTTCTATAACAAAGCAACTGGAAAGTGAGATGGGATGTAACACTTCTTTTATGAGCTGTTCCGCAAAAATTTCTGGGGTAGACCCTTCTGCTCGCTCCGGTAAGCCCAGGATACGGACGTTGTTACGTCTATTGCGGTTCTCAGCGTCCTCCGCCCTGGCTTGCAGCATCTGTACCTGTTGCAGCAGCTGCCTGGTGTCATTTCCAGCTGCTCTGGACGCATCTTCCACATCACTCACTCTTTGCTCCACTGTAGATGTTCTTTCACGTATTTTGTCAAAATCGTGTCGCAAACAGCTAAGGTCAGACTGTAGATGGTCTATCTTTGATGTAAGAGCAGCTTGACAGGCAGCTATAGCTTTCATAATTTGAGAGGCTTCAGCAGAGGAACCAGGGACAGGAGACCCCTCACTTTCCTGTTCAGTTTGACTCATGGCATCCATGAATCGTTTAACAGATGATGGAGCCACAGAAGAAGTTTTGCGGCCCATAGAAATAGTCCACAGACACTTTAAAGATCTGCTGGGGTTTGTCACTCATGCAGCAAAACAAGATAAGGCTTTGTTAAATTCAGCAAGTCCTTCCACACAGCCAAGTAGACTGCCAGATATCTTTACATTCCTCAGGGGGGAGGGGGATAAGTACACCAGCACCACCATTAAACTTTCATATAAACTGTGGTGAACTCTGCAGCTTTCATATATAAGGACTCCTAACAGGATTACCACTGCAGGACTTCAGGATAATAGTGGAAGTAGGGAGATACAGAGCGTTTCGCCGATCCACTCCGTTTGCTGGGGCAGAGAGGAGCGCCGCTGCACATACACTTAACGGCAAGATGGCGCCCACCGCGCGGCTTCTTCCCGCCTCGGTCTTCAGCTCAAGATTCCAGCAGGTATCGGCAGCAGTCCAAGGTAAGTTGTTAGCAACTTTCAGCAAGCCGTACCTGCACTGTGTACCTTGTGGCAGATCGTGTCCCGGCCTCACTCCACACTCTCCTCAGTTTGCGTCCCTCTGCTCCTCTCCCCCAATCCGTCGGCATCCACAGCACCACAGCCAAAACTCAGCAATCCAGCTCCGGGCAGAGTGTCCCCAAGTATGAAGGGGTCCAACATATAGTGAATGCGCTCAAAAAAACCCCGATTATGCCAGGTGTATAAAGGATATTTCACAGGATTTTGTAGGAGCACTGCAATCCTGCTTCCTCACTCCATGCTGGCTCGGCCACGCCCCCGCAAACAGCAGATTTGCCAGGCTCGCCATGCATTTGCCCTGCAGTAGCCACGGCAGATGTAGTATGACATGGCAGCCATTCAAATGTAGTATTATATTGCTTAACCAATCATTAAAACTTTTCATATACACTGTACAATCACAGGCAGTTAGAACAATTTAAAGGTGTTTTCCCAGGGGATAGGTAACACATTTATGACGGCTGCGAACTCCTCAACTGGGACCCCCACCAATCATGAGAAGTCTAGCTGAGGGCATCCCATCAGACCTATCCGAATCATACAAAATAATTTTTGCACCAAAGTTAATGGATTAAGCAAATGGGCTGGTGGGGCACAAAGAGCACATTCAAAATCAATGTATTGACTTTTCTACTGTGATTGCAAGTCAGTATGAAGTCCTTATCAGTGTAAAGACCCTTTCATCTGTACCATGACAGTGCCTAGCAACGTGCATGCTCTCCAAAGATATTCCTCTGGACATCCCTCAAGCCCATTTTGCCGTTGAAGAACGCCTGGTGACAAAGATAGTCCCCTGCGCTAATATCACTGTTATCATTGAGGGAAGAAACAATCTTGCCATGCTGCAGTAGAAATAAATTACACGGCACTCGATGAAATAATACACAGAAGAGACCGGACCTCCAGAACCGCTTTTTGTGGTGAATCTATCTACTACGGGAGTCTTGTCCTGCCAACACCCATCTAATACATTGATTTTCAATACCACAGCATATGCAAAGTGTTTGCACGAACGTGTGACGGCTGTGCCCGTATTGCAGCCCGCAATTGGTCTGCAATTTATGGGCACCGGCCATGTGCGCACCGTATCAAGGATGCAGACCCATTCACTGGAATGGGTCCACAATCCAGAAGATATGGTGTGGTGCAGGAAGCCCACGGATCCACTACGGAGTGCTTCTGTGGGTTTTTTGACCGTGCCTCCACACACTACTTTTTTTTGCGGTGCAGATCGTGGACCCCATTAAAATGAATGTGTCCGCATCCACAGACACGGCCAATACACTTTCATGTGCATGAGGTCTAAGGCAGACAACCGCATCTGGAAGTTTCTTACCTACAAGAACCTTCTAATTACATCAGGATCTGCATTTTATGACATGGTCCTCAGGTGCATCAAATATGGCACTGACCATGACCGTGTGCCTTTGTTTTATGCAATCTTCTTTAATAGGTCATTAGGATCCATATTTATGACATCATCACATGTGCATAGTCCACCACAGATATTTCTTACCGATGCATGCTTCGTTCCCTATGAAGTCACCCAATGGTCTGAAGTGTTAACCCTTTCATGTCTGTCTTACTACAGAGGACATTAGAATGCACTTGTTAGTAGGCAGGCTCCTTCTTGCAAGGTGATAAGGAATTATTTTGTATTAGTCTGTCTGTCTGTCTGTCTGTTTTTCTCCACCCGCTGGCCACCAAACCTCTTTCAATGTCTAATATTATTTCTCCAAAGTTTTCTACAGACAGTTTTGTGCTGGTATACAGCATATGAATGCTGCAGCCAATTACTGTGCTCAGCAGTCTAATGCCTTAGCAGTCAGTGTTTGATCAGTGATTAAACACAGAACAGGAGCAGATCTTTCCCTTATACCTTATGTCTGTGGAGGCTCCAATCCTGGTTTTGGCTCACAGTCACTGATGAAAATCACTGACCGAACACTAACGTGTGAATGAAGCTTTAGGGCACATTCACACGAAGGTATGAATGAGCCCACATCTGTTCCGCAATTTTGCGAAACAGGTGCAGACCCATTCATTTCAAAGGGGCCGCAAAAGATACGGGCAGCACACCATGTGCTGTCCACAGCCGTAGTTCCATTCCGCAGCCCTGCAAAAAAGATAGATTGCGTCCTGTTCTTGTCCGGACAAGATTAGGCATTTTGTATCACAGTGGCGGCCATGTGTGGTCTGCAAATTGCGGAACGCACACGAGCCAGTATCCATGTTTTGTACCCTTAGACTGAATGTAGCCTTAGGCCTCATGCACATGACCGTTGTGTGTTTTGTGGTCCGCAAATTGCAGATCCGCAAAACACGGATGGCGTCCGTGTGCTTTCCGCCATTTGCGGAACGGCATGGACAGCCATTGATATAACTGCTATTCTTGTCCGCAAAACGGACAAGAATAGGACAGGTTATATTTTTTTTGCGGACCACGGAATGGAGCAACAGATGCGGACAGCACACGGAGTGCTGTCCATATCTTTTGCGGCCCCATTGAAGTGAATGGGTCCGCATCCAAGCCGCAAAAACTGCGGCTCAGATGCGGACCAAAACAACGGTCGTGTGCATGAGACCTTAGACTGAGGTCAGTGAATTGCTGCAGCAGTCACGTGTACTGTACGACACTGTGACTGTGCAGGTGTATAGAAAGTCCCTACTGCAGCCAATCACTATCCTCAGTCATAAACTGCTGAGCACAGTAATTGGCTGCAGCGGTCACGTATACAGCTGCAGATGATATTATTATTTTTTTTTTTTTGAGCTATTGCAGGAATTAGCCGAAATTTTTTATTATCTCGTTGTTCAAGATTTTGGTATTGATGGTCTATCCTCAGAATATCTGATCGGTGGGGGTCCGACTCTCTGCACGAGGTTGCAGCCCTTACCAGCCAATAGGGCCACCACACTATGTTAATGCTTTCAGTTTTCAGCAAGTCATCTGTCATCTTTGCTGTACAGACTGGGAAAGTCATAGTTAATGCTTGCTGCATTGCAGGAATGTAGCACTATGCACAGACAGGACTCTATATGCATCTCCCCTGTCACTCCATGCTCTCTAGGGACGGGGCTGTATTCCATTATTTCCTGGAGACTGCAATACTCTATGACATTCTTCTGTCAACTGAATGCCATTCGTTTCAGCTGACATAAAGCAATAGCACCTGGGTGTACTGTCTATACAGACAAACTAAGAGGAAAGTGTGTAGCACCAATATGGCTACCCCCAGGAAAGTAAATAACAAAACACACATATATATATATATATATATATATATATATATACACACACTGCCTGTCCAAAAAAAAAGTTGCTACCTGGATTTAACTAAGCAAATAGTTATGAGCCTCCTATTGGATAATAACTGCATGGGCGATTATCTTTCAGCTGGCAATAAGTTATTTAACCCCCAACTGGTGCTATGAGTTTCTTCTCATTTCTTAAACAACCATGTCGAAAGACACATCTCGTGGTCGTGGAAAAGATGTTAGTCTATTTGAGAAGGGTCAAATCATTGGCATGCATCAAGCAGAGAAAACCTCTAAGGAGATTGTAGAAACTACTAAAATTGGGTTAAGAACTGTGCCCACGCATTATTAAAAACTGCAAGGACAGTGGGGACCCATCGTATTCGAGAAAGAAATGTGACGGGAAAAAAATCCTGAATGATGGTGATCGGCGATCACTTAAACGTTTGGTGAAATTAAATCGAAGAAAAACAACAGTAGAACTCAGGGCTATTTTTAATAGTGAAAGTAAGAGCATTTCCACATGCACAATGCGAAGGGAACTCAAGGGATTGGGACTGAACATCTGTGTAGCCATAAGAAAACCACTAATCAGTAAGGCAAACCAGAAAAAAAGGCTTCAATTTGCTAGGGAGCATAAAGATTGGACTCTGGAGCAGTGGAAGAAGGTCATGTGGTCTGATGAGTCCAGATTTACCCTGTTCCAGAGTGATGGGCGCATCAGGGTAAGAAGAAAGGCAGATGAAGTGATGCACCCATCATGCCTAGTGCCTACTGTACAAGCCTGTGGGGGCAGTGCTATGATCTGGGGTTGCTGCAGTTGATCAGGTCTAGGTTCAGCAACAGTATGTGCTCCAAGAATGAGGTCAGCTGACTACCTGAACATACTGAATGGCCAGGTTATTCTATCAATGGATTTTTTCTTCCCTGATGGCACGGGCATATTCCAAGAGGACAATGCCAGGATTCATCGGGCTCAAATTGTGAAAGATTGGGTTCAGGGAGCATGAGACATCATTTTCACACATGGATTGACCACCACAGAGTCCAGACCTTAACCCCATTGAGAATCTTTGGGATGTGCTGGAGAAGGCTTTGCGCAGCGGTCAGACTCTACCATCATCAATGCAAGATCTTGGTGAAAAATTAATGCAACACTGGATGGAAACAAATCTTGTGACATTTCAGAAGCTTATCGAAACAATGTCACAGCAATTGCATGCCGTAATCAAAGCTAAAGGCTTTTTTTTGGTGGCGACTTTTTTTTGGACGAGCAGTGTGTATATATATATATATATATATATATATATATATATATATACACTGAACAAAAATATAAATGCAACACTTTCGGTTTTGCTCCCATTTTGCATGAGCTGAACTCAAAGATCTGAAACATTTTCTACATACACAAAAGACCCATTACTCTCAAATATTGTTCACAAATCTGTCTAAGGCCTCATGCACACGACCGTTGTGTGCACCCGTGGCCGTTGTGCCGTTTTCCGTTTTTTTTCGCGGACCCATTGACTTTCAATGGGTCCGTGGAAAAATCGGAAAATGCACCGTTTTGCAGCCGCATCCGTGATCCGTGTTTCCTGGCCGTGAAAAAAATATGACCTGTCCTATTTTTTTCACGGCCAACGGTTCACGGACCCATTCAAGTCAATGGGTCCGTGAAAGAACACGGATGCACACAAGATTGGCATCCGTGTCCGTGATCCGTGGCCGTAGGTTAGTTTTTATACAGACGGATCCGAAGATCCGTCTGCATAAAGCTTTTTCAAAGCTGAGTTTTCACTTCGTGAAAACTCAGAACCGACAGTATATTCTAACACAGAAGCGTTCCCATGGTGATGGGGACGCTTCTAGTTAGAATACACTACAAACTGTGTACAAGACTGCCCCCTGCTGCCTGGCAGCACCCGATCTCTTACAGGGGGCCGTGATCAGCACAATTAACCCCTTCAGGTGCGGCACCTGAAAGGGTTAATTGTACTATCATATCCCCCTGTAAGAGATCAGGGCTGCCAGGCAGCAGGGGGCAGACCCCCCCCCCCTCCCCAGTTTGAATATCATTGGTGGCCAGTGCGGCACCCCCCCCCTCCCTCTATTGTAATAATTCGTTGGTGGCACAGTGTGCGCCCCCCCCCCCCTTCCTCCCTCTATTGTAATAAATCGTTGGTGGCACAGTGTGCGCCCCCCCTTGCCCCCCCCCCCCCCCTCTATAGCATTAACAACGTTGGTGGCCAGTGTGCAGCCTCCCATCTCCCCCCCCCCTCCCCCCCATCATCATTGGTGGCAGCGGAGTTCTGATCGGAGTCCCAGTTTAATCGCTGGGGCTCCGATCGGTAACCATGGCAACCAGGACGCTACTACAGTCCTCGTTGCCATGGTTACTTAGCAATAGTACAATAGTAGAAGATTAATACTTACCTGCTGCTGCGATGTTCGTGTCCGGCCGGGAGCTCCACCTACTGGTAAGTGACAGTGACAGGTCTGTGCGGCGCATTGCTAAATGAACCGTCACTTACCAGTAGGAGGAGCTCCCGGCCGGACACGAACATCACAGCTCCCAGGTAAGTATGAATCTTGTACTATTGCTAGTAACCCGCTGCCACCAATGATCGGGGGGGGGGGGGGGGGCGCAAGATGGGAGGCCGCACACTGGCCACCAATGTTGTTAATGCTATAGAGGGAGGGGGGCCAATGATTGCCACCAACGATTTATTACAATAGAGGGAGGAAGGGGGGGGGGGGGGGGGGGGGGGGGGGGCCACACTGTGCCACCAACGAATTATTACAATAGAGGGAGGAAGGGGGGGGGGCGCACACTGTGCCACCAACGATTTATTACAATGGAGGAAGGGGGGGGGGGCCGCACTGGCCACCAATGATATTCAAACTGGGGAGGGGGGGGGGGGGGGTCTGCCCCCTGCTGCCTGGCAGCCCTGATCTCTTACAGGGGGATATGATAGTACAATTAACCCCTTCAGGTGCGGCACCTGAGGGGTTAATTGTGCTGATCACGGCCCCCTGTAAGAGATCGGATGCTGCTAGGCAGCAGGGGGCAGTCATGTACACAGTTTGTAGTATATTCTAACTAGAAGCGTCCCCATCACCATGGGAACGCCTCTGTGTTAGAATATACTGTCGGAAATGAGGTTTCACGATCTAACTCATATCCGACAGTATATTCTAACATAGAGGCGTTCCCATGGTGATGGGGACGCTTCAAGTTAAAATATACCATCGGATTGGAGAAAACTCCGATCTGATGGTATAAAAGGGACTCCGGACTTTACATTGAAAGTCAATGGGGACGGATCCGTTTGAAATGGCACCATATTGTGTCAACGTCAAACGGATCCGTCCCCATTGACTTGCATTGTAATTCAGGACGGATCCGTTTGGCTCCGCACGGCCAGGCGGACACCAAAATGACTTTTTTTTCATGACCGTGGATCCGCCAAAAATCAAGGAAGACCCACGGACGAAAAAACGGTCACGGATCACGGACCTACGGACCCTGTTTTTGCGGACCGTGAAAAAAAACGTTCGTGTGCATGAGGCCTAAATCTGTGTTAGTGAGCACTTCTCCTTTGCCGAGATAATCCATCCCACCTCACAGGTGTGGCATATCAAGGTGCTGATTAGACAGCATAAATATTGCACAGGTGTGCCTTAGACTGCCCACAATTAAAGGCCACTCTGAAATGTGCACAATTTTGACTTACTGGGGGGGGGGGGGACAGAAAACCAGTCAGTATCTGGTGTGTCAGATCTTTGAGTTCAGCTGATGTAAAATGGGAGCAAATCCAAAAGTGTTGCGTTTATATTTATGTTTAGTGTATATATATATATATATATATATATATAAAAATATATGAGTAGGGCTACACGTTTACTGCGACCCCAGAATTGTAAAAAAAAAATCCAACCCTGCTGAATTTTTGGTAATTCTGGGGTCACAGTTGTGGCAGACACGTGAGTCGCACTGTGACCCTATTCATTCCATGGCTGCCCTAATGCACTACAACACTTGGCCTCAACACCTGTTGATTGCCGTGTAGTCCTAGCCTTAGGGCTCATGCACACAAACGTATATTCTTTCCGTGTCCATTCCCTTTTTTTGGGGACGTATGTAGAGCGATTACTCCGTGTGCATTCCGTTTCGCAAAAAAATAGAATATGTCCTATTACTGTCCACATAATGGACAAGGATAGGACTGTTCTATTAGGGGCTCACAAAGTACCTAATGCAGATGGACGTCATCCATATTTTTTGCGGATCCGTGTTTTGCGGACTGCAAAATACATACGGCCTTGTGCATGAGCCCTTAAAAAGAATGACAAGCACTGTGGTCCTCTTCTAGAAATTTACATCCTTCTGTGATAGATTCTCTTAAAAAACTGCTTTCAATATGAACGCCATCAGGGTAGTACAACTAGTACTGCAGAAAGGAGCTGCCGCATTCTGTGAAAATGTGTTGCTTGCCTATCAGGAATATCATAAAACACAATAAGCTCCCGATGGATACTATGCGATAACCCACACAGCAGTGCATGACAGAGGAGAGGGAGAAAAGTCACTGAAGCCTCATAGACCACAAATTCCAGAGGCTCTTCAGGTCTCCAGTGATTTCCCAGCTCCTTATCTGAAACAACAGTTGCCTTTTTTCATCCAGGTTTTCATGTAGGCGCAGTCCTCATGTGAACACTCATATCAACATTGCTAAAAACCTGCAATAAAGCCTGTAATGTAAGACATTGGTAACTGAGGAGGATCAGGCTATGCTCACTGATTCAGCAGTGGAAAATGGCATTTTCTGCTGTTGAATGCACATTTAAACCATCTTTGACAGCTTCCCATTGACTTCAGTGTACAAAAAACTCCACCATGTGCATAATTTGTACACATGGAAGAGTTTTTATTTCAGCAGTTGATTTGAAAAACGCTTGAGAAGTGACATGTTACTGTAGTTCTTTGAAGATGATTTGATTGTAGATTTCCATAGAAGTCAATGGGGAAGCAGAAGAATCTCACTCAAAAACTCAAAAATGCTAGTAAAAACTCAAATAAAACCACTACCAAATTACAAAACCACCCCCGAAATTTACCTAGAGTATTTTCAGCAGATTTTTTTGCTGTGGATTTTGCCATGTGGACATGGATCATCGAGTGATGCATGGGAACACAGAGAAGTGAGAGGTCCCTGCAGAGGAGGTCAATCTAGAGGGTGCACAAGATCAGGAAACACCGAAGCTCCTTTAGCTACAACCTTAGGGCTCATGAACACAAACATATTTTTTTCCATGTCCATTCCATTTTTATTTTTATTTTTTGCAGCCTGTACGTGGGACCATTTACTTCAATGGGTCTGCAAATAAACGGAAATGACTCCATGTGCATTCCATTTCCGTATATCCGCATGGCCGTTGTGCAAAAAAGCTAGAACACGTCCTATTCTTGTTCTTTTGTGGACGAGGATAGGCATTGTTACAATGGATCTGCCAAAAAAAAAAAGGATGCAATACGGATGTCACACGGACGTCATCTGTATTTTTTGCGTATCCATGTTTTGCGGACCGCAAAATACATATGGCTATTAATCTGGTCCTGCTATTGTGGAAGTGTTTTGTGCCAGTGAGCTTGCAACTTTGAGTAAGATGATGTGGAGAAAGGTGAAATAAAGGGCGTCGTTTATCAAACTGGTGTAAAGTAGAACTGGCTCAGTTGCCCATAGCAACCAATCAGATTCCTCCTTTCATTTTTCAGAACTCCTTTGGAAAATAAAAGGAGGAATCTGATTGGTTGCTAAGGGCAACTAAACCAGTTCAACTTTAAAACCAGTTTGATAAATGACCCCCAAAGCCTCTATCTTACTACTTAAATAAAACACATTGGTCCGCAGTCGTAGTTTATCATTATATATTTCTGTACATTATAAAGAAAAATATCATCTCATCAACATACATGAACAGCAAAACTAGGCATCCTATAAATAAAGACACGGTACCGCACAGTAATAATGTGCGGTAAGTGCAAAAAAACAGGTACATGTCAAAATCCTTCATTCTCTAAGACCAAAGGTACTAAGCATACAAGTGATATGGTTATAAATCACTTGAGCCCGGTTTGTAAAGTAATTGAGCAAATGAAGCAGCATTATTTTGTTTCATTCGCGTCTCTGGGGGTCATTTATTAAGATGCTTACGCCAGTTTTTGATGAGAGTGTCCTGGGGCTTGGTTGGGCACTGGCCCCGGCAAATATACTAACATTTATTTACACCTGGAAAAAGGCGTAAAAGAGGAGTAAAAACGACTCCAGTCAGGGGCTGGAAAAGCTTTCATTACAGGAGCATGGACTGCCGGAGGTAGCCTGCGCCTCGTCATAAATTAGTCTCTTCGGGAAAGACGGTCTTTGATAAATGACCCCCACTGTGTGGTGAAAGAGCTGCCCTCAGCGAACTTGTGTCTCTTCTAATGTTATAGTTTAAGCCAAGAGACAGATGGGAAGATTCACCAGACTCTGCTATGGGTTAATACCTGATGTGGCATTACCTGACATGGATTTTAATGGGTTTTAGCAAGAATGAATAAGTGCAACAGCAGAGAGAAGGTTACAGTACAAGTAAGATATGAATTTCAGACATTATATAAAATAGGAATGTAATGACCAAAATAAGCAGTGGAATCACAAAAAATGGAAAAATACCCTCTCTTAACCTTACTGGCCAAAGTCCCACTAGATCTTATGTCAATTACAGTACCTAGAGCAGCAAAGGATTAAAAGTGCAAAGTGAAGGATATAAATTTATCAAGAGACACATAAAATACAGTTCATTGCACAGTAATTGATTAAATGCCCAACAGCAACAAACCATTAAGAGAAATCATCTATTAATGCTTGTTGGCAAACACAGTGATGAGTTCTGGAGCGTTCACCAGTAAAATACAACATACAAAAATGTTTTCGGAACCATGCTTAAAACTACATGCTGTACACGTCTGCACTGTTTCCGGTCTTCTCAGCACATGCAGACTTTTCCCCATCGAGCTGTTCTGTATTTTCCAAAATGGGATTCTTTGGCTACTAAGCACACAGTGTAAATGATTGTGTGCAGCGGCAAAAAGTACGCTTCAAAGTCATCAGTCACAATGTCCATAGTAGGGTCCCTACAACAGACACCCAGAGTACATTTCCTTGGTGTAAACGATCATTGCACTGCCTGAAGAATGTGATTCCATTATATGTCAAAGGGGTTTGTCGGCATCATTGGTATCCATGGTGGGATGGATCGGTCACAGTTTTGGTAGCCACAATACAGATGTAAGGAGCCTAAATCTCTCTAAAAGTAGCTGCATCCTTTCTGATCAGGCCATGACTATAGTCTGCAATTGTGAATACAGAAGGAATAGTTTCCACATTGAAACAAGGTCCACAAAGTGTTGTAACATCAAGTAACACCTTCAAGTGTCTTATTATGAGCAGCTCAAAAGCAATTTCCCAAGAACTGCAAATGCTCTGTAAGAAAACTGGCAGCCTTGGCGTACCTTCACAGAACACATATGACAGTGATGTTAAACTTCAGGGCAGAGAATTGTCTCAAATTAAACATGGTAACAATAGGTCTACTCTCCATCACTGGCAAAGTCAATTAGTATATGAAAGATGTTCAGAAGTGGTTAAACAGGAAAAATTAGTAGTAACAAAGAAATTAAAAGGAACAGCTTAGAAGCACCACTAGGTAGTGATTGTTTTCCTACATGTATCCCAAATTCTCCATCTCGCTACGGTAGCGTTGCTCGGAAACTTTGCTTTTGTGCTGCTTGGTCTCCAGATGTTGCCTGAACTCCAGCTCCTCACTGGCTCCAGCATTGCACATTGAGCAATAGAACTGTCCACTGGGGGTTACACACATAGCTAGGTCTCTAGGAATCCGTTGGCGGGACCGAGGATTAAAATATGGACCTAAGGGAAACAAAACAAGAAACCTTTTTATTTTGCATTAAAGTGTCATAAAACCAAAACAAATATGTGATTTCTGGAGTTAAAATTTGAAGTGACTTCCAGTAAAAAAAAACTCAATGCGCTCATACGCTTTTTTTTGCATGTCCTAGAACAAAGACTATTTGGATGGTTTGGTCTATTAACTTGATCCATCTCTTTAACTTTAATTACAGAAACCTTTATTTAGTGACACAAGACCTTGATACTCAATGGCCTAATCTGTGCCGCTCTTATGAGAGGTAGTTTTTCATGGTCTATCACGAATTTGAAGAACTCTGTCAAATTAGCTATTCTGGTTCATGTATTAAGATTGGTTCATCTGACATCATTTGCACCCTTCTTACATTACTCAGCATTGTTTCAATAAACATCTTTTGTGAGACTTTCATTACATTCATGTACGCGTCTCACAGAACCAAAAAAATTAAACGGGCAAAACAATGGTAAAATAAGCAAAGGGTTTAAGATATGCAAAGATGTAGAACACAATATATGTTCTCTGGACCCTTTAGGAAAACATTGGAGGGCTCTCTTATCAATGTACATGCACATCTACAAGATGGGTAATATTATGGACATCAAGGGTACAGGCAACATACATAAAGGCATACCACATAGATGCTACCATGGCAAGACTGGCCGGATCTACAATGTTACGCAGCATGCCATGGGTATAATTAGGAACAAGCAGATCAAGGGTAAGATTCTTGCCAAAAGAAACCAAAATGTGCGTGTGGCACATATCTGTCACCCCAAGAGCAGAGAGAACTTCCCACAGCTTGTCAAGGACAAAAAGCCATCCCTACCAAAAGAAGCTCACTTCTCCTGCACTTATGAAAAGGAATCCAAGATCCTTGAGCTGATTCCCATGACTTTATGGCATAATGTGTCATAAATAATATGTTCTTCCTTTCTAATGCTTCTCCGGTCCCTGCTGCTCCCCTCCCCCTGTCCTGGTTCAACATGGGTTTTCTGTGAAGGGTCCTCCAGAGCAGGAGATAGTCTTTGTAACTGTTCTCCACTCTGGCAAAGAAATGAGGTTTCTGAAACCGCCTCCCCTCTATTAGCTCATAATCTCCTAACAAGGTATATACAGTGACGAGCAAAAGGGTAACAATGTTTTGAACTTTTGACTTTCAGACTCCATATCTCACCATCCACTACAGCTTTGACCGTGAGACTGCCATAATTTTATAGGCAATCATGTTGGCTATCTCATACATAAACTGGATTTGCAACTATTTAGCATATAATTAGTTATGCAGATTCTTGTCATGTAACTGCATTGTTACCGTTTTGCTCCTAAAATTCTAAATTGTAATTTTTTGAATTTTGCAAATCCACCTTTGGCTTTCAACACTGCCTGGGCATGCTCTCGATCGGATTCAATCATGTCTCTACCAAAATCTGTTCCCAGGTCTCTACTACTAGTGATGAGCGGCAGGTGCCATATTTGATTTCGACGAAATTCGCAAATATTCGATAGAATATTCGTCGAAATCGAATATTCGTCATTATTCTAGTTATCGCGATTATTATGCGATTTAAATAATCGCGTATTGCGATTTTAACTTAAGGCTACTTTCCTATTGGTTTGATATCTAGAATTAGCGAATATGACGAATGTATTCGTCATATTCCTCAAAACGAAGATAACGAAGTATTCTACATCTTCGTTTTAGCTACCTATTCGTCAACTTCGCTAATTCTAGAAATCAAATAGGAAAGTTGACTATAGAGACAGCTAAGTTTAATTCGCTATGCGATTATATTACTTTGCTTTTTTAAAAAAAATCTGAATAGTTAAATAAATACTTGATTATTATAATGATTCTATTTATAAAAAAATAAAATAAAATAAGTAATATAATCAAATAGCGAATTAAACTTAGCTGTCTCTATAGTCAACTTTCCTATTTGATTGCTAGAATTAGCGAAGTTGACGAATATGGAGCTAAAACGAAGATGGAGAATACTTTGTTATCCTAGTTTTGAGGAATATGACGAATACATTCGTCATATTCGCTAATTCTACCAAGCCAACCATAGTAAACCAGGTCCAAGTTGAAATAACAATTCGATTAATTCAAGTTATAATAATCGAATTTCGATTTCAACTTAGCACTGCTATATTCCATATTAGGCTAGAATTAACGAATATGGAATATAGCAGTGCTAAGTTGAAATCGAAATTCGATTATTATAACTTGAATTAATCGAATTGCGATTTCAACGTAATTCTCAAATCCGACAGTACATTCTAGTATGGAGACGTTCCCATGGTGATGGGGACGCTCCATGAGCACGAAAGTCGTCAGAAGTGGCAACAGGCAATGACTGGAGCAGCCAGGAAGCCAGGAATCCTAAGGACAGGTAAGAACTACTTTTGGGAAGTGGGAAAGAAAAAAATATAACAATAAAAAAAATTTTAAAAACAAATATTCGAAATATCGAATTTATAGCACTATATTCAAAATATTCGCGAATTATCGAAGTGCCGATATTCGCGAAAAAAATTTGATATTCGCATATTCGCGCTCAACACTATCTACTACATGTTCCCAATGTTGGTGCATACTGGGTACGAATACAGCTTTTTCTTCAACTCTATCGACAAGTGTTCGATTGGGTTGAGGTCTGGGGACTGTGGGGGCCAATCCTGCACCTCTAATTCATTGTCATTGAACCATTTCTTCGCCAATCTGTATGCTTTGGGTTGTTGTCCTGCTGGAACACTATGTCGTCCTTTTCATACCCATAGTACTCGAGTTTATAAAGTAACTCATCTTGTAGGATACTCACATATAGCTCAACATCGAGACCACCATCGATCCTAGTCAAGTATTCAACGCCTTTGGCTGTGAAACAACCCCATATCATCAGGCTTCCTCCACCGAACTTGACAGTTCTTTCAATTTCTCGATGCATTAGCCCCCTTTTCCCTTGTTTCTTCCAGGATCATTTACACCCATCAGACCCCAGTCTATTGACTTTTGTCTCATCGCTCCAAATCGCCCGTTTACAATCTTCTACTGTCCAATGTTCGTAATTTTTTCAAACTCGAGCAGACGCTTCTTATGACGATATTGAAGTTACGCCTTCTTCACCTTTTTTCAGGCCACCATTCCAGACTTGTGTAATGTGCATTGCATGGTGCCTGCATGGACATCTGTGATCTCACTATTATGACGCATACAAGCCACCTCCACTGCCTTGTTTGTCGCACCAGAACTGATAGACCTTGTGATGTGCCGACTTGTTGACTCCGATATTTTGCTTGGAAGTCCACCTCTTTGCTTTGGAATGGATGGATGGACTTTATTTCATATTCTTCCAACTTTCATGGCACTCACATGATGCAATTAGAAAACTAGAGATACCGCTATTGATGAGCTGGATGATGTTGCTTCTCTTTTCTTGGGAAATCTTCTTCATGGCTGCTTCTGGATTCAAACCAGTGACCTTTCCTTTGGGAATCAACATGATAACACACTGAGCTATTAGGGAATGTGAGAACAGGTTGTAATTTGTGGTATACAAGAATAAAATGATTGTTCCACCACCAGGAGCAAAACAGTAACAATGCAGTTACATGACAAGAATCTGCATAACTAATCATATGCTAAATAGTGTCAAGTCCAATTTATGTATAAGATAGCCAAGATGATTGTCTATAAAATGATGGTAGTCTCACGTTCGAAGCTGTAGTGGATGGTGGAGATATGGAGCCTGAAAGTTCCCTTTTGCTCATCAGTGTAAAATTAGGTTTCCTAAACTACTCAGCCCCTTTAAGCAATATATTGTATACCCCTCATCTTGTTATGTTGAAGGCTGACTATATACAACTGAACCTGAAAGTCACGAGAAGAACACTCAGCTGTGTCTTCCTCTTTATTCCTTTGTCATCTGTATCCGCTCTCTTACATTATGCATATTTATTCAGGAGGAAAATATAATAGTAGAGCTGCAGCGACTAAAATAATGGCGCCACCAGTGTTCTAAAGACTCTTCACAACCACAACTTTGACAATTAAAAAACTAGCATTAATGTTAAAAGCGTCTGTCTCCTCAATTTATAAGTACATTTCTGAGCCAGGAAACAGCACTTTGGACCCCTGCTGTTTGTACATATACACTATATGGACTATAGGTTTTCATTGCATTTGGTTCCATCAATGCATTCAATATTCAACAATGGTGTAAAATAGATTAAAAAAACAATCAAGAAATAGCAGCCCGCCACATGGCACCAGCCATAGAATTAACAATAACTGTGATTAAGACCTGCTTCTGCAAACCTGGCATATATACAGTAAGCTTATTTTAATTAACCGAAAGCAACGTCGGGCCTCGGGTACTTCTATTATGGTAATGTAAGACAATGGTTATTTCCATTCATCAATGTCCACAGATCATTACAGTAAGGGAACAGATTGCAAAAGTAAAAACTTGCCTTCCCCAGCCAAGGGTCTTTGTGCATGGAATAAAGAAAGACCTGTTCCTGTGAAATTCTGATTGAAACAAGACTGGGGATTATATTTTATATACTGTATCAGGTAGATGCAGTTCATTTAAATTCAATTGAATTCTGTGAGATGTGCACCTCACTGTACGCTACGCATGTAACATGGCCCAGACAACCAGATCCGTCATCTGTTACCATGGTAACCACATCCCGCTATTCTATGAGGCCTATTCTATGAACCAGCCTGGACAAGTCTCCCTGATAGAATACCTGTATTATTCTGAAGAGAGCAGACACTTCTTCGGTTCGGCATCATTTTATGTTCATTACCTTCCTTCCGACTTCTCCTCTTGCATTCAGAGTCCCTGATTGTGACAAAATCATATTATATGCCATGGAGGTGAAATACATCAAGCGGATAATGTGATATTATATTCATTTATTATAGCAGCAGAAATTGGCAGAAATCAGAGGAAAATGTCAACAAACAGGCCTTCAGTGTTCATTAAAATGTGCAGTTTTCTTTACATCTTATTTATATGCTTACATACAATATAATTGCTTAAAAGTTTAGGACAAAAGGTTGAGGCTGCACTACTGAAAAATGTCATGGAGGACTGGAATCACCAAATCTAACAATGTTCCTGCACATACATAGATAACTGCCACTATGTAAGCCAGGCAAGATGCAGATTTGGGTGTATTTAAAGATTTGATACCACTGCTCACTGCTCTCATCTCAAACGTGGTCATCCAAATGTCTCAGTAGTGCAGCCTCGGGTAGCATCCTATAAATAGCCTACCATATTTCAGCATGGAAGTACAATATTAAAAATGTCCATAGATTGAATGTACATAGAAGGGGTAATCTAACCCCGTATTAAAAAAACATCGGATGATTGTGCCAACATTTCATCAGCCCCTTCTAAGTTTTTGTTCACCAGGCTCCAGCAAAGACTTGTGATACTAACATGTGACCACTGCAGCCAATCACTAGCACTAGTGGTGATGCGAGGTCAACACTGCGGCGGCTGGCTGGCTGCAGTGGTCACATGTAATGTCTACATGCCATCACTATAGCCGGTTGAACAGAGACTGGCATGGAGTCAGGGAAACCTCGGCACAGAAGCAGCAGGGGATTGGTATGGTGAGCAGTATTCCTTTTGCTATTTCACACTTGGATGGGAAAAAACTGTAATACCCTGGACTACTGTTAAAAAAAGTATGCCATGTGCACTATGAGCAACGTACAGACCAATGTAAGTATCCAGCGCCCACAAAAGCACCGCAGCTCTTTCAACAAGCTCATCAGAGGGGGTGTTGTGAGTCAGACGACAAACAGATCTGATATTGATGGCATATCCTAAGGGCTAGAGTCGCTAGACCATCAATTTTAAAAGGCTGGATAGCCACTTTGATCACTAATGTAATGTGCCACCTAGTCTGCAGACAATCTGAAACCACCAGTGGAAAGGAAGATCCAGCACTGTTCTGCCACAAGAGAAGCCGCAGTGTTCCTCTCATCGACCATCAGAGGTGTATGACCATCTTAGCTGGTAGGGATATATGCTAGTTGGTTTATGCTACTCTATTCTTCGACAAAAACATTTTTTTCTCCTCCATGAAGTAACAAGATTGAAGAAAATGAGCTTCTTTAGCTTCTATGGGATGTTATATTTTATACTTACATGAAAGTATTAGCTGGTGTCTCAGCCAGACGCAATCTCTTGGCATGGTTCTTTCCTTGGTAGTGTGCTTGAGCAACCACTGGAGAGCTGAATGAAGCATCACATAGTTTGCAATAGTCATTCTCGGTAGCAAGAATCACCCGCCCCCCACTTTTCGGGACTGTCACCTGAATAAATTAAACGCATAACTTTTATTTTTGAGCTAAATTACATCATGTTCTAATATTTAACATTAACTGATAATTACTAAATCCAGGGATTTTTTTTAAATAGGTTAAAAATAAAAAAGAAGCTTTACTCATCTCACGGATACTCCTCTGCTGCTGCTGCTCTTTTCTGACGCTGCTCTGGTCCCCACTGCCTCCACTTCCTGGTCTTGACCCAAGACACATGAGATGGCTTGGACTGCTTGCTCAGCCAACGGCCAACTGAGGCAGGTCGCCGCTAAGTCCAGTGGTGGGCTGTGGGCAGTTCAAGCCACTTCCTGTGTGCCACCAGAGACCAATAAGTGGAGAGAAGAACAGACCAGAGCAACAGCAGAACCACAATGGTGGGGGATCGGCAAGGTGAGCAACGTTTGTTTGTTTGTTTGTTTGTTTGTTTTCAACCACTCTGCCCCTTTTTTTTAAACAAACAAATCATAATTCCCCTGGAAGTTCCCATTAAAAATGTTCAATATCATATCTCATTTTTGTAATTCAATCCACTGAAAACATTCAACAGGTTCTTATAATTACAATGATGCACTGTTGATATTCAGGAGACGTTTTAATGTAATCTGTTACCGGCATAAAACAAGTTAAATTAGAACACCTGCAGGATATAATAAAGAAGCTAAATTAGTGACACCAACTAAATAGCAACCAAAGGTGACCATAGACATTACAAAGCTGCCGGCTGAGAATAGTTCTACCGGCAGTTATGACCCCCAATCTTCCCATAAACATGCATGTTCAGCCAGGCAGAATGTGCACGTTCTTCCAATAGAGAAGTAAAGGGCAGCAAGTAATGTACACCCGAGGCGTCATTTATCTGAAGGGGGGTAGCTGAAAAATTCCAGAACGGATGCCATCATGCACAATATAACACATGGCACCTTAAGGACCTGTGAAAAAAACGACGTATTCACACTTCTGGACACTGCATCCCCCAATCCCAATGACAGCTTCTTGGCATTCTGTTTAGTGGATATCTTGCAGCCTCCAAATTTATTATGGCATCATACAGATTCCCTCATTTAGAAAGGTCTTTCCTTTTGATAGCCTTTATTAATAATAGAATATGTTGAAATGTTGCTTTTTCTAATTTAGATACTCAAAATTGAGCCACATAATTTGCTATGTAAATACAGACCATATTAGATAAGCCAATGACAGATACATCCACTAGATGTCAGATATAATAAAATGGATGATCACGGGCCATAGAACAAGGACTGAAGTTGTCTGATCCTCAAAATAAGATATTTAGGACAGGTTTTTGTTACGTATATCCTACTAAAAGGTGCTATCCAGGGCAGCAGGGACAATATAAAAATGTACCCTGTATTCCTGAGTCTGTCAATCAGGGAATATTCCAAGTAAAACTGCTTGAACATAAATGCAGTGAAATGTGATGTCTGGAGTGAATATATAGCAGCACAGAGCAGCCTAAATATGCAGAATGATTTCCTTCTGGCACAGAACTAAATGCTAGACGCCCTCTAGTGGACACTGCTGGAGCCAGCTCTATGCATTTGCCTCCTCTAGGAGAAGTAAATCATCTCTACAGAATTCTAGAAATTTAGCATCCATTTATAAAGAAAAACGATATAAAAGTGGAGCTGTACATTAATATGTACAAATAAAAGCAACCTGTAGTGCATACTGTAGCACAAAAAAGAGGCTGCAGTATATATTCAGTTCAGAACAAATACACTGTATATTGCTCATTCTTTGTAGTGACTAGGGTTGTCACGATACCAAAATTTAGATTTGATTTTGATACCATAAAAAAGTATTGCAGTACTCGATACCATTCGAAAAAAATAAAACACAAAAAAAGCCGCGTGCATTCCGCATTTTATAGAACATCCGGCCCATAATAGAACAGTCCTATCCTATTTTTTGGGGGGGACAAGGTGACAAACAAATGGTGAATCGCTCAGTTTTTACTTTTTTTTTTTTTCTGTTACGGCATTCACCGCATAGGAGATTTTTTTTATATTTTAATAGTTTGAAATTTTTGAACGTGGCAATATGTAATATGTTTATTTATTTATTGTTCATATATTTTATATGTAAAATTGGGAAAGGGGGTGATTTATATTTAATATTTTGGTGGGGGTTTTTTTTACTTTTTTTTTTTTTACTTTTTATTTAATAACTATTCCCCCCCTTAGGGGTTAGAACCTGGGATCTTTTAATTCCTTGTCCTATAAACTCTAATACAGATCTATTAGGGTGTATAGGATCTTACACTCTCCCTGCTGCTGCAGCAGGGAGCTTGCAATGGCAGTCAGGGCTTCAGTAGCGTCCTGGCTGCCATGGTAACCAATCGGAGCCCCGCGATTACACTGCTGGGGCTCCGATCGGAACTGCCACTGCACCATCAATGAAGAGGGGGAGGGGACCCTGTGGCCACTGCCACCAATGATTTAATACTGGGGTGGGGAGGACGCTCTGTGCCACCAATGTTTTTAATACTGGGGGGGAGGGAGCACTCCGCCACCAATGTAGATAACTAACGTTTAATACAAATACAGGAGGCGGGTGCCGGCAGCAGAATCAGACAGCTGGCACCCGACGATCAGCTCCCTGACATAGAGGTCGGGTGCCGGCTATGTGATTCTGCAGCCGGCACCTGCCTCCTGTATTTGTATTAATGGTTTAGTTATCTTCATTGGTGGTGCAGTGGCCACAGCCCCTCCCCTCCTCCGCCCCTCTCTTCTCTCATTGGTGGCAGTGGCAGCAGTGGCAGGGGAGGAGGGGAGAGACTGCTTCCTTCTCCACTGTGCTGCTGAGGGAACATGGGGCGCGCTGAGAGCAGCGCATGCAATGTTATGTGGAACTAGGCTGCGTAGTAGCGCAGCCTAGTATAGGTAAAAAGCAAATCCCTGTATCGAATACAACAGTATCGATTGGGTATCGATAATTCGAAACCGGTGCAACCCTAGTACTGACAGAATAGGAAAGCACGGCAGGATACACTTTCTTATACAGAAAAAAATTATATTTAATAATAATAATACCATTATTTACCTGCCTGGCTGGTACCAAAAAGACATTCTGCAATCCGTCTGGCCCATAGGAGCCTTTGGACCCTTTGAGAGTATGAGCTGGGATTATTTCCTGACAAGAACTGACAAGATACAGGTTATGTCCAGTTCACACTTCAGTTATTTGGTCAGTTATTTCCATCAGTTGTTGTGAGCTAAAACCAGTAGTGAAACCTACTCAGAGATGAGGTATAATGGAAAAATCTGCACCTAGTTTTGGCTCGCACTAACTGATGGCAATAATTGATGAAATAACTGAAGTGTGAACAAAGCCTTAGGCTGGGTTCACCTGGGCGAGATTTCCACGCGGGTGCAATGCGTGAGGTGAACGCATTGCACCCGCACTGAATCCGAACCCATTCATTTCTATGGGGCTGTGCACATGAGCGGTGATTTTCACGCATCACTTGTTCGTTGCGTGAAAATCGCAGCATGCTCTATATTGTGCGTTTTACACGCAACGCAGGCCCCATAGAAGTGAATAGGGCTGCGTGAAAATCGCAAGCAAGTGCGGATGCGGTGCGATTTTTACGCACGGTTGCTAGGAGACGATGGGGATGGGAACCCGATCATTATTATTTTCCCTTATAACATGGTTATAAGGGAAAATAATAGCATTCTGAATACAGAATTCTAAGTAAAATAGGGCTGGAGGGGTTAAAAAAATAATAATAATAATTTAACTCACCTTAATCCACTTGTCCGCGCAGCCGGCATCTCTTCTGTCTTCATCTGTGAGGTAAAGGACCTGTGATGACATCACTGCTCTCATCACATGGTCCGTCGCATGATCAATCACCATGTAGATGGATCATGTGACGGACCATGTGATGAGTGCAGTGACGTCAGTCACGTCACCACAGGTCGTTTACCTCACAGATGAAGACAGAAGAGATGCCGGCTGCGTGAACAAGTGGATTAAGGTGAGTTAAAAAAATAAAATAAAATTTTAACCCCTCCAGCCCTATTTTACTTAGCAGTCTGTATTCAGAATGCTATTATTTTCCCTTATAACCATGGTATAAGGGAAAAAATTACGATCTACACAACACCTAACCCAAACCTGAACTTCAGTGAAGAAGTTCGGGTCTGGGTAGCACATTAATTTTTTTATCACGCGCGTGCAAAACACACCCGGGACGCATCTTGAACAAATCCGTCATGCCCGTGTGAACCCAGCCTTACCTGTCCAGAAAACTGCACACCCACTGCCAGACTTGGCTGTAGCTGCCCAATTCAGCAAGAGTCTTCAAATTTACCCTGCAACAACCCTATAACTACAGGCACCCTGACTACAGCAAAATATCTGCTCCAGTAAGGGTGATCCCACCCAGGCCCCTAACTAGTTAACCCTGAGCACTCCCTTATGGTATGGAATCCTATCCTGCGCTTACCAGGGAGCTGCTAGCAGGTGGTCGGTCTGATTGAGTAGTTGTGCTAGCCAGGCTTAAAAGAAGAGCGGTCAAAACGTCAAAGCCAAACCAGTATCCAGCAGAAACAAGCCAAGTTACAACCAAGAGAGACAAAGGGTGGCAAGCAAGCAGAAGACAAAAAGTAAATGGGTAAACAAGATGGGTCAAAAATACAAGTTAGGTCAGTTAGGGAGAGGTTACATCCTATAAAGGGGTCATCCATCAAGGGCAAATTAATAAGTAATGGTATTTGAAATCATTTCCTGCAAGAAGATATTAGTTGACCAAAAACTTACATTTGGTGAAGATGATCCAGGTGATACTGTATGTAAAGTGTGTCTTGATGACGGCGGACAACTACTTGATGCACAGTAATTCCGTAACTTCTTGCTGTGGTTTTTGCCCTAAAATACAAGATTTCTAAAAAAAATTACTAAAAAAAAAGGTTTCTGCTTTCATTTCCAACTGAAAAGTGCAATATGACATCACTCTAGGTATCTCCACCGTATATGCACTGGATTTCATGCATGGTGAGAAGACAATTGGAGAGAATTTTCCACACACAAACAATATGTTTCTTCTTTTCTCTGCTGATCTCAGCCTGGAATCAAGCCATCACATTTATGTTGTAGGCATACTGAACCCCACTGGGTCCCATCTCAAGTTGAAAGGTCGATGTGCAGCCTGAAATTTGGCTATAGCAGCACAAGAGGAAGCATATCACTACTGTATCTAATAAAAAACATGTTTTTCCTGTAGGCATGGTCACATTTTCTTGTAGAAGCAGTTCTAAAAATAAACTGCATAAAAAAAAAAACTCTAAAAAGCTTTTCTGCTGCAGTTTTTATAGCAAAGCACATTAACATATACTGCTAGTGGTGGTTGTGGTAAAACTACACTACACATAGTTTTACACCAGTTCTGTCCGGTGTTTCTAAAAGAAGCAGTTCTAAAACACAACTCTGTATAGTATGGAAAAAACAAGCCAAGACCAAATAGAAACTGCAAGGTTAGGGCGTGCTTCTCTGTGCTTTTTAACTGGATTGTGGGAATAGGTTTTTCTACCATACAATTTGCTACAATACATCTAGCTGCTGAACTAAATACAGAACTATAAAAAAAAATCAGTAGAACAGAAAAAAATAAAGTTGTAACTCATATGTATTTATGACCCTTTTTATTCTTAGAGTCAGTTTATATATGAAGACTGTTATAATTAGGGATGAGCGAATCGAGCTTCAGATCCTAAATCCAAAGTCGCTTCGCCCAAAACTTCGGTTTAATGCTGTACGGGGATCCGTCTCCGTACAGCATTAAAATGTATGGCCGCTGACGAGGTGAAGTCAGTTATTCCCAAAGTTTCGCGAGACTTCAGTGAATAACTTCAGTATTTGATTTTTAAACTGGAAAACCATTTTAAAACTTGGATCCAAACTCAGCTTCGGTTCTAAGTTTTAAAATGGTTTTCCAGGTTAAAAAATCAAATACAGAAGTTATTCATGCAAGACTTTGGGAATAACTGACTTCGCCTCGTCGGAGGCCATACATTTTAATGCTGTACGGAGATGGATCGCCATACAGCATTAAACCGAAGTTTTGAGCAAAGTGACTTCAGATCTAGGATCGGAAGCTTGTGTCACTGATCTCTAGTTACAATAAGAGGAAATCTCCCATAAATCACACAGCTTATGAAAATATATCATGCTCTAAAACTGCCAAAACCACAGAGGTAAATGATGTGACATATATGATGATAAATTCTTATTCAATAGCATGGCACATCTGGCCGCTGTAGAAAACAATGAGCAGTGTAGAAGGGATGTGCAGGTTAGAAACCTATCCCTTACCCAAGGGTTAGGAAATAAATATCTGATCATTGGGGGTCTGACTTCCAGGACCCGGACTGATCACAAAAATGGGGGTCCCGTGCCCCCATATGAATAGAGCAGCAGACTGCAAGTGTCTGCTGCTATTCATTTTCTATGGCACTGCGAGAGATGGCCAGGTACGGTGAATAAGGCATACGTTTTTAACCTGTCACCACAAAATTCCGTGCAATCTGCAGGCAGCATGTTATAGAGCAGGAAGAGCTGAGCAGAATGATATAGAGTTGTGAAAACTTGTAATTTCTACATTTAAATCTCTGCTTTTTCTGACTTCAGTTGTACACAGGGAAGGTCTTATAAGTGATTGATAGCATTCCCTGTGTAAGTGTGCGTAAAGAGCTGTTACTGACAGCTGTACACAGGAGCGGTCTTAAAGGGGTTGTCCAAGCTTTAACAATAATGATCTATCCTCAGGATAGGTCATCAATATCAGATCAGTGGGGGTCTGACACCCACATTGATCAGCTGTATGAAGAGACGGCACGTGCAGTGTGCAAGTGCCATCTCCCATCTCTCTTCCTGCTGCTGCTATGTCTATGGCAAAGCAGCAGTGAACAGTAAGAGAGAAGGGAGACGCTACATGCACACTGCGCACGCCGTCCCCTCATACAGCTGATCGGCGGGGGCGCCGGATGTTGGACCCCCACCGATATGATATTGATGACCTATTCTGAGGATAGGTCATCAATATTAAAAGTCTGGACAACCCCTTTAACCCTTTCAATGCCAAGGGTGTTTGGATATTATGCATCTCTGGTAGCCAGGACAATGGCTTTGACATGGTTAAATAAAACCTAAATTACAAAATAAAGAAATCATACTCTTCCTCTCCCCCCCCCCCCCCTTCCCCCCATAGCCATATATTTTCTGAAAGTAGACACTTGGCACATTATCAAAATGCTACTCCGCACTTTATACACAGGGACACCTTTGCATCAAATTAAAATTTTTCATAAAAATGATAGTAGTGGGTAAAAGTAATAAATGTGCCCATACTGTTTATAAAGTTATAACAAAAAAGGGGTTTTTCCAGGATTTTAATATTGATCCTCAGGATAGGTCATCATACCCTTTTCTTCACTGTTTACCTTCTTGCCGTCGACATTGCAGCGGTGAGCACCTTAATGCAAACAATAATTGACAAAATTTAGACAAAAATTCAAATTGCAAAGAACTAACATGCACACTCTAGCAGAGGATTCATGCAAATAAAATATAGTCTGCAAATAACTGTAAGATTTGAGGAGTTCATACATACCACACATGTATACATTCAATGCTGCATGTGTTAAAGAAATGCAAAAACCACAGGAATGCACCAAACCATTTTTGCATACAGTACGGTATATCATTTCCATCCCTCTATACAAACTGTAATCCTAACTAACAATAGTAAATCCTTAAACCTAAAATAATGCATTAACTGTGGCCAGTTTTAGACAGGTATAACATGGGTGCTTTATTACCATATAACACCTGAACCTCCTGCAGTTCATCAGAAAATGAGTTTGATCTGATGAACTGCGGGAGGTCTGGATATTACATCCATAAAAACCCTGAACTACACCAGTCTGAAAAGTGTCTAAATACTGTTGTTTAATAAGAAATCTATGGTTATTAAAAATGATTGTTTATTGTGAAAGTAAATGTGCGAAAATCCATTTTCTGACTGATGAATTTTTTTTCCATCTGTCAGAAATATATTAGATATTTCTCTCTAGTAGTCCTTATCGCTGTTACTGCAGCATTTAATGGGTATTGCTAGAGAAGCAGTCTGTATATGTTACTCTATAGATCGAGTATGGACAGGATAGGGACAGTGTAATATGTAAACTTTATTTATGTTTGTGGTGTGTTTGGTGCAACTAATTTGGCACCATGATCCAAATGCTAGTAAATGTCTGGGTCATAACGTCAATAAACACTCTAATTAGGCACAGAGGAGTTATTAGATGAGCAAGCACTCATCTTCACACTCCTTTTATGGAACCCCCAACCACATACAACAATCAGAGAGAAAGTATGCTTTATGATTGATTGGTGAAGGGGATTGATAACATGTACAGAATTCCATGTTATCCTTCCCCTGAGGAGAAATACAGGCAGATACTTATCCATCATGTAGTGCCACCAGAGAGGCATCTGATTGCCTCCAAATTTATTCTGCAGCAGGGTAGATACCCGAAGCATACAGCCAATGTTATTAAGAAATATCTTCAGAAAAAAGAGCAACAAGGAGTTCTGGAAGTGATATGGCCCCACAGAGACCTGATCTCAACATAATGGATTATGTCTGGGATTACATGAAGAGAAGGAAGGATCTGAGTAAGCCTTCATCCACAGAAGATCTATGGTTAGTTCTGCAAGATGTTTGGAACAACTTCCCTGTAGAGTGTTTTCAAAAACAAGTGTACCTAGAAGAAATGTTGCTGTTTTGGAGGCAAAAATTGGTCACATGAAGTATTGATTTGATGTAGATTTCTCTTTTGTTCATTCACTTCGCATGAAAAATAAACTATTAACACTTCTATTTTTGAAAGCATTCTTACTTAACAACATTTTTCCACATCTGTAAATGTATAAATTGCAAGTTTTGCTAAATTGTTTCCCACAAAACTATATAACAACCTGCTCAGCTCTTTCTGTTCTATAACATGCTGACTGAAATGCATTCTGTGGATACAGGTCCACTAACTTTAACATAAATTTCCATCAAGATTTGATGTAAGTTAACTGAAGATTAAAAATAACAAATAAATAAAAAAAATAAGTAATATGCAAGGGAATCTGTCACTAGCAACCTTCCTATCAAACTGTTTGCATATACACATAGCTGTGGTTCAGGGCAAGGGCTTTTTTGCTTACATTCTTACACTGCTAGGCTGAGGCTTCCGCCTAGCAGTGTTCCTGGTAACATCATCAACACTAATGGGCAGGCTTTAGCGCTGCCCTAGACTGTAAAACATGAAATGCTCTGATGCTCATCTCAGAGGGGCTGCCTGGGTGAAAAAGGGGATATGTCCGGGTTCAGAGCCAGCTTAAACCAGGGTAAGGAGCAGGAAGAGGTTCCTGTGTCTAAAGTGAGCCCTGAGCATTTCTCTTTTGGAAAATTTGGCAATGTTTACCCTGAATTCTCAGTAAATATATAATATATTGTTAATCCCTTAGTGACCACCAATACGCCTTTTTACGGTGGTCACTAAGGAGCCTTAGCCTGGCCCACCCCCTTTTTAGAGAGCCAGAGCTTGATTCTCCCATGAGAGTCGTGCTCCTGCTCTAACAGCCCAGACCAGCAAAAGCGCTGATCCAGGCCATGTAACCCATTACATGCCACAGGCAATAGCGCCTGTGGCAAGTATGCAGTTACAGAGGGAGCGGAATCCTTCTGTCTCCTATTGGCACCCTGCAAATTAGATCACGCGGTGCTAATGTCACTGAACGTAGGCCAGGGCCTAGTGAATGCCCGAGGCCTGCCTCCAGCATTTCCCAGCAGGCTGCGCTCTTTGTTTTTTGGCCAGCAAAAAAGCAGAATAAAAAGCATTAAGTATCCCAAAATGATGCCAATGAAAACTACAAGGCGTCCTGCAAAAAGCAAGAGCTTCGTAGAAAGAAAACAAAAAAAGTTATGGGTCTTGGGATGTGGCGATGCAAAAACATTATTTTTTTTAAAATATTTTTTTTATTTCGCAAACATAGTAAAATGTAAACAAAAACTATCTGTATTTGGTATTGCTTTATTTGTACTAACCCAGAGAATAAAGTTACCGTGTTATTTATGCCAAAAAATGAACGCCACAAAATTTACAGTATAAAAACAGTATTGCTGTTTTTTTCCTATTCACCTTCCAGAAAGAGTACATAAAAGTTAATCAGTAAGTTATGTGTACCTGAAAATGGCATGATTAAAAACTACAACTTGTCATGCAAAGTTATAGCTTGTGGAAGGCGACAATGAAAAAAAATAAAAAAAAATAAAATCACTAGGTCAGTAAGTCCAAAAACAGGCTGGTCATTAAGGGGTTAAAATATTTTGCTATTTTTTTAAATAACTGGTCAACCAATTCCTGACCTCAGACCCATTTTACATCTCTTAGATCACTGTGGAAGGGGGGGGGGGACCAAATGTGAGCCAATCCTTTCCCCCCCAGCCTTCGTGCCCTACCAGCTCTCCACGGTTCTGAAATATGCTGCTGAAGAGGCACAAATGGACTGCCAGTGTGTCCATATATTGTTCTACATGCAGAGACATTTTTAACAAACTCTGCATATTAAAAATACAGAAAGATGCCTATATATGTCTAAATACTCACCAGATGATGCCACTGTAGCTCAGAAGGAATTATTTTTCAATATTATTATCAGTTCTGTGCAGTTCAGTTGTTTTTATGTTGCCAGGGCTCACTGTTGGCTGGATTACCAATGTAAAGGACTACAATTCAAGGATTCCTCTTTCCTCTCATACACATTGCTTTTATTTACAACTGCCAGCATGCTTTTTTTAATTTGTAAGACAGTGTTGTAATTACTCTCTGTCTGCTTTATAATTATGTTCCTCATTGACTACATTATTTGCTGCTCAGCATGTAAAACACAATCCAGAAACATGATTCCTTCAAAGACATGGAGGAAGGGGGAGAACTAGGGAGCAGTGATGTGTGACATCTCTTAATACCAGGAGGGTGAGAGGGGACATAACTATGTGCAGAGCATGAGACATCACAAAGGAAGGAGACAAACACCAGAATCATGATCATGCTGTATGTGAGAGTGGCTTACACAGGCATCTCACTTACAGGCAATGTATTAGTAAAGCTGGCCATAAACTAGAGATCTTGGACAGCCAAAAGAGTTTAATTTTAAAGGAGATGGACAATTTTTTTGTGATGGCCTATCTTCAGCCCTGTTAGACCATCACTCGCTGATTGTGTGTGTGTTGAGGGGGGGGGGGGGTCCGACACTCTGGCCGATCAGCTATTCAGCTCCAGCAATGGAGGAAGACTGTTTACTATGTAGTGGACTGAGCATTTCACTACAGTGCCGCTACGATTGTATGTCACCTTGGACCTCCTTAGTTTCAGATCAGTAATTTATATCTCTAAACTCACCCTCGTCCCTTGCTGTGCACCCACAAACTGGCCATATAATACATTAAGTAGACTTCTCAGATCTCTCTATGCATTACACAGCCAATTTTTGGGAGCACAGTGGGGGAACAGGGGTGAGTAGAGAGATATAAATTACTGATTTAAACAAAGTACCAGCAATACTATTCATAGAGTACTTTAGGTAACAGGTCTGGGGTGAAGAGTCCCAGAATAAAGCAACACCAGCCTCAGCTTGCTTACCTGATAGTGTGCCTGAGCTTGCTGTGCAGAATTTAAAGTGACATTACACAGCTTACAAGAAAGTGGTTTACATAGGTCTTCCAAGGACGGATCTTGCTCCCCAACTTCATCCTGTGTGACTTCCAAAGTCGGAGGTGTAATGGCATGGACCAGTCTACTGTCTGAATGAGCCTGCACAGGCAGTACTATTTGCTTCTTGCCCATTCCTATGGCGGATGGAAAAGCAGATGACTCTGGTTGCGATGGCGGCCTAGCATGTTGTAACACAATCATTTGCCCCTCTGTTATGCAAAAGTTAGTACTAAATGAAGAATGAAGTTCCTTTGCCAGCAGCAGTGAAGATTACCTGAAGGAAGAACAGAACCAATATAACAGTTAAACATAAAGCACATATCCAGATATTTTAAAACATTACATTTTCTTTTTTAAAGCGGTTTTAAAGAAGCTGTTTCCTGATAGGTATATTGACTTATGTTGTAAAATGGGAAGCTAGCTCCTCCTTTACTGCACCATCAGAAGGACAGGAGGAAGAGGTTTTTGAGACTGACTGCCGAACGAGGAAAAAATCTAGCAAAAAAAGGAACCTCTAAGTGACCAGATGACAAATCAGAACCATAAGAGGTAATAGGGCTGATGATACCAGCGAATTTGTGTCCCTGAAACAGAAGAGAGGAATTCTATTAAAGGGGCTTTCCGGCATTTTAATATTGGTGACCTATCCTTAGGATAGATCATCATTATTAGATCTGCGGGGGTCTGACACTGGGCATTACCGCCGATCAGCTGATTGAAGAGAAGACAGCTCTCCGTGCAAGCGCAGCCCTTCCCTTCATTGTTTACCTGCTCACGATCAATATTGCAATGGTGAACAGATGCAGCTACACGCTGTCCCATTCACGATCAATAAGAACGAGCCATCCCATTGAAGTGAATGGGATGGCTTGTAATTACACCCGCTCACTGCTGCGATGTCGACGGCGAGCAGGCAAACAGTGAAGGGAAAGCTGCGCTAGCAGGGAGCGCTGTATTCTCTTCAACCAGCTGATCGGCGAATATGCCAGTTATCAGATCCCCACCGATCTGATATTGATTATCTATTCTAAATGTTGTCACAGTGACGTATAAAAAGTTGCAAATACAGGGTTTCTAACTTTTTTTCGAATGATAAATGGATAAATTTCCCCCAAAGTTTAAAAATGGTCGGCTGACTGCATACACTGACGCCCCCAAATACTGTTTTCTAAACTGCTCAATTTTAACCCTAGTACAGAGGCGTTTCAGAAGAAGTCATACTGCTGAAAACAGACCAGGCCCACATGCCTGGAAGACCCCTACCACGAAAAGAAGACCACAGAAGACTGTGCCCACTTTCAGCTTCATTGTTAACCCCTGTGACACCTTCCTCTTCACATATTGTGACAGACTAGGGGAAGATAATGATAAGAGAATGACATAATACTGGAATTCTGACCAGTCAAAAATGACAGAATAGAAATGTGGTTAATTTGCAAATGTCTTCTGTTCCCAGCCTCCAGGCAGCGACCTGGCTAATTAGCTTCGCAGTTGCCATGGTTACACCAAGAGTGCCTACAGACATTCAGTGTAATCTGCTGCCTTCTGTGGACCACCTATTTTAGCCCATAATTTACATATGTACAGAGCTTTTACTTTAGTGACCACTAATCAAAATGCAGAGAGAGGCCTTGATTTGTTAATCTTTTTCAAGTTGTCACAAATTCTATATATCCAGCTTGATCCCTGAGAACACTGGTACTACTACTAAGCTTCATAGCATTTGTACTCAGACTCTTCAGGGGAAATACTGCCTAGTGATGCAGCAAAGTGGACAGATCTGACTACATACATATATTCAGGACTCTGGGAAAGCCGGGTGGCACTCAATATGCCTGCCATTTTTGGTCCAAGGGGCAGGCTTTCATAGGGTTCTGATATGGAGGAGACTTATGGAACCAGGCAATGCTCCTCTGGAATTCTGGGAAGAAAGGGATGCAAATGAGCTCTTAACAAACTCTGCCACTAATGCCATCAGATGTAAGGCAGCTATTCTATAAGTCAAAGTTTGATCTTTTAAACAGACCTTGAGACATGACTTGGATAATAATTAAGCCAGCATCTCATCTGGAAACAGCTGTTTTGGGGTAATTACCCCTTATCAGTGCAGAGCAGAGAGTACTGGCTTAACTGGGTGAGAGGCATAGGTTAGTATTCAGGGGATACTATATCTTCTTATGAGTAGCACATAAACAGAGTGTGGAGTCTTATAGGTCAGGCAATGCTCTTGTGGAATTATTATCCAAGTTATGTCTCAAGGCCTGTTTAAATGGTCAAACATTGACTTATAAGATAACTCCCTTGCATCTGGTGGTATTAGACGCAGCACTTGCTATGAGCTCATTTGCATACCCTTTTCCCAGATTTCAGAGAGCATTGCCTGAACTATAAAACTTCTCACTGTGTGATTTGCTTCCCATAGCACTACATAACTAAGCAAATAGGGGATTCACCTTACAATTTATATACAACACTAATCTATAGAAAACCCTGATTAATTGAGCAGATATATTTCATAACGTATTTTGTACTGATCCACAATTATAATAAGTTTCACCGCTCAGAGCTGCATTCACAGTTCTGCTGGCCTGAGAACTGAAATAGCTCTGAATAACTTCTGGTTCAATGTCTGGTGTCTTGTATTCTAGGAAGTGCATTGTTTACACTAGACACTTCACATGCTTGGTGGCTGTTTCCAACAATAACTAGAAGAAATAAGAATGTAGGTCTGGCCTATAATACAATCTGTACCTCATGATCAGCACATCCTTCTTATGATGTACACTACTCACAAAAAGTTAGGGATATTTGGCTTTCAGGTGAAATTTATGGAAAACATAGAAAGTTCACGCTACAGTGATATTATATCATGAAAGTAGGGAATTTAAGTAGAAGCAGCAATAGTGATTTACTCATCTCAAATAATTTATTGAAACAAAAGCCAACAACAGTGGTCGGTATACCCCCACAAAAAATGTAAATGTCTCAAAAACCTGTCATCTGGCCTTGAGCATCAATTACAGCTTGACAACGATGTACCATGCTGTTCACAAGTCGACTCTGCTCAGGCATGGCATCCCACTCTTCTTGAAGGCCGGCCCTCAGGTAATTGAGGTTCTATGGTACAGAGTTACGAGCCTCTACATGACGACTCAGCTGATCGCATAGGTTTTCAATGGGATTAAGGTCTAGAGAAAGTTCAGACCACTCTATTTGAGGTACCCCAGTCTCCAGCAGCTGTTCCCTAATTATGCAACCTGGCGCATTGTTGTCCATGAAGATGAAATTAGGCCTGTGTTGTTCATGCAGAGGCACAATGACTGGATTAATTATGTTATTCTAGTAGTATGGGCTTATCATTGTATCATTCACAAAGTGTAGGGCAGTTCTGTATTGACTAGACATACAGTACAGACCAAAAGTTTGGACACACCTTCTCATTCAAAGAGTTTTCTTTATTTTCATGACTATGAAAATTGTAGATTCACACTGAAGGAATCAAAACTATGAATTAACACATGTGGAATTATATACATAACAAACAAGTGTGAAACAACTGAAAATATGTCATATTCTAGGTTCTTCAAAGTAACCACCTTTTGCTTTGATTACTGCTTTGCACACTCTTGGCATTCTCTTGATGAGCTTCAAGAGGTAGTCCCCTGAAATGGTTTTCACTTCACAGGTGTGCCCTGTCAGGTTTAATAAGTGGGATTTCTTGCCTTATAAATGGGGTTGGGACATACAGCTGATAGTCCTACTGAATAGACTGTTAGAATTTGTGTTATGGCAAGAAAAAAGCAGCTAAGTAAAGAAAGAAAAATGAGTGGCCATCATTACTTTAAGAAATGAAGGTCAGTCAGTCAGCCGAAAAATTGGGAAAACTTTGAAAGTAAGGGCTATTTGACCATGAAGGAGAGTGATGGGGTGCTGCGCCAGATGACCTGGCCTCCACAGTCACCGGACCTGAACCCAATCGAGATGGTTTGGGGTGAGCTGGACCGCAGAGTGAAGGCAAAAGGGCCAACAAGTGCTAAGCATCTCTGGGAACTCCTTCAAGACTGTTGGAAGACCATTTCAGGGGACTACCTCTTAAAGCTCATCAAGAGAATGCCAAGAGAGTGCAAAGCAGTAATCAAAGCAAAAGGTGGCTACTTTGAAGAACCTAGAATATGACATATTTTCAGTTGTTTCACACTTGTTTGTTATGTATATAATTCCACATGTGTTAATTCATAGTTTTGATGCCTTCATAGTCATGAAAATAAAGAAAACTCTTTGAATGAGAAGGTGTGTCCAAACTTTTGGTCTGCACTGTACCTGCCCACATTGTAACACCACCACCACCAAAGGCTCGTCTGACTAATGCATAGAGCTCTCCTTGACGTCTCCAACATTGTTGGGGGCCCTCAATTCTGCTCAGCGTGAATCGACTTTCATCAGTGAACAGCACTGAGGCCCACTTGTCCCTCATCCAGTGTAGATGCTCCCTGGCCCATAAAAAAACGATGACGCTTGTGACTGGTTGTGTGGTGCAGACCACGCTAATGTAAACGGTTTTGAATGCTCTGACGTGACACTTGGATGCCTCCCACCTCCCTTAAATGTGCCTGGAGTTGTGTGGCATTCATCATCCGGTTCCGCATTGTTCACAATGAAGTGGTCATCAGTGTGGGATGTGGCCAAAGATGTCCACTTCTGTGCCTTTCTGTGACTCTTCCAGTCTCTCTGTATCTCTTTTGCAAGCTGCTGATGACACTCTGTTACTCTCTAAGCTCAGTGGCCACTTCCGTGTGAGAAAATTCTGCTTGAAGCCTCGCCAAGGCGAGGTATTGTTGATAAATTGTTAGGTGTCATCTTGGTCTCATGATGTCAAAATATGAACAGCATGATGAGGAGGACTGTTTAAATGCCAATTCTAATTGAACCAGGAAATTTATTGGGTGATTCATGGATCAAATACCTGTTGTGTATTTTGCCGTTATGCTCCTTGTTAGAGAACAGCAAGTTGTGCAAAAAGTACTGAAACATTGAACAGTTGTACCTGTGCATTCAAAAGTTTAGAGAAGGTCACATTAAGTTTACCTGTAAAGGTTAGATTAGAAGGTGCATTTTAGGTTCATCTTGAAATTTCACCCACAAGCCAAATATCCCTATCAGCCTATTACTGACTCTCTAGGATGCTTTGTGGATGGAAAAGCGCTATTCAACCACTGCGCTAATTAACCATGCGCCATACTTGTACATCGGATGTCATCTCTTTAAAGATGGTGCCTGCTCTGGAGTTGAGTGGGTGCCAAAGCCGTTCGGTGTCTGCTGTTTCACATAGCAGACACCAGGGTCAAATGTATGGAATTGGCTATAATGGCAATCGTATACATTTAACCCATCAAATGCTATGGTCAATTGTGACCACGGCATCTCAGGCAGCATTCCCCAAGAATCCATAAGAAAATGGCGAATCTGCCATACACTACAGTTCTAATTCATTGCAATATAAGGGAGAAGCGAACAGAAGATTGCATATGGGTGTGAAAAAGTAAAAAAGAGTACAACTTTAAGTGAAAATGGCCAAATTGTACCCAAAGTGTCAATATTTTGTGTGGCCACCATTATTTTCCAGCATTGCCTTAACTCTCTTGGGCATGGAGTTCACTAGAGCTTCACAGGTTGCCACCGGAATTCTCTTCTGTTACTCTATGACGACATCAAGAAGCAGGTGGATGTTGGAGACCTTGCACTTCTCCACCTTTCGTTTGAGGATGCCCCAGAGATGCTCAGTAGGGTTTAGGTCTGGTGATATGCTTGGCCAGTACAGCATCTATACCCTCAGAAGGCAGTGGTCATCTTGGAAGTGCGTTTGGGAACTACAGTATATCATGTTGGAATACTGCCCTGCAGCCCAGTTTGTAGCTCAAGCTCCAGCACGGACCCCAAAGACTTGAAAAAGGAGTATATTGACTCCGAAACGCATTGTCATTTACAAATAAAAGCTCCTATACATATCTACTGAGGTTGTGTCTTTGTGCCAGAAGGTATCACTTTTGTGTACTGACACAGTACACACACCCTCAAATTATGCTGGATTATGGAAGTGCGTCCGTGTTCCTGCTGATGAACTCCCTGGCCTCCTGAGTCTGTTTAGAGGAGAGGCTGTCTGCAATCTTCACTGTGGCAACCGCTTCCCTTACATCAGACTTAGGGGCCGGAACCTCTCCCCCTAGAAAACTCGGTCGCGGGCTATCGCCAGTACTGGTCTCCTTATCCTTCCATGGTTTGAGTAAATTCACATGGTACACCTGGTGTACCTTTTAGTTTACTTCTCTAACCTTTTCAAGTACCTCGTATGGTCCCTGCCACCTAGCCAGTAACTTACTGTCCACTGTCGGTACCAGAACCAAAACCCGATCTCCCGGGTTAAAGATCCGGATCCGAGCCTGCTGATTATACACCCAACTTTGAGCTCGCTAAGATGCCTCCAAATGTTCCTTTACCAGCGGCAACACGGTTTCCATATGTTCCTGCATCTGGGTGACGTATTCAACAACACTTTAATATGGTGTGGGTTGTTTCTCCCATGCCTCTTTGGCTATGTCCAACATACCACGTGGATGTCTGCCATATAGTAGTTCGAAGGGCGAGAACCCAGTAGAGGCCTGGGGCACTTCTCGCACTGCGAACATAAGATAGAGCAGAAGAAGGTCCCAGTCCTTTCCATACTTAGCTACTACTTGTTTTAAAATAGCTTTTAACGTTTGATTAAACCTTTCTACTAGTCCGTCAGTTTGCGGGTGATAGACGGATGTCCGTATCTGTTTGATATTCAGCGACTTACAGAGTTCTCGCATGACCTTGGACATAAAAGGAGTCCCCTGGTCAGTCAGAACCTCTTTGGGTATCCCCACTCTGGAAAACATCTCCATTTACTCTTTTGCTATGAGTTTGGCCGATGTATGTCGCAGTGGCACAGCCTCTGGGTACCGAGTGGCATAGTCCAGGACGACCAAGATGTGTTGGTGCCCTCTGGCGGACTTCGGTACTGGGCCTACGAGATCCATAGCGATTCTCTCAAATGGTACCTAAATAATCGGGAGGGGCACTAAGGGACTGCGGAACAGGTGCTGGAGGCTAGTGGTTTGGCAGGTCGGGCAAGACTTACAAAAGTCATCCACCTCTCTAAAGACACTGGGCTAGTAAATCTGTTGTAGTATCCGGTCCTGTGTCTTCTGCAGTCCCAGCTGACCCCCGAGAATGTTGGTGGTCTAACTCTAACACGAGTTTTCGATAGGTCCTGGGCACCACCAACTGTTCAACAGGTTCACCCCGCAGCTGGTTTACCTGATATAGCATATTCTGGTGGACCACAAAATGGGGAAACATCGACTCAGCCCCAGGTTGTTGGGGTACGCCATCAAGTATTACCACATTCTCCCAGGTCCGAGAAAGGGTTGGGTCTCTGCGTTTGGATGTACCGAAATTCTCCCTGGAGACGTTGAGGTCTGCCAACCCTGGACCCGGTGGCAACTCCTCCATGTCTACCACCATTACCCTACGCAGGGTTGTCGCCCCCTCTTCCAACGAAGTAGCGGTCACCCCTACCGCTGGCCCTTTGGCCTCAGGTTCCCGGGGTTCCGGCCATCCCCCTGAACAAGGCCAATCTTCTGGGCTTATTCCTGTCTCAGGGGTATCTGTAACTCTCACAATTGGCCATAGGGCAGGGAAACCTGGAAAGTCTCTCCCTATTATTAGTTCATAGTGGAGATTTGTACAAGGTAAGAAGATAAGAGACTGCACTCACCATAAAAGTCCAATCTTTACTTTATCGAGGTACAAAAGACATGCGGGCAGGCAATGCGCAGAACGCCACACAGGCACCACATTGGAGATTTTTGGCGACTGCCACTTCGTGGGTCCACCTGCCAGCCACCGTGGTTAGAGACACCAGCGCAGTGGGGTAGTCTTTCAAGTCTCCATGAATGCACATCACCCCAACTTTCCAGCCAGTATACTCAGCGGACTGCACCAGGGTAGCCCTTACCAGGGTCACCAAGCTCCCTGAGTCCAGCAGCGTCTCCGCTTGAGTGTCTCCCACTTTCACCTGACACAAGTGGTCTAGAGCCTCCGGGGTACCTGTGGTACACAGTTTCCTAGCATATAGCGATTGTCAGTAACCACAATTAGTGTCCATGGGCTCAACCCGATGAGGACACTCAGCCCTGGTGTGGCCAGGTTCCTGACACCGCCAGCAGATTAACTGGGTCCGGCCCATAAGGGGAACCTTCCGGGGGGGGTTTAATTGGCTCATACCAGTGGGCCTGGGGTGGGGAGTTCTGGAGTTTGCCTGCCCTCCTCCCAAAAGAACCCCCTTGAGATTCTTGGTGGCCTCATAGCGTTCCACCAGGTCCACCATTTCCAGGGCATTTCCAGAAGATACCTGGCCGATCCAGTGCTGGAGAGGGGGTGGCAGCGCCCTCCAGAACATGTCAGCCAATAGTCTATCCAGCATAGTCGTGGTAAACAGCACATCAGGCTGTAGCCACTTTTGCATAAGGTGGAGTAAGTCATAATACTGAGATCTTGTGGGCTCAGCCGGCTTAAACCCCCACTTATGTACCCGCTGGGCCCGGACCAACACATTCACGCCCAGTCTTGCCAAAATCTCACCCTTTACCTTCGGGTAGTCGGCTGCTTGATCATCCGGCAAGTCGAAATAGACTCGCTAGGACTCTGATGCCAGGAAAGGAGCGACGACCTCAGTCCACTTGTCTCGGGGCAGCTTTTCCCTGGTGGCCACTTTCTCGTACATCACCAAGTAGGTTTCGATGTCGTCTGCAGGTGTCATCCTAGGGATCGCTGCACGGACTGCTTTCCGGGCATCGTGGACGCTTGGGGTTGCTTGGGGTTGCTTTCCGGGCATCGTGGACGCTTGGGGTTGCTCATGCTGTCTGCAAAGCCATCACGTGTTGTAGCAGCAACTGATTGGTCTCTTGCTGCTGCTTAATAGCCTCCTGTTGGTGCAGGTTGGTCTTTCGCTGCTGCAAATTAGCCTCCATGAGGGCCTTCACAACAGCCTCCATTTTGTCGTGGGGCAAGGGTTAAAATACAGGTGGTTTGATGTCCACCAATTGTGGGAATTTGCTCTGGTAGCTAGGACTAGCGGATGCAGTATAGAGGCAAAGTACACAGTTCTTGAATCAAACAGCGGTGTTTATTCACACATTGGTGTATAACAAAATGCAGATAAGATGTATCACAAAACGCAGGTGGCTTGGTGTTTGTTCACACACAAGTAAAGTCCATAAACAATAAAAGTCATCTTTTCTCCTCGTTGTTAATTTACACCATGTTAGCAGTTCAGCCTCATCAAGTCCTCCAGCCCAGCTCAAATCTCAAATCCCAGAACAGCCCTCAGTTCACAGCACACAGACTCCTGAGCTCCACTGTCAGAGGGAGGTAAATCCACACACCTGGCAGTGCTGGCTGGTTTTTATGCCTGGCAAAACCCAGCCTGGAACATGGGGAGTAGTCACCCACCCAGCACTTTGACTACTTCCAGTAAGAGCCGCCCCGGATCAACTATGACAGCCATGCTAACTCTCAAGGTGTCAATTAGCAATAGCTGCTGCAGACACATAAAATACCAGCTCTTACTTCATCGAGGCCAGGAACCTCATTGACACATACCTTCCATCCACGATAATTCCAGGTACCTTCTTACACTCCCCACAGTCTGCAGCACTCATGCATCCCCAAACCATAACACTCCCACCACCATGCTTGACTGTAGTCAAGACACACTTGTCTTTGTGCTCCTTACCTGGTTGCCTCCACACAGGTTTGACACCATCTGAACCAGATAAGTTTATCTTGGTCTCATCAGACCACAGGACATTGTTTAAGTAATCCATATCCTTAGTCTGCTTGTCTTCAGCAAACTCTTTGCGGGCTTTTTTTGTGCATTGAGTATAAAAAGAATTGAGAGATCCGCTAACCTCTATTTCCCGAGGGTAGGTGCACCAACCAAAACTTGAGAACACCCCTCAAAAATGGTTTAAAATGTAAAGAAAATATGGATGGGCACTCATATATGGAGATATAGGACACAATTTATTCATAAAATTTACAATAAAATGAGGTCTCACTTATAAAAAGAACAATATAAAAAACATGAAATAAAATACAATATAATGCAGGAGATAACTGTGTCGTTTTTGGGCTAAGGCTGATAGTTCAAAAAAATCCTCACCCCGGATTTCCACAAATTTGTTGAATCCTAAGTGTTAATTCAAGGGGAGGATGAATGAAACAGTCAGCCCCCGCTCAATTCAGTAATAATCTCCCATAATTCTGTAGATATATTAATCACACATCAATACTTATTTTAAAAAAATCCACCTATAGTGGTATGATCGGTCCAATTCTGGAATAAAAAACACTGGTTGTACTAGAATGCCGCTGAATGTCCTGTATCAATTCAACATGTGCTCAAATAATAGCGCTCTGCATGTACAAAGTTTCTTTTGTGCTTGGTATTTTTTGCAAGATGTAACCAGTTCCTTCTAGAAAAACAACATCAGTGACCTCTACACAAAACTCTCATTCAATGACTATTAAACATTTCCTCACCTGCAATTTTAACAATGTTATATACCTGATCCAGTGTCCATGTCGGAGACAGTATATAGGTCGAACAAAACGCACCTTGAAAGTCAGGATAGCAGAACATTTAAACAACATTGTTAAAGGTTATGATTATGACAAACATTAGCTGTCCAGACATTTCAAGGATGCACACAACCAAGACCCCACAGGTCTCTCCTTCATGGCACTGGAGAAGGTAGAGAAACATTGGCGGGGAGGAAACCAGATTGAGAGATTATCGAGGGCAGAATCGAGGAAGATTTACGAATTTGGTAGCCTGTTACCGAGGGGCTTGAATGCAGAACTAGAAATATTTGGTTTTATATGAAAAATCGGTGGTCCGTGTGGGATTCGATGCAGAGTTGCATGTCAGGCTGTTTTTCTCAGCACTGCAACTCTCCCTCTACCCCACATGGGCCTCCCCTCTTCTACACCCTCTAGCCAAGAAGAAGCTATGAAATTGTAAACATTATTCTATATGTGAAATGCCTAAAATAGACCCCATAAATCATAAGAATGCCAATGACAGTTAAAATGTTACTTATCGAAAAAAACGCAGACAAACCGCAGATGCGTTTTTAGTCAAAAATGACCCCAAACAGACGCATCTGTGGAGGGAAAATACCCCCGATATGAAAGCTGTAGGAATCTGCAATTGGTACACATATATACTTTTAGATATTTTTAATATTTTTCTTTTATATATTTATTGTATATATATTTTTGAAACATTGCTGATAGTTTGATAAACATTCAGTAAAGTGTGTTTTTTATAAAAAAAAATTATAGTAATGATATATAGTGAGATAGAAATAAATAAATCTCACATACAGAAGATAATAATATGAAAACAAAATACCATAAAGAAAAAATTCCAAATGGATATAACTATAGACATAAAATTGCAAAGATAGTAGAAAAAACGCACCTTGTGAAAAAATGCTGCATCAAAACCGCAAGTAAATTGCAAGGATATAGAATGACATTCAAAAATCAGATCCAGACCAGCTTTTGGGACATAATTCAGATCCAGAACGGATCTTGAGAAAGACCGATAATTAGTATAAATACAATGGTCTACAGAATCGGGGTATGCCACTGAGGAAGGGGACAGCAGCTCCCCGAAACGCGTTTGGCGTAGGACTTTGTACGGATACCCCGCTTCTATGAATACAAGTGCACTTTAAAGAGAAAGAAAAAGAAAGGAATTTCTTCACTTCATTAGAAAAGCCCTCAAGACGTCATTAAGGCTACTTTCACACCTGCGTTCGGGTGTCCGCTTGTGAGCTCCGTTTGAAGGGTCTCACAAGCGGCCCCGAACGCATCCATCCTGCCCTAATGCATTCTGAGTGGACGCGGATCCGCTCAGAATGCCTCAGTCTGGCAGCGTTCAGCCTCCGCTCCGCTCAGCAAGCGGAGACACCTGAACGCTGCTTGCAGCGTTCGGGTGTCCGCCTGGCCGTGCGGAGGCAAGCGGATCCGTCCAGACTTACAATGTAAGTCAATGGGGACGGATCCGTTTGAAGATGACACAATATGGCTCAATCTTCAAACGGATCCGTCCCCCATTGACTTTCAATGTAAAGTCTGGACGGATCCGTTCAGGCTACTTTCACACAAATTTTTTTAAACTATAATGCAGACGGATCCGTTCTGAACGGATCCCAAGTCTGCATTATATGAGCGGATCCGTCTGAACGGTAGTGTGAAAGTAGCCTTACCTGTGCCTGAAAAGTACGTGTTCCTCACACCAAGTCGGATCTTGGAACCAGCTGTGAGAGACACGTGGATCGCGATTAACTCCACAACCGGGACGCCGGCACACAGTGTGGAGTACGAATTCAGTCGCAAGTCCCACCAAGTTACAGGCAAAGGTAAGCCCACGTAGTGGGTAAAGATTTGTGAGGTGCTAGAAAATGAACTGTACCCAAAATATACACTAAGGACTGTTTCCAACACTCTGACTCTGATGAAATTGTCCTACAGATATAGAAGGAACTGGTTACATCTTGCAAAAAAATACCAAGCACAAAGGAAACTATGTACATGCAGAGCGCTATTATTTGAGCACATGTTGAATTGATACAGGACATTCAGCGGCATTCTAGTAAAACCAGTGTTTTTTATTCCAAAATAGGACCGATCATACCACTATAGGTGGATTTTTTTTAAATAAGTATTGATGTGTGATTAATATATCTACAGAATTATGGGAGATTATTACTGAATTGAGCGGGGGCTGACTGTTTCATTCATCCTCCCCTTGAATTAACACTTAGGATTCAACAAATCTGTGGAAATCCGGGGTGAGGAATTTTTTTTTTAACTATCAGCCTTAGCCCAAAAACGACAGTTATCTCCTGCATTATATTGTATTTTATTTTTTGTGCCTCATCTTTTGAAGAAGCTTTCTTCTGGGACGACAGCCATGCAGACCAATTTGATGCAGTGTGCGGCGTATGGTCTTAGCACTGACAGGCTGACACCCACCTCTTTAATCTCTGCAGCAATAGTGGCAGCACTCATACATCTACTTTAAAAAGGCAACCTCTCGATATGACTCTGGGCACGTGCACTCAACCTCTTTGGCCGACCATGGCGAAGTCAGTTCTCAGTGGAACCTGTATTGTTAAACCGCTGTATGGTCTTGGCCACCATGCTGCAGCTCAGTTTCAGGGTGTTAGAAATCTTCTTATAGCCTGGGACATCTTTATGTAAAGCAGCAACCAAACCACCCTGGGGATCAGCCTGCAATAAAGAACGATACTTACCTGGCAGATCCAGCAACCCCACTCCGGTTCTCCTGGCTGGGCAATTTACCCAGCTTCAGCGGTAACGTCATGCCAACAACATATGACCCCTGCAGCCAGTGACTGTCCTATTCAGTGCACCGCAGTTTGCAATAAGGAACCAGCTGGATATTACCAGTTGGCGGTCCCTGCACAGTCTTCCATTATCTAAGCAGTGCCGCCAGTGTCAGACTAGCTTGTTACACCCATCTGGACTGTCATTGCAAACAACTAATTATTTGTTTTTAACTTATAGCAGCAATAATAAAGGAGACAGCCATAAGAACAGATACTCCAGAACTGTTATTACATGGGGAACGTAAGTAGTTACTAAAACAGACATGTCAGGAGAGGTTATAAGTCCTCTTTAACATTCAATCAAAAAATACACTCTGTATTATATCTAGTGCCTTATACCTAGGTTTTCAGAACTTCCCGTATTTGATGCTATTACGGTATGTCCTACGGTAATAGCATCAAATCCGGGAAGTTAGGACTATTTGCAAAATAGTGGTTCTTACAAGCATAACAGAACCTCCCCGTGCACAGCAGCTGGCAAGGTAGTCCTTTAAAAGTGCTTCTTCCCTAAACATAGCTTTGGTGATTGAAGCCAGTCAGACCTCTGCTTCACTGGAACACAGTACTGGATACAGAATGCTCTGGATTATCTAAGGGTTGTATGGCATACTTACGAAGATTTTTTTTATACACATATCAGGTATGTTTTTCTTCTAATGTGTTTTGCATGCAGATCATATTTTGGAAAGCAATGCCCATGCAATGCTACATGGATGGTGTAGTGTCCCACTATGTAAATGTGGGCACTACACAAGGGTCAATTGGGTCACGTTGTTCTCCACCTCCTGTGGAACATAGTCATTGTATTTTATATTGCATTTTAATGTATGTTGTCATGTTATTTATGTTATCTCCTGTGTACCAGGCCTGTTAGGGGTGTAGTTCCTCCTCCTAGACAGTAGAGGGAGCTAGGGAACCCCCTAGTATATATAGCCAGGTCCAGACCAGAGAGAGGGGTGTGTAGTCAGAAGCCAAGAGTCACTTCAGCCAGAGAGTAGCTGAGGAGCAGCTTCTGACATGCAGCTAGATAGCCCAGGCTTCTAGCTTGCCTTCAGGAGAAGAGTGTGCCTCCTGAGAAACTAAGTTCCTATAAAAGTACAGTGCAGAGCCAAGTTGATTCCAGCCAAACAGAGAGAGCTGAAGGGCAGAAGGATATATTTACAGCAAGGAGAGGAAGTTTTCCCTACCCAAGGATAAAGCCAGCAATAGGGCATACGGGCCTTGGAGAAAGACAGACAGGATCCTGAGGAAAATTGCAGCCTGATCTGTAAGTGTTTAACCCTCTGAGTATCTTGCAAGAACATTGTCTGCCATTTGATATAAAGCCTGCCTGTCACAACCTGTTACATGTGGAATTGCATAAAGACTGTAAATAGTTTAACTGTTCAGTAAAAGGAAGTTTTGGTTCACTGCAACTTGTGTTCCTCAATTATTACTACAAGAAATCGGTGTGCCACCGTTACCGGCACTGGCGTCACGAACTTAAAGGGATCTTGCCACCGGCACATTAAACCTGCAACACCCAGGGCACCTCACCTACCACCTGGCCTGGTCCCTATACACAGAGAGTGCCCCACAGGATCCATGTGCCAGCCTCTCCATCACTGATGTATGCCTGCCCAGGGTATATAAAAACTGTGAGTACCAAGAGCAACCCTCGGTTTATTAACTACCCCTGTGACCTCACATTCGCTCACCCTGCAGGACTGGCGTACTGCAATGGCATCCTGGCAGTGATATGGGGGTTTTGGTTTACATAAATAACTAGTCTATTAGAATTTCTTTAATTTCTGTTGTCCACTTAGGGTTCAATGACAATAAGCTGATCACACAGCGTCCCCTGCTGAAACCCCCAGTGATCAACAGTAATCTGTGGTGAAACCTGCCAGTAGCTGTTCAGTTTTCCTACAGCGCCACCACAGGAGAAGCTAAGCAGTACACAGGGTCCATACAAATCAATGGGCTGTTTGTGTAATGCAGAAGAGTACAGGACCTCCAAAGCGTCAGATACTTTATAGCAATTCTACGCTCCAGCCAAGAGATGAGGATCTTCAACAGAGGACCCCACTTTATCAAATAAGAACTCCCTAAGGCTGGGGCTACATTGTCAGACATCATGAGGCCAAAGATCCCAGCCTTGTGATGCTACAATACTGTGCATCACAGCATAATGAACGTGAATTAGGTCACATTGTGAGTCGTAAGTTTCCATGACCACAATACATGAGCCGTCAGAAATCCAAATTTGCCAGATTTCTGGCGACTCACATTTTGTGGTAGCAGCAACTTAAAGGGGTTGTCCCATTTTAACATTTACGGCTTATCATTAGGATAGGCCGCAAATGTTCTGGTACCACCTCTGAGACCCACTACTGTCTCCAGAACGAGGCTCCTGAAATTAAAGGAGAATATGAGGGTTCCAAAAATAGCCAAGGGTTGGGTTGGCTTGGCTTTTTCCGGCAGTCCTATAACAGTAAATGGAGAGATGGATGCTCTTGTGTGCCTTTCTCTCCACTAACTGCTATAGGACTTCTGAAAATAGCTGAGTGCACTCTCTTGGCTATTTTGGATAACCCCATAGCAGTGAATGGAGAGGACATCACACATGTCCTCTCCATTCACTGCTATGGAGAGGATATCACACATGTGCCGTGTGCCCTCCTTCACTTAGGAGGTCCTGTTCTGAAAATAGGAGTCGGTTTCAGAGGTCGGTTAATACAAGGCACTTGCTAATGTATCGCGATTGTCCATATTGCCTCCTTTGCTGGCTTGATTAATTTTTCCATCACATTATACCTTGTATTGAGGGGTTATGACTACCCTGCAATCCAGCAGTGGTGGCCGTGCTTGCATACTATAGGAAAATGTGCCAGCCTTAACTTTGCCTACATGATAAATAACATTTGCTGAAGTAAGACAACCTCTGAGTGTCACAATGCAACCTCATTTAATTTCATTATGCTGTGATGTACACCACAGTAGCACTGCAATGCTGTAATCGTTGACCACAGGACATGTGTATTAGCCCTAGTCTAATATGGTATATAAACATGGGTTTCTAAAATAGACAACTCCTTTAAGGATCAATAGTCTTAGAGAACAGTGCCTTGAAAACGTATTCATACCCCTAGAACTTTTCCAAAAAATTTTCACGTTACACCAGCAAATTTTATTGGGATTTTATGTGATAGACCAACACAAATTAGCAAATATGTGTGAAGTGAAAAGAAAATGATATATAATAATGAAAATTTTTAATAAATAAAAATCTGAAACGTGTGACGTGCATTTGTATTCAAACCCCTGTACTCTGATAGCCCTAAATAAAATCCAGTGTGAACTATTGCCTTCAGAAGTCACCTAATTAGTAAATAGAGTCCACCTGTGTGTAATTTATTCTCAGTATAACTACAGCTGTTCTGTGAAGGCCTCAGAGGTTTGTTAGAGAACATTAGTCATCAAACAGCATTATGGCGGACAGACAGGGTCATCTGTCAACGAGACTGTGAATGCTAATCAGTGTGTTGTCTGCCGGGTGCTCGGGTTCGGCATATTGCTGATCGGATAGACAGATTGCTGGGTGGGGCTGGGGAAGACCCCGCGGTCATGGTACACATTGGCACCAATGACAAAGTCAGTGGGAGATGGAAGGTCCTTAAAAACGATTTTAGGGAACTAGGTGAGAAGCTCAAGTCCAGGACCTCCAAGGTAGTGTTTTCAGAAATATTGCCAGGGCCATGAGCATCGCCAGAGAGACAACGGGAGCTTAGGGAGTTAAATAGGTGGCTCAGAAGCTGGTGCAGGAAGGAAGGTTTTGGGTTCATGGAGAACTGGGCCGACTTCTCAGTCGGTTACAGGCTCTACAGTAGGGATGGGCTGCACCTTAATGGGGAGGGTGCAACTACCCTGGGGGAAAAAAATGTTAGACGGCTGGAGGAGCTTTTAAACTAGGATCTGGGGGGAAAGGTCATACTAATAAGGGGGCAGATAGTGTAGATAGAGGGTGGGTTATAGAAGGGGACAGTGGGGATTTAGTGGGGGCTGGGGTTAGCAAGGAAAATAGGGAGAAGACTGGGCATAACTATACATTTATGAAAAATAGAACTGCTGGTAACAAGAACCTGTTACATACAAAAATCAACCAAGGTAACCAAAAAATCCTGGATATTCACTTTACACCTAATAGTAATTTAAAATGTATTTTCACAGATGGCAGAAGTCTAGCTAGAAAAATGGGGGAGCTGTAGGCTATGGTACTCAGGGCCGGCGCTTCCATAGATGCAAGGGGGGCAATTGCCCATGGGCCCCCGAGTCCTTAGGGCCCCCTGCGCCGGCCCGTAACTAGACTAGTCTATAATTCTGTTGTTGTGGCGGCCCTGCCGGCTGTTGCGGCTAGCAGCCGGCTAACAGCGCTAAGCGCATGGAGTCCCCCCGGTCCGGACTAATGAAAAGACTGAGGAGGGGCCCACGGCCTCTCTGAGCCCCGCTCTGCTGCCTGCCTGCCTCTTTAAGAGAGCAGTGGCTGCTGGAACGTGCCGCCGCTGCCGCACAGGCACGTCTTTGCGTCTGACGTTGCCACCAGCTCCGCCCCCAGAGAAGAAGGAGCGAGCGCCAGCCTGCCACAGACTCTGCCAGGGAAGGCCCACAGGGGAGGGGCCCCATTTCACCTAGAACCGGCCCTGATGGTACTAGAAGAACACATAGATATGGTTGGTGTGGCTGAGACATGGTTGGACTCCTCGCATGACTGGGCTGTTAATATTGAGGGTTTTGCACTATTTAGGAAAGACCGGGTCAATAGAAAAGGTGGTGGCGTGTGCCTGTATGTGAGGAGTGATCTGAAGACAAGTGTGAAAGAGGCAATTGTGTGTGCGGATGGTGAGGATGTGGAAACCTTATGGGTGGAGGTTCAAAGGGAAATAAACACTGAAAAAATAATACTTGGTGTAATCTATAGACCTCCTAACATCACAGAAGAAACGCAACTGTATAACCAAATAGAGCGGACGGCACAGGCTGGTACAGTGGTCATAATGGGAGATTTTAACTTCCCAGACATTGACTGGGGTCACGGTTCTGCCTCAACATCAAAGGGGAGAAGATTCTTCAACTTGCTGCAGGACCACTTTATGGGCCAGTTTGTAGAAGCTCCCACTAGGGGCGATGCTCTGTTGGATCTGGTAATTTCTAATGATGCAGAGCTTGTTGTAAATGTTACTGTTTGAGAAACACTAGGTAATAGTGACCACAATATAATTATAATCCCCCTAAACTATAAAAAGCAAACTCTGTCAGGCAAAGCAAAGACACTGAATTTCAAAAAGGCTAATTTCCCTGGGTTGAGGCAGCATTTCAGGGCATAGACTGGGAGCAGCTACTGTCACATAATAATACTGAGGATAAATGGGAGAGCTTCAAATCCACATTGAGTAATTGCACTAAAAAATGTATCCCTTTAGATAACAAGTATAAACGGCTAAAATTAAACCCCCCATGGCTTACAGCTACTGTAAAAAGGGCAATAAAAGACAAAAAGAGAGCATTTAAAAAATACTAATCTGAGGGGTCAGCTGGAGCGTTTGAAGATTACAAAGGGCTTAATAAAATCTGTAAAGAGGAGATACAATTATCAAAAATACAATACGAACATCAGGTAGCAAAAGAGAGCAAAACAAATCCCAAAAAATTCTTTAACTATATAAATGCTAAAAAACATAGGTCTGAGCAGGTAGGTCCACTAAATAATGGTAAAGGGGGGGTAGTCACTGAAGATAAGGAAAAGGCAGAGTTACTAAATGGGGTTTTTAACTCTGTATATAAAAAAGAAGAGACAGGGGCTGATATCTGTGGTGCTGGGGCTGTTAGTATATCCAGTAATATACTCAATTGGCTAACTGTAGATATGATCCAAGATAAGTTAAATAGGGTAAATGTAAACAAGGCTCCGGGTCCAGATGGATTACACCCAAGAGTGCTTAAAGAGCTCAGTTCAGTCATTGCTCTGCCCCTGTTTATAATTTTTAAAGATTCTCTAGGTACTGGTACAGTGCCAAGTGATTGGCGCAAGGCAAATGTGGTGCCCACATTCAAAAAAGGATCAAGTTCCTCCACAGGTAATTATAGACCAGTTAGTTTAACTTCTGTTGTGGGAAAAATGTTTGAAGGACTCTTAAGGGACTATATACAGGAATATGTGACTGTAAATATTATTATAAGTGATAACTAGCATGGGTTTACCAAGGACAGAAGTTGTCAGACTAACCTGATTTGTTTTTATGAGGAGGTGAGTAGTAGCCTGGACAGAGGGGCGGCTGTGGATGTAGTGTTTCTGGATTTTGCTAAGGCTTTTGATACTGTCCCTCATGGACGGTTAATAGGTAAAGTAAGGTATATAGGCTTGGAAAGTATAGTTTGTAATTTGATTGAAAACTGGCTGAAGGACCGTGTCCAGAGAGTTGTGGTCAATGATTCCTATTCAGAATGGTCCTGGGTTATAAGTGGTGTACCCCAAGGTTTTTAATTTATTTATTAATGATATTGAGGACGGGATTAATAGCACCATTTCTATTTTTGCAGATGACACTAAGCTGTGTAGTACTGTGCAGTCTATGGAAGATTTCCATAAACTAAGAGCTGACTTTATCACTCTGAGTGATTGGGCTTCAACTTGGCAAATTAGGTTCAATGTGGACAAATGTAAAGTTATGCATCTTGGTAGTAATAATCTCTATGCTTCATATGTCCTAGGTGATGTACCACTGGGAGAGTCACTTATAGAGAATGTGTGAAAAAATGTGGCGCACAGGAATGACACACAATCAAGGTAGAGGTGCTCACAGTGAAAAGGAATCACCCTTCCTCTGAACAAATAATGGAATTGGATAAAAAATACTGGGCACTCTCGATATATTGGGACCATACAATTTATAAATAACTAAAAAAACTTGTGGGTAACAATAGATAAAAAGCCTAATTACCAAATAAAAGGTAGAATTAAAAATTAATTGATAGCCTAAAAAGTCAAAATGCATACAATATCCCAGTATTGTATCTCCACTGCAGATTTAATAAGATTACACAGCAGTAGTCTTTAGTAATGAAACTTCGCCTCTGTTTGTGTCTTATAGAGGCTCTCTGTTCAGTTGCGGTATTTGCATATCCTCCCAATGTGGCAGTGACACAATATCAATGTGTTAAATAACTAGTAATTTGAAAACTTCTTATGTGCCTTCTCCGTATCCCTCAGTAGCTCTGGATGCCGCTCCGGAGTAACAAGGAGCCGGTGTCTTACGAGCTCGAACCTTCCTTCTCCCGCGCTGGTGTTTGTTTGCACGTGTTTGCCTGGTTTATGGCCGTGCAGTGATTTTTAGTTCATAGCGCGTCGGGTTTGATTCTCAGGGTTGGTTTGGCATTGAGTTCTTCAGCAGATAATATTCCGATCCATCAGGGGGGGGGGGAGTCTTTAACCAAACGTGTTTCGGGGTTTAAAATCACCCCTTCCTCAGTGGATACGGAGAAGGCACATAAGAAGTTTTCGAGCAGTATACTAACCGTAGTATGAAATATTGGAAATCCAACTATTGAAACAGCTCAGCGGGACGCCGCTGATCAGTGAGTATAGCGGGACGCCGCTAAACAAATTACTAGTTATTTAACACATTGATATTGTGTCACTACCACATTGGGAGGATATGCAAATACCGCAACTGAACAGAGAGCCTCTATAAGACACAAACAGAGGTGAAGTTTCATTACTAAAGACTACTGCTGTGTACTCTTATTAAATCTGCAGTGGAGCTACAATACTGTACCATCCCACATTACATATTCGTATTTATTACTAATCTGGACCTAGGTGGATTTTATTTGATTAAAGGAAAAAACAAATGGTGGCTCTCTCACTGTACCACTTCTGGATTGGTGCACAACCCCTCAGCACTCCCAATTGCTGATACGTAGGACTTTGGAAAAAACTTGGATAGGGGGTCACTCAAAATATCAGGCAAACACTTGGAGATGTATCCACACTCACTTTATAATACATAAATTACACAATAATAAATGCTACATAAAACATATCGTAAAATACAATATAAAAAACCGCTGGTGTCCCAAATGTCTGTTGAGATTATAACCACAATTGGGGGACCTGTTTCAATCTAGCTGGAAGCTGATTATGGGTCCCAAATAGCCACAATAGGGATAAGAGTTCCTCAGGTTGCCGTTTAGAAGAAAGTCACTCTTGCATTTGTGGGTATAAAAATACTAGAAATGTGGATCAATTGTACGTTACCATACCGGACCTTCGGTGAAGTCTCCCGCTTCCAAATGTAAGGCTGTGTGGAGCTCAGCAGACTAGTACCGCACTATGGTAGTCGCTTCCTGCTGTGACCTTCCAGGACCTTACGTGGCGTCCCACGTGGTTCACTGTTTGGTCATGTGCTGGTGACGTCTTCTGCGCGGAGATTTCAAATCACCTGTGTCCGGTTTGTTGGTATATTTCGTAGATGCTGCTTAGATAATCCCTCACTGTTTCCCAAACGCGTTTCGGGGATGAGCCCCTTCTTCAGTGGCTCATCCCCGAAATGCGTTTGGGAAACAGTGAGGGATTATCTAAGCAGCATCTACGAAATATACCAACAAACCGGACACAGGTGATTTGAAATCTCCGCGCAGAAGACGTCACCAGCACATGACCAAACAGTGAACCACGTGGGACGCCACGTAAGGTCCTGGAAGGTCACAGCAGGAAGCGACTACCATAGTGCGGTACTAGTCTGCTGAGCTCCACACAGCCTTACATTTGGAAGCAGGAGACTTCACCGAAGGTCCGGTATGGTAACGTACAATTGATCCACATTTCTAGTATTTTTATACCCACAAATGCAAGAGTGACTTTCTTCTAAACGGCAACCTGAGGAACTCTTATCCCTATTGTGGCTATTTGGGACCCATAATCAGCTTCCAGCTAGATTGAAACAGGTCCCCCAATTGTGGTTATAATCTCAACAGACATTTGGGACACCAGCGGTTTTTTATATTGTATTTTACGATATGTTTTATGTAGCATTTATTATTGTGTAATTTATGTATTATAAAGTGAGTGTGGATACATCTCCAAGTGTTTGCCTGATATTTTGAGTGACCCCCTATCCAAGTTTTTTCCAAAGGATTTTATTTGATGTTTAGGATATTGTATGCATTTTGACTTTTTAGGCTATCAATTAATTTTTAATTCTACCTTTTATTTGGTAATTAGACTTAGAGAGAAGGATTTGGGTGTCCTGTGGATGGTAGATTAAATTAAAGCATACAATGTCAATTAGCTGCTTCTAAGGCCACCAGGATATTGTCATGCATTAAACTGTTTTGGATCTGATCAATGATCAGTAAAGTTGATGTGCTGGTCCAAATTATAGAAGTAGGTTTACAGGCCTTCTACTGGAGAGAAATGACACTGACACACGCAGGTGGGAGTCAACGCATATCTCTGGTTTATTGCGGAACAGCAGACAGTACATAGGACAGGAAGGAGTGGGGGGTGTAAGGTGGCATATATCTTTTCTATTGGCTATAAACTCAGTATTTTCTGTCACATCTATGTGCAAGAGGAAGTTCCCCCCTCCCCCTTCCAGATAGGGGAAGCTGCTACTTTCTGTCTCTTTGAAGCTGCTTGCTTGAGCTGAACAGAAACCGTCTTGTGACACATGATAAAGCAAAGAGCAAGATTCTTGACCGCCATTTTACCTACAGTATATTTCTCAACAAGCAAGTATCCATTTTGTATCAATAGTCCATAACAAAACGAGTAATGGACTTGCGAGGCAGGGATGTAATATTACCACTTTACAAAGCGTTGGTGCGGCCTCATATGGAATATGCAGTTCATTTCTGGGCACCAGTACATAGAAAGGACAATCTGCAGCTGGAAAAAGTACAGAGGAGAGCGACTAAACTGATAAGGGGCATGTAGGGTCTTAGTTACAAAGAAAGATTAAAATAATTGAATTTATTTACAGTCTTGTGAAAAAATTAGGACACCCTTTGAAAGCATGTGGTTTTTTGTAACATTTTTAATAAATGGTTATTTCATCTCCGTTTCAACAATACAGAGAGATTAAAGTAATCCGACTAAACAAAGAAAACTGAAGAAAAGTCTTTTCAAGATCTTCTGTAAATGTCATTCTACAAAAATGCCTATTCTAACTGAGGAAAAAGATAGGACACCCTTGCCCCTAATAGCGAGTGTTACCTCCTTTGGCTGAAATAACTGCAGTGAGACGGTTCTTGTAGCCATCTACCAGTCTTCGACATCGGTCTGAGGAAATTTTACCCCACTCCTCAATGCAGAACTTTTTCAGCTGTGAGATGTTTGAGGGGTTTCTTGCACGTACAGCCCTTTTCAAGTCACCCCACAGCATCTCAATGGGATTCAAATCTGGACTTTGACTTGGCCATTCCAGGACTCTCCATTTCTTCTTTTTCAGCCAATCTTTGGTTGATTTACTAGTATGTTTTGGGTCATTGTCATGTTGCATGGTCCAGTTCCGCTTCAGCTTTAATTTTCTAACTGATGGTCTCACATGTTCTTCAAGCACCTTCTGATACACAGTAGAATTCATCGTGGATTCTATGATGGTGAGCTGACCAGGTCCTGCTGCAGCAAAGCAGCCCCAAACCATGACACTTCCACCTCCATGCTTCACAGTTGGTATGAGGTTCTTTTCTTGGAATGCTGTGTTTGGTTTACGCCAAACATGTCCTCTGCTGTTGTGTCCAAATAATTCAATTTTGGACTCATCTGTCCAAAGAACATTATTCCAGAAGTCCTGGTCTTTGTCAACTTTATCGCTGGCAAATGTCAGTCTGGCCTCGATGTTTCTCTTGGAAAGCAAAGGTTTCCTCCTTGCACACCTCCCATGCAAGTTAAACTTGTACAGTCTCTTTCTGATTGTAGAGGCATGTACTTCTACATCAACAGTAGCCAGAGCCTGCTGTAGTTCTCGAGATGACACTTTAGGGTTTTTGGATACCTCTTTTAGCATCTTGCGGTCTGCTCTTGGGGTGAACTTGCTGGGGCGACCAGTCCTGGGCATGTTGGCAGTTGTTTTGAAAGCCCTCCACTTGTAGACTATCTTCCGGACAGTGGAATGGCTGATTTCAAAATCTTTTGAGATCTTTTTAAATCCCTTCCCAGACTCATAGGCTGCTACAATCTTTTTTCTGAAGTCCTCTGACAGCTCTTTTGCTCTCACCATGGTGCTCACTCTCACTTCAACAGTCAGGAGCACACCAAACTAAATGTCTGAGGTTTAAATAGGGCAAGCCTCATTCAACATGCAGAGTAACGATCTACTAATTATGTGCACCTGGTGTGATATACCTGTGTGAGATCTGAGCCAATTTAAGAGGGAATACATGTGAGGGTGTCCTATCTTTTTCCTCAGTTAGAATAGGCATTTTTGTAGAATGACATTTACAGAAGATCTTGAAAAGACTTTTCTTCAGTTTTCTTTGTTTAGTTGGATTACTTTAATCTCTCTGTATTGTTGAAACGGAGATGAAATAACCATTTATTAAAAATGTTACAAAAAACCACATGCTTTCAAAGGGTGTCCTAATTTTTTCACATGACTGTAGTCTTGAGAAGAGACGTCTAAGGGGGGACATGATTAACCTATACAAATATATATATAAATGGGCCATACAAAAAATACAGTGAAAAGCAGTTCCATGTAAAATGCGCTCAAAAGACAAGGGGCACTGACTTCAATTGGAGAGGAAAAAGTTCAGTCTCCGGAAGCGTCAAAGTTTCTTTACTGTGAGAACTGTGAATCTGTGGAATAGACTTCCTCAGGACCTGGACACAGCAGGAACAGTAGACAGTTTCAAAAAGGGTTTAGACGAATTCTTAAAAGTAAAAAACATTAATGCCTATGAAAACATGTAGAAATCTGAGTCTCAATTCTTTTTGCGATTCGCATCCCCATCTATCCCTTGGTTGAACTTGATAAACGTACAGTGGATATAAAAAGTCTACACACCCCTGTTAAAATGTCAGGTTTCTGTGATGTAAAAAAATGAGACAAAGATAAATCATTTCAGAACTTTTTCCAAATTTAATGTGACCTATAAACTGTACAACTCAATTGAAAAACAAACTGAAATCTTTTAGGTAGAGGGAACAAAAAATACAAAAATAAAATAATATGGTTGCATAAGTGTGCACACCCTTAAACTAATACTTTGTCGAAGCACCTTTTGATTTTATTACAGCACTCAATCTTTTTGGGTATGAGTCTATCAGCATGGCACATTTTGACTTGGCAAGATTTGCCCACTCTTCTTTGCAAAAACACTCCAAATCTGTCAGATTGCGAGGGCATCTCCTGTGCACAGCCCTCTTCAGATCACCCCACAGATTTTCAATCGGATTCAGGTCTGGGCCATTCCAAAACTTTAATCTTCTTCTGGTGAAGCCATTCCTTTGTTGATTTGGATGTATGCTTTGGGTCGTTGTCATGCTGAAAGATGAAGTTCCTCTTCATGTTCAGCTTTCTAGCAGAAGCCTGAAGGTTTTGTGCCAATATTGACTGGTATTTGGAACTGTCCATAATTCCCTCTAGCTTAACTAAGGCCCCAGTTCCAGCTGAAGAAAAACAGCACCAAAGCATGATGCTGCCACCACCATGCTTCACTGTATGTCTTTTTTCAACCGTATTAACTATGTAACTATGGAAACTAAAGAACACACCAGACAGGTCAGGGATAAACTTGTGGAGAAGTGTAAAGCAGGAATAGGTTATAAAATATATTCCAAGCTCTGAACATCTCACGGAGCACTGTTCAATCAATCATCTGACAATGGAAGGAGTATGGCACAACTGCATACCTATGAAGACATGGCCGCCCACCTAAACTGACAGCTAAGGCAAGGAGAGCACTAATAGAGAAGCAGCCAAGAGGACCATGGTCACTCTGGAGAAGCTTCACAGATCCACAGGTCAGGTGAGAGAATCTGTGCACAGGACAGAGATTAGTTGTGTAATAAAAAAACTGGCCTTTATGGAAGAGTGGCAAGAAGAATAAAATAAAAAAAAACATGCCATAAGAAGTCCTGTTTGTAGTTTTCCACAAGCCATGTAGGGGACACAGTAAACACATGGAAGAAGGTGCTCTAGTCAGATGAGAGTTAAGGTTGAACTTATTGGCCTAAATGCAAAATGCTATGACCGGTGGAAAACTAACACTGCACATAAACCTGAACACCCCATTTCCACAGTGGAACATGGTGGTGGCAGCATTGTGGTGTGGGGATGCTTTTCTTCAGCAGGGACAGGGAAGCTGGTCAGATTTCGTTGGAAGATAGATGGAGCTAAATATAGGGCAGGAGGAAAACCTGATAGAGGCTACAAAAACTTGATACTGGAGAGGAGGTTCACCTTCCAGCAGGACAATGACCCTAAACATACAGCCAGAGCTATAATGGAATGATTTATAGCAAAGCATATTCATGTGTTAGAATAGCTCACTCAAAGTCTGGACCTAAATCCCATTGAAAATCTATGGGAAGACCTGCTCTCCATCCAATCTGCCTGGGCTTGAGCTACTTTGCAAAGAAGAATGGGCAAAAATAATAGCCTCTAGATGTGAAAAGCTGGTAGAGACATACCCCAAAAGACTTGCAGCTGTAATTGTAGCGAAAGGTGCTCCTACAAGGTATTGACTCAGGGGGGCTGAATACAAAACACTTTCCAGATTTGTATTTATTAACTACTAACTAGCTATTTTGTGTTGGTCTAACACATAAAATCCCAATAAAATACATTTAAGTTTGTGGGTGTAACATGAAAAAATATGGAAAAGTTCAAAGGGTATGAATACTTTTTCAAGGCAATGTATTTAAAGGGAACCTGTCATGTGGATATTTGATTATAATCTAACTAATTATATACAATCATTAACTACTAAAAAGTGCCTTAGATGTATTCACTTTCTGGTGTGACAGATGGTTATCTCATAATATACACACAAAGATGCCACATGCCGTATGCTAATGAGCTGATTTGAGCCCAGCGTGATGTCATAGAGTCCAGCGTATATTTAATTCAGAGCTATAGCCACTCCCCTGCCCACCTGCTGCTGATTCATATGGAAAATAACTGTCACTCAGCAGCAGGTGGGCGGGGAGAGTCAGGAGCTCATGAATATTCAGGACTCATCATTACCAGCTGGAGCTTTTCAATACAAGATGTTGGGAGATTGACTGGGTCAAGAAAGTGACCCAGCATTTTGCTAAGAGAATCAGTCACTTATTTATGTTGCCCTTAGTTAGGACACCATAAAACTGGTGACAGGTTCCCTTTAAGGAGTAGTTGCCAAATACTGGTTGGATCTGCTCATGTTGCAGTAAGCAGCCACACACAATTGTCTCAGAACCTCCATGTCTGTATGTGACACCTCCAAGGGGCAGGTTCTTTTAAAATGTTACTTCTTACTGTGCCCATCGCAGATTTTTTCATCAGCCATACTGATGGTGCCCATGCATTGGAGACCACAACTGACGTCCCCAATGCACGGAACGGGCGGTACACGTTCGTGTCCATAAGCCCTATAGGACAATCATTTAAGTACATTACAAACATCAGAAGCGCCCATTGGCTCACATCAGAAGGGATGGCAGATTTAGCCCCAAAATCACACAAAGACTCTAAACAGGAAAAAAGCAATTTGTTAGGTCCAGAACTTGCTCATGAAGTAAAAATGAGATATAGGGCTTGTAAGTCCTTTGCAGAACTGAAGCTGCTAGGGCAACCAAAGGTCCCATGGGCAGACCATGATCACAGGGACAATCCAAAAAAATAATATTCTAAAAATCATACATTTCAGGAAAAGGATCTTCAACAAAACCAAATACTTACAAGAAATCCTATTCAGGTAAGCATAGCATTATCCATTTCTTCCCGTCATTATGTAGAAAAAAATCTCTACAGACCGTTGGGTCATAAATGTGATTAAAAAAAATTCGCACTATCACAAAAAATGTTTCCTTTCCAGAAAAAAACCCTATCTTTGCACAGAAAACAGTGTTTAGACTAAGTATTAGGTCCCATTCACACAACCATATTTTTGGTCCGCAGCCAATCAGCAGTTTTTGCAGATTTCACACGGACTCATTCATTTCTATGGGTCCACAATAAAAAGGTTAGGCATTGTTACGCATGTTATGCGTTAAGGGTTAAAGAGGTTTTCCCATCACATACAATGGGGGCATATCGCTAAGATATGCCCCCATTGTCTAATAGGTGCGGGTCCCACCTCTGGGACCTGCACCTACAAGAAGAACGGAGCGGGGAGAGCTGTGGCTGGAGAACCCCGGGGTTCGCCCACCACCAAGCGCTGCTCCCATACAAGTTAATTGGAGCACACCGTGCACACGCGGCCCCTGCTCCCATTCATTTCTATAAGACAGAAATAGCAAAGCCAGTGCTCGGCTATTTTCGGGAGCCCCACTGAAATGAATGGAGGGCGGCTGCGCATGCGCGCCCTCCATTAATTTCCCTGCTCCGTTCTCGTTGTGAGTGCGGGTCCCAGAGGTGGGACCCACACCTATCAGACAATGGGGGCATATCCTATCCATATACATACAATGGTCGCCCTGTATTGTAACTAAGAGGGACTGCTGTATTATAAGAGTGTGGACTCTTTTTACGTAAAACAAACAGGGTTCCAGCATCCGAAGTTTTGATTGTTGTTTCGTATTTCATTTATGGTTAAAAATACATCTTGTAGACAACACCACCCTCCACCGTCAGGTTAACATGTTTCGAACTCAAGCGTTCTTCCTCATAACCTCATGGGGTGTCCGGCTTCAGGGATAAAATAGACCCCACCCTCCAATGGGAAAAATGGGGGAAGGGAAAATAAGTCTTGGAGGGGGAAAGAAAATTCTCCCTGGGCCGGACTTCACATAATCAGTCACCTGTCACATTCATAGAATCACAATACTCTTCCTACCTTTAATACATAAAATGCATAGTTACATCGATGTTATAAACTCAATAAAAACAAAACACTGAGTACCACATTAGAAAGGAAAGAAAAAGGTGAAAAGCTAGGAGAGAAAAACAGACAAACAAAGCCCCTTGATTTGGACATATTAGCTCCAAAGAAAAAACGCAGTGTGTGAATATACACACTGTGCTAATATCTGAAAAAAACTATTAAAATCTCAGGGGATTGATCTCTGTTGTATTTAAGGCTGTTCACTCCTAACCCATGTGATTAAAAAATGGCTTCTCTTTATGATGTTATTACTATTCCATTTTCACCGAATAAATGAATTCTGATTTAGGTATAATATATTATATTTAATTTAGCTGTTTTAATTTATAATCTAGGTGTTTAAACTGGCCCCTGTATCAAGCTATCGTTGATATAAATACATAAGCTCCTTCCTCAGATTAAGTCCTGATGGATAACGAGGGTTCAATCTGAAGATCCAGTATGCCTCACGCAATAAGATTCTTTGCTTAAGATTGCCTCCCCTGGATGGAATAAACACTTTCTCGATGGCATAATGAGCGGTCTTCCAATTGTTTAAGTGCTTCCCTTTGCTTTCTAGTGAGATTATGGTGTTTGTATTGTTTATTAGATTTGCCCTTATATATTGCAGTAAGTTCCCTTTCAAGAACCTCCTGAAATATATCCATACTTTATGTGCGAGTCTATGGGGGCCAAATTCTCACCATCCCTCGCAAATATAACCAAGGCGTATTGGGAAGAGCGTTATGTCTTTTCAGAGCATAATCATTTTTCGGAAGCTATTGTCTGGTATGGCAGATACATCGATGATTTGCTACTCATTTGGAGTGGCGATGTATCTGCCATACCGGACTTTGTTTATTATGTCAACAATAATCCATATAATTTGAAGTTCACTTACCACACGAATTTACAATCTGTTTGTTTTTTGGATCTGAGGCTGACTGGAATCCCAAACCAGAATATCAATACAGAGACTTATCGGAAGGAGGTCTCTGGTAATACTATCTTAAAAGCAGCCACCATCCAACCCATATAATAAAAGCCATAATTGGTGGGTAAATTTATACCGGCACGTAGAAACTGTAATACCAATATTGCCTTCCAGACTGAATATGGGGTCGTTTGAGACACAGAGGGTATGCTAAGTGGATGTTATCCAGAGCCCTGAATATAGCCAAAAATAAAGACAGAATAGATCTTTTATTCAAATCTGAAAAGAAAAATTTGGCTTGGAAGGGAATAGGGAGTTCTGAGAAACCTACACTTGTTTTTACATATAGTCGGCAATTTTTCTTAATAGAACAAGCGATACGGAAATGCCTCCTAATTCTATATGAAGATAACATCCTGTATAATGTTCTCAAGAAAAGATGCAGGATCGTGTCGAGACGACCGTGCACATTGGCCAATAGCCTATCCCCTTCAGTGTTTACACGGTCCCATAGTACACCTTACCTGGTTGAAATACCTGGGCTTTACTAAATGCTGGAGGCATCCTTGTAAAACATGCAGATTTGCTTATCCGACCACAAATTTTGATAATGCCACACATACAGAAACTTTTCCAATAAAGAGTTATATAAATTGTAACAGTGAGGGGGTTATATATATAATTAAATGTACAAGCTGTGATATTATGTATGTGGCCAGTACCAGTAGACAATTTAAAGCCAGATTACAGGAGCATCTCAACTACACTACTAACCCCCAGGCAACGGGCATTTCAATTGCGGCCACCCATTTTATTAATAAACATAACAGAAATTTGGATAGTTTCCGCTCAGTATGCCATCGAGAAAGTGTTTATTCCATCCAGGGGAGGCAATCTTAAGCAAAGAATCTTATTGCGTGAGGCATACTGGATCTTCAGATTTAACACTCGTTATCCATCAGGACTCAATCTGAGGAAGGAGCTTATGTATTTATATCAACGATAGCTCGATACAGGGGCCAGTTTAAACACCTAGATTATAAATTAAAATAGCTAAATTAAATATAATATATTATACCTAAATCAAAATTCATTTATCCGGTCAAAATGTAATAGTAATAATATCATAAAGAGAAGCCATTTTTTTATCACATGGGTTAGGAGTGAACAGCCTTAAATACAACAGAGATCAATCCTCTGAGATTTTAATAGTTTTTTTCAGATATTAGCAGTGTGTATATTCACACACTGCGTTTTTTCTTTGGAGCTAATATGTCTAAATCAAGGGGCTTTGTTTGTCTGTTTTTCTCTCCTAGCTTTTCACCTTTTTCTTTCCTTTCTGATTTGATACTTAGTGGGGTTTTTTTTTTATTGAGTTTATAACATCGATGTAACTATGCATTTTATGTATTAAAAGTAGGAAGAGTATTGTGATTCCATGAATGTGACAGGTGACTGATTATGTGACGTCTGGCCCAGGGAGGATTTTCTTTCCCCCTCCAAGACTTGTTTTCCCTTCCCCCGTTTTTCCCATTGGAGGGTGGGTTCTATTTTATCCCTGAAGCCAGACACCCCATGAGGTTATGAGTAAGAACGCTTGAGTTCAAAACATGTTACCCTGATGGTGGAGGGTGGTGTTGTCTACAAGATGTATTTTTTATCGTAAATTAAATAAAGACGAACCAACAATCAAAACTTCGGATGCTGGAACCCTGTTTGTTTTACATATCTGTTTGAAAGACTCGTCCGTTCTGTTCCGTGCATCGGCAACATATGGTGAGCTGGAATACATGTTTCTATAGACTAGGTGGATTATTTTTGTCATATAAAACGCAGGCATAGATAAGACCATATTTAAAGCCCAATATATGAGAGAAGCTGCTATGGAGGGCAGCTAGATGGTCTTCAGAACTCACTTTCATTAGGTTCTATTGGCATTCTTCAGAAATTGAACGTTTACAAATGATGAGAGCTACCATCAGGTGTGTGTCACTCTACCTAATAGTTGGTGCTAGGTGGCTGCCCCCACGAAGAACAAAGCACAGTTTGCAGGACTCTATGATCTGCAAATGTTTTTTGTTCTAGGGAAGGGCACGACCCCCTAGCAACAGCGACCCTCCGAATATCCTACCCACATAGGTTTTCCTGTTTGTAACAGAGAATACTAATTTGGTTTATATATGTTCTCTTAGGCCAACAAAAGAGCCAAAACTTCCTCAAACTCAAACATAGCCTAAAAGGTACAGGGTAACAATCTACCAGAAACATATGCCAGTCTTGATCTTCTTGCCCTGGGTTAGATGCGTCTAATTTATTAGGAGGTAGATGCCTCTTAATAAATTAGGCTGCCATGCACCAGATACTGAGTTCTACCCTAGTTACAGACTGGTGTAGACTTTAGCTATAACTTACGCCAGTTATAGTAAATCCGGCCGGCTGCACAAAGCCCCACCCCTCCCGCTAAGTGCCGGCACTTTTCTCTGCACTTCGGAAAAGTGCTGAGAAGCATTTTTAGGCCACAATAGTGGCATAAGGCCTTTAGTAAATGTCCCTCATAGTGTCACATACTTACCAGTCTGCTCTCCCGTGGCGAGTCTGACCGGACTACGGTGGCGCTTTGTTGCTGCGGCAACCAACCCTGCTGACAGTGGGTCTGGTCGACCGATTAGGAGCAGGGATGCCGTGCCAATAAGGCTCAGTGCCGACGTCACATGCTTCCTGAGGGCAAGCTATTTGCACCACATTCCAAATTATTATGCAAATTGGATTCAAGTGTCATAAAGAAGTCATTTTTGGTTTTTCAATTATACTCATGGATGGTTTTATGTCTCAGGGCTGTTTGGATCACGGAAATTAGTCTCAAACACCTGAGATAATTAGTTTGCCAGGTGAGCCCAATTAAAGGAAAACTACTTAAGAAGGACGTTCCATATTATTAATTAGGCCACAGGTTTCAAACAATATGGGAAATAAAAAAGGATCTCTCTACTGCCAAAAGCGTTAAATAGTGCAATGCCTTGGACAAGATATGAAAACATTAGCTATTTCATGAAAACGTAAGCGTGATCATCGTACTGTGAAGAGATTTCTGGCTGATTCACAGCACAGAGGGGTTTGTGCAGATAAAGCCATAATGAGGAAGGTTTCTGCCAGACAAATTCATAGGATTAGGAGAGCAACTGCTTTAAAATGCAATTACAAAGCTGCAAATAGGTATTTGAAGCTGCTGGTGCCTCTGGAGTCCCGTGAACCCCAAGGTGTAGGATCCTCCAGAGGTTTGCAGTTGTGCATAAACCTACTATTCGGCCATCCCTAACCAGTGCTCACAAGCAGAAGTGGTTCCAGTGGGCCCAGACATACATGAAGACTCATTTTCAAACAGTCTTTTTTATTGATGAGAGCTCTGCAACTCAGGATGGTCCAGATGGATGGAGTACTGGATGGTTGGTGGACGGCAGCCAAGTCCCAACAAGGATGTGACGTCAGCAAGGAGGTGGCGGAGTCATGTTTTGGGCTGGAATCATGGGGAGAGAGCTGGTAAAACCCTTTAGGGTCCCTGAAGGTGTGGAAATGACCTTGGCAAAGTATATAAAGTTTCTCACTGACCACTTTCTTCCATGGTACAAAAAGAAGAACCATGCCTTCCATAGCAAATTCATCTTCATACCTGAAAATACATGAAAATCTCATGCTGCAAGGAATACCTCTAATTCATTGGCTGCTATCGGCAAAAAAGGAGAGAAACTTCTCTGACCTTAACCCTATTGAGAATCTTTGGAGTATCCTCACGCAAAAGATCTATGGGTGGGAGGCAGTTCACATCAAAACAGCAGCTCTGGGAGGCTATTCTGACATCCTGCAAAGAAATCCAAGCAGAACCTGTCCAAAAACTCAGAAGTTCAATGGAAGCAAGAATTGTGAAGGGGATATCAAAGAAGTGATCCTATGTTAACATGTAACTTGGCCTGTTAAGATGTTTTGGATTGAAATAGTTTTTGATTTCAGTAAATGTGACGTCTTAATGCTGCAAATTCAACAAATGACCATTTTCAGTTCTTTACCACCTATAAAATGTTTTGAAACGCTGTTGTGCATAATAATTTGGAACAAAATTTTGAGTTTTTTCATTTGTGAAAAAAATACTGTTATTATTGGGAGGTTTGTTCAATAGAATTTGATTTCTACTCTTAACGGTTGATTTGCATTGACCATTTAGGAAAAGCAGAGAAAAATATAACTTGCATAATAATTTGGAACGCAGAGTAAGCAGGCAGCTGCTGGCCACAGTTGCCTGTGATTGGTATTCCTGCCTTACTAGCTCGTTTAGTGTTTGTTACTCTGGATCGCTTACCTGTTGCCTGTTTTTTGGACTTTGCCAATGTATTCTGATTTTGCCTCTGACATGACCTCCAGGTATTTGACTCTGCTTGTTATTTAACCTTGCTTGATATTGGATACTGTTTGGTATTAGACTCTGATAGTTTGTGACCTAGCCTTTGCCTGCTAACGTTATCTCCTGGTTTCACTCTGCTGTGTATTTGACTTAGCTTTTAGCTTCTGATCCGCTCCTGGTTTTAACCTCTTTCTGTCTGACAACACTTAGGCCTCTGCACTTAAGTTAGGGACCATCACCTAATTGTGGGCCTTCATTTAGGGCGGATCGCACAACTAGGTATGGACAATGGTGTGGGTGGAGTTCAGGGCTGGACTGTTGTTCCCTTCCAGTCATTACATGTAGGACTATTCTCATTCTGAGTTGTCATCTCAAGAAAACTACATTTCATCAACAAGTTTAAAAAAAAACCACTCACAATTATTACACAGTTAATCTGAGCCACAAAGTTTATTACAGTTCGTCTCATTTTCAGTTATTAAACCTGTTGAGACCTCTCAAGTCTACTTGTGTTTTTTCAATGTTAATTTTGATCTTAGGCTGACAGAGTTGAGAGTACCCGGTGTCGCGACACTTTCCGATGAGATCTCGCTTGCCGTAGCAGTCTCGCGAGATCTCGGACTCTTTCCCGTTGGCAGTAATAGGCAGCCACCCACACCTAATAGTGGTTGCTAGGTGGCTATCCCTTTCCCTGGAACAAAAAATGACTGGAGATCATAGGTTTCAGCAAACGTAGCGCAGAAGTGATGCGTGAAAAAAACCGCTCATGTATACAGACCTATTGAAATGAATTGGTGAGGATTCAGTGCGGGTGGTATGCGTTCACGTCATGCATTGCACTCGCGCTGAAAACTCGCTCGTGTGAAAGGGGCCTTAGGTCTCATTCACATTTCCGTTTTTCACTGACGTGTACTCTCCGCATTTTCTACAGACTGCACAAGTACCCATTGATTTTAATGTGTCTGCTCACATATCATTAGATTTTCACTGACTGTGGGTCAGTGAAAAAAAACACGGAGACATGATGCAGACCAAATACGCCCATTATAGTCTATGGGTCAGTGAAAAAACACTGTGAGTTGTCCATGGAATAAGGGATGACACATGGATGGCAAAAAACTAACAGATAAAACACAGACTGATTTTTTCATGGACATCAAACAAACACGGAAATGTGAATACGGCCTTAGGGTACAACCTCACGGTCAGGTTTCTGCACTGTGTTTTGAAAGACGAGGATTAAATTTAATCTATCTGTCCTTTATACTTTCTCTTCTCTTATGAGCCACTCCTGATTTTAGCTTTCAACTGCAGCAGAAACCTGACGGTGTGACCGTACCCTTAGGCTCCATTCACACGTCCGCAAATGGGTCCGCATTCGTTCCGCAATTTTGCGGAACGGGTCCGGACCCATTCATTTTCTATGGGGACGGAATGGATGCGAACAGCACACAGTGTGCTGTCTGCATCCGCATTTGCGGAGCGCGGCCCCGATCTTCAGGTCCGCGGCTCGGCAAAAGATAGAACATGTCCTATTCTTGTCCGCAGCTTGCGGACATGAATAGGCATTTCTATAGGGGTGCAGGGCGGGTGTGTTGCGGATCCGCAACTCACCACGGACGTGTGAATGGAGCCTTACTGTGTGATCAGCCTCCAGTAGGGTAAGACACTGGAACATTGGCAGAACCTCACATGGTTTTGTAGGTTTGTGTTGTCTATCGAATAATCGTGGCATTTGCATCCTCTCCAATATAATCCAGAACAATAGATCACAGGGCAATGTATCTTCCTGACATCTGAAAGTGGCATGTCAGTAAATCCTGACACTGGATAACCCTTATCAGATTGGGGTTATGTAGGCTGTGATAGAAACTGAATACCAAAAATCCAATAGACATTAAGAATGGCAACCTGTGACAAGATGACATGAAATAACGCTCCAGTGGAAACTGTTTGTGATAGATAGATAGATAGATAGATAGATAGATAGATAGATAGATAGATAGATAGATAGATGATAGATAGAAAAGATAGGAGATAGATGATAGATAGATAGATAGATAGATAGATAGATAGATAGATAGATAGATAATAGATAGATAGATAGATAGATAGATAGGAGATAGATAGAATAGATGATAGATAGATAGATAGATAGATAGATAGATAGATAGATAGATAGATAGATAGAATAATAGAATAGATAGATAGATAGATAGATAGATAGATAGATAGATAGATAGATAGATAGATAGATAGATAATAGAATAGATAGATAGAAAGATAGATAGATAGAATAGATGATAGATAGATAGAATAGATAGGAGATAGATAATAGATAGATAGATAGATAGATAGATAGATAGAATAGCTGATAGATAATAGATAGATAGATAGATTATAGATAATAGATAGATAGAAGATTAGATAGATAATAGATAGAAGATAGATAGATAGATAGATAGATAGGAAGATAGATAGATAGATAGATAGATAGATAATTGATAGATAGAATAATAGAATAGATAGATAGATAGATAGATAGATAGATAGATAGATAGATAGATAGATAATTGATAGATAGAATAATAGATAGATAGATAGATAGATAGATAGATAGATAGAATAGATAGGAGATAGATAATAGATAGAATAGAATGAATAGATAGATAGATAGATAGATAGATAATAGATAGATAGAATAGCTGATAGATAATAGATAGATAGATAGATTATAGATAATAGATGGATAGATAGAAGATTAGATAGATAATAGATAGAAGATAGATAGATAGATAATAGATGGATAGATAGATAGATGGATAGATAGATAGATAATAGATAGATAGAATAGCTGATAGATAATAGATAGATAGATTATAGATAATAGATGGATAGATAGAAGATTAGATAGATAGAATCATTTCTAGAATGATATACAGTTTATATGGCACCAACCCCCTCCGTGGCGCTGTACAATGTATCTCCCGCATGTACAGCTGTTGCACTGACGCTTCCCTGGGTAGTACACATCTGGTATGAGGGGCCCCGGTAGCGCAGGAGGCAGAGATCAGTGGAGCAGGCTCTGGACCGGTATGTACACAGGCAGTGATGGACGGGAAGCGGTCAGTACTCACACACAGCCCCGGCACCGGCCTCCGCTCTCACTGGGGCGCGATCATCCTCTGCACCGGAGAAGGACGAGGCCCCGCACACGCCGGCTGCTTTCCTTCCCCGAGATCCCAGCAGCCGCAGAGCCCCTTCCTCCTCCCCGGCTGTCTGTGTGGACGAGCTTCCGGGGCCTCCCGCCCTCCCATTGGCCGCCTGCCACAGCCAGTGCAGAGTGTGAGGCTGCAGGACCAGGTGCACACGGGGCCACAGACACATCACTGCTGCTGCTAGGATCCCCATCATCTTACTCTTCTGCTGGCTATTTCTTGGTGCTGCCTAATATTTCATCAATTGGTACTAAATAAATGGTCATTTTTAACCTATTTTGTACCATAAATCAAAGCCATGCTGAACTGGGGGCCTGTAGCCTCTGCTGCCTAGTACAGAGCCATAGGAACTGGGTGTGCCCTCATATGGTGATCTGTATGGCATCATATCTACATGGTAATCTGCCATAGTGCATAAAATGTCATCAGGTGTCATAAAGTGGCAGAAAACGACTATCAGGGGTGCACCACCAAGGAGGCGAGGTTAAGCGATTGCCTCAGGCAGCGGAAGGGATTATCAGTTTCTGCAGTATAGTATTAGGAAGCACAATGGACACAGGACCATCTTTAACGCGGGGCAAAAGGGGCAGCTGCCCCGGGTCCAGTTGCTCCTGGGAGGCCCAAGGCAGCTGCCTCTTGAGCCCCGCTGGCCACTGCCCACAAATTCAATGAACGATGTCCGTAAATTAGTACCGGAGGAGGATCAGGAAGTGGTGAAGGCTTTGTACTCACTGCTTCCTGGTCCTTGGCTGTCGGTTGTGCAGGGCTGCACACATCGTGAGGCGCTCTGTGACGTCATGCTGTGCGCAGCCTTCACAGCACAGCCGACAGCAGGAGGATGCAGATCACGCTGGAGGAGAGGAGAGGTAAGTGTTTTATTTTATGTTATATTTATGAGGCTGATGGACACTTCTGGGGCTGGTGAGAGGCACTGGGGGTTGATGGAGAGGCTATTGGGGGCTGATGAGAGGCTACTGGGGGCTACTATAAGGCTACTGGGGGCTGCAATGAGGCTAATGGGGGCTGCTATGAGGCTACTGGGGGCTGATATGAGTCGACTGGGGGCTGATATGAGGCATGGGGCTCTTATCTGAGGTCTGATTGGGGGTCATTCATATTGGGGTCTGAGCAGAGGTCTGATTGGGGGTCTGATCTGAGATCTTATTGGGGTCTTATTAACATTGGAGATCTTATTGGGGCTGTTAGCTGAGGTCTGATTAACATTGGGGATCTGATTGGTGGTCTGACCTGAGGTATAATTACAAATATTTTTTTCTTATTGTCCCCCTCCAAAACCTAGGTACATCTTATGGGCCAGTGCGTCTTATAGGACAAAAAAATACGGTACTTGCTTGCTCCTCCTCCCGACCTCCCCTGCCCTTTGCGCCGTGACGCCACACGAAGGCACTGCAACGCTAGGGTGAGCCGAGCCCCGGTCTCCTTCCTGAACTGCAGAGTGTTGCCCACTTCCATCCCAGAGTCCAGCTGCCCAGAGCACTGATCCTGAGCCTGCTGGAGTCTTCAGAACTTTAAGGGCCAGATTTATCATTAGCTCAGGTCAGAATAATGGAGTGAAAAAGTCCCAAAAAAAGTCCCAAACGCTAAAACTGCGCACAAATTTGCGACTTTTTTCTGCTCTGCACTATGCTCGCCAGTTTTCTGAAAGTGGGCGTGTTTTCTTATGTAAATGAATCTCTAGACAAATTTACTATTGGGACTATTTAAAAAGTCGCAAAAAAGTCGCAATTTCACTCCAGTGAGGACCATGCTTATCTTATGAGACTTTTTAATAGAACATGCGACTTTTTCATAAAAACGTGCGACTTTTTCAAAGCTGCTTACTGACAGATAAACTGCTAACGTCAAACCAGATTTATTACAGTCTTAAAGGGCCGATCATAAATCTGACTTGGCTAAAACTGACTTTAGCCATATGTGAAAGTGGAGTGAGCTGTCAGAGTAATGAGAAATCTGGCCCTAAGTATTTACAGTAATTCACTGTAAGCTATGTATATATTACTTGTTTTATGTGAGTAAGGGTGCTGGGTGATTGGAGAAGGGGGGGGGGGGTGGAGGGGTTAGTAATACAGTACTATCTTGCACATTGTAAAAAAAAAAAAAAGTGATCTGCAAAATACTAGGGGCCAGATTTCTCATTACTCTGACAGCTCGCTCCACTTTCACATATGGCTAAAGTTAGTTTTAGCCAAGTCAGATTTATGATCGGCCCTTTAAGACTGTAATAAATGTGGTTTGACGGTAGCAGTTTATCCGTCAGTAAGCAGCTTTACAAAAGTCACACGTCCTTATGAAAAAGTCGCATGTTCTATTAAGTAAAAATTGTGCATTTTTTTGCGACTTTTTAAATAGTCCCAATAGTAAATCTGTCTAGAGATTCATTTACATAAGAAAACACGCCCACTTTCAGAAAACTGGCGAGCATTGTGCAGAGCAGAAAAAAGTCGCAAATTTGTGCGCAGTTTTAGCATTTGCGCATTTTTTTGCGACTTTTTCACTCCATTATTCTGACTTGAGCTAATGATAAATCTGGACCCTGGTGTTTGTGTCAGAAGTTGTGCTTTTTTTAATTTTCTGAATAATGATACAGCCATTTTATTTGATACTTTTGGCTGCTTCTTTTTTTCCCCTCTATAGGACACTATAGTCACCAGAACCACAACAGCTAAACGTAACACCATTTGAAAAAACTAGCCCAAAAAGGGTAATAGCTGTGAGGTTAGAATTAAACCATAAACCCCTATAAATACTCAACACAGCCGCATAGGATATAAAATATAAAATCTTTATATACTAATAAAAGACATATATGTGCGTGGCAATACAGACACAGGAATGAATAAAGACTATAATAGCATGTTATAAAGTAAATGCATTAACTCCTAATAGCTCCTAACAAGTGCCAAGGGGATAGAACCCCAATAGAACATAGTAAAGTGCTAAGTGCGTTGAGACAAGAGTAAACATAGGAGAGATAGCTGCCCAATGTATACAGACCAGAATAGTCCTGACCCCGACACGCGTTTTGCTGTCGCTTCCCCTGACGAACGTAGTAGTTCTGGTGGCTATAGCGCGTCTCTGCAAGCTTTCTAATGTAAACACTGCCATTTCAGAAAAAAAGGCAGTATTTACATTACTGCCAAGGAACCCCTCTAGTGGCCCCTCAGACGGCCACTCATCAGACGGCCACTCATCAGACGGCCACTAGAGGTGTTTCCTAGTCCAGTGTTGCACAACGTGCAACTCTGACATTCACGCTAAACACTCCTCATAGAAATGCATTGATTCGTGATTGCATGCTAGGGTGTGGGAAGGGTGGGATCCAGGGGGCCCAAATAAATTCTTGCCCAGGGTCCAATCAATATTAAAGACGGCCCTGGGCACAGTATGTGGCATCGTGTTACCCTGTATGTTTTATAGCTCTGTATGTAATGTTTTCCAAGTATGTATGTAACAGTAGAGCTGGAGGGAAGGGGTTAGGTTAAGAAATTGGCATTGGGGGTGTTGGGGTGGGTTTCAGATTTTCCCTCAGGCAGCAGAAAGGCTAGGTGCACTCCTGACTACTATTTGTGCCTCTATACGTGAAATACAGAGCTACAGTAGGGTCCTATAGAAGTCTGTTGGTGCATTATTAAATCTCTATGTGCACAAAGCCTATAGGATCATTTCCTGGCAGTTAAAGGGGTTGTCCAGCCTTGGAGCCAATAACCCTTGAGGTCCTAACCTGTGCCGTGAACATAACAAACCCCTGTCCCACCTCTGTTCCATTCCCTGCCGCTTCAGATCCCTACAGGACCATGACCGCTGCAGCCAGTCACAGGTCACAGCAGCTTGAATGGTACATCACTGTTGTGCGTGGGGTGTGGTATGTTTAGGGGCAAAGGCTTCAAGGCCCCTTTAAGGGTATATTCCCGCACACATATAAACACTGCTAAATGCTGCCGCAGATTTGTGGGCAGCAGATATGTAGCAGTACACAGTGGTAGCACATGGATAAGATTTTCAGAAATCTCATCCACATGCCGCGCTGTGGATTTAAACGTCAGTGCATGCTGCAGGTTTTACCCACAGCTTTTAACCTTTGCAATGCAAAGTTTGAGCCAGCAGAAGACACACAGTGATTCCTACCACAAAAAAGGCCATTTTGGCAGTAGATTTCAAAGAAGCAGCAGATTTCTGATAATCCCACTGCTGAATTTCCAAGACATGAATACAGTAGGGAAGTCATCTTTTGCAAACATATCATATAATATGTGGTTCTTTGATTCAGATCAATTTTTTACAAGCTCCACTGAATACGTCCATCATTTGCATGGAATGTGTAAAAATACTGCTATATAGAAATAAGTAGATATGCTGCTGAGAAGCATGCCTAACTGAATACAGCAGATATAATGCTTATACTTCTGAATTCAGTACCTGTTACTATTCAGTCCCCTAGGGCAGATTTTAGAGATCTCAGTTGGGGGTCGTACTGTTTGTATCCATGTGTCTCATCCATATGGAGGAATACATCCATAGTGATTAGCAAACAGACAGTTGGACACCTCATAGAATATCAATAGAAATCAGACATATACTGTACATTGCTTCTGAACACAGATGCCTAAAGCTGGCCATACACATTCAACAGCTGTCCACCAAATGATCTCTCCCGAAAGAGAAGAGAGTTGCTGCCAGACACCTCTGATGGGAGCTTGAATCCTGAGAGAACAAAAGATAAGAAGAAAATATTCAGCTTGCCCGATCTTTCTTCAGAGGTAAGTCGGGAGCTCCCCATACACAGTAGACAGATTGTTGGCCAAATCCACCCTTCTCAGGAGGTTGAACTGACAATACATTAATGTGTAAAAAGGCCTTAAAGGGGTTGTCCAAAGCTTTACAAGTTATGGCCTATTCTCCGGATAATATAAGCAATAATTCCCAAGAGATAATGGGACCACATAGCCTCCCAATCTCACAACCATATCCATATGCAAGGAACACACACTTGCCTTGGTGCAAAATCCACTTCATATAAATATATTGCACCCTTGTTGTACAAACATCCATCTGAATCATTTCAAGTGTCTCTAAACTCCCAAAAAAAACAGTGTACGAGATAAAGCAAAGTCCATAGAAGGCCAGTTCAATGGAGAATTAGTATGGTGACTTTTCAGGGCCATGCCCTTTTTCTCAAGCATGCATTGTGATGCACCCTGTGTTGTGTTTAAACAGTGGAAAAACCTAACCCAATTAAAAAACATAACATGATAATCCACAGGACTACAGTACTGTGCAAGAGTTTTGGAAAAAAAACGCTGCAAAGTAACAATGCTTTCAGGTTTTAAATAAAATTTGATTGTATTCTGCAGCAGGACAACAAACCCAAACATACATCCAATGTTATTAAGAAATCTCTTCAGCGTAAAGAACCAGGGGTCCTTGAAGTGATGATATTGCCCTCCCAGAGCTCTGATCTCAACATTATCCAGTCTGTCTGGAATTACATGAAGATACAGAAGGATCTGAGCAAGCCTACATCCATAGAACCTCTGTCACACACACACACAGGGATTGGGGGAAGTGACCACTGAGCTCAACCTGCACCCCTGTACCTGCCTACTTGCCTTGCAAGTCCTAGTGACAAGGGACAACTGGTCGACAAACCCTCAACTAGGATAAGTGCAGGGAAGATGGACAAAACACACAACAGAGTAGTCAAACGAACCGAGTCTATAACCAAGAGAGCAGCAAAGTACCAGAGGAGCAAGCAGAGCAAAGTACCAGGAGGAAGCCAAAGTCAGAACCAGGAGGGAACGCCAAGACCAAGGGATGAGACGGACGGAAAGTAGTTCACGAGCAAGAGAACAACAAACCAGGTAAGTAATCGCAGGAAGGACCTCAATAACAGGCAATCTGTGGCCAGCAGATTGCCTGTTTAAATAGGGTGCTGGTGGAGTCATTTGACGTGGCCAGCGTCACATGACTCCTGAGTTCCAATACAGCCGAGTGAGCAGCTCGGCGCTCAGTCCGATTGTGGTTACCATGGGAACGGGCGACGCCGGGCAAGCTGAGGACGCGAGCACGCCCCAGCCGTCCCCGCTTCCGCACAGAGCGCACCGTGACAACATCTGTGGTTAGTTCTCCAAGATGTTTGGAACAACCTCCCTGCTGAGTTCCTTCAAAAACTGTGTGCAAGTGTATCTAGAAGAACTGAGGCTGTTTTGAAGGCAAAGGGTGGTCACACCAAATATTGATTTGGTTTAGATTTCTCTTTTGTTCATTCACTTTGTAATAATGTATTTACCAACATAAAGGAGTCTTCCAGGCTCCTGATATTGATGATCCATCCTTAGTATAGGTTATTATTATCTAAACGGTTAGAGTCAATCAGCTGTTCCTTGCAGGCACTGGAACTAGCACTTAAAATGGAGCAGGAAGTACAGCTCGTGTGGGATACTAGAGCTTAGCTTCCATTCACCTAACCCATCATGGCCATTCACTTTGAACAGAGCTGTACTTCCTGTTGCAATCAATCTCCTAGTTCCAGAGACTGTAGAGCAGCGGTCCCCAACCGCCAGGACCGAGACTTGAAAGATTGTTTGCCGGGCCGCGGCAATGAGGGTGGCTAGACGCCCCGCACAACACTCTCTGATTGGGGGCTGAACGTCTATTGGTCTCTGCAGCTGTCAATCACATCCGAGCGCCCTCACCCCTTCAACGCGCAGCAGCCTAAAGGGCTCGCAGTGCGCATGCACCGCTCTGAGCTCCTCCCACCAGCTGATACTGAGTACATTCTTCAGATCAGCGTTAGCAACGGTCACCGAGACGCCACTCACTCCCGCATCATGGGATGAGGACGGCCCGCCCCTTATATTACCTGTCATATGGTCAGTCACTTGATCCGGTCATCTGCTATGAGAGCCATTGTATCTATGGAAACGAAGACGTAGAGAGCATGCGCGTCGTCTGTAGTAACCAGTCGTGAGCTGCGGCAGGTCTCTGTGGGGAGTATAGTGTGGAGGTCTCTGTGGGGAGTGGAGGTCTCTCTGGGGTTAATAGCTACTTTGAAGTGGGGACTGCTGAGAGGGGGAAATTATTACTGTGAAGACTGCTGAAGGGGTTAATAACTACTGTGAATGGGGGATACACCTTGTGTTTTGTTATGCGCGTGAATCAGTCAGCGCCGACCAGCACCACAAATCCCCGCCCACCCCATAAGCCCCGCCCAAGAACCCCACCCCTCACCTGGTCCCTGGGAAAAATGTCTTGCATTAAAATGGTCTTTGGCGCAAAAAAAGGTTGGGACCACTGCTGTAGAGAACAACTAACTGGTAGAGGTGATGTGTGTTTAACCCTCACAGAGCAGATATTTATTAATGACCTATCCTTAAAGCATACCTGAGTTTTCAAAAAAATGGCTGTGCTTCTTTGTACAATCATAACTGTGAAGCAAAAGTTATATTTGGACTTCCCTAATGCTTTTTTCAGCCATATTACTGCCTGTTTCAACTACATAGCTAGATGCATTTCACTCAGAAGCAGGGCACATCTCCATTTCGCCAGCACTGTACTGCTGTGAAGTCGTTTCCCTTCCCACTATGTTTGTTTTCAGCTCTGGAGCTCACAGAACAGATAAGGAGGAATAAATCACACTTACAGCAAGACAGGAGGCTCCTGCGATGTTCAGTAGGTGTGTAGGAGCAGTTGTTTTATGGAGCTCAGGATCTCAGCTAGCTCTGACACCCCCCCCCCCCCCACTTCCTCTCTGTTGTCTTCTGAGTCTCTATTACCAGGGATGGATCTTGCCTGACAACCGGCAATGGACTGCAACTTATGTGGAAGTGAGACCTCTAGTGGCCATGACTTTACAGCTTTTATTCAGGTGGATGGAGACAGATTTTTTTTTAAATGATTTCTTATAGGCAGAGGCAACAAAATAACGTTTCAGAGAATATTAAAAAAGGAATATTTAATGCACAAAGAAAATAAGATGACATAAAAATAAAAGTGCATAAGAAAATGTTAAAGTTCATTCAAGATACATAGAATCTTATGCTTGTTTCCACCAAACAAATAGATCCATGTAATCTAATCAAAGTAAAATTTGGTCGGCGAATTCACACACCACACACTGAGCCTCGAAATATGACATAAAAGTGGAGAAGAAGATGTAGGTTCTTCAAGTGAAAGCAGCTCAAATAAAAGCACAAGATACAACAGCTCTCAAAGTGAGGCAAGGTAACAAGACAAAAAATATGTGAGCTTGTGAATAATATTTCATCTAAACAGTTAACTGATAATGAACTAAAGGTTACTGATAAAGGACTATGATTTTTTGCCACTTATGATCCAGGCAAGTTTGATTTTATGATACCTTCTGCTCCATTCTGACCCCGAGGTGAGAACAGAACAGAATTTTTTATTCATTCCAACAGCTTGTTATGAATGATATTCTGAAAATTCTGATAAATACAGATAATATATACAGAGCTTTTAGAGGAGCAGGCACAGGCAGGAGCTCTGCACAGTATATTGCTGCTCCTTCCTGTGCCTGCTAAAAGCTCTGCATAGTTTACCAGCGCAGGAGACCTTGTACCAATGTGCTATGCCAGGCTTTAGCAGAGCGGAGATGGCACAGGCAGGAGCAGCGATGTGTGCTCCTACCAGTACTCACCTTGGCCACTGTGTGCACTGCATACACGTCAGAGGTGCACTGGTTAGATTCCAAAGTGCTACACAAACCCTAAACGCCTTGTCCCTTTTTTGTCAGTAAAACTTTAAAATAAACTAGAAAAGCTACAATTTATGGGGAAATTGTGTGAAGTGTCCTTGCCTCCACCAGTGGTCTACAACTGGAGTGGGTGGAGTAACTGGGTGGAGTGGCTTGAGTTACTGTTGTGTGGTTGGAGTGGCTGGAGTAACTGTGGAAAGGTTGGACTGGGCAGAGGAACTTTATGGAGTGGGCAGAGTAACTCTGTGGAGTGTTTGGAGTGAGTAAAGATAGTGAACATTACTACCACTACAACTAACCAATTAATTGATCAAATTTAAAAAGTGCACATAGCAAGCTTGATAGAGTGAGAAATGCATTTCAACTTTGATTTATTTATATAGCACATTTAATTGCAATGTTGTTGCCCAAAGTGATTCATAGTTACATAAAAACATACATTTATAAAAACATTAGCAGCCGATTTGTGTAGGTGGGCTTGAAAATAAGGGAGTGGTGGCAGTTTAGAAATCATGTCCATTTCACTGGCAGTTGCCATCTTCAAATGGTTGTAGTTTAAAAATTATAAATCCTACAGCGAAGAGCTTTATATTATGAGAATCACAATACCCAGACCTATGCATAGTATGTCTCTGAAATAATAAAAATGAAGGCACACTCGCAGTTTATAAATTGCCCTTCAAATTTGAGGTGGCTAGAGTGGAGTTTCAATGAATGTCAATGGGCGGCGTGAGTTGCAAACAAATGGTCATATTGTGCAAACTATCAGGAATATGGCTTAGCCGTGGACATTTTTAGTGACAGCAGGGATAACTGAATATAAGATTTGTGTAGGTGGGCTTGAAAATGAGGGAGTGGTGGCAGTTTAGAAATCATGTCCTGATTTTTCAGCTCACACTCTAGCTTTTGTCAGCTCCCACTCTAGTTTTGAACATTCCGCCATTCATTCCTATGGGACCAATTTCACCACAAAAACGCTGATATTTCGTGAACCATTCAGGGAAACGTTCCACAAAGTAATAGCACACCAATCGGGAACAATCCACACGTTTCGGTATATTACTGTCTATGTAGTGTAAAAACTGTGGGAGGAGTTAGGGTGGTAAATTTGGCTATAATAATCTCTTTATATATATATAAAAATGAGTTTCTGTCTGTACGTCTGGACGTTCTTTATGCGCGACCAAACGACTGGACCGATCTTCACCTAATTTGGCACACAGGTACATCAGGCGTCCGGGAAGGTTTTAGACCGGGTCTCAGCTCTCTAGGACGTACCATTCCTGAGATATTCCCAAAAAATGACCCACATTAGCCAATAAAAGCCTGCAAGTCTTTCTTTAAAATCGCAACTGCTATAAACACAGTTTTACTCCAGGTTTCCATAACAACCTAGCCATTTTTCTTTACTGCTTAAAGGGGCGAGCACTGTGGAGGTCACTGTTTTTAAAGGGGCGGGCACAGTGGAGGTCACTGTTATTTAAGGGGCGGGCACTGTGGAGGACACTGATATTAAATGGGCGGGCACTGTGGAGGTCACTGTTATTAAAGAGGCGGGCGCTATGAAGGTCCCTGTTAAAGGGGTGGTCATTGTGAAAGTCACTGTTAAAGGGGCAGTCACTGTGAAAGTCACTGTTAAAGGGGCGGTCAATGTAAAAGTCACTGTTAAAGGGGCGGTCACTGTGAAAGTCACTGTTAAAGGGGCGGTCACTGTAAAATTCACTGTTAAAGGGGCGGTCACTGTGAAAGTCACTGTTAAAGGGGCGGTCACTGTGAAATTCACTGTTAAAGTCACTGTTAAAGAAGCAGTCACTGTAAAAGTCACTTTTAAAGGGGCGGACACTGTGGAGGTCTCTGTTAAAGGGGCGATCACTGTGAAACTCACTGTTAAAGGGGTGGTCACTGTTAAAGGGGCGGTCAATGTAAAAGTCACTGTTAAAGGGGTGGTCAATGTAAAAGTCATTGTTAAAGGGGCGGTCACTGTGAAAGTCACTGTTAAAGGGGCGGCCACTGTTAAAGAGGCGGTCAATGTGAAAGTCACGGTTAAAGGGGCGGCCACTGTGAAAGTCACTGTTAAAGGGGTGGTCACTGATAAAGGGGCGGTCAATGTGAAAGTCATTGTTAAAGGGGCGGTCACTGTGAAAGTCGCTGTTAACTCCTTAAGGACACAGCCTTATTTCACCTTAAGGACCAGGCCATTTTTTGCAAATCTGACCAGTGTCACTTTAAGTGGTGATAACTTTAAAACGCTTTGACTTATCCAGGCCATTCTGAGATTGTTTTTCGTCACATATTGTACTTCATGGCACTGGTAAAATGGAGTAAAAAAAATCATTTTTATTTATGAAAAAAAATACCAAATTTGCCAAAAAATTTAAAAAATTTGCAAATTTCCAAGTTTCAATTTCTCTACTTCTATAATACATAGTAATACCTACAAAAATAGTTATTACTTTACATTCCCCATATGTCTACTTCATGTTAGGATCATGTTTGGAATGACATTTTATTTTTGGTGGGACGTTACAAGGCTTAGAAATTTTGAAGTAAATCTTGAAATTTCTCAGAAATTTTCAAAAACCAACTTTTTAAGGACCAGTTCAGGTCTGAAGTCACTTTGTGAGGCTTACATAATAGAAACCACCCAAAAATGACCCCATTCTAGAAACTACACCCCTCAAGGTATTCAAAACTGATTTTACAAATGTTGTTAACCCTTTAGGTGTTCCACAAGAATTAATGGAAAATAGAGATACAATTTCAAAATTTCACTTTTTTGGCAGATTTTCCATTTTAATATTTTTTTTCCAGTTACAAAGCAAGTAAACTGCTGTACGGGCACACAGCAGGGCGCAGAAGGAAAGGAATGCCATACAGTTTTTGGAAGGCAGATTTTGCTGGACTGTTTTTTTTTACACCATGTCCCATTTGAAGCCCCCCTGCCCCCCATGCACCCCTAGAGTAGAAACTCCATAAAAGTGACCCCATCTAAGAAACTACGGGATAGGGTAGAAATTTTGTTGGTACTAGTTTAGGGTATATATGATTTTTGGTTGCTCTATATTACACTTTTTGTGAGGCAAGGTAACAAGAAATAGCTGTTTTGGCACCTTTTTTTGGGTTATTTACAACATTCATCTGACAGGTTAGATCATGTGGTATTTTTATAGAGCAGGTTGTCAAGGACGCGGTGATACCTAATATGTATACAATTTTTTTATTTATGTAAGTTTTACACAATGATTTCATTTTTGAAACAAAAAAAAATCATGTTTTAGTGTTTTCATAGTCCAAGATCCATAGTTTTTTCAGTTTTTAGGCGATTATCTTGGGTAGGTGTCACGGGGTTCCGAAGGTGCACTCGGTCCCGCATTGCCCGCAGACCTGTTGCTTAGCTTTGGGAATGAGGATCTGTGTTTGACCTCATTCCCAGGGCGGCTTTACTAGCTGGGTGGCTCCCTGCTCCTAGTCTGCCTTGAGCGCCGAGCTGATCACTCGGTGCTCGACTGGTTGGTCTGTCGGTCATGTGACGCTGGCCACATCACATGACCCTCACTCCCCACTATAAATACAGGCAGCCTGCTGGCTACAGGTTGCCTGTTAATTTCTAGGTTCCTGGCTATTTGTTGGACTGCTGAATACTTACCTGATCCTGTTCCCTGACCATCCTTTTGCCTGCTGCTCCTGTACTGCGCATCCGTCCTGGTATTGTGACCTCGGCTCCCACTTGACTACTCTCTTAGGACTCCTCTTGTACTTTTCTGCTCTCCTGGTATTTGACCCCGGCTTCTCCTGACCATTCTTTGCTTAATCCTTTGTACTGCGTAGCTCTCTTGGTTCTGACCCGGTCCGTTCATGTTCCGTATTTTGTCTTGTCTGTCTTCCCTGCACATATCCTAAGTTAGGGACTGTCGTCCAGTTGTCCCCTGTCATCAGGACTCGTGAGGCAAGTAGGCAGGGCCAGGGGTGAGGGTGGAGCGCAGTGGTCACTATCCTTCCCCCTGTGTGTGTGTGGACGTGACCGTTACAGTAGGGTATGATTTTTGCGGGATGAGATGACGGTTTGATTAGCACTATTTTGGGGTCCATATGACTTTTTGATCGCTTGCTATTACACTTTTTGTGATGTAAGGTGACAAAAAATGGTTTATTTAGCACAGTTTTTATTTTTTACTGTGTTCATCTGAGGGGTTAGGTCATGTTATATTTTTATAGAGCAGGTCGATACGGACGCGGTGATACCTAATATGTATACTTTTTTTTTAGTCATGTAAGTTTTACACAATAATATCATTTTTTTTAAAAAAAATAAAAAATCATGTTTTAGTGTCTCCATATTATTAGAGCTATAGTTTTTTCAGTTTTTGGGCCATTATCTTGGGTAGAGTATGATTTTTACGGGATGAGATGACGGTTTGATTGGCACTATTTTGGGGTGCATATAACTTTTTGATCGCTTGCTATTACACTTTTTGTGATGTAAGGTGACAAAAAATGGTTTATTTAGCACAGTTTTTATTTTTTACTGTGTTCATCTGAGGGGTTAGGTCATGTGATATTTTTATAGAGCAGGTCGATACGGACGCGGTGATACCTAATATGTATACTTATTTTTTAGTTATGTAGGTTTTACACAATAATATCATTTTAAAATTTAAAAAAAAAAACATGTTTTAGTGTCTCCATATTCTTAGAGCCATAGTTTTTTCAGTTTTTGGGCCATTATCTTGGGTAGGGTATGATTTTTACGGGATGAGATGACGGTTTGATTGGCACTATTTTGGGGTGCATATGACTTTTTGATCGCTTGCTATTACACTTTTTGTGATGTAAGGTGACAAAAAATGGTTTATTTAGCACAGTTTTTATTTTACATTTTTTACGGTGTTCTTCTGAGGGGTTAGGTCATGTGATATTTTTATAGAGCCGGTCGATACAGACGCGGCAATACCTAATATGTATACTTTTTTTTATTTATGTAAGTTTTACACAATAACAGCTTTTTTAAAACAAAAAAAATTATGTTTTAGTGTCTCCATATTCTGAGCCATAGTTTTTTTTATTTTTTGGGCGATTGTCTCAGATAGGGGCTCATTTTTTGCGGGATGAGGTGACGGTTGTACTTTTTGTGATGTAAGGTGAAAAAAAATAGTTTATTTAGCACAGTTTTTATTTTTTATTTTTCACGGTGTTCATCTGAGGGGTTAGGTCATGTGATATGTTTATAGATCTGGTCGATACGCACGCGGCGATTCCTAATATGTCTTTTTTTTTCTATTTTTTACTTTTTTTTTTTTACTTTATTTGGGGAAAATGAAGTTTTTGTTGATTTTTACTTGAAACTTTAAATTTTTTTGGGGGGGAAACTTTATTTTTTCAACTTTTTTTTTACTTTATTTTTTGTCCCACTTTGAGACTTCAACTTTTGGGGGTCTAATCCTTTACAATGCATTCCAATACTTCTGTATTGGAGTGCATTGGCTGTATGAGTAATACTGTGTGTATTACTCATACAGCTTCCGGCCTGTGAGATCCAGGGGGCTGGATCTCACAGGCACGTCACAGGAAGGCATCGCACTGCCTTCCATGCCATCAGGTCACCCCTACAGCCCCATGGGGACCCGATGGCAATGCCGCCGCCCCCGCACCATAAAAAGCCGCAAACCGCAGGTCTGAATTGACCTGCGGTTTGCGGCGATCGTCGACATGAGGGGGTCACAGGACCCCCCCGCGCATTTAGCCGAGGTGCCTGGTCAATGATTTGCGCGGCGGTGATCGGAAATACACAGGGCGTACAGGTACAAGGGGCGGTCACTGTTAAAGGGGCAGCCACTGTGGAGGTCAATGTTAAAGGGGCGGGCACTGTGAAGGTCATTGTTAAAGGGGCGGGTTCTGTAGAGGTCACTGTTATGGGGGAAACTTTCAATATCTTTTTACGACACACAGAAACTTTAAATGAAATAGATGAAATATACCCGTGCGAAGCTGGGTCTTTCTGCTAGTAAGAATATATATGATTTTGATTTTGTATATGTTACTTATATAACTGAAATAAAAATAAATAAATAAATAAAAAGAATATATATGTGAGATAACAGTAAGTGGTTTTGCTATGCAAGAACACTTAATAATATATTATAGGGTATTTAAAATAGTTTTAAAAGGGTTTGTACAAAGTAGGGATGAGCGATCATCCAAAGTCGATTCACTAAAAACTTTGTTCTAATACTGATCCCGCTCCGTACAGTATTAGACTGTATTGGCTCCAATGAGCCGAAGTTATTACTTTGCGAAGTCGACCGAGACTTCGTGTGATAACTTCGGAAATTAATTATTACTTTAAAAAAAAACCTTGGTACCAAACTCGGGTTTGGTTCCTAGTGGTACCTGGGAACCGAACCTGAGTTCGGTACCAAGGTTTTTTACAGTAATAATTCTCAAAGTTAGTTTGAATCTTATGTTTCAAATCAGGAATTGCAGGTGTAGTTCCCAGGAGTTAGGGGACTTTGCACTATGGACATTTGTGGACATTTGCCTCTATTGCTACTATGAATAGCCATCAACTCCATACTTTATTGGAGGGTTAACATGCACTGTGATTTTTTGCTGTTGTGTGCACTTATACTGTTTCTTATTGTTGAACTATATTTTATATGTTTATTGTAATATATCCTGTTAATTTGCACTGTTTTTGCACTATAGCTGCACTGACCTGTGGAAAGGGTTAATACAAAAAGAGCTAATACCAAGAGACTTTATGACTTTCTACCTATGTAAAGTTTTGGAGGGGAAAAAACAGACACACTGACCTTATCACTACCTGATTTAGCACTGTTGTTTATGTCTGATGACTTATTTATGTCTGGAAAACTGCTTATTCATTCCAATAGAACTGCATTGAAGCTCTATACAAGTCTATGATAGACATTTTAACAATGTTTCTGTTTAGGCTATGCTTCTCCACTCCACCTTCCCACTAGAAGGTTCCACTTTAGCTAGAAATTGTATATAAGAAGAGCAGTCTGAGCCCATAGTTGTCTGCAGAAAGGGACCAGACTGTATATGTGACCAGAAAAAGATGTGTTTGTACAGTCAGAGTTTGATGCAGATTTCACCAAAAGGCCAGTGAGCGGCCATCGGAATCTGTGTTTTTTCTTGCCATATTTGCAGCAGTAAACCTCCCATTTGAAGCCCTTTGAACATCCCCTTAGACTATGTTCACTTGGCTATATTACAGCTCCAAATTGGAGGCATATATAGTAGGCTTTGTTAAAGGGGTTGTCTCACTTCAGAAAATGCCATTTATCGTGTAGACAAAGTTAATACAAGACACTTACTAATGTATTGTGATTGTCCATATTGCCTCCTTGGCTTGATTCATTTTTCCATCACACTGCAAGATGACTTTTTGCTTGATTATGACTGCTTGTTTTTTCACTTGGCTAAAGTGTGAATAAAACACTGAACTGTTTGATCCAAAAAACGTGTTGCCACTATACTGCGTACGCTAATCCTGTCTACCAGAGCGAAACCCCACAAATGGTGGAGGATGCGGGAAAGAGCAGTAAGGCTGGTGTGAACGCTAATATTTTTGGTTTCTGCATTTTTCAGGCACGGTTGTATGTCGTACATTAAACCAGCTGTATTACAACCAGTGCCCCACGACAAAATGGAGGCTGTTGTGAAGGTCCTCATGGAGGCTAATCTGCAGCAGCAAGAGACAAACCTGCAGCAACACGAGGCTAATAAGCAGCAGCAGGAGACTAACCAGTTGCTGCTACAACACGTGATGGCTTTGAAGACAGCAGGAGCAACCCCGAGCGTCCACGATGCCTGGAAAGCAGTCCGTGCCGCGATTCCTAAGATGACCCCTGCAGACGACATCGAAACCTACCTGCCGATGTACGAGATAGTGGCCGTCAGGGAAAAGCTACCCCGTGACCAGTTGGCTGAGGTCATCGCTCTATTCCTAGCATTAGATTCCCAGCGGGTGTATTTCGACTTGCCGGATGATCAAGCTGCCGACTACCAAAAAGTAAAGGGTGAGATTTTGGCAAGAATGTGTTGGTCCGGGCCCAGCGAGGACCCAGTATTATGACTTACTCCACCTCTTGCAAAAGTGGCTACAGCCTGATGGATATGGCTATGCTGGATAGACTATTGGCTGATATGTTCTGGAGGGCGCTGTCACCCCCTCTCCAGCACTGGATCGGCCAGGTGTCTCCTGGCAATGCTCTTGAGATGGTGGACCTGGTGGAATGCTATGAAGCTACCAGGAATCTAAAGGAGGGTTTTGTTAGGAGGGGGTTGGCAAACCCGGAAATCTCCACCCCAGGCCCGGAGATTTGATCTGGTAAAACCCGCCCGGAATGTACCCATGGCGGACCTGGCTCCGATAGTCTGCTGGTGGTGTCAGGAGCCTGGCTATGTAAAGGCTGACTGTTCCCATCAGGTTGAGCCCATGGACACTAACTATGGCTACCGTCAGTTGCTATATGCCAGGAGGCTGTGTACAAGAGGTACCCCAGAGTCTCTAGATCACTTGTGCCAGGTAAAAGTGGGAGACACTCCGGTGGAGGCTCTGCTGGACTCAGGGAGTCTGGTGACCCTGGTAAGGGCTACCCTGGTGCGGTCCACTGAGTATACTGGCCGGAAAGTTGGAGTGATGTGCATCCACGGAGACCTAAAAGACTACCCCACCGCGCTGGTGTCTCTAACCATGGTGGCCAGTAGATGGACCCACGAGGTGGCTGTCGCCACAAATCTGAATTGTGAACTCATAATAGGGAGAGACTTCCTGGGCTTCCCGACACTGTGGCCTGCTATGAGAGGGACTGATACCCATGAGACAGGGGTAACCCTAGCAGAGTGGCCCGGCTCAGGGGGCCAGCGGTAGGGGTGACCACCACTTCGGTGGAAGAGGGGGAGACAACCCCGCTAAGTGTGATGGTGGAAGACGTGGAGGACTTACCGCCGGGTCCTGAATTGGCAGACCTTAATGTCTCCGCGAATAATTTTGGTACCGCCCAACGTCAGGACCCAACCCTATACCGCGCCTGGGAAAATATGCTAAAAGTAGATGGTGAACCACAACAACTTTGGGCAGAGTCAGTGTATCCCTGTTTTGTGGTTCATCAGGATATGTTGTATCAGGTAAACCAACTACAGGGTGAGCCTATTGAACAGTTGGTGTTCCCCAAGGCTTATTGCAAGCTTGTGTTAGATCTAGCCCACCAACACCTCCTCTGGGTTCACCTGGGGCTGCAGAAAACTCAGGATCGCATTCCACAGCGGTTTTACTGGCCCAGGATATTCAAAGAAATGGAAGAGTTGTATAAGTCTTGCCCGACCTGCCAGATAACTAGCCCCAGACACATTTCCATAGTCCCCTAGTACCTCTCCCGATTATCGAAGTACCATTTGACCGAATAGCTATGAACCTCATAGGCCCAATCCCGAAATCCGCCAGAGGGCATCAACACATCTTAGTCATTCTAGACTACGCCACTCGGTACCCGGAGGCAGTGCCACTGCGACATACCTCGGCCAAACTCATAGATAAGGAGTTAATGGAGTTGTTTCCTCCCGAGTGGGACTACCTAAAGAGGTTCTGACCGACCAAGGGACCCTTTTTATGTCCAAGGTGATGAGGGAACTCTGTAAGTTGCTGCACATAAAAAAACTACGGATGTCCGTTTACCATCCGGAAACGGACGGTCTTGTAGAACTGTTTAACCAAACATTAAAAATATGTTGAAAAATATAGTGTCTAAAAATGGGAAGGACTGGGACCTCCTTCTGACGTATGACATGTTCTCAGTGCGAGAGGTACCCCAGGCCTCTACTGGGTTCTCACCCTTTGAACTGCTATATGGCAGACACGCTCGCAGTCTCTTGGACGTGGCCAAAGAGGCGTGGGAACAACAACCCACTCCACATAAAAATGTCATTGAGTACGTTACCCAGATGTAAGATCGGATAGAGACATTGTTGCCTCTTGTTAGGGAGCATATGGAGGCAGCTCAGCGAGCCTAGAGTCGGGTCTATAATCGGCAGGCTCGGGTCCGGATCTTTAACCCAGGTGATCGGGTTTTGGTTCTGGTACCGACTGTGGACAGCAAGTTCCTGGCTAAGTGGCAGGGGCCCTATGAGGTACTCGAGAAAATTGGAGATGTAAACTACAATGTACACCAGCCAGGGCGGCAAAAGCCAGAGCAGGTTTACTATGTGAATTTACTCAAACCGTGGAAAGATAGGGAAACGTGTACAGAAGACAGCCCGCAGCCGGGTTTTCTAGGAGAAGAGGTACAAGCCCCTCTGTCTGATGCAAGAGAGGCGGCTGCCACAGTAAAAATTGCTGACAGCCTCTCCTCTAAACAGACTCAGGAGGCCAGGGAGTTAGTTAGTCGGAACACGGATGTGTTCTTGGACCTCCCTGGATGCACTTCCATAATCCAACATGACATTGTCACTGAGCCTCAGGCAAAAGTTCGACTAAAACCATACCGGATACCCGAGGCTCGGCGACAAGCCATATCAGAAGAGGTGCAGCTAATGTTGCAGCTAGACGTCATTGAGGAGTCAAAAAGTGAGTGGGCCAGTCCTATAGTATTGATACCCAAGCCAGATTGGACGTTACGGTTTTGTAACGACTTTCGAAAACTTAACGAGGTTTCCAAATTCGATATGTATCCCATGCCCCGGGTGGAAGAGCTCATCGAGAGGTTAGGACAAGCCTGGTATTTTTCTGTTTTGGACCTCACGAAAGGGTACTGACAGGTGCCCTTAATGAAGCCTGCCAAAGAGAAAACTGCCTTTATCACGCCTGAAGGGCTGTATCAATATAAGGTCTTACCCTTTGGTCTGCATGGTGCCCCCGCCACTTTTCAGCGACTAATAGACATTGTGCTTCGTCCACATTGTCAGTACGCTTCGGCTTACCTGGACGATATTGTCATCCACAGTACCAACTGGGAAAGTCACCTACCCAAAGTGCAGGCTGTAGTGGACTCCCTTCGGAAAGCTGGCCTAACCGCTAACCCAAACAAATGTGTGATAGGGTTAGAAGAGACTAAGTACCTGAGGTATGTCATTGGGTGCGGAGTCATCAAACCCCAAGTGAACAAAATAGAGGCGATACGTAATTGGCCTCGACCTGTCACCACTAGGCAAATAAAGTAATTCCTGGGAATGGTGGGCTATTACATGAGGTTTGTTCCCCACTTTCCTACTCTAGCCGCGCCCTTGACAGGACTCTTGAAGGGACACAAGTCAACGATGGTACGCTGGGATGATCAGGCGGAAGAGGCTTTCTGCGCTTTGAGGTTGGCCCTGTCCGGTTTTGGTGATGCCCGACTTCAAAAGGGAGTTTGTAGTGCAGAACGATGCCTCCAAAGTAGGCCTCGGTGCTGTACTGTCTCATGAAGTCAACTGGGAGGAGCATCCCATTGTCTCTCTCAGCCATAAGCTCACCCCAGCTGAGACCAGATATAGTATAGTGGAGAGAGAGTGCCTGTGTCACGCTTTGCCCTGTGAATGTGCGGAGGTCTGTCAGACTGACTGCACATGTCTGACTTCTCTGTTTGTTTTGATTTGGCTTTGAGCTGGATCCACCTTCCCTCAGGTGTACTGGGTTTCATTGCAATTTATCCCTCCTTCCCCCAGTGGCCTGTGAGAGTTATAGTTCTTTCCTGGGAGCTCTTGATGTGCGGTGGATTGTCTGCTCCAGCTCTTCTCAAGATAAGTCCTCTCCATTATTTCCCTTTGTGTGTTGTATCTAGGCCTCTAGGGAGACGCTCGCTTCCTCCTGGTTTGAAGAAGCAGGTTGCCTCTTCCCTTTTCCCTGCTGCTTAGGGTTTGCCCAGGGTGTTTAGGTTTAGGCATGAGGGCATGTGCATATCCACTATAAGGGTATTATAAGGGCTTTTTCTCTGCCGACCGGTTCACCATACCTCTGGTCGGTGGATGAATTTTTTAGAGCCTTGGGCTTGATTTATGATGTTCCAGACTGGGTCTCTATGGCTGAATCTAAGCTGCGCAGTTTGTTACAGGAAGAACGTCCTGCGGAGTCGTATTGTGCAGAATTTAGAAGATGGGCAACTGACTCGGGGTGGAATGATCCTGCACTCCGGAGTCAGTTTTGGCAGGGGGCTATCTGAGAGTTTGAAAGATGCCCTTGCTTTTCATGAGTATCCTGATTCATTGGAGACGACCATGTTTTTGGCAGTGCGACTTGATAGACATCTCAGACAGAGGTATAAGATTCCTCTCGAGCGGGTGTTCCCGTCTGTAAGTGGATCCGTCCCACCTAGTTCCCGGGTAATATGACTTTTGAATCTGGGGCAGGAGAGGAGCCTATGCAGTTGGGCCAGGTTTCCTTTTGCTCAGGTGATAGGGATTTTAGGAAGCTGAATAAGCTATATTACTTCTGTGGAAAAGAAGGTAATTTTGTTTGTGGATGTCCTTTTGTTAAACCTCAAAGTAGTAATGAAAAACTACGGAGGTATTCACATAAAGAGGAAAAAAAAAACTTCCCTGACTCTTGGTAGTGTGAATGGGGAGTCTGAGCAAGCAATTATGCATTCTCCCTGCAATACCAGTTTCCTCCTGCCAACCATGGTGGCGCTAGACTCAGGAAATTTAGATTTTGAGATATTTGTTGATAGTGGTGCAGGGGTAAACCTTATTGATTTTCAGTTCCTCCAAAATCTTGGTTTTATAACTAGCACTTTAGATAAAGAGATACCAGTGTTTGCTATTGATTCCTCCCCTCTCTCACAAAAGAGTCTTACTCATATCGTTCATGACATTCAGTTAAGGGTGGGTGATTCACATGTTGAGTCCATTTCTTGTTTTGTTATGAAGGGCTTGCCTGCTCCGATGGTTCTGGGTTTACCATGGTTGATAAAGCATAACCCTACTATTGACTGGTAAACAAGGCAAATCAGTAGCTGGAGTAAATCTTGTTCGGACAACTGTCTTTGTGCTTCTATCTCAGGAGTGTCAACTACGGTCCTACCTCAGTTTCTCATTAATTTTGCGGACGTATTCTCAGAGGGTGGAGCTCAGGAGCTGCCGCCCCATCGAGAATATGATTGTCCGGTCAATCTCATCCTTGGAGCTAAACTGCCAAAATCTCGACTATACAACCTTTCCCAACCCGAAAGAGAAGCTATGCGGAAGTATATTGCAGAGAGTTTGGCAAAGGGACATATTAGGCCATCTAAGTCCCCTGTGGCCGCCAGCTTCTTTTTCGTAAAAGAGAAAAACGGATCACTTAGACCATGTTTAGATTTCCGGGAATTGAATCTCATTACGGTCCGTGATCCATATACCCTTCCTTTGATTTCTGATCTATTTGATCAAATTGTCGGAGCCAAGGTGTTCTCCAAGTTGGATTTAAGAGGAGCTTATATTCTGATCAGAATTAAGGAAAGAGATGAGTGGAAAATGGCCTTCAATTTCGATTTCGAGAATCTTGTCATGCCCTTTGGTTTAACTAATGCGCCAGTGGTCTTTCAGCGATTTGTCAATGATATTTTCCATCATTTAGTGGGAAGGTTCATTGTTATTTACCTTGATGATATACTAATTTACTCACCCGATTTGGAGACCCATCAGGATTACGTGAGACAGGTGTTGTCGATTCTTCGGGAGAATAAATTGTATGCAAAATTGGAGTTACAATTGTCCAGGAGTTACCATTTTTAGGATACCTGCTTTCTAACTCTGGTTTTCGTATGGACCCCGAAAAGGTCCGGCTGGTACTGTAATGGGACCGGCCTGAGAATCAGGAAGCTCTGATGCGGTTTTTGGGTGTTACCAATTACTCAAATCACTGCAAAAAATGCACCAAAATGATACGCAACTGACAATACTAGCTAATTCCTCAGGCCGATGTTAAAAGCTGAGAATTTTGCCTATATCTTCCAGTCAGGAACATATCGGAGCCCCTCATGCACCACGTCGCGGTGTCTCAGCACGCATGGGGTCCTACCACTCAACTGCCTGTGGTGTGTGAACAGGGTCTGAACAGTGCTAGAAACCAACTCACAGCCAGACTCTAACATGCCATCATAGTGGTATCACCAATGCACTATGAGGTAGGATAAAGCTGTGAGCCGCACTCACAATAGACCATGTGACACAGAAGCTACCAGGTGCAAAAGAATGTTACCAACAAAATAAAGGGGCACATTCCATACACATAAAGACAAAAACTCACTGAAAAAAAGTGGCCTAAACGGGTGAAAATGCTCCAAACCCAGACACTGTAGCGGGTCTATAACCGGGGGAGCAATTCCTCCGCATGCGTTCCACAGACAATGCCAATTCCCAGCAAAAAATGCGTACAATGGAGGATGCCAGGGCGGACCGCATGCACCACAAAAACATCTTACACAAAATGATATATTGTGCAGATGAAAAAATATACATACACAAATCACTGCAAAAAATGCACCAAAATGATACGCATTGAGGGGCTCCGATATGTTCCTGACTGGAAGATATTGGCAAAGTTCTCAGCTTTTAACATCAGCCTGAGGAATTAGCTAGTATTGTCAGTTGCGTTATTGTCATTTTGGTGCATTTTTTGCAGTGATTTGTGTATGTATATTTTTTTTATCTGCACAATGTATCATTTTATGTAAAATGTTCTTGTGGTGCATGCGGTCCGCCCCGGCATCCTCCATTGTACGCATTTTTTGTTGGGGATTGCCGTTGTCTTCGGACCGAATTGCTCCCCCTGTTATAGACACACTACAGTGTCTGGGTTTGGAGCATTTTCACCCGTTTAGGCCACTTTTTTCAGTGCGTTTTTGTTTTACCAATTACTACAGAAAATTCATCTTGAATTATTCCACCATTGTAAAACCTTTGACAGATATGACTAAAAAAAGCGCCAACTTTTTTGTCTGGTCGGATGAGGCATTACAGGCCTTTTCTGCTATTAAGAAATGTTTTGCGTCTGCTCCCATTCTGATGCAACCTGATGTGTCTCAACCGTTTATCGTGGAGGTTGATGCATCAGAAGTGGGGGTCTGAGCAGTTCTGTCGCAGGGTCCATCCCCTAGCAAATGGCGTCCGTGTGCTTTTTTCTCCAAAAAACTCTCGGCCGCTGAAAGAAATTATGATGTAGGAGATAGAAAGTTGCTGGCCATTAATCTGGCCTTTGAGGAATGGCGTCATTGGTTGGAGGGGGATACTCATCCTATTACGGTATATACAGACTACAAGAATTTGGCTTACCTGCAGTCTGCTAAGCGCCTGAATCCTAGACAGGCTAGATGGTCACTGTTTTTTACTAGGTTCAATTTTGTGGTCACCTTTCGCCCTGGGGTATCAAGTGGGGAATCTCTTTGCTACTATTTGTTGGGGAGAAACTTCCACCTGGTAACTGACCACACCCCTCTCAAGGGGATGAGCCAGGCCAAAGAGAGAAATGCCCAAGTCACCAGGTGGTTTCTCTACCTGCAAAACGTTAGGTATTTGGTGGAACACAGGGTAGGCCGGTCACAGGGAAACCCCTCAGGGTTGAATAAAGGGGGGGGGGTATGTGACATAGTGAGAGGTTTGGTCTGGGAAAACAGGTATTTTCCTCCCAGCCTGTGCCGCTGGGCTGATTTACAGCCAGGTGAGGTCAAATACCGGACCGGATTTTAAGTGACGGTCCGGGTTTTGGCAGAACCTGTCTGTCCTTAAATAGGAGAAGCGAGGTCTCTGTGTTGGTATCTGGGAGCCTTGTGTCTGGATGAAGGCTTGCTACCTGTTTGGTGTGAAAACAGGTTGGTGCTGCTATGCTCAAGGACTCTTTGAGGGAGATTTGCCGCATGGTGTGAATTAACACCAAAACTGCAAGGTGACTTTTTGCTTGATTATGACACTTTGCCTAATTTATCACTTGCCTAAAGTGTGAATAAAACATTGAACTGTTTGAGCTAAAGAACTTGTTGCCTCTATTCTGCATCCGCTAATCCTGTCTACTAGAGCGAAACCCCACAATGGTTTAACAGTCGAGTAATTCAAGATAAATTTACGGCAGTAGTTGGTGAACCCCAAAAATCGCATGAGCGCTTTCAGATTTTCGGTTCGATCCTAGTCCAACACAGCACGGATTTATTCCTGATCCATACGAAAACCCGAAGATGAGAGTAAGTAACCCAGGAATTGCACTTCCGGAACTGCAAATACACACTTCTTCATCTTAGCATACAATTTTTTCTCCCTTAGGATCTGTAAGACCTGTCTCACGTGATCCTGATGCTTCTCCATGTCAGGGAAATAAATTAAAATATCATCCACATACACCACCACAAACCTGCCTACCAGATGATGAAATATGTAATTGATGAAATGTTGAAAAACAGCAGGATCATTGGTCAACCCAAAAGGCATGACCAAATTCTCAAAATGACCTTCAGGGGTATTAAAGTCTTCCATTCGTCCCCCTCCTTGACCCTTACCAGAATTTATTCCCCCCTCAAATCCAACTTAGAGAACACCTTCGCACCGACAATCTGATTGAACAAATCTGAGATCAAAGGAAGGGGATAGGGATAACGGACAGTAATGCGATTAAGCTCACGGAAATCCAGACATGGCCCAAGAGTTCCGTCCATTTCTTAACAAAGAAAAACCCTGCATCACCTGGGGATTTGGACGGTCTTATATGTCCCTTACCAAACTCTGGGTGATATACTGTCGCATGGCTGCTCTTTCTGGTTCAGAAAGATTATACAACCGAGATTTGGGCAATTTAGCTCCGGGAATAAGGTTGATAGGGCAATCATACTCTCGATGTGGGGGTAACTCCTGGTCTCCACTTTCAAAGAATACATCAGCAAAATCAGAAATAAAGGAAGGTACAGCTTTAGTGGTTACAACAAAAAGTGATGTGCTAAGACAGTTGTCTATGCAATAATCACTCCAATCAAGAATCTGTCTCGCTTGGCAATCGATGGTAGGATTATGTTTACTTAACCACGGTAAACCTAGCATCACTGGAGCAGGCAGACCCTCCAGCATAAAACACAGGATGGATTCTTGATGAAAATCACCCACCTTTAAACGGATGTCCTGCACAATTTGTGATAAACATTTTTGAGTGAGTGGAGCGGAATCAATTGCAAACACCAAAATATTTTTGTCTAATGCATTTGTTGTTAAACCATGCATACGAACAAACTGATCATCAACTAGCTTAACCCCTGCCCCACTGTCAATAAACACCTCAATTCCCACAGTTTTGGAGTCTAGCGTCACCTCGGCCGACAGGAAAAATCGGGTACTACGAGTAAATGAAAAAAGTAAGTTTTCTGACTCCCCACCCACAACACCAATAGTAAGTTGGGGATTAAACGTATTTTATTTTTATTTTTTTTCACTTTGACGTTGAACGTACAGCCATATATTCACAAAATGTCCCTTCTTTCCACAGCAAAAACAGACTACCTTCATATGACCAAAGCTCTTACCAGCAGTTCCAGAAGTAGCTCCTCCTAACTGCATAGGCTCGTCACAAGGTGTAACCACAGGTGTCTCTCCACCATAAGTGTGAAAGGAAGCTGCCACATTATTCGACATTACATCCTCAGGGTGAGGAACCATAGATCTCTCTCTCAGGCGTCTATCAAGATGTACAGCAAGGGACATAGCTGCTTCCAATGACTCAGGATTTTCATGAAAGGCCAATGTGTCTTTCAGCCTCTCAGATAGCCCCTGACAGAATTGGCTACGGAGAGGAGGATCATTCCACTTCATATCCTTAGACATTTCCTGCCATAAACCACGTAATTTGGTCTCGGCCTGAGAGATCCAATCAAGGTCATTTTAAAAAAGACCCAAGGCTCTAAAAATTAATCTACCAACTTCAGGAACTGTGATCCAGTCGGCCGAGAAAAAGCCCAAGACTGTGCGTCACCTTTAAGCAATGAAATGATCATACCCATACGTTGACTCTCATCCCCAGAAGAGTACTAACGCAGCTTAAAGTACAATTTACACGACTCCCTGAACCGAATTAAATTGTTGCTACCCCCGGAAAATCTGTCCGGGAGGGCAACCTTAGGTTCAGGGCAAGCCTGGTACCCACCGCCGGAACCAGCCAGCTGAGGTCTCTGGATCTGCAAGACGGTCGCGCAGAGGTCAGATACCTCTAAAGACAGACCCTGCAGCTGTCCGACCAGTGCAGACATAGGATCCATAGCTGCACTGATCCGAACAAAATGGCGTTTTTTTGGCGGTTGATAATGTCACAAATATAGAGGAGGGAAGGGACACAGAACTAGGCCTCAAGGCTAGGGAAAGGGAAAAGGTCACCTGCTAGGAAGCCCCTAAACCATGCCCTGACTCCTGTTAGTATATATAGACCCTAAAGGTGGGAAAATACATACGCTGTAACCTAGACCCTAGGAACCCTGAAATGCCCTCGGTTGTGGCAGGAAATTAGACTACTGGTTCCTTCCCAGGTTAACGAACCAGCGTCTCCCTGAGGCCTAGTAACAACAAGCACTGGGGAAACAACCAAATACAAAGAGCAGAACAACTTATAGAAAATGGATGAGCAGGAACACAGGTAAGGTCCACACACCAACTCTTCCAAATCCAAGCAGAGAATATCAACCGCATGGTATGAAGGGTGAGACCAAACTAAGTAGTGAATGCAGTAATGACCACGGGCTACACCTGACAAGAGGTGTGGTCATTACCAAACCATAACACTGAGAATCAAGAGACGGTCAGTTAACCTCACGTGCAGTCAGTCTCTCCGATCTAACCTATGTGCCTTTAATGAACTGTGTGAACAGGACTTGCAAAACCCTGCTTTATTGTAGACTGCCTATTGTGAATGAGCCCCAACTGTTTGATTCTATTGGGCCAAAGAACTGTTAAAACTGCTTAAAGACTGTCTGCATGTATTGTGCTATCCTTCTACTACAAAACCGCATCGTTAAAACTGCAAAATTGTGGGCATTCTCTCGGCTGCAAGGAAGCCTTTTGCGACCTCCTGGAAGCTGCCCATTACTCCTCAGGTGACTGATGTGATCTCACTGGTTAATCAGTATATGCAACATGAATATATATATGCAGATTCTTACTCTGAACGCTTAAAAGCTCACAAAAGATGGGAATTGTGGAACTCTTGCCCGTTTGCAGCTAAGATTCACTCTTTGGCTTTGTAGTGACTGATAATGTGGTATACATAGCAGGAGAGAACGGTGGATAGATAACTGTCTAGGAGATAACTATATAGTGGTACGCTAAAGTATAGAATAAATTATATCTTAGAAAAGGATCACAAGTTCTGGATTAAATCTATTAGTTTTGTTCTTGGATTGACTATGTTACAATCTGTTGTATATGTCATTAATATGCTTTACATATATTAGTGATTGTTGCTGGATTATACAAGTGACATTTATTATCTGATATTCTTATGTTGGATTAACTATGTAACATCACAATATGAATGTCAAAGTTGTACTTTGCAAATCTTAACATTGTTCTGGCTTATGCAAGTGACATATTTACTGTCTGATTTTCTTATGCTGAAAAATCAATAAAACTTGAAAGTAAAAAATAAATAAATGTGAAATTGTGGATTTTTGAAAAGTCAGTAGCGCTGCTGCTTCATTTGAATGGACTGTTTTGCACTTAAAATGGCCGCCTAAAGGCTTGTAATTGTTTGCTGCGCCATCACTGAGCAGCTTGGCCGTAAAAACGAAGACACTCCCCTCTGAAAGCGGGAAAAATATTTCCGCTGCCCACAGACCCAGCCTAATTTGCATGGATTACAATATGTGCACTGCCTCCCCTATACTGGACTACCTAGGGGGCGTACCCGAGAGAGGGTGGAGTCTGACTGAGCAGTGGGAAGGACTGATGCATGTCCTGCTGCCTACGAATATGCCGGAGACTGCGCTCCCAAGAATGACGGGCACCAGAGCAGTTACTGAGACTCCTTCACCTGCCGATGCACAGCCCGAAGCCGCAGCACTAGAAATGGGTGAGCAACCTGCTTACTGTCCGGGACCGGAGAGACCACCCTGCCCCTGCCTAAGTATAAGCAGAGATTTTCCTAGGCCGAATCCCTTGTGGCCTATTCTAATGCAGGAGATACATGCCGCTGCAGTACGGAAGACTACCCAAGTTAAAATATACTTTGAGGAAGTCGCCAAAGCCATCCATAAAGACCCCAGGTACTGTCAGCCCCGCCTGGAACGGAGGACGGGTACTGTCATCGCCTTTGATAAGGATTGCGGGTTCGGCTTTATTAAAGACCTCACCACTGGCCGCGATTTATTTGTGAACTGCAGATCGGTGAACTGGAGCTACCTACCAGGATATATGCACAACCTCCGCGATGGTGAGCCCGTGAAATTTACCCCTGCAGAGGACCTGAGGGGTCCGTACGCCGCGGCTGTGATGCTCCCGCGGCCTAAATCAGAAAACTGGGAGGACCCTGATGAACTGCCTGAAACTACCCTAAAGGTCCCCAGTAAGCGGGTCCACACCACCTACCACGAAAAAGCCACCTTCATTGGGCCCAACGTCTTCTGGCAGCCCACTGTGCTGATAGTCCATATCCGTCCCCAGAGCTGCCGCACAAACATCAAACACCTGAGGATATCGTGAACCAGGAATGGTTCAGCGATTATCTGGACCAGATGCGCCAGAAAAAGACAAAACCCGCTGCCGCTGAGCCTGATGCTAGGACCCAAGATATACAAGAACGGATCGCCCAATTAGAAATACACCTGGAGGATCTGCGCTATATTGCTGTACTTCAGACAGCCCATCCCCAGCGCGGTGAGTGTGATCAGGAGCAGCCACCCGAGAAAAGCTGTACCCCCATGGACTCTGCTACACCAGAGCCAGTTTCTGCTGTTCCTTTAAGTTCAGAATCTACCCGTGATGATGCCATGATTGCCGCATCCATGAGGAAACTTTCCTATGCCACCAGCCGGGTCCGTCCACAGAGAGAGTACCTGCACCACAACCTGTAGGACCAACGCAATGGGTAGGTCCTTTTCCCATTTACCTGCCAGCAAGCACAGTTGCAAAGGTTAACCCTCTATTTGACCCGAACTACAGGCCTCAGTTGAAAGCAGAGCCTGGATTCACCATCTATGATGACCAGGGTGAAATGGACACCTATTTGTAAGTAGGCCTGCTAATCCAGTTTACAATGACTGCTCCAGTGTGGGATTTCCTTTGTTGCTACAATGTTTAGCTGCTGCCAGTTCCCCACGGCCAGTGACAGTTTCCTAAAGTCACTTTTGGATCCAATGCCACATTGTGCCTTTTTCAGGATTCCCTACTGAACACCAGTATTATTCATCACCGTTGTGCCTGTTTTTGCACATTTTTCCCTTTAACCCTCTTTTCAGGTTGATTTGTGATTTTTGCTATGGACATGTTTTATAATGTTTTAAGCCATATGCCCAGAAGGACATTTTTTGTGATTATTGCACTAAACTATTTCTTAAAAGTTCTAGATGCTAAAATAATATATTTGCACTTTTTAATATATGCCAATGCTTATTGGGACTCTTATTACTTGCCATTGACTTTATTGCCCTTACTTATGATCTTCGCCCATATTTCCCCGTCAAGCACCAAAAAGTGTCAATGCCCATTGTTCATCCAGACTACTGATATATATATTATATGTGACGTATTTGCCTAGAATGTATTTGTAATACATTGCAAAGTCCACATTTATATTTGCTCTTTTTGGAGGTGATTGTATATGGCGTATGTTTTGGCGTCTTTCAGGTGACCGTCTTCCTATTACTGGATGTGACCGTGGGCACCGCAAACTTGTTTTAATTATGTTTTATTGTCATGCAATATGCCTGCATTTTGTACTTCATCTCCTGTCATATTCTCCCATGTCACAATGTGATCCTACATGCAAGATCCTTTACACAGGCCTAGTTAGGATGCACTACACTTGTTTCTCCACAAGATTGGGCAGTGTCAGTGTATATATACAGTGCTGCCCATAATTATTCATTTCCATGGCAAATTTTGACTTAAAGTTACTTTTATTCAACCAGCAAGTAATTTTTTGATGGGAAATTACATAGGTGTCTCCCAAAAGATAATAAGATGATGTACAAGAGTCATTATTGTGGGAAAAAAAACATTTCTCAGCTTTTATTTACATTTAAACAAAAAATACAAGATGTTCCGCACTGTGGAAAATCTCAGAGGACGTGGTCGGAATCCAAAAGTGACACCTGTGCTGGCCAGGAGGATAGTTAGAGAGGTGAAAAAGAATCCAAGGATAACCACCAAGGCCATTCTGGTGAATCTGGGCTTTGCTGGTGGCAATGTCTCAAGGCACACAATCCAACGGACACTGTACAATGCAGACCAAGGAGGACGCCACTTCTCCAGATTAGGCACACAAAAGCTCACTTGGCCTTTGCAAAAGCTAATCTGGACAAAGAAGAAGACTTCTGGTCTTCTGTGTTATGGTCAGATGAAACAAAAATTGTATTGTTTGGTCACGATGATGTTTCCTTCATTTGGCGTAAAAAAGGAGAAGCCTTCAACCCAAAGAACACCATCCCCACTGTCAAACATAGTGGTGGGAACCTAATGCTTTGGGGGTGTTTTTCAGACAATGGACCAGGGAACCTAATAACAGTAAACAGCACCATGAAAAAAGAGCAATACATGAGGATTCTCAACGACAACATCAGGTAGTCTGCAGAGAAACTTGGCCTTGGGCACCAGTGGACATTTCAGCATGACAATAACCCAAAACACACAGCAAAAGTGGTGAATAAATGGTTAGCAGACAACAACATTAACGTTTTGAAGTGGCCCAGCCAGAGTCCAGACTTGAATCCAATTGAGAATCTGTGGAGTGAGCTAAAGATCAGGGTGATGGCAAGAAGACCCTCCAACCTGAAAGATTTGGAGCTCATTGCTAAAGATGAATGGGCAAAAATACCTGTGGAGACATGCAAAAAGCTGGTCTGCAATTATAGGAAGCGTTTGATTGCTGTAATAGCCAATAAAGGCTTTTCTATTGATTATTGAGAAGGGTATGAATAATTTTGGACTGGACACTTTTTGCTCAAATGTAAATAGAAGCTGAGAAAATGTTTTTTTCCCACAATAATGTTTCCTCCGAAAGGGGGTTGCTTTCCCGGAGGGGTTTAAGCAAACATCTAGACAGTGCGTTTCCGGTCCATCTCGTCGGCGGCAGGTAAGTTCTGGTAACCTAGGTTGTCTGCTGCCTTTTGTTACTTACCTGTCATTCAGCTGTGAACCCTGTCTAGTTGGTTGCAGGCTGGAGACACCATGCATCCGTTGTGTAGGATGAATGGGTGGTCTCTGCCCTGTCTTCAGGCTTAGGGAATAGAAGGGATACCTAGGGTTCTAGGTTGGTGAGCATGAGCCCCCTTACCTTCTGAGGCGGCTCATGCATTAGGAGTTTAGGGAGATCTTCAGGGTCGCGTTAGGAGGTGACTTGCTCCCTGTTCCCTGCTATCCGGCGTAGCAGCGACTGATATTATACGGTGGGGGGTTTCCCCCACTCCCCGCTGTGACAGTTAGTGAGATAGCAGCAGCAATGTAGCGGTATAGCTGGAGGGAGGCATATTCACAGCCTCTCTGCTCTGTCCCTGCCGGCTCCACAGTCCAGGGTTAAAGCCTGCAACTATTCTACCTAGAGGTGAGCAATCCACTCCTATAGATCGCTCCTCCGGGGTTACCAATGTCCAAGGTGCATTCAACCGAGTATCTAAGGGAATACTACAGTTTATTCAAGACAAAGGATTAGCAAGACAGCCATTACTTGAGGGCTTAATAGGCACCTTTGTATCAGGTGTAGGAAACAGCATAAGGCATCCACACCACCAGTTTAAACTCTGAGGACAGTTAGGCCAACTGTCAGAACAACATTGGAATAGAAGTTCCAGGATTTAGAAAAGCACCTTCAACCAAGGTTAGAATAAGGCTGGAGTTTTTACCAGTGTAAGACTTTCATATTTTACAAGCCTAGTCTGAAGCAGTAGCTTTCTTATTCATTACAAAGAGCCTGTTTTTCACTGAGGACTTGCATTTCCCTTTTTCCCCATATGCATGGGAGATTGTGCTTAATGCCTGGCTGTACCAAGATACTGTTTAATACTTTGGATGTACTGTTATCAGGAGTTATCTTCATTAAAGTTCCACCCTGGATTTCATCCTTCTTGTCTCAGTCTCAAGTTCCTCCATTAACACTACAGTAAATGTTTGTACCTCCATACAAAAGGTACTGGCGTCACAACTACAAGGGACCTTGCCATAGGCACATTAATACAGACCATCAAGGGCACCTCAAACCACCATCTGGCCTGTGTCCCTTACACCAGAGTATGCCCCAGAGAATCCTTGTGCCATTCTCCTCTTCGTTTATGCGAGTCTGCCCAGGGACGACGTAACCGTGAGTAACCAGAACTGTATTTACCTCGGCCCACCTATTGCTCACACAGTGATCTCACGCATAATTCCCCTGTTAGGTCTGGCATACCGCACCTCTTCTTGCATGCGCGGTAGGATTGGCACCATCAACTTTCTCTGTGGGTGGAAATTCCTCTAACAGCGCCCACAACAGCAGAATGCAGCATCTCTCGAAGCAAGGCCTGGAAATGCTGCATTCTGACAGCCCTCTGTGATGCTGGTAACAGGTCCGCCATTTTGTGTTTGTATTGGGGGTCTAAGTACGTTGCCACCCAGTACTGGTCCTTGCCCTTTATGCTTTTTATATGGGGGTCCCTCTTCAAACACTGAAGCATGAAGGCCCCCATTTGCACTAAATTGGAAGCGGTGGAGCAGCCTGGCTCCTACTCATCGCCCAGGAGAATGTCGTCCTCAGTCTCCTCCCCCCATCCACAGACAACATAAGGGATTTCAGAAAAGTTTAAAGCCTGCTCGTCTTGCTCCTCCTCCTTCTTCTTCCCCTAGCCACCATCCTCCTCTGACTCTTCTTCAGACTCCTGCTGACTTGTCTCAGATGGAGTAGCCCCCCAGAACCTGTCCTGCCGCAGAGTTTGTACAGGTAGTCGTTAACGGCACGTTTCTGCTGGAGCAGCCTATCAAGCATATACAAGATGGAGTTCGAGCGCGTAGGACAAATCAGACGTCTGATGGGCAAGTGGTGTCACCGCTGAACGTCAGCAGGGCCAGCCATGGCCGTGAAAGATCTTCTAAAATGGCCAGAGATTTTACAGGCCTGCCGCAAGACGCCCTGGACCACGGGGTATTTGGGAACGAATCGCTGCACAACTAAGTTCAGGACGTGTGCCATGCATGGCACGTGTCATTTTGCCGTGTTTCAGCGCGCTCAGTACGTTATCGCACACCACTTTACCAACTGTCAAATTGAGCGGGGTTAGCCACTGATCGGCCTGTGACCGCAGAGCTGAAAGCAGTGCAGGACCGGTGTGGCTCTTGGCTTCCAGGCAAAACAGCCGCAGCACAGCATGGCAACGTCTCACCTGGCACGTCAAATAGGTTCAGGGGAGCTGGTGGGGTGCAGCAGAAGAGGTGATAGCAGTGGAAAAGGAGGAGTCAGCTGAGGAGGAGACGGAGGATGGAATAGGAGGAGGAGAAGAAGAGGCAGGCCTGTATGCAATCTGTGGCGGTAACACCAAATCCACATGGGTGCCACGGGTTGCATGCTTGACAGCAGTCAGAAGGTTCACCCAGTGGGCAGTAAAAGTTATGTACCTTCCCTGCCCGTGTTTGATAAACCACGTGTCTGTGGTCAGATGTATTTTGGCACCGACACTGTGTGCCAGAGATACATTCACTTGCCGCTGAACATGGCCATATAGCTCTGGGATGCCCTTCTGGGAGAAATATTTCCTTCCGGGGATCTTCCTTTGCGGTGTGCCAATGGCCACTCATTTTCTAAAGGCCTCTCAATCAACTAGTTTGTATGGCAGTAGTTGGCGGGCTAGCAGTTCCGACAAGCCGGCGGTCAGCCGTTGGGCAAGAGGGCTGTCCGGCATCATCAATTTTTTATGTTCGTAAGTTTGGGCCACGGAAGCCTGCCTTTTGCCAGATGAAAGCAACGACGAAACGGTGGAAGGTGGAGTGGAGAACAAATGGGAGGCGAGAGAGGAAGGAGAAGAGGCAGGATGAGGAGCGCCGGGAGTGTGGCTTTGTGGGTTCTGACGGCGTCCTAGGAGCGCCAGATGTGACCGTGCATGATGGACAGCTCGCTCCAGATACATTTGCAGTCTGCTTTTTGCCTCCTGTGCACTGCGAGTTCTGCCTGCTTCTCCTACTTCTACCCCCTATATGCTGCTCTGCCTCTCCCTCTGAACTCCCCTCCTCTTCCTCTCTTGTGGGCACCCACGTGATATTCAGCGACACGTCATCATCGTCACCTTCCCCACCACTGACATTAGAGATCTCGGAGTAGGCAGCAACAGCGGGGACCTCCGTCCTTGGGTTGATCTGGGTACTGTCGTCAGACCGCTGGGTGGCAACCGTTGCTACCTCCTCTTCCTCATCCGATGCCAAGAATGGCTGCGCATCGGTAAGGTCTGGGAATGGATGGGAAAATAATTCCTCTGATTAAAGTGGAGGGGCTATGGTGGTGGTGGTGTATTTGGGGTTGCACACAGCAGAGAGTCAGAAGGGTTCAGATAAAGAGGATGAGGAGGGTGCAGAAGCGGAAGGCTGAGTGAGCCACTCAACCAACTCTGGTGCGTCCTTTGACGTAATCGCACACACCTTTTCCAACTTCCCACTTAGGCTCCGGCCTGGTGCACCTGCCCGACCCCTACCACCCCTGCGTAATGGTCTGCCTCTTCCTCTGCCTGTCATTTTCAAAATGACCCTGTGACAAAGTCCCTAGAGAAGAGCAGTATTTGTGGAAGCAGGTATATCAAACACCTTAATCAGTTTTTTGGGGGGCAATAGGTATATCACACCAGTTGCAATTAGTTGTTCCAATAGCGTTTGCCCCTCTGCATAGCTGCGGTATCGCAGCAGAACCGCACACAACTGTTGCACAAAACAAATGCACTATATAGAAAGTATATTATAGGTTTATCACACCCCTGCCTCAGTCAGTTTTTTGGGGGGGCAACTGGTTTTTGTGCTTTTTCATAGGTGCAAAACATTTATATTCAAATATTCTAGTTATAGTGGATATCGATTGCCTATAAGAAACCATGTTGGATTATATGCACCATCTCATATGAATTTTCATGTATAGTTGAATATAAGTTCATGGTGAGGTTACTGTGTATAAAGGTAACTGCTCATTAGTGTATTCTGTTTATGAATCTACCAGTCTGAGAAGAGGCCTCCTTGTCTCCTTATAAATTTATGGCTGAGATAAGGGTAAGCCCTAGAAGCAGCTGGTACTAATTACCTAAACAGTTAGGTATTTATTAATGAAACAGAATATCTATGTATTCATATAATCAACCTTAGTTTTGTATAAGAAAATTAATATGACATCTGTCTTGTTTCATATTGTTAGATGTTATGAAAGACCTTGATGTATCCAGTATCATATATATATATATATATATATATATATACACTGCGTGCAGAATTATTAGGCAAATGAGTATTTTGACCACATCATCCTCTTTATGCATGTTGTCTTACTCCAAGCTATATAGGCTCGAAAGCCTACTACCAATTAAGCATATTAGGTGATGTGCATCTCTGTAATGAGAAGGGGTGTGGTCTAATGACATCAACACCCTATATCAGGTGTGCATAATTATTAGACAACTTCCTTTCCTTTGGCAAAATGGGTCAAAAGAAGGACTTGACAGGCTCAGAAAAGTCAAAAATAGTGAGATATCTTGCAGAGGGATGCAGCACTCTTAAAATTGCAAAGCTTCTGAAGCGTGATCATCGAACAATCAAGCGTTTCATTCAAAATAGTCAACAGGGTCGCAAGAAGCGTGTGGAAAAACCAAGGCGCAAAATAACTGCCCATGAACTGAGAAAAGTCAAGCGTGCAGCTGCCAAGATGCCACTTTCCACCAGTTTGGCCATATTTCAGAGCTGCAACATCACTGGAGTGCCCAAAAGCACAAGGTGTGCAATACTCAGAGACATGGCCAAGGTAAGAAAGGCTGAAAGACGACCACCACTGAACAAGACACACAAGCTGAAACGTCAAGATTGGGCCAAGAAATATCTCAAGACTGATTTTTCTAGAGTGAGTCTTGATTGGCCAGATGGATGGGCCCGTGGCTGGATTGGTAAAGGGCAGAGAGCTACAGTCCGACTCAGACGCCAGCAATTACTGGTTTGGGCTGGTATCATCAAAGATGAGCTTGTGGGGCCTTTTCGGGTTGAGGATGGAGTCAAGCTCAACTCCCAGTCCTACTGCCAGTTTCTGGAAGACACCTTCTTCAAGCAGTGGTACAGGAAGAAGTCTGCATCCTTCAAGAAAAACATGATTTTCATGCAGGACAATGCTCCATCACACGCGTCCAAGTACTCCACAGCGTGGCTGGCAAGAAAGGGTATAAAATAAGAAAATCTAATGACATGGCCTCCTTGTTCAACTGATCTGAACCCCATTGGGAACCTGTGGTCCATCATCAAATGTGAGATTTACAAGGAGGGAAAACAGTACACCTCTCTGAACAGTGTCTGGGAGGCTGTGGTTGCTGCTGCACGCAATGTTGATGGTGAACAGATCAAAACACTGACATAATCCATGGATGGCAGGCTTTTGAGTGTCCTTGCAAAGAAAGGTGGCTATATTGGTCACTGATTTGTTTTTGTTTTGTTTTTGAATGTCAGAAATGTATATTTGTGAATGTTGAGATGTTATATTGGTTTCACTGGTAAAAATAAATAATTGAAATGGGTATTTATTTGTTTTTTGTTAAGTTGCCTAATAATTATGCACAGTAATAGTCACCTGCACACACAGATATCCCCCTAAAATAGCTAAAACTAAAAACAAACTAAAAACTACTTCCAAAAATATTCAGCTTTGATATTAATGAGTTTTTTGGGTTCATTGAGAACATGGTTGTTGTTCAATAATAAAATTAATCCTCAAAAATACAACTTGCCTAATAATTCTGCACTCCCTGTATACACAGTACAGACCAAAACTTTGGACACACCTTCTCATTCAAAGAGTTTTCTTTATTTTCATGACTATGAAAATTGTAGATTCACACTGAAGGCATCAAAACTATGAATTAACACATGTGGAATTATATACATAACAAACAAGTGTAAAACAACTGAAAATATGTCATATTCTAGGTTCTTCAAAGTATCCACCTTTTGCTTTGATTACTGATTTGCACACTCTTGGCATTCTCTTGATGAGCTTCAAGAGGTAGTCCCCTGAAATGGTTTTCACTTCACAGGTGTGCCCTGTCAGGTTTAATAAGTGGGATTTCTTCCCTTATAAATGGGGTTGGGACCATCAGTTGCGTTGAGGAGCATTTATTTTTTGCTAGGAGAATATTCACTTCTAAAACATTGATAAAGTGTGTTTGTAAAGATGTAATGTTTTTGTAACAAACAATTAATCACCTGTTGGTACAGCAGAGGAGGTACCCATATCTCTGTGAGAAAACAAGGCCCATTCATATTATTACAGGTCCATAGATCAACAGTGTGAGAAATATTCAGAGGGACGCCTAGAGGTCTGTCTCTAATTGGGAAAAATATCAGAATTAATCCCTATAGCTTTGATTTAAACTTCAGGTGTCAAATGTCTAGAATGACAGATGAAGTCAGACTTACATAGTTAACCCTTTATAGGATGATGCAAATAGCTTTGACAACAGTGCCACCTAGATATGAGTAGGTGACATTGCAACAGTAGCAAAAGTGCATTCTGGGTGATGTTATGATGTCAATTCCCTTATCAAAGTACACGCCTATCCGACAATGATTGGAAAGCTCCAAACTAGGAAGATGTCTAACTGATTAGTTTGTGATCATAGATTCATAAACCAAACACACATGGAGGAAAGAAAAACCCCATTAAAAAAAGAGATGCCAGAGGAACCAAGCAGATGGACAACTACAGAGGTGAGAAGACAGGCTTAGACACACAAAGACAAGTTGAGCTCTCTAAAGGGGTCTATCAAGATGAAAGCCATGGTGAGATACGCTATGATGGAGCACCCAGCTTTCCTGGGGCAGAAGGGAGATTCCTACTAGAGATGTCCCAAACTAATCGCCGGCGAACAGTTCCCGGCGAACATCGCTTGCTCGCGTTCGCCGCGGCGGGCGAACATATGCGATGTTCGGTCCGCCCCCTATACGTCATCATTGAGCAAACTTTGACCCTGTACCTCACAGTCAGCAGACACATTCCAGCCAATCAGCATACCCTCCCTCCCAGACCCTCCCACCTCCTATCAAAAAGCAAGGACAGCATCCATCTTAGATTCATTCTGAAGCTGCAATGTTAGTTAGAGCAGGGAGAGTGCTGCTGCTGCTGAAATAATAGGGAAATCATTAGCTAGGCCAGTGTTCTGTGTCCACTCCAGTCCTCAAAGACTCATCTGCTATAAGGACAGCGTCCTGACAGCACCCCAAAAAGCCCTTTTTAGGGCTGGTACATCAGTCTGCTTAATTTTATTTTTTATATATATATATATTGCAGTTTCCTGCCCGTGTGTGAGAGGCCACAGGCCCACAGACTGTACTGTGTGCACACCACTCATATCGGGTGGCACAGTACCTTGCAGATAAAAAAAGTCATTTAAATTTTACCCTTTAATATAATTGCAGTTGCCTGCCAGTGTGTGTCAGGCCCACAGATTGTACTGTGGCCACTGCCAGTGCCCACCACTCATATCGGGTGGCACAGTACCTTGCAGATAGAAAAGTCATTAAATTTTTTCTTTGTAATATAATTGCAATTGCCTGCCAGTCAGTGTCAGGCCCACAGACTGTACTGTGCCAACTGCCCACCACTCATATAGGGTGGCACAGCACCTTGCAGATAAAAGTCATTTAATTTTTCCTCTGTAATATAATTGCAGTTGCCTGCCAGTGAGTGTCAGGCCCACAGACTGTGCTGTGCCCACTGCCCACCACTCATATAGGGTGGCATAGCACCTTGCAGATAAAAAAGTCATTTAATTTTTCCTCTGTAATATAATTGCAGTTGCCTGCCAGTGAGTGTCAGGCCCACAGACTGTACTGTGCCCACTGCCCACCACTCATATAGGGTAGCACAGCACCTTGCAGATAAAAAAGTCATTAAATTTTTTCTCTGTAATATAATTGCAGTTGCCTGCCAGTGTGTGTCAAGCCCACAGACTGTACTGTGCCCACTGCCCACCACTCATATAGGGTGGCACAGCACCTTGCAGATAAAAAAGTCATTTCATTTTTTTCTCTGTAATATAATTGCAGTTGCCTGCCAGTGTGTGTCAGGCCCACAGACTGTACTGTGCCCACTGCCCACCACTCATATAGAGTGGCACAGCACCTTGCAGATAAAAAAGTCCTCTGTAATATAATTAAAGTTGCCTGCCAGTGAGTGTCAGGCCCACAGACTGTACTGTGCCCACTGCCCACCACTAATATAGGGTGGCACAGCACCTTGCAGATAAAAAAGTCATTTAATTTTTCCTCTGTAATATAATTGCGGTTGCCTGCCAGTGAGTGTCAGGCCCACAGACTGTACTGTGCCCACTGCCCACCACTCATATACAGGGAGTGCAGAATTATTATGCAAATGAGTATTTTGACCACATCATCCTCTTTATGCATGTTGTCTTACTCCAAGCTGTATAGGCTCGAAAGCCTACTACCAATTAAGCATATTATGTGATGTGCATCTCTGTAATGAGAAGGAAAGTGGTCTAATGACATCAACACCCTATATTAGGTGTGCATAATTATTAGGCAACTTCCTTTCCTTTGGCAAAATGGGTCAAAAGAAGGACTTGACAGGCTCAGAAAAGTCAAAAATAGTGAGATATCTTGCAGAGGGATGCAGCACTCTTAAAATTGCAAAGCTTCTGAAGCGTGATCATCGAACAATCAAGCGTTTCATTCAAAATAGTCAACAGGGTCGCAAGAAGCGTGTGGAAAAACCAAGGCGCAAAATAACTGCCCATTAACTGAGAAAAGTCAAGCGTGCAGCTGCCAAGATGCCACTTGCCATCAGTTTGGCCATATTTCAGAGCTGCAACATCACTGGAGTGCCCAAAAGCACAAGGTGTGCAATACTCAGAGACATGGCCAAGGTAAGAAAGGCTGAAAGACGACCACCACTGAACAAGACACACAAGCTAAAACGTCAAGACTGGGCCAAGAAATATCTCAAGACTGATTTTTCTAAGGTTTTATGGACTGATGAAATGAGAGTGAGTCTTGAAGGGCCAGATGGATGGGCCCGTGGCTGGATTGGTAAAGGGCAGAGAGCTCCAGTCCGACTCAGACGCCAGCAAGGTGGAGGTGGAGTACTGGTTTGGGCTGGTATCATCAAAGATGAGCTTGTGGGGACTTTTCGGGTTGAGGATGGAGTCAAGCTCAACTCCCAGTCCTACTGCCAGTTTCTGGAAGACACCTTCTTCAAGCAGTGGTACAGGAAGAAGTCTGCATCCTTCAAGAAAAACATGATTTTCATGCAGGACAATGCTCCATCACACGCGTCCAAGTACTCCACAGCGTGGCTGGCAAGAAAGGGTATAAAAGAAGAAAATCTAATGACATGGCCTCCTTGTTCACCTGATCTGAACCCCATTGAGAACCTGTGGTCCTCCATCAAATGTGAGATTTACAAGGAGGGAAAACAGTACACCTCTCTGAACAGTGTCTGGGAGGCTGTGGTTGCTGCTGCACGCAATGTTGATGGTGAACAGATCAAAACACTGACAGAATCCATGGATGGCAGGCTTTTGAGTGTCCTTGCAAAGAAAGGTGGCTATATTGGTCACTGATTTGTTTTTGTTTTGTTTTTGAATGTCAGAAATGTATATTTGTGAATGTTGAGATGTTATATTGGTTTCACTGGTAAAAATAAATAATTGAAATGGGTATATATTTGTTTTTTGTTAAGTTGCCTAATAATTATGCACAGTAATAGTCACCTGCACACACAGATATCCCCCTAAAATAGCTAAAACTAAAAACAAACTAAAAACTACTTCCAAAAATATTCAGCTTTGATATTAATGAGTTTTTTGGGTTCATTGAGAACATGGTTGTTATTCAATAATAAAATTAATCCTCAAAAATACAACTTGCCTAATAATTCTGCACTCACTGTAGAGTGGCATAGCACCTTGCAGATAAAAAATTCATTAAATTTTTTCTCTGTAATATAATTGCAGTTGCCTGCCAGTGTGTGTCAGGCCCACAGACTGTACTGTGCCCACTGTCCACCACTCATATAGGGTGGCAAAGCACCTTGCAGATAAAAAAGTCATTTAATTTTTCCTCTGTAATATAAATGCAGTTGCCTGCCAGTGAGTGTCAGGCCCACAGACTGTACTGTGCCCACTGCCCACCACTCATATAGGATGGCACTGTACCTTGCACGCATAGTACCACTAATCTAAAAAAAAATGACAGGCAGAGGCGGGCCACCCTGCAGGGGCCATCGTGGTCGTGGTGCTGTGATTTCCTTTGGCCCTAGAATAATGCCCAGTGTTCAGAGGCCACGTACCCTGAACTCGAAAAATTCTGAGGACATAGTTGACTGGCTTACACAGGACACCCAATCTTCTCCGGCTTCCGCTCGGATCCTTGACGCACCATCCTCCTCCAGCTCAGCTTCGGGCACCTCTCAAGTTACCACTCGCCCGCCCGCCGCCACCACCAACACTAGCACCACAGCCGCTTCACTTGATCTGTCAGAGGAGTTATTTACACATCAGTTGGAAGAAATGAGTGATGTGCAACCATTATTGCCAGAGGATGTAGATAACAGGGATATGTCTCAGTCAGGCAGCATTACACACATGGACGTACGGTGTGATGATGATGATGTTGTAAGGAGCTAGTGGCACAGTCAGACAGCATGTATCGGCACCCGGGGTCAGCCAGACAGCACGCCAATCAACGCATGCTGTTGCCACCACCAGAATGCCGTCATTGCAAAGCTCAGCAGTCTGGCATTTTTTTTGTGTGTCTGCCTCTGATAACAGCGATGGGAAGTCCAACACCCACCTAGGTACAACTGCTTTGAGAAAGGCACATGATCTCACATCACAAACGCCTATGGGATCAACACATGATGAGTACAAGCAGCACACAAATTCAAAGCCACCATCCTCCTCCTGGTCCAGCATCTTCAGCCATGTCAACCACTGCTGTCCTCCTTGCCCCCTCTCAACCACCCGCCACTCCGCCTCACACCTTCAGCAGTTCCTGCTCATCTGCCCACAGTCAGGTGTCTGTCAAGGAAATGCTTGAGCGTAAGAAGCCAATGTCACAGAGTCTCACCCCCTTGCCCGGCGTCTGACAGCTGGCTTGTTGGAACTCTTTGCCCGCCAGCTTTTACCATACAAGCTGGTGGAGTCTGAGGCCTTCAAAAAATTTGTAAATTTTTTTCACAAAAGGCAATCCCCAACCTGTACTTTATTGTGGAAAAGGAAGTCATGGCATGTCTGGCACACAGTGTTGGGGCAAGGGTCCATCTGACCACTGATACCTGGTCTGCAAAGCACGGTCAGGGCAGGTATATCACCTACACTGCGCATTGGGTAAACCTGCTGACGGCTGCCAAGCATGGAATGCGTGGCTCTGCAGAGGAGTTGGTGACACCGCCACGACTTGCAGGCACGCCTGCTGCCACCTCCTCTACTCCTCCTACTCCATCCTCTTCGCTAACCTCCTCGGCTGAGTTCTCTTCTGCTGCTGCGTCTTGCTCCACATCAACTGCACCCCCCCAGCTCCCCAGGGGCTATTCCACATCCCGGATACAACAGTGTCACGCCGTCTTGGGGTTGACTTGCCTGAAAGCAGAGAGTCACACCGGACCAGCACTCCTGTCCGCCCTGAACGCACAAGTGGATCAGTGGCTGCCCCCGCACCAACTGGAGATCGGCAAAGTGGTGTGTGACAATGGAAGCAATTTGTTGGCGGCATTGAATTTGGGCAAGTTGACACATGTGCCGTGCATGGCACATGTGTTGAATCTGATCGTACAACGCTTTGTGCATAAGTACCCAGGCTTACAGGACGTCCTCAAGCAGGCCAGGAAGGTGTGTGGCCATTTCAGGCGTTCCTACACGGCCATGGCGCACTTTTCCGATATTCAGCGGCGAAACAACATGCCAGTGAGGCGCTTGATTTGCGACAGCCCGACACGTTGGAATTCAACACTCCTAATGTTTGACCGCCTGCTCCAACAAGAAAAAGCCATCAACGAGTATTTGTATGACCGGGGTGCTAGGACAGCCTCTGCGGAGCTGGGTATTTTTTTGTTACTGGACGCTCATGCGCAATGCCTGTAGGCTCATGCGTCCTTTTGAGAAGGTGACAAACCTAGTCAGTCGCACCGAAGGCACCATCAGCGACATCATCCCATTTGTTTTCTTCCTGGAGCGTGCCCTGCGAAGAGTGCGGGATCAGGCCGTAGATGAGCGTGAAGAGGAAGAGTTGTGGTCACCATCACCACCAGAAACAGCCTTATCATCATCGCTTGCTGGAGGGGGAGTCTGAGGAAGAGGAGTCAGAGGAGGAATGTGGCTTTGAGGAGGAGGAAGACCAACCACAGCAGGCATCCCAGGGTGCTCGTTGTCACCTATCTGGTACCCGTGGTGTTGTACGTGGCTGACCTTCAATGAGATCAGTGAGGACGAGGAACGGGACATGAGTAGCTTTGCATCCAACCTTGTGCAAATGGGGTCTTTCATGCTGTCATGCCTGTTGAGGGACCCTCATATAAAAAGGCTGAAGGAGAACGACCTGTACTGGGTGGACACGCTACTAGACCCCCGGTATAAGCAGAAAGTGGCTGAAATGTTACTGAATTACCGGAAGTCTGAAAGGATGCAGCAGTTCCAAAACAAGTTAAAAAGTATGCTTTACACAGCGTATAAGGGTGATGTCACAGCACAACAGGAATCTAACAGGGGAAGAGGTGAAAGTAATCCTCCTCCTACCACGACCACGCCGGCAAGGACAGGACGCTTTACAGACGTGTTATTGATGGAGGACATGCAGAGCTTTTTAAGTCCTACGCATCACCACAGCCCTTCGGGGTCCACCCTCAGAGAACGACTCGACCGACAGGTAGCAGACTACCTTGCCTTAACTGCAGATATCGACACTCTGAAGAGCGATGAACCCCTTGACTACTGGGTGTGCAGGCTTGACCTGTGGCCTGAGCTATCCCAATTTGCGATAGAATTTCTGGCCTGCCCGCTTCAAGTGTCCTGTCAGAAAGGACCTTCAGCGCAGCAGGAGATATTATCACTGAGAAGAGAAGTCGCCTAGGTCAAAAAAGTCTAGATTACCTCACCTTTATTAAGATGAATGAGGCATGGATCCCGAAGGGACTGACAGTGGGGGATTCATTTGACTAAAAAAGGCCTGATGAGATGCCTTGGGCTAAAAATGGTCCACACGCTGCTGTATTTAATCTCTGCATGCCGGATGACTTGCGTGACTTCTCCGCCACCAACTAGAGTTCAAGCTGCAATGTTTTAGTGCACTTTCTGCCTGGAAAACATCAATTTTTCCGGCCGCTACTACAGCAGCAGCTGCCACAATACCAGATTTTTCAGGCATGTGTACATGCCTAATTTTTCTGGCCTCTGGTGCTGCACTGTGGCTGCAAAAACAAAACAAAAAAACAGTACAGACCAAAAGTTTGGACACACCTTCTCATTCAAAGAGTTTTCTTTATTTTCATGACTATGAAGGCATCAAAACTATGAATTAACACATGTGGAATTATACACTCACCTAAAGAATTATTAGGAACACCTGTTCTATTTCTCATTAATGCAATTATCTAGTCAACCAATCACATGGCAGTTGCTTCAATGCATTTAGGGGTGTGCTCCTGATCAAGACAATCTCCTGAACTCCAAACTGAATGTCAGAATGGGAAAGAAAGGTGATTTAAGCTATTTTGAGCGTGGCATGGTTGTTGGTGCCAGACGGGCCGGTCTGAGTATTTCACAATCTGCTCAGTTACTGGGATTTTCATGCACAACCATTTCTAGGGTTTACAAAGAATGGTGTGAAAAGGAAAAAACATCCAGTATGCGGCAGTCCTGTGGGCGAAAATGCCTTGTGGATGCTAGAGGTCAGAGGAGAATGGGCCGACTGATTCAAGCTGATAGAAGAGCAACGTTGACTGAAATAACCACTCGTTACAACCGAGGTATGCAGCAAAGCATTTGTGAAGCCACAACATGCACAACCTTGAGGCGGATGGGCTACAACAGCAGAAGACCCCACCGAGTACCACTTATCTCCACTACAAATAGGAAAAAGAGGCTACAATTTGCACGAGCTCACCAAAATTGGACTGTTGAAGACTGGAAAAATGTTGCCTGGTCTGATGAGTCTCGATTTCTGTTGAGGCATTCAAATAGTAGAGTCCGAATTTGGCGTAAACAGAATGAGAACATGTATCCATCCTCTGATGGCTACTTCCAGCAGGATAATGCACCATGTCACAAAGCTCGAATCATTTCAAATTGGTTTCTTGAACATGACAATGAGTTCACTGTACTAAAATGGCCCCCACAGTCACCAGATCTCAACCCAATAGAGCATCTATGGGATGTGGTGGAACGGGAGCTTCGTGCCCTGGATGTGCATCCCTCAAATCTCCATCAACTGCAAGATGCTATCCTATCAATATGGGCCAACATTTCTAAAGAATGCTATCAGCACCTTGTTGAATCAATGCCACGTAGAATTAAGGCAGTTCTGAAGGCAAAAGGGGGTCCAACACTATATTAGTATGGTGTTCCTAATAATTCTTTAGGTGAGTGTATATATAACAAACAAGTGTGAAACAACTGAAAATATGTCATATTCTAGGTTCTTCAAAGTAGCCACCTTTTGCTTTGATTACTGCTTTGCACACTCTTGGCATTCTCTTGATGAGCTTCAAGAGGTAGTCCCCTGAAATGGTCTTCCAACAGTCTTGAAGGAGTTCCCAGAGATGCTTAGCACTTGTTGGCCCTTTTGCCTTCACTCTGCGGTCCAGCTCACCCCAAACCATCTCGATTGGGTTCAGGTCCGGTGACTGTGAAGGCCAGGTCATCTGGCGCAGCAACCCATCACTCTCCTTCATGGTCAAATAGCCCTTACTTTCAAAGTTTTCCCAATTTTTCGGCTGACTGACTGACCTTCATTTCTTAAAGTAATGATGGCCACTTGTTTTTCTTTACTTAGCTGCTTTTTTCTTGCCATAATACAAATTCTAACAGTCTATTCAGTAGGACTATCAGCTGTGTATCCACCTGACTTCTCCTCAACGCAACTGATGGTCCCAACCCCATTTATAAGGCAAGAAATCCCACTTATTAAACCTGACAGGGCACACATGTGAAGTGAAAACCATTTCAGGGGACTACCTCTTGAAGCTCATCAAGAGAATGCCAAGAGTGTGCAAAGCAGTAATCAAAGCAAAAGGTGGCTACATTGAAGAACCTAGAATATGACATATTTTCAGTTGTTTCACACTTGTTTGTTATGTATATAATTCCACATGTTTTAATTCATAGTTTTGATGCCTTCAGTGTGAATCTACAATTTTCATAGTCATGAAAATAAAGAAAACTCTTTGAATGAGAAGGTGTGTCCAAACTTTTGGTCTGTACTGTACATGTGTCAATTCCCCTTCATGATCGTTACCTTGTTGTGGTGAAGGGGCTTGCGTATCACAATGAAGCAATCACCTCTATGAGTGTGTTGGCAATGTTGGCACATCCCAGATGATAAGGTCGTTGCTTCATTGAGGACAGACCAAAAGCGATCGGCTGGATAATTTTTCATAGAAAAAACATAAATTTTCTTTGTGATCGTCTAAGGTGATCATTAAAGCCTACTAGGCCAACAATGGGCCCACATTGCAGAATCATTGTTTTCTGGGTCACTTAACTGTCGCTGAACTACCTCAGCACGACCATAGGCTTTGAAAAACCGCCATCGCCTTCAATCTCCCAAACAGTCATCACTACACCAAGATTGACGCATAGAGGAATAAAATTTATGTCATGAGTGTGTCAACTATTGACAACTCTTCGCGGTTGTCTAAAATCTATTCGATACACATCCCCTGATAGGGGACGTAACAGTGATTAAACCCATAAGAATAGTACTACTTAACACACCACTCATATAGGGTGGCACAGTACATTGCACGGCGCACGCGCAGTGCCCCAATTTGGAAGTAAGAGGACCGACCAACCATCTTTTTCCATCTCCCGGTTCCTAAAATCTATTCCATACATCGGCCCCTGATAGGGGACGTAACAGGGATTAAACTGATAGGAATAGTACTACTTAACACACCACTCATTTAGGGTGGCACAGTACATTGCACGGTGCATGCGCAGTGCCCCAAATTGGAAGTAAGAGGACCGACCAACCATCTTTTTCAATCTCCCGGTTCCTAAAATCTATTCCATACACCGGCCCCTGATAGGGGACAAAACAGAGATTAAACTGGTAAGAACAGATTTTATTATTTTTTTAAAAAAGAGGACAGCCTCTGCGGAGCTGGGTATTTTTTGGCCGCGTTACTGAACGCTCATGCACAATGGCTGTAGGCTCATGCGTCCTTTTGCGGAGGTGACAAACCTGGTCAGTCAAACCCAGGGCAACATCATCGACCTCATCCCATATGCGTTTTTTCTGGAGCGTGCTGTCATGACTGTGACTGATCCAGACAGGTCTGGGAGGAGAAGGTCGCAGCGACTTGCTACTCGCGATAGCTTGTGAGTTTGCTCCGTGGTTCAGGGTATGTCATCTGGGTTTTGCCTTGTGAACCTTTTTGTCCTGACTGGGAGTTTGTAGGCATCCTTCTCAGGTGAGTCCTGTCTGCCACTCCCAGCTACTATATTAGTTTCACTTTCACTTGCAGTCATTGCCAGATATAGTCCTTACTTCCAGTTCTATTCTGACCTTTGAAGGAGATCGTTTGATGGTGTTGCTGTGGAGCTCTTGTCCGGCGTGGACTGTCGTGATTGGGATCGCTTTCTCTGCTCGTGACTGGATAAGTCTATCTCTGATATAGTTTGTTTGTTGCTGTCTTCCCCTGCTGTTCTCCTAGACATGAGTGATGGTGACTAGTGCTCCCATCGGCCTTTCCCCACTCTAAGCTTGTTAGGGTGACTGAAGGTTTTAGGCATCCTGCTCGCCGCATGGGTTCACACCCCGTCTAGGGTATCAGGGCAGACAGGTGCCAGCTTAGGGTTAGTCAGGGGTGGCCATACTATTCCCATCCGTAGATAAGGGTCCCCCTTCCCCTCCGTCTGGTGCGACACGACTGCTGCTGGGGTAGCGGTCGTGACAGTATATCTGGCCTTTTAAAAAAAAAAAAAAAGTGACATTTCTTTTTTTTTTTTTTGCTTGCTGTTTTGCTTTGTATTTTTCTGTTCCACTATGGATCCGGTTACGGTTTTGGCGAAACAATTACAGGGATTATCCCTTGAAGTGGCAGGATTAAAAGCAACAGTGCTGCAGCAGCAGCAGCCATCCTTGGGTTCCACCGTTGCTACGGGAAACCAAGGTACTCCTGAGCCAAAAGTGGCTTTACCTGATAGGTTCTCAGGAGGGAGAGACCAATTTGTAACCTTCAGAGAAGCTTGCAAATTGTTCTTCAGGTTACGCCCTAGATCCTCCGGCGGTGAGGAACAACGGGTGGGTATTGTAATTTCTCTCCTGCAAGGAGATCCGCAGGCTTGGGCTTTCTCCCTACCATCAGACTCTCTGGCCTTACGATCAGTGGAGGAGTTTTTTGAAGCCCTGGGTCTCGTATATGATGACCCGGACAGGGTCTCACTGGCTGAGTCTAAGCTACGTAGACTTCGGCAAGAGAACCGGTCTGCTGAACTATATTGTTCCGAATTCCGTAGGTGGGCTACTGATACGTTATGGAACGACTCGGCCCTTAGGAGTCAGTTCTGCCAGGGGTTGTCTGAAAAATTAAAAGACGCGCTGGCGGTATACGAGGTCCCTGGGTCTCTGGAGGCTGCTATGTCTCTGTCCATAAGAATCGACAGACGACTCAGGGAGAGACTATTAAATTTTACGGAGGCCTCTATAGGGCAGGGATCGGTTTGTTATGATCCAGTCGAACCAATGCAAATAGGGGGCACCACTAGACGGGTGAATCCTCCTAAGTTCCGCTGTAGGTCAGAGGTTTGTTTTCGTTGTGGGGGGAGGGGTCATTTTGTAAAGGTTTGTCCCTCAGAACCCAAGAGACCACAAACAAAGGAGCCGCCGGGAAAACTAGAGTCCCCAGATTGTGCGGAGGATAACAGTCTGGGCGTATTCGTTTCCTCCATACGCATGTCTCAGTTTTTGTTGTCCGCTACCGTTGAGGCGGGCAATAAGACTGAGATCTGTTCCGTCTTTTTGGACAGTGGGGCGGGGGTCAACTTGGTGGATTCACGGTTTGCTCAGGCTCTGGGTTTTACTCCAGAACCGATACGCAGAACTATTCCTGTTTTTGCCATCGACTCCTCCCCTCTTACTCAGAAAGAGTTAACTCAGATCATTCATAATATCAATCTGCAGGTAGGAGACCTCCATAAAGAGCATATCTCGTGTTATGTCCTGGACGGTCTTCCGGCTCCTATGGTATTGGGGCTTCCCTGGCTGGTGACTCACAATCCAGTGGTGGATTGGCAGGCCGGGGAGATTGTGGAGTGGAGTGAACATTGTAAGGACAACTGCTTGAGTAGTAGGTGCTCTACACTCTCTGTAACATCTTTACCTGCCTTTCTGTCAGATTTTATGGATGTGTTCTCTGAGAAGGGTTGTCAGGGGTTACCACCTCATCGTCCATATGATTGCCCGATTAATCTACTACCTGGGGCCAAACTACCTAAAACCCGGTTATACAATCTTTCCGGCCCGGAGAGGAAGGCTATGGCTGCAGGGTTCTTTTTCGTTAAAAAGAAAGATGGGGGCCTACGTCCTTGCCTGGATTTCCGGGAATTAAACCGGATAACTATCCGAGATCCCTATCCTCTTCCTCTCATTCCCGACCTCTTTAATCAGGTTTCTGGTGCTAAATGGTTCTCCAAAATGGATCTCAGAGGAGCCTATAACCTGGTTCGCATCAAAGAGGGGGATGAGTGGAAGACGGCTTTTAATACTCCGGAAGGGCATTATGAAAATCTGGTCATGCCATTTGGTCTTACTAATGCGCCTGCGGTATTCCAACATTTTGTCAACGATATTTTTAGTCACCTTATCGGGAGATTTGTTGTGATATATCTTGATGACATCCTGGTCTATTCCCCGGATCTGGATACACATAAGATCCATGTGAGACAAGTGCTGCAGATATTAAGGGCCAACAAATTGTTTGTTAAGTTAGAAAAATGTGTGTTCGCCGTAAAAGAACTGCCATTTCTGGGGTATGTGTTGTCAGATTCAGGTTTCCGCATGGATCCAGAGAAAGTCCGGGCGATTATAGACTGGGATCTGCCTGAGAACCTGAAGGCATTGCAACGCTTCCTGGGGTTTGCCAATTTTTATAGAAAGCTTATAAAAAACTATTCCTTGGTGGTCAAACCACTGACGGACATGACCCGAAAGGGATCCGATTTTTCCAAATGGTCACATGCAGCCAAAACTGCCTTTGCATCTCTGAAGGAGAGATTCACCTCGGCCCCTATTCTCGTACAGCCAGATGTCTCGCTTCCTTTTATTGTAGAGGTTGACGCATCAGAGGTGGGGGTGGGAGCGGTACTATCTCAGGGCCCGTCCCCTGGTGAATGGCGTCCGTGTGCTTTCTTTTCGAAGAAATTGTCTACTGCAGAAAGGAACTATGATATTGGCAACAGGGAACCTTTGGCTATTTTGTTGGCTTTTGAGGAGTGGCGTCATTTTTTGGAGGGGGCGGTTCATCCCGTCACAGTGATTACTGATCACAAAAACTTATTATATCTGGAGTCTGCTAAACGTCTCACCCCTAGACAGGCTCGGTGGTCGTTATTTTTTACTAGGTTTAATTTTGTAATAACCTATCGCCCGGGGGCAAAAAATACTAAGGCGGATGCATTGTCTCGAAGTTTTCCTGGAGGGGGTGATGTTGAGGTACCAGAGCCCATTTTGCAATAGGGGGTGGTGGTCTCTGCATTACACTCAGGTTTGGAGGGGAGGGTGTTGGAAGCTCAGGGGGACGCCCCGGCCTCCTGCCCCTCGGGTAAACTGTTTTGTGGCAGAAAATTTACGATTGGAGATACTAAAAGAACACCATAACTCCACACTGGCAGGACACCCAGGTAGTAGGGAAACCTCTGAGTTAGTGTCTCGTCGGTTCTGGTGGCCTAAATGGCGCCAGGAGGTGTTGAATTTTGTGTCTGCATGTGCTACCTGTGCTCGTTCTAAGGTAGATCATACTCGTCCGGCAGGGCGTCTTTTACCTCTGGCCATCCCCAACAGGCCTTGGACGCACCTGTCAATGGATTTCATTACGGATCTACCAGTATCAGCGGGGAAGACTGTTATTCTTGTAGTTGTTGACAGATTCAGTAAAATGGTGCACTTTATTGCTCTTGCCGCATTGCCTAATGCTAACACACTGGCTCAGGTTTTTATTGACCACATCGTGAAGCTTCACGGGGTCCCTTCCGATATTGTTTCGGATCGTGGTACCCAATTCGTTTCTAAATTTTGGAAAGCTTTTTGTTCTCGTTTAGGGGTTCATCTGTCGTTTTCTTCATCTTTCCATCCACAGTCCAACGGTCAGACTGAACGTTACCAATCAAAACCTAGAGACATATTTGAGATGCTTTGTTTCCGAAAATCAGGAGGAATGGTCATCTTATTTACCGTTAGCCGAGTTTGCCATTAATAATCATCGTCAAGAATCCACCGATAAGTCACCATTTTTTGGTGCGTATGGTTTCCATCCTCAGTTTTGTACGTTTAGTGAGGGGGGGGCCGTCTGGGATTTCCGAGGAGGAACGATTTGCGTCTTCACTTTCTTCAGTGTGGCAGAGTGTGCAAGAAAGTTTGAAGAGAATTGGTGGTAGATACAAACGTGCGGCTGATAGGAAGCGCTCTGAAGGTCCGGACCTTGGGGTGAATGTCTTGGTGTGGTTGTCTACCAGAAATATCAAGTTGAAGGTTCCCTCGTGGAAATTAGGTCCGAGATTTATTGGTCCTTATAGGGTAATTAAGATCATTAACCCAGTGGCTTTTCGTCTGGAGCTACCTCAGACTGTAAGGATCCATAATGTCTTCCACAGATCTCTGCTTAAGAGATATGTAGAACCTCCTGAACCATTGCCCTTACCGCCTCCACCGGTGGTTGTTGATGGCAGTCTTGAGTTTCAGGTAGAAAAGATTGTTGATTCACGATATGTTCGCCGCTCTCTTCAGTACCTGGTGCACTGGAAAGGTTATGGTTCCGAAGAGAGAATGGTGGTTCCAGCATCAGAGATAAAAGCGGACAGACTCATTCGGGCTTTTCATAGCTCCCATCCGGAGAGGCCTGGTCTTGAGGGTCCAGGGGCCCCTCGTAGAAAGGGGGGTACTGTCACGACTGTGACTGATCCAGACAGGTCTGGGAGGAGAAGGTCGCAGCGACTTGCTACTCGCGATAGCTTGTGAGTTTGCTCCGTGGTTCAGGGTATGTCATCTGGGTTTTGCCTTGTGAACCTTTTTGTCCTGACTGGGAGTTTGTAGGCATCCTTCTCAGGTGAGTCCTGTCTGCCACTCCCAGCTACTATATTAGTTTCACTTTCACTTGCAGTCATTGCCAGATATAGTCCTTACTTCCAGTTCTATTCTGACCTTTGAAGGAGATCGTTTGATGGTGTTGCTGTGGAGCTCTTGTCCGGCGTGGACTGTCGTGATTGGGATCGCCTTCTCTGCTCGTGACTGGATAAGTCTATCTCTGATATAGTTTGTTTGTTGCTGTCTTCCCCTGCTGTTCTCCTAGACATGAGTGATGGTGACTAGTGCTCCCATCGGCCTTTCCCCACTCTAGGCTTGCTAGGGTGACTGAAGGTTTTAGGCATCCTGCTCGCCGCACGGGTTCACACCCCGTCTAGGGTATCAGGGCAGACAGGTGCCAGCTTAGGGTTAGTCAGGGGTGGCCATACTATTCCCATCCGTAGATAAGGGTCCCCCTTCCCCTCCGTCTGGTGCGACACGACTGCTGCTGGGGTAGCGGTCGTGACACGTGCCCTGCGAAGAGTGCTGGATCAGTCCGTAGATGAGCATGAAGAGGGAGAGTTGTGGTCACCATCACCACCAGAAGCAGCCTTGTTGTCGTCGATTGCTGGACCTGCAGCAACGCAGAGAGAGGAGTCTGAAGAAGAGGAGTCAGAGGAGGAAGGTGGCTTTGAGGAGGTGGAAGACCAACCACAGCAGGCGTCCCAGGGTGCTTGTTGTCACCTTTTGGGGACCCTTGGTGTTGTACGTGGCTGGGTGGAGGAAGAGACCTTTAATGACATCAGTGAGGACAAGGAACGGGACATGGCTTGCTTGGTATCCAACCTTGTGCAAATGGGGAGTTTGCGGTTGTGCAAATGGACTGTTTGTGGTTGTTTGTGGTGCGTTAAACGGGGAGTTTGGTCTGTCAGAGTTTGGTCTGTCACTGTGAAGCGGGCGTAACCCTTACACTACCTGATCGATACAACATCATACCTGATCATATACACACACTGGATGTTTTAAAGCACGTTATTCCAAACAATTTAGGAATGTTAGGTGATTTATGCCCTTTATGGATTAAAACCTGACTCTGCGTCAACTACGTAATTTTCCATGGGAGTTTTGCCATGGATCCCCCTCCGGCATGCCACAGTCCAGGTGTTAGTCCCCTTGAAACAACTTTTTCATCACTATTGTGGCCAGAAAGAGTCCCTGTGGGTTTCTAAAATTCGCCTGCCTATTGAAATCTATGGCGGTTTGCCCGTTCACGAACATTTGCGGAAATTCGCGTTCGCAAACTGAAAATTTGATGTTTGCGACATCTCTAATTCCTACTAGGACTTGGTAAAAGACACAAGGAATGATATTTCATTTTATTAAATCTAATTGGATAATGTGGGTGAAATTATACCATCTAGATTGGCAAATAAATAAATTAATTAATTAATTGATCATCTTCATATTGAGATGTAGTCTTAGGATATTGTGAGGCTTCATTCTACCTGCAGAAGAATCAAGACTCATAATTTATCAAAGCTTTAAATGATTGCTTATATATATTGATAGTAATATTCTTCGCCAAGCTAAGTGATGGATTCCCACAGGAAAGACTTGTTCCAAGTTCTTCCCATTTAAAATATAGTAATAGGTTTGATCATAGGATGCCTGTTTGTCTTACCAAAGTCATGTGTGTGAAAATAGTCCAGGATGGGGCGGAAGGATACAGTTATCTCTTCTAAGTTATATCCTTGAATGGATTTGTCCATTCTTGAAGTCATGTTATGTGTAGTTGGTTAGAAGGGGGAGAATATATTTAGGATTCCATATTGAGGTCTAGGATTAGACATACCCATCCTGATATCATGAAGTTTCCTCTGAACAGAAGTGATGTATATAACTTATGTTCCTACTTTGATATCCTAACCTAATAATAACTTTGTTATAATGTGACAAGTTATTTCTACTCACATGTATTGTTAAGCTTGTAATGCTTTATATCAACGCTGAATATATTAATTTGCATGTATCATTGTGTTTATTTACTTGTTTATGTTTATAACCTTGTAACTAGAGTTGAGCGGACACCTGGATGTTCGGGTTCGACCGAACTTCACAAAAAAGTTCGAGTTCGGGACCCGAACTTGCCCCCGTACCCCACTGAAGTCAACCGGGACCCAAACTTTGGAGCACTAAAATGGCTCTAAAAAAAGTCATGGAAAAGGATAGAGGGCTGCAAATGGCAGCAAAATGTGGTTAAGAGCATGGCAAGTGCTCTGCAAACAAATGTGGATATGGAAAGGACTTAAAATAACATAAAATACGTAAAAATAAAAAATAATAATCTTGGTCTTAGAGGATGAGGTCCATATGGAGTAGGAGATTAAGGTGGCGGTGTAGGTGGAAGCGGCGGTGGAGGAGGAGGTAGCCTACACTGCTTTTTTGTTTTATTTTTTATTATTTTATTGTTTAAATTAGGGTGCACCCCAAAACATTGGAAAATATAACCTGTGATAACCCCCTCCAGCCATGCTAAACAATCGTTCAGACAATACACTGGCTGCAGGGCAGGCCAGCACCTCCAAGGCGTAAAGGGAAAGCTCAGGCCATGTGCCCAATTTGCAGACCCAGAAGTTGAAGGGGGCAGACCCATCATTCAGTACGTGTAGGCGTGTACACACATACTGCTCCACCATGTTGGTGAAATGCTGCCTCCTGCTAAGACATTCCATATCAGCTGGTGGTGCTGGTTGTTGTGGCGTGCTGACAAAGCTTTTCCACATTTCGGCCATGCTAACCCTGCCTTCTGAGGTGCTGGTGGTGCCCTAGCTGCGTATGCGACCTCTTCCTCCCCCTCTGCCTTCGCCTTGTGCTTCCTCTGTGCCCCCGCTGTCAGGTGAGAATGCCACCGGCAGCGTGTCTACCAGCGTGCGTTTGTACTCGCGCATCTTACGATCACGCTCCAGTGACGGAATTAAGGACGGTACGTTGTCCTTGTAACGGGGATCCAGCAGCGTGGCCACCCAGTAATCAGCACAAGTTAGAATGTGGGCAACTCGGCAGTCGTTGTGGAGACACTGCAGCATGTAATCGCTCATGTGTGCCAGGCTGCCCAGAGGCAACGAAAAGCTGTCCTCTGTGGGAGGTGTATCGTCTGTGTCCTCTGTATCCCCACATCCAGTGATGGCCATGAGCTGGTTTGGGTGCCACCCTGCTGTGAACACTGCTCCTCCTCCTCCTCATCCTCCAACTCATCTTCCTCCAGAACTGTGCCCTGGCTGGACAATTGTGTACCTGGCGTTTCTGGGCCTGGGCGTTGACTGGCCTGAAACCCTATGAAATGATCCCTCTTCCTCCTTCTCCTGTGCCACATCCTCTTCCATCATCGCCCGAAGCGTTTTTTCAAGGAGGCATAGAAGTGGGATAGTAACGCTGAGAACGGCGTCATCGGCACTGGTCATGTTGGTGAGGTACTCAAAACAGCGCAACAAGGCACACAGGTCTCGCATGGAAGCCCAGTCATTGGTGGTTAAGTGGTGCTGTTCCGCAGAGCGACTCACCCGTGCGTGCTGCAGCTGAAACTCCACCATCGCCTACTGCTGCTCAGACAGTCTGGCCAGCATGTGCAAGGTGTAGTTCCACCTAGTGGGCATGTCGCATATGAGGCTGTGAGCGGGAAGGCCGAAGTCATGCTGCAGCGCTCACAGGCGAGCAGCAGCAGGGTGAGAACGCTGAAAGCGTGCACAGACGGCCCACACTTTCTGCAGCAGCTCTGACATATCGGGGTAATTTTTAAGGAGCCTCTGCACCACCAAATTTAGCACATGCGCCAGGCAAGGGATGTGTGTCAAACCAGCTAGTCCCAGAGCTGCTACAAGATTTCACCCATTATCGCACACCACCAGGCCGGGCTTGAGGCTCACTGGCACCAACCACTCATCGGTCTGTTCCATGCCCGTCCACAGCTCCTGCGCGGTGTGAGGTTTGTCCCCCAAACAGATAATTTTTAAAACTGCCTGCTGTCGTTTACCCCTGGCTGTGCTGAAGTTGGTGGTGAAGGTGTTACGCTGACCGGATGAGGAGGCAGTAGAGGATGAGGAAACGGAGTAGGAGGAGGAAGCAACAGGAGGCAAACTGAAGCGCCCTGCAATCCTTGGTAGTGGAAGGACATGCACCAAACTGCTATCCGCCTCAGGCCCAGCCGCCACTGCATTTACCCAGTGTGCTGTTAGGGAGATATAACATCCCTGGATTCAATCGTCCTTAACATCTTCTTCCACCCAGTCTTCACCCCTGCCCTCCTTGTTGGTCTGCATACTTTCGAAAGCCATAGCAGTTGGCATCTGTGTTTCGTCATCATCCGAGACATGCTGCGGTGGTCCTCCCATGTACTCATCTTGAAACATAAGTGGTTGGGCATAGGTGCACCCAATCTCTTCCACTTCTGGGGCAGGGCTATGTGGATGGCCCTTGGAAACCCTGCTAGCAGAGTCATCAAAAAGCAGAAGAGACTGCTGCATGACTTGGGGCTCAGACTGCTTGGCTGATTTGCAAGGAGGTGAGGTGAAGAACTGATGGACATCGGCTGCAGGTGCCAACTCTGATCTTTCAGCAGGAGACTGGGTGGAAGACAATGTGAAGGAACTGGAGGCACTGTCAGCAACCAAATCTACTATCGTCTGTACTTGTTCTGGCCTCACCATTCGTAGAGCCGCATTAGGCCCGGCCAAATACCGCTGCAGGTTCTGTCGTCTATTCGCACCTGAGGAAGGTGTTTCACTTGTGTGTGTAGCTGGCACAGATCGACCACGTCCTCTCCCTGCAATAGGAGCTCCACCAGCATCACCACGTCACGTCCCTTATTTGACGCTCTCCTCATTCTCTGCAAATTTAGGCTCTTGCCCCAAATGGGTGTTTTTTTACTAACAGAATATAACAGCAGTATCTAACGCTTGTATTTCACACTGACAAAGGCAGCAAAGACCGCTAATTTAGTATTTTGCCCATAATGGGTGTTTTTTTAATAACAGAATATTATTTCAGTATTTCAAGCTTGTATTTCACACTGACAGATGCAGCAAAGGCACCAGATGTAGGGTATTGCAAAAAATGGGTGTTTTTTTAAACCCAGAATATAATTGCAGTATTTCAAGCCTGTATTTCACTGTGACAAATGCAGCTAAGGCCCCAGATGTAGGCTATTGCAAAAAAAATGGGTGTTTTTTTAAACCCAGAATATAATTGCAGTATTTCAAGCTTGTATGTCACAGTGACAAATGCAGCAAAGGCCGAAAATTTATTATCTTGCCCAAAATGGGTGTTTTTTTAATAACAGAATATAAACAGCAGTATCTAACGCTTGTATTTCAAACTGACAGATGCAGCAAAGGCCCCAGATGTAGGGTATTGCCAAAATGTTTTTTTAAACCCAGAATATAATTGTAGTATTTCAAGTTTGTATTTGACTGTCACAAAAGCACATACCGTATTTTTCGCCCTATAAGACGCACCGGCCCATAAGACGCACCTAGGTTTTTGAGGAGGAAAATAAGAAAAAAAAAATTTGAACCAATAGGTGTGCTTTTGGTGGGTTTTGAACAAATTGTGGTCTGTGGATGACACACTGTTATGGGGGATCTGTGGATGGCGAACTGTTATGGGGGATCTGTGGGTGACGTACTGTTATGGGGGATCTGTGGGTGACACTTATGGGGGATCTGTGGGTGACACTTATGGGGGATCTGTGGGTGACACTTATGGGGGATCTGTGGGTGACACTTATGGGGGATCTGTGGGTGACACTTATGGGGGATCTGTGGGTGGCTCTTATTGGGGTCTCTGGATGGCACTGTTATGGGGATCTGTGTATGACACTGTTATGGGGGGGATCTGTGGATGACACATATATATCATCTTATGCTATGTGTCATCCACAGATCCCCTCCATAACAGTGTCCCTGTAGTGAATGACCCTCAATACAAGGGGTGGGGGTCGCATCTGCTTTTATAATGACAGCGGGGCCCGTGCAGTGACTGTATTCTACAACACGGGCCCCGCTCACTGTATAATCGTATCTGTATTCTGTAATAGTTAATTGTGTATATAATGTAATCGCATAATCAGCGCTACTTACAACTACAAGCGCTCGGTAGGTAGCAGAGAGGAGGGAGGAGGCAGGCCGGGAGGACGGGCGCTGGCAGCGAGAGTCACTACGTCATGCGCCCATGCCGCCTGCTTCATTCATAAAGTGGGCGGCGCAGGCGCGTGACGTAGTGAGTGACGCGCCGCCCGCCCGTCCTCCCGGCCTGCCTCCTCCCTCCTCTCTGCTACCTACCAAGCGCTTGTAGTTGTAAGTACCGCTAATTATGCGATTACATTATATACACAATTAACTATTACCTAATACAGATACGATTATACAGTGAGCGGGGCCCGTGTAGTAGAATACAGTCACTGCACGGGCCCCTCTGTCATTATAAATGCAGATGCCGGCCCCCAGCCCCTCCTCCTTCACAGCTGATACACCCGCCGCGCGGCATCGCGGCGGGTGTTTCATTGAAAATACGGAAAAATCAGCAGCATTCGCCCCATAAGACGCACTGCTATTTTCCCCCCACTTTTGGGGGGGAAAAAGTGCGTCTTATAGGGCAAAAAATACGGTATGCTATGCTGGTGCACTGAACTTGCATAAAATGGCCGCCGACGCCCACCTAACAGACGGATAAAAGTTATTTTTCTGTGTCACTGGGTTCAGGGCAGGGTAAAACTATTGTGCACTGCACCCACAAAACTAAATTTATGTAGATCGCTCAGTTCAATTGAAGTTCTGATTAAAGATTCTTTCCTATTCTCTCCCTCACAGCAGCAGCATCCTCTCCCTACACTAAGCACAGCAGAGTGACGTTCAGCGCTACGTGACTCCAGCTTATATAGAGGCTGGGTCACATGCTACACTGGCCAATCACAGCCATGCCATTAGTAGGCATGGCTGTGATGGCTAAGGGCACACAGTTAAAGGCTTGTTGATTGGCTGCTCTGCAGCCTTTCAAAAAGCGCCATTAACTCGCCGAACTCGAACTTTTACTGAAAGTATATAAACTTTTATAGAAAGTATATTATATGTATATCACACCCCTGCCTCAATCAGTTGTTTGGGGGGGCAACTAGTATATCACACCAGTTGCAATTAGTTGTTTCAATAGAGTTTGTCCCTCTGTATAGCTTCAGTATCGCACAGAACTGCTGGACAATACAAATGCACTATAATATACTCAATAGCACACCTATACTAGTCCTTAAAAGGACTTTTGTGGCCCTATTAGCTAGCGTTTGGTGTCCCTAATAGTCTGTCCCTGCTCCACACAGCAACCTCTCCTTACACTGGCAAGAGACTGAATGTAAAATGGCGGCCAGATCAGGTTTATTTATAGGGTAGGGGTGTATCCATGTGCTGAAATGTCTCAATTGGCTGTCCTGTCCCACCTGATGGATGTGTCATGGGTCAAAGTTCTGCACAATGCAAAACAATATGGCACCGGCGGACATCGCCATATGTTCGCCTGTTCAGCGAACCGTGAATGAGCAAAGTTTGCCACAAAACCACCGCCCGGCGGAACCGCAAGGCCATCTCTAGTCATAACTACTGTGAGGGGGCACATACAGTATCTGGGCGTAATCTATGAAGGTGGCATAATGCTCACATAAATACTGTGTGGTGGCATAAAGGAGAAATAATTACTATGTGTGGGCATTTAGGGGACTGGGTGGGATAAGGTGTTTAGTTATGTTTTAGGCAGAGTTAGAGGCGTGGCCTAGTGTAAAAAAAAGCTTGCAGCAGCGCGCTTCGCGCACCGCATATGGTATCCCTCTTCCTTCTTTTCAAAAGTTGAGAGGTATACTGACTACAAAATGGTCTAGGCTGATCCAAACTGTCTTCCCCGTGTGTGCATCGACGCGGGGTGTGCATCGACGCGCGTTTCACGTGTTACCACTTCGTCAGGAGGATAATACAAACTCATACTGAATGATCTGGTACCACTATAAATGTCTGGCTTACTGTTGCCAGATTGTGTGATGTTACATCTTGCCAGATTGTGTGATGGGTTCTATCCTGTGTTGGAGTAATATTGTTGTATTTTATTATTATAACTAGCAGAAGGACCCAGCTTCGCACGGGTATATTTCATTTAATGTTTGTGTATGTCATTAGAAGATATCGACAGTATCCCCCTTAACAGTGACCTCTACAGCACCCCACCCCTTTACACTGATCTCCATAGCAGAGCGTCCCCTTAACTGTGACCTCCACAGTTCCCTGTCCCCTTATCAGTGACCTCGACAGCATCCCGCCCCCTTAACAGTGACCTCCACAGCAGCCTGCTCCTTCATTAGTGACCTCCACAGTACCCCATCTCCTTAACAGTAATTTCCACAACACCCCGTCCCCTTAACAGTGGCCTCTACAGCAATCTGCCCCTTAACACTGATCTCCATAGTGGACCGTCCCCTTAACTGTGACCTCGACAGCAGCCTGCCCCTAGGGTGGCCAGACATACGGTTTTAGGCAGGACAGTCCGAGTTTCAGACTCCCTGACCTCTGTCCGGTGCAGGGCCTGGACGGACACAGGGGTGTTCTATTGAACAGCTCACTCTCAGACAGCAGCCCTGTGCTGTCTGAGCATGAGCTGCAGGAAGAAAATCACCCTCCCTCGATCCCCTGCAGCTGATAGAAGTTGATTTTTACCTTCATTTTTTCAATCCCCGTCGGCTGTGGAGTGGGAGGGGGCGTGGCTTAGTGGGACCTGGGGGCAGGGTTTTTAAGTCCGTCTGAACTGTGACCTCCATAGCACTCCGCTCCCTTAACAGTGTCATCTACAGCGCCCTGCCCCTTTAAAGCTGACCTACAGCAGTGAAGAAAAATGGCTGGGTTATTATGGAAACCTGGTGTAAAACTGTGTGTATGTGGAGACTAAGGGCCTGAGAGCTTCTATTGGCTGATAAGGGTCATGTGACCAGGCTTCTATTGGCTCTCATGCAGGTATGTCCTTTTGAACAGCACTGTGCTGTCTGAGCATGAGCTGCAGGGAGAAAGCCTCCATCCCTCCCACCCCTGCAGCTGACAAAAATAGATTTTTACCTTAATTTTTTCAATCCCTGTCGGCTATGTTGCGGGAAGGGCGTGACCTACCTGGATTTGGGGCGTGAGTTAGTGGGACCTGGGGCAGGGTTTTTAAGTCTTTCTTTTGAGGGTGGCCTGAATGGCCACCCTACCTGTCCCCTGAACTGTCACCGAACAGCACTCCGCTCCCTTAACAGTGTCATCCACAGTGCCCTGCCCCTTTAAAGCTGACCTGCAGCAATGAAGAAAAATGGCTGAGTTGTTCTGGAAATCTGGTGTAAAACTGTGTGTATGTGGAGACTAAGGGCCTGCAAGCTTCTATTGGCTGATAAGAGTTATGTGACCAGGCTTCTATTGGCTAATGTAGGTCATGTGATATTCCATATTAGCATTTTTGGGGAATATCTCAGGAACGGTATGTGCTAGAGCTGTGACCCCCACAAGATTTCTTTCCAGGTAGCAAGGGATGTGTATAACAAGTTTCGTTTGAAATCAATCGGTTGTGTTTTTGAGTGATCGCGGAACATACATGCGTCTCTATATATATACAGGGAGTGCAGAATTATTAGGCAAGTTGTATTTTTGAGGATTAATTTTATTATTGAATAACAACCATGTTCTCAATGAACCCAAAAAACTCATTAATATCAAAGCTGAATATTTTTGGAAGTAGTTTTTAGTTTGTTTTTAGTTTTAGCTATTTTAGGGGGATATCTGTGTGTGCAGGTGACTATTACTGTGCATAATTATTAGGCAAATTAACAAAAAACAAATATATACCCATTTCAATTATTTATTTTTACCAGTGAAACCAATATAACATCTCAACATTCACAAATATACATTTCTGACATTCAAAAACAAAACAAAAACAAATCAGTGACCAATATAGCCACCTTTCTTTGCAAGGACACTCAAAAGCCTGCCATCCATGGATTCTGTCAGTGTTTTGATCTGTTCACTATCAACATTGCGTGCAGCAGCAACCACAGCCTCCCAGACACTGTTCAGAGAGGTGTACTGTTTTCCCTCCTTGTAAATCTCACATTTGATAATGGACCACAGGTTCTCAATGGGGTTCAGATCAGGTGAACAAGGAGGCCATGTCATTAGATTTTCTTCTTTTATACCCTTTCTTGCCAGCCACGCTGTGGAGTACTTGGACGCGTGTGATGGAGCATTGTCCTGCATGAAAATCATGTTTTTCTTGAAGGATGCAGACTTCTTCCTGTACCACTGCTTGAAGAAGGTGTCTTCCAGAAACTGGCAGTAGGACTGGGAGTTGAGCTTGACTCCATCCTCAACCCGAAAACATAGAAACATAGAATGTGTCGGCAGATAAGAACCATTTGGCCCATCTAGTCTGCCCAATATATCTGAATACTATTAATAGTCCCTGGCCCTATCTTATATGAAGGATAGCCATATGCCTATCCCATGCACGCTTAAACCCCTTCACTGTATTTGCAGCTACCACTTCTGCAGGAAGGCTATTCCATGCATCCACTACTCTCTCAGTAAAGTAATACTTCCTTATATTACTTTTAAACCTTTGCCCCTCTAATTTAAAACTGTGTCCTCTTGTGGTAGTTTTTCTTCTTTTAAATATGCTCTCCTCCTTTACCGAGTTGATTCCCTTTATGTATTTAAAAGTTTCTATCATATCCCCTCTGTCTCTTCTTTCTTCCAAGCTATACATGTTAAGGTCCTTTAACCTTTCCTGGTAAGTTTTATCCTGCAATCCATGTACTAGTTTAGTAGCTCTTCTCTGAACTCTCTCTAGAGTATCTATATCCTTCTGGAGATATGGCCTCCAGTACTGCGCACAATACTCCAAGTGAGGTCTCACCAGTGTTCTGTACAGCGGCATAAGCACTTCACTCTTTCTACTGCTTATACCTCTCCCTATACATCCAAGCATTCTGCTGGCATTTCGTGCTGCCCTATTACATTGTCTTCCCACCTTTAAGTCTTCTGAAATAATTACTCCTAAATCCCTTTCCTCAGATACTGAGGTCAGGACTGTGTCAAATATTCTATATTCTGCCCTTGGGTTTTTACGCCCCAGGTGCATTATCTTGCACTTATCCACATTAAATTTCAGTTGCCAGAGTTCTGACCATTCTTCTAGTTTTCCTAAATCCTTTTCCATTTGGCGTTTCCCTCCAGGAACATCAACCCTGTTACATATCTTTGTGTCATCAGCAAAAAGACACACCTTCCCATCGAGGCCTTTTGCAATATCACTTATGAAGATATTAAACAAAATTGGTCCCAGTACAGATTCCTGTGGAACCCCACTGGTAACATGACCTTGTTTTGAATGTTCTCCATTGACTACAACCCTCTGTTGTCTGCCCCACAAGCTCATCTTTGATGATACCAGCCCAAACCAGTACTCCACCTCCACCTTGCTGGCGTCTGAGTCGGACTGGAGCTCTCTGCCCTTTACCAATCCAGCCACGGGCACATCCATCTGGCCCATCAAGACTCACTCTCATTTCATCAGTCCATAAAACCTTAGAAAAATCAGTCTTGAGATATTTCTTGGCCCAGTCTTGACGTTTCAGCTTGTGTGTCTTGTTCAGTGGTGGTCGTCTTTCAGCCTTTCTTACCTTGGCCATGTCTCTGAGTATTGCACACCTTGTGCTTTTGGGCACTCCAGTGATGTTGCAGCTCTGAAATATGGCCAAACTGGTGGCAAGTGGCATCTTGGCAGCTGCACGCTTGACTTTTCTCAGTTCATGGGCAGTTATTTTGCGCCTTGGTTTTTCCACACGCTTCTTGCGACCCTGTTGACTATTTTTAATGAAACGCTTGATTGTTCGATGATCACGCTTCAGAAGCTTTGCAATTTTAAGAGTGCTGCATCCCTCTGCAAGATATCTCACTATTTTTGACTTTTCTGAGCCTGTCAAGTCCTTCTTTTGACCCATTTTGCCAAAGGAAAGGAAGTTGCCTAATAATTATGCACACCTAATATAGGGTGTTGATGTCATTAGACCACACTCCTTCTCATTACAGAGATGCACATCACCTAATATGCTTAATTGGTAGTAGGCTTTCGAGCCTATACAGCTTGGAGTAAGACAACATGCATAAAGAGGATGATGTGGTCAAAATACTCATTTGCCTAATAATTCTGCACGCAGTGTATATAGCAGCAAACAAAAAATTACACAGCAGCACTAGTCCAATAGCACGGGTGCAAAATCCTCCCAGCCGCAGGCTCAACGGCTAATAGATAGATAGATATACAGTACAGGCCAAAAGTTTGGACACACCTTCTCATTCAAAGAGTTTTCTTTATTTTCATGACTATGAAGGCATCAAAACTATGAATTAACACATGTGGAATTATATACATAACAAACAAGTGTGAAACAACTGAAAATATGTAATATTCTAGGTTCTTCAAAGTAGCCACCTTTTGCTTTGATTACTGCTTTGCACACTCTTGGCATTCTCTTGATGAGCTTCAAGAGCTAGTCCCCTGAAATGGTCTTCCAACAGTCTTGAAGGAGTTCCCAGAGATGCTTAGCACTTGTTTGCCCTTTTGCCTTCACTCTGCGGTCCAGCTCACCCAAACCATCTCGATTGGGTTCAGGTCCGGTGACTGTGGAGGCCAGGTCATCTGGCACAGCACCCCATCACTCTCCTTCATGGTCAAATAGCCCTTACTTTCAAAGTTTTCCCAATTTTTCGGCTGACTGACTGACCTTCATTTCTTAAAGTAATGATGGCCACTCGATTTCTTTACTTAGCTGCTTTTTTCTTGCCATAATACAAATTCTAACAGTCTATTCAGTAGGACTATCAGCTGTGTATCCACCTGACTTCTCCTCAACGCCACTGATGGTCCCAACCCCATTTATAAGGCAAGAAATCCCACTTATTAAACCTGACAGGGCACACCTGTGAAGTGAAAACCATTTCAGGGCACTACCTCTTGAAGCTCATCAAGAGAATGCCAAGAGTGTGCAAAGCAGTAATCAAAGCAAAAGGTGGCTACTTTGAAGAACCTAGAATATGACATATTTTCAGTTGTTTCAGACTTGTCTGTTATGTATATATTTCTACATGTGTTAATTCATAGTTTTGATGCCTTCATAGTCATGAAAATAAAGAAAACTCTTTGAATGAGAAGGTGTGTCCAAACTTTTGGTTTGTACTGTATGTTCAAAAGATGAGGCAGCACTCCAGAGGTAAAGTGGGGTCAATAAAGGGTCCATTGTTTTTCACTTTACCTCTGGAGTGCTGCCTCATCTTCTATATATATATATATACAGTGGGGGAAATAATTATTTGACCCCTCACTGATTTTGTAAGTTTGTCCAATGACAAAGAAATGAAAAGTCTCAGAACAGTATCATTTCAATGGTAGGTTTATTGTAACAGTGGCAGATAGCACATCAAAAGGAAAATCGAAAAAATAACTTTAAATAAAAGATAGCAACTGATTTGCATTTCATTGAGTGAAATAAGTATTTGAACCCTCTAACAAAAAAAGACTTAATACTTGGTGGAAAAACCCTTGTTTGCAAGCACAGAGGTCAAACGTTTCTTGTAATTGATGACCAAGTTTGCGCACATTTTAGGAGGAATGTTGGTCCACTCCTCTTTGCAGATCATCTCTAAATCCCTAAGGTTTCGAGGCTGTCTCTGTGCAACTCTGAGCTTGAGCTCCCTCCATAGGTTTTCGATTGGATTAAGGTCCGGAGACTGACTAGGCCACTCCATGACCTTAATGTGCTTCTTCTTGAGCCACTCCTTTGTTGCCTTTGCTGTATGTTTTGGGTCATTGTCGTGCTGGAACACCCATCCACGACCCATTTTCAGTTTCCTGGCAGAGGAAAGGAGGTTGTCGCTCAGGATTTCACGATACATGGCTCCGTCCATTTTCCCGTTTATGCGAATAAGTTGTCCTGTGCCCTTAGCAGAAAAACACCCCCAAAGCAAAATGTTTCCACCCCCATGCTTGACGGTGGGGACGGTGTTTTGGGGGTCATAGGCAGCATTTTTCTTCCTCCAAACACAGCGAGTTGAGTTAATGCCAAAGAGCTCTATTTTGGTCTCATCAGACCACAGCACCTTCTCCCAGTCACTCTCTGAATCATTCAGGTGTTCATTGGCAAACTTCAGACGGGCCTGCACATGTGCCTTCCTGAGCAGGGGGACCTTGCGAGCCCTGCAGGATTTTAATCCATTGCGGTGTAATGTGTTTCCAATGGTTTTCTTGGTGACTGTGGTCCCTGCTAATTTGAGGTCATTAACTAACTCCTCCCGTGTAGTTCTAGGATGCTTTTTCACCTTTCTCAGAACCATTGACACCCCACGAGGTGAGATCTTGCGTGGAGCCCCAGAGCGAGGTCGATTGATGGTCATTTTGTGCTCCTTCCATTTTCGAACAATCGCACCAACAGTTGTCACCTTCTCTCCCAGCTTCTTGCTAATGGTTTTGTAGCCCATTCCAGCCTTGTGCAGGTCTACAATTTTGTCTCTGACATCCTTGGACAGCTCTTTGGTCTTTCCCATGTTGGAGAGTTTGGAGTCTGCTTGATTGATTGATTCTGTGGACAGGTGTCTTTTATACAGGTGACTAGTTAAGACAGGTGTCCTTAATGAGGGTGACTAATTGAGTAGAAGTGTCTAACCACTCTGTGGGAGCCAGAACTCTTAATGGTTGGTAGGGGTTCAAATACTTATTTCACTCAATGAAATGCAAATCAGTTGCTATCTTTTATTTAAAGTTATTTTTTCGATTTTCCTTTTGATGTGCTATCTGCCACTGTTACAATAAACCTACCATTGAAATGATACTGTTCTGAGACTTTTCATTTCTTTGTCATTGGACAAACTTACAAAATCAGTGAGGGGTCAAATAATTATTTCCCCCACTGTATATATTTAATTTAATAAAGATTAATTTTAAGGACAAATGGTGGTAGCTCTGCTGCTTGTTTTCTTTTTTTGGTTTGGAGATAATTAGTATGAGGAGTAGAGCAGCTTATGGCAAAGCTACAATTTAAAGGACTAATTGTTATGTTATTTTCTGAATAATGTATGTATGATGGGGGTATTTGTCTTGGTAATGACATGGCGGAAAAATTTGTTTATGGTATAACCATATCTTTGGACACAGTATAATAGATTTGCAGCAGTAAATGGAGATATTATTTAAAGGGGGGTTCCAGTTTGCATCAAAATAACAACTTAAAATAATCATTCATGAAGGTAGCTGTAATTTTGTGATGTATTTCATTTACCTTTATTGCTCCTACCTCCTGTGCTGGGCTGGGCTCACATGACCATGTCCATACAGCTAGTTCTCATTTCCTGTGATGTCATGTCCATAGGTGTCAACGCAGCAGCAGGGACAGTGATAGAGGAGTGTGAATGTAAATAGCTGGTGGGAGGAGCTATCAACTAGCGGGGTGTTGTTAGGAGCAGTGATAGGGGAGTGTCTATGTAACTGGCTAGGTGGGAGTAGCTATAAACCATCTGGGCATCGTTAGAGACAGTAATAGGGGAGTGTCTATGTAACCAGCTGGTGGGAGGGGCTATAAACTAACTGGGCGTTGGTAGGGGAGGAGCTAGAGCTGTGGCAGAGAAAGGAGAAGAGCATTATAGGCTGGTTGGATACAGCAACAAGAAGTGCTATATACAGTGTAAGGGTCCATTCAAACATCCGTGTGTTTTTTGCGGATCCGCAAAACACGGACACCGGCAATGTGCGTTCCGCATTTTGCTGACCGCACATCGCCGTCACTTAATAGAAAATGCCTAATCTTGTCTGAATTTTTTCAGGAACGGAATTGCGGACCCGGAAGTGCGGGTCCGCATTTCCAGATCCGGGCAGCACATCATGCGGCCCCATAGAAATGAATGGGTCCGCAATTCCGTTCCACAAAACGCGGGAACAGAATTGCAGACGTGTGAATGGACCCAGTTTGAAAACTGTCTGTGTTCCCCATAGCAAACAATACAATTCCATCATGCTACGGTCAACACTGCCAGTTTTCCTTCCCACTAGTTTAGAAAAATCTCCCTCAGGGTGTTAAGAAACTTGAGTGATTTGTTGACTTGGTGAAAAACAGGTTAGGGGAGTTCAAACTAAAAAAAGAAGGAAGATGTACACGAGAAAAAGAACTGCACAAACATATCCTGGAAATTCCCTGCAAAGAATTAGATTGTTTGAGCAATGTATTGTGGTATTATTTGGTCAGAATATGACAGTATTATTATAGTAAGGGACAGTATTATTTGGACATTGTAAGACAGTATTATGAGAGGTGTATACAGTATGGCAGCATTATTTAGACATAGTATAGCAGTATTATATAAGCTATATATGGCAGTATTATTTGAGCTTAGTATTACAGTGTTATGTGAAGTTCATATGGCAGTATTATTTTGACATGGTAAGACAGTATCATGTGAGCTATATATGGCAGTATTATCTGAAAATGTTATGACAGTATTATGTGAGCTATGTATGGCTGTACTACATGAACATAGTATGACAGCATTATGTTTGATATATATGGCTGTACTACATGAACATAGTTTGACAGTATTATGTAAGATATATATGGCTGTACTACATGAACATAGTATGACAGTATAAGGCCTCATGCACACGGACGGGGTTTTTTGCGGTCCGCAAAAACGGTTTCCGTTGTACCGTGATCCGTGTCCGTTTTTTCATCCGTGGGTCTTCCTTGATTTTTGGAGGATCCACGGACATGAAAAGTGAAAAAAAATAATAAGTCAAGTTTGCATTGAAAATGATAGGAAAAACGGACACGGATCACGGACACGGATCACGGACGCGGATGACTATCTTGTGTGCATCCGTTATTTTTCACGGACCCATTGACTTGAATGGGTCCGTGAACCGCTGTCCGTGAAAAAAATAGGACAGGTCCTATTTTTTTCACGGACTGGAAAAACGGATCACGAACGCGGAAGCCAAACGGTGCATTTTCCGATTTTTCCACGGACCGCTATCACACAGGCACGCACCGCCGTACTTTATATGGGCGGACACCCGATCATCACCGAGGTAACCAAAGAACGCTCCACAGGTGCGTAACTATGTGATTAAAATCAAAGCAAGGAAAAGGATACAATATGTGTACACATAGAGCGCAACAAGGTAAATGGACAAAGCAGTCTCATATGACTACAAGCAGTCACATTCTGTAAACAATTGTGGAATCGCATAAGGGCTAAGCAACTTCATAGAAAAACTGCCATATCATTTTTATCATTAAGGCCGTGCAAGCCCATGGCGCTAGTTTTAATGATCCATCGGGCCTCCCGCTGCAGCAAAAGGCGGTGCCGATCACCACCCCTCGGGATGGGTCCCACGGCCACAATGCCAGCAAAGGAGAGGCTCAATGGATCACCGCCATGGACTGCACGGACATGATCAATCAGGCGAGGAGAACCTCGTCCCGTTCTGATGGAACTCAAATGTTCCCATACTCTTTCAAAAAGGGGTCTAATAGTCTTACCCATGTAAAACCTATGACAGGTGCACATTATAATGTAGACTACGTAGGGTGTATGACAGGTAATAAAGTCTTTGATTTTATGAGTGACTCCTCCCATGCATAACATTTTTCTCTGCGAATTTTGGGGGCAAAACGAGCACATTCCACACTTATAGTTTCCCTGCGGTCTCCTATTCTGCAACCAATTACTTCAGAGTATGACATTTTTTAAAAGTAATTAGAGGCTTTTTAGAAGCCAGGTCCCCTTAAAACGGACTCGCCTTTTAGGAGGTCCCAATTGTTTAACACGGCCTGTCTCACTATGTCCGCTGCCGGACTCAATTTAAAGACTAACGCAAATCTGTCGTTATGACTTGCTTTTCTCCTATCACTGAGGAGGTTCTGACGTGCATAGTGGCTAGCACGGTGCAAAGCATCGACTACGTCTCTCCGGGGGTAACCCCTCTCCAAGAGCCTCTCCTTAAGTTGGCGGGCCTGACTAAAATAGCTCTCATCTGTGCTGTTAATTCTGCGGAGACGGATGAATTGCCCGAATGGGAAATTGTATCTGCACTGAAAAATAAAGGTAACATTTTAACCGAGCTGGACCTTTTTCTCTTTTTACTAATGATAAAAATGATATGGCAGTTTTTCGATGAAGTTGCTTAGCCCTTATGCGATTCCACAATTGTTTACAGAATGTAACTGCTTGTAGTCATATGAGACTGCTTTGTCCATTTACCTTGTTGCGCTCTATGTGTACACATATTGTATCCTTTTCCTTGCTTTGATTTTAATCACATAGTTACGCACCTGTGGAGCGTTCTTTGGTTACCTCGGTGATGATCGGGTGTGTCCGCCCATATAAAGTACGGAGGTGCGTGCCTGTGTGATAGCGGTCCGAGGAAGCGCAAGTCTCGCGCGAAACGGCCGTCACCGCCTACTCACACTGAAGGACCATTCCGCTCCCCAGCCTGCGAACTTCCTGCAAAGAAATAAAGCCTTGAAGTTCCCCTACGCAGTGGTGAGTCCCGCGATTTCTTTCATCTACTTTCATGTGATATCAAGTTATTACTTGCATCGACCTCGCTGAGCACCACGCCAATCTGTTCATATTTGCTGGGCCCTTGGTTTGCGATATCTGGCAGGACAGGGGTGAACGTGGGGCGAGAGCAGCAGTGCCGCTGATTCCTTATCTTTCTACCTTGTTCATTATACATAAGTGATATAAATATGGTATTATATGCCTCCCAAGTGTCACTCTTTTGGAGGGAAAGTCCCTCTTTTTGACCCAAGTCCCTCTTTGGTCCTTAAATGTCCCTCTTTTTGACCTGAGGAATTAATACATTTACTAAACTGCTCCTTATTAAAGTGTCTGTATGGTTTCTACCTGTACATTAGGCCTCACAGGCCACCACTATTCTAAAACATAACCTTTAATTATTAAATATTAAAAGCCAATACACCCATAGTACAATGAAAAAAAAAATTATTCAAAAAGAAAATGAAAAACTAATGCAGAATAACTATTCCGCTGGCTTATGATTGTAGGAGGGTAGGCAGACATCTCAAAAGCATAGGATTGGGGCAATGTCCCTAATACTGACCCTATCTCTGCTGCCCTGCCTACAAACGGAATAGCCGCCCGATAGGGGCGATCCCGTGTCTCGTGCCTCCTGATGGCCCTAAGGTCACTCTGACACGGGGGAGTATTCCAACTCTGTGGAATAGTGGCCCTAAATATGGACCTGGACTAATATAAGTACCAAAAATAACAACCAAGTATAATGCCCCAGATGGGGTGACAAGAACCACCCAATGCCATATTGTCACCGGACGCCAAAGGCGCACTCGGTCACCCATCAGCTGCAGACCTGCTGCTTAGCTTCGGGAGCGAGGATCTGTGTTTGGCCTCGTTCCCAGGGCGGCTTTGCTAGCTGTGAGGCTCCCTGCTCCTCGGTCATGTGACGCTGGCCACGTCACATGACCCTCAGACCCCACTATAAATACAGGCAGCCTGCTGGCCACAGGTTGCCTGTTAATTCTAGGTTCCTGGCTATTTGTTGAACTACTGATTACTCACCTGATCCTGTTCCCTGACGATCCTTTGCCTGCTCCTCCTGTACTGCGCATCCCTCCTGGTATTGTGACCTCGACTCCCACCTGACTAATCTCTTAGGACTCCTCTGGTACTTCTCTACTCTCCTGGTATTTGACCCCGGCTTCTCCTGACCATTCTTTGCTTAACCCTTTGTACTGCGTAGTTCTCTTGGCTCTGACCCGGTCCGTTCACATTCTGTTATTTGTCTTGTCTGTCTTCCCAGCACGTATCCTAAGTTAGGGACTGCCGTCTAGTTGTCCCCTGTCATTAGGACTTGCGAGGCAAGGAGGCAGGGCCAGGGGTGAGGGTGGAGCGCAGTGGTCACTATCCTCCCCCCTGTGTGTAGTGTACATGACCGTCACAGATTAACAGGCCGTAACCTAACCACTGTATCATGAATCCTCTGGTGACCCTGACTGACCATGTCTCTAACCTGACGCAGATGGTGCAGGAGCTAGGAGAGAAATTCTGTTCTTTTGAGTTAGGACAAGGTACTTCCATCCCTCAGGCCTCCAGTCCACATTTAGAGCCCCAGATTAAGCTTCCTGAGCCCTTTTCTGGAGATCGGAAGAAGTTTCTTTCCTTTAAAGAAAATTGTAAACTTTTTTTCCGTTTGCGCCCCGTATCCTCTGGCCCCGAGAGTCAACGCGTGGGCATTGTCATTTCCCGGTTACAGGATGATCCCCAGGACTGGGCATTTTCTTTACCTGCTGACGCCACTTGTTTAACATCAGTGGAGGGGTTTTTTCAGGCCCTGGGTACCCTGTATGATGAACCAGACAGGACACTGGTATCCGAGACTGCTCTAAAGGTTCTGGTTCAGGGCGATCTACCTGCGGAGGAGTATTGCACCCAATTCAGAAGGTGGTGTGTTCCCTCAGGATGGAATGAACCAGCACTTAAGAGTCAGTTCAGGTCAGGTCTGTCTGATAACTTAAAGGATCTTCTAGTGAGTTATCAGCTTCCAGAGACTCTAGAGGAGATGATGACCCTTGTAGTCTGACTTGACCGACAGGTTAGAGAGAGATGACAGGAACGACAGTTCTCTTCTCATATGGTGGCCCAGCCTGAGGTCTATCCCAGAAACAACGCTGAGGTCTCTACAGAGGGAACCCATGCAGGTCGGCATGACTCAAGGGAATCTGCGCCGCAGACGTGGAGTGTGTTTTTACTGCGGAGATCCTGACCATTGGATCAACCAGTGTCCTAAGAAGGCCCTCTCCGTTAAGTCTCCCAAGGCAAGGCAACCTAAAGACCAGGTACACCATGATATTACGAAATGTAAGCTTTTGGTACCTATAACAATATCTCTAGGGGTTAATAAATGGCCGGGTAAGGCCTTTATTGACTCTGGTTCAGCGGCCAGCTTTATTGACTCTGATTTCTCCATTAGACTGGGTATTCTAATTCTTTCTCTTCCTACACCTATCCATGTCATGGCTATTGACACCACTCCCCTGGTAGGTGGTATGGTGAGGTCATGTACCTCAGAGATTTCTTTAACCGTGGGGGTGTGCCACTCTGAGAAATGTTCCCTCTTAGTCCTGGAGAACTTACCGGTCGAGGTGGTACTAGGGTTGCCTTGGCTCCGATTACACAACCCCACTATTGATTGGTCCAGGGGGGAGTTGGTGAAATGGGGACCTAAGTGTGACTCGTGCTTGTCTATGGTACAAGCTGGGGTCTCAGTAGAATCTGATATATTACCCACAGTCATTAGGGAATATTCTGATGTGTTCTCATCACCTACCCCGGAGGTTCTACCACCCCATAGACCTTATGATTGCGCCATAGAGTTAGTAGAAGGTGCCAGGTTTCCTAAGGGGCGTATTTATAATATCTCTAAGCCCGAACGCAAGGCCATGGAGGATTATATTAAGAAAAGCCTCGGTAAGGGGCACATTAGACCTTCTGTCTCTCCTATGGGAGCGGGGTTTGTCTTCGTTAAGAAGAAGGATGGTGGTTTTGGGCCTTGTATCGATTACCGGAAATTGAATAAGATCACTATCCAGAATAGATACTCTCTCCCATTGATTCCGGATTTATTTAACCAGGTTCTGGGGGCAACCTGGTTTTCTAAGATTCACCTGAAAGGGGCACACAATCTAATCCGAATCAAGGAGGGAGACGAATGGAAGACGGCGTTCAATACTCCGGCAGGGCACTTTAAATATCAGGTTATGCCTTTTGGACTCAGCAATGCCCCAGCTGTGTTCCAAATCTTTATGAATGATATTCTTAGAGAGTTTTTAGGTAAATTTGTCATTGTCTATATTGACGACATTTTGATATTTTCTCCTGATTTCAAATCCCATGTGTCTCATGTTAGACAAGTATTAGAGGTGTTGAGGGAGAATCAGTTGTCTGCTAAACAAGAGAAATGTGTCTTTGGTGTACAGGAGATTCTGTTTCTAGGGCATGGCCTGACCCCTCACGCCTTCAAGATGGATCCTGGTAAGGTACTAGCTATTAAGGAATGGGTAAGGCCTTCATCCTTAAAGGCCTTACAACGGTTCTTAGGTTTTGCCAATTATTACCGTAAATTTATTAAGAATTTTTGAGTAATTGCTAAACCGTTGACCGACCTCACTAAGAAAGGGGTGGATTTGGAGAACTGGTCTACTGAGGCCATTACTTTGTTTGAAACACTAAAAAAGGCATTCAGTAGCGCTCCCATTCTGATCCAGCCAGATCAGGAGAGACCTTTTATTGTGGAGGTGGATGCGTCTGAGGATGGCGCAGGAGCAGTCCTTTCACAAGGTCCTGCTAGTCTAACTAACCTGAGACCGTGTGCCTTATTTTCCAGAAAATTTTCTTCCACCGAGAGAAACTACGACATAGGGAATAGGGAGCTGCTGGCCATTAAGTGGGCATTTGAGGAGTGGAGGCATTTTCTGAGGGGCATTCAAAAAATTGTGAGGGGTGTACTTACCTTTGTGAGATCCTGTATGTGGCAGTGTTATTTGGACATGGTATGACAGTGTAAAAGTAGGATATATATGGCAGTAAAGTATAATATGAGGACCATCACTTCTCATCTGCTTTACTATCTTTTCCCAGTGCTTCCAGTGTGGTATTTACTGCTGTATGCACACACAATATCAGTCACATGAAGCTAACTCATCACGGTTCGCTGTCTTTATGTCATTTATATATAAAGCGTCAAGAATTGAAAAAAAAAAGAAAAAAAAAAGCCAAACGTGAGGCGGTGGTGAATGACGTCACCGGATGCCGGAAGCGGGAACGGAAACGGAGCGGCTGAGGAGGAGGAAAAAATAACAAAACGAGCCGCCTAGAAGGAGACGGAACCGGACCGCGTGATAAGCTGAGGCCGAGTTTCGCCGCCCATCCTGGTGACCTCCTCTTCCCCCAGACGGGGGAGGATGGAGAAGGACAGAGCCCGGTAACGGCACTGCAAGGAATTGGAGCTCAGAGCCCGAAGGTATGCGACTAGTAACGGGGGCTGGTGGGGAAGGAGCCGGCAGTGTGACAGGCATGACCGGCATGACCCCCTGGGAGTGTGGAGCCGCCTCCTCTTCAAGGGATGGTCCATGAGGCAACCTGTGGCTCCCCGAGCACGAGAGCTGTCACCTGGTTCCAGGAGCCCCCTCCATGTGGGGTCTGGGAATGAAGGCTGAAGCTGTAGGGTTAATAATTCGTTTTGTATTATGGTACAAGGGGCTTCTCTGCAGGTGTCCTTCCGTTTTGAGGGTCACAGACCAGACAAGTGATGGGACTGACAACTCATGACTTGCTGTCATCTGGGAGTACCTTGAGGTTGTCCAAGATGACAGAAATATGGCTGCGCTCCATGGGTTTTGTCTGGTATTGCAGCTCAACTCCTCTGAACGGGTTCATCTAGTCATGGACAGCCCCTTTAAATCATACAGCTACTGAAGGTGTAGGCTACACCCGCACAGGCTTTTAAAAAAAAATATAATAATAATCTGGCCACCTTCTGCTCAGTTTGGTCAGTTCTTACCCCTCCGTCGGGCCACACTGGTCGGATCTGTATACTGTATATGGACTCGGGAAGAGCCTGCAGCCATTAGGCACAGCGGGGTAAGTACTGAATTTCTGCACAGATCTGTTAAAACGCTGCCACTGTAAACCCGTCTGTCTGGTCAGGAAATCCACTGTATCATGTATGACCACCAGTAGGTCAGTATTGCTGGTTGTCATGTTTTCCTGTGTGATGCGTCTGTAATAGCCCCGACACCTTCCTTGGAGCGGATGAGGCGACCTCTCCATTTTGGGTTTGTTCGGACAATTTGTATTTGCTGGCCCCGGGCTATATATAGTATTAGTTAATGATTATCAACCATACATGCTCAATAATAAATAAATAAAAAAAAAAAAAAAATATATATATATATATATATATATATATATATATATCTGAGAAATCAATACCCCCTAAAATAATGTATTAAAAATGACCCATCCAATGGTCTCCATTCATATATGACTGTGGAAGACACACTGAAATCAATGCGGAAAAAGTGCTGTGTGGACATACCCTTCCATGTATCGTGCTGCACAATCTGCAGTAATCCCACCGCGTGGGAAGGTCTTTGCGGCTTAAAATTCACGTTGATTTTCTATTGTATTCTGTGCCAAAATCCACATCCCATGATTTCCAGTGTAAGGCCAAGGTGCCGTTCACATGGGCGCAGACTTTTTTCAGATCTTTGTTGTGCAATGCATGCAGATTCTGTGCAGAAAGTGGGCATCTGAAGGCAGATTTGCCCATAGATCACCCCATCAGGGGGGCTAATCTGTGGCATGACACATGAGCGCCTGCCTCTGATTCAGGGGGTTTCTGCACCTGTAGACGGTCCCATCTGACGCCTCTCCCCCCCTGCTGACCATACATTTTGGTAGGAAATGCCATAGGACCCCACTGATCACACCAATGAGGTGCTGGAGTACGTGGTGGTCACACGTGCGCTGCTACTCCATTAACTGCAGGGACCCTGGGGCCTCGTTCTTCTAATCCGAGTCCTAGGGGTCCGGTGGTGAAAGGCAGAATCCGGCTAAGGCTACTTTTACACTTGCATTTGGTGCGGATCTGCACAGACAGATCAGTTTTCTATTGTGCCAGAGAAAACGGATCAGTCCTCATTGACTTACATTGTGTGTCAGGGCGGATCCGTTTGGCCCCGTTTCATCAGATGGACATCAAAACGCTGCAAGCAGGTGTCCGCCTCCAAAGCGGAATGGAGACGGAACGGAGGCTTTCTGAGCGGATCCTTTTCCGTTCAGAATGCAAACTGATCCGTTTTGGACCGCATGTGAGAGCCCTGAACACATCTCCTAAACAGAAAGCCAAAACACGTGTGTGACAGTAGCGCAAGCTGCATCCAGTGAACTCCTGCAGACTGTTCTCTGCCGGAACAACCTGCAGATATGGTGATTGTATGTTTTAGGCAATTGCAGGGCTTATCCAAGAATTTAATTTATCTTGGACAACCCCCTTTAAATCTTTGTAGCCATCACAATATTTTCAAAGCCATATTATAGGGCAGCCTCTCCTTACCGTGGAGTCAGTAAGAAAGTGGAGGGATGAATGTTTTCCGGTAGGACATGAGAGGCCATTCTCCCCTGTCCTAGGTACAACACTTTCCTGAGCCCTTTCCTGTGAGAGAGGAAGCAGAGGGAACTGAGGATATGGCAGTCATCGGGAGAACTCGCACAAAGGGAAAACTACTCCCTTCCCCCTGCCTGCCCCTAACATTGCAAGCATTAGTTATACCTACTAATTATATACATACATATATACATATATACATACACACACCGTATTTTTCACCCTATAAGAGGCACCGGATTAGAAAATGCCCCTAGGTTTTAAAGGAGGAAAAATCAGATTCTATATTTTTTTTTTTTTTCCTCATCAGAACTCAGATCAGACCCTCAATCTTCATCAGACCCCAAATAATAAAATGAACTTCACTTTAATGCTTCAGACGTCACCATTACTCTGCACATCCCGTTGCTCTTAATGCATTCACCGCTCCATGTTCTCTGGGCCTGGAAAAGACCAGGGACTAGTGAGTACAGGCAGTGCTACATTTACCGCTCACTAGTATTCACTTAATAAGACACACTGCGATTTTTCCCTCACTTGGGGGGGGGGGGGGGGGGGGTAATATGCATTGTACAAAGCAAAAAATACAATGTGTATATATTGTAAGGGATCGTTCTCTCTCAGGGGGTCTCAATCACAGATTTCTCACAGACAACCGGATTGAAGTTCAAAAGATGCTTTATTTTCTAGCACTTTAGCATAGTACAGCAACCAAAATAACTCCTGCCCGTCTAGGCTCTACCTAATACATAATTCATTCCATACAGTTCACACACGTGATCACATGCGGCTTTCTCAGCCCAAACAGTGCAGCAGCCTCCTGGCTGTGACTACAACAACATCAGTACCTTTGGGAGATTGTGGCCCAGAAGTCCCCCTGACTCTGGCCGTGTGATCCTCTCTCTGCAGGCGTCACTAGGTCCCCAAACTCGGGCTTCCTCAGCCTTTCACTCACTCACTCACTCACTCACTCACTTACTCTCTCACACACACTAAAGGACTGTCTGCTTTTCAGGGATAGTGGCTAGGAAATAAATTTTTTCAGTGACAGAATGTTTAATGTCTCTCGTGTGCATGAGCCCCTAATTTGGGGGAGGGGGGGAGGGGGTTATGGCTGGTAGGCCCATCCACTTATGTGTATTCTGGTCAATATTTTGCATAGGACAAAACCAGTAATAAGTCCAGAACACAAATGCCTCATTCACATGTCAGTGTTTGGTCAGTGATTTTCCATCAGTGATTTTGAGCCAAAACATGGTGCGGCTCTAAACACAGAACAGGTGCAGATTTTTCCCTTATCTTATGTCTGTGGAGGCTCCAATCCTGGTTTTGGCTCATAATCACTGATGAAAATCACTGACCAAAACACTGATGTGTGAATGAGGCTTAAAGGTTAAAAAATTTCCATTGCTTCTTCTCTGTCCCACTCCTAGTTTTGGATTACAAATGCTGATGCAAAATACCTGACGGATCATAACTGCATCCAGTAGTCACCACTGACCTATAATCCGGCCACTCGGGGTAACATCCTATGACAAGATAATTGCTGCAAGTTGCCAAATGTGACCGACACTGCCACCAGACCTATGGAATGATTTCTTATATACTTGCACTAATTGTGATGATGTTCTTGGAGGGTGGGCTGTCATGTATACGTCAGGGACTACATCAAAACTGGACATTGTTAACATGGCTAAGGTTACTTTCACACTAATGTTTTAGTTTTCCGGTATTGAGATCCATCATAGGGTCTTAATACCGGAACAAAACGCTTCAGTTTTGTCCCCATTCATTGTCAATGGGGACAAAACTGAACACAACGGAATGCTCCAAAATGCATTCCGTTCCGTTTAATTGTGTTCCCATACCGGAGAGCAAACCGCAAAATGATGTAGTTTGCTTTCCGTCCTGGGATGCGGAGCAAGACGGATCTGGCATGACCCCCAATGCAAGTCAATATCTAATGGGACGGCTGAGCTGTAATTGCACCGTTCTGTACCATAGGTGGACCTGTAATTACACTGTTCACCGCTACAATATCAATGGAGCAGGTAGACGGTGCTTTCTCTTCAAACAGCTGATTGACGGGGGTGCCGGCTCACTCGCCCACCGCCCCCGATCTGATATTGTTGACCTATCCTGATGAAAGGTCATCAATATAAAAAGCAGACAACCCCTTTTACTGCGCCAGTTGAAGAGAATGGGAGCAGCGCTGCGGTAAGGGTTTATTATGAAATCGGCATTGCCGGACACTGCTGTGCTCCTCTGGTGATCAGGCCGCTTTCCAGGGTAAATGCTGGTTTTGTCCGGACAAATACAGTTGCATGCATCGGTTTTTGTCCAGTTGACTGCCAGAACAGGCCGCTGGATTGCTTAACGCTAGTGTGAACCTAGCGTTACCCGCTCCACCCACAGCACATGATGGACAGCGGGCCTGTGGGGTGTCCGACTCCAGGGGATCAGATATTGATGGCCTATTGGCTCATCTCAGGAGATACATTCTTCACAAACTGAAGAAGCTACCATGGAGTTAGGCCAGTTTAGTGTTATTAAAAGCCCAGAGAATCCCTTTAATATTGCTATCGATGTCCTATCCTCAGTATCAGATCAGCAGGGGTTTGATACCCGGCACTCCCGCCGATCAGCTGTATGAGGAGACGGCTGCATTGCCAGCAGTGGGGAGCAGGAGACGGCATGTGCACACTGCATGCGCCTTATCTTCCTACAGCCGATTGGCGGGGGTGTCGGACCCCTGCCGATCTGATATTGATTACCTATCCTGAAGATAGGTCATCAATATTAAAAGCCCGTGTCTGTGTGGCGATGTGGGCCTGATGAGTATGGTGTGATCTGGCAATTTTGTGCAAAAGGGGACTTACACAAAACATTATGGTGGGCATTTAGTATTTGCTTTACGCCACTTTGTGGCAAACTAAGGTCGTAGATTTTGTCGCAAAGGTACCCCACTCACGCCATTTGTGCGAAGTGGCGGGAAAAGTGGACACCGATGGAGGAAGAGGGCTGGCCAGCCGGCCCTTCTCATTCATCATTTTCCAGGCCAGCTTATGGACGCCAGCAAGACCCAGGCTCACGTAGAGGGAGATTAAGACTGGTCTTAATAAATGTCCCCCTATGACTTTATCACCCTTTTCTGGCACGTGGAGCTTGATAAATTCTCTCCATTGTTTCTGAAAAGTGTAGAAATAGTTTTCTTTGCTCACGCTTCAGTTTATAGGTCCCTGTTCTTTACATATTACATAGCCTGAGGTAAGCAACTGCCTACTTAGCGTCTAGTAATCGCTCGCTCCTCATAGGGCATCGCTTCCAGTGTAACGCGGCTTGTTGTTTAGTCAGTGTTCCCAGAGGATCATGTGAGTCTGCTGGGATGGCAAACCCTTGCTTCACCCAATATATTCAAGGATGTACCACAGGAAGATCTCTCAATACTTTGTGTAAAGCACAGTATCACTCCATTATATGTCCTCTGCTAAGCTTTGTGTGGGTGGTATATGGTAAATACCCGAAAACAGTGGCCCAGATCTACTAATGAGTCTGCCTAATAGATCGGTAGACTGAAGCGTCAGTACCAAGACCCCATCTTATATATATTATGTCAGTTCTCCTTGTCTCACTTCAGCAAATGGCATTCATTATGTAGAGAAAGTTAATACAAGGCACTTACTAATGTATTGCAATTGTCCATATTGCTTCCTTTGCTGGCTGAAGTCATTTTTCCATCACATTATACACTGCCCGTTTCCATAGTTATGACCATCCTGCAATCCATCATTAGTGGCCGTGCTCACACTTGATAGGAAAAAGTGCTGGACCATGTGCACTGTGACGGTCCCGGCCACCAGAGAAGCCTGCACGTTTTCTTATAGTCTTCAAGAACGGCCACCACTGCTGGATTGCAGGGTGGTCTGTAACCATGGAAACAAGCAGTGATGGAAAAATGCATCCGGCCAGCAAAGGAGGCAATATGGACAATCATAATACATTAGTAAGTGCCTTGTGATGACTTTTTCTACATGATAAATGCCACTTGCTGAAGTGAGAGAACCCCTTTAACCCTCTAAGGCCCCTTTCACCCAAGCGAGTTTTCAGCGCGGGTGCAGTGCGTGACGTGAACGTATAGCACACGCAGTGAATCCTGACCCATTCATTTCAATGGGTCTGTTTACATGAGCGTTTTTTCCCACCCATCAGTTCTGCGTTGCGTGAAAAACGCAGCATGTTCTATATTCTGCGTTTTTCACGCAGCCCTGGCCCCATAGAAGTGAATGGGGCTTCAGTGAAAAACGCTTCCCTCCACACCTCCGGAGCTAATCCGTTACGCTCGTGTGAAAGAGGCCTAACTGGTTTGCCCCAGTCCAGCTCCAGCAGTGGGAAAAGTAGCTGGAGGGGGGCTGCTTTAGATGCTGCTATCTCCTGAATGGTAGCAGCTAGAAACATTCCAAGCTTTCAGACAATACCAGAATGACAGCAATATGTTCAGGACAGGGGAAGATATCACTGATAGATATCGGGATGCGGTGAATGCAGCTGAAAGTAAAAACAGGTTTTACCCGCGATTATTCCCGACTCAATTTCTAACGATGATATCTGCTCTGTTAGGCCTCTTTCACACTTGCGTTGTTGGGATCCGGCATGCACTTCCGTTGCCGGAGGTGCCTGCCGGATCCGGAAAAACGCAAGTGTACTGAAAGCATTTGAAGACGGAACCGTCTTCCAAATGCTTTCAGTGTTACTATGGCACCCAGGACGCTATTAAAGTCCTGGTTGCCATAGTAGGAGCGGGGAGCGGGGGAGCGGTATACTTACAGTCCGTGCGGCTCCCCGGGCGCTCCAGAATGACGTCAGAGCGCCCCATGCGCATGGATGACGTGATCCATGTGATCACATGATCCATGCGCTTGGGGCGCCCTGACGTCACTCTGGAGCGCCCCGGGAGCCGCACGGACGGTAAGTACACTGCTCCCCCGCTCCCCGCTACACTTACCATGGCTGTCAGGACTTTAGCGTCCCGGCAGCCATGGTAACCACTCTGAAAAAGCTAAATGTCGGCTCCGGCAATGCGCCGAAACGACGTTTAGCTTAAGGCCGGATCCGGATCAATGCCTTTCAATGGGCATTAATTCCGGATCCGGCCTTGCGGCAAGTGTTCCGGATTTTTGGCCGGAGCAAAAAGCGCAGCATGCTGCGGTATTTTCTCCGGCCAACAAACGTTCCGTACCGGAACTGAAGACATCCTGATGCATCCTGAACGGATTACTCTCCATTCAGAATGCATTAGGATAATCCTGATCAGGATTCTTCCGGCATAGAGCCCCGACGACGGAACTCTATGCCGGAAGACAATAACGCAGGTGTGAAAGAGCCCTTACTTGGACTGTCATTTTGGTCTTGTATGAAAGCCTGGAATGTTTCTAGCTGCTACAATTCAGGAGAAAGCAGCATCTGAAGCAGCCCTCCCCCTCCAGTTAGCTACTTTTCCCACTGCCCGAGCTGGACTGGGGCAAACCATTTAGGTGGTTAAGGAATATCTCGTGTGCACGGTCTCTAAAAATAAGAACAAGTTTGTCACCTTTGCGTCAAAATTGGGAAAGTGCTGGATTCTTTTTTTGCTCTCATCAGGCATGCTCAAGCTGCGGCCCTCCAGCTGTTGTAAAACTACAACTCCCACAATGCCCTGCTGTACGCTGTTTGGGCATGCTGGGAGTTGTAGTTTTGCAACAGCTAGAGGGCCGCAGGTTGAGCATGCCTGTCTTATGATACCTTCACCTTCAGTATTTTTCCCTAAGGTGCGTCCCATTCACTACTCACTTTCTATAATATAAAAACTATCATAATTTGGTGACATTAGTACTTCTCCAGGTTTTTTTTCTGACTTGCTTGCAAAGAGAGTGGGGCCTAAGGTGTGTCGTTTTACTCTGGGGTAAGCAAAGCAATAGTCTGACCTGCTTAGACTACGCTATTCTGTCCAGTACAGGATGAGCTTCAGATTTCTGTTCTCTACATAATGTCTGATATTTTCCAGAGACTGTGGAAAATCTAAGTATTTACTGAGTCAAACAGGTTTCTGGAGTTAAACATTGTATCCTTAACCCCTTAAAGGGAACCTGTCACCGGGATTTTGTGTATAGAGCTGAGGACATGGGTTGCTAGATGGCCGCTAGAACATCCGCAATACCCAGTCCCAATAGCTCTGTGTGCCTTTATTGTGTAAAAAAAACAGATTTGATACATATGCAAATTAACCCGAGATGTGTCCTGTACGTGAGATGAGTCAGGGGCTGAACTCATCTCTGGTTAATTTGCATATGTATCAAATCAGTTTTTTTTACACAATAAAAGCACACAGAGCTATGTGGACTGGGTATTGTAGATGTGCTAGTGGCCATCTAGCAACCCATGTCCTCAGCTCTATACACAAAATCCCAGTGACGGGTTCCCTTTAAAGAGGCTCTGTCACCTGTTTCAAGTATACCATGCTAGATATATAGTGAGGTGGGGCTCCAAACGCTGATCAGAAACATACCTTTATTTCCCTTATTTCAGGTCCGATCACACTGTAAAATCCACTTTAAAAATATGCTAATGAGCAAACGGCGCACTCTGAGGCGAGCGTCTTGCTTCTGAGCACCGCATTTTCAATGCCCTCCTGCCTGTTAGTGCCGCCCTGTATGTAATAAAAACGCCCCCACTCATTTGACAGCTCTAGACTCACTGGTCCATTCACACGTCCATATGTGTTTTTTGCAAATGCAGATGCGGACAGCACATTCCGGCCCCATTGAAAATGAATGGGTCCGCACCTGTTCAGCAAAATTGCGGAATGGATGCGGACCCATTTTGCGGACATGTGAATGGACCCTAAGAGAAATAAAGGTATGTTTGTGACTTTGTGATCAGCGTTTGGAGCCCCACCTCACTATATATCTAGCATGGTATACTTGAAACAGGTGACAGAGCCTCTTTAAGAACACAGCCTACTGTAGTTTGGTGCTTGAAAGGGGATAGGCCATCACTAGCTCATCGCTGCTCCTATAGAAATGAATGGAACGGCCGTGCGCATTTCCGACCAGGGACTCCGTCCATTTCAGGGGGCTCCACAATGTACAGATCCCCCGTTTTCTTGATTAGTGGGGCTCCCAGCACTATTCCTCTGTGAGCATATCTGTCTGTCTGTCTATCCATAGATCTATAAAAACCCTTCCTTGTGTATTAGAATAATAAACCTAATACTCTGCTCTCCTCTTGAGCGCTTTTATCTCTGAGATTACTGCTACAGGACGACAATATTTTGTACTCAAAGGGGTTTTCATGGACCCAGCAGGTCCTGCAAGCTCTCCTTAAAGGGGTTATCTGAGACTAACAAATTCCCCCCATATGTTGGGCCCCTATCACTGATTCTACTTGTGCCGCTCCTGGTCTCTGTGCGCAGATGAAAACATCCGGTGTCGGGGGTGAGGGGGGGGGGGGGTGAGGTGCAGTCAATGGCAGGCAGTGACGGGGATGACTCTCCCTAGCCTCACCTGCGATGCTAGGGAGGCTTGTCCCCATCACCACCTGCTATTAGCTGGTACCCCCCTCCCTCGACACTGGATGTTTTCATCCGCACATGGGGAGAAGCAGCTGCGGCGGTGCAGGGACCAGGAGTGGCGCGGGGAGCCAGGCAAATAGATTCAGTTTGAGGGGCCCGGGATATGCGGAGGCATTTGTTAGTCTCGGATAACCCCTTTAATTGTACATTACACGCCTGTAGGAGACAGCTCGGATTATACTTACCATTCCAAAGTTCTGTGGATCGACCTCCCAGGAGCCCAGTCACTTGATGGTCCCTCCCTGAAATTTAAGCTTTTGCTGATATCACATCCTTTACCAGGTTTCTGGTCCCGGCTATGAGCAGGACCTTCCACCAATTCAGGAATTTGCAATGCGCCAGGAGGAGAAATAGTTCTGGGCTGGTCCACAGCAGAAGTGATCTCCTATCGGGCTATGCCAGCGGCATTAAAGAAAAACTTATTTAGTTGAAAGCATTGCTGAGATAACGCTGACCAGGGAATGCAGGGGATTTGCAAAAAGGATAAACCTGTTCACTGCAGTAGATGTCTGCTCTACCACAGACTAGTTGCTAAATGTTGAATCTGAAATATGACTGTTCCTCGTCCTCATCACTAACTTGTTTGTGGTTATAAAGGAATTGGGTGAAATAATGGGGGAGCATGCTCCCTGCTGCTCCATACAACTCAATGGATGATGTGAAAACAGCAAAGCGACAGCCTGACCTCACTAGACAGCTGCTCATCTCAACTTCCTGAAATTCGGAATTTGGGGAGAGCGCCTTAATCGGCGTGAGGAGACTTATAGGCCATACATGCCTCTCTGGAATTCTGCGAAGAAGAGATGCAAATGAACTCTTAACAAGCTCTGGCTCTAATGTCACCAGATGTCAGGCAGCTATCCTATAATTCAATGTTTGACCCTTAGCTAGGCCTTAGGACATGACTCGGGTAATAAATAAGCCAGCACCTCATCAGTGCAGAGCAGAGAGTACTGGCTTAATTGGGTGAGAGGCTTAAGTCAGGATTTGGGGGGTACTATCTCTCCTTGGGGGGAGAGCGCCTTAATCGGCGTGAGGAGACTTATAGGCCATACATGATCCTCTGGGATTCTTCGAAGTCCTAGCTATAGGGTGGAACATTGACTTACAGGATAGCTGCCTAACATCTGGTGGTATTGGAGGCAGAGCTTGTTAGGAGCTCATTTGCATCCCTTTCTTCTGAATACATTTCAGTCATGCTTTTCATGAGTTTTTAGAAGCTTTTTTTGAGAGGTGGATTTTTTTTCTATACAGACATTTGTCATGTTTTTATCAGGCTTTTTTTTTCTCAAATAAAGCCCCTGAAACAAAACACCATATGTAAAGTCTGTAGTGTCTTGAAAAGTCTATGGACCCCCAAACACTGGACCAATGATGAAGAAAAAACACAAGAAAAACATATTTGTAGTGTGTTTAATATTTTGCTATTGCCTTATACAAGGGAAAATTGCTGCAAAAAGAGTGATTTTGGGAAAATGCCACAATGTCTAAAACCACCCTAAGGCCTCTTTCACACGGGTGTCCCGGATTTGCTCCGGATGCGTCGCATGTGCATTGCAGGAAACCCGCACGAGTGCATCAGTTTTGACTGCGATTGAGTTGCGTTGTTCAGTTTTTATCAGGACCTTTCAGGACCTGCAAAAGGACCTTTGACTATCCTTCTATCTTCATTCAGCAGGAGCTGCGCTGACTTCACCACGATCACCACGTGGTGAGCGCGATTACGTCAAAGGTCCTTTTGCAGGTCCTGAAAGAAGACTATGCCAGCTGCGCGAACAAGAGGATGAGATGAGTTTATTTTTTTATTTTTTAACCCCTCAAGCCACATTTTTGTAAACATGTATTAAGAATGCTATTATTTTCCTTTATAACCATGTTATAAGGGAAAATAATACAGTGAATTTACTTTATTGGGGTCCGGGGTTGCTTTCATCCCTACCATCTCCTAGCAACCATGCCTTAAAATCGCACCGCATCTGCACTTGCTTGCGATTTTCACACAGCCCTATTCATTTCTATGGGGCCTGCGTTGCGTGAAAAACGCAGAATATAGAATATGCTGCGATTTTCAAGCACTGCACAGGTGATGCGTGAAAATCACCGCTCATCTGCACAGCCCCATTGAAGTGAATGGGTCCGGATTCCGTGCGGGTGCAATGCGTTCACCTCACCCATTGCACCCGCGCGGAAAACTCGCCCGTGTGAAAGGGGCCTTAGGGATGGAGTTACTCTACACATATGCCAAAATACTTTTCTTCAGGTATACTGTACATGTGCTGTATTATTGGTTATGGTTATGCTTGGCATTTCCCAGCATATGTACCCTACTTGCCCACCAAATGCAGTGTGAACAGAGTCTTGAAGGGGTTTTCTAGTAGCACAAACTCTGCGTATTATTGCCCCATACACCTGTTTTTCATGTCGGCTTTCTGTGCCTACTGCATGGTCTCTCCGTAGTAGTCACACTCCGTACACCTCCCCCTCCATGCTAGGAGGAGCAGGCCCTGTGAAAGCATGCTGGGTTTGATTGGCAAACCCAACAGGAAGTTCTGCATGGAAAGATCCTGCCAGGATGCAGCAATGGGGAGAAAAGCGCAGATGTGAAATACCGGTGTATAGTGGAAATAATGCAGCGCTTGGGGTACTGTAGGCAGTTAATAAAATGTTGTAACGAAGTCGAAGAACTCCTTTAGCCTAGACATTTTGCTTGGGAGACAGTTATCATGGGATAAACAAATTTCTAAAGTTCATTTCTTTTACACTACTTTGCTTTTCTTCTCGTCAGTGCAAAATCTGAATCGATGCAATGTGTGTAGAATAAGTCATTCTATATTGTCTGTTTGTATGTAATTTTTATACTGCTTTGTAGCAGTTTAGGACATTTTAGGCCTCTTTCACACTTGCGTTGTCCGGATCCGGCGTGTACTCCACTTGCCGGAATTACACGCCGGATCCGGAAAAACGCAAGTGTACTGAAAGCATTTGAAGACGGAACTGTCTTCCAAATGCGTTCAGTGTTACTATGGCACCCAGGACGCTATTAAAGTCCTGGTTGCCATAGTAGGAGCGGGGAGCGGTATACTTACAGTCCGTGCGGCTCCCGGGGCGCTCCAGAATGACGTCAGAGCGCCCCATGCGCATGGATGACGTGATCCATGTGATCACATGATCCATGAGCTTGGGGCGCCCTGACGTCACTCTGGAGCGCCCGGGGAGCCGCACGGACGGTAAGTACACTGCTCCCCCGCTCCCCGCTACACTTTACCATGGCTGCCAGGACTTTAGCGTCCCGGCAGCCATGGTAACCACTCTGAAAAAGCTAAATGTCGGCTCCGGCAATGCGCCGAAACGACGTTTAGCTTAAGGCCGGATCCGGATCAATGCCTTTCAATGGGCATTAATTCCGGATCCGGCCTTGCGGCAAGTGTTCCGGATTTTTGGCCGGAGCAAAAAGCGCAGCATGCTGCGGTATTTTCTCCGGCCAAAAAACGTTCCGTTCCGGAACTGAAGACATCCTGATGCATCCTGAACGGATTTCTCTCCATTCAGAATGCATTAGGATAATCCTGATCAGGATTCTTCCGGCATAGAGCCCCGACGACGGAACTCTATGCCGGAAGACAAGAACGCAAGTGTGAAAGAGCCCTTAGCTTGGCTTTATTTTTTATTTTGCCTTTTATTTAAAGGGGTTCAGTGTCAAGATATTGATGACCAATTGTCAGAATAGGTCATCAATTTCAGATTGGCGGGGGACTGACTCCTGGCACCTCCACCAATCGGCTGTTTGAAGAGGCCGTGGCGCTTGTGCTGCTTGCATTGGGTGAGCAGCTGTATACCGCTATAATAGATTTGCTTTCTAATGAATCTTGGACAGCATACTGTTCAGAATCTTGATCCACTTGTATAGGATGTAGAGTAGTTATTTTTATGATATTTTCCCTTACAGTCTATGTACCTTTAGTTCACTGTGATCTGGCAGCGTCACCTAGAACATTGTGAGCTATAGCAGTAAATTTGTGCTGCTTATTGCTTTAGGGTTTTTTCCTTCATTTCGTGTGCTGGTAATTCAACATGTGTTCTTCTTTCCAGGTTCCATATGCAGGAGATATACTGCGCTGATACTCTTCTCTTAGAGAGGTAACCAGTCTAGCTTGGCAATCATGCCACCAAGACCTTCTTCTGGTGAATTATGGGGGATCCACTTAATGCCCCCCAGGATACTGGTGGAATGTTTGTTACCAAATGGAATGATGGTGACGTTAGAATGCCTTCGCGAGGCTACTCTGGTGAACATTAAGCATGAGTTGTTTAAAGAGGCCCGGAAGTACCCTCTTCACCACTTACTCCAAGATGAGTCCTCCTACATGTTTGTTAGTGTTACGCAAGAGGCAGAAAGAGAAGAATTCTTCGATGAGACCCGACGCCTGTGTGACCTTAGACTGTTCCAACCTTTCCTCAAAGTAATTGAGCCTGTGGGTAACAGGGAGGAGAAAATCCTAAATCGAGAAATTGGTGAGCTCCATTCAATGCTTCCAGCGACTTTGTTAATAGATATGCAGATGTACAGTACAGACCAAAAGTTTGGACACACCTTCTCATTCAAAGAGTTTTCTTTTATTTTCATGACTATGAAGGCATCAAAACTTTGAATTAACACATGTGGAATTATATACATAACAAACAAGTGTGAAACAACTGAAAATATGTCATATTCTAGGTTCTTCAAAGTAGCCACCTTTTGCTTTGATTACTGCTTTGCACACTCTTGGCATTCCCTTGATGAGCTTCAAGAGGTAGTCCCCTGAAATGGTCTTCCAACAGTCTTGAAGGAGTTCCCAGAGATGCTTAGCACTTGTTGGCCCTTTTGCCTTCACTCTGCGGTCCAGCTCACCCCAAACCATCTCGATTGGGTTCAGGTCCGGTGACTGTGGAGGCCAGGTCATCTGGCGCAGCACCCCATCACTCTCCTTCATGGTCAAATAGCCCTTACTTTCAAAGTTTTCCCAATTTTTTTGGCTGACTGACTGACCTTCATTTCTTAAAGTAATGATGGCCACTCGTTTTTCTTTACTTAGCTGCTTTTTTTCTTGCCATAATACAAATTCTAACAGTCTATTCAGTAGGACTATCAGCTGTGTATCCACCTGACTTCTCCTCAACACCACTGATGGTCCCAACCCCATTTATAAGGCAAGAAATCCCACTTATTAAACCTGACAGGGCACACCTGTAAAGTGAAAACCATTTCAGGGGACTACCTCTGGAAGCTCATCAAGAGAATGCCAAGAGTGTGCAAAGCAGTAATCAAAGCAAAAGGTGGCTACTTTGAAGAACCTAGAATATGACATATTTTCAGTTGTTTCACACTTGTTATGTATATAATTCCACATGTGTTAATTCATAGTTTTGATGCCTTCAGTGTGAATCTACAATTTTCATAGTCATGAAAATAAAGAAAACTCTTTGAATGAGAAGGTGTGTCCAAACTTTTGGTCTGTACTGTATATACTGTTAGTAGTGCAATGAGAGGCCAGATCACAGCAGACCCCTTGAAGTTCCCCTTTTGTTGCGGTTTATGCTCAAAAATAGGATTACACACACCCTTCTCTTTATTACAACTCCTATGATGGGCCTAACTCCAAAAATGGCACCATATGTGTCCCCAGTTTGTATGTTATTGTAGCTCAGTGACATTCACTAGAGGAGCTATAATATCTGGCACAACCTATGGACAAGAAGGAAGCAGCGACTGCTGTGTATGCTTCCTTCATTGGGTGCAGCGGTGACTGCTGGCTGCTTGTACCTTCCTCAGTAAGGCTTATCAGCTTCATACATGATACGCTGTATTATGAGATTTTATAAAATCCCTTTAACATAGTGTGAAACGTGCATGGCTTTCAGGACATTTTTATTTATTTTATTTTAACTTTTGCAACAGAACTGCATTTCTGAACTATGCAAAATTAATTTAGAGTTTCGATTAAAAATAGTTTTTTTATTTTTCCCTCTGGTTTCTATGAATTAAAAGTGCACCAAGTTATCTTCATAACTTAAGCGATCCAGCACAGGGTCTTTATTAACACTGGCGTCTAAAACGCTGGTCTTAATAAATGATCCCCTTTGTGTTTTACAGTACAGGTACATCATCTGTTATGTTGGGTCTTATCATGTTTGATCGTCAGCTTAATAGGGAAAATTAACCAGTAATGGGAAGCCTTAGTTTGTATCTGTTTCCTTTAAAATGTTTCTAAACTGTCCTGAATGCACGTTCTGTAGTTCCTTTCTTATTCGAGGGATCGACTTTGTTGTGTTGGAGCAATTTCCTGTTTTTCTAATATTTTGCATCTGAGAGCTTCATCCAAACCACTGTGGGAAGCCAAGTAAAAGCAAACATCCATTTATTGACCAGAAAGGGAGGGACGTGCTTGGGAGTCTTGTATTCTCTTATTTTAGTATATACCCTGTGCAAGGATACTGCAGCTGTAGTTTATTATGGCTTTTTATATATTCGTGCATAATTTCATAGCCAAAAAATTTTCTCACCTCCTTGGATAAGTTTTTAAATTGGGGAAATACCAGATTTGTGTAAAGAAAAATATTTGTGGTATGCCCTTTATAAACTGCTGACCATGCGACATAGAAGTCCAAGTGTTGTTCCCACTAGCACCATTCACAAGTGCCTTGGAGATGGTCATTTAGACTGATGCCAGTCTTAGTTCATGTCCACTGGCGATTGATGGCGCTGGCCGTGCGACTAGCTTAAATCTCGGCCAGTTCCCTTCCTAAATTCAGGCATAGAAAATGATAAATGAGACAGACCAACTGGATCGCCCCCGTTCTCCACCACCTCAAAGTGGTGTGAGCGGGGAAAAGACCCAGATTCAGCTGCAAATCCCCTTTGAGACCGAATCTGCAAGAAAAGTACGCCAAAAAGTGGCGTACTGTGCTTCAGAAATGACCCCCTTAGTGTTGAGTGCCCTTGGTTCTTTGACTTCAAACTTTACCAGATCCTCCACTTAGTCTCACCAAGACTACCCCCACCATCACACACAGACTGTTCCACATGGCTCACTCTCTGACTTCTTCAGGATTTGCTGTAGGCTTGTGTTTTTTGTTTTTGAGTGAATATATATATTTTCTATTATTATTATTTATGAAGTGGGGTAGTGTGTTTTTATGTACAAGCTTATTTAAGTGGGTGAACTGATTATTGTGCTGTTTTATGTAACCTCTTTTCCCTGTTTTAAAAAGGTTTTGCAATAGGAATGCCCGTTTGTGAATTTGACATGGTAAAAGACCCAGAGGTTCAAGATTTCAGGAAGAATATTCTCAATGTTTGTAAAGATTCAGTTGAACTTCGTGATGCAAATGGCCCCATTAGTAGAGCACTTTATGTTTACCCTCCCAATGTAGAATCCTCCTCCGAGCTTCCCAAGCACATAGAAAGCAAATTAGACAAAGGTAAGTCAAATATTCTACAATAACGAATACCTACCCAGACTGTAATAGTACACTCAGCTGGTATATCTACCTTTGATGTATTCCAGTGCATGTTAAAAAATAAAAAACAATGTACAGTGAAGTTGATGCTTCTCCGTAGAACAACGTAATGAATGCTGTACCATACGTAAAAAAGTTTACTGGCCCAGTGAAAGCCAAAAAGACCCTCTTGCCTCATTCGCATGGGTCTTGATTCCCTTTGTGCTGCCAGAGGATGTGACAACATTATGTGCAGGCGCACTCCTGATTTGTCGCATTCTCCGGCTTGCGGTGTGACATACACATTTTCACAAGCATACCTTTTAGTCCCTGTTTGTGTTCATATGCAAATTAGTTGGAAAAGAGCCCTATGGGTTAATGACACCCAGGCACTTCTACATCAAGCCCTACTCCTCCTCCAGTCAGTACCCCACACTGTGCAGGCTTGTTCTTCATGTGCAATGAACCCGATCACGCTAGAGGGGTACTGAGTACTGTGCAGGTGTGAGACGAGACCTGCTGTGCGCCTGCGCTGGAGTTCATCTAGGGGCTTGTACAGAGCTGAAATGAGGTGGAAAGAAGATACAGCGTGAAGGAGCTCGTTGTAGATGGCAGTGCCTGGGTACTGTTAGCCCTGGAGACTTCCAACCTATTTTCAGGGGCTGTGAAAATGAGCAACAGGGTCAAAAGGTGTGTTTTTGAAACGGTGTATGTCACTTGTAGGGCAACAAGAGCGGTTTAATGTAGTAGTGCTGACACATTTTATTAGAAAATGAATCAAGCTAGGGCAGCTACACAGCGACTTTGGTCGTCCAATGGAAACGCCATAAAGTTTGTGCAACATCTGATTGAAGTAGGGTTGTCACAATACTTCGATACCCAATGCAACTCTAGATTGAAGGTGGATTGTGATTTTTAACACCTGTCAAATTCCATTCATATCAATAGGAGACGTGTTTGGGGGAGGGGGGGGATAAAGTTGCATGTTCATTTGTGAATAATGTGACCAGAATCATTGTGTATATCGGCACTCCAGCTGCTGTGAAACTACAACACCCAGCATGCACACTTACTTGGCTATTCTTGTAACTCTCAGAGAAGTAATAGGAGGAGTCAAGGAGTTGTGAGTTTCCGAACAGAAATCTTGATTATTATATCATTTTCATTTTTATGCTTTTTATTTAGGTCAAGCAGGTTGGCTAATGACCATCTGACACGTTAGAGCTATAGTTATTTATATATGCAATAAGTAGGATACACTGGTGAATAAATGGCTTGTACGATATGCAGGATATACTCAAATATTTTCTGGTGACCAACTTTGTCTCTGCTAATCTGCATGGACCACTTTATTCCAACAGGACAAATAATTGTGGTTATTTGGGTCATTGTATCCCCCAACAATGAGAAGCAGAAGTACTCTTTAAAGATCAACCACGATTGTGTACCAGAACATGTAATAGCAGAAGCAATTAGAAAGAAGACTCGGAGTATGCTCCTGTCCTCTGAGCAGCTGAAGCTTTGTGTTCTGGAGTACCAGGGGAAATATATATTAAAAGTTTGTGGATGTGATGAATACTTGCTGGAAAAGTATCCACTGAGTCAGTATAAGGTGAGAAGAACTCTATTAACATTATTCTCATGTATAATTTCATATACATCACCCATAGCGCTCCCATCATTTTTGCATGCCATTTAGACTCTGTTCACGTCTTTATTGTTTCTGTAGTTCTGCTTTGGCATAGACGCAAACAACAAAAATGACGTCAGTACCTGATCCATGACACTGGATGCTAAGGGTACTTTAACACTAGCGTTTTTCTTTTCCAGCACTGAGGCCTGTCATAGGGGCTCAATACCGGAAAAGAACTGATCAGTTTTTTCCCCATGCATTCTGAATGGAGAGCAATCCGTTCAGGATGTCTTCAGTTCAGTCCCTTAACGGCGTTTTGGACGGAGGAAATATCGCAGTATGCTGCGGTATTATCTTCGTCCAAAATTCCGGATCAGTTGCCAGAATGCTGGATCCGGCATTAATTTACATTGAAATGTATTAAAAATACTGCAATGCCGGATCTAAAAATGTGAAAAAAATAAACTGATCCGTTTGTCCATTTGACAATTGCAACGCATTCGTGAGACTGATCCGGATCAGTCTACAAATTCTGTCCGGTTGCATGCAGATTGCCTGATCCAGCAGGCAGTTCCGGCGACGGATTACTGCCTGCCGGATTACTCTGCCGCAAGTGTGAAAGTAGCTTAACAGTGCCTGACGTATCTCACTTGGGTTCTGTCATGGTTTCAGTCATTTCACTAGACAAATTAGCTCGGCATGCTGTACTATGTTGTCCACCTTTTACAGAATGTGCAACTGGTGCTCCAACGTAGATGTGCACATAGCTTGGCGCTTCAGTTCACCAATCACAGTCTAGTCTAACAACTTGGCAGAATTATCACAAGTTTTATTACATTTATAGTTCATTATATGTATTCAATTATAACTTTTAATGAGGTTTTATTATATTTCAGTATATAAGAAGCTGCATTATGCTTGGCCGGATGCCCAATTTAATGTTGATGGCCAAGGACAGCCTATACAGCCAGATCCCAGTTGATACCTTTACTATGCCCTCGTACTCGAGGAGGATTTCAACAGCAACGCCTTACATGAATGGAGAAGCCTCTGCTAAATCTCTATGGGCGATCAACAGTACTCTTAGAATAAAAATTCTCTGTGCAACATATGTCAATGTAAACATCCGAGATATTGATAAGGTACACGTTATTAATTATGCAGGGAGATATATATTATATATATATATATATATATCTATATCTATAATGCAGGGATATATATAATTTTTGTTTTGTGTAAACCCCATTTACTTTTGCTTTAGATCTATGTTCGAACTGGTATTTATCATGGAGTGGAGCCATTGTGTGACAATGTCAACACTATGCGGGTTCCCTGTTCAAATCCAAGGTGATTTTATTTCATCATTCTCTTTTGGATATTTACATCTATATTGTTTTTGTATTTGTGTAAGTTGCTATCTTTCTAGATATAGATGTCATAAATATGATCTTTTGAACTGCACTGTGTGACTTCCCTTGCTATGAAATACTGTAGAAGAAATACGAAAACCGCACATAAACACTTGTCTAGTTTGGTCTGTGTGGAGCTGTAAAATATGTCCAATGGAGACTTGTATATAAGTTTAGGGAAGGTAGATAGTGTGACCGTTCTGAATGCTCTTGTTGCAGACATGCATAAATAGTAAAATGTTTTATACAAATGAGGTTTCATAAGCTACACTTTCCTAGTTCTGTCATTTCATAAATTGCTTTCAATACGCAAATACGTCATCTGTTTCCAGGTGGAATGAATGGCTTCCCTATGACATGTACATCCCAGACTTGCCCAGAGCAGCTCGCATTTGTCTTTCCATCTGCTCGGTAAAAGGCCGGAAAGGAGCTAAAGAAGTAAGCGTTCTAGTCTTTTATAATTTTTAAGTTCTATTTCAGTTGTAGGTGCAATTTGCAATCGTGTCTCAGTCCTCAAATATTCACTTACCTGTGGCTTCCCTTGCTGATTTTGACAGATGTGGATGTCCGTCCCCAGGCCTTCTTCCTGTCACTACAGGTCTAAAGTCATAGGTCTAGGAACATGTACAGAAATCTCCATGTCCACTTTCCGCTAGTCATTGTAGAGTCCTGTGTGAATCAAAATTTGTGGGCCTGTACCCCATCTTGTTAAAAACCATTTACTTTTACGGATATGTCATTTGACGTGCTAATGTGGGCGTTTTGTCTTTTGGCAGGAACACTGCCCATTGGCATGGGGCAATATAAACTTGTTTGATTATACAGATACATTAGTCTCTGGGAAAATGGCTTTGAACTTGTGGCCTGTACCTCATGGATTAGAAGATTTGCTTAACCCTATCGGTGTCACAGGGTCCAACCCAAACAAGGTACTAAAATATTCATCCCATCTTTTAGTCCATGCGAGTCTGTGTCTATGTGCCTTTATTGTATTTTACATTCTAGATGTTCCCTGGATGATGTCCATACAATGACATTTTAGGACAAGTGCCAAATGTCTTTGTATTGTTTCAGAACAGCTTAATAAAAAAAAATCCCAATTTTTTAATCTTTATTTTTATTAGTTATTCAAAAAAATTATGTGGGACACATTAAAGAGGACCTTTCACCGATTATTACACTATGAACTAAGTATACAAACATGGAGAGCGGCGCCCGGGGATCTCACTGCACTTACTATTATCCCTGGGCGCCGCTCCGTTCTCCCGCTATGCCCTCCGGTATCTCCGCTCACTAAGTTATAGTAGGCGGAGATTTCAGTCCCTAAGTTATGGTAGGCGGAGTCTGCCCTTGTTCTGCTCTAGCGCTGGCCAATCGCAGCGCAGAGCTCACAGCCTGGGAGGTTATTTTCTCCCAGGCTATGAGCTCTGCAATGCGATTGGCCAGCACTACACTCCGCCTACCATAACTTAGTGAACGGAGATACCGGAGGTCATAGCGGGAGAACGGAGCGGCGCCCGGGGATAATAGTAAGTGCAGTGAGATCCCCGGGCGCCGCTCTACATATCTGGATACTTAGTTCATAGTGTAATAATCGGTGAAAGGTCCTCTTTAAAGGGAGTCTGTCATCAAAGTTTCACCTTTTTAACCCTTCCCATAGCTTTCTAGTAGCCTTACAGTTAATAAAAACGTTACCTTTATGAGCAATCCTGGACTTCTAAAACCAGCAAAAAACATCTTAGTTGCATATGCAAATGAGAGCTCGCAAGTGCCCAGGGGCGGCGTTACCCTCGCAGGTGCCCAGCTAGCTTAGCCTTATCGTCGCTTCCCCCTGCCCATTCTTTCCCTCTGCCCGCCTACCCTTTCCCTCTGACCTCCCATCTACTTACTTCTTGTTTGCGCAGGCGCAGGATCTCGGCGATTCAGGCCGGCGCATGCGCACTGCGATGCCCATTCCTTGTACGGCATCACAGTAATTAATGCGCACACACAGCCGGGTGTAGAGTGAAAGGTGCGCCATATGGTTTTTGGAAGGCAGATTTTGCTGGACTGTTTTTTTTGACACCATGTCCCATTTGAAGTCCCCCTGATGCAACCCTTGAGTATAAACTCCATAAAAGTGACCCCATCTAAGAAACTACACACCTCAAGGTATTCAAAACTGATTTTACAAACTTTGTTAACCCTTTAGGTGTTGCACAAGATTTAATGGAAAATAGAGATACAATTTAAAAATTTCACTTTTTTGGCAGATTTTCCATTTTAATATTTTTTTTCCAGTTACAAAGCAAGGGTTAACAGCCAAATAAAACTCATTATTTATGGCCGTGATTATGTAGTTTACAGAAACACCCCATATGTGATCGTAAAATGCTGTACGGGCACACGGCAGGGCGCAGAAGGAAAGGAATGCCATACGGTTTTTGGAAGGCAGATTTTGTTGGACTGTTTTTTTTTTTTGACACCATGTCCCATTTGAAGCCCCCCTGATGCACCCCTAGAGTAGAAACTCCAAAAAAGTGACCCCATTTTAGAAAGTACGGAATAGGGTGGCAGTATTGTTGGTACTAGTTTAGGGTACATATGATTTTTGGTTGCTCTATTACACTTTTTGTGCGGCATGGTAACAAGAAATAGCTTTTTTGGCACGTGTTTTTTTTTTGTTATTTACAACATTCATCTGACAGGTTAGATCATGTGGTAATTTTATAGAGCAGGTTGTCACGGACGCGGCGATACCTAATATGTATACAATTTTTATTTTATTTATGTACGTTTTATACAATAACTTCATTTTTAAAACCAAAAAAATGTTTTAGTGTCTCCATAGTCTAAGAGCCATAGTTTTTTCAGTTTTTGGGCGATTATCTTGAGTAGGGTCTAATTTTTTGCGGGATGAGATGACTGTTTGATTGGTACTATTTTGGCATACATGCGACTTTTTTGATCACTTTTATTACCTTTTTTGGGAAGTAAGGTGGGCAAAATTTCAATTTTCCCAGTTTTTTTATTTTTATGGCAGGGAAAGTAACATGACCGTTTTATAGATCAGGTCGTTACGGACGCGGCGATACCTAATATGTGTAGTGTACTTTATTTTTTTAATTTTTATTCAGTGATAAATGTTTTTTTTTGTTTTTTTTAAATCTTAACTTTTTTCACTTTTTTTTACTTTTTTTGACCCAGACCCACTTGGTTCTTGAAGATCCAGTGGGTCTGATGTCTGTATAATACAGTACAGAACCCTATATAGGGTTCTGTACTGTATTTTACTTGCACTGAACAGATCTATGCTTTTAGCATAGATCTGTTCAGCACCATGGACAGCAGGACGCCTGAGCAGGGGTCCTGTTGCCATAGGAACCTTCCCCGTCTGCCACAACTTCGCAGACGGGGAAGGGTGAGGAAGGGGCTTCGGGGGGCTGTCGGGGGGGCTCTCTCCCTCTCCATCGGGGGGCTGTAAAGGCACAGCAGCCCCCCGATGAGGGAGGGAGGGAGCCCCTTGACCCTGACAGTTAACTTTTTCCATACAGCGGTCCGTACGGACCGCGGTATGGAAAGGGTTAAACGGCTGACATCTGCACAGATGATAGAAGCCAACGAATTTTCAAGGGGAGGCGGGCGGGGGACCGCCTCCCGCAACGCCCCCACCGCCTGCGACACCCCTCCTGCACCACCCGCCGGCATCAAATCGTGCAGGGGGGGTGCAAAATCTTGATTTTAGGCACTCTAAAGTTTCTGATCCCCGCGGTCAGGGACCGTGGGGATCAGAAACTGCAAAAAGCGCAGCAAACCGCAGGTCTGAATTGACCTGCGGTTTGCTGCGATCGCTGACACGGGGGGGGGTCACATGACCCCCCCTGGCGTTGTGACAGGATGCCGGCTGAATGATTTCAGCCGGCATCCTGTTCAGATTAACCCCTGGGGCGCCGGAATGCCTATTTAAAGTTAGGATGTACCGGTACGCCCTGTGTCCTTAATGGGTGGGGTTAAAGGAAACAGGGATGGGTATGGCACTATAGGTGCAGAAATACGAGGAACCTATCATATTTTTTATTTTTTTAAAGTGAATAAATGAAGCATATTCTTATCAAAAAAATTACCTGTAAGAGTAAAGCAACATAGCGGGGAGATATGCCTCTCATCAATAATCAGCAGTCAATAATGAAAGAGGATTGAGCATCAAAAGCAAAATTGCAGACAAGCCTGGTTTCCAGAAATGTATCAGATGTATTACGAATGAGGACAGTCATTATATAGAGCGGAGATCCTTTAAGGGCAGATTTAACCCTATGACACTGTCTGACCTGTTACATGTGCACTTGACAGCTGAAGGCATCTCTGTTGGTCCCATGTTCATATGTGTCCGCATTGCTGAGAAAAATAATGTTTTAATATATACAAATGAACCGTTAGGAGCAACGGGGGCATTGCCGTTACACCTAGAGGCTCTGCCCTCTCTGCAATTGCTATGTCCTTTCAACTTTGACAGGGTCAGACATGATGATGTTTTTCACGGCTTAGTCCTGTCAAAGTGGAGGATGCAGCAGTTGCAGAGAGCAGAGCCTCTAGTTGTAACAGCAACTGCTGCATCCTCCACTTTGACAGGACTAAGCCGTGAAAAACATAATCCTGTCTGACCCTGTCAAAGTTGAGCGGACATGGCAATTGCAGAGAGGGCAGAGCCTCTAGGTGTAACGGCAACGCCCCTGTTGCTCCTAGAGGCTCATTTGCATATATTAAAACATTATTCTTCTCAGCAATGCAGGCACATATGAACATGGGACCAACACAGATGCCTTCAGCTGCCAAGTGCACATGTAACAGGCCAGTGTCATAGGTACGAATCTGCTGACAGATGTCCTTTAATTCAATAGTAAAGACCTCATCTTGTCGGCGGTACAGGTGAGACAAGTTGGAGTGTGGAGGAGCAGCCGTGCGCTGTATTTGCTTTGGTTTTTAGGGGGTACTTTTAAAAGATATATTAGTAGATTAGGTTAATGGGGTTGTCCCACCACAATTGTAGATGTAGCCTAGAATCTGCTCTGCCTAAAGAAACAAAGCCACTTAACTAGTCACCGGCGCTCCATTCCATTGCTGAGATTCCATCCCTGCTGCTTATGGTGCTCAGTGAATGGCTGCCATGGTCCAAGTGATGACAGACCGGATTTTATACTTCCGGTCGGCACAGGACTAGAAGCAGTGGGGACAGGGACCTTGTAAAAGAGAGCCAGTGACTAGGGAAGTGGCTTTGATTCTTTAGGCAGAGCAGATAAATCTACAATTGTGGTACAGGTCAGACAACCCCTTTTTAAAGGTTAAATATTTCCTGAAATGAAGGTTAATCTGTTGCTGCTGCCACACCTAGAAGACCTAGAATGTGTGGAAAGAGAACCGCATGCATATATGTAATATCACCAATTTTAATAAACATTTAGATCAGGAGCCTATCAACGGACAACTTTAGAATCTAGAGCAATGCATATGTTTGGCTCAAAAAGCTAAGTGGCTGGATCTCATGAGCCATCACTACATGGATGGCAATTCTACCTGAGATGGTTATGCTTGTAGATGGCCATCTGTTTGCTCGGACCTTAGTTTCATATAACTGTAAGGCCTCTTTCACACGGGCGTGTGTGAGGGCCGGACAAAATGCGTGTGCGTTGCGGGAAAATGCGCAATTTTTTGGCACTAGTGCAAAGCATTTTAATGCGTTTTGCACGCACGTGAGAAAAATCTGCATGTTTGGTACCCGAACCCGGACTTAACAGAAGTTTGGTTTTGGGATCGGTGTTGTGTAGATTTTATTATTTTCCCTTATAACATGGTTATATGGGGAAAATAATTGCATTCTTAATACAGACTGCTTAGTAAAATAGGGATGGAGGGGTTAAAAATAATAAATTTAACTCTCCCCATCCACTTTGATTGCGTAGCGGATCTCCTCTTCTTTCTACTTTCTTCAGGACCTGGCTAAAGGACCTTTTTGATGACGTCACTGCACTCATCACATGGTCCATCACTATGGTGATGGACCATGTCATGAGCGCAGTGACATCAAAGGTTTTTTAGCCAGGTCCTGAAGAAAGTAGAAAGAAGAGGAGATCCGCTACGCAATCAAGTGGATGGGGAGAGTTAAATTTGTTGTTTTTTAACCCCTCAATGGACATTTTACTAAGCAGTCTGTATTAAGAATGCCATTTTCCCTTATAACCATGTTATAAGGGAAAATAATAAAGATCGGGTCCCCATCTCGATTGTCTCCTAGCAACCAGGCGTGAAAATCGCACCGCATCCGCACTTGCTTGCGGATGCTTGCGATTTTCACGCAGCCCCATTCACTTCACCACAATATAGAGCATGCTGCGATTTTCACGCAATGCACAAGTGATGCGTGAAAATCACTGCTCATGTACACAGCCCCATTGAAGTGAATAGGTCCGGATTCAGTGCGGGTGTAATGCGTTCAACTCACGCATTGCACCCGCGCGGAATTCTCGCCCGTGTGAAAGGGGCCTAAGATATCCATTTTATTGCAAATTGACTGTAGAGTTTTGCTTCAGTTACTAGACCATAAATCTACTGTCACCAGTGAGTTATTGGTTACCCATTTGTGTCTAATTTATTTAACTTCTTTTGTTGTTGGACTTTTTCAGGAAACTCCCTGCCTAGAGCTTGAATTTGACTGTTTCAGTAGCCCAGTCAAGTTCCCAGATATGACGGCAATAGAAGAGCATGCAAACAAAGCTCTAGAGCGAGAGATGGGCTACAATTACAGCCATTCCGGACAGGTAAATTAATAAAATTTATTATGCCTCATCCAAGAGATTTCAGATTATAGTCTATAGTAAATACAGTAGATTTTATTTATTTTTTTTCTTCTGCCAATGCTGTTTTATATTTATATTTTCAGTATACTGCAGAATATTGCTTTGGTTCCCTTTAGCAACTCTCTGGTTCAATGAAGAAAAAAAAAAAAAAACACATTAAGGGCTCATTCACACGAACGTATGAATGGATCCACATCCGTTCTGCAATTTTGTGCACCGGGTGTGGACCCATTCATTTCAATGAGGCTGCAAAAGATGCACATCCGTTGTTCCGTTCCGCGGCTCCCCAAAAATTATAGATCATGTCCTATTCTTATCAGTAATCACATTTTCTATATATCGCCGGCCCTATGAGGAATGCACACGGCCGGTATCGGTGTTTTGCAGATCCACAATTTGCAAGCAAGGCACAGTCGTGCCAATGCACCCCAACTGTGGAACAAACAGAACCGGATGCCGCCTTTTTCATCTTTTTAGCTGCAGATCTGCCAGTTCCCAGGCTCCACTTTTGCCATCCAAGATGGCCACACCACTTCTCAGACTGCCTGATGCATACTGTGCAATTGGTAACCTAAGACACTTCCTGCTGCTCTCGGATTGGCTTGTGAGCAGGCTGGACATGTAGGAAGTGTCTTTGGCTACCTATGAGCAGTGCGTATCAGGCAGTTTGATAAGTTGTGCAGCCATCTTGGATGGCAGAGAGGAGTCCAAGAATTAGTGTATCTGCAGCTTAAAAGATGAAAAGGAGGTGTCCATATAAGTGTTCTGTTAGTTCCCCACTTTATACAAACTTTTTTCCTGAACCGGAGGGGTGCTTTAACGCTCCACAGTATTGGAGCTGTCTGTTGGCATTCTTACAACGGACAACTTTTTTATTTCCTTGTGTATTGTGAACTGTTTAAGATGCCAAGGGAGACGATAACAACATTAGTATGATTTATATATTATGGTAATGTTATTTTTTCAGACTAGCAGAATAGCCAGAGATAATGAAGTCAGAGAAAGTGATAAAGAGCAGCTGAAAGCCATTTCTACTCGGGACCCTCTCTCTGAAATCACTGAGCAAGAAAAAGAATTCCTTTGGAGCCACAGGTGTCTTTCATGCTTCTATGTTCAGTGGGTCTGATAGAAATGTAGTTGTACAAAAATTCTATTCCAAAAACTAAATGGGTCTGGGTTGACACAATCTCGTTCCCTATGTACTGTTGAGGTGGTTGTGTATGCATATCTGTGTGAATGCTGCGTCTGATTTCATATGGAGCATAAATGCTTTCCAGCGTGTAGCTAGTAAAAGTATTGTGACAGTAGCACTATACATTAAGTGTGCGACTACACCTTCTCACAGAAGTTCACGTTGGTAAGATTTAAGCTGTATCTTATTGGCCCATTTTCAGTGGTTATGCAGCACTTACTGTATAATCCTTGCAGCTCATGATGGAGAACAGAGAGGTCATCACTGCTATAGAAGAGTTTGGCTTCTTCATGAGCTTCACCACCCACCCACCACTGATCGACAGCTTTCTTCTAATGGCTTATTCACACAGTCAGTGTTTGCCAAAACCAGATGCGTCTCTATACACAGAACAGGTGCAGATCTTTTCCTTATACCTTATGTCTGTGGAGGCTCCAGTCCTGGTGTTAGCTCGAAGACACTGATGGAAATCACTGATCAAAACACTGGCATGTGAATAAGGCTTAGGGCGCATTCACACGACTGCGCTGTGTTTTGTGGTCTGCAAATTGCAGAGCTGCAAAACACAGATGCCGCCTGCATGCATTCCTCAATTTGCAGAATGGAACGGGCGGCCCATTATAGAAATGCCTATTCTTGGACATGCTCTAAATTTTTTTGCAGGGCCGTGGAACGGAACAACTTTTGCGGACCCATTCATATGGCCGTGTGAATGAGGCTTAAGGAAAGGCAATGGCTGGTGTGTGGGGATAGTTGGTGCTCATGATTAAGTCAAACTCTTCTCCGGCACACACTGCAAGGTTTATATAGTAAGTGCTCCACAACCACCGAACATAAGCAGATAAATCAGCGTGTGTCACTACTTTATGCTGTTCTCAGTGAGGATAGCAAATAGTTAATGACTGGTTACCTTTAAACCTTATCTTGCCAAGCACTTGTAAGTACATTGTGACTTTAAATGCTTATCACATGTAGAATATGTTTTATAGATAATTTCAGCCCATTATTATAAACACATATAAGCAGTCTTTTAAATTGTAAAATGTTTATATCGCTACACCTGCTGTTTTCTATTGAGCAGCCCTTCTGTGTCAGCCTCAGTAAATGTGCCGAGGTGGACACACATGCTCAGTCTTGTCTCTTTCTTTGCGCCCTTAGGTGTGTGAGGGATTCCTTGTATGTTGAGCTGGCTACTTCTGAAGCAGCAGCTTCTTGTTTTGCTTTCTCAGAGACAAAGTGCAATCAACCAATGAATTTTTATTTTATTTTTTTAGTAACAAGCGTTCAAAACATCCTATATAGCCCCGAATTATACAAATGAATACTATGGGGGTCATTTATTAAGACCGGCGTTGTAGGCGCTGGTCTTAATATCCCATATAGCTGGCGGTGGATCCGCCGGCCTCTACATAACTTCAGCGGACCCACCGCTACTTTGAAATGTAGGACATCCCTGTCTGCGCCACGCCCCTTTTTTAGACCTGGCGTGAGCGGGGAAAAGTCACAGAATGGGGCACGAAGCACCTTTGTGCCGCAATTTGCGCCAGATATACACCTAATATAGGCTTATTTCAGGTTTGCAAATGACCCTCTTTAAGTTGTCCTGCAAACATTAAGCCCTCTCACTGCTCCGTAGAAAGAAAGGAAAAAAAAGTCAAGGGTCCTGGGATGCACAATCCTGGATGTTATCTGTGCTGAATGCAAAGCCAATACTAGTCAAAGGTGAAGCTTTTCTTATGCTAGTGTATCATGATCTCATTCCTTGTTTTTTCAGGCTTTATTGCCAAAATACTCCAGAAGTCCTTCCTAAGCTGCTCCTAGCTGTGAAATGGAATTGCAGAGATGATGTTTCACAGGTAAAATAGACTTTGGATATTGATTTGTACCAGATCACGCCCCACATTCTCCTATTATGTAAATCTGTTTGCTGTTTCTGAAGCGTGTTGTAGCAAAGAACAGTTGTCCTCTTGCTATTGCAGTACTTCTCAGGATTCCAGAAGATCGCCACAGCACGATAAAAATAAAAAAAACTATTTGGCACCTACATTTTTAGACTTTGGAGCCAAAGGCAACTAAGTTATTTATTTTATTTATTTACTTTATTTTTTTACCAAAGTCCTGCTGCAAAGACACAGACTTAAATTGATTATCTATCCTCAGGATAGAGCATGATCAGTGGGGGGGGTATGATACTCCCGGCCGATCAGCAGTTTGAAGAGTAGGTGTTGCTACATTTGAGAGCTGCTTCCTCTTCATTACACCGCCTGTCATCTCTGAAGTGCAGTGTAATTACAAGTTCTCACTCCATTCACTTCAATGGAGTACTAGTAATTAAACTAGGCTGCTGCTGCAGAGGACTCCTGCACAACGGAAACCAGACGGATCCGTTATGCGGCCAATAGACTTCTATTATGACAGAATCCAAAATGAAATGCCACTTAAACTTGTTGAGTTCCATGTATAACAGTGTATGGTACATGGCTATGCTGCCTCTAGTTGCGCCAGCTGGACACATTGTTTTCTGTAAATGCTTTCATCAGACCACAGTTTAGTGTAAAAGTTTTCTTTACTTCTAGTTATGTTTATTTTGGTGTCAAGATTTTTTGACCGAGCCAGTGGTACTCCGGTTTTTAGCCTGTCCGGCTTCTGAGCTTACTTTTTTAAAGGCCTCCTTAGTGATAGGGGAAGTAACTATAAGGGTGGCTGCAGACGGTGCAGATTTGTGTGCAGAAGGGTAAAATCTGCACATGAAAAGCACAACAATTGACCAGCTGCAGATTTCAAAATCCGCACAACAGGTCAATTTCCATACCTAAGAAAAAAACAGTGTACATGAGAGTTGTCTAATCTCATACACGTTACTAGGACTGTATTACACTACAGTTTTTCTGCACGAAAATCCGCACGCAATCTCCATCGTGTGCAGCCACCCTTACTCAGAAAGAAGGAAGCTTTGAACGGTTGTAATGTTTCAGTAACACACCTTTCTCAGTAGGTGCAAAGTAGTAAGCAGTCTATGAATTAGTTTCATGCATACAAATGCATCTAGATAAATCAGTCAGTCCCCCGACAATGTAACATTTATCACCTGTCCAGTCAACAGGTAATCAAGGTTTTATGCTGGAATAGCCCTTTTAAGGATCACGGTGTTGATGTATGGCAACCAGTTTCAACAGGCGTGGACTGCTCTTTCCTGAGCATTCAGAAACCTTTCTAGTTTCACTTTTATGACCCTCAGCTTAGAAGGTTGTGAAAATTGCAATAACTGAACTCTCTGGAGTCAAGGTGATTTGACTGCTGTAGAGCAGGGCATTTGTTCTGGAAGTTGTTAGTGCTATTCTCAAATCGGTAAAATATCCGAAGGTAGATTGTACAGATTTCTCCTTTAACCCCATTCCTGACAGTACGGCGGATGTTGGCTCCTGCTCTGGAGCGAAGTGATCGTCATCGCTACCGGGTGCCTACTGTTTCATACAGCAGACACCCGTGGCTTATGTCTGAGATCCACAGTAATGCCAACTGCGGACATTTAACCCCTCAAATGCCATGGTCAAATGTGACTATGGCATCTGAGAGGCCGGAAACGTGCGCTTCACTTCTAGGAACGCCTCCTCCTGGCAGAGATCGGGGAGGGCATTGCATGTAAGTAATGAGCATGTACATGGGACCAACACAGATGCCTTCAGCTGCCAAGTGCACATGTAACAGGTCAGCCAGTTTCATGGGTACAAATCTGCTGACAGATGCCCTTTAAAGGGGACCTAAATCTTTGCTAAAAACATGAAGGTGTGGCAGCTATTCAGAGCACTCTGCATATTTAGGTTTTAGGCTACATTCACATGTCCATGGTGTGTTGCGGACCCGCAAATTGCGGGTCCGCAACACACCAGCCCGTCACCCCCATAGAAATGCCTATTCTTGTCCGCAAGCTGCGGACAAGAATAGGACATGCTCTATCTTTTTGCGGAGCTGCGGACCCAAAATCGGGGTCGCGCTCCGCAATTGCAGCTGCAGACAGCACACTGTGTGCTGTCCGCATCCATTCCGTCCCCATAGAGAATGAATGGGTCCGCACCCGTTCCGCAAAATTGCGGACACATTTTGCGGACGTGTGAATGGAGCCTTATGGGCTCTACTCTGCTTTTCCAGTGTGCGGGGAACGTATATATACTATCTATGGATCCATACTCCACATGCTGGAAAACCTGAACGTGCAGAGAGCACTCTGAGACGCGCTGCTGAACCTTAATGGTTTCAGCGAAGGTTTAGGTGTGCCATAAAGGCTATGGATTCATTTTGGGGCATTTTGTTTTTATTATTGCATTCTACTTGGTCTTTATTAAAATTATCAATTTGTTGTCTTTCAGTTTTCACTGTCCTGCAGACCGTGCTTTCTGCTTTTAACTGAAATCTTTCATAGAGCTGCTTTGTTGGCTTGATCTGTAACCCTTTTCCCTTTTCAGCTCATAAACCATATTATCAGTTTGATTGAGTTTAAATGAGTGTTTGAGCTGTTAGGGATAAAGAGATGAGTGCTATAGATAGGGCTGTCTGAGCAGTTCTCTTGACGAGGATCAGTCTACAGATGCAGTAAAAACTGAAGACTGTGGTAGACAAACTAGACCAATTAGAAAATTGTTAGCCCACGATAATAGAATACACTAATTAAAAATGCTCCCCAAAGGCGTCCATGGTCTTTAAATCCCTTACTGGAAGGAGTCTTTGACCTAGGATCTTATTATTCTCATGCAGAACACCAGAAGCTGTGTGCTTGAAATCTGTTGTGCAGCATTTTCATACGGTTGTATATCTTATATTCATTACATTATTACATGACTTAATAATAAATCATACAATTTCTACTGTTATCAATACACAGATGTACTGTCTGCTGAAAGACTGGCCTCCAATCCGACCCGAGCAAGCAATGGAACTGCTGGATTTTAACTACCCAGACAGGATTGTACGGTCGTTTGCAGTTACATGCCTTGAGAAGTATCTGACTGATGACAAGCTGTCACAGTTTCTAATCCAGCTAGTGCAGGTAATGTAGTTTAAATATGTGTATAAACAAGAAACCGAACTGGATCGCACCAATACTATGCTTTAATAAATATGTGCTGTCCTAGAAGTAAAACATTCATTCAGAGAATTATAATGCACTAGGAATAATGTAGACTAGTAGTCTGTTTAAAGGGGGTTATCCAACCGCTGTCTCCTACCTAATTTTACATTAATTAAAATAGAACATGTGCACGATATTTGCTGGGAGTCTCTTGGCCGCCTTGGCAACTGTCCTGCCCACATTTAGAATATACTCTCCACACCTGATGTCAGATTAGGACAGAGAGAGGGTCTGGACAACTTGTTTAAACACCCCACCACCACCACCACCAGCGATCAGCCCATACACCGTTTTTCAAGCAGAAAAAGTCTATGTTTTGAATAAAGGGTCACTTCTAAAGGTTGTTCTAACTGCAATACAGCTGTTAGGCTACTTTCACACTAGCGTTTTTGCTGAATTCGGCTGGGCTCTGCAAAAATGCTTCCATTACTGATAATACAACCATCTGCATTCGTTATGAACGGATCCGGTTGTATTATCTTTAAAGAGGACCTTTCATCATGCTAGCTCTAGTCTAATTTTTATCCTACCTTTTATAGGGCAGCCCCCACTGATGCCATGGCACTTCTTCTTCTTTTTTTTTTTTCTCTACAGAACCCCCCCGTTTGTCCTCTGTTGGCCCCGTATATTTTGGCGCATTAGATTATAATAAAACAACGCAGTTATACTAGGCGGAGACTTGTATTCTTGGTTATATTAGGCAGAGACTTGTATTTTCCCTGGGAGTGGTTATCTTCTCCCTGGCTGTGACCGCATCCAATCAGAGCGCACCGCTCTTAGCCAGGGAGAATGAGCTCAAGTTCTCACGAGAACTTGAGCGTGTAGACATCCTTGAGCTCATTCTCCCTGGCTAAGAGCGGTGCGCTCTGATTGGATGCGCTCACAGCCAGGGAGAAGATAACCACTCCAAGGGAAAATACAAGTCTCTGCCTAGTATAACAGTCGCCTCATTATAATATAAGGCGCCAAAATATATATGGGGCTAACAGCGGACGAACGGGGGATTCTGTAGAAGAAGAAAAAAGTGCCATGGCATCAGTGGGGGCCGCCCTATAAGGTAGGATAATAATTAGACTAGACTGATGAACGGTCCTCTTTAACATAGCCAAGACGGATCCGTCATGAACTCCATTGAAAGTCAATGGGGGACGGATCAGTTTTCTATAGTGTCAGAGTTAAACTCCATTGACTTGCATTGTGGGTCATGATGGATCCGTCTTACTCCGCATCCCAGGACAGAAAGAAAACTGCAGCTTGTTGCGGTTTGCTCTCCGGTATGGGAACGCAACCAAACGAAACAGAATGCTTTTTGGAGCGTTCTGTTCTGTTCAGTTATGTTTTGTCCCCATTGACATTGAATGGGGGCAAAACGGAAGCGTTTTTCTCCGTTATTGAGACCCTGTGATGGATGTCAATAACGGAAAGTACAGGGAGTGCAGAATTATTAGGCAAGTTGTATTTTTGAGGATTAATTTTATTATTGAACAACAACCATGTTCTCAATGAACCCAAAAAACTCATTAATATCAAAGCTGAATATTTTTGGAAGTAGTTTTTAGTTTGTTTTTAGTTTTAGCTATTTTAGGGGGATATCTGTGTGTGCAGGTGACTATTACTGTGCATAATTATTAGGCAACTTAACAAAAAACAAATATATACCCATTTCAATTATTTATTTTTACCAGTGAAACCAATATAACATCTCAACATTCACAAATATACATTTCTGACATTCAAAAAAACAAAAAACAAATCGGTGACCAATATAGCCACCTTTCTTTGCAAGGACACTCAAAAGCCTGCCATCCATGGATTCTGTCAGTGTTTTGATCTGTTCACCATCAACATTGCGTGCAGCAGCAACCACAGCCTCCCAGACACTGTTCAGAGAGGTGTACTGTTTTCCCTCCTTGTAAATCTCACATTTGATGATGGACCACAGGTTCTCAATGGGTTTCAGATCAGGTGAACAAGGAGGCCATGTCATTAGATTTTCTTCTTTTATACCCTTTCTTGCCAGCCACGCTGTGGAGTACTTGGACGCGTGTGATGGAGCATTGTCCTGCATGAAAATCATGTTTTTCTTGAAGGATGCAGACTTCTTCCTGTACCACTGCTTGAAGAAGGTGTCTTCCAGAAACTGGCAGTAGGACTGGGAGTTGAGCATGACTCCATCCTCAACCCGAAAAGGCCCCACAAGCTCATCTTTGATGATACCAGCCCAAACCAGTACTCCACCTCCACCTTGCTGGCGTCTGAGTCGGACTGGAGCTCTCTGCCCTTTACCAATCCAGCCACGGGCCCATCCATCTGGCCCATCAAGACTCACTCTCATTTCATCAGTCCATAAAACCTTAGAAAAATCAGTCTTGAGATATTTCTTGGCCCAGTCTTGACATTTCAGCTTGTGTGTCTTGTTCAGTGGTGGTCGTCTTTCAGCCTTTCTTACCTTGGCCATGTCTGAGTATTGCACACCTTGTGCTTTTGGGCACTCCAGTGATGTTGCAGCTCTGAAATATGGCCAAACTGGTGGCAAGTGGCATCTTGGCATCTGCACGCTTGACTTTTCTCAGTTCATGGGCAGTTATTTTGCGCCTTGGTTTTTCCACACGCTTCTTGCGACCCTGTTGACTATTTTGAATGAAACGCTTGATTGTTCGATGATCACGCTTCAGAAGCTTTGCAATTTTAAGAGTGCTGCATCCCTCTGCAAGATATCTCACTATTTACTTTTCTGAGCCTGTCAAGTCCTTCTTTTGACCCATTTTGCCAAAGGAAAGGAAGTTGCCTAATAATTATGCACACCTAATATAGGATGTTGATGTCATTAGACCACACCCCTTCTCATTACAGAGATGCACATCACCTAATATGCTTAATTGGTAGTAGGCTTTCGAGCCTATACAGCTTGGAGTAAGACAACATGCATAAAGAGGATGATGTGGTCAAAATACTCATTTGCCTAATAATTCTGCACGCAGTGTAGAAATGCTAGTGTGAAAGTCGCCTTAAAAAACGGGTCCTAGTGATCGCTGCATAAACATCCACCTCGTTTTCTCTAGTTGTATGACAGCTAACAGTGCAATCCCAGTCTTGTTTTAAAGCTGTGCAGCCTGAAATATTCCAGTTTAAAGTAGCCCCCCATTCAACTCATGTAATCTCAGACAGTCTGGAAGAGGGGCAGTGGGGGATGTGCTGACAGGCTGCAAGGTGAAGCGGAGAAAATTAGATCCTCATCTTCATAAGTTTACATGACCCCAGAGGAAGGGTATCCCCTTTATCAATCAGATGGCAGGCTTGCTCTTTGATTGTCACATATGGGGGGAGTTTTTTTTTTTTTTCTCCCCAGAAGAGTTTTGTGCTGATGCTCTTGCTCATCTAATCACCCCTCTACTGTTAACTTGTACGTTCATTGATGCTACAAGCCTAATGTTTACCAGTATCTTGGTCATGGAATCAAATAAGTCAAACCAAATACTTGTTCCCCGCATGCCGGTCTTAATTAATGACCCCTTATGTGTATCCCAAAAACAACTCATCCTGCAAAATTCATGGTCACTGAACACTGATATTGGTTCTTTAGCCTTAAATTGGTTATGCCACTAAGGGGTTAAAATGCACTTAACCTGCGTAAGGTATCAACTATTTATTTGAGACATAAATTCAAAGGGGGGCATTTATCAAACCTGGTCTAAGGGAAAACTGGCTTCAGATTAGGGTTGTTGCAGGTATCGATATTTTGATACTGGGATTTCCATTTTTTCAATACTGGGCAGTCTAGTATCACAGAACATGAGCGCGCTGCTGCTATGTGCACAAAGCCCAGGGAAGCAAGGAGAGTGTGAAGTCCTATTCACCCTAATAGAGCTCTATTAGGGTGAATAGGACGAGGGATGATAAAATCCCAGGTTCTAGCCCCTAAGGGGGGAAATAGTTATTAAATAAAAAGTAAAAAAAAAGTATAAATCACCCCCTTTCCCAATTTTACATATAAAATATATAAACAATAAATAAATAAACATATCACATATCACCACGTCCAAACTATTAAAATATTGAAAAAATCTATGCGGTGAAAGCTGGAACAGAAAAAAAAGAAGAACTGCGCGATTTGGCTTTTTTTTTTTTTTCGGAAAGCATGTGGCTTTTTTGGTTTTATATTTTTTTTCGCGTGGTATAGAGTATCGCAATACTTTTTTATGGTATCGAAATCGAATCAAAAATTTGGTATTGCAACAACTCTACTTCAGATTCCACCTTTAATTTGCCAAAGGAGCTCTGTAAAAAGGAAAGGTGGAATCTTATTGGTTGCTATGGACAACTAAGCCAGTTTTCCTTTACACGAGTTTTGATAAATCTCCCCCAAAATCTACAAAAAGGTGACATTTTAGTTTTTTTTTTTTTTTTTTACCAGTTGTAATGTAACTGTTAGGGGGTTAAAGCCTAATACGCCTTAGCAAGCTCTCCTGTACAGATGTAACTAAACCCAAGTTGTATGTTAATTACTTATCTACATGCCATTCCCTATTTCCAGCACATCCTAAATAAGCCCAGGACTAGTGTTGAGCGAACTTCTGTTTTAAGTTAGGCGTCTAAAGTTCGGCTTCCGGTTAGCGGAGGATCCCGATATGGATTCCGAATTCCGTTGTGGTCCGTGGTAGCGGAATCAATAATCGGCCATTATTGATTCCGCTACTACGGACCACAACGGAATTCGGAATCCATATCGGGATTCTCCGCTAACCTGAAGCCGAACTTTAGACGCCGAACTTAAAACAGAAGTTCGCTCAACACTACCCAGGACTGGAAGCAATCTTCCATAATTGGTGGAACCTCCCTGCCCGCTCCTCTTCCAGGCCACTATGTGAATTCTTGTCTGTAACTTTAGTTTAGCCTGTGTGGTCAGTGAGACTGAAGTGAAATCATTTGATTGACGTTTGCAGGCAGGAGGACATCAGTTGGCACAGAAGGAAATGGGTGGAGCAGATTATACAGTGAGGAACAGAAGTATTTGAACACCCTGTGATTTTCCAAGTTCTCCCACTTAGAAATCATGGAGGGGTCTGAAATTCACATTGTAGGTGCATTCCCACTCTGAGAGACAGCATTAAAGAATCAGGAAATCATATTGTATGATTATTATTTTTTTTATTTATTTGTCTTGCACTGCTGAACATAAGTATTTGAACACCTGAGAAACAGCAAGAATTCTGTCTCTTAAAGACTTGTTACTGTGCCTTTTAAAAAGTCCCACCTCTACTCCACTCATTAATCTAACTTAATCTAATTTAGTAGCACCTGTCTGAGCTCTTTAAAGACACCTGTCCACCCCACAGTCAGTCAGACGCTAACTACTACCATGGGCAAGAACAAAGAGCTGTCAAAAGACACCAGAGACAAAATTGTGGACCTCCACAAGGCTGGAAAGGGCTACGGGGCAACTGACAAGCAGCTTGGTGAAAATAGTTCAGCTGTTGGAGCAATTGTTAAAAAATGAAAGAGGCTAAAGACGACTGTCAGTCGGACTGGGGCTCCATGCAAGATCTCATCTCATGGGGTATCACTGATGATAAGAAAGGGGAGGAATCAGCCTAGAACTACAAGGGAGGATCTGGTCAATGACATGAAGAGAGCTGGGACCACAGTTTCAAAGGCCACTGTCGGTAGAACACTACACCGTCATGGTTTCAAATCATGCATTGCATGGAAGGTTCCCCTGCTCAAGTCATCACATGTCCAGGCCCGTCTGAAGTTTGCCAATGACCATCTGGATGATCCAGAGGAGGCATGGGAGAAAGACATGTGGTCAGATGAGACCAAAGTAGAACTTTTTGGTCTAAACTTCACTCATCGTGTTTGGAGGAAAAAGAAGGATGAGTTGCATCCCAAGAACACCATCCCTACTGTGAAGCATGGGGGTGGTAACATCATGCTTTGGGGATGCTTTTCTGCGGAGAGGACAGGACGAATGCACTGTATTAAGGAGAGGATGAATGGGGCCATTAATTGTGAGATTTTGGGCAACATCCTCCTTCCCTCAGTCAGAGCATTGAAGATGGGTCGTAGCTGGGTCTTCCAACATGGCAATGACCCGAAGCACACTGCCAGGATAACCAAGGAGTGGCTCCTTAAGAAGCATATCAAGGTTCTGGAGTGGCCTAGCCAGTCTCCAGACTTAAATCCAATAGAACATCTTTGGAGGGAGCTGAAACTGTGTTGCTCAGCGACAGCCCCGAAACCTGACAGATCTAGAGGAGTTCTGTGTGGAGGAGTGGGCCAAAATCCCTGTTGCAGTGTGTGCGAACCTGGTCAAGAATTACAGGTAACGTTTGACCTCTGTAATTGCAAACAAAGACTTCTGTACCAAATATTATTACTGATTTTCTCAGATGTTCAAATACTTATGTTCAGCAGTGCAAGATGAATAAATTCTTTAAAAATCATACAATGTGATTTCCTTTTTTTTTTTTTTTTTTTTTATTCTGTCTGAGTGGGAATGCACCTACAATGTGAATTTCAGACCCCTCCATGATTTCTAAGTGGGAGAACTTGCAAAATCGCAGGTTGTTCAAATACTTCTGTTCCTCACTGTATAACAGAATGGCACTTCTTATATCGGTCACATCTTGTTTTTTCATGCACTTTGGTTTTAATGTTGTCTTGAACAATTATCCATGCAAATGTTCATGTGTTCACTTGACTTTAACAAGTACATAGATGGCAAAAAGATTACCTCCCAGGACGTCATGGGGTTATATGTATTCATGTTTTCTGCAGGTGCTAAAGTATGAACAGTACCTGGACAATTTACTTGTTCGATTTCTGCTGAAGAAGGCCCTGACCAATCAGAGAATTGGACACTTCTTTTTCTGGCATTTGAAGTAGGTTTCCAGCTAGAAAGCTGTATATCTTCCACCTTTCTCTGTGTGTTGTACTTGTGGGTTTATTGGTGGAGGGACGCAGAGATATTCACAATGACTTCCTTGTCACAGTGAGAAGGATTTAGAAATTTGTGTCCTGAACATAAACATAGTGGCTGAGGTAATATAATCATGTAAGCCTTCAGGGTGCCTTCAAATGTGGCAGATTTTGTTACAGAAGATTTCTCGCTTATATCATTGGGGGACACAGACCATGGGTATAGCTGCTTGCTGCCACTAGGAGGCGACACTAGGCTGAAAACTGTTAGCTCCTCCCCCGCCAGCTATACCCCCTCCGGCCAGGAGAGAGCCTTCAGTTTTTAGCTTAGTTTCGTAGGAGGCGGACCTCCTGCTCTCCAGGGTGGCTATTTTATTTTTTTAAGATTTTTATCTTTTATTTTTATTTTCTCTTTTAGGTTGGGGGTCCAGGGCTACTAAGAGCTCTGCATCCCCGGGGGCGCTGACCGGTGACGCTTATTCCACCGCTCTGCCCCCCACAAGAAGACAAAGTGGACCAGGAGGGCTTGACCTTCCTGCTCCCCCCAGCCATGGGGCCACTTATTCCCGCCCTCCAACCCGGTCCCTGTCACTTGTGCCAGGGACTAAAGAGGTGGCACCGCTGGTCCATATCTTTTGGGCGAAGAACACAGATGAAGACAGGTAAGTAGGTCTGTCTGTGTCCTGTGTTCCCAGAGATGCTTAGGGGCTGGACTCTCTCTATCTGGAAATCACTCTGGTCAGCCCTCCCCCCCCCCCCCTCATTTTCTGTCGACAATCATTGTACCTGGGGACCTGCCGCAGGGGCACCGTCGGCACGGGGGGGGGGGGGGGGGGGTTTAATCGGGGAGCGTTTCTATGCGGCCTTCCTCCTTGCGGCTTCAGCAATTTCGGGCGGTCTCATTTTATGGCCCTGGGAGACATCTTCCATTCATTCTTTGGCCTCGGCCGGGACCCCTTCGACCTCGGCTCGCAGGGGGGGGGGGGGGGGGGGTTCACGCCGTTGATCCGTGCTTCGGCCGGGTGGAGCCTAATTTTCCCACCGCGCTTCCGTCTGCCTGCTCCGTTCGGAAGTGCATCGGCAGTGCGCGCGTCTCCCCCTGAGAGGATCGTCCTTCTCGCCGCAGACCACCTCCCCGCCGCATCCTGCTCCTGGAGACACGTTCTGACAAGGGTTACTCTGCTCCACTCTGGTAGGACCAGCGCTGCTCGCCTCCTCTATACCCTCTCTGGCTCCCTTCCTCCGGTCATGTCGGACCCAGCGGATCCTGCGCCCTAGGTCCTTGGTAGGGCTACCCATTATGCCTGCACTTCATGCAATGTGAAGTTTCATAGGGGTCAGACGAACCCCCTCTGCGCCTCATGCAAGGCCACCCAGAGCGTGCCACCTCAGTCGCAGTCAACTGACGTGCACCTTTCTGCTGGAAGTATGGAACCGGAATTGGCCAAATCCCTGTCCCGGGCGGTGACTGACCTGTCTAAGATCTCCCAATCCACCCTTTCCTTAATGGGTCGCTTGGTGGAGACGTTGTCACCTGCGCCACCTGCTCTCTCCAAGGCGCACCATCCAGGAGCAGGCACCCCAGCAAGCGTCCCAGACAGGAACGCCCCTCCTCCTCGGATGCATCTCCTCCTCCTCCCCCCCGGTTAGCTGTCCAGGGCGTCCTCGTTGGTTGGGGACCATTCGTCGGAGGAGAACTTGCTGAGTCGGACACGGATCTAGATCCGGACCGCTCATCCCAGATGGCCGCCTTAGTGGACAGTCTGGTTTCGGCAATCCGGGACACCTTTCAACTTCGAGGAGGGGCCCCTTTTCCAGTCACCAGGGAGTTTCTTTCCTGCGTAGCAAACGGGCTCCCAAGTCGTTCCCGGTACATGACGACTTTTCCGTTCTCACCGCTAAAGCATGGGAACAGCCGGGTTCACGTTTCCTGATCCCCAAGCCGTTGGACCTTCTTTATCCGTTCCCCCCGGATTGGGTGAGTAAGTGGTCTTCCCCTCCAAAGGTGGACTATTCGGGTTGCGGACGGCTCCTCTCTGCAGGACCCCGTGGACCGGCAGGTCGAATCGCTGGCGAAGTCGTTTTTTTCTGCCGCCAGTTCGGCACTCCATCCCATTTTCGCTTCGGCGTGGGTGGCTAAGGCGATTTCTGAATGGGCCATGCGCTTACAACATTATTTAGATTCAGACCTTTCCCGCACAGACCTCCGGGCTCTGGCGGCCCAGATATCCCAGCCAGGGAAGTACCTTTGCGAGGCGGCCCTGGACGCGCGTTCCTCCGCCTTTTGCAGTCTCCATTCGGCGGGAACTCTGGTTAAAGGCCTGGCAGGCCGATTCTTCCTCCAAGCGTTCCCTTCTCTCCCTTCCCTTCGCTGGTTCTCGTCTTTTTGGGCCCAAACTTGACGAAATCATTTCTGAGGCCACGGGTGGCAAAAGCACCCATCTTCCGCAGCCAAAACCCAAGCGTTCTTCTCGACCACGTCCTTTTACCGCTTCACGGGCACCCGCCTGGCAGCTCCCTCGACCACAAGGCAGCCCACCCAGGAGCAACAGCGGAAGCCTTCGTTCAAGCCCCAGCCCACCTGGCGTTACCGAGCGCAGCCTCAGCGCTCTTCCTCTGACAAGCAATCCCCTGCATGAAGGTGCGCCCCTACCTTCCTGGGTGGGGGGGGGGGGGGGGGGTCGGCTCCTTCCTTTTCAGGGGGTTTGGCAGGCCCACATCTCAGACGCCTTGGCGCTGGAGGTGGTCACTTCGGGCTACAAGTTGGAGTTCAAATCCATGCCTCCAAACTGTTTTTTTCTGTCCCGTCCCCCCAGGGAGCCATCTTGTGCGGGAGCCTTCTTTCAAGCGGTTCAAGATCTGCTGGTCAGGGGGAGTGATCTTCCCCGTTCCGGCAAGGGAGCGGTTTTCCGGTTTTTACTCCAACCTCTTCATTGTGCCCAAGAAGGAGGGAGCGGTCCGTCCGGTGTTGGACCTCAAGAGGTTAAACCGTTACCTTCGAGTGCGCTGTTTTCGCATGGAGTCTTTTCGCTCCGTGATGGCTTCCTTGGCGCAAGGGGAATGGTTAACTTCCGTGGATATCCAGGGCGCCTACCTGTACGTCCCCATCGCGATCGCCCACCAGCATTTTTTGTGCTTCACGGTCCACTCGGACCACTACCAGTTCGTCGCTCTGCCAGAGGGTGTTCCCCAAGGTGCTCGCTCCGCTTATGGGCCGCCTTCGCTCCAGGGGCATCACCTTGATTCCGTACCTGGACGACATTCTCGTCAGTGTCGTCATTCCGGCATTGCGAGGAGAGTCTGCAGATCATCTTGGACACTCTCGCCCGCTTCGGGTGGCTAGTGAACCTTCGGAAATCCTCCCTGGTCCCGTCCACTCGGATTCGGTTCCTCGGTATGATGCTGGACTCCGGGGCAGCTCGGGTGTGTCTTCCAGCGGACAAGGTGAAGGACCTTCGCAGCGCAGTGCTTAGTTTGCTTCGGCAGCGCACAGTCTCCATCCGGACTTGTATGCGGGTGTTGGGCCTTATGGTGGCCTCGTTCGAGGCGGTACCATTCGCTCAATTTCGCACCCTGTCTTTTCAGCGGGCGATCCTCTCGACCTGGGACAAATCCCAGGAGTCCTTGCATCGTCAGTTTTCCCTTCCTCAACAGGTTCGGTCGGACCTCCATTAGTGGCTCTCCCCAACTCACCTGGAGATGGGAAAGTCTTTCCTTCCGATCAGATGGACGGTCATTACGACCGACGCCAGTCTTCAGGGTTGGGGAGGAGTCTTCGGCACTCGGACTGCCCAGGGCGTATGGTCTCCGTCAGAGTCCAGACTATCCATCAATGTCTTGGTGCTTTGTGCAATTTTCCTCTCACTGCGCCATTGGTCTCCCCTCCTGCGGGGCCTGAGTACAGTCAGACAATGCCACAGCGGTGGCATATGTCAACCATCAGGGGGGGACTCGCAGCTCGAACGTCATGTCGGAGGCGGTGAGGATTCTCAGGTGGGCGGAGGCCCATGTTCTGGCCCTGTGGGCGGTCCACATTCCCGGCATTGTCAATTGGACGGCAGATTTCCTGAGCCGGACGACGATAGACTCCAGGGAATGGTCTCTCCATCCGGAAGTGTTCAACGCTCTCTCTCATCGCTGGGGCGGCCGGACGTGGATCTGATGGCCTCCGGCCTCAATCACAAGCTTAAGTGCTACTTTGCCCGCACAAGGGATCCCGCAGATTGCGGAGTGGACCCGCTCGTGGCGCCGTGGGACAGGTTCACCTTCTGTCTTTCTGCGCGGTCCCTCCTGCCTCGGATTCTCTGCAGGATCAAGTGGGAGGCCGTTCAGACTCTGCTGATCGCTCCGGACTGGCCGCGCCGGCATGGTACTCGGATCTTGTCCTCCTGCTAGGGGACGTTCCGTACCCGCTCCCTCTCAGACCCGATCTTCTGTCGCAAGGGCCCGTCTTCCACCCGAGTTTAGATACCCTTTGTTTGACGGCGTGGCTCTTGAAACCTTCCTTTTGAAACAGCGGTGTTTTTCCGATGCAGTGGTTCGGACGCTCATTCGGGCCAGGAAACCCACTTCTTCCAGAATATATTATAGAACCTGGAAGTCCTTCCTTCCTGTGAGGAGCGGGACCTATCTCCCAGATCCTTCTCCCTGCTGGTCGTTTTGGCCTTCCTTCTGTCTGGACTGGAATTGGGCATGGCGCTCAGCTCCTTGAAGGGCCAGGTGTCGGCCCTTTCCATTTTCTTTCAGCGATCCTTGGCGGGACTGGGTCCGGTTAGGACCTTCCTTCAGGGCGTTGCGCACTCCGTTCCGCCTTACTGTCCTCAGCTTCATCCGTGGAATCTCAACTTGGTATTGGGAGTTCTGCAGGTTTCCCCTTTCGAACCCTTGCAGGAGGCTTCCCTCCGCCTGCTGTCCTGGAAAGTGGCCTTCCTGGTGGCCATCACATCCATATGAAGGGTTTCAGAATTGGCAGCTCTGTCATGCCGTGAACCATTCCTGGTCTTACATCAGGACAAGGTGGTCCTCCGTCCGGTCCCTTCCTTTTTACCCAAGGTAGTGTCGGCTTTTCACCTCAATGAGGACATTGTCCTTCCGTCCTTTTGCCCTAGGCCCTCCCATCCGAGAGAGGTGTCATTACACCGTCTGGACGTGGTGCAGGCTCTGCGGGTTTACCTTTCGGCCGTGGCTCCCTTTCGGCGCACGGACGCCTTGTTCGTCCTTCCTGACGGTTCTAGGTAGGGATTGGCAGCTTCAAAGGTGACGCTCTCCAGGTGGATTCGCTCCACTATTTTGGAATGTTACCGCGTTCGGGACAGGACGCCCCCTCCGGGAATCACGGCCCATTCTACCAGGGCACTACCTGGGTCTTCCTGTGCTCACTTCCACCGGGCGTCGGCGGCTCAGTTGTGTAAAGCCGCGACCTGGTCCTCCCTCCACACTTTTAAAAAGTTTTACAGGGTTCACACACTCGCTTCTGCGGACGCCGCTCTGGGTCACCTGGTTTTGCAGGCCATGGTGTGATGACTGTCACGAGGGTCTCTACCTTCTTCACTCTGTTTGGTGTTCCCTCCCCAGGGACTGCTTTCGGACGTCCCATGGTCTGTGTCCCCCAATGATATAAGCGAGAAAACGAGATTTTGTGAAACTCGACTGTAAAATCTGTTTCTCGCTTGATTCATTGGGGGACACAGCACCCACCTCCGTTTGGGTCCGTTGACCGTGGAATTAGTTGATGTGGTTATATCCTTCTGCTTCTCCTACTGCTTTTTCACAAACTGAAGGCTCTCTCCTGGCCGGAGGGGGTATAGCTGGCAGGGGAGGAGCTAACAGTTTTCAGCCTAGTGTCGCCTCTTAGTGGCAGCAAGCAGCTATACCCATGGTCTGTGTCCCCCAATGAATCAAGCTAGAAACAGATTTTACAGGCGAGTTTCACAAAATCTCATTTTCTGTGACTGAAAATCAGTTCCGTTCATCTGAATGGGGTTATTTTGATGGGAAGCACATGGATTTCTGCAGGTCCCATTCAGATGAGTGGAACTGATTTTCAGTCACAGAAATCTTCTGCAACAAAATCTGCTGCATGTGAAGGCATCCTTATGGGAGGCCCTTAATTAGCTCAAAGTAGCTGCTGTGAGATAATGGTTAAGATTTATCCCATGATAGGTCATCAATATCTGATCGTTGGGGGTCTGACCCGGCACCCCGTGTATCCGCTGAATATAAGGCCACACTCCATGCCAGCGCCGCCTCCTCTTCATTGTTTGCCTGCTCGCTGTCGACATCGCAACGGTGAGCAAGTGTAATTACAAGAAGCCGTCCCATTCACTTCAATAAGACTGCTCCTTCCCATTTAAGTGTATAGGAACAAGACGTCCCATTGAAGTGTATGGGGTGGCTTCTTGTAATTACACCGGCTCACCGTTGCGATGTCAACAGCGAGCCGGTAAACAATGAAGGGAAGGCTGTGGCGTTCTCTTCAACTAGTGGCAGTTGGAGGATAGAACAGAACATGGGTTTCCATCTCAGTGAGTGGGACAAAGAAATTAGAATAAGAACAAACAGCAGGTGGCGCTAAACAGATGTCATTGAATAACTCATTAGCTGTAATACATTTTTTATTACATGCAATTACATAAGTATTCAGATCCAGGTGCTGGTTTAAAAACGGTAGAATATTATGTTATTATTTGTGGGACAACCCCTTTCATAATCTGTGTAGATTCACTGTCAGCGCTCAAATCGTACTGCACCAGTGGGTTATAGTCCTCTCAATGTTGGGATCACCCTCTCTCTTTATGGCAATTTTTTAAAATATTCCCTGACATCAGACTGTGTATTCTTTAGTGATAAGGTTACATACATTTGTATGTATGCTAAACTATCTCTATATACGTATGGGTCCGGTCTGCTTCCCTTTGTCTACAATGTAATCTGTTAAACTCATTTTAGGTCTGAAATGCACAACAAAACAGTCAGTCAGAGGTTTGGGCTGTTGCTAGAATCCTACTGCAGAGCCTGCGGCATGTACCTCAAGCATTTAAGTCGACAGGTGGAGGCTATGGAGAAACTCATTAACCTCACTGACATCCTCAAGCAGGAGAAGAAGGATGAACCTCCCAAAGTAAGGGAGGCATTCAGCTTACTTAAAAAATGTTTGTAGATGTTTTTAGAAAATGTTACATTTTCATTTAGGGTACAGCCACATTAGTAACACTGTGGCCGAGATTTATTAAAACTAATGCAAAAGAAAACTGGTTTACGTGCCCATAGCAACTAATCAGATTTCACCTTTTAATTTTTCAGAGCTCCTTTGGAAATTGAAAGGCTCTATCTGATTAGTTGCTTTGGGCAACTAAGGGTCCATTCACACGTCTGTAGTGCATTGCAGATCCGCTATACACCTGGTCGGCACCCCCATAGAAATGCCGATTCTTGTCTGCAATTGCCCCTCAAAGAAGATAGAATATGTCCTATTCTTGTCTGTTTTGCTGACATGGGATCTGCAAAAAAAATAAAAAATACCTGATGCAACACGGACATTGCTCATTAAAGGGTTTCTACCACCAGAAATACTGTTATGTAGCTGACTGACATTAGCGATGCGCTAATGTCAGCACTACATAACAGTATGTTTCTAACATTAGTCCCTGCAGCTGTTTTTGTTAAAAAAAAAAAAGCACTTTTATTATATGCTAATGAGCCTCTAGGTGCTATGTGGGCGTAAAATCAGCACCTAGAGGCTCCGTCCACTCACGCTTTATCCCGCCCAGGTCCAGCGTTCTGCCCGCCCAGCTCCTCTTGATGCCACTGTTCCCTGCATCGTTGGCGAAATCCCGCGCCTGCGCTGTTCACTTCTGTCTTCGGCGCAGTGAGTGAAGGCCGCTCTCCTGATGCCGGCTTCCTCCCTGTGACGTAGTCGGTGCAGGCGCAGTGAGGAATCTGGCACCAGGATCGCATCATTCACTCACTGCGCCTGCACCGAAGACAGAAGTGAACGGCGCAGGCGCGGGATTTCGCCAACAATGCAGGGAACAGTGGCATCAATCAAGAGGAGCTGGGCTGGATAAAGCGTGAGTGGATGTAGCCTCTAGGTGCTGATTTTACGCCCACATAGCACCTAGAGGCTCATTAGCATATGATAAAAGTGCTTTTTTAACAAAAACGGCTGCAGGGACTAACGTTGGAAACATACTGTTATGTAGTGCTGACATTAGCGCATCGCTAATGTCAGTCAGCCCTATAACAGTATTTCTGGTGGTATAAACTCTTTAAGGAGTGGCCCAAGTTTAGGAGACCAGAAGTCGGCGCCGGAACTACACAGCACTGCTTGTCAGTGGAAGCAGTGCTGTCCACTACAATATTGACAGTGTTGTGTAGTTCCGGCCATGACTCCTGGCTATACAGAACAGCCGATTGGTGGGGTGTCACTATCCTGAGGGTAGGCCATCGCTTAAAAAGGCCGGACAACCCCTTTTAATGGTATTGGACTTGGTGCACATGTTGGTGATACATCTTTTGTTGTAGGTGCAAATGAAGTTTCTTGTTGAGCAAATGAAGAGGCCAGATTTTATGGATGCATTGCAAGGCTTTACCTCACCTCTCAATCCTGCACATCAGCTGGGGAATCTCCGGTATTTCCATGTGTAATTTTCCCTCTTCCTTTCCTTCTTGTCTGGCCTGCAGATACTTTTTCTAACTCGTTCTTTTGTCCTTTAGGCTTGAAGAATGCAGAATAATGTCTTCTGCAAAAAGACCACTTTGGCTAAACTGGGAAAACCCTGATATTATGTCTGAGATGCTGTTTCTGAATAATGAGATCATCTTTAAAAATGGAGATGGTACGTTAAACTAAGGCTGTCCGGGATGTATGACGAGCTGACTTTAGAGTGAATGCTGTGTAATTGCCATAATATTAGTTACCAAAATGTAAAAGCCAAGTAGTAAGATATTCCTAGCATGATCTAGCTGAATAAAATCTTCTGACTGTTGGTTTATAATTCATGCGGAGCAGGAGGTTTGTGCGCTTTTCCCATTTCCTTTGGTGCAGACACTCTTGTGGAAAAAGGATGGACGAGAAATGAACTTTCCAAACACTGAGTGGAGGTTACCTCAATCAGTAGCCAAAAGGGCACAAAAGATGTGTTGGAGTACAGATCAACTCATAGGGGGAGATGTATCAAAGCTGCTGGAAAGGAAAACTGGCTTAGATGCCCATAGCAACCAATCAGATTCCACCTTTCATTTTCCAAAGGAGCTCGAGAAAATGAAAGGTGGAATCTGATTAGTTGCTATGGGCAACTAAGCCAGCTTTCCTCTACACCATTTTGATAAATCTTCTCCATGGACTGTTGTAGATGCTCTACCAAGTTTCTGCTTGTACTGAAATGATCATTGTATCAAAGAAACAAACACTGTTCCAGTACAGTGCCAAGTCTTAGTGTGAACTGGGGCATTCATTTATGTAATGACAGCCACACTATGCCTACCAGTTGTTTCACAGCTTCTCTAACGCTGCTGGGAATATTTCCTGTGTTTATTTTTTTTCAGACTTGCGTCAAGATATGCTGACGCTTCAGATCTTAAGGATTATGGAAAATATTTGGCAAAATCAGGGACTTGATTTACGGTGAGTAAAATGTCTTTTTCATGGTTAGAGATGAGGGCAAAAAATGGTACATACGTGTTAGTATTAAATGCTATTGAAATTATTGGTAAAAGATGTCGTCACTCTCATTGTTGGGGACGTTAACAATTCTTAGAACAAGAGGGGTGTTGGTCTACCTGTTTTTTTTCTCTAGACACCACCTTTCATGACCAAAGAGGAACCATTCCTTAGTTGCCCTGTTGGGATTGGTACTCTGCAGAGATCAGTGGAGGTAACTTAGTGTTGTTGGAATATCCATATAAAGGGCATCAAAGATAGGATCCGGATTTGGTTATCTTTACAAGGTCTAAAGGCCCCTTTACACAAGTAGATGATAATTTGAAAAATAGTGAAATCGAGCAAAAGTGATGAATTATCGAGTAGTGTAAATCATAGAAATCTAACAAGCAATAATCATTTAGAGGGTCATTTACTAACCAGAAATACGCCAATATTGGGCGTATTTCTGGCACAGATTGCCGTGCAAAGGTCTTTTGAGCCTCAATCTGCTACTTTTCCCTGCTCACGCCAGGCCTTTAAAAAAAAGTGGGCGTGGTGTGGAAGGGAACGAGCGTGCAGGCCCATCTCATTTACCTTTTTCTATCCCTGGTTTTGGCGTAGAAAATGGTCTAAGGCTAGGGCTACATGACGACATGTGTCGTGCGATCGCACAACAATTTTTATAATAGTCTATGGTGTCACACTTCAACATGCTGCGACACTACAGTAGCAAAAAATCCATCCTGTCTCGTCGCATCATGTTGCAGTTCGACACCATAGACAATCATTATAAAAATTGTCGTGCGACATCAATGTCGCGTGACACATGTTACAGTGTAGTTGTGCCCTATGTGTCGCGCAACTTATTGTAGGGCAACACATGTCGTTGTGTAGCCCTAGCCTAAATGTAAGACAGCAAGAAAGCTGTCTGACATTTAGAAGCGGCAGTGGATCCGCCGAAGTTATGTAGACTCCGGCTCCTCTTCATAACTCTGGCAGATCCACCGTGAGCTAAAGGGGATATTAAGACTGGCGTCTAAAATGACGGTCTTAATAAATGACCCCCTTAGTTTGTCTGAGGCCTGTCAGCATAGTCTGTGATGAGAGCTCACGTGTCGGTAACTTCTCCCTTTTTATAAAGGACTTTCACTTCCTTGGAAACCTTTCTTAAGTACACATAATTAGGAAAATGAATGCAAATTCTTCTACAAAAGCTTTGAGCCTCATACAATAATGTGTATGACGTATAACCTCCTGGCTAGAGGTGAGGGATTTTTTTTTCACCCAGTTTGCATTTTGCTGGTTTTCCTGATTCAACACTCATTAGAGTTTATTAGAAAATTCATTCACCGGTTTGATTTTATAATTTTTTTTGCAAATTTCTGATAAAATAGACAAATCGTTGTTTTCTATGGACCAGCGAATCAACAAAACCGTAAAATGATTAACATGTGTCTACTAATGGGCAGGACTGTGCACAAATCTCATTGACATTCAGATGCTATAGATGCAAGGTTTTTTTTTGTATCATCCAGACAAATACAAAATGTGTGTGTATATACTATAAAGAAGGCAATTTCATTAGGCTTTTTTTACTTAGTCATATTTTAATATGGCATATAAAAGATCTGATTAGTCCATTGCATGGAATGGTATTTTTCAAGGTTACTGCTTTACTGTTTACCACAACTTGTAGATGATGCCATGGAGCTCTACCCTAATAGAGTTTACACACGTGTATACAGGGAGTGCAGAATTATTAGGCAAGTTGTATTTTTGAGGATTCATTTTATTATTTAACAACAACCATGTTCTCAATGAACCCAAAAAACTCATTAATATCAAAGCTGAATATTTTTGGAAGTAGTTTTTAGTTTGTTTTTAGTTTTAGCTATTTTAGGGGGATATCTGTGTGTGCAGGTGACTATTACTGTGCATAATTATTAGGCAACTTAACAAAAAACAAATATATACCCATTTCAATTATTTATTTTTACCAGTGAAACCAATATAACATCTCAACATTCACAAATATACATTTCTGACATTCAAAAACAAAACAAAAACAAATCAGTGACCAATATAGCCACCTTTCTTTGCTAGGACACTCAAAAGCCTGCCATCCATGGATTCTGTCAGTGTTTTGATCTGTTCACCATCAACATAGCGTGCAGCAGCAACCACAGCCTCCCAGACACTGTTCAGAGAGGTGTACTGTTTTCCCTCCTTGTAAATCTCACATTTGATGATGGACCACAGGTTCTCAATGGGGTTCAGATCAGGTGAACAAGGAGGCCATGTCATTAGATTTTCTTCTTTTATACCCTTTCTTGCCAGCCACGCTGTGGAGTACTTGGACGCGTGTGATGGAGCATTGTCCTGCATGAAAATCATGTTTTTCTTGAAGGATGCAGACTTCTTCCTGTACCACTGCTTGAAGAAGGTGTCTTCCAGAAACTGGCAGTAGGACTGGGAGTTGAGCTTGACTCCATCCTCAACCCGAAAAGGCCCCACAAGCTCATCTTTGATGATACCAGCCCAAACCAGTACTCCACCTCCACCTTGCTGGCGTCTGAGTCGGACTGGAGCTCTCTGCCCTTTACCAATCCAGCCACGGGCCCATCCATCTGGCCCATCAAGACTCACTCTCATTTCATCAGTCCATAAAACCTTAGAAAAATCCGTCTTGAGATATTTCTTGGCCCAGTCTTTACGTTTCAGCTTGTGTGTCTTGTTCAGTGGTGGTCGTCTTTCAGCCTTTCTTACCTTGGCCATGTCTCTGAGTATTGCACACCTTGTGCTTTTGGGCACTCCAGTGATGTTGCAGCTCTGAAATATGGCCAAACTGGTGGCAAGTGGCATCTTGGCAGCTGCACGCTTGACTTTTCCCAGTTCATGGGCAGTTATTTTGCTCCTTGGTTTTTCCACACGCTTCTTGCGACCCTGTTGACTATTTTGAATGAAACGCTTGATTGTTCGATGATCACGCTTCAGAAGCTTTGCAATTTTAAGAGTGCTGCATCCCTCTGCAAGATATCTCACTATTTTTGACTTTTCTGAGCCTGTCAAGTCCTTCTTTTGACCCATTTTGCCAAAGGAAAGGAAGTTGCCTAATAATTATGCACACCTAATATAGGGTGTTGATGTCATTAGACCACACCCCTTCTCATTACAGAGATGCACATCACCTAATATGCTTAATTGGTAGTAGGCTTTCGAGCCTATACAGCTTGGAGTAAGACAACATGCATAAAGAGGAGGATGTGGTCAAAATACTCATTTGCCTAATAATTCTGCACTCCCTGTATATAATGCAGGTCGAGATCATTGTATATAATATAATATTATATTATCTTTCAGGATGCTGCCGTATGGGTGCCTCTCTATAGGAGACTGCGTAGGGCTTATTGAAGTGGTCAGATGTTCTCATACCATTATGCAAATTCAGTGTAAAGGAGGATTAAAAGGTGCTCTGCAGTTCAACAGCCATACCTTACATCAATGGCTCAGGGACAAAAACAAAGGAGAAACGTGAGTTGCAGTCTTGTAACTTGTAATTGGGGCTTTGACTGATCTTATGCAGGTGCATCTTGACAAATTAGAATATATAACCAAATAATTTATTTTAATAATTCAAAAAGTGAAAATCATATCTATTCATTACACACAAAGTGCTCTATTTCAAGCGTTTATTTCTTTTAATGTTGATGATTATGGCTTACCGCTAATGAGAACCCAAAGGTCAGTATCCCAGAAAATGAGATTATGTAAGACCAATTAAAAAAGGATTTTTAATGCAGAAATATTGGCCTACTGAAAAGTATGTGCAGTATATGCACTCAGTACTTAGCCAGGGCTCTTTTTGCATGATTTAATGCATCAGTGCGGCGTGGCATGGAGTTGATCAGCCTGTGGCACTGCTGAGATGTTATGGCAGCCCAGGTTGCTTTGTTAGTGGCCTTCAGCTCCTCTGCATTGTAGGGTCTGGGGTCTCTCATCTACCTCTTGACAATACTCCATAGATTCTGTATGGGGTTTAGGTCAGGTGAGTTTGCTGGCCAATCAAGCACAGTGATACCGTTTTTTAAATATATATATATATATATATATATATATATATATTGTAAACAGCCGGCTTCTTTAGCAATGTGACTTACCCTCCTTGTGGAGGATGTCAATGACTATTTTCTGGACAACTGTCATGTCAGCAGTCTTCCCCACGATTGTGTAGCCTAATGAACAAGACTGAGGGACCATTTAAAGGCTTTGGAAACCTTTGTAGGTGTTTTGTGTTGATTAGCTGATTTAGAATGTGACACCAAGTTTCCCACAATATTTAGATATTTCAGAGATACAGATTTTTTATTTTATTTTTATATTGGCGGTAAAGCCATAATCCTCAAAATTTTAAATAAACGCTTGAATTAGCTCACTCTGTATGTAATGAATCTATAGAATGAGTTTCACTTTTTGAATTGAATTACTGAAGTAAATTAACTTTTCGATGAGATTCTAATTTATTGAGCTGCACCTGTATACAGTACATGTTTAAAAGGAATGTGTCGTTCCTTTAAAAGGAATTGCTTACTGTTTAAATCACGTTTTTACATTAAAAATAAAAACTATTGGTGAGGTTTTTTGTCACTAAGTTGAATTTTTTATTTATTTAAAGGCTCATTCACACAACCATGTGTGTCCCATGCTGCAGACCGCCAAATTGTGGTCCACAATGCACGAGCACTGGCCTTGTGAATCCCGTATTGGAGCGCAGCCCATTTACTTGAATGGGTCCGCAATATACAGCAAAAAAATAGGACATGTCCTATCTTTTGCAGTGCGGAGTTGCAGACACAAAAGCTCACGGAAGCGCTTTGTAGTACTTCTGTGGGCTTCCGATCCGTGCCTTCGTTCTGCACCACGCTGTATCTTGCAGATTGCGGACCCATTCAAGTGTATAGGGTGGTCCGCAATATAGGCATAGACCGCCTACGGTCCTCTGACTGTGCCCTAATCCTCAAATTTTCACACTGGCCACTAGGTCTAATCTGCTTTACTAAAATATTTTACGGGAAAAAAAAGCCAAAATTAGCCAAAAATAAAGTTATGGGGGTCATAATATGGCAATGCAAAGAAAAGATTAGTTTTCTCCAAAGTTTTTAATAATTTTTTCTCTATTAAAATGGAAGGAAAACTATACATGTGTTATCGTTGTAATAATACTGACCCGGAGAATAAAAGTAACAGGTTAGTTTTACCACATAGAAAACGTTGTAAAACATAAGAGTGGCAGAATGTTGTTTTTTTTTTTTTTTTTGTTTGCTTGTTTTTTTATATCTTTAATTCCACCCCATTTGGAATTTTCCCCCTCTCCCACCACATTGTATACAACCGTAAATGGCGCTATTAGAAAGTACTTCTTGTCCCGCAAAAAAAAAAAATCATATGGCTACGTGAATGAAAAGATAAAAATGAGTTATGGCTTTGGGAGGAGAAAAGTCACCCGGTCTTGAAAGGGTTAATAATATGTCCGTTTTCACTCACGGCGATGCCCATGGTGTGTGTGTTTTTAGTTATGTATGATTTGGGGGAAAGGGGTTGTAATTATTTTTATTTATTTTTTCTTTGTCATTTTGTCAGCCAGCAAAAAAAATATAAATCATTAGATTGGCCATTGTGTTCTGTGATGGATAAATAGCCATTTACAATATACCAGTACAGTGCTGCCACCTTCTGACATGTATTGGTATGTTCTAGTAACAGCTACCAAAGCCTGCTTGAGCCTTCTGTCTACTACTATACTATAACAGTTTCCCTCATCTCAGCCGGGGGACGCTGTTGCAGGGGCAGGAGCACGTGGCTCCCGGTTCCAGACTGCTCAGATGCCGTGGTCATATTTGTCAACGGCATCTGAGGGGCTAAATGTTGCTTTTTGAAACGGCAGAAACACGGTACCTATGGTGCCTACGACATGCGCGAGCAGGCGCCATCTTTAAAGTGGTGACTTGTGCCGTACATGTAAGGCAGAGGTTGCCAAGGGGTTAATGTGGCTTTAAAGTCGGTCTGTCTCGAGTTGTATTACAGCCAACTATGGCCATCAAGTTAATTAGCCTCATTGGCCTACCCTGGATACCAACTTGCTCCAACCACTACACCAGGGATCAGCAACCTCTGCCACTCCAGCTGTTGTGAAACTACAACTCCCAGCATGTTCCACTCGCTTTTATCTTGAATGGGTTTTTTGCGACTGTCCTGTTGCAGTGCGACACCATAGACTAGCATTATAAAATGTCTTCGTGTAGCCCGAGCATTAGAGTGCCGAAGTTTGTTGACACCTGCGTTACATTTCTAAACATATGGAGCTGAGCAGTCGCTGACGCAGCAGTGGACAGAGACGTTCCCTACAATGTCTTAACTGAGATCAATCCATAAGCAGAATAGTAGTGACATGATGCTGGAACCACTGGGCACTTGTGTGGTCCAGTCTTGACCTCTTGCACTGGGTAATGTGCTGTGTGAATGTAGAACCTTCGTGAGGCACCATATTCTCCCCCAATGGGGAAAAACCATTATGGTGTATGTTGGAGCATGCCAGAAACCATAAGAAAAAAAAAAAAGCATTTGTGCTGAACGGTACAAGAAGGAAAAGTGCGGCTGCAGTTGTCTTATTTGGGATGTTTCTTATACCGTTCCTGAATACTACCGTGTGCTCGAGGTCATACTCTGCACATTCTCTCACCTGTTCACTTGCAGCCCCTTTGTATCAGCAGCATGGATAACTAGTATCGCAGTGGTTAGTAATGGAAATTATTAGTGAGCTTCTAATCTATCGGCCTCACTTTTCCTACAGGTATGATGCCGCCATCGACTTATTCACGCGATCATGTGCTGGTTACTGTGTTGCCACTTTTATTCTTGGAATAGGTGATCGTCACAACAGTAACATTATGGTAAAAGACAATGGGCAGGTAAGTTGAAACCTAAAGTGTGCATTGGTTTTTGTTGTGTGTGTGTGTTTTTTTTTTTTTTTTTTAAATATATAATTTATCTCACAGCCGCTGTATTTTCTTATTCACCCTTCTGAAAAATACACAACATAGTTTTATGCTGAGCATCCGCGGGTTAAAGGGTTATTGCCATGTTAGGCTACTTTCACACTAGCGTTTTTGTTTTCCAGTATTGAGATCCGTCATAGGGTCTCAATACCGTAAAAAAAACGCTTCCGTTTTGTCCCTATTCATAGTCAATGGGGACAAAACGTAACTGAACAGAATGGAATGCATTCCGTTCTCATACTGGAGAGCAAACCGCAGTGTCCTGGGATGCGGAGCAAAACGGATCCGTCATGACCCACAATGCAAATCAATGGGGACGTTTTCTCGGAAACAATCTGACACAATAGAAAACCGTTCCGTCCCCCATTGACTTTCAATGGTGTTCATGATGGATCCGTCTTGGCTATTTTACAGATAATACATCCGGATGCAGATGGTTGTATTATCAGTAACTGAGGCGTTTTTGCTGACCCCTGCCGGATCCAGCAAAAACGCTGGTGTGAAAGTAGCCTTAGACATTTAAAGCACATCCATATGTGAGTGTTAAGTAATGCATAGGAACAAGCAGTTAGATGCTATTGAAAGAAAGTTTAAATTGGTACTTATTCATACCTGTACAGTGTTAACGCGTCTTCTCTTGTCAGCTGTTTCACATAGATTTTGGGCACTTTCTGGATCACAAGAAGAAGAAGTTTGGCTACAAGCGAGAGCGTGTTCCCTTTGTCTTAACACAGGACTTTTTAATTGTCATCAGTAAGGGAATTCAAGAGTGCACAAAGACCAGGGACTTTGAAAGGTAAGATACTGTTAGAGGAGACCTTAGGCCAGGTTCACACAGTGCGCTTTGGTGCTGTTTCTGCGTGTCCTAGCCAAAACCAGGAAACAATCCTGTAGATTCATAACCTAATTTTTATTGAGTAGAAACTTCCTTGGGAAGAAGTTGCACTTGTAGTGAAGCAATTGATGATATGATGGTGGAAGATACTCTTCCTAAAAGATTGTCTTCACCTCCTAGGTTTCAAGAGATGTGTTACAAAGCTTACCTGGCCATTCGGCAGCATGCCAATCTGTTCATCAATCTGTTTTCGATGATGCTTGGCTCTGGTATGCCTGAACTGCAATCTTTTGATGACATTGCTTACATTAGGAAGACACTGGCACTGGACAAAACTGAACAGGAAGCTCTGGAGTATTTCATGAAGCAGATGAATGACGCCCATCATGGTGGCTGGACAACGAAAGTGGACTGGATCTTCCACACAATAAAACAGCGAGCTTTGAACTGATCAGGGAACAGATTGTGGTCTCGCCATCCACCTTGTCGCTCGCACACTGCACTGTTAATATGGACAAGCAGCAAAGACCAGCTGCATGGGAATTGCACAAGTCACGAGAAGCATTTCTATCACAGAACCATTAACACTAACAGGGTCTACAACACTAAAGGAAAACATTTCAAGAGCTACCGTCTGGATTTCGAATATTATGCCTTAAGGTCAAACAGGAGGCTAACCCTCTCACCTTGCGTTTTAGTACCCAATGTATATGGTCATGGTCTGTTTGATACAAGTAGAAGTTTGGCATAGAGAATATTTTTGTGATTCCCATGCGTGTTTTGGAATGCTGGTTTCTCTACCTTGGTGCAGTAATAACTAGGAAACCGAAGGGATCACCCTTCTCAAATGCCTCACAGTATTGTTTAACTGAAATGCAACTTTAGACGCGCTTGACAAGTGTCCATTTTTATTTTTGTTTTCTTGAAAATGTGATACCCAGTCTCATGAAAAGGATACTGGTCTTGTTCTGTCTTTCTCCAATCTTTTTGTTTTTATAAGCCTATGTTTTATACTTTGCAAAAGTTGCACCATTGTCAAGAACACAACTTTCCTGACATGTCAGATGCACACCGTAATTGTGTGCCCTCAGCCCTCTCTAATAGACGTCATTGAAATTGAGAGATTTTGTGTGTATATTTATATACACTTCATACACCTATATATGTATGTATTAAAATATACTTTTTTTCAGATACTACAAAATGAGAGACCAGAAGGATATTGTATTGTATTAAGTTAACTGCTTATTGCACTGAAAGAGCCTCTGTCAGCATGATCAACCCTTTTAAACTAGGCACATTGCCTGGTAGGGTTGATCGTGCTGAGTAAAACAATATATTTCTTTCTTATAAAAGATTTATATTTCCTATAAAAGATTTATATTGGCTGACATATATGAATTTATGTAAATTACCTATTTGGAGCACCAGGGGGCTGGCCATAGCGCAATGCCGCCTTGTGGTCTCTGTATTTTCCCCCCACTTCTTTGAATGACAGTCTAGACATCTCATCTAGCCCTGTGTTCTCGTGGCAACGCTAAGGCTTGGTGCCTGCGCAGTGGATCTAATGAGCTCGGAAAGCAGTGCTCATCAGATCCACTGCACAGGCGCCGAGTCATTGAGCCGATTCGGTGCTTTAAAAAATGGATCTTCTGCTGCTTTCCAAGCAAGTGAGCTTCGGTGTTTCCAAGAAAGCCCAGGGCTAGACATGTCTAAACCTGTCACTTAAAGTGCAAGGGTGGGGGTGGAGGGGGGGGTACAGAGGCCGCAGGGTGCATTGCTTTTGCGGTGCTCCTAGTGCTATGGCCAGCACCCTAGTGCTCCAACTAGGTAATTTACATAAATAGAACAATTCATATACCTTTGCCATTATTAACCCTTTAAAGAAAATATTTTACTCTGCATGATCAACCCTACAAAGCAATATGCCAGGTTTAAAAGGGTTGATTATGCTAAAAGAGGCTCTTGAAGAATGTTGCTCTTTATTTTTATTTTTTTTAAATATATATAGTCTTCCTAGGCTATGTTAAGAATTTTTATTTTCTCCTTTCCTGTAAACCCTGTTTTCAGAAGTTATTTTATGTGTAATATGTATCCATGTTAGTGTATGGTTGTTTTTGTTTTTTATAAAGGTTATGCAGTTATTTTATTTGTTATTTTCCCATCTTCTGATGCCTGCAAGTTTGAGAGTACCTGACTTTATATATGTATGCCTACGGTTTTTGCACACAAGATTCATTTATCCTTTAAAATGTACGTAAAATAAATGTACAGATTTTTATATACTATATATAACTACACTACATTTTAATGAGTGGTAGTCAAACCCACATATTTTACACTCTTACCCTGCAATGTTGTATTATAGTTTAGACATTTTTATTTATTTAATTTTTTTAATATACCCCACATTTTATTACATTTTTTTTAGCCCTATCTGAGCCATATCCAGCATGCACCATTTTATAATAATTTCTGGGGATGTATGACAACCACTGATAATTCCTTAAAACAACAAATCTGCATCAGAAAGTGTGGACATTCAAGTCATTGAGTTCTTTCATTTATCAAATTTGGGCCCTGCGAAATGTATATAACAGAACTCACTACTTACGGTTATTAAAGGCATCTGTCAGCCCCAGGACTGCCTTCAAAACATCTAATAGATGATTTGTCTGTAATAGATTCTCCTTAGGTTCTTAGTGTGACAACACCAAGCACTTTTAGGAATTCCGTAATCCATAGGTGTTGAAGCGTATTACAACGACACCGTGTTCTGAGGGTAAGATGCTGACTTAACAAGCTAAACCTGCTGCTGTTGTTGACCTAAAGCATTAAATCAAGTTATGTTTAACCCTTTCATGACCAAAGGTCATTGATGCCCCAGTGTCCAGGTCAAAATTTACAAATCTGACATGCGTCACTTTAAGTGGTAATAGCTTTGGAACACTTTTACTTATCCACGCCATTCTGAGATTGTTTTCTCGTGACACATTGTACTTCATGACAGTCATAAATTTGAGTCAATATATATCACCTTTATTTATGAAAAAATCCCAAATTTACCAAAAATAAAAAAAAAAATAGCAATTTTCTAAATTTCAATTTCTCTGCTTCTAAGGGCTCTTTCACACCTGCGTTATTGTCTTCCGGCATAGAGTTCCGTCGTCGGGGCTCTATGCCGGAAGAATCCTGATCAGGATTATCCTAATGCATTCTGAATGGAGAGTAATCCGTTCAGGATGCATCAGGATGTCTTCAGTTCCGGTACGGAACGTTTGTTGGCCGGAGAAAATACCGCAGCATGCTGCGCTTTTTGCTCCGGCCAAAAATCCGGAACACTTGCCGCAAGGCCGGATCCGGAATTAATGCCCATTGGAAGGCATTGATCCGGATCCGGCCTTAAGCTAAACGTCGTTTCGGCGCATTGCCGGAGCCGACATTTAGCTTTTTCAGAGTGGTTACCATGGCTGCCGGGACGCTAAAGTCCTGACAGCCATGGTAAGTGTAGCGGGGAGCGGGGGAGCAGTGTACTTACCGTCCGTGCGGCTCCCCGGGCGCTCCAGAGTGACGTCAGGGCGCCCCAAGCGCATGGATCACGTGATCGCATGGATCACGTCATCCATGCGCATGGGGCGCTCTGACGTCATTCTGGAGCGCCCCGGGAGCCGCACGGACTGTAAGTATACCGCTCCCCCGCTCCCCGCTCCTACTATGGCAACCAGGACTTTAATAGCGTCCTGGGTGCCATAGTAACACTGAAAGCATTTGGAAGACGGTTCCGTCTTCAAATGCTTTCAGTACACTTGCGTTTTTCCGGATCCGGAGTGTAATTCCGGCAAGTGGAGTACACGCCGGATCCGGACAACGCAAGTGTGAAAGAGGCCTAAAACAGAAAGTGATACCTCATAAAATATTTATTACATAACATTCCCCATATGTCTACTTTATGTTGGCATCATTTTGGAAATGTTATTTTTTTTTTTTTTAGGACATTAGAAGGCTTAGAAGTTTAGAAGCAACTGACTGGCCCCTTGCTGGCATTACTAGACTGTATGCTGTCTGTGACAGCAGCAGTAGCTTTAATCCAAGCGCTTTGCAGCGCTTGGATTAAAGAGCTGGCTTGACGTCTATACACGTGATAGCTGCACGGGGCATGTGCAGCTATCACGTATATATACAGATTGCGGTCGTGAAGAGGTTAACATATATTTTTTAAACAATTTTTGGTGATTTTTTTTTTTTTCAATTTTCCATGTCATTATGCATGTTTAAAAAAAAAAAGTTTAACAATGACCTCAGAGTATAATAACAGGCTGAGAATTCCTGTTCTGTAGAGAACACTTTTCAGCAATCCATTATCAAAGGTGTTACCTTACATTGTAATCCTGCCTATGTAGAAATAACACAGGATCTGGGATTTACAATAGGTGATTTTACAGCTCGTCTACTTTCTCCCTGCACAATGACCTTTGCACAGGTCGCAGAGGATGCATAGAAAAGTTTGGGGGACATTTATTAAAGGGGTTATCCCACTTTGCATTTTCATACTTACCTGCTGCCAGCAGGCCGTTCACTTCCTGGATTCTGGCTGAGGGCGGGCTTCATCTTGATTGAAGTCTTCTCCCGGGCGGCTCGGCTCTGTACTATTCTGGCCAGGAAGAGGTCACCATCGCGTATACGCGGTGGCGTGCGCGTTCAGGACAGCGAGCGGCCCGGCTGGGAGAAAAGGAGTCTTCTGCGCAAGCGCGGCCACTGGGATTCTAGAGAAGAGCGGTGGCCATAACCAGGGGAGACCGAATGACAATAATGAGGTAAGTGGGGATGAATTTTCTCCTAAATGGTGGGAATTGGTTAATCAAATATATTTACAAAATCATTACCAGATTTAACAGTGATGATTAAGATGGGATAACCCCTTTAAGCTATCAATAGGGGACATTTATTAAACTATTTATGCCACTATTAAGGTGTAAAAATGTTGCGAATTATGGCGCAAGCCATACTTGCGCAATGATTTGTGAATTTTTGAGCTGCTCGCAACTTTTCAGAAGTGGGAATAAAAGGGGGTGGGACTTTGTTCAGCCTGCCCGATTTACTATAACTTACACCAGAAACTGGCATAGCCCCTGGCTGACGTAGACTTGAGTTTCTGGCAAAAGGACAGCCAGAGATGTGTCTAATTTATTAAGAGTCATTTGCCTCTTGATGAATCAGGTGCATCTTACTCCAGGGCAGGAAGATTAAGAGTGGCATATGGTAATGCAAATCTTGATAAGTCTCCCCCAGTCCTTGCCATTCTATAGATTCTTATGGTCCATGTTGCTGCTTAGGTACTTAATCATGTACAGAAAATAGAATAAGAAACCCTTTATTCAGAAAATAAAAATGAGGTAGGAAAAAAAGAATACGCATGGTTATGAATGGTATAAAGCAAACTTATAAGCAACACAAAGGACAGATGGCAGCAGATATATCAATGTTTTTATGCTGCAGACATGGCATAAAAAGTTACATGCAGCATGTTTATGGAAACAGTTCAACGCTACAAATTTTTAATCAATAGTAATGTTATTACTTCCCCCTATAGATTGCTTACTATAACAGGAAAAAGAGTGACTAACCAAAAAGACTGAAAATTTCCATGACTTTGGTTAGGTTTACACAGCCAAATCTTGCTGCATGGGTACCCAACTACTCTTTTAAGCTTTATGTACACAACTATTTTTTTCTTCAATGTGCTATCAGCATTTTTAGCAGTTGGCACACTGGCCGATTCACTTTTATGGAGCCATGTACACATCCAGATTTTTGGGGGCGATCCGTGTGGCCATTCCACAAATTATAGAATATGTCCTATTCTTTACCGTGCTGTTGATAAGAATAGGCCTTTCGAATGACAGGAGTGAGAAAAATACAGCATGCATACAGCCAGGATCTACATTCTGCAGATTTGTTTGTGGATCAAAGTATAGACACAGCATTGTGTATGAACCTAATAGTATACCTTCACCTAAGACCTAAAAGCAAGGTGAAATATCCCATTCTTCACCTGCCCCCATCCCAGCAGTCGTAATTATTGGTGTCCAACAAGAAAAGATCTGGGCTGCTGTATATAGGGACTGCTTTTTTGTCCCTGTGAAACCCAGGTAAATACATAGCCACACATCTCCTGCCTTATCTGTCAGATTCCATACTGTGCTGCTACTGTTACTGTTATGCAGCCACATATTTCCTGCCTTGTACGTAACGTTCCACATCCACACTGTACTGCTGCTGCTTCTCAGAACAAGACACTACCTCTTCCAATATTACTATTTGTGTATAAACAGGGGCTGTTACGGACACAGGGCGTACAGGTACGCCCTGATGTCCTGGTACTTAAAAGGGTTCTGCACTTTTGTTTTAACTGATGATCTATCTGGATAGATCATCAGCTTCTGATCGGCAGGGGTCTGACACCCGGGACCCCCGCCGATCAGCTGTTTGAGAAGGCAGTGGCGCTCCAGCAGCGCCGCGGCCTTCTCACTGTTTACCACCGGGCTTAGTGACATCACTACTAGTATCAACTAGCGGGGATGGGGCTAAGCTCCATTCAAGTGAGCAGAGCTTAGCCCGCCCACGCTAGTTGATACTAGTCGTGATGTCACTCAGCCAGCGGTAAACAGTGAGAAGGCCGCGCCGCTGCCTTCTCAAACAGCTGATCGGCGGGGGTCCCGGGTGTCTGACTCCGGCTGATCAGAAGCTGATTTGCACCTTGGTACAATGCCCAGGGGGGTGCTGTTACCACCTGTACGTGTAAATCTTTTATACTAGTATCCCCTTGTTCCAGTCCCTTGCTGCCAGATCCACGGCCGCTTGTGGGACTGTGCGGAAAAATCAACGCGGCCTCCCTTCCCTCCTCCTCCAGGTACCTATCCCCAGGGGTGAGACCCGTGCCCTTACCAGTGGAAACCTGTTGCTGGTCAGATATAAGGACAAGAGGGATGTCCTTGTACTGTCCACAATTCACGGTAACTGCATCACCCCTGTCCCTGTGCGAGGTACCACGGCAACGGTCCTCAACCCCGATTGTATCGTCGACTACAATCGGTATATGGGAGGAGTTGATCTCTCTGATCATGTCCTCAAGCCATATAATTCCATGCGCAAAACCCATGCATGGTAGAAAAAAGTTGCGGTCTACTTGGTACAGGTTGCCTTGTACAACTCTTTTTGCTCTCCCAGAGCGCTGGCAACACAGGGAAATTCCTGCAGTTCTATGAGGCCGTCCTGATCTTTTCTGACCGGGAAAGAGCAGGCCGGAGTACCTCGGGAACTGGAGGCGCCCGGATCATCCCTGGCCAACACTTTCCAGGTGTGGTCCCCCATACTAGAAAGAAGGGACGGTCCCAAAAAAAAGTGCAGTGTGTGTGTCACAGGAGGGGGATATGGAAGGACTCCACCACTCAGTGTGACACGTGACCCGATCATCCGGGCCTCTGCATTGACTGTTGCTTCAGCGAGTACCACACTTCCATGGAGTACTAAATTTATAATCCCCTTCCCCAATTTTAATTCCATTTAGCCACTGACAATCGAAAAAAAAACTATGGTTCTCAGACTTGAGACACTAAAAAAATAAAAACGGTGCAAAAAAAGGTTGTTTTTTTTTGTCACCTTGCATCACAAAAAGAATAATAGCAAGCGATCAAAAAGTTATATGCCCCCCAAAATAGTGCCAATAAAACCGTCCTCTCATCCCGCAAAAAATGAGCCCCTACCTAGGGTAAAAAAATAAAAAATGACTCTTAGACGATGGAGATACAAAAAAATTTTTGGGTTTGTTTATAAAAGGATAATATGGTGTAAAACCTAAATAAATAAAAAAAAGTAGACCTATTTAGGTATCGCCGCGTCCGTAAGAATCTGATTTATCAAAATACCCTATGACCTAACCCCTCAGATGAACACGGTCAAGAAAATTAAATAAAAACTGTGCCAGAACAGCTATTTTCTGGCAAATTTTCAATTTTAAACCGTTTTTTCCAGTAATAAAGCAAGGGTTAACAGCCAAACAAAACATTATATTTATTACCCTGATTCTGCAGTTTACAGAAACACCCCATATGTGGTCGTAAACTGCTGTATGACCAAACTGCAGGGCGCAGAAGGAAAGGAATGCTGTATGGTTTCTGGAAGGCAGATTTTGATGGCTTTTTTTTTTTTTTTTTTTTTTTTTTTTTGGGCACCGTGTCCCATTTGAACCCCACCCCCCCCCCCCCCCCCCGATGCACCCCTAGAGTAGAAACTCCATAAAAGTGACCCAATCTAAGAAACTACACCCCCTCAAGGTATTCAAAACGGATTTTACAAACTTTATTAACCCTTTAGGTGTTCCTAAACAGTTTATGGCAAATGGAGATGAATTTTCAGAATTTCTATTTTTTGTTAACCTTGCCTCACAAAAATGTAATATAGAGCAACCAAAAATCATATGTACCCTAAAAATAGTCCCAACAAAACTGCCACCTTATCCCGTAGTTTCCAAAATGGGGTTACTTTTATGGAGTTTCTACTCTAGGGGTGCATCAGGGGGGCTTCAAATGGGACATGGTGTAAATAAACCAGTCCAGCAAAATCTGCCATCCAAAAACCACACGGCGCACCTTTCCCTCTACGCCCTACTGTGTGCTCGTACAGTAGTTTACGGCCACATATGGGGTGTTTCTGCAAACTACAGAATCGGGGCAATATATATTGAGTTTTGTTTGGCTGTTTACCTTTGCTTTGTTATTGGAAAAAAATTGATTAAAATGGAAAATTTGCCCAAAAATCTAAATTCTAAAATTTTATCTCCATTTGCCATTAACTCATGTGGAACACCTAAAGGGTTAACGACGTTTGTAAAATCATTTTTGAATACCTTGAGGGGTGTAGTTTCTAGAATTGGGTCATTTTTGGGTGGTTTCTATTATGTAAGCCTCACAAAGTGACTTCAGACCTGCACTGGTCCTTTAAAAAGTGGGTTTTTGAAAATGAAAGAAAAATGTCAAGATTTGCTTCTGAACTTCTAAGCCTTCCAACGTCCCCAAAAAATAAAATCTCATTCCCAAAATGATCCAAACGTGAAGTAGACATATGGGGAATGTAAAGTAATAACTATTATAACTAAATAAAAATGTTTTTTTTTTTTACTCCATTTTACCAGTGTCGTGAAGTACAATATGTGACGAAAAAGCAATCTCAGAATAGCCTGGATAAGTCAAAGCGTTTTAAAGTTATCACCACATAAAGTGACACTGGTCAGATTTGCAAAAAATGGCCTGGTCCTTAAGGTGAAAATGAGCCCGGTCCTTAACCACCTCCGGACCGCCTAACGCAGGATCGCGTTCCGGAGGTGGCAGCGCTGCGCACAGTCACGCATATATGCGTCATCTCGCGAGACGCGAGACTTCCTGTGAACGCGCGCACACAGGCGCGCGCGCTCACAGGAACGGAAGGTAAGAGAGTTGATCTCCAGCCTGCCAGCGGCGATCGTTCGCTGGCAGGCTGGAGATGTGTTTTTTTTTAACCCCTAACAGGTATATTAGATGCTGTTTTGATAACAGCGTCTAATATACCTGCTACCTGGTCCTCTGGTGGTCCCCTTTGTTTGGATCGACCACCAGAGGACACAGGTAGCTCAGTAAAGTAGCACCAAGCACCACTACACTACACTACACCCCCCCCCCCCCCCCGTCACTTATTAACCCCTTATTAGCCCCTGATCACCCCATATAGACTCCCTGATCACCCCCCTGTCATTGATTACCCCCATGTCATTGATCAACCCCCTGTAAAGCTCCATTCAGACGTCCGCATGATTTTTACGGATCCACTGATAGATGGATCGGATCCGCAAAACGCATCCGGACGTCTGAATGAAGCCTTACAGGGGCGTGATCAATGACTGTGGTGATCACCCCATATAGACTCCCTGATCACCCCCCTGTCATTGATTACCCCCCTGTAAAGCTCCATTCAGATGTCCGCATGATTTTTACGGATGCACTGATAGATGGATCGGATCCGCAAAACGCATACGGACGTCTGAATGAAGCCTTACAGGGGCGTGATCAATGACTGTGGTTATCACCCCATATAGACTCCCTGATCACCCCCCTGTCATTGATTACACCCCTGTCATTGATCAACCCCCTGTAAAGCTCCATTCAGATGTCCGCATGATTTTTACGGATCCACTGATAGATGGATCGGATCCGCAAAACGCATACGGACGTCTGAATGAAGCCTTACAGGGGCATGATCAATGACTGTGGTTATCACCCCATATAGACTCCCTGATCACCCCCCTGTCATTGATTACCCCCCTGTAAAGCTCCATTCAGATGTCCGCATGATTTTTACGGATGCACTGATAGATGGATCGGATCCGCAAAACGCATACGGACGTCTGAATGAAGCCTTACAGGGGCATGATCAATGACTGTGGTTATCACCCCATATAGACTCCCTGATCACCCCCCTGTCATTGATTACCCCCCTGTAAAGCTCCATTCAGATGTCCGCATGATTTTTACAGATCCACTGGTAGATGGATCGGATCCGCAAAACGCATCCGGACGTCTGAATGAAGCCTTACAGGGGCGTGATCAATGACTGTGGTTATCACCCCATATAGACTCCCTGATCACCCCCCTGTCATTGATCACCCCCCTGTCATTGATCAACCCCCTGTAAAGCTCCATTCAGATGTTTGCATGATTTTTACGGATCCACTGATAGATGGATCGGATCCGCAAAACACATACAGGCGTCTCCCTGGAGCCTTCCAGGGGGGGTGATCAATGACTGTGGTGATCACCCCATATAGACTCCCTGATCACCCCCCTGTCATTGATCACCCTCTGTAAGGCTCCATTCAGACATTTTTTTGGCCCAAGTTAGCGGAATTATTTTTTTTTTTTTCTTACAAAGTCTCATATTCCACTAACTTGTGTCAAAAAATAAAATCTCACATGAACTCACCATACCCCTCACGGAATCCAAATGCGTAAAATTTTTTAGACATTTATATTCCAGACTTCTTCTCACGCTTTAGGGCCCCTAGAATGCCAGGGCAGTATAAATACCCCACATGTGACCCCATTTCGGAAAGAAGACACCCCCAGGTATTCCGTGAGGGGCATATTGAGTCCATGAAAGATTGAAATTTTTGTCCCAAGTTAGCGGAACGGGAGACTTTGTGAGAAAAAAATTAAAAATATCAATTTCCGCTAACTTGTGCCAAAAAAAATAAATTTCTATGAACTCGCCATGCCCCTCATTGAATACCTTGGGGTGTCTTCTTTCCAAAATGGGGTCACATGTGGGGTATTTATACTGCCCTGGCATTCTAGGGGCCCCAAAGCGTGAGAAGTCGTCTGGTATCCAAATGTCTAAAAATGCCCTCCTAAAAGGAATTTGGGCACCTTTGCGCATCTAGGCTGCAAAAAAGTGTCACACATCTGGTATCGCCGTACTCAGGAGAAGTGGGGGAATGTGTTTTGGGGTGTCATTTTACATATACCCATGCTGGGTGAGAGAAATATCTTGGTCAAATGCCAACTTTGTATAAAAAAATGGGAAAAGTTGTCTTTTGCCAAGATATTTCTCTCACCCAGCAAGGGTATATGTAAAATGACACCCCAAAACACATTGCCCAACTTCTCCTGAATACGGCGATACCACATGTGTGACACTTTTTTGCAGCCTAGGTGGGCAAATGGGCCCATATTCCAAAGAGCACCTTTAGGATTTCACAGGTCATTTACCTACTTACCACACATTAGGGCCCCTGGAAAATGCCAGGGCAGTATAACTACCCCACAAGTGACCCCATTTTGGAAAGAAGACACCCCAAGGTATTCTGTGAGGGCCATGGCGAGTTCCTAGAATTTTTTATTTTTTGTCACAAGTTAGTGGAAAATGATGATTTTTTTTTTTTTTTTCATACAAAGTCTCATATTCCACTAACTTGTGACAAAAAATAAAAACTTCCATGAACTCACTATGCCCATCAGCGAATACCTTGGGGTCTCTTCTTTCCAAAATGGGGTCACTTGTGGGGTAGTTATACTGCTCTGGCATTCTAGGGGCCCAAATGTGTGGTAAGGAGTTTGAAATCAAATTCTGTAAAAAATGACCTGTGAAATCCGAAAGGTGCTCTTTGGAATGTGGGCCCCTTTGCCCACCTAGGCTGCAAAAAAGTGTCACACATCTGGTATCTCCGTACTCAGGAGAAGTTGGGGAATGTGTTTTGGGGTGTCATTTTACATATACCCATGCTGGGTGAGAGAAATATCTTGGCAAAAGACAACTTTTCCCATTTTTTTTATACAAAGTTGGCATTTGACCAAGATATTTATCTCACCCAGCATGGGTATATGTAAAATGACACCCCAAAACACATTCCTCAACTTCTCTTGAATACAGAGATACCAGATGTGTGACACTTTTTAGCAGCCTAGGTGGGCAAAGGGGCCCATATTCCAAAGAGCACCTTTCGGATTTCACAGGTCATTTTTTACAGAATTTGATTTCAAACTCCTTACCACACATTTGGGCCCCTAGAATGCCAGGGCAGTATAACTACCCCACAAGTGACCCCATTTTGGAAAGAAGAGACCCCAAGGTATTTCGTGATGGGCATAGTGAGTTCATAGAAGTTTTTATTTTTTGTCACAAGTTAGTGGAATATGAGACTTTGTAAGAAAAGAAAAAAAAATAAATAAATCATTTTCCGCTAACTTGTGACAAAAAATAAAAAGTTCTATGAACTCACTATGCCCATCAGCGAATACCTTGGGGTGTGTACTTTCCGAAATGGGGTCATTTGTGGGGTGTTTGTACTGTCTGGCCATTGTAGAACCTCAGGAAACATGACAGGTGCTCAGAAAGTCAGAGCTGCTTCAAAAAGCAGAAATTCACATTTTTGTACCATAGTTTGTAAACGCTATAACTTTTACCCAAAGCATTTTTTTTTTACCCAAACATTTTTTTTTTATCAAAGACATGTAGAACAATAAATTTAGAGCAAAATTTATATATGGATCTCGTTTTTTTTTGCAAAATTTTACAACTGAAAGTGAAAAATGTCATTTTTTTGCAAAAAAATCGTTAAATTTCGATTAATAACAAAAAAAGTAAAAATGTCAGCAGCAATGAAATACCACCAAATGAAGGCTCTATTAGTGAGAAGAAAAGGAGGTAAAATTCATTTGGGTGGTAAGTTGCATGACCGAGCAATAAACGGTGAAAGTAGTGTAGGTCAGAAGTGTAAAAAGTGGCCTGGTCTTTCAGGGTGTTTAAGCACTGGGGGCTGAGGTGGTTAAAGGGCTTCTGTCACCCCACTAAAGTGATTTTTTTTTTTTTGGGGCTAGTTAAATTAGTTATATAGCGATATATGAAAATATAATTGTGTTACTTACATTGATCCAGCAGTTTATTCAAAAAACAAAGTTTTATCATATGCAAATTTGGTCTCTACCAGCAAGTAGGGCGGCTACTTGCTGGTAGCTGCTGCAGAAATCCGCCCCCTCTTGTTGATTGACAGGGCCAGCCGGGATCTCCTCCTCCGGCCAGCCCTGTCGGCATTTCAAAAATCGCACGCCTGTGTTGATTCGGCGCAGGCGCTCTGAGATGAGGAGGCTCGTCTCCTCAGAACTCCCTCAGTGCGCCTGCGCCGATGACATCACCGAAATAGAAGACGTCATCGGCGCAGGCGCACTGAGGGAGTTCTGAGGAGACGAGCCTCCTCATCTCAGAGCGCCTGCGCCGAATCAACACAGGCGCGCGATTTTTGAAATGCCGACAGGGCTGGCCGGAGGAGGAGATCCCGGCTGGCCCTGTCAATCAACAAGAGGAGGGGGCGGATTTCTGCAGCAGCTACGAGCAAGTAGCCGCCCTACTTGCTGGTAGAGACCGAATTTGCATATGATAAAACTTTTTTTTTTAATAAACTGCTGGATCAATGTAAGTAACACAATTATATATTCATATATCTCTATATAACTAATTTAACTAGCCCCAAAAAAATAAATCACTTTAGTGGGGTGACAGAAGCCCTTTAAGGAGTTAAGGCATAATTTTTGTACTGCTTGTTCAGAACAAGTCACTGCCTCTTCTGATACTACCATGTGTGTATAAACACGGTCAGGCATCTGTTCATTAAAGAGGACCTTTCACCGATTATTACACTATGAACTAACTATACAGACATGTCGAGCGGCGCCCGGGGATCTCACTGTAGTTACTATTATCCCTGGGCGCCGCTCCGTTCTCCCGCTATGTCCTCCGGTATCTCCGTTCCCTAAGTTATGGTAGGCGGAGTCTGCCCTTGTTCTTCTGTAGCGCTGGCCAATCGCATTGCAGAGCTCACAGCCTGGGAGAAAAGAACCTCCCAGGCTGTGAGCTCTGCGCTGCGATTGGCCAGCGCTAGAGCAGAACAAGGGCAGACTCCGCCTACCATAACTTAGTGACTGGAATCTCCGCCTACTATAACTTAGTGAGCGGAGATACCGGAGGGCATAGCAGGAGAACGGAGCGGCGCCCGGGGATAATAGTAAGTGCAGTGAGATCCCCGGGCGCCGCTCTACATGTCTGTATAGTTAGTTCATAGTGTAATAATCGGTGAAAGGTCCTCTTTAAGTCATAATTTGTTGACCACTTGTTCAGAACAAGCCACTTCTTTTTTTTTTTTCTTTCCCCGATACAACAGTGTGTTTGAACATCATGTGCCTCTAAAATGGACAGTTTTTGGAACATTTTTAATTTTAAATAGTATAATTCCGATGCAGTGTGTTCTTGAGCAGGCGGTTAACACTATTAATTATTCATTTACCCTTAATTATATATCAAGAATAAAAATTAGCGAGGGCTCACCTACTAGTCAAGAATGGTATGGGTGCTCCTACAAAAGGATTCACCCAATCCTCTAAAGATTATTAAACAAAGTATATAGAATAGTAGGGCACACCACCACTTGGTTTCACAAGGAGAGTTGATATAACGATATATTTATTAGTTTGTGACATACAATACTATCTATTCCGACATGCTAAAATACATAGCTAAAACTATAAAATTCATAAAACACTTCGATTACAGTAATATAATTTAGTACATTAAATAATTCTCTGTATTTGGACCAGAGTTTCAAAGTCTTTTATATTGAAAGGATATAGTCTCTCCAAAGGGTTAATTAACTCGATTGGTTTCCCAACAAAATAAAGTTGAAATAATGAACATTAATCCAGTGATCAGATACACTTTTTCAAATAGTCACTTAGATCTTCTGTAGCTTAGTCGCCACTTCACATAATCGGCATAATGCTGTTGCAATATCACTGCCTGTTTGCAAAAGTAAACCAGAGTTATTTTATTCACTGTTTTTGGATGGAGCAGTGCCGGTTTTGTTGCATCACTCGTGGCGTCCCACGTGTGATGGAGTTCTTTGCAGGCTGCGGTATAGTGCGGTTATAATTTCCACCAGACTTGTGAAGGTCTTTTGTGCGGAATTCGGGATCCTCGGTGATCGTGTATAGCTGTACTGTCCTGGAGATCGCCTGGTAGTATCTTCTTACTGCACTGTTAGTTTGTATCACGCAGAGTTTACTCTCACCAGAAAAGAATCTCTCCAAAGGAAAATAGATGTCCAGCTTTTCTTTAAGAATGAATATTCACCAGTCCCTTTTTCTTTTCCTTTTCTTTAAGCGCTTTTAGGCTGCGTTCACACGGGCGAGATTTCTGCGCGGGTGCAATGCGGTAGGTGAGCGCATTGCACCCGCACTGAATCCGGACCCATTCATTTCAATGGGGCTGTTCAGATGAGCGATGATTTTCACGCATCACTTATGCGTTGCGTGAAAATCGCAGCATGCTCTATATTCTGCGTTTTTCACGCAACGCAGGCCCCATAGAAGTGAATGGGGTTGCGTGAAAATCGCAAGCATCCGCAAGAAAGTGCGGATGCGGTGCGATTTTCACGCATGGTTGCTAGGTGACAGTCTATAAACTGTATTATTTTCCCTTTATAACATGGTTATAAGGAAAAATAATAGCATTCTGAATACAGAATGCTTAGTAGGTGATCAATTGAGGGTTAAAAATTTTTTTTAAAAATTAACTCACCTTCTCCTCTTGTTCGCGTAGTTCTCCCGGTCTTTAGTTCTTTAAAAGATGAACTATGGGCTAAAGGACCTTTGGTGACGTCAGATCACATGCTCTAATCACATGGTACATCACCGCGGGGGGGCAGTGGGAGTACTAGGAGATGAGCGCTTCCATTGTGGAAGCGCTCATCTCCATATCTAATCCATTTGTATCGCCGTCCTTAGGACAGCGATACAGATGCCTGTGCTGTGCTGCGGCAGGGGAGGGAGAGGTGTGTCCCTCCCCTGTTCTTCTGATAGGCTGCAGGCATTAGTGCCTGTGGCCTATCAGAGGTCGGCTCAGGCGGCGCGATGACGTCATCATCACGCGCCTGAGCCGGGCAGCACAGCACACAGCAGGGACACAGGCCGGAAGAGCCTGCATCGCATCGCTGCTGATGGAGGTAAGTATCGGTGTATTTTTTGTTTTGTTTTGTTTTTTTGGAGGGGGGGAGCTGGCACTATGGGGGCACTAAAGGGGAGAACGGCACTATGGGGCATCTGGTGGTACTTTTTTTTTAGGTGGCACTTCTTACTGGCACATTATGGGGGGGGACCATGGGGGAGAGGAGCACTATGGGGGCTCTAAAGGGGCTTTTTTTTTACACATTATGGGGGGCACTATAGGGGAGAAAGGCACTAGGGGTCATCTGGTGGCACTATAGGGGCATTATTTGGGGGGCACCATGGGGGAGAGGAGCACTATGGGGGCTCTAAAGGGGCTTTTTTTTTACACATTATGGGGGGCACTATAGGGGAGAAAGGCACTAGGGGTCATCTGGTGGCACTATAGGGGCATTATTTGGGGGGCACCATGGGGGAGAGGGGCTCTAAAGGGGCTTTTTTTTTTTTACACATTATGGGGGGCACTATAGGAGAAAATGGCACTATGGGGCATCTGGTGGCACTATAGGGGCATTATTTGGGGGCACTAAGGGGAAGTGGGGGCTCTAAAGGGGCCTTTATTCTGATTGGCACATTATGGGGGCATTATGGCATCTGGTGTCACTAAGGGGACATTTTTTTACTGGCACATTATGGTAGGCACTATAGGGGAGATCGGCACTATGGGCGAGTGGAGCACTATTGGTGCATATGGTGGCACTAAGAAGGGGCATTTTTTACTGGCATATTATGGGGGACACTATGGGGAAGGGGGAGAGGAGCACTATGAGGGCATTTACTGGGGCACTATATAGGGGTATTTTATACTGGCATACATTATGGGGACATTAGCTCAACAGCGGGCACTAAGCGGGGGTATTTCATGTACTGTCATATTGTAGGGAGAATTATTAGTACTAGGAGGTATTATGCAGAGCTTTGCTAATACTGGGGGGCTATGAGGAACATGATTGCTAGTATGGGCACTATAGGGGCATTAATACTACTAAGTGTGCTCTGGCAGAGAATTATTTCTATTTTGGGGAGCCCTGTTACTTTGGGGGCACCCTGCCACAGTATCAGCTTAGCACAATAATTTTTGGGGGACATTATCTGTGTGGTAGTATTTCCAGGGGGACTGTTTCTGCAATATAGTATTGGGGGCACAGCGGGCACAGTATTGGGGTGGCAGGAAAGGGTGTTCAGAAGATGATGGAAATGTGGGAAACTAATGTCTGTTTGTTAATCTCTGCAGAGATGGGAGTTGGCTGAAAAATCATCATGGCGGTCTGGTCTGAATGGAGAAGATGAGGAAAGAGAACGTCTACAACAATGGTGACATCACTGGATATAAGAAGTATGTGGCACTATGTAGGAGAGGAGATGCTCTGGCTCCAACCCATGCCATTTGCAGAAGGAGGATTCAGAGCTGGGTGAGGACGGTCAAGGGGGGCAGCAGGCCACGGGCGGGTGGCAGATGGTGGGGGGAACCACAGGCCTTGAGCAGGATCAGGGGAGGGAGGAGAGCAGAGGAGATTCCTGGCTGTAGCTGGTTATATAAGCAGGCAGTGCAGCCAGGACAGACCCCCCCCCCCCCCCCCCTCTCCGTATGATGTGTAGAGACAGGCAGCAACTATAGAATGTCAGCTGTACAGTGTTTGTTGGGAGTGGCCTATTATATGTAGGAGGGGCTTTTGACCGCCTCGGGACCGCCTAACGCAGGATCGCGTTCCGGAGGCGGCAGCCCTGCGCAGAGTCACGCATATATGCGTCATCTCGCGAGACGCGAGATTTCCTGTGAACGCGCGCACACAGGCGCGCGCGTTCACAGGATCGGAAGGTAAGCGAGTGGATCTCCAGCCTGCCAGCGGCGATCGTTCGTTGGCAGGCTGGAGATGCGATTTTTTTAACCCCTAACTGGTATATTAGACGCTGTTTTGATAACGGCGTCTAATATACCTGCTACCTGGTCCTCTAGTGGTCCCTTTTGTTTGGATCGACCACCAGAGTACACAGGTAGCTTAGTAATAAGTAGCACCAAGCACCACACTACACTACACTACACCCCCCCTGTCACTTATTAACCCCTGATCACCCCATATAGACTCCCTGATCACCCCCCTATCATTGATCACCCCCCTGTAAGGCTCCATTCAGATGTCCGTATGTTTTTTACGGATCCACGGATACATGGATCGGATCCGCAAAACACATACGGACGTCTGAATGGAGCCTTACAGGGGGGTGATCACCCCATATAGACTCCCTGATCACCCCCCTGTCATTGATCACCCCCTTGTAAGGCTCCATTCAGACGTCCGTATGATTTTTACGGATCCACTGATACATGGATCGGATCCGCAAAACACATACGGACGTCTGAATGGAGCCTTACAGGGGGGTGATCAATGACAGGGGGGTGATCACCCCATATAGACTCCCTGATCACCCCCCTGTCATTGATCACCCCCCTGTAAGGCTCCATTCAGACATTTTTTTGGCCCAAGTTAGCGGAAATTTATTTATTTTTTCTTACAAAGTCTCATATTCCACTAACTTGTGTCAAAAAATAAAATCTCACATGAACTCCCCATACCCCTCACGGAATCCAAATGCGTAAAATTTTTTAGACATTTATATTCCAGACTTCTCACGCTTTAGGGCCCCTAGAATGCCAGGGCAGTATAAATACCCCACATGTGACCCCATTTCGGAAAGAAGACACCCCAAGGTATTCCCTGAGGGGCATATTGAGTCCATGAAAGATTGAAATTTTGTCCCAAGTTAGCGGAAAGGGAGACTTTGTGAGGGGAAAAAAAAATATCTATTTCCGCTAACTTGTGCCAAAAAAAAAAAAATTCTATGAACTCGCCATGCCCCTCATTGAATACCTTGGGTGTCTTCTTTCCAAAATGGGGTCACATGTGGGGTATTTATACTGCCCTGGCATTTTAGGGGCCCTAAAGCGTGAGAAGAAGTCTGGGATCCAAATGTCAAAAAATGCCCTCCTAAAAGGAATGTGGGCCCCTTTGCGCATCTAGGCTGCAAAAAAGTGTGTCACATCTGGTATCGCCGTACTCAGGAGAAGTTGGACAATGTGTTTTGGGGTGTCATTTTACATATACCCATGCTGGGTGAGATAAATATCTTGGTCAAATGCCAACTTTGTATAAAAAATGGGAAAAGTTGTCTTTTGCCGAGATATTTCTCTCACCCAGCATGAGTATATGTAAAAAGATACCCCAAAACACATTGCCCAACTTCTCCTGAATACGGCGATACCACATGTGTGACACTTTTTTGCAGCCTAGGTGGGCAAAGGGGCCCACATTCCAATGAGCACCTTTCGGATTTCACAGGTCATTTACCTACTTACCACACATTAGGGCCCCTAGAATGCCAGGGCAGTATAACTACCCCACAAGTGACCCCATTTTGGAAAGAAGACACCCCAAGGTATTCCGTGAGGGGCATGGCGAGTTCCTAGAATTTTTTATTTTTTGTCACAAGTTAGCGGAAAATTATGATTTATTTTTTATTTATTTTTTTCTTACAAAGTCTCATATTCCACTAACTTGTGACAAAAAATTAAAACTTCCATGAACTCACTATGCCCATCATGAAATACCTTGGGGTGTCTTCTTTCCAAAATGGGGTCACTTGTGGGGTAGTTATACTGCCCTGGCATTTTAGGGCCTGAATGCGTGAGAAGTGGTTTGAAATCAAAATCTGTAAAAAATGGCCGGTGAAATCCGAAAGGTGCTCTTTGGAATGTGTGCCCCTTTGCCCACCTAGGCTGCAAAAAAGTGTCACACATCTGGTATCTGGTATCGCCGTACTCAGGAGAAGTTGGGCAATGTGTTTTGGGGTGTCTTTTTACATATACCCATGCTGGGTGAGAGAAATATCTTGGCAAAAGACAACTTTTCCTATTTATTTATACAAAGTTGGCATTTGACCAAGATATTTATCTCACCCAGCATGGGTATATGTAAAATGACACCCCAAAACACATTGCCCAACTTCTCCTGAATACGGCAATACCAGATGTGTGACACTTTTTTGCAGCCTAGGTGGGCAAAGGGGCCCACATTCCAAAGAGCACCTTTCGGATTTCACCGGCCATTTTTTACAGATTTTGATTTCAAACTACTTCTCACGCATTCAGGCCCCTAAAATGCCAGGGCAGTATAACTACCCCACAAGTGACCCCATTTTTTTGCAAACAAATCGTTAAATTTGAATTAATACCAAAAAAAGTAAAAATGTCAGCAGCAATGAAATACTACCAAATGAAAGCTCTATTAGTGAGAAGAAAAGGAGGTAAAATTCATTTGGGTGGTAAGTTGCATGACCGAGCAATAAACGGTGAAAGTAGTGTAGGTCAGAAGTGTAAAAAGTGGCCTGGTAATTAAGGGTGTTTAAGGTAGGGGGGCTGAAGTGGTTAATAATGGGTGGGGCCAAAAAATTTGCGGCGCGCTTCGCGTTGTTATTTTCCTGCAGGGCTTTTAGAATCGCCAAGTAAAACAATCAGCGCAACACACTACACCCTTTCCCTGCATTTTTAAATATAAAGGGGGCTTTGAAAAATTGAATTAGCACAGCGCACTACACATGCCACATTTTTTTGGCTTTCGGACCCCCCCTAAACAAAATTCCTGGGTGCTCCCCTGGATCCCAATATTTCATACTCTTAGGCCGAGTTCACACGAACGTGTGTGACCCGTGCCTGTGAAGCGGGCCGCAATGCTCAATCGCCGGTCGTAGGTCAGCCGCATCGGATCGCGGACCCATTATCTTTATTGGGTCCGCGATCCGGCCGTTCCGCTAAAAGATAGGACTTGTTCTATCTTTTAGCGGAACGGAAGTACGGGACGTAACCCCACGGAGGCACTCCGTAGTGCTTCCGAGGGGTCCCGTCCCGTGCGGCCGTTCCGCGATTCCGGATTAGCGGACCCATTGAAGTGAATGGGTCCGCATCCGTGATGCAGAATTCACACGCAATACGGCCACAGATCGCACACGTTCGTGTGAACTTAGCCTTAGTAGCATGGAGCAAGGATGGAGAACTGAACTAAAAATGCATCGCTTGCTATGCGGTAGTCCTGCATTTTTATGTAGTGCGGTTTAAACGATCATATAGTTCAGTTCTCTACTCATATTACTACTAGGTATGAGTTATCCCGCATTTGAATCATGCACTACTTTTAGTTCTATGTCCTGAATAAATATATAAAATCATTATCATGGCTGATGACTATATTGTTAAAAGGTAGTGCATGATCAACAGTTGTACTAAAGAATTTCAAACAGTTTTACTTTTCTCTGGACAGAATACAGGGAGTGCAGAATTATTAGGCAAGTTGTATTTTTGAGGATTAATTTTATTATTGAACAACAACCATGTTCTCAATGAACCCAAAAAACTCATTAATATCAAAGCTGAATATTTTTGGAAGTAGTTTTTAGTTTGTTTTTAGTTTTAGCTATTTTAGGGGGATATCTGTGTGTGCAGGTGACTATTACTGTGCATAATTATTAGGCAACTTAACAAAAAACAAATATATACCCATTTCAATTATTTATTTTTACCAGTGAAACCAATATAACATCTCAACATTCACAAATATACATTTGACATTCAAAAACAAAACTATAACAAATCAGTGACCAATATAGCCACCTTTCTTTGCAAGGACACTCAAAAGCCTGCCATCCATGGATTCTGTCAGTGTTTTGATCTGTTCACCATCAACATTGCGTGCAGCAGCAACCACAGCCTCCCAGACACTGTTCAGAGAGGTGTACTGTTTTCCCTCTTTGTAAGGAGGCCATGTCATTAGATTTTCTTCTTTTATACCCTTTCTTGCCAGCCACGCTGTGGAGTACTTGGACGCGTGTGATGGAGCATTGTCCTGCATGAAAACCATGTTTTTCTTGAAGGATGCAGACTTCTTCCTGTACCACTGCTTGAAGAAGGTGTCTTCCAGAAACTGGCAGTAGGACTGGGAGTTGAGCTTGACTCCATCCTCAACCCGAAAAGGCCCCACAAGCTCATCTTTGATGATACCAGTACTCCACCTCCACCTTGCTGGTGTCTGAGTCGGACTGGAGCTCTCTGCCCTTTACCAATCCAGCCACGGGCCCATCCATCTGGCCCATCAAGACTCACTCTCATTTCATCAGTCCATAAAACCTTAGAAAAATCAGTCTTGAGATATTTCTTGGCCCAGTCTTGACGTTTCAGCTTGTGTGTCTTGTTCAGTGGTGGTCGTCTTTCAGCCTTTCTTACCTTGGCCATGTCTCTGAGTATTGCACACCTTGTGCTTTTGGGCACTCCAGTGATGTTGCAGCTCTGAAATATGGCCAAACTGGTGGCAAGTGGCATCTTGGCAGCTGCACGCTTAACTTTTCTCAGTTCATGGGCAGTTATTTTGCGCCTTGGTTTTTCCACACGCTTCTTGCGACCCTGTTGACTATTTTGAATGAAACGCTTGATTGTTCGATGATCACGCTTCAGAAGCTTTGCAATTTTAAGAGTGCTGCATCCCTCTGCAAGATATCTCACTATTTTTGACTTTTCTGAGCCTGTCAAGTCCTTCTTTTGACCCATTTTGCCAAAGGAAAGGAAGTTGCCTAATAATTATGCACACCTAATATAGGGTGTTGATGTCATTAGACCACACCCCTTCTCATTACAGAGATGCACATCACCTAATATGCTTAATTGGTAGTAGGCTTTCGAGCCTATACAGCTTGGAGTAAGACAACATGCATAAAGAGGATGATGTGGTCAAAATACTAATTTGCCTAATAATTCTGCACTCCCTGTATATATAATATACAAATAAATAATCGCATATAGTATCTTCCTAAAAGATATATTCAGCTTGATGGCGGAGTATTTAATTTTTAGTTTTTAATTTTTTCAAACAGTTTTTTCTGGAAAATTAGTCTTTTCTGAAAAGATGTATTCAATTTAGATGGAGGAGTATTTAGAGGAGGAGTAATACTATATATGTCAGTGTCATTCAAAAAGCTTGAAAGGGGAGAGAAAGAAATGGGAAAAAAATATTTTAAAAAAAGGGAAAAAGACGAGGGAAAAATGTGAGACCTCAGAGTATCCTACATCAGTTTTTAGGCTAATTGAAGCACTTTTGGTTTAGATAGAATTGATTTGGGCCCAAATCAAAATTTCTGTCAGAATCGGACCTGAAAGGAATTTCAAGAAATTCACTGATCTCTAATAAGAATAGCTCCCAAAGAGATGAGACGTATACTACTCTGCACAAAACATTTCCTTTTTCCTAAAATGCGCAGATCCTCCATGTAGCATTGATTTCTCCAGCTGTGTGTATACCCAGGCGATTATTTAACCTTTCCGGTTTCACTGAAAAGCTGTTGGACGCTTAATATTATTCCAGGAAAGGTATTTGCTTGTGTCCAAGCTAAAATCGAAGCTATTAGATTTTTGGTAACCTAACACAGGGTACTGTAGGTTGATTTAAGATTAAATCATCTATACAGTTTTGAGGCTGTTAACAGAAAACAGCATATCAATCCAGTCCTTGGTCATAGCTTAAGGATTTTCCATAGAGAAAGCCTATGTGCTAATTAGTGAATGCATTACCTTTTGAGGTTTCTTGAGGACTAAAATAGGAAATACCAATTTAATTTCTTATGGGAATAGTCATACGGAGCAGCCGTCAGGTTGCCAAAAAGCAAATGAGCGCTACATTGGCTTGCGCTTTTACAACTTTTTTTTAAATAGATTGTTAAATAGGTTTTCCACAACTTAGACATTGATGACCTATCCTCTAGATAGATCATCAATATCCCATCGGTGGTGGTCCGACACCCGGAACCCCCACTATCAGCTGATTTTGAATAGGAGTTAAGTTGCAGTACAACCATATGGGCACTATGCAGGGAATGAAGTTTTAGGGGCCTGTTCACACAGCGTTTTGTTTGCCAGCGAAATTCTGGCACAGAGACAGATGCCAAAATTTTGCCGGTAGGCGTGTGGTTTCGGTCTCCCATTCATTTCAATCGAAGGCAGTGCTCAAGATCATTGAGCAATGGTCCAAAGCCGCGGCTGCACCGAGAAGGGGCATGCCCATTCTCAGCGCAGCTACACTTTTTACCGCTGCTCTGTGATCTTTAGCGCTGGTTTCCATTGAAATTAATGGGAGGTAAAATCCATGCGGCTGCCATGCCAAAATTCTGCTGCCAAAAAAGACTGTTTGAATGGGCACTTATGCTTCCACTGTTATGCTTCTTGCACCAGCAGCTGCCACAAACAGCTGATCGTAGGGGTGCCAGGTGTTTGGTGCCTCCCAATCTGATATTTATGACCTATCCAGACAATTGGTCATCAGTGTCTAAACCAGTGGTTCTCAACCTTTCTAAAGCCGTGACCCCTTAATACAGTTCCTCATGTTGTGGTGACCCCCAACCATTAAATTTTTTTCCTTGCTACGTCATAACAAATTTTGCTACTGTTATGATGACCCACCAAAAACACGCACAGACACCAATACACCAAATGTTAATTCAAATACACAAGTATTCATTCATAACCACAGAACTTTAGCATAAATACAAAATATTTGTAAACCAAATAAATAACTTTAAAATAAGTAATAAGCAACAAATACCCCCTAAAAAATAAATCTGTGGTGCTCACAGTACCCCCCCCCCCCCCAAAAAAAATAAAAAAAATCAGTGGTGCTCAGGGTACCCCTCAAATAAATAAATCAGTGGTGCTTCAAGTCCCCCCCAAATAAATAAATCAGAAGTGCTCAGGGTCCCCCAAATAAATAAATCAGCGGGGCTTCAGGTCTCCCCCAAATAAATAAATCAATGGTGCTCAGGGTCCTCCAAATAAATAAATCAGCGGTGCTTCATGTCCCCCCAAATAAATTAAGCCTTGCTCAGCCAAATAATTAAAATAAAATCAGCCAGGCTCAATTAAATCATTGGTGGCAGTGGTGCTCAGCGGCGGTGTCATTAACGAAAAAACTCGGACCTCAGCAGACAGGCGGCCCGACTTACCCGTCCAGACGTCAGGCTCCTTCAAGCACAGGCAGTGATAGGACATCACTTCCTGTGCGCGAGGATAGGAAGCCTCAGGCGACCCCCCGGAAAAGGCCAATCGACCCCCAGGTTGAGAACCGCTGGTCTAAACGGTGGAAAACACCTCTTCCTGGCCTTGTCGTTTTGTGGGTAGCATGCAGCCACTATTAATCAGTAATCAATTAAATAAGAACTTTGGAACAGTCAATTTGTAAAATGACAGCGGCTGTAGCCTAGAAGATCTATATTGGAAAATGTTAAGTAATCTATTATAACAGTTAAAAATCTTAAGCTAGAGTTCAATTTTGAAGTATAATTTAGTATATGGTCATATGACAAAACGGAACATGTTATTTTTCACACAAATGTTCCCACACTAAATAAGATCTCATAATTTTACTACTTTGGAAATAATACATAACCTTTATGATAGTCTCAATAAAAATGTAACAAAATCTAACAAAAAGCCAATAACTAAACACAGGGGTGGACTAGACATAGACCCTACAAGGAAGATTCCTGGTGGAACAATGCTCAGAGAGTCACCTGAACATTGTTCACGGCAGCCTTACACAATGATCTGACTCTCCAAGTGTTAATGCTGGGAGTGTCAGGTATTTAAGTATCCAGTTGTGGGGGCAGTTGCACTCCTGTAGTCAACTGTATTGCAGTCCTTGGGACTGGGAACTGAAGGCCCTATAGGGGTACTATAAAAAGCATTACTAGGGTAATGGGGTAATTTTTAATGTTGGGGGCACTATAGGAGACATTACTATGGGCCATTTTAATACTGGAGTGCTATAAGAGGCATTACTAGGTGCACTGGTTTTGTTTTTATACTGGAGGTACTATAGTGGGTATTATTAACACCTGTAGTACTATAGAGGCATTATTATTGGGGGCATTGTTATATGTGCTGGTAGCAACATTAGGTGCATTGTTGTTATTGCTGGAGGCAGTATAGGGGGGGGTTTATCAATTCGAAGGGTACTATTGGGGCCTTATTACTGGGGCACAATGAGGGGCATTATTACTACTGGAGCACAGCAGGCACAGTATTGGGGTTGTAGCAAGATGGGAATTTTGTGTTGAGAAGGATGAAAAACTTAACATATCTGTGTGACAAACTCGGATACGAGATGTGGCTGAAAGTCGTCTGTGCTGAATGGAGTATATGAGGAAAGAAAACATCTGCATCAGACGAGACATCACTGGATGTAATAGGTATGTAATACTTTATTCTCTTGTAGGTTTGGTAAAACTATAAAAATAGAAAGCATGTCCATCGCGGCCCTGCTACTTCTATTAGGAACATTTTTGCCTTCACAGCCACCCCCTCCTCTCCTTGCTCTGTGTGTGGTTGCAAAGCTGCTTCAAAGTGTTCAGTATTTATAGCAGAATATGATTGACTGCCCTTTCACTACTTGCCTGAGCTTAGTTTACTAGTTTAACCAGCGACGGTGTGCTATTTTGATTGCTTGTATATCGAACTTCTGGCTGTTAACTGACTCTGATTCTCTGCTGCCTACCCTGACCTTAACATGTCTACCATACTGCCCTGACTATGTATAGTTTCATGTAATAGCAGAAACTCTGCTTGCCCATTCCTCTACCTGTTTACTGACTAAGAGTATCGCCGGACCCCTTGGTACTTCACACCAGTGTCTCTGACCCCCATGATTCAGTTGCCAACTACACCAAGACTACTCCAAGAGGTTGTGGCCTGGTGGGTCACCAGCAGTGAAGGCCAGATCCCTTAATAGGGGTTAGAGGGTGAAAACCAGAGGACTGCCAGTATAATGCCCTTAGAACTAGCCCAAAATCAAACTGATTAGTTGGTACAGTGTGTCCATACCCACTGCCCATTACAGTAGGACTGTCTCAGTACTGTGGCCCACATTACACCTCCTCCTCCTCAATATCTTAATTAGAGACAACTGGAGGAGGAAGATGAGGACAGAATGTGGCAGTTGCACTGGCCACCAGAGGGGCAGCCTCTGTTTAGGTATTTTGTGCCTCTAGGGAAGTATTTTGTACCACACTGTGGTATGTTGTGTTGTGTATATTGTGCTGCACTGTGGTATTTGGTTCTACTTGGGCAGTATATTGTTCGGCACTATAGTATTAGGTTCTGTTGGGACAGTATTTTGTGCAACATTGTGGTATTTGGTTCTGCTGGGGTGATATTTTGTGTGGCAATATGGCATGGTCACTCTGCTTAATTGTGTTGGCCCTGCCTGTAACATGGAGCCATTTTTATTTTTCCAGGGTCACCTTAAGTTCCCAGTCTGTCCCCGCTAAAAGGTGTTATTTCAAATTGGTTAACCAGTATTTCAATATTGCTTTCAAAGAGGGCCAAACAAGGTGAACTAAACCAGTAAGAATACTCCCAAAGGGCATGCAGGTGACCCACCAGCTCCTGAGCATACCATTCCAGAGACTGGTAACAGATGATGCTGCTTGCCACTGCAGCCCCACAGCTCACTATTACACTTATGCACCCTATTCGTTTCTAATGTCCATGACTACCCAAGACAATAAACAATACAGTAGAGTGAAACACCATGCATGCACTTTGGTGTCAGTGCTATCAAACAGGTAACACACGGTTCATTATATTTATTGGAAACATCTTGAATGCTATAAACATTTTCACAATATTATTACACTCTAGAAAAATAAATTTACAGCTATAAAACATATATTTACGATTGATATTATATAACATGATGTGCTACAATTGTCTGCCTTATTAGACTCCTAATAGGGTAGTCTCTTCTAATCCACTGTTTATTAAATTGTGTTTGTAGTATGGGAATTGGATCTCCACCTTAATGTTTTTTCATCTTTTCTGGTTCTGCTCTGCTGAGAGTCTGCCCGTGGTGTCATGCTGCCAGGTTCTTCTCTTGGTGAATTGCAATACAGCATACACATTAAGGATAAATGTTGTGTTAACTTAACCATTCCAACAATGGAAGCTCCTCCAATAAGCATTAATGTTGGCCAAAACAAGCAGTGAAAGACCACACTCCGGTCATACTTTTTAATCAGTATGACGTCTTCTGGTTTGCTGTCAGGTCGATGGAAACACGCAAAAGGAGTGTCATTCTTGTGCTCAAAATATTGTTTCACATCAAGCACTCCATCCAGCAAATCGGTCTTGTCTCGTTGGCACTTAGGGACATAAAAGCACTGTACAAAAGAAACATTTCAGTTACATATGAGATGGCATATAATGAAAACATTGCAAACTATAGGAAAAGGCCAGCTCATAACAAAAAAAAATATATAGGAATGAGTGTTTAGGAGCTGTTAGCAAAGTACACATACGGGCTACTGATTGGTCTTTATTAAAAAAAATTCAAATTAAATTTGATTTGCAGCCAATGATAACTAGAAAATGGTCTCCAAAGGGGTTTATGGCCTTTAAATATATTTATGGCTATGGCAGCACCTCAGGAACAGAGATGTTGCGGTCAGTAGTCACCTTTTTACTGTATCTATGCAATTTTTATTGGAAAAAAATAAAATAAACTACACAATTTGCATTGCCACGTCCGTATCTATAAAAGGATCACATTACAGTTATGGCTCTTAAAAACCATTTCAGCAAATTCCATGTTTCAAAATCCAGATCCTGTCCCTTCCCTTCTGAGCACAGTTGTATCCCCAAACAGCCGTTAATGACCACATTTGGGATATTTAACCCTTGCAAAAATGAAGAATTTGGGCTAAAGCAATGTACTATTAGAAAAAAATTGAATTTTTTCATTTTCACAGTTCTGTGTTAGTCTATAAAATACCTGTGAGGACAAAACCATCACTACATCATTGAATTCCTTGGGGGTAGGGTGTAGTTTAAAAAATTTAGTTACTTCTTGTAGTTTCCACTCTACTGGTACCTCAGCGGTGTTGCAAGTTTGACATGGTGCTCAAACTCATCCCATTAAATTCTGGATTTCAAAAGCCAAATGGAGCTCATTCCATTCTCAGCCTTACGGTGTCCCCATACAGCAGGTTACAACCACATATGAGGTATTGTCGTACTTGGAAGAAATGGCAAAATAATTTATGGGGTGCTTTTTATCCTGTTAACCTTTTTGTAAAAATGAAAAAGTTTGAACTAAAACTACATATTATTGTTATCTTGTCTTTTTTTTTTTTTCTTGCACCGATTATAATACACACATGGACTAAATTGCTGGTACCCTTTTGTTAATGAAAGTGAAAAAACCCACAATGGTCACGGATCTAACTCGAAACTGACAAAAGTAATAATAAATAAAAATGTACTAAACATTGACTAATGAAAATCAGACATTGCTTTTACATAGCTAATACAGTTGAAAAAAAGCCATAAGTCTACCAGGTTTAACCAAGTGATAGGTGGGGTCGTGAATCCCAGAAGGAAGTGAGACTCAGATTTCTACACATTTTCATAAGCATTAATGTTGTTTACTTTTAAGAATTCATCTAAACCCTTTTTAAAACAGCCCACTATTCCTGCTATGACCACGTCCGGAGGAAGTCTATTCCACAGATTCACAGTTCTTACAGTAAAGAAACTTTGACGCTTCCTGAGACTGAACTTTTTCTTCTCCAGTCGGAAGCAGTGCCCCCTTGTCTTTTGAGGGCATTTTACATGGAACAGTTTTTCACCATATTTTTTATGGCCTATTTATATATTTGTATAGATTAATCATGTACCCCCTTAGGCCGCTTTCAGACTGATAGCATTATGTCAGTGTTATCCAATACATTCCAGAACTGTAAGGGTTACATAGCATCCTAAATCAATATAATGCTATGCGACTCCGTCAGTGCTGGAAGTTCAGATTGCCAGGACCGGATGGCATACACCCCCGTATCCTAAGGGAATTAAGTAATGTCAAAGCCAGACCCTTATTTCTGATATTTGCGGACTCTATACTGACAGGGAATGTTCCACAGGATTGGCACATGGCAAATGTGGTGCCAATATTCAAAAAGGGTCCAAAAACAGAGCCTGTAAACTATAGGCTGGTAAGTTTAACATCTGTTGTGGGTAAACTGTTTGAAGGTTTTCTGAGAGATGCTATCTTAGAGCATCTCAACGGAAATAAGCAAATAACGCCATATCAGCATGACTTCGTGGGATCAGTCATGCCAAACAAATTTAATCAGTTTCTATGAGGAGGTAAGTTCTAGACTTGACAGCGGCGAATCAATGGATGTCGTATATCTGGACTTCTGCAAAGCATTTGACACTGTACCACATAAAAGGTTAGTATATAAAATGAGAATGCTCGGACTGGGAGAAAATGTCTGTATGTGGGTAACTAACTGGCTGAGTGATGGAAAACAGAGGGTGGTTATTAGTGGTACATACTCAGATTGGGTCACTGTCACTAGTGGGGTACCTCAGGGGTTAGTATTCGGCCCTATTCTCTTCAATATACACTGCTCAAAAAAATAAAGGGAACACTTAAACAACACAATGTAACTCCAAGTCAATCACACTTCTGTGAAATCAAACTGTCCACTTAGGAAGCAACACTGAGTGACAATCAATTTCACATGCTGTTGTGCAAATGAGATAGACAACAGGTGGAAATTATAGGCAATTAGCAAGACACCCCCAATAAAGGAGTGGTTCTGCAGGTGGTGACCTGACCACTTCTCAGTTCCTATGCTTCCTGGCTGATGTTTTGGTCACTTTTGAATGCTGGCGGTGCTTTCACTCTAGTGGTAGCATGAGACGGAGTCTACAACCCACACAAGTGGCTCAGGTAGTGCAGCTTATCCAGGATGGCACATCAATGCGAGCTGTGGCAAGAAGGTTTGCTGTGTCTGTCAGCGTAGTGTCCAGAGCATGGAGGCGCTACCAGGAGACAGGCCAGTACATCAGGAGACGTGGAGGAGGCCGTAGGAGGGCAACAACCCAGCAGCAGGACCGCTACCTCCGCCTTTGTGCAAGGAGGAACAGGAGGAGCACTGCCAGAGCCCTCCAAAATGACCTCCAGCAGGCCACAAATGTGCATGTGTCTGCTCAAACGGTCAGAAACAGACTCCATGAGGGTGATATGAGGGCCCGACGTCCACAGGTGGGGGTTGTGCTTACAGCCCAACACCGTGCAGGACGTTTGGCATTTGCCAGAAAACACCAAGATTGGCAAATTCGCCACTGGCGCCCTGTGCTCTTCACAGATGAAAGCAGGTTCACACTGAGCACATGTGACAGACGTGAAAGAGTCTGGAGATGCCGTGGAGAACGTTCTGCTGCCTGCAACATCCTCCAGCCTGACCGGTTTGGCATTGGGTCAGTAATGGCGTGGGGTGGCATTTCTTTGGAGGGCCGCACAGCCCTCCATGTGCTCGCCAGAGGTAGCCTGACTGCCATTAGGTGCTGAGATGAGATCCTCAGACCCCTTGTGAGACCATATGCTGGTGCGGTTGGCCCTGGGTTCCTCCTAATGCAAGACAATGCTAGACCTCATGTGGCTGGAGTGTGTCAGCAGTTCCTGCAAGACGAAGGCATTGATGCTATGGACTGGCCCGCCCGTTCCCCAGACCTGAATCCAATTGTGCACATCTGGGACATCACGTCTCGCTCTATCCACCAACGTCACGTTGCACCACAGACTGTCCAGGAGTAGGCAGATGCTTTAGTCCAGGTCTGGGAGGAGATCCCTCAGGAGACCGTCCGCCACCTCATCAGGAGCATGCACAGGCGTTGTAGGGAGGTCATACAGGCACGTGGAGGCCGCACACACTACTGAGCCTCATTTTTACTTGTTTTAAGGACATTACATCAAAGTTGGATCAGCCTGTAGTGTGTTTTTCCACTTTAATTTTGAGGGTGACTCCAAATCCAGACCTCCATGGGTTAAAAAATTTGATTTACATTTATTTTTTTTTGTGTGATTTTGTTGTCAGCACATTCAACTATGTAAAGAACAAAGTATTTCAGAAGAATATTTAATTTTTGTGTTCCCTTTATTTTTTTGAGCAGTGTATTTATTAATGACCTTGTAGAAGGCTTGCATAGTAAAGTATCAATTTTTGCAGATGACACTAAACTGTGTAAAGTAATTTACACTGAAGAGGACAGTATACTACTAAAGAGGGATCTGGATAGATTGCAGGCTTGGGCAGAGAAGTGGCAGATGAGGTTTAACACTGACAAATGTAAAGTTATGCACATGGGAAGGTATAATGCAAGTCACCCGTACATACTAAATGGTAAAACACTCGGTAACACTGACATGGAAAAGGATCTAGGAATTTTAATAAATCGCAAACTAAGCTGCAAAAACCAGTGTCAGGCCACTGCTGCCAAGGCCAATAAGATAATGGGTTGCATCAGAAGGGGCATAGATGCCACGATGAGAACATAGTCCTACCACTTTACAAATCGCTAGTCAGACCACACATGGATTACTGTGTACAGTTCTGGGCTCCTGTAAACAAGGCAGACATAGCAGAGCTGGAGAGGGTCCAGAGGAGGGCAACTAAAGTAATAACTGGAATGGGGCAACTACAGTACCCTGAAAGATTATCAAAATTAGGTTATTCACTTTGGAAAAAAGACGACTGAGGGGAGATCTAATTAATATGTATAAATATATCAGGGGTCAGTACAGAGATCTATCCCATCATCTATTTATCCCCAGAACTGTGACTGTGACGAGGCGAGATCCTCTGCATCTGGAGGAAAGAAGGTTTGTACACAAACATAGAAAAGGATTCTTTACGGTAAGAGCAGTGAGACTATGGAACGCTCTGCCTGAGGAGGTGGTGATGGTGAGTACAATAAAGGAATTCAAGAGGGGCCTGGATGTATTTCTGGAGCGTAATAATATTACAGGTTATGGCTACTAGAGAGGTGTCGTTGATCCAGGGAGTTATTCTGATTGCCTGATTGGAGTCGGGAAGGAATTTTTTATTCCCCTAAAGTGGGGAAAATTGGCTTCTACCTCACAGGGTTTTTTTTTTTTGCCTTCCTCTGGATCAACTTGCAGGATAACAGACCGAACTGGATGGACAAATGTCTTTTTTCGGCCTTATGTACTATGTTACATTCCAGAACTGTAAGGGTTATATAGCATCCTAAATCAATATAATGCTATGCGACTCCGTCAGTGCTGGAAGTTCAGAACAGGAGCTTTCTTATACTCATGCTGCGAGTCCGAAGTGTGCAACTCCCTCATCTGAAAGTGGCCTTAGACCTCTCTTAAGACTTTTAAATAAATTTAATTATTTTAATCTTTCTTCATAACTAAGCCCCCCCCCATGCCCCTTATCAGTTTAGTCGCTCTCCATTGTACTTTTTCCAGGTCCAAAGCATCCTTTCTATGGACTGGTGCCCAGAACTGGACTGCATATTCCATAGCACCAACGCTTTGTAAAGTGGTAATATTATTTCCCTTCCCTGCGAGTCCATGCCTCGCTTGATACATAACAATATCCTGGTAGCCTTAGAAGCAGCTAATTGACATTATATGCTGTTTATTCTACGATCTACAAGGACACCCAAATCCTTCTCTAAAAGTGACTCTCCCAGTGTTACATTCCCTAGGACAGGCATCCTCATACTGCGGCCCTCCAGCTGTTGCAAAACTACAATTCCCAGCATGCCCGAACAGCCTACAGGTATCAGCCTGCAGCAGGGCATGGTGGGAGTTGTAGTTTAACAACAGCTGGAGGGCCGCAGTTTGAGGATGCCTGCCCTAGGACATATGAAGCAGAGATATTATTACTACCAAGATGCATAACTTTACATTTATCCACATTGAACCTCATTTGCTGAGTTTATGCCCAATCACTCAGGTGTCCAAGTCAGCTTGTAGTTTATGGACATCTTCCATAGACTGCACAGTACTACATAGGTTAGTGTCATGCAAAAATAGAAATGGTGCTATTAATCCCTTCCTCAATATCATTAATACATTAATTAAATAATAGAGGACCCAGGACTGAACCTTGGGGTACACTACTTATAACCCCGGACCATTCTGAATAGGAATCATTGACCACAACTCTCTGGACACGGTCCTTCAGACAGTTTTCAATCCAATTACAAAAATTACTTTCCAAGCCTATAGACCTTACTTTACCTATTCAACGTCTATGAGGGACAGTATCAAAAGCCTTTGCAAAATCCAGAAACGCTACATCCACAGCCACCCCTCTGTCCAGGCTACTACTCACCTCCTCATAAAAAAAAAAATAATCAGGTAAGTCCTTGGTAAATCAACTTCTGTCCTTGGTAAAACCATGCTGGTTATCACTTATAATATTATTTACAGTCACATACTCCTGTATATAGTCCCTTAAGAGTCCTTCAAACATTTTTCCCACAACAGAAGTTAACCTCTTCCGGACATAGGGCGTACAGGTACGCCCTGATGTCCCGGTAATTAAGGACACAGGGCGTACCTGTACTTCCTATGTATTTCTGATCAGCGGTGATCGGAACCCGGTGCCTGCTTAAATCATTGAGCAGGCACCTGGGGACAATGCGCCAGGTGCTGCCCCCCACCCGGTGTAGGCGATCGTAGCAAACCGCAGGTCAATTCAGACCTGCGGTTTGCTGGGTTATTCGAGTCTCTGGGGACCTGATAACCCAGAACATGATGGTGATCGGTGGTGTGATAATACACCACCAATCACCATCCTGCGATCCTGCCGGCGTCTCCTTCTCCCAGGCTGTAGGGCTGGCCAATCGCAGCGCTCAGCTCATAGCCTGAGAGGTTTTTTTTTCCGGCAGACTCCTCCCAGTTGAGCCGAAAATCTGAAGATACCGGAGCCTATACCGGGAGAACGGAGCTGCGCCCAGGGATAATAGTAAGTGCAGGGAGGTCCCTGGGCGCCGCTCTCCATGTCTGTATGCTTAGTTTAAATTTTTTTATTGTAATGAAAGGTCCTCTTTAAAGATTTCTGGGGGATTTGTTTTGCCACCTGCTGTTTGTTTTGTAATTTTGCAGATTTTATCTCCTTTTTACAGATTTTATTAAGCCTTTTGTAAACGTCAAAGGCTACAGCTGACCCCTCTGATTTGTATATTTAAATGCCTTTTCTGTCATTTATTGTCCTTTTTACAGTAGCTGTAAGCCATTGGGGGTTTAATTTAGCCATTTATATTTGTTACCTACAGGAATAAATTTTGCAGTGCTATTACTCAGTGGATTTTTTTTTTATTTTTATAAAGCCTTTATTATTTTCTGAACCAAATATACAGATTTCCATATCAAGCAGTTCAAGTCTACAGAAATACTTTACACAGATTAGTACATTTGATCCTTTTTAACCCACCCCTCCCCTTTTTAATTCACTGCTGCGGGATCCGCCCGTATTTGGATATCTACCTTAATTTCTGTTTCAAAAAAATTCCCACTATAAGGGGTCTTGGGAACCTGGAGCGAAGAAAAGAACCTGCCCTCTCAAAGTATCGTCACGCCGATCTCCTTGCTACTCTTCTATAAGCCTCAATAGTGTCTAGCCGGGCCCTCCATTCACAAAAGCTAGGGCTATTCTTTGTACCCCAATATTGGACTATCAAAGCCTTTGCGACCATGAAGCCTTCCATACTGACTCGTAGTTGGTGGGGGGGTCAACTCAGAACGGGGAAAAAGACCCAGTATTGCCTGCGTAAAGCTTCGGTTCAATTTGAACTTATATCTTTTGTATAATTCCTCATAAATACTAGTCCAGAACCCACTCACTTCTGGACAGTTCCATAGTAAGTGACCCAAATCCGCATTTTCTGATGAACATTTCCAACACGAGTCCCTCCTTTTCTTATATATTTTAGCGAGGAAGGCGGGGGAGTAGTATAGGCGATGTACAATCTTGAACTGAATCAATCTATATTTCTGAGAGATCGATACTTTTTTTTATATTTTGATATACTGTATCCCATTCCAAGATGCCCCCATCGCCCAGTTCAGCTTCTCAGCCTCCCTGACTTTTAAATATGGTTATTTCCCCCAGACAGTCCCAAAATCTATGATATATTTGAGAGAGTGTGAGTTGAGTGTCCTTAAATCTGAAACAGTAATCCAAGAAAGAACTAGTCCTAATGGCCAATAGACTTTTATCCTGAGTGCTCGTATATGCGTGACTAATTTGTGCGTACCTATATCTATCTAAGAGAGTCGGTGTACCTTTTATTAATTCATCTGTGAGGAGGACTATGACATAGTGGGAATAACTGAGACATGGCTGGATGATAGCTATGACTGGGCGGTTAATGTACAAGGTTACAGTCTGTTTAGAAAGGATCGTCAAAACCGGAGAGGGGGAGGGGTTTGTCTTTATGTAAAGTCCTGTCTAAAGCCCACATTCCGTGAAGATAAAAGTGAGGGACATGAACATGTGGAGTCACTGTGGGTAGAAATACATGGAGCTAAAAACAACAATAAATTACTAATAGGAGTTTACTATAAACCACCTAATATACCAGAGTCCACAGAAAATCTACTACTAAATGAGATAGACAAGGCGGCAAATCATAATGAGGTGCTTATTATGGGGGACTTCAACTACCCAGATATAGACTGGGAAACGGAAACTTGTATATCTCATAAAGGAAACAGATTCTTGGCAATAACTAAAGACAATTACCTCTCCCAACTGGTTCAGGACCCGACTAGAGGGACGGCCATACTGGACTTAGTATTAACCAATAGACCTGACAGAACAACAGACGTGCAGGTTGGGGGACACCTGGGAAATAGTGACCATAAAGTAATAACCTTCCAATTATCATTCAAAAGAGCGTTTCTACAGGGAGGAACAAAAATACCAAACTTCAAAAAAGCTAAATTTAGCCAACTAAGAGAGGCCATAGGCCTAACTAACTGGGACAAAGTCCTCAAAAATAAAAATACAGCCACAAAATGGGATATCTTTAAAAACATCCTAAAATCTCATTGTGAGAGGTACATACCGTATGGGAATAAAAGGTTAAGGAACAAAAAGAAACCAATGTGGATAAACAGAACTGTAAAGAAAGCAATAAATGACAAAAAGAAAGCATATAAAACACTAAAACAGGAGGGTGGCACGGAAGCACTGAAAAACTATAAGGAAAAAAACAGAACATGTAAAAAACAAATAAAAGCGGCCAAACTAGAGACCGAGAGATTAATTGCCAATTATATAAATGTTAAAAAGTATAAATCTGAAGGTGTCGGCCCTTTAAAGAGTAAGGAGGGGGGAGTCGCAGAGAGCGAGGAGGAGAAAGCAAAGCTGTTAAATATTTTTTTCTCAAGTGTATTCACTGAGGAATATAAACTGTCAGATAAAATGCTGAATGTTGAAATAAATTCCCCATTAAAAGTGTCCTGTCTGACCCAGGAAGAAGTACAACAGCGACTTAAAAAGATCAAAATAGACAAATCGCCAGGACCGGATGGCATACACCCCCGTATCCTAAGGGAATTAAGTAATGTCATAGCCAGACCCTTATTTCTGATATTTGCGGACTCTATACTGACAGGGAATGTTCCAAAGGATTGGCGCATAGCAAATGTGGTGCCAATATTCAAAAAGGGTCCAAAAACAGAGCCTGGAAACTATAGGCCGGGAAGTTTAACATCTGTTGTGGGTAAACTGTTTGAAGGTTTTCTGAGAGATGCTATCTTAGAACATCTTAACGGAAATAAGCAAATAACGCCATATCAGCATGGCTTCGTGAGGGATCGGTCATGTCAAACTAATTTAATCAGTTTCTATGAGGAGGTAAGTTCTAGACTTGACAGCGGCGAATCAATGGATGTCGTGTATCTGGACTTCTCCAAAGCATTTGACACTGTACCACATAAAAGGTTAGTATATAAAATGAGAATGCTCGGACTGGGAGAAAACGTCTGTAAGTGGGTAAGTAACTGGCTCAATGATAGAAAACAGAGGGTGGTTATTAACGGTACATACTCAGATTGGGTCACTGTCACTAGTGGAGTACCTCAGGGGTCAGTATTGGGCCCTATCCTCTTCAATATATTTATTAATGATCTTGTAGAAGGCTTGCATAGTAAAATATCAATTTTCGCAGATGACACTAAACTGTGTAAAGTAATTAACACTGAAGAGGACAGCATACTACTACAGAGGGATCTGGATAGATTGGAGGCTTGGGCAGATACGTGGCAGATGAGGTTTAACACTGACAAATGTAAGGTTATGCACATGGGAAGAAATAATGCAAGTCACCCGTACATACTAAATGGTAAAACACTCAGTAATACTGACATGGAAAAGGATCTAGGAATTTTAATAAACAGCAAACTAAGCTGCAAAAAACTGTGTCAGGCAGCTGCTGCCAAGGCCAATAAGATAATGGGTTGCATCAGAAGGGGCATAGATGCCCGTGATGAGAACATATTCCTACTACTTTACAAATCATTAGTCAGACCACACATGGAGTACTGTGTACAGTTCTGGGCTCCAGTGAACAAGGCAGACATAGCAGAGCTGGAGAGGGTCCAGAGGAGGGCAACTAAAGTAATAACTGGAATGGGGCAACTACAGTACCCTGAAAGATTATCAAAATTAGGGTTATTCAAGTTAGAAAAAAGACGACTGAGGGGAGATCTAATTACTATGTATAAATATATCAGGGGTCAGTACAGAGATCTATCCCATCATCTATTTATCCCCAGGACTGTAACTGTGACGAGGGGACATCCTCTGCGTCTGGAGGAAAGAAGGTTTGTACACAAACATAGAAGATGATTCTTTATGGTAAGAGCAGTGAGACTATGGAACTCTCTGCCTGAGGAGGTGGTGATGGTGAGTACAATAAAGGAATTCAAGAGGGGCCTGGATGTATTTCTAGAGTGTAATAATATTACAGGCTATAGCTACTAGTGAGGGGTCGTTGATCCAGGGAGTTATTCTGATTGCCTGATTGGAGTCGGGAAGGAATTTTTAATCCCCTAAAGTGAGGAAAATTGGCTTCTACCTCACAGGGTTTTTTTGCCTTCCTCAGGATCAACTTGCAGGATAACAGGCCGAACTGGATGGACAAATGTCTTTTTTCGGCCTTATGTACTATGTTACTATGTAAGGAAATAATATTACCGTGTATCTGTGCTGCGATATAGTATCCCTGGAGGAATGGAAGGGAAAGGCCACCCCTTCTCTCCGATAGACAGAGATATTTTAACTTAATCCTAACCCTTCCCCTCCCCCAGATTAACTCATTCAACAGTTTATCCAATAACCCAAAAAAGGAATCATCAATCCATATCGGGCATGCTGTCAGAGGATATAGTGCAATGGGGAGGACCACCATCCTGACCAGTGCAATCCTTTCCTCCTGTGACAGGGGCAACTTCTGCCAAGTCCGGATCTTCTCCCTGATCTTATTAATCATAGGAATTATGTTTAAGGAATTATATCGGGACAGATCCAGCGCTTATGCTAATACCCAGATATCGAATGGAGTCAGTTGGTCCAAGTAACTTAATACCTAAGGGGCTGTCAGGGGGTGCTCGGACAAGGGGGAGAAGTTCAGATTTATCCCAGTTTACTTTATACCCTGATAACTCCCCATATTCTTTCAAGATATTCATAACAGGTGTAACAGCTTTCCATCCCTGCCTCAGAAATACAAGGATGTCGTCAGCGTATAAACTGATCTTGTCTTCCTCTCCTCTCCCTCCAAATCCTACGATCTGATTAGATTGACGGATTTTACAAGCAAGAGGTTCTAAAGCCAGGGCAAATATCAAAGGTGAGAGGGGACAACCCTGCCGTGTACCTCGCTGTAGGGGGAACTGTTCCGAGTCAATCCCATTTATCTTAACCCTGGCCGTGGAGTCAGAATAAAGCAATTGTATCCATTTGATAAAATGTTTTCCCAGATTCATTCCATCCAAAGTTCCCCACAGGAAGGGCCACTCCACCCTGTCAAAGGCCTTCTCGGCATCCAGAGACAGGATGGAGCGGTCCTCCCCCTCCCCAACATACACATTAAGAAAGGCCCTACGGATATTAGATTGTATATCTCGTTTTGGGATAAAACCCGTCTGATCCGGGTGGATCAGGCGGTGAACGACCCCCCTCAACCTGTTTGCAAGCACTTTCGCTAGTATCTTGAAGTCGGTGTTGAGTAATGAAATTGGGCTATACGCCCCCACCTCTGTCTTATCTTTATCTTTCTTCAAAATTAAGGAAATGGAAGCCTCCCTCAAGGAGGGGGGGGGGGAGTAAACCACTCCTCCAAGATTCATTAAACATCTGAAGAAGAAGGGGCAGTACCGTTTTGCGATATGCTCTATAAAATTCATAGGGTATACCATCCCTGCCCGGAGCCGTATTGCTTTTTATACTGTAGATGGCTTTCTCCACCTCAAGAGTAAATGGCAAATATAGTTTGGCACTATCTTGATCAGAAAGGCGAGGAAGTGCCACACTTTCAAAAAAAAGGGCCTGGGCTCCATCATCCACCCCAAGATCCGACCGATACACTTTAGTAAAATGTTCTACAAAGGCAGTTTTAATTTTAAAACAGTCGTTGGTTAATACACTAGTTGGCAGTTTTATTTGCTTTATTGGGATTTGGATCTTTTGATTAGCGATTACGGATGCCAGCATTCTACCTGTTTTGCCTTTCTCAAAAAAATCTTGTTGTCCAGCAAAAAAGCGTCTGTGCTGCGCCTTTTCATAAAGCAAAAGTCTGGTATTTCCTCTTTGCTTCCATTAGTAATGATCGAGTATTATTCTCATTTTGTTTGGCCAGATCCGCCTCAAGAGCCCCAACCCTCTCTACCAATTCCTTTTCAGTGTTAGTATACTCCGCCCTTTTCTGCCTAATCCTCATACTATATACCCCTCTTATCATGGCCTTCAGGGAGTCCCACACGTATGCCGCTATGCTCGGATACCCTGTATGTGTGTGGATCCATAATTTAGTGCCCAGAATTCTAAGATATCTTTCCCAATCCTTTCTTGGTCACCAACTACCTGTATCCAATGTGGGTTTAACCTAAAAGATTTTCTCCCTACTGAAGATAGAGAGTCAGCCCTCGAAAATAACATTGGAGTGTGATCGGACATACCATGTGGTTCGTACTTAATTTTTTGAGTCAGTTCCAGGAATTCTGAACTTGCTAGAAATAAATCTATCCTAGACATGGCTTTGCAAGATCTACTAAAACAAGAGAAGGACATTTTTTTCCCGTACAGAAACTGCCACACATCTATAAGGCCCATCTCCTGGCAGATCCTGCTAAGAGTCGTGGGCTGCTCGTTGATACTCCCCCTTCCGCTATGCTCGGATATCCTGTCCTTATTATCCATGACGGAGTTAAAATCTCCCGACACTAATATAGGGCACAGATCCCACTTACACACATACTCTGCAAGTTTCCTCAACACTTCCGAGGAAAAGGGGGAGGAATATATACAAACGCAAGTACGCATATCAGTCCACTGGCCATATAGGAATACAAATCTTCCCTCCTTATCAATCCATTGATCAAATGGCTCATAATCCACATTCCTATGTATGTAGACACTAACTCCTCGCGAATAGGCCGAGTAGTGGGAGTGGTACTCATACTGCGTCCAAGATTTTCGCATATATTTCAATTTTTCAACGGTGAAATGTGTCTCAATCAGCCCCACGATAGCAGGTAAATGTCTGGAGATGGTATCATATACCACCCTCCGTTTAAGTTTGTCCGCCAATCCGCGGACATTCCATGTTAGTATACGTGACATTTACAAAGTAACAACGAATGGCCAGGCTTTTCCGCTCCCTTCGCAAATTCTGCATCGGGTCCCGCAGCAGTGAAGAGAACCCCCCCCCCCCACCCCACCCCATGGTGCACAAGACAATAAAATCCTGTGCTCCATCACCTAGGCCTCTCCCCCCCCACAACCCCCCCCCCCCCCCCCCGGGCCCCCCCCCCCCCCCCATCTCCCCTGCGCTCTAAACAATTTCTTTCATGTTATATATACAGTACAGAAAATCACCAATACCTAAATAACAAAAAATGCACTGAACCAGATAGCTCTTGATTGAACATGGAAGAACCACCTGCCGATTATGTGACCTCCACACTTCCGGTTTCTGGTCATAGATTGTTTGATATGCCTCCACACTGCTCAAAACACTCTGCTGCACAGGTGAATGTAATTTTGCCCTATTTATTATCCTATATAAAGTGATACCCCAACACACAGCTCCTTACCCCTGAGGAAGCCGGATTGTTCCGGCGATACGCGTTGGGCGTTCTCTCACTCTTCCAGGTCCACTGCACCAGCAGGTTTATGTAGGTTTGACTCTCCAATTTAGACCCCATCATGGTCTGTCTGCATTTCTAGTGGTCTCACCTCATTTCATATTTGCTATATGTTTTGTATCGGATTTTTATATGCTGGTTTATAGTGTATATGCCCCATTCTGTGGCAACCCAGTGGACCTGTATGTGGTTACATATATTATATTGCATACCGCACTTTGTTCTAATTGTATACAATTTTTAATGTGTATCTGTTGGTGTGTCTAATAAACTTTATATATATTTTTATATTGACTTATTGTCGGATGTGCATATATGGGGTGGTTCTTGTGATTCTCTCTTGGGTCAGGTGATATTGTTTGAGACTTCATTTTTAGTGGTGATTAGGGATAGTTCTATTTCTTTAACACTGGAGCGTATTTTATCCATATCATCCCTAATGAGAGAGATATCAGATTGCATTGAGGACACAGTGGTTGTCAATGTGCCTAAGGTTTGGTTGGTTATTTTTAAGGCCTCCAGAATGTCCCCCAATTTTTGCTCAATTGTTTCCATACGCTTATATGTCTGGTTTTCCATAGTCTCTTTTTCACTATTTTCGGAAAGCGTTACGGCATTTCTAGCCTCTTCTCTCTCCTCTGGGCGGGCAAGGGGTTTCATTGTACCTCTTGTTTTGGTGGGGGAGGATCTTAAGTACCTCTCAATGTTGGGTTTAGGACTTTTACCTTCTGCGCCTTCAGGGGCCGAGGTACCCAAAGAGTTCCTGTTTTGTGCTTTAAGGGCCATGTTCAAAAGCAGCGGAGTACTGTGAGATCACTGTTAAGGCAGGAGGATACTGTGTGGTCACACCAAGGCAACAGGATACTGTGAAGTTGCTGTTAAGGCAGCGGGGTACTATGAGGTCACTGTTAAGGCAGCGGGGCACTGCGAGGTCACTGTTAAGGCAGCAGGGTACTATGAAGTCACTGTTAAGGCAGCAGGATACTGTGATGTCACTGTTAAGGCACCGGGGTACTGTAAGGTCACTGTCGAGGCAGCAGGGTACTGTGAGGTCACTGTTACGGCAGCGGGGCACTGTGAAGTCACCGCCAAAGCAGCAGAATACTATAAGATCACTGCCAAAGCAGCGGGGCACTGTAAAGGTCACCGTTAAGGCAGCAGGATACCGTGAGGTCACCGTCAAGGCAGCAGGGTACTATGAGATCACTGCTAAGGCAGTGCAGCACTGTGGAGGTTACTGTCAGGGTAGCAGGGTACCGTGAGGTCACTGCTAAGGTGGCAAGGCACTACGTAATCACTGCTAAGGCAGCAGGGCACTGTGAGGTCACTACCAAAGCAGCAAGATACTGTGAGGTCAACTGCTGAGGAAGCAAGGCACTGTGAGATCACTGTTGCGGCAGCGAGGTACTGCTAGGTCACTATCAAGGCAGCGTGGTACTGTGAGGTCACTGTTCAGGCGGGGGCCCCTTTTTCCCCTTACCCTCTTTGGGCTATCACTTTGAGTTATGTCCCGGAATCTTAGAATTCTGCCCAAATGAGAAAGAAAAAGAAAAAAAAAAAAAGAAGAAAAAGAGTCCCCCCGTCCCCAGCTTCAATGGACCTTCAGGTTGGCCCTTCAGATATAAATTAATAAAGCCTTCTGCCGGGGCCCAAAAAGACACGTAAGACCTTCAGAAAGTTAAACTTGTGCTGTTTGTTAGTGTTATTAGTAAACAAGCCACTATACCCCCGCTTTTGGCCAAACGATCAGTTAGTTAGATGTTATAATAACAGTTAGAGATTTAAACAGGTGATTTTTCACTAAACTTGCCCGTCCTTAATTCAAGCGATTGATGGGTCCAGGGCGACGTCTCCATGGGCTGCTTCCTGCAGGGGCAGCAAGTGGTCCACGTGATGGCTTGAGGTTACGATGTAGGACCAAGGACGGAGCTTCACAGCAGCACGGCTCCACAGCTTCTGTAGTCAGACCCAAGCCTCGTATGGCTGAAGCAACGGCTCCTCAGCGCATCTCCTGCAAGGCAAGTAAAAAACTGCCTTAGGGAGTCATGCGCCGCACCGGCTGCCTGCGGAGCCCTCTCACTGCCCGCAGTGCGCCTGGTCCACGCTGCACCCCAGCCTGGGGTTCGATAGCAATTCACGCTACATACAACTTCCGATTCAATGCCGCAGAGCTCCCAGCAACAAGTCCCGCTCCGGACGTCAGGTGGATGTAAGGCACCGGCCGATACAGGGCTCACTTCATTCAGTGCCGCAGAGCTCCCAGCAACCAGTCCCGCTCCGGACGTCAGGCGGATGTAACGCACCGGCCGGTACAGGGCTCACTTCATTTCGCAGGCCTCTGAATCACCACCAAGTGGCCAGACAGCTGTGAAAGCGGGGAGGGAGGAGGGGGGCGGCTCAGAGCAGCGGCGGGGCGGAGGCCCGCAGCACGTCCTACCTCATGCTGCTCGCCTGGTCTGCACTCTGGATTTAAAGCTCTCCCATTTATTCTCAGTATTATTATATGACAGTATATTCTCCCAGTCTATGAAATGTAGCCCTCAACCCGGGGAAATTGGCCTTTTTAAAATTCAGTGTCTTTGCTCTACCATCCAGAGTTTGCTTCTTAAAGTTCAGGGGGAATATAATTATATTGTGGTCACTATTACTTAAGTATTTCTCGAACAGTAACATTTCCAAGAAGCTCAGCATCGTTGGGCTCCATTCAGACGTCCGTAGAATGGGTCCGCATCCGTTCCGCATTATCCGGAACGTTAAAATCTCCCATTATGACCAGTGTACCAGCCTGTACAGCCCTCTCTATTTGGTTATACAGGTGAACTTCTATCTCCTCTGTGATGTTAGGGGGTCTATAGATTACACCAATTATTTTTTTTTTCTGTATTTATATGCCTTTGTATTTCCACCCATAAGGTTTTAACATCCTCACCCACAATTGCCTCTTTCACACTCACCTTCATATCACTCCTCACATACAGGGCCACGCCACCACCTTTTTCATTGATCCTGCCTTTCCCAAATAGTGTTAAAGAGGACCTTTCTTGGGTCCAGACATTATAAACTAAGTATCAGGATATGTAGAGCCTAGTGCAGGGATCTAACTGTACTTACTATTTTTTCTGGGTGTCGCTCTGTTCGCCCACTGTGGCCCCCGTTGTATTCTCCCGCCTGGTATGCTTATTTTAGCATTGGTACAGGGAGGAGACGGCCCTGTTTCTCAACGGGAGTCTCCTTCTCCCTGGGTGTAGCACTGTCCAATCGCAGAGGACAGCGCTACAGCCAGGGAGAAGGAGACACTCATTGAGAAACAGGGCAGTCTCCTCCTCCCTGTACCAATGCTAAAATTAGCATACCAGGCGGGAGAATACAACGGGGGGCCACAGCGGGCAAATAGAGCGGCGCCCAGAAAAAATTGTAAGTGCAGTTAGATCCCTGCACTATACCCTACATATCCTGATACAGTTGCAAGAAAAAGTATGTGAACCCTTTGGAATGATATGGATTTCTGCACAAATTGGTCATAAAATGTGATCTGATCTTCATCTAAGTCACAACAATAGACAATCACAGTCTGCTTAAACTAATAACACACAAAGAATTAAATGTTACCATGTTTTTATTGAACACACCATGTAAACATTCACAGTGCAGGTGGAAAAAGTATATGAACCCCTAGACTAATGACATCTCCAAGAGCTAATTGGAGTGAGGTGTCAGCCAACTGGAGTCCAATCAATGAGATGAGATTGGAGGTGTTGGTTACAGCTGCCCTGCCCTATAAAAAAACACACACCAGTTCTGGGTTTGCTTTTCACAAGAAGCATTGCCTGATGTGAATGATGCCTCGCACAAAAGAGCTCTCAGAAGACCTACGATTAAGAATTGTTGACTTGCATAAAGCTGGAAAGGGTTATAAAAGTATCTCCAAAAGCCTTGCCGTTCATCAGTCCACGGTAAGACAAATTGTCTATAAATGGAGAAAGTTCAGCACTGCTGCTACTCTCCCTAGGAGTGGCCATCCTGTAAAGATGACTACAAGAGCACAGCGCAGACTGCTCAATGAGGTGAAGAAGAATCCTAGAGTGTCAGCTACAGACTTACAAAAGTCTATGGCATATGCTAACATCCCTGTTAGCGAATCTACGATACGTAAAACACTAAACAAGAATGGATTTCATGGGAGGATACCAAAGAGGAATCCACTGCTGTCCAAAAAAAAAACATTGCTGCACGTTTACAGTTTGCACAAGAGCACCTGGATGTTCCACAGCAGTACTGGCAAAATATTCTGTGGACAGATGAAACCAAAGTTGAGTTGTTTGAAACACACAACACTATGTGTGGAGAAAAAGAGGCACAGCATACCAACATCAAAATTGTGAAGTATGGTGGTAGGGACATCATGGTTTGGGGCTGCTTTGCTGCGTCAGGGCCTGGACGGATTGCTATCATCAAAGGAAAAATGAATTCCCAAGTTTATCAAGACATTTTGCAGGAGAACTTAAGGCCATCTGTCCACCAGCTGAAGCTCAACAGAAGATGGGTGTTGCAACAGGACAACGACCCAAAGCATAGAAGTAAATCAACAACAGAATGGCTTAAACAGAAGAAAATACGCCTTCTGGAGTGGTCCAGTCAGAGTCCCGACCTCAACCCAATTGAGATGCTGTGGCATGACCTCAAGAAAGCGATTCACACCAGACATCCCAAGAATATTGCTGAACTGAAACAGTTCTGTAAAGAGGAATGGTCAAGAATTACTCCTGACCGTTGTGCACGTCTGATCTGCAACTACAGGAAATGTTTGGTTGAAGTTATTGCTGCCAAAGGAGGTTCAACCAGTTTTTAAATCCAAGGGTTCACATACTTTTTCCACCTGCGCTGTGAATGTTTACATGGTGTGTTCAATAAAAACATGGTAACATTTAATTCTTTGTGTGTTATTAGTTTAAGCAGACTGTGATTGTCTTTTGTTGTGACTTAGATAAGGATCAGATCACATTTTATGACCAATTTGTGCAGAAATCCATATCATTCCAAAGGGTTCACATACTTTTTCTTGCAACTGTATTTGTATGACCCCCCTTTTGAATTATGGTTCAACAGAATAATTTATAAAATAAACTAATGAAACTGGCCTGATACTTAACGTAAAATGATGGTACTTAATATAATGTTTTGTTGCACAACCTTTTGAGGCAATCACTGCAATCAAGTGATTTCTGTAACTTTCAATAAGACTTCTACACCTGTCCACAGGTATTTTGACTCCCTTCTTCTTTTTCCACAAAACCCCTAGCAACAAAATCTGCACCTTAAATATGCCAAAAAAGTGGCGTATATTTCTTAATAAATGACCCCCAATGTTCTTTTCTGTGTATGCTTCGTTTTTGCATCTGTAAACAAAGAGCTGATGTCTCTTGCCAAAAAGCTCCAGTTTTATATGGTCTGTCCAAAGGAAATTCTCCCAGAAGCTTTGGGACATGTCAGTATGCATTTTGGCAAATTCCAGTCTCGCTTTTTTATTATTTGCTTTTAACAATGGAAGATGACCAAGGAGGAAACCACTAAGTCCGCTTTGGCCAGTGACAGATGGTGTGTGATCTGTCACTGATGTACCTTGACCTTGGAGTTCACCTCTAATCTCTTTGGAAGTTGCTCTGGGCTCATTGGTGACCATTCGTATTATCCGTCTCTTCAATTTGTCATTAATTCTCTTGTTGCCACGTTCATTGAGGTCATGTCAAATTTTAACTTCTGAATATTATGTGAAGCTGTAGTAACAGGAACATCAAGCTGTTTGTAGATGGTCTTAAAGCCTTTACCATGTTTGTCTATAATTTTTTTAATCTCCTGAGACAACTTTGGTCCATGTTCAGTGTGGTAGCAAACAGCACAGTGACTGCTTTTCACCCTTCAATTCGGCTGACTGATTACAAGTTTGAAGACACCTGTGATGCTAATTACAGGACACACTTTAGTTTAACATGTCCCTATGGTCAAATTATTTTCAATCTTTTCTAGGGGTATCATCATTTCTCGTTAATGTCATTGGGGGACACAGCACCATGGGTATATGCCCAGCTACCACTAGGAGGCGACACTAGATATCAAAAAGGTTGGCTCCGCCCAGGTGGGCTATACCCTCTCCACAGCCACTAGGCTAATCAGTTTTAGTCTAGTGTCCGTAGGAGGCAGACATGACCTGCTCTATTCTTTGCAGGTCTTGCTGCTTTTCATTTAAATTTTAAATTTTATTATTTATTTCCTTTCTTCTGCAGGTCTCGGCCTGCTGCATGATGGGGCTTCATCGTGGATTACCACTTTTGTTGCACCCCCTGCGGGCGCGTACTTGAAGTACCTACGCCGGTCACCCAGTCCCCCATTACTGCATCTGCAGTGGCATGCTGGCAATCCCACGTAAGTGTTAAGTTTGCCGAAGGGGTGACCCTGCGGCGCCTGAAGACGCTGGACTGTAAGTATTCTCCCCTGCATCCCTGCCCCAAGAGGTCCCCCGGGTTAAACCCTCTTTCTGGCCAAGGGATGGGATTCATTTTATTTGTGGGGCCTGGTTAGGTCCCTCCTTTCCCCTTTTTCTTCCCTCCCTTGGGTATCCTTCACCTCCCTGGCCATCCATGCCTCTCCCAGCCTTTCCCTCTACTTTAATCCCCAGCCTGTCTTCGAGCCCCTGGTGCTCCTTTTGGCCCGTTTTTACCCTCCCTGAGCGTCACTCCTCCTCAGGAGTCCCCACCTAACCCGGTTTTTACATTCTGGAGGGCCCCAGGTCTCCCGCGGTTACGGTCCACCAACGGCGCACCTTTTCCGGCCACCTCATTAATCAAGGCCCCAGCTTCTTTCTCGCCTAGGCCACGTCTTCTACCGGCCACCACCCCCCTCGCTTTCCGGGCTTTTTCTTGGCCACTCCTCGCTCCTCTCGGATTATGGGAGGGGTTCTCCTCCCCTCCTATCCCAGCCAAGTACGGGGGGAGGTTTCCACTTAACTCTTTTTCAAGAAGAAAGAGCCTCCATCTTGCCAGCAAACCTCCTTGTACATTTCTGCAGCTGCTGCAGCACCTCTTCGGGGACACGGGCACCTGTTGTTCGGTAGGACAGCCTCTGCCTAGCTGTTTTTCTTTTTTCAGGCTCCCTATCAGCCCCCATATCCTCCTCCAGAGAGGACTCTCATTCCCAGCACCCGCCCCTGCTGGTTGCCATGTATTTTACATGCGCCCGTTGCGATAAAAAGTTGCCATGCTGTCAGCCTTTCCTGTTTGTGCGCAGTACCTTGCTCCCAGGCCCTTCATGTCTCCCTGACCACCCCTTCTGTGTCGGTCTCTCCTGAATGGGTCTCTTCCCTGTCCCAAGCCATAGGGAACCTTATCCGACTCTCCCAATCCATGGTGGAGTCGCTGGACCGCTTGCCTGCCCAAATTGCGTCCGCCTCTGCCCCTCCCAGGCACTCCTCTGTGGATGGGGCATGCTCACATTCAGACACCAGGTCCCACAAACGACCTCGGGTTGTCACAACTAAGTCCTGCTCATCCTCGGTATCCTCGGGTAACCCCCAGGACAGGTCTGAGGCTGGTGACCTATTCTTCCCTGACGCATTTTACGCCTCCTCGGGGGGACACCTCTGCACCAATTCTGACTTGGAACAGAGCATCAGGCGGTCTTCCACCATACAGAATCTCTCTGGGTGGTCAAAGACCAATGTCCACTGAGGAACCTCTCCTCTCCAGGGTTGGTATCCCCTGTAGTGAATCTTCAGATGGCACTCCCCTGGCTGCACAGGATATTAATCACACAGCTAAGTCAGCTTGCCTCCTCTCCAATATGTGGTGCTTTACCCGTCACCGTGTTTAGCACGCCAGCACACCTATGTTGTATCCCTGGTACGTACGCTTTCCCCTTTACTGAGAGGTACTCGTACCTCTGCCAAATGCTGTATCCGGCAGACTTTCCTCGTTCAAAGGTATCTCCTTTTCAGCTGGAGTAATTTCTCTATTCCAGGGGCTATATTCAACACACTCTCCTAGTCGGAGAGTGTTCCAGGCCACCGTATTACTTCCCCAGACGCTGTAGCCAGTACACCAGCCTGGGGCTAGCGTTCACCACGCAACATATTACCGGGGGAGCCCTGGTTTACCATATTACTTCTTTATTAGGTGAAGTACCTGTATCATCTCCAGAGACTGTAGCCATTACACCTGTTTGGTTCTATTGTGCACCACAGGCGAAGTATACATGCCATGTTCAGTCGCTTTAGCCATGGCACCTGTCTGGCTCTAGTGTGCACCATGCAGCCACCTTGCTTCCTTCTTCAGTGGAGTACCTGTACCATCTCCAGATGCTGTAGCCATTCCATCTGTCTGGTGTTTAGTCTGCAATGTATTACTTCATGTGGTCATTCTACTCCTTTATCAAGCGCAGAACGTATGTCATTTCCAGATGCTGTAGCTATGTCTCCACTATCATTATCGTGTGCACAATGCTATCTGATTACTCCCATTCAGGTGGAGTATTTATAGTATCTCCAAGTGCTGTGCCCTATTGGTACAATCTGTGGCCCATACTGCTCCTGCATTACTGGGTGTATTTTCCTGGCTCTAATGTGTGCTAGGTAATCGTGGGGCCCCTCTTTATGCTGAGTGACGCTGTATTCATCACCCTTTTCTGGTTCTAGTATGCATCTGGCACCTCATTACCGTCGTGCTCGGCGGTGTACTTGTACTATCTCAAGGCACTGTATCAGACAAGCCATCGTTGTTGGAGTATGTACCTGGCAACCATATGTTCTCCCCCCTTTTTGGGCGGAGTAGAGTTGCAATTCTTAGATCCATTATATGGCTGACCTCTTTAGATCTGACACCCGGTGCAGTACCTCCAAGTCTTCTCATTGCCCCTGTACTAGGCAAGATTTTTACTTTATTGCTTGTCGCGCACCAGACAACCACACTCCCCTCGCGTGTGCAGGTTGTTGGCTGTCATGCTAGATTTTTAATCCTATAAAATAATACTGTATTCCGCACAGTCGCGTTACCCCATTTCATGATGGAGTACTCACGTTGTTTTTACTGCTTTTCTGTTTTGTTTTCAGAGTTACGTGGTCCAGTCCTGACAGAGTTCCTGGATCTCCACTGAATGCTCTATCCTGCAGGGATACAAAGCATTATGAGCACCAGCCGCTACTGCAGTTTTCAGGTCATCGCTGAACGTCCTCGCTGATATGGCTGTGACAGGACTAGTGAGCGCCACACACCTACTTGGTGGGTGGGATTTTCCGCTGCTCACCCTGGTATCGGATATGGTCCCGTAGTTCTTCCATGGTCTGGGCATTCTTTTACGCCCTTAGATTTGCAGATTGGTGGTGATACATAACAGTAGTGCCGTCCCCTTGGGCCTTGTTGTTTTCTGCACCTGTTAGTTTCTTCCCCCTTCCTTGGGGGTTTCATTGTGCTCTACTGGTAGCTGGTTTCTACATGTCCGTGTAGTATCTCCCTGCTTCCCCTGGCGAATTCTGCATCCTCTTCTGACATATGGATGTCTGGCCTTTCTTTTGCAAAATCCAGGCTGCTGTACTTTCCTATTCCAGAGCAGTGTTATACAGTATGCTAGCCACTACACTTGGTATGGTTAACCATGGGCAATGTTTTTTTCCCTATGGTGGATACATTTCATTCTGTCTCGTAATCTTGCTTGGAGTCCCTGCCCCAATGATTCTTTGACCATCTAGCTGGCCGGTTACCTCTGGGGAATCTGCTTGTGGCATCTCTGACTGCACATGCTCTGTATGACAGCTGCTTCTTTGGGCCCGGTTTGGTTATTTTCCCTCCTGAGTTTCCATAGGCTCTTCCTGTCTCCCCAGGTCAAGTACCTGGTGTCTGGGAGTTTAATGCTACGGTTTGCAATTTGGATCGTATTGTTCACTTTCGGGATGGAGCTTCCCTTGTTTTGAGAACTGTTCCTCCTTAGGCTGTTTTGAGTCCTCTCCCTTCTACTTCAATATTTCTTAGATGTGTGTCTCCGCTTGTATTACCAGGGCCTGCTACTGTTTCACTTTTCCCTGAGACTTCGTGTGGCCAGGTATATCTCTGGTCTTACATTTCACAGCGATATTTTGTTGGTTTTTCGGAGGCTCGATTCTAGCCTCTTTTTTTATGGGAAGCAGGTCTTTACGTTCCCTTCTCCTGGCCATTACCTAGGACCCCCTCCTCCCCCAGGGGTTGGCTGCTTTCTCTTGCAGGATGGGGTTTCCACCTTCTCATAGGGTGTTTCTCTTTGCCCACATGCTTTGCTGCAGAAGGAGGCTCGCTCCCTTCCCATGGTTCCTCTCTACCCTGGCCTTTACAGGAGGTTGGACACAGACAGGCAATGTTTTTGGTCTGCGACATGTTTTTGGTCTGCGGTTTTTCTCCTTGGTTAAGGACTGTTCCGTCCTTTTTCCAGGCATTTTTCCTCCTGCCAGGTACCCTCATAGTCTGATTTTCTTGTTGGGTCTGTCCTCTTATGGATTCTCCTCCTGGAGCATCCTTCGATATGCAGAGTGCTAGGTCGTTACCAACAGACGTTGCTGTGCGACTCTCCTGTTTCTTTAGGAGGAGCCCTGGTTCTTCCAGATCCTTCCTCTGGCTCTTTAGTGCGCACTTGTTTAACTCTTGGTTATGGCGCAGGACATCTCCCTATCCCATCTCGGGAGGAAATGGGTGTTTCCCCTTGTTCCTTCTTGGGCTCTTCTTCAGGCACTTGTCCTTGGAATCCTGACGGTTTCCTATATTTTTTCCTTCGGAACCATTTCATGCTATGGCCTCTCCGGGTCTGGTTGGGTAACACGGTTCTCCAGCACCTGTGCGTCCAGCTTTTTGCATGAGATTTCATTTCCACCCTTACTGCTTTGGCACATCCCATGGTGCTGTGTCCCCCAATAATATTAACGAGAAAATTGGATTTTTGTACTTACCGTAAAATCCCTTTCTCATTCAATTCATTGGAGGACACAGATCCCACCCTTTCTTTTCACTTATTTTCCTGTCACCGGGCTGATGTTCTCGTTTATTTTCCCGGTCCAGGACATGTTCATTCTTCGATTTTGTTTCTCTCTCCTACTGCTATTGGTACAAACTGATTAGCCTAGTGTCACTACCAGAGCTTTGGGACGTTCTCACAGCTCTGTTTCTCCACCCCTGTGATGATGTCACTACTAGAGCTGGGAGGAGTTCTCACTGCTCTGTTTACTTTTGGTTTCCTTCCTCCCAGCTGTTCCTCATGCGTTTGATTTCCCTCTCTTTATATCACCCCTCCTCCTATTGTAGGGCGTGGATTATAGTTCTCATTTCAGTTGTAGCTCTTGCTTTAGTATCTTCACTTGTAGCTATCAGTTCACTGGACCTGTGTTCTGCTGCAGCAAGCACTCCGGATATTGCCAGCTGTCCTTGGATCCGTCTTCTCTGCGGCTGCAACACCTTCAGCTAAGTGTACAGACATTGTTGTGTACCTGATTATTTTCTGACTGGATCTGAGGTGGCCACGGTTCCCTCCATATACTGAGTAGGGCCCCGGTGGCCGTGCCCCTTCCACTATTGTAGGGGTTACAGTGGTCATCAGTCTTAGGCACGTGGGCATGCCTCGTTCTGCCATTTGGATCCGGGTATGTGCTTTAGCAGAATAGGGAGAGCTTTGAGGGTCTGACAGGGGTCACCCTTTTTCCTCCCTAGTTTGGGTCCGGTCAGTAGCTCTTTTACTGTGTATACTATTGTTGCTCACATACAGCCGTGACACCTAGTGACTGTGGAGAGTGTATAGCCCACCTAGGTGGAGACAACTTTTTTGATATCTAGTGTCACCTCCTAGTGGTAGCTGGGCATATACCCATAGTGAGGAAGGGATTTTACGGTAAGTACAAAAATGAAATTTTTTATCCAGGCCTGTTTCATTAGGTTGTTTTATAAATTATTATGTTGAAGCACAATTCAAAAGCAATGTCTGAATTTCATTAGCTGATTTTCAGTAAATTTATTATTACACTTTCATGTTATTTCAGTGACCGTTGTGGGTTTTTCCTCCTTTAACGGAAGGGTACCAACAATTTTGTCCACATGTGTAAATTCATTGAAACACTTGTGTGGTCAAAATGCTCATTGCATCTCTATATTAATTAATTGAGAGGTGTAGTTTTGAAAATGAAGCCTTTTGTGGGTGTTTCCTATGTTCTTAGCACCTCAAGAACATAAGTGAGAGTACCAACTGTACAGAATAGATGCTTTACAAATATGGTGTTCTGAACATTATATTTCGCAATTTATTTACACCAGACAACTAGCATAAATACAGTGATAAATCTCCTTCTTCCTTTCACACCTAGATGGAGCTCAGGCTATAGGAATCTGTACAGTACTGTAGAGTTACCTTTGAAATTAATGAAAACAGTAGAAACTCTATGGAATGATCTCCATAATGGTGGCTGGAGAGCCAGGAACTCAGGAATATGAGAGTTCCCAAGCTTGTGCAGTGTACTGAGCGAATTCCTGTGCTTGACTCATGTTGCCTCATTTTCATAATAGGAAGTTGAAGAGGAAGACATATGACACTTTTGGGAAACCCTTCCTTCCAGGGGAAAAGCTATCCTGAATCCATTTACAAACATATTTACAAAATTAACCCAAAGTCACTGGGGTCCCTTAGATTTCCATCAAAGTTCCATAATTTTTTAATAAGAATAGTAGCACAGACTTTGTTTTTCTTCCCATCAGAAATATTGGTCATCCTGACATATTGGTAAAATTGCTAGTGCAAACAGAACCTAAATGAATAACTGACATAGTGGGAGACTATTTGCTACTTTTTAAGCTTCTCGGCACTTCGGAAAAGTGCCCAGAAGCATCAAAAGTCGCAAATGACGGTACACATATGGCATACGCCATAATTTCTGACCTTTTTAAGCCACTATTGTGGTGTAAAAACATTGATAAATGTCCCCCACTATGTCAAAAGAGGGCTGGGCTTACCTTGAAGGGGCAGGGCTTTGTATCACCCGCTGGATTTACTATAACTTTCATCAGGTGGAAATTATAGCTGAAGTCTACGCCAGCCTTTAACTGCCATAAACTTCAGTACCTGGTGCATGGCCGGGCAGAGATGCATCTAGTTTATTAAGAGGCATCTGCCTCTTAATAAATTAGGGGCATCTGATGCCAGGGCAGGGAGATCAAGCCTGGTGAATAGATACTCCAGTCTTGATAAATGTCCCTCATTATGTTAATATGGAAGTTAATTTTCAACCTGCCTTAGGCCTTATTCACACAACCATGTCTATTTTGCAGATGCAATAACTCAATTTTGTATCCAGAAAGGTCTGCTTTTAAGATGTCAGTGATTTTCATTGTGGTTGATTCATTTTGTTGCATCCGAGTCACACTACCATGCGACTGATGCAACTGCTGAATGCAGCTGAAAGCTGAAATTCTGCTCATCTGCTGTAGCTTAAATGTGGGTATGGGGGGTTTTGGCTGCACGCGACAACTGCATTGTGGTCGGTATGTGGAAACCCAGCCTTATATATGTAACATGACAATGGATATCCACTTCAGTTTACATCTACTACAGATCTGTATGCTCACTTACTTTGGGGTTTATCTGGACAGCTTCCTCATTGTAATGCAGGGCAGCCACATAGTCAGAACCAGACACGTTCACCAGTATTTGAAGACAGGGATACTTGGATTGTCCATGGCAATCAACACCGCATGTGAATGAACAGTCTATCCAGTCATCCATAATATCAGTCTGGATAATTGTGCAGTTCGCCTCCTCATTCCATACGCTGGTAAACAATAAAAAGGCCTGATCTGTTACTTGTCCTCTACTGTGAACCCTTCAATGACCACATGACCGTTACACTGCAGAGCTTTTGAGAACTGGCAACATTTCACATCTACTTAAAGGCTACTTATTATTTATTATCTTTATCATGTCCAGTCAGGGTCCAGGTGCTAAGACCACCACAAATCGTTTAAAGGAACATGCCAAAAAACATGCCACAAAAAAAAAAAAGACCGCAGCACTTCCATATGGTGAAAAAAATGTGTAGTCCTTTATTCACCCATGCAACGTTTCATTCCACTTACTGGGACCATTCTCAAGGTGCTTTAGAACGGTCCCAGTAAGTGGACTGAAATGTGGTTTGCAAAAGTTTGGATACATCTTAACTGCTGGCACTCCTTCCTGTCTGCTACTGATAGTGCTGCCCTGATCTTTGCTGATACACATTTTATATATATATATATATATATATATATATATATATAAGGAAAAAATCTAGCGGGAGCACCAACCAAGGTTTGGGTGCAAGGTCCAGCACAGGGTAACAGCTATACCCAATATTGTAGAGACGAAGAAAGTAGGACTGCACTCCAGAGTAATGGTGAAATACACTTTATTTCACCATTACTCTGGAGTACAGTCCTACTTTCTTCGTCTCTATATATATATATATATATACACACACCTTCTCATTCAAAGAGTTTTCTTTATTTTCATGACTATGAAACGCCACTGATGGTCCCAACCCCATTTATAAGGCAAGAAATCCCACTTATTAAACCTGACAGGGCACACCTGTGAAGTGAAAACCATTTCAGGAGACTACCTCTTGAAGCTCATCAAGAGAATGCCAAGAGTGTGCAAAGCAGTAATCAAAGCAAAAGGTGGCTACTTTGAAGAACCTAGAATATGACATATTTTCAGTTGTTTCACACTTGTTTGTTATGTATATAATTCCACATGTGTTAATTCATAGTTTTGATGCCTTCATAGTCATGAAAATAAAGAAAACTTATTGAATGAGAAGGTGTGTCCAAACTTTTGGTCTGTACTGTATATATATATATTTTTTTTTTTTATTATTATTATTTTTTTTTTGGAAAGCCCAATAATGTGCAAGTGAAAATGGAATATTATAAATCTTTGTAAATTTATTAAAAATGAAAAACTAAAATTTCACATGGACATTAGTATTCAGACCCTTTGCTTTGACACTTGATTCTTTAAAGAAAGACACTTGAAACAACCAGGGGTTCTTCTTCCCAGAGCTGGCTGCTCTGCCTAGAGATGGCCACACCATCAAACTAAGTAACCAGGGAAAAGGGCCTTGGTAAGAGAGGTGACCAGGAAAGCAGTGGTCACTTTGGCTGAGCTCAAAAGATCCTGTGTGTAGATGAGAGAGACTTCCAGAAGGTCAACCATCACAGCAACATTCCACTAATCTGCAATCTTGCAGTGTCTCATGGCAATCACGTTTAAGTTCCAGTTACTGCAGGCAACTAGTCTCTGTCGACTCGTCACTACCCAGTATGGATAAAGTAATAGAGATATGATTCCTTGCACAGTCCAATGATATTCCAGACAAACCTCCTTGTCACACCAGAAAACGCTTTGATGGAAATCCACCAAGCCTCATATGATCTAATGCCTGAGATAGTACATTATTGCATGTTCTGGCTTCTTCCAGGACTGTGCAAAAGATCTTATCTCTATTCCTTTATCCATACTGGGTAGTGGTGAGTCGATACAGACTATTTGTCTGCAGTACTGGAATTTAAATGTGATTGCCGTGGGTGACTGCAAAAACTTTTGGTGACTGAATGTTCATAGGGAGTAAGTGGATCACTCCCTTGTCCTTATGTTGCTCCATTTATAGTAACAGATTGGTGCCGGTTTAAACTTTTTTTTATTCCACCAATCTGGGCTTTATGCAGAGTGGCCAGAAAAATGCTTCTTCTCAGTAAAAGATACACAAAAGCTTGCTTGGAGTTTGCAAAAAAAAGTACCAAAAAGACTCCCAGTGTAACGGGGTGCCGAAGGCGCACTCGGTCTCCCATCAGCCGCAGACCTGCTGCTTAGCTTCGGGAGCGAGGATCTGTGTTTGGCCTCGTTCCCAGGGCAGCTTTGCTAGCTGGGAGGCCTCCTGCTCCTAGGTCTGCCTTGAGAACCGAGCTGATCACTCGGTGGTCGACTGGTTGGTCTGTTGGTCATGTGACGCTGGCCATGTCACATGACCCTCACTCCCCACTATAAATACAGGCAGCCTGCTGGCCACAGGTTGCCTGTTAATTTAGGTTCCTGGCAGTTGTTGGATACCTGTGTACTTACCTGATCCTGTTCCCTGATGATCCTTTGCCTGCTCCTCCTGTACTGCGTATCCTTCCTGGTATATTGACCTCGGCTTCCACCTGACTATTTTTTGCGGACTCCTTTCGACTCTCCTGGTATTTATGACCCCGGCTTCTCCTGACCTTTCTTTGCTTATCCCTCTGTACTGCGTTGTCCTCTTGGTTTTGACCCGGTCCGTTCACTATCCGTTATTTGTCTTGTCTGTCCTTCCCGCACGTATCCTAAGTTAGGGACTGCCGTCCAGTTGTCCCCTGTCATCAGGACTCGTGAGGCAAGTAGGCAGGGCCAGGGGTGAGGGTGGAGCGCAGTGGTCACTATCCTCCCCCCTGTGTGTGTGTGTACGTGACCGTTACACCCAGACTGCGAAACAAGATTATCTGGTCTGAAGAAACCAAGAGTAAACTTTCTGGCCTCAATTCTAAGCCTCATATTTGGATGAAACCAGGCACAGCCTAATACCATCTCTACAGTGAAGCATGGTGGTGGCAGCATCAAGAGAGTTTTTCAGCGGCTGGGGCAGGGAAACTGCTCAGAGGTGATGGAAATCTGAATGGAGCAAAGTACAGAGATATTCTTAATAAGTGCAGAGTGCTCTTGATCTCAGACTGGGCCGAAGGTTTACCGTCCAACAAGTTAATGATTCTAAGCACACAGCCAAGACAAGACAGGAGTGGCTTAGGGACAACTCTGTGAATGTTCTTGAGTGACCCAGCCAGAGCCTGACTTGAACCCAATCGAACAACTCTGGAGAGACTTGGAAATGGCTGTCCACCAACGGTCCCCATCCACTTGACAGAGCTTGAGAAGATATTCAGAATGGAATGTCAGAAAATGCCCATTTGCAGGTGTGCAGACCTTCCGGCATCATACCCAAGAACACTGAAGGCTGTAATCATTGCCATAAGTTCTTTATCTATGTCCTGAGTAAAGGGTCTGAATACTTATATCAATGCAAGACTTTAGATTTTCCTAAGATAAATTAGCAAACATTTCAAACATTTTGCTTTCACTTTGTCATTATGGGGTATTGAGTGCAGAATAATGGGGAAAAACTCTATTTTATTTTTATTTTTTTTAGCACAAGGCCGCAACATAACAAAATGTGAAAAAAGTGAGTGTCTGAAGATTTTCCAAATACACTACAAATTATAGATTGATAGAAATTATAATATAACTGTAAATTTTAATTTCCTGCACAAATATTCTCTGCATACTTTTTAACCCTTCAGACTCAACAGTTTGAGTATCTGGAGGGTTAATTTTCAGACGTTTTAGATGATTGGTGCTTTCTTTATATTGGATATTGGTGGTACATATCCATTTATGTTTTTGTTTATTCTATGATTAAGAGCTCCAGCACATGGGGGGGGCTATTTGATATTGGATAACCCCTTTAAGTTTCTGGTGCACAGACAGCCAGAAGATTCACCAAAATTATTACAGTAAATGGCCTGTTCTTAATAAATTTGGTGCACTTTACTCCAGTTAAATTTTTACTAAGTGTACTGCCACACAAACAGGTTTCAGAATGCAATTTTGGAAGCCAAAACCTGGAGTGAGTTTAAAAAAGTGGAGAAGTCGTATCCGTCTTTTATATTTTCTCTCGTTTTTATGATCCACTCCTGATTTTGGCTTCCAAAACTGTTCAGGAAACCTGCCTGTGTGGCCGTACCCTAAGGGATCATGCACACAAATGTATTTTCTTTCCGTGTCCATTCCATTTACTTTGCAGACCGTATGCGGAAGCATTAATTTCAATGGGTCTGAAAAAAAAACGGATGTTACTCCGTGTACATTCCGTTTCCGTATGTACGTATTTCCGTTCCGACAAAAAATAGAACATATCCTATTATTGTGCGCAATACGAACAAGGATAGGACCGCTCTATTAGTGGCCAGCTGTTCCGTTCCGCAAAATAGGAAATGCACACTGATGTCATTCATATTTTTTGCGGATCCGTTTTTTGTGGACTGCAAAATACACACGGTCTTGTGCATGAGCCCTAAGACTGCAAAAGTCTTAGTAAATCTGCCCCAAGGTGTTATATTTAAAGATGCATAGAATTTATCAAACAATGAGCAACATTTAATACATTTAATGCAAATTACTGGGCTACACACTTCAGAAATTCCCTTCATGACAAATTTTGCCCAATGTTAAAATTTTGCTCACCTGAGCATAAATGGTTTCAAAATTGCTATCCCAAGCAAAAAGAACATGAGGACAGAAAGCCCCATCATAGTGAACCCCAACAGCATTGCCCTGTCTTCTCCAGCATTGGACACCTGTTTCTTCACTTTGTCTGCTGCTCTCACTCCATCGCTGCTGCTCTCTTTTCTTTTTGCCTTGCCAGGTACAGGAGAAAAGGCTTCCCTTAAAACAGGAGAGGTTTCCCATTATCATGTGCACATCTTTTTTTTGTTGTTGTTAAATATATTTGTATTTTTCAACATAAAAAAGTGAAAACTTTACTAAGGGTCCATTCAGACGTCCATAAGTGTTTTGCGTTCCACAAATTGTGGATCTGCAAAACACGGGTACTGGCCATGTGCATTTCACATTTTGCGGACCATACATGGCCGCCCCTGTGATTGAAATGCCTATTCTTGTCCGCAAGAATAGGGCATGCTCTATCTTTTTTGCGGGGCCATGGAATGGAACTACGGATGCGGACAGCACAAGGTGTGCTGTCCGCATCTTTTGTAGCCCCATTGAAATGAATGGGTCTGCACCCGTTCAGCAAAATTGAGGAATGGATGCGGACTATGAACTACGGACGTGTGACTGGACCCTAAGAGATAGATACATATAAATAAATAAATACATAAATAAATAAATGTTCTGTAAAGTTGGAGCTCGGCTAAGGCTAAAGTCACTTATGCGTTGTGAACTCTGGCAGCCTGTCCCAGCATGGACTCACAGTTCACTATATACAGCACACTGGATAGGGCCGCTCACCACCAGATACCTATTGAATAAATGGTATGTGACAGGCATCCGGCTGCTTTCCAGCATAAATGACAGCTTTCAGCTAGGCAAACAGTCCTGCATGCACAACTTTATGTCCACCAAAAGCCAGCATTTATGCCGTAAAGTGTCTAGATCCCAGTCAGATTCCATTTTATTCAATGGGCATCTGGCAGTGAGCGCCTCTATCTGGTGTGCCGGAAACAGTGAACTCCGGCAGCCTACGTGTCTGTGAACTTATCCTAAGCAGGATTTATTTTTGTTGCCTAATCTGTTTTTGGGAATTAATCAATTCCTCTTCTCCAGAAGACATGTAAAAAAAAAAGGTGAACCTTCTTGTGCCCTCTTTAGCATAAAAAAATGCAACTTTTTGCCCATTTACTTTTCAAAAAAAAAAAAGAAAAGAAAGTGGGTTAGGGATGGGTGAGAGGGTGTGTGTTCAGAAAACTGGGGTAAATTAATCAGACATAGGAATTAGGAGCTGATGTAGATTTCAGTTTCTGGTGCACACGCATTCCAAGATGCAATTGAAATATTAAGAGTCATACACCTTATAATAAATTTGGTACATTTTACACTGGCATATTTTTTTTTTTGTATGACTGGCATATGAACCACCATCCTTAACAAATTCCACTCTGTATGTTGTGTCACTGTCTCTAATTGTTCTTAGTTTATGGTACTTACCTTTATTTGCCCATACGGTATGGTGAAGGATGCTAGCAACCAATTTAAAAAGATACACACTGAAAGAATCGAGGACTGAATGACTTTGCTTCACTAATCTAAAAGATTGATGCACTGTATAAACAGTTCATTCAGACTAGCCTTAAGTAAGCCTTCCAACCTAATACGAATAATAGGAAGCTGTATTTTAGAGCATTTAGGCCCCTTTCAGACAAGCAAGTGTCACGCTCTAGACTCACAGTGTGAGTATGCAACAGCACCCGTCCTGCGCTTCCAGCACTGATGGAGGTCGCATAGCCTTATATTGATTCATGATGCTATGTAACCCCTAGAGGTCTGGAATGTATTGTATAACACTGACATAAGTGTTATTCAATACATTCCAGAACTGTAAGGGTTACATATGTAAAATCCCAGAGTTATGTTACAAAACTCTTTTACCCCGCTACAACCTGTTAAGTGTATCTGCATTGTCATCCTGTGTAATTTAACATCACATTCTCACAAATGTGCATTTTCTAAGCCTGTTACATGTATTTGCTGTAATTTCCATGTACACCAGCAGGTGGCAGCAATGTGTCAGCAGGACCTTAGACAGTTTAGCATATCTCGACTGGAATAGTATATTCCAGTTTAGCTCCCCCCTCTTTGAGCAGAGTGGGCTCGCCCATGTCCTGCCTCATGGGGAGGGAAGGAAGTTACAGTGAGTGTGCCAGCCACCCTGGCTAGGGGAAGGCTGTGCTGGTAGGAGCTCCCAGTTCTAGGGATCCCAACCCAGAATATTGTCTCGGCTGAGACCAAAGATCACCATTCCCAGCCTGAGCCTTCAGCCTCAACTGGCGACAAGCAAGCAGCCACCTCCAGAACTCCAGGACGAACCATTCCCTGTGAGCGTAACTGTGAGTAACATCCAGAGACCAGGAGAAGCCAAATTCCTCCTCAGCTAGTCAGTCTCATACCAAGCAGATGATAGACAGAGCAGTGTTAAATAACATATTAGCACTTTTTAGTAGGATAGGGTGTTTTAAGGACCATGAAAGGTCAGCACTTGTGTGAAGTGTCAATTTTGACAGTTCTTGAGACGACAATAGTATTTGGGAAGGTTAGGAATCCTCCTTCTCAGCATATTATTATTAGCTTTACAAATAAGGAATGTAACGGAACGCCTAGCACCCCGACCGGGTACCTCCGTTGATAGAGGCTCCTAGTGCTTTCCGAGGACTCCAAGCACTCCACTTGACACCGTACGCACTGCAGATCCCACTGAACCGCCGAAGCTTGGTTGAGGTCTCGCAGTCTCCTACCCACCCTGGACCTACGACAAGGCTCCAGGCTCCAGTGGGTGAACCTCTCCTAAAATCAGAGAGCAGGAACAGCTCTTAAAAGAGCTAGTAGTTATAGCCAGGGGAGTATAGCAAATCTCCCAGCGTATAGCAATCCCCCAGTGTTGATCAGTTAACCAAACACCAGCCTCAACATGATGAAGGATAAAACAGGCACACTTTATTGAGGGCTACCCGCCCGTATTTATGCAGGTCCCCATCTGGTGGACACGCCCCTAGGGGACCAGAATGAAGACTGTGACACAGGACAAATATGTAGCACTGCAGGATACACAGACACAATACATCCCCACAATGCATCATGGTTTCCTCCTCTCTGCCCTGGAGACACCCGAGGAGTAATCCAATTATCTCTCAAGACAAAGGGAAATCGCCAATACACATGTGGGGACAACAGAACAGAAATCACCACCCAAACACACAATGTCACACCCCCACAGCAAACACAGACATTTAACATATTCCCAGATAGCTCAAGTCTGAGTGCATATCATTAGGTGAATGGCACTCAGAATACACAAATACAATAAAATTTGCTATCTGGGTACCCTCACATAACAAAATACAATTGCAAAGACAGATTTACGCTGTGCGGCCGGTCTGTCTGCTCCTTTAAAGTTAGTATGGGCCATAATCCGGAGGCAAGAGGCTGGTAGCCAGGCCCCTCCGAAACCCAGTGGCGAGGTTGGTTTCGCCACAAGGAATATTTAGAAAATCATGATGTAAGGGGTTTTACTTGTTAACCATATATGTCTGTTAGAATGGTAAATTTAGGATACAATGTAACTCTATGGAGAGTCAACCTATAAAAAGGCTTTGTTTCATGACATTGGCAGAGCATTCTTTGACAAGACACCTGTTGCTCTCTACACACAGATTCACACATACACATTACTTTAAGGGAATTACTTTTTCACTCATTTTTAATTGGTTTATTGCTTGCTTGTAACCTTTTAAGATTCATCTGTTGTACTTATTTTTTCTCTTCCTAAACTTTGTAACCTTTCTTTTTATGCAAATTAAATCCTTTTAACTTTTATCTTTCATATTTTGTTGGCTCCTTCTGAAGCATTTCTTAGAAAATTAAGAAATGCTGGACGATATTTAACAAGCAGAAGATAGTAATTCCTGCCATATTATCCAGGCACATGATAGATGCAGAAGAGATATTGATCCCTGCCATACATTGCCAATACCTGCTGGGACCCAAGACTATTGCTGTATCTCATGTGGATTAATACTGCCTCCAGTAAAGACAAGTTGAATTATATTCCAAGTCTGGATCTCATTCATTACTACCAAGTTCCTCAATTACTCCTACTAGCAACACACTCATTTATTGCAAGTGAGCCAGGATTCAGGAGTCCAGCCGTACCAAGGTAGGAGACACTGTTGACACTATACCTACTACCACACAGCGACATTACACTACTCTGGCATTCCTAACCTGGTACGTGAGTTGCAACACCTTAACGGGCCCTGAGACTGTACCCTGCGCACGCTATCAATTGGCGTCACGAACAAAAACAATAGACTTCTATATACATATCCGGACCCACTGCATAATTTTGGCGTCCGCCTAACTGTACCACGGTCCTGCTCATTGCACATAGCATCATAAATAAATTTAATGCTATGCGACCCCGGAAGTGCTCCTGAGTTCAGGATCGGTGCTCTCCCTGACACACGCTGCAAGTCTGATGCATGGAACTCGCTTGTGTGAAAGGAGCCTTATTAGTACAAATACAATACAAACTATGCATTTTTCACATAGGTCATACCCATTTCCAGCTAAGACATGTCCCCTTGCTGAAGGAACCAGTGTCTAAAGCACTTAATAAATGTAGTGCAAAGCATGTATGCCAATTTTTGTCTAAAATAAGTGTGATAAACTCTGCACACCTACAGCCTTGCTGACAAGCCGCAGCTTGTACTGTGTAGAGTGAGACTGCAGTAGAGGAGGAGGTACACTGTAATGGTACGGCCACTTGGTCAGGTTTCTGCATGCATGGAGGTTCAGAAGCTAAAATCAGGAGTGGATCATAAAAAGGAGAGAAAGTATGAAGGACAGATACATCTTGTATGGTTAATCCTGTTTTTTGCTTCCAAAACTACAGGCAGAAACCTAACCGGCCGCACCCTAAGGAGCTTATCTATTAGGCTAGGTGGAGCCTGATGAATTGATCAGACTCATGGGGGCAGATTTAACATAGCCCGGCAGCATACACCGACCTATAAACCAGGCACGTTACCAGATGCAGCGACTGATTTATGACGAGGCCAGGGGCGTAGCTATAGGGGGTGCAGAGGTAGCAGTCGCTACCGGGCCCAGGAGCCTGAGGGGGCCCAAAAACCCTTGTGCCACGTAAGACACTGGCATTATAGAAAGTGCATACTGGTCAATTTACACCTCTGGCTGGAGGGAAGGGGTTAGGTCAAGAATTTAGATTGAGGGGGTGCCCTTTCAATGTTTGCTTCTGGCAGCAGGAAGGATATGTGCTCCCCTGCCCCTTGCCAACAAGGGAAGGAGGGCCCAAGCTGAACTCTTGCACCAGGGCCCATAAGCCTTTAGCTACGCCCCTGGACGAGGCGCACGTCCTCACCACTCCCCCCTTTTTGGGAAAGTGGCAAGGCCATAGGAGAAACGGCACTTGCGCAAAAATGTTTTCATAAGTGCAGTTGAAAAAGTCACAAACTTACATTTTGCTAATAGCAGGGGGAGACCTTTAAAAAAAGATTATACAGCCATTCTGACATGGAAGCTCAAAATAAGTACACCAGCCTCATCAGGTCTAGGAGACATATATGCAATTAGTATTGTGAAATCAGGTGACAGAGCATCTTTAACCCTTTCAGCCCCGGAGAATTTTCTGTTTTTGTGCTTTTGTTTTTTACTCCCTGCCTTTCTAGATCCATAACTTTTTTTTAATTTTTATGTTCACATAGCCATATTGTGTTGAAAATTTTACAGAATTCACACGGAAACCGCCTCCCATTGTTTTCAATGTGAGACTGCAGTGCTGTTCATGCAACCACAGACTATTTCAGTGTTGTTTTCCAGACCTCACCAAGAAAGGAGATGTCTTTTCTTGGCAAATTGTTGAATAGCTGGTGGCATCCCAACTATATCATAGAATAGTATTAGACCTGGATCATAAAAACATGCCAGGGGCCAGATTTTCCAGCACAAGTGTATATTACTGAGGTACAGAGGGACTGTGAGTCCATATCTCACAGTCAGCTAACATCTCCTGTGCCACATTTCAGAAGTCCCCTGGTTCCTTTGCCCATTATGGACATGAATTAAAAAATAATTGCCGTAGATCTAATTGGCCCATTAGTGAAGTCTTCTAAGGGGCATTAGTATTTCCTAGTGGTAGTGTATGATTGTAAGAAACAGCCATGTAATGTCCCCAAGTTTCATTACTCTGTTTAAACTGTGTTAAAATTCAATGTATATGTGTTTCTGTATTACTCTCATACTGGTCCTTTAAGGCAGCAGCTAAGTGTTGAAGGACATGCCCCCTATGATGTCAGCCTGCCTCCGATGCAGACAGTGTGAGCAGAGGGAAGGAGGATGTGACGAGTTTTGAGCAGGAGCTGCCGCCATATTGGCAAGATACAGAACAGGTTTTGTGTTGTGTAAAAGGTGTGAGGAGATACTAAAGGACTTCCCTGTGCAGCCAGGCAGTGTGAACTTCGGTCTACAGACGGACGGATTACAAAGAAACAGTGCATTTAGTGGAGCCATGCTGAAAAGGACTGTGTGCAGCAACTAATCAGTGGATCTGACATTGGGCTGTGTTGGAACTGATAAAATTGACATCTATGATACAGCTTTGATGCAAAGATGTTCTTTGATATCTTGAACTGAATCAGCCCGGGTCTGCTTGATATGCAGGACCATCAAAGGGTTCTTGGGGCGGGACACTGATGAAAGGAAGATCTGCCAGGACTGTCATGTCCTGGGGCAAGCCCAACCCCCTGCTGGTATTTACTGTCCACACCTGTGTCAGCAAGGACATACCTCATTTTTCGCCCCATAAGACGCACTTTTTCCCCCAAAAAAATGCTGCTCCAGTGCTGCACTATACAAATATAACATGTCTCATTCAATTAAAAGTGATTAAACATGCCCCCTCACTTTTAATATTACCGTACACCCTAACAGCTTCTATAGAATGCAGGCAGGCAGGTCAGGCTGGCGGCAGCGTAACTCTCTGATGTCACGTGCCTGCGCCGCCTACTTAATGAATGAAGCAGGCGGCGCAGGCACGTGACATCAGTGAGTGACGCGCCGGCCACCCGGCCTGCCTGCGTTGTACAGAAGCTGTTAGGGTGTACGGTAATATTAGGAGTGAGGGGGCATGTTTAATCACTTTTAATTGAATGAGACATTTTGTATTTGTATACTGCAGCACTGGAGCGGTGGGGGGAAATCTGTGGATGACAGTTTTATGGGAGACATCTGCGGATGTCACTGTTAAGGGGTGGGGGGGTCTGTGGATGGCACTGTTATGGGCTGGGGGGGTCTGTGGATGGCACTGTTATGGGGTGGGGGGTCTGTGGATGGCACATATATAACAGTGCCATCCAGAGATCCCCCATAACAGTGCCATCCACAGATCCCCATAACAGTGCTATCCACAGATCCCCCATAACAGTGCCATCCACAGACTCAGTGATTCACTGAGACCTGCTGGAGAGGAGTGTTCTGAGTACAGAGAAAAACCCATGGCATATGTGACTGAGAAAAAGAATGGTGTAGCTAGCTCAAGGATCCTGACCCCCTCCAATCCCCTCTCCCATTCCCTTAATTGTATTTAGAATGTAGGTATATCCCTATTTGTATATAAATCCAACACTGAGTTAAGATACAGTTGTTTGTCAGTAATTTAAGGCACCCGCAAAGCAGAGCAAATTCTACAGGTTGTGTGAATTATATAGTAAACAGGGCACTCAAGGTTGTGTGAATTGCCACCAACAGTAAGAGACTCACAGTGCTGTCGAAGTACCGGACAGTAACTGTAAAATTCCGGATTACATCACACCCCAGTATATACATTCTGCAGGACGATCAGAGTGCCAAAGGACATCTGCTGTTGAACTTCATTATATCCAACTGGTTTCCCAGCCTGGTGCTGAGGAGGACTTCATTGTTGCAGATCTTGCATTCACTGGAAGAAAAGGACGAGATCGGACCCCACCGTGCACTTCTACGAACTGTAAGAGGTCCAGTTGGACCACTGGGATAAAGGGGGTGCGCATCCAATTGTGAAGATTAGGGTCAGTTAGGGACAGTTTGTGGGACTATTGCTTATTGAGTGTTCGCACTGCAAATACGGACGTAAAAAAAGGTGAAAATTGTTGTACGATTTGACTTGAATTGTTTACCTTATTCTGAATATTTTGCTTGTATTTACCCCTCTTATCTCACCATTAACCCCCCTTTATTAATCTATAGTAAATACAATTTTCTTGAACTTGACCACTGCATACGCACTCTTTTCTGGTTGCGGAGCCAAACCACCTGCCTTGCTCTCGGTTCACATGATTATGACACTCGCTATCATGAGACAGTCAATTAGGAAGTGCCTCTTCTAAAACAATTGCCAACTGGCTGTTTTATATGATTATTTGTACTAACATGTTAATGAGATCTTTACAGGTCAAGGCAATCTCTACCTGTCCAAGGTCATCAAGGAATTGTGTAAATTATTGTTACATGGGGCTCTGGCAACTTAAAGCCTAATAGATAAACCCTGTCCCCCCAGTACGCTACAGTGTATATGGATGCCATTATAATTTTTAGTTATCACAAAGAAAGCCATTTTGACTGGAGCAGCAGTGTGAAAATAGCCAAAACCTTTAACAAATTAAAGGGGTTGTCCGGGTTCGGTGATTATTAGTAAATAGGCTGCTTTTCACTAACAGCCTACATATATGTGGGTTCTACCTTTATTTCTTTATTCTGATGCCCCCATTCCTCAGACTGGATTTGCGGACCGGAAGTGTTATTTTTGTTCAGCTGGTGACGTACCGGGCTCCTTACTGGTGTGCTAAGCCTCGTCTTCCGCTTAGCAGAGAGCCCGGTGACGTCACCTGACACAGAGAGGCGTTATTCTGGGCTGAAGGAGGTTGATTTGGAGGCAGGGAGCGCTGCTGTTTAGCATAGTGCACGCCTCCCATCTGCATGTAAACCGCATGAATTCGGTAAGCACGCCTCCCATGTCCTGTAGACACGCCTCCCATGGTTGGGATTGAGACGTCAATCTACAGAGTCGCACTGCCTTGCGGGACCCATAAGGCAGTGCGGCAGGAAATTACATAGAGGGAGCGCTGCAAAGTAAACAATACCGAGCGCAGCTTCGGGGACCCGGAGGAGTGAAAAAAAAACTGGGAACCTTCTGGGGGACCTTACAGATACATTTAATGGTGAATACTAATGTTAGTTAAAAAGACTGTGATCCCAGACAACCCCTTTAAATATTTTAATTGATCGTGGGGTATTATTATCCCCACTTTTGCCAGTATACATCTGCCAGAAACAGAATTTACCTAATAAAGTCTGTCATGCTAAGGTGGGACAAGGGGACTGAAAGTACATTTTTAGGAGGTAAAACTGGGCCTGTGTAGACAGCAAGGTGCAGTCCCTTCACAAGCAATGGGTGGTGAAGAACATCCTGTCATATATTTGAGCAGGTATCTTACACCTACTGAGAAAAAGCATAGCATTGCTGAATGTTATGTGGGCCCTTGAATCCCTGAGATACTACTTACAGATTCGTCATTTGTATCATGGTTGTTATAGACCACTTCTTTCTTACATGGATGTGCAGTACCCAGTATAGGGTACTTGCAAAACTGTTTCTTGTTATTTAGATGTTATTTAATGTTCTGATGTATTGTATTACCGTATAGTTTTGTATGGATAAGTCGGGGTTAACAATCCTGACTCTACCCTGTAGGAGACTAGGAGTTGGACCTAGGTCTGCCCTTAGTTTAGTGTGAGAGTCAAGTGTTAGCTGAGGAAGAGAGAGAAGCTACATGGGCTCACTCCTGAGAAAACTAGTCCTGAGTCTCTGAGATATTTGTATCAAGAAAGCCATCTCTACTTTACAGTACTGTGGAGAGAGAAAGAAAGAACTAGAAGACCAAGAATCTGCATGAACAAGCACTGGAGTCAGTCAGTAAGGTATTCACTGATAAAGGCTGATAATGAAATACACCCTTCCACACTTTCACATGGTCCTGGCCAGCGTACCTTAATTCTGCACCCGTCAGCCTGGGAATTACAGGCAAATTTGCGAGAGCCTTATTGCCAGCCTTAGATTCTGCAGAGAGAGACTTTGGAAAGATAGAGAGGAGGAGTACTGCAACCCCCATCTTTGCCTATATCCATACATTGACATCAGGGGAGATTTGCGCTGTGAATTGTTTGGAACTGTGGTTTGATACCATTGGATGTACTACAACTCCCATTCTGTGCCTAATAATTAGAGATTTATCTATTTCTCTACAACTGGCCTGGTTACTGACTCCAGCACCATACACTGGCCACAGCACCTACATCTCCTCCATTGCACCCGCACCAAACTCCTGCCACCAAGGGCACCCCAACTGCCTTCAGGCAGGATCCCCAACATCAGAGTATGCCTCGAGGAAAGAAAGTGTGTGCTGTCCTGTCACTGCCCTAGGGAACATTGGACTGCCATTGCGATTTATGTGCATAAACGTTGCAGCCAGAGCCACTGCCACTCTCATTCTCCGCATCACTCCTCCCAACCACCTTTTTGGAAAATTGGCAAGGGCAATGTAAAATTCCCATTGCAATTAGAAAAGCCACAGTGGCACTGAAACTTTGCAAATCCAATAGATTTGCCACTTTTCAACACCAAAAACAGACATAGGGGGACAATGAATTTCCCCCAAAGATATTTACATATTTTAGTGGTGACCTTGATTTTAAAAAAAGTTCACAATTCTGCAGTTTTCATTCCTTCAATAATATTTAGACCCCCTTATATTCTGTTTGCAACCTGCTCTTACTTACAGACTTGTTTATGGGAATGTATTCCTCCCAGTAATATATGCTGAAGCTGGATCTGTGTCCAGTATGCTGCTGTCTTCACTAGCTCTCATGTATGAATTCAGTTTCATTCTTTCACTTTGTTTACTGACAGGCATTGATGCTGAGGAGCATGTGATTCCACTCCCCCGCAGAGTCTACTATGAGTTCTCTGCTTTCTCTCTACACCAAATGCCTTGTAAGTGCTTTCCTCAATATCTACAGCCTGTGTGAGCTACCTTCCTTTGATGCTTCCCCCCTGATACCTCTAAAAATGAGAGGATGGAGGGAGAGAGCAGAGAGCCCTCAGAAACAGGAGCAGCTACCTGATGGATTTATGTGAGATTCTGCAAGTCAGTCAACTAGGTAAATAACTCACACACACTATGCAGAGCAAAATAATTGGACCTTTTTTAATTAAGACTATTTAGAAAATTCCTTAATTCTGGAATTAGGAACCAAATCAAGAATGAAAAAAAAAAAACACAGCCTTTAAAGAGGACCTTTCACCGATTATTACACTATGAACTAAGTATACATACATGGAGAGCGGCACCCGGGGATCTCACTGCACTTACTATTATCCCCGGGCGCCGCTCCGTTCTCCTGCTATGCCCTCCGGTATCTTCGGTCACTAAGTTATAGTAGGCAGAGATTCCAGTCACTAAACGGAGATACCGGAGGGCATAACGGGAGAACGAAGCGGCGCCCAGGGATAATAGTAAGTGCAGTGAGATCCCCGGGCGCCGCTCTACATGTCTGTATAGTTAGTTCATAGTGTTATAATCGGTGAAAGGTCCTCTTTAAGGAACAATATAAACTGTTCATAAAATAGTCTAATCTGTTAGTCCAAGGGGTTGTCCCACCTTTAAATATCATATTCAGGGGTACTCAAGTACTTTTTGTAAAGGTCCACATGCCTGGGTCTGCCATCTGGTGAAGGTCTGAGCCACAAAAAAAATGCAAGGAGGGACAACACCAATGGAATGTAGCACTGCAGCAATCTTACAATACAATAAGCCACACCTCTAATCCCACCTAATCCCCTTTCTGCTGACCACACAGTAATAGTGCCCCCTTAGTGCCTCCCCACACAGTAAGAATGTCCTTTTAGTGACACCTAAAAATGATAATGCCCCTTAGTGCTCCCACACAGTATGATACTCCTTTAGTGCCCCTGACACAGTGTGATGCCTTTCGACACAGTATGATGCCTCTAAGTGCCCCCTCACAATCAGATGATCCCTTAAGTGTCCTCACACAGGATGTGGACCTTTCATGCCCCAAAATAAAGTGATGTCCTGTAAGTACCCTCCTCACACAATATGATGTCCTCTTAAATGTTCCCCTCACAGAGTGATGACCCCTTGAATGGCTTACATCCAGTAGGATGTCCCTTTAAATGCTACTCATACAGTATGATGCTCCCTTTAGTAGCCCCCACACAAAGTGATCTCCTGTGATGCTCACTCATAGATTTTATCCCCCTAGATGGCACCAACAAAGTTATGCCCCGTCCATCACAGGGTTATGTATAGTGATGGACAAACATTGGCTGGAACAGTTCGCGAATGCGCGTTTGCGCTCAAATGTTCGCGAACCGTGTGTTCGCAGCGGGCCCCATAGACTTGAATGGCAGGCGAACTGAAAAACCTTCAGGTCATATTTGCAGCCACCAAATAAATACTAGAAGTGCACAAATAGTTCCACAACATGGACAGTGACATACCAGATGTATTATTCAAATTTGCGATCTCCATTCATTTTTTTTTTTTAATGCGAAATATCGGCAATGTAATTTTCACGTATGCGCAAAATAGGCGCGGCCTACTACAGCAACTGGTTTCCACCAGACCGAAGTTGAATGCGATCAGAAAAGATGGTTGGCAACAATTTTTGCAACGTTGAGGAAGAACTTCTCACTGTAAGTAATTTGACATTAAAGCAGTGTATTTGATTACATTTCAAATGCATGTTAGAACAAACGCTGTATAAGCAGATTGAGTGTTTAAAAAAAAGCGCCATTGCGAAAATCCCTAATGATGCGATTTTTTTTTTTTTCTTGGTACACACAACTTCACATTTTATAAGGTCTCATGAGATATTAGTGATTGGTGCACTAAGTATTGTTGTGAGAACTTGCCACTCCAGTACAGGCCCCAAAAATTAGCCAATAGGCATTCACCTGACAGCACACAACTTTGTAGGATTCTGTGGCTGGAGGGACATTAGGCGGTCACAGGATAAAAATGTAACTGTCGGCCAGTACAGGCCACAAAAATTAGGCATTCAACGGACATAAAAGGCCTTTTATGCCGCTGTATTTACCTAAGACAGGGACCATGATTTGTTCTGGGTGGTGGCGGATATTTGTGGGCTGTCATGAGGAAATTCAATCAAGCGTGGTCGACTCATCACATGTGTTGAATTCCTCCGAGATCCATGCCTCATTCATTTTTAGAAATGTGAGGTAGTCCACACTGTCGTGAGCTAGGCGAGTGCGCTTTTCGGTCACGATCCCCCCTGCTGCGCTGAACGTCCTTTCGGACAGGACACTGGACGAGGGGCAAGCCAAGAGTTCCATGGCAAATTGTGCCAGCTCTGGCCACAGGTCAAGCCTGCACACCCAGTAGTCATGGGGTTCATCGCTTCTCAGAGCGTCCACATCGGCCGTTAACCCGATGTAGTCGGACACCTGTCGGTCTAGGCGTTCCCTGAGGCTGGATCCGGAGGACGGTTGTCGATGGGTTGGCTGCAAGAATGATCTCCTATCCAAAGTGACCAGCACATTTTCAAACCGCCCTCTTCTTGCATGCGCTGTTGGATTGGTACCCGCAACTGTTTCTCTGTGAGTGGAAATTCCTCTACCAGCCCCTGCAAAAGCAGAATGTAGCATTTCTCGAAGCAAGGCCTGGAAGTGCTGCATTCTGACAGCCCTCTGTGATGTCTGCCCTTTTGTGTTTGTACCGGGGTCTAAGTATGTTGCCACCCAGTACTAGTCCTTGCCCTTTATGCTTTTTATACGGGGGTCCCTCTTCAAACACTGGAGCATGAAGGCCCCCATTTGCACTAAACTGGAAGCAGTGGAGTGGCCTGGCTCCTGCTCATCCTCCCCCCCCCCCCCCCCCCCCCAGCCAGCATCCTCCTCTGATTCCTCTTCAGACTCCTGCAGACTTGTCTCAGATGGAGTAGCCCCCCCTGGGAATTCATCCAGCATTGCGACTTTCTCATCTTCCTACTCCTCGACGGCTTGATCAATGACACAACGCAATGCACGCTCCAGAAAGAAGGTGTAAGGTACGATGTCACTGATGGCACCCTGGCCTGCGACTGACCAGTTTGGTGATCTCATCAAATGGCTGCAAAAGTCTGCATGTGTCGCGCTTGAGCAGCCACTGGCGCGGTAAAAAAAAACCACTCTCCTCAGAACCTGTCCTGCCGCAGAGTTCGTGAAGGTAGTCGTTAACTGCACGTTTCTGCTGGAGCAGCCTATCAAGCATATACAAGGTGGAGTTCCATCGCTTCGGGCAGTCACAAATCAGAAGTCTGACGGGCAGGTGGTGTCGCCGCTAAATGTCAGCAAGGTGAGCCATGGCCGTGTAAGATCTTCTAAAATTGCCAGAGATTTTCCTGGCCTGCCGCAAGATGTCCTGGACCCTGGGGTATTTGGCAACGAATCGCTGCGTGACTATGTTCAGGACGTGTGCCATGCATGGCATGTGTGTCATTTTGCCCTGTTTCAGTGCGCTCAGCAGATTGGCACCATTGTCACATACCACTTTACCAACTGTCATATTGAGCAGGGTTAGCCACTGATCGGCCTGTGACCGCAGAGCTGAAAGGAGTGCAGGACCGGTGTGGCTCTTGGCTTCCAGGCACAACAGACGCAGCACAGCATGGCAACATCTCACCTGGCACGTCGAATAGGTTCTGGGGAGCTTGGGAAGGGGGGGCGCAGCGGAAGAGACGGTAGCAGCGGAAAAGGAGGAGTCGGCTGAGGAGGAGAGGGAGGATGGAGTAGGAGGAGGAGAAGAAGAGGCAGGCCAGCATGCAATCCGTGGCGGTAACACCAAATCTACACGGGTGCCACGGGTTGCATGCTTGACGGTCGTCAGAAGGTTCACCCAGTGGGCAGTAAAAGTTATGTACCTTCCCTGCCCGTGTTTGCTAGACCACGTGTCTGTGGTCAGATGTATCTTGGCACCGACACTGTGTGCCAGAGATACATTCACTTGCTGCTGAACGTGGCCATATAGCTCTGGAATGCCCTTCTGGGAGAAATATTTCCTTCCAGGGACCTTCCATTGCGGTGTGCCAATGGCCACAAATTTTCTAAAGACCTCCGAGTCCACCAGTTTATATGGCAGTAGTTGGCGGGCTAGCAGATCTGACAAGCCAGCGGTCAGTTGTTGGGCAATAGGGTTATCCGGCATAATCATCTTTTTTCACTCAAACATTTGGGGCAAGAAAGCCTGCCTTTTGCCAGATGAACGCGACACGAAGACGGAGGTGGAAGGTGGAGTGGAGGACAACTGGGAGGAGAAGGAGAAGAGGTAGGACGTGGAGCGCCGGGAGTCTGGCTTTGTGGGTTCTAATGGTGTTGCTCCCACTGGGCTCGGTGATGGGAGGCCAGGTGCCTTCTTAAGGCGGTCATCCCTAGGTGAGTGTTGGGCTTACCGTGACTTATGCGTTGACAGCACAGGCTGCAGATGGCAACACTATTGTCAGCAGCGGACATGTAAAAAAAAGCCCACACTGCGGAGCCATGTGCCGGCGTCCTGGGAGCGCCAGATGTGACCGTGCATGGTGGATGGCTCGTTCCCGATACATTAGCAGTCTGCTTTTTGCCTCCTGTGCACTGTAAGTTCTGCCTGCTTCTCCTCCTCCTCCCTATCTGCTGCTCCGTCTCTCCCTCTGAACTCCCCTCCCACGTGACGTTCATCGACACGTTATCATCGTCACCTTCACCACCACTGACATTAGAGATCTCGGAGTAGGCAGCAACAGCGGGGGCCACCCTCCTTGGGCTGATCTGGGTACTGTCGTCAGACTGCTGGGTGGCGACCATTGACACCTCTTCTTCCTGATCCGATGCCAAGAATGGCTGCGCATCGGTAAGGTCTTGTAATGGATGGGAAAATAATTCCTCTGACTCGAGCGAAGGGGATATGGTGGTGGTGGTTGTGTCTTTGGGGGCGCACACAGCAGAGAGTGAAGAGGGTGCAGATAGGATGAGGAGGGTACAGAAGCGGAAGGCTGAGTGAGCCACTCAACCAGGTCAGGTGCGCCCTTTGACGTAATCGCACGCACCTTGTGCAATTTCCACTTAGGCTCCGGCCTGGTGCACCTGCCTGACCCCTACCACCACTATGGAATGGCCTGCCTCTTCCTCTGCCTGTCATTTTCAAAATGACCCTGTGACAAAAGTCCCTATAGAAGAGAAGTATTTGTGGAAGGTGGTATGTGACACCCTCCGCCTCAATCACTTTTTTGGGGGGCAACTGGTAAATCACACCAGTAGAAATTATTTGTTGCAATAGCGTTTGTCACTCTGTGTAGATGCGGTAATGCAGCAAAACCGCAAACAAATGCTGCACTACCTAAATGCACTATATAGAAAGTATATTATTGGTATATAACACCCCTGCTTCAATAATTTTTTTGGGGGGGCAACTGGTAAATCACACCAGTAGAAATTATTTGTTCCAATAGCATTTGTCACTCTATGTGTAAATGAGGTAACGCAGCAAAACCGCAAACAAATGCTGCACTACCTAAATGCACTATATAGAAAGTATATTATTGGTATATAACACCCCTGCTTCAATCAGTTTTTTTTTGGGGGGGCAACTGGTAAATCACACCAGGGGAAATGATTTGTTTCAATAGCGTTTGGCACTTGGTGTAGCTGCAGTATCACAGCAGACCCGCTGTAACAGTCACGTCCACACACACACAGGGGGAAGGGTAGTGACCACTGCACTCCACCCTCACCCCTGGCCCTGCCTACTTGCCTCACGAGTCCTGATGACAGGGGACAACTGGACGGCAGTCCTTAACTTAGGATATGTGCAGGGAAGACAGACAAGACAAAATACGGAACATGAACAAACCGGGTCAGAACCAAGAGAGCTACGCAGTACAACGGATAAAGCAAAGAATGGTCAGGAGAAGCCGGGGTCAAATACCAGGAGAGTAGCGAAGTACAAGAGGAGTCCTAAGAGAGTAGTCAGGTGGGAGCCGAGGTCACAATACCAGGATGTATGCGCAGTACAGGAGGAGCAGGCAGAGGATCGTCAGGGAACAGGATCAGGTAAATATTCAGTAGTCCAACAAATAGCCAGGAACCTAGAAATTAACAGGCAACCTGTAGCCAGCAGGCTGCCTGTATTTATAGTGGGGAGTGAGGGTCATGTGACGTGGCCAGCGTCACATGACCGACAGACCAACCAGTCGAGCACCGAGTGATCAGCTCGGCGCTCAAGGCAGACTAGGAGCAGGGAGCCACCCAGCTAGTAAAGCCGCCCTGGGAATGAGGTCAAACACAGAACCCCACTCCAAAAGCTAAGCAACAGTTCTGCGGGCAATGGGGGACCGAGTGCACCCTCGGAACCCCGTGACAGCACCCCCCCTTTTACGAGGGGCCACCGGACCCAAGACTTCAGGCGATGGCTTTTCAGGGTGTTGTAAATGAAATTTACGAACCAGTCTAGGAGCATGAACCTCCCTGGCAGGTACCCAAGATCTCTCTTCAGGTCCATACCCCTTCCAGTGAATCAGATACTGCAAGGAGTTACGCACCTTCCTGACATCCACTATTTTAGACACTACATACTCGACAGCATCATTAACAAGAACCGGCGGAGGCGAGGCTTTCGATGGTACTACCGGTTCAAAATATTTTTTAAGTAGAGACTTATGGAACACATTATGAATGTGGAATGACTCGGGCAGCTCCAACCTAAATGATACCAGGTTAATCACCTCCGTGATCTTATATGGACCAATAAAACGAGGAGCAAATTTTCTAGAAGCTACCTTGAGAGATAGATTCTTGGAGGACAACCATACTTTATCCCCAACCTGAAAGTTCACCCCCCTTGAACGTCTCCTATCGGCCTTGAGTTTTTGAGAACTTTGAGCCTTTTCTAGGTTCGATTGAACCCGGGCCCAAACTGTGCACAGTTCGGAGGAGAGTTTATCAGCTTCAGGGTTAGAGGAGGAGACGGACGACCCAGAATGAAAACGGGGATGAAAACCATGGTTACAAAAGAAAGGGGAGACCCCAGCAGAAGAATTAACACGGTTATTCAGAGCAAATTCAGCCAACGGAAGGAATTTGACCCATAATTGCTGGTCATCAGCAACATACAACCTCAGGAATTGTTCCACAGACTGATTAAGGCGTTCAGTCTGCCCATTACTCTCAGGATGGTAGGCGGAAGAAAAAGACAACGAAATTTTACATCTTTGACAGAAGGCCCTCCAGAATTTGGACACAAACTGCACACCCCTGTCCGAAACAATATTTTCCGGGATGCCATGTAAACGAACAATCTCTCTCACAAAAATAGACGCCAGGGTCTTAGCATTCGGAAGTTTAGACAGGGGAATGAAATGAACCATCTTGCTAAACCTATCGACCACTACCCAAACCACAGTCTTACCCTCCGCCAGCGGTAGGTCAGTTATAAAGTCCATCGAGATATGGGACCAGGGTCTACTGGGAATGGGTAGGGGTCGTAGGTTACCAGCAGGGCGAGTCCTAGGTGTTTTAGACCTGGCACAAACCTCACAGGCTGACACGTAGGACTTGACATCCCTGGTCAGAGTGGGCCACCAATAAGATCTAGAAAGCAGATCCTTAGTGCCCTCAATACCCGGATGTCCACAAAAGGCAGAATCGTGACACTCACCCAACAGCTGGAGACGAAATTGTATGGGAACAAACAACTTATCTGTTGGGGTGGATGCCGGTGCCAGATGTTGTTCAGCCTTAATGTGAGCCGAGATATCCTGGGTTAGAGCCGCTAAGAAGATGTTTGCTGGTAGGATGGATTCAGGCGGCGTCTCAGTGGGTTGAAAAGCATGGAAGCTCCGAGATAATGCGTCTGCCTTCACATTTTTACTTCCCGGCGTGAACGTAATGGAGAAATCAAAACAGGTATAAAAAAAGAGCCCATCGGGCTTGTCGGGGATTCAACCTCTTAGCGGACTCGAGAAACATTAGGTTTTTATGGTCAGTGACAACAGTTACTCGATGCCTTGCCCCCTCCAAAAAATATCTCCACTCCTCAAATGCCCATTTAATGGCCAACAGCTCCCTATTCCCTATGTCGTAGTTTCTCTCCGTGGGAGAGAATTTCCTAGAGAAGAAGGCACACGGTCTCAGGTTAGTGAGGCTAGCAGGACCTTGTGAAAGGACTGCTCCTGCGCCGTCCTCGGACGCATCCACCTCCACAATAAAGGGTCTCTCCTGATCAGGCTGGATCAGAATGGGAGCGCTACTAAATGCCTTTTTTAATGTTTCAAATGAAGAAATGGCCTTGGTAGACCAATTCTCCAAATCCGCCCCTTTCTTAGTAAGGTCAGTCAATGGCTTAGCAATTACAGAAAAATTCATGATAAATTTACGGTAGTAATTAGCGAAACACAAAAACCGTTGTAAAGCCTTTAAGGATAAAGGCCTTACCCATTCCTTAATTGCTAAAACCTTACCAGGATCCATCTTAAAGGCGTGAGGAGTCAAAACATGCCCTAGAAACAGTATCTCCTGTACACCAAAGACACATTTCTCTTGCTTAGCGGATAGCTGGTTCTCCCTCAACACCTCTAATACTTGTTTGACATGGGACACATGAGATTCGAAATCAGGAGAGAATATCAAAATGTCGTCAAGATAGACAATAATAAATTTACCTAAGAACTCCCTAAGAATATCGTTCATTAAGTATTGGAACACAGCTGGGGCATTGCTGAGTCCAAAAGGCATCACCTGATATTCAAAGTGTCCTATCGAAATATTGAACGCTGTCTTCCATTCATCTCCCTCCTTGATTCGAATTAGATTGTATGCCCCTTTCAGGTCAATCTTGGAAAACCAGGTTGCCCCCAAAACCTGGTTAAATAAATCCGGAATCAATGGGAGAGAGTATCTATTTTGGACAGTGATTTTATTCAATCTCCGGTAATCAATACAAGGCCTAAGACCACCATCCTTCTTTTTAACAAAGAAAAACCCTGCTCCCATAGGAGAGACTGAAGGTCTAATATGCCCTTTAGCAAGGCTCTCCTTAATATAATCTTCCATAGCCTTGCGCTCGGGCCCTGAAAGATTATAAATTCGACCTTTAGGAAATTCGGCACCCTCAATTAGCTCTATGGCGCAATCATAAGGTCTATGGGGGGGTAGAACCTCTGGAGTAAGGGACGAGAACACATCAGAATATTCCTTAATAACAGAGGGTAATGTATTAGACCTTACTGAAACCCCAGCCTGGACCACGGACAAGCATGAGTCACACTTAGGTCCCCATTTCACCAACTCTCCTTTGGACCAATCAATTGTGGGGTTATGTAAACGGAGCCAAGGCAACCCTAGTACCACCTCAACCGGTAGGTTCTCCAGGACTAGAAGAGAACATCTCTCAGAGTGGCACACACCCACGGACAGAGAAATTTCAGAGGTACATGACCTCACCGTACCACCAATCAGGGGAGTAGCATCAATAGCCATGACATGGATAGGTGTAGGTAAAGCAAACATTGGAATACCCAAAGAAAACTCAAAGTCAATAAAGCTGGCCGCTGAACCGGAGTCAATAAAGGCCTTACCCGGCCACTTATTAACCCCCAGAGAAATTGTTATGGGTACCAAAAGCTTACCTTTAGAAAAATCAGGGTGTACCTGGTCTTTAGGTTGTCTTGCCTTAGAAGACTTGTCAGAGAGGTCCCTCTTAGGACACTTGTTGATCCAATGGCCAGAATCTCCACAGTAGAAGCACTCTCCGCGTCTGCGACGAAGATTACCCCGGGTCATGCCAACCTGCATGGGTTCCTCGGTGGAGACCTCAGTGTTGTCCCTGGAAAAGGCCTCTGGCTGGACCACCATCTGAGAACAGAACTGTCGTTCTTGTCGTCTCTCTCTAACTCGTCTGTCAAGTCGGACAACTACGGTCATCATCTCCTCTAAGGTCTCAGGAATTTGGTAATTGACCAATAGATCTTTTAAATTATCAGATAGACCAGACCTAAACTGACTCTTCAGGGCTGGTTCATTCCATCCTGAGGGGACACACCACCGTCTGAATTGGGTGCAATACTCCTCCGCAGGGAGATGGCCCTGAACCAGTGCCCTAAGAGCTGTCTCAGCTACCAGGGCCCTGTCTGGTTCGTCATAGAGGGTACCCAGGGCCTGAAAAAAACCCTCCACAGAAGTTAGACAACTGGCCCCAGGAGGTAACGAAAATGCCCAGTCCTGGGGATCACCCTGTAGTAGAGAAATGATAATCCCCACGCGTTGGCTCTCGGGACCGGAGGACACGGGGCGCAAACGGAAGTAGAGTTTGCAATTCTCCTTAAAGGAGAGAAACCTCTTCCGGTCTCCAGAAAAGGGTTCTGGGAGCTTGATCTGGGGTTCAAAATATGGACTGGAGGACAGAGGAGTGGAAGAACCTTGCCCTAACTCACAAGAACGGAGTTTCTCTCCTAGCTCCTGCACCCTCTGTATCAAGTTAGAGACATGGTCAGTCAGGGTAGTAAGAGGATTCATGATACAGTGGTTATTGGGCCTGTTAATCTGTAACAGTCACGTCCACACACACACAGGGGGAAGGGTAGTGACCACTGCGCTCCACCCTCACCCCTGGCCCTGCCTACTTGCCCCACGAGTCCTGATGACAGGGGACAACTGGACGGCAGTCCCTAACTTAGGATATGTGCAGGGAAGACAGACAAGACAAAATACGGAACATGAACGGACCGGGTCAGAACCAAGAGAGCTACGCAGTACAACGGATAAAGCAAAGAATGGTCAGGAGAAGCCGGGGTCAAATACCAGGAGAGTAGCGAAGTACAAGAGGAGTCATAAGAGAGTAGTCAGGTGGGAGCCGAGGTCACAATACCAGGATGTATGCGCAGTACAGGAGGAGCAGGCAGAGGATCGTCAGGGAACAGGATCAGGTAAATATTCAGTAGTCCAACAAATAGCCAGGAACCTAGAAATTAACAGGCAACCTGTAGCCAGCAGGCTGCCTGTATTTATAGTGGGGAGTGAGGGTCATGTGACGTGGCCAGCGTCACATGACCGACAGACCAACCAGTCGAGCACCGAGTGATCAGCTCGGCGCTCAAGGCAGACTAGGAGCAGGGAGCCACCCAGCTAGTAAAGCCGCCCTGGGAATGAGGTCAAACACAGAACCCCACTCCAAAAGCTAAGCAACAGTTCTGCGGGCAATGGGGGACCGAGTGCACCCTTGGAACCCCGTGACACCCGCACACAACTGCTGCACAATACAATTGCACTATAATATACTTTCTATGTTAGAAAGTATATTATAAGTATATTACACACCTATCGATAGCACACCTATACCAGTCCTTAAAAGGACTTTTGTGGCCCTATTAGCTAGCGTTTTGTGTCCCTAACAGTCTGTCCCTGCTCCACACAGCAACCTCTCCCTACACTGGCAAAAGACTGAATGTAAAATGGCGGCCAGATCAGGTTTATTTATAAGGTAGGGGGTATGTCCATGTGCTGAAACGTCTCAATTGGCTGTCCTGTACCACCTGATGGATGTGTCATGGGTCAAAGTTCTTCACAATTTAAATTAATATGGCGGGCGCGAATATCGCCATATGTTCGCATGTTTGGCGAATCGCGAACGCGCAAAGTTCGCCACAAAACGACCGCCGGGCGAACCGCAAGGCCATTTCTAGTTATGTATCCTTAGATGCCCCCTCATAGTTATGTGTCCCTCATAGTTATGCCCCTTTAGTGGCCACCTCACATTTATGGTATATATTATAAAAAAATAATTGTGTTTTCATTTACATATTGATAAAAATAATTATGACCTTACAGCACCACCCAATTGTATAACAATGTCCATATCCACCTAATTAGCTGAGTTGAGTACTGGTGGTCTTGCACTTGTCACTAGAAATAACTGTCTACACTGCATGTCATGGAAAGACCTGCTTCGGTAGTAGCATGGCAGTATAGCTGAAAAGGCTCTTTTGCCACTAAAGCAAATTATGATGAAAATCTGCAATTTTCTTTAAAACAGCTATTAACAGCCTCTTAGGACTTTTCGTATGAAAACACTTTATGAAATGTCCCCTTTAAGGCAGTGCCCGAGAGCTAAAGCCATTAAGCCCCCACAGCCTACTGGTCAATTAGCACACTCAGCAGGGAGTCTGCAGTCTTTGTTTGGGGGCCCTGATCACAACACCCCTGAGTCAAACATACCCTAATTAGATGACATTTCTCTTTATTTGCTAAGATTGCATTGGATTACTCTGGTTAGAAGATATATGCTGAGGAGCAATTCTGGTTGCAGATGTGAATCAAACCGTAAAAACAATCACATCATTTTGAATCACCGTAGTACTGTAGGTTGTACATTTATACATAGTATTGATGCCAAGATCTCTGTTTCCCAGAGTAGAATGTGTTTCGTAACATGTTAGTTAATATTTCATGGATACAGATACTGCCATTTGTTGAAGCATTGTCAATTTTTTTTTTCAAAGGACATTCACTCATTCACTCGGAGTTTGAAAATTAGAACTTAAGTTGCACATCGTTAGGTACAAATTCTTCTAGTAGTACACTCCTGGGAATACTGTACATCCTGTGGGGACTCGCTCTGGTAGACAGGATTAGCGGACGCAGTATAGAGGCAACAACAAGTTCTTTGGATCAAACCGTTCAGTGTTTTATTCACACTTTAGGCAAGTGACAAAACAAGCAGTCATATTCAAAGGAAAAAGTCACCTTGCGGTGTTGGTGGTAATTCACACCATGCGGCAATTCTGCCTTAAAGAGTCCTTGCTCATAGCAGCACCAACCTGTTTTCATGCCAAACAGGTAGCAAGCCTTCATCCAGACACAAGGCTCCCAGATCCCAACACAGAGACATGGCTTCTGAGCCCAGCTGCCTATTTAAGGACAGCCAGGTGCTGCCAAAACCTGGACCAGCATTTAAAATCCAGTCCGGTATTTGACCTCACCTGGCTGTAAATTAGCCCAGCAGCACATGCTGGGAGGAAAATACCTGTTTTCCCAGACAAAACCTCTTACTGTGTCACATACCCCCCTCTTTGTTCAACCCTGAGGGGGTGAACACATGCCAGACAGTGTACCCGGGACAGGGCATCTGCGTTTCCCTGTAACTGGCCTGCCCTGTGTTCCACCGAAAACTTAAAGTTTTGTAGGGAGAGAAACCATTTCTGTCCTTGGCCTGGCCAGTCAACAGGCAGAATTTTCTCCCCAATAAATAATAGCAGAGAGATTCTAGTGCTCACTTGATAGCCAGGCACTCTCTCACTATACTATAGGTCTCGGCTGGGGTGAGCTTACGGCTGAGGAAGACAACTGGATGCTCCTCCCTGTTGACTTCCTGACACAGTACAGCACAGAGGCCTACTTCAGAGGCATCGTTCTGTACTATAAACTCCCTTTTGAAGTCGGGCGTCACAAAAGCCGGGGACCCGCACAAGGCCGACTTCAAAGCGGAGAAAGCCTCTTCCACCCGATCATCCCAGCGAACCATCATTGACTTGTTGTCACGACCATGTGGTATCTCCGTATTCAGGAGAAGTTGGGGAATGTGTTTTGGGGTGTCATTTTACATATACCCATGCTGGGTGAGAGAAATATCTTGGCAAAAGACAACTTTGTATAAAAAAATGGTAAAAGTTGTCTTTTGCCAAGATATGTGTGACACTTTTTTTGCAGCCTAGATGCGCAAAGGTGCCCAAATTCCTTTTAGGAGGGCATTTTTAGACATTTGGATACCAGACTTCTTCTCACGCTTTGGGGCCCCTAGAATGCCAGGGCAGTATAAATACCCCACATGTGACCCCATTTTGGAAAGAAGACACCCCAAGGTATTCAATGAGGGGCATGGCGAGTTCATAGAAATTTATTTTTTTTTGCACAAGTTAGCGGAAATTGATTTTTTATTTTTTTCTCACAAAGTCTCCCTTTCCGCTAACTTGGGACAAAAATTTCAATCTTTCATGGACTCAATATGCCCCTCACGGAATACCTGGGGGTGTCTTCTTTCCGAAATGGGGTCACATGTGGGGTATTTATACTGCCCTGGCATTCTAGGGGCCCTAAAGCGTGAGAAGAAGTCTGGAATATAAATGTCTAAAAAATTTTACGCATTTGGATTCCGGAGGGGTATGGTGAGTTCATGTGAGATTTAATTTTTTGACACAAGTTAGTGGAATATGAGACTTTGTAAGAAAAAAATAATAATTTCCGCTAACTTGGGCCAAAAAAATGTCTGAATGGAGCCTGACAGGGGGGTGATCAATGACAGGGGGGTGATCAATGACAGGGGGGGTGATCAATGACAGGGGGGGTGATCAATGACAGGGGGGGGTGATCAGGGAGTCTATATGGGGTGATCACCCCCCTCTCATTGATCACCCCCCTATAAGGCTCCATTCAGATGTCCGTATGTGTTTTGCGGATCCGATCCATGTATCCGTGGATCCGTAAAAATCATATGGACATCTGAATGCAGCCTGACAGGGGGGGTGATCAATGACAGGGGGGTAATCAATGACAGGGGGGTGATCAGGGAGTCTATATGGGGTGATCACCACAGTCATTGATCATGCCCCTGTAAGGCTCCATTCAGACGTCCGTATGCGTTTTGCGGATCCGATCCATCTATCAGTGGATCCGTAAAAATCATGCGGACGTCTGAATGGAGCTTTACAGGGGTGTGATCAATGACAGGGGGGTGATGAGGGAGTCTATATGGGGTGATCACCACAATCATTGATCACGCCCCTGTAAGGCTCCATTCAGACGTCCGTGTGCGTTTTGCGGATCCGATCCATCTATCAGTGGATCCGTAAAAATCATGCGGACGTCTGAATGGAGCTTTACAGGGGTGTGATCAATGACAGGGGGGTAATCAATGACAGGGGGGTGATCAGGGAGTCTATATGGGGTGATCAGGGGTGATCAGGGGCTAATAAGGGGTTAATAAGTGACGGGGGGGTGTAGTGTAGTGTAGTGTAGTGGTGCTTGGTGCTACTTTACTGAGCTACCTGTGTCCTCTGGTGGTCGATCCAAACAAAGGGGACCACCAGAGGACCAGGTAGCAGGTATATTAGACGCTGTTATCAAAACAGCGTCTAATATACCTGTTAGGGGTTAAAAAAAATCACATCTCCAGCCTGCCAGCGAACGATCGCCGCTGGCAGGCTGGAGATCAACTCTCTTACCTTCCGTTCCTGTGAGCGCGCGCGCCTGTATGCGCGCGTTCACAGGAAATCTCGGCTCACGCGAGATGACGCCTATTGGCGTTAGCGTAGCCTGGGGGAGCCGCCGCAATGACGCCGTTAGCGTGGCGGCAAGCGGTTAATGCAGCTATGGATCTGGGTTCCTGTGTGTGTGTGTGTTGGCTGTGTCCATTTAAGTATGGTGTGGACACCAGCGTGTCAGCACAGGGATCCAGTCAGCAAGGCTGTGGCAGGTAGGTGGAACTAGTGCAGTTCACTTGCCATATCCATAGGTCTGTTTATGTACCCCATCTCCTTGCAGCTTGGCCACTTTAGACTCCTGTTTCTCCGCGTCCAGGAGGAACGGGTTGTCTACCCAGCTCCTAGCTCAGGTCGGCTCATGCAGCTAGGAGTCAGGGTCAGATTAGGGATGCGCTAGGAGGTGACCTGCTCCCTAATTCTGTGGTCCTGGCCAAGTAGCGACCTACCATCTCTTGGCATCGCACGGCTGAGGGTTTCCCCCATCCTCAGCCCTGACACTTGTGCCCCTTCAAGAGTCCTGTCAAGGGTGCGGCTAGAGTAGCAAAGTGGGGAACAAACCTCATGTAATAGCCCACCATTCCCAGGAATGACTTTATTTGCCTAGTGGTGACAGGTCGGGGCCAATTCTGTATCGCCTCTATTTTGTTCATTTGGGGTTTGATGACTCCGCGCCCTATGACATACCCCAGGTACTTAGTCTCTTCTAACCCTATCGCACATGTTTTGGGGTTAGCGGTTAGGCCAGCTTTCCGAAGGGAGTCCACTATAGCCTGCACTTTGGGTAGGTGACTTTCCCAGTCGGTACTGTGAATGACAATATCGTCCAGCTAAGCCGAAGCGTACTGACGATGTGGACGAAGCATAATGTCTATTAGTCACTGAAAAGTGGCGGGGCGCCATGCAGACCAAAGGGTAAGACCTTATATTGATACAGCCCCTCAGGCGTGATGAAGGCAGTTTTCTTTTTGGTAGCCTCCATTAAGGGCACCTGCCATCACCCTTTTGTATGGTTGAAAACAGAAAAATTCCAGGCTTGTCCTAACCTCTCGATGAGCTCATCCACCCGGGGCATGGGATACGCATTGAATTTGGAAACCTCGATAAGTTTTCGAAAGTCGTTACAAATCCGCAACGTCCCATCCGGCTTGGGTATCAATACTATAGGACTGGCCCACTCCCTTTTTGACTCCTCAATGATGTCTAGCTGCACCTCCTCCGATATGGCTTGTCGCCGAGCCTCGGGTACCCGGTATGGTTTTAATCTGGCTTTTGCCTGAGGCTCAGTGACAATGTCATGCTGAATTATGGAAGTGCGTCCAGGGAGGTCCGAGAACACATCAGTTTTCCGACTAATAAACTCCCTGGCCTCCTGAGTCTGTTTAGAGGAGAGGCTGTCAGCAACTTTTACTGTGGTAGCCGCCTCTATTGCATCAGACAGAGGGGCCGGTACCTCTTGTCCTAGGAAACCAAGCCGCGGGCTGTTTTCTGTACAGGTTTCCCTATGTTTCCACGGTTTGAGTAAATTCACATGGTAAACCTGCTCCGGCTTTCGCCACCCTGGCTGGTGTACCTTGTAGTTTACATCTCCAATTTTCTCAAGTACCTCGTAGGGCCCCTGCCACCTAGCCAGGAACTTACTGTCAATGGTCGACACCAGAACCAAAACCCGATCACCCGGGTTAAAGATCTGGACCCGAGCCTGCCGATTATAGAGCCGACTCTGGGCTCGCTGAGCTGCATCCATATGCTCCCTAACAAGAGGCAACACTGTCTCTATCCGATCTTGCATCTGGGTAACATACTCAATGACACTTTTATGTGGAGTGGGTTCTTGTTCCCACGCCTCTTTGGCCACATCCTAGAGACCGCGAGCGTGTCTGCCATATAGCAGTTCAAAGGCGAGAACCCAGTAGAGGCCTGGGGTACCTCTCGCACTGCGAAAATGAGATAGGGCAGAAGGATGTCCCAGTCCTTCCCATCTTTAGACACTACCTTTTTCAACATATTTTTTAATGTTTGGTTAAACCGTTCTACCAGACCTTCCATTTGCGGATGGTAAACGGACGTCTGTAGTTGTTTTATGTGCAGCAACTTAAAGAGTTCCCTCATCACCTTGGACATAAAAGGTTTCCCTTGGTCGGTCAGAACCTCTTTAGGTAGTCCCACTCGGGAAAACATCTCCATTAACTCCTTAGCTATGAGTTTGGCCGAGGTATGTCGCAGTGGCACCGCCTCAGGGTACTGAGTGGCGTAGTCTAGAATGACTAAGATGTGTTGATGCCCTCTGGCGGACTTCGATACTGGGCCTACAAGGTCCATAGCTATTCGGTCAAACGGTACTTCGATAATCGGGAGAGGTACTAGGGGACTACGGAAATGTAGCTGGGGGCTAGTTATCTGGCAGGTCGGGCAAGACTTACAAAACTCTTCCACTTCTTTGAATATGCTGGGCAAGAAAAACCGCTGTAGAATACGATCCTGAGTTTTGTTCAGCCCCAGGTGACCCCCAAGAGCGTGTTGCTGGGTTAGATCTAACACAAGCTTGTGATAAGCATCGGGGACCACCAACTGTTAAATAGGCTCACCCCGTAGTTGGTTTACCCGATATAACATATCTTGATGAACCACCAAACGAGGAAACACTGACTCTGCCCCAGGTTGTTGTGGTTCACCATCTACTATGAACACATTTTCCCAGGTGCGGGATAGGGTTGGGTCCCGATGTTGGGCGGTACCAAAATTATCCCCGGAGACATTGAGGTCTGCCAATTTAGGACCCGGCGGCAAGTCCTCAACGTCTCCCACCATCACACTTAGCGGGGTTGTCTCCCCCTTTTCCACCGAAGTGCATGTCACCCCTACCGCTGGCCCTTGGGTCTCAGGTTTCTAGGGTTCTGGTCTCCCCCCTGAGCCAGGCCACTCTGCTAGGGATACCCCTGTCTTATGGGTATCAGTCAGTCTCATAGCAGCCCACAGTGCCGGGAAGCTCGGGAAGTCTCTCCCTATTATGAGTTCACAATGCAGATTTGTGGCGACAGCCACCTTGTGGGTCCATCTACCGGCCACCGTGGTTAGAGACACCAGCGCAGTGGGGTAGTCTTTTAAGTCTCCATTGATGCACATCACCCTGACTTTCCGGCCAGTATACTCAGTGGACCGCACCAGGGTAGCCCTTACTAGGGTCACCTGAGTCCAGCAGAGCCTCCGCCGGAGTGTCTCCCACTTCCACCTGGCACAAGTGATCTAAAGACTCTGGGGTACCTGTTGCACACAGCCTCCTGGCATATAGCGACTGTCAGTAGCCATAGTTAGTGTCCATGGGCTCAACCCGATGGGGACAGTTAGCCCTTACATGGCCAGGCTCCTGACACCGCCAGCAGACTATCGGAACCAGGTCCGCCGTGGGTACATCCCGGGCGGGTTTTATCGGCTCAAATCTCCAGGCCTGGGGGGGAGATTTCTGGGGTTTGCCGACACCCCCCCCCCCCCCCCAACAGAACCCTCCTTTAGTTTCCTGGTAGCTTCATAGTGTTCCACCAGGTCCACCATCTCAAGGGAATTGCCAGGAGACACCTGACCGATCCAGTGCTGGAGAGGGTATGGCAAAGCCCTCCAGAACATATCGGCTAATAGTCTATCCAGCATAGCCGGGGGACTCAGCACATCAGGCTGTAGCCACTTTTGCAAGAGGTGGAGTAATGATACTGAGTCCTCGCAGGCTCAGCCGGTTTAAACCCCCACTGATGTACCCGCCGGGCCCAGACCAACAAATTCACCCCCAGTCTTGCCAGAATCTGACCCTTAATTTTTGGTAGTCGGCCGCTTGATCGTCCGGCAAGTCGAAATACACCCGCTGGGAATCGGATGCCAGGAATGGAGCGATGACCTCAGCCCACTGGTCAGAGGGTAGCTTTTCCCTGATGGCCACTTTCTCGTACATCGCCAGGTAGGTTTCGATGTCGTCTGCAGGGGTTATCTTGAGAATCGCGACACAAACTGCTTTCCGGACATCGTGGACGCTCGGGGTTGCTCCTGCTGTCTGCAAAGCCATCACGTGTTGTAGCAGCAACTGGTTAGTCTCCTGCTGCTATTTATTAGCCGTGCGTTGCTGCAGGTTTGTCTCTCGCTGCTGCAAATTAGCCTCCATAAGGGCCTTCACAACAGCCTCCATTTTGTCGTGGGGCACTGGTTGTAATACAGCTGGTTTAATGTGCGACATACAACCGTGCCTGAAAAATGCAGAAACCAAAAATATCTGCGTTTACGCTCTCTGCTCTTGCACGCATCCTCCACCAATTGTGGGGACTCACTCTGGTAGACAGGATTGGCGGACGCAGTATAGAGGCAACAACAAGTTCTTTGGATCAAACAGTTCAGTGTTTTATTCACACTTTAAGGCAAGTGACAAAACAAGCAGTCATATTCAAACAAAAAGTCACCTTGCGGTGTTGGTGGTAATTCACACCATGCGGCAATTCTGCCTCAAAGAGTCCTTGCTTATAGCAGCACCAACCTGTTTTCACGCCAAACAGGTAGCAGCGCTTCATCCAGACACAAGGCTCCCAGATCCCAACTCAGAGACATGGCTTCTGAGCCCAGCTGCCTATTTAAGGACAGCCAGGTGCTGCCAAAACCCGGACCGGCATTTAAATTCCGGTCCGGTATTTGACCTCACCTGGCTGTAAATCAGCCAAGCAGCACATGCTGGGAGGAAAATACCTGTTTTCCCAGACCAAACCTCTCACTGTGTCACAATCTTCTAGACCAGGGGGGCACAACCTTTTCTGGTTGGGGGCCACATTGTCAACCTGAACCAATTCCAAGGGCCGAATATAAACTTTAAAGGGGTATTATCAAGTGAAATACTATATTTATGGCATATTGAACATACAGTATATATTATAAATGTCTAGTTATTGGGACAATACATGAAAGATTCATGTGAGCAGCCACAAGACATAGACATACATGTCTGCCACTAGATGGCTGGGGGTCGCATAGAATGGTATTGAGGGCCGCATGTGGCCCCCGGGCCACAGGTTGTGCACCCCTGCTCTAGACAATTCATTGTACTAGAGAACATATGCACATGTGTACCTGCATGGGAATAGCTTGTGATTCCATCTAGTTTACTGCAACAATGGTAAATTGTACTGAAGATTATGTTAATAAATTGTGTTTCTATCTATACTTATATAACTGGCCACATGTCATGATTTGCCATTACATATATAGAATATTAAATATGATACAAAATTAAATGGTCACAAATTTTTCACACAATTTTGCGAATGACTATAAGAAACTGTGTAATGGATCTTATCAAAGAAAAATGCCTTGTTCTAAAATTATCAGCTGCCCCCCTTTTCTAAAAATAACCCTATCTAAAAGACTGCTGCCTGCTCACTGAAGAGTCAGATTGCATCTTCCCATACAAGCCTATGGAGAAGGGAAGGGGAGTGAGCAGGAGCTGAATGAGAAAGAAGAGACAACAAAGAGACTGCCAACTAAATGGATAGTTTCTATCTCAGTGCCCAAGTGCATGCAGTACTTTTAGTCCGGCTGACTTTCGCTGTGTGCTGCCGTGCTGCCGCCGGAACTCTGCCCCCGCCCCCATTATAGCCAATGGGTCGGAGCGGCAGTCTGGGGGCACACGTGAACTAGCAGCAGGACAGATCCGACAGGCTGTTCACCCGCCCGAACAGCCTGCCAGACTCCCCTGCCGCTAAACATAATTGTGGCTGCGCAAAGGAATACACTGACAGAACAGCAGCTCCTTTTTTGGGACCTTCCACATAATGTGCTAATACTTATTTAGAATACACTCATGTGAATGAGATCACCATGCAATAATGCAACAGAGTATGCAATGTGATAATTTTTCTAGTGAAGCAATAGTGAATAATGATATACTATCTGTACTAGTGTATGTTTTGCAATATTTGTTACTTCCAAATTTTACTAAGAATGTCCTTCATAGAAAATATACTGTTCTATGATTTAGGTAAAAAGGAAAGTTAATTAAAATAGTTTTTCTGTACAATACAATAATATATATCAAATGCTTAAGCAGCTCTCACCTCATGCAGTGTCTGCGACTCCCTTGTAGGTTAATCCGGATAGGCACACTGAATGACTGCCTATGTGCTACTGGTGGCATCCACATCTCATGTCTGAACACTGCCATCACTGCCAGTGTAGGTAACACAGGAAAATAGCGAAGTCCATGCCTGGGCTATCGGTTGTGAGTCATTCCTGGTGCAGCTCAATGTGTAGAATGCCAGAGACTTCTACTAGTGATTATCAACTCCCATGGTAGCACACCTCAGATTAATATCCTTGAGCACTAAAGAATAAAGTAGACTAGCAGCCCTGGTGCCAAAGAAGAGTTTGTCTCTTGTGAAGACATCAGGCTTCTAATTAATGCTTATGTCATTTAAAGCATATTTTATCACTTGGGTAGTTCAACATCAGCCGTGGACATGTTTCTATAGAAACACTTATTCCACTGGGAAGTTTAGTGTCTCAAGAGCTCAGGGTAAACTGCAAGGGAAGGGACGGACCTCTTGTACAGCTGGCTCCCTTACAGTTTCACAAAAAAGCACTTATGTCTTTATGCCAGAGCTTCATATGGAGACTACAATATACTGGTACAAAATCAAAAACTTAGTAAAAAAAATTCTAACTGCTTATTAAAGGCTAAACTACAATTTATTATGTACACCTTTGGAGGCAATTTTTGTTTATGATTGCATTTCACTAATTTTTGGCTAAAAATCATATTTTCAATTGGCCTTTATTAAAAGTATTGAACTGTTGGCATTTGTCAGACGGATCAGGATCCTGATCAGTCTGACAAATGCATTGAAATGCCGGATCGTCTATCCGGTGTCATCCGGAAAAACGTATCCAGCATTTATCCGGGGCCGGATCCGGCATTAATGCATTTCAATGGGAAAAAATGCCGGATCCTGCATTCCGGAAAGTGTTCCGGAATTTTGGACGGAGATAAAACCGCAGCATGCTGTGGTATTCTCTCCGTCCTGAAGAGGCTAAAAGACTGAACTGAAGACATCCTGATGCATCCTGAACGGATTGCTCTCCATTCGGAATGCATTAGGATAAAACTGATCAGTTCTTTTCCGGTATTGAGCCCCTAGGACGGAACTCAATGCCGGAAAAGAATAACGCTAGTGTGAAAGTACCCTTAACTGTTTTTCTAACTGTGCAACTGGTATTTTCACTTTGTGCAGTTCATCTAATAACCCTCTTCTCTAAACTACTGAGAGGTTATAAACACTGATTTAAGCAACATTATTATCAGTAAGATAAGGATTGAGCTATAATGAGTGTTTATAATGTCAGAGAGCTAAGATCAGGAGTCCATCTGCTCCTCAGATGACGGAAAAGACAAAAAATCCACAGGCAGCTAGTAGAGCATATCAGTTCTGAACACAAAATAGGATTCCATATTGCTAAAAAAAAGATTTTTACAATGCAATAATAAAAAAGGAAATTGCCCACAAAGGTGGACATAGCCTTTAAGGCTACATTCACACGACCGTATTTGTTTTGCGGTACGCAAAACACTAATTCGCAAAATATACGGATGACGTCCTTTTGGCATCCATATTGCATCTGGTTTTTTTGCTGATCCATTGTAACAATGCCTATCCTTGTCCACAAAACGGACAAGAATAGGACATGCTCTATTTTTTGCGGGGCTACAGAATGGATATACAGATGCGGACAATGAATGGGGACAAAAATGAAGCGTTTTCTTCCGCTATTGAGATCCTATGATGGATCTCAATAGCGGAATTGAAAACGCAGATGTCAAAGTAGCCTTAATTGTGCAAAAATGTTGTAACTTTTTGAATTTGTACACTGCTCACTTCAGTTTTGAAAAGTGGGTGGGGAAGTAGGCGTGGTTAGCTATGTTAATGAAATTATCTCCATATTTATTAAGAAAGTTGCAAACTCACTCCAGTGAGGGGGTAGAAAAACTAGCGTAGCATTTCTGGACAAAAGGGGATGTTACAACAGAAAATGACCTATTGTTTAACCCCTTCCCGACACATGACATAATAGTATGTCATGGTGGCAAGTCACTTCCCGCATTTGGACGTACTATTACGTCATGGTGATCGGGCGGGCACCTGAGTGGTGCGCGCCCGATCACCTCAGGGGCCCGGCAGTCACTGATAGCCGGGCCCTTGTTGTATCCGCCGTCATCTCTGTAAAAGCCGATGTTGGCCTATTAACCCCTTCTATGCCGCGGTCAGCGCTGACCGCAGCATAGAAGGGGATTGTGGCTGTTGAGGGAGCCCATTGGGTTCCCTCGCTGCTGTGGCATGGACCCGATAGGTGACAAGGCAGCCCGATGAGGTGCAGAGGCTGCCCAATTCCTTGCATGGCATGGGGACCTTCCTTCTACGGGGGCCGAGGAGATCCAGCCCCATGCTGTGTAATACACTAACAGGCAATGCATTACAATACAGATGTATTGTAATGCATTGCAGAGGGGATCAGACCCACAAAAGTTAAAGTCCCAGAGTGGGACAGAAATAAAGTTTAAAAAAAAAAAAAAAGTTTTTAATAAAAAAGATTGTTTCCAGTAAAAAAAAGAAGAAAACGGCCCTTTCCTCAGATTTTATGATAAAAAAAGAAAAAAAAACACACATATTAGGTATCGCCACATCTGTAACGACTGCACTATAAATATATCACATGATCCACCCCGTCCAATAAACACCGTAAAAAAAAAACTGTCGCAAAAAAAGCCATTTTTGTCACCTTACATCACAAAAAGTGCAACACCAAGCGATCAAAAAGGCATATGACCCCCAAAATGGTACCAATAAAACCGTCACCTCATCCCGCAAATAATGAGCCCCTAGATAATACAATCGCCCAAAAAATTAAAAAAAACTATAGCTCTGAGAATATGGAGACACTAAAACATCATTTTTTTGTTTAAAAAATGCTATTATTGTATTAAAGTGAAATAAATAAAAAAAAGTAGACATATTAGGTATTGCTGTGTCCGTAACAACCTGCTCTATAAAAATATCACATGTCCTAACCTCTCCGTAAAAAATGAAAAAATAAAAACTGTGCCAAAAAAGAAATTTTTTGTCACCTAACACATAAAGTGCAATACCAAGCAATCAAAAAGGCATATGCCCCCCAAAATAGTACCAATCAAACCGTCTCCTCGTCCAGCAAAAAATGAGACCCTACCTAAGACAATCGGTAAAAAAAAAAAAAGCTATGGCTCTCAGACTATGGAGACACTAAAGCATCATTTTTTGGTTTAAAAAATGCTATTATAGTGTAAAACTTAAATAAATAAGAAAAAGTATAAATATTTTGTATTGCCGCGTCCATAACGACCTGCTCTGGAAAAATATCACATGACCTAACCCCTCAGGTGAACATTGTAAAAAAAAAAAAAATTAAAACTGTGCCAAAACAACCAATTTTTTTGGTCAACTTGCCCCATAAAGTGCAATATTGAATGATCAAAAAAATCATATGTACCCAAAAATGGTGGCAATAAAAACATCAAATCATCCTGCAAAACTTTTTTTCAAAAATGCTTTATTATGTAAAACCAAAACAAAGAAAGTAGACATATTTGATATCATTGAATCCGTAACAACTTGCTCTATAAAAATAGCACATGATCTAACCTGTCAGATGAACATTGTAAAAACAAAAAATAAAACATTTTTGGTTAGCTTTCCTCACAAAAGCAGAGCGAATAAAAATTATATATACCCCAAAATAGTACCCATAAAACTGTCACCTTATCCCGTAGTTTCCAAAATGGGGTCACTTTGGGGAGTTTCTACTGTAGGGGTGCATCAGGGGGGCTTCAAATGGGACATGGCATCTAAAAACCAATTCAGCAAAATATGCCTTCCAAAAACTATACGGTGCTCCTTTTCTTCTGCGCCCTACCGTGTGCCCTTACATCAGTTTACAACCACATATGGTGTGTTTTTGTAAACTGCAGAATCAGGGTAATAAATATTGAGTTTTGTTTGGCTGTTAACCCTCGATGTGTTAAAGAAAAAATGTATTAAAATAGAAAATTTGGCAAAAAAGTGAAATTTAGAAATTTCATCTCTATTTTCCTTTAATTCTTGTGGAACACCTAAAGGGTTAACAAAGTTTGTAAAATCAATTTTGAGTAACTTTAGGGGTGTAGTTTCTACAATGGCGTCATTTATGGGGGGTTTCTACTATGTAAGCCACAAAGTGACTTCAGGACTGAACTGGTCCTTAAAAAGTGGGGTTTTGTAATTTTTCTTAAAAATTGTAAGAATTGCTTCTAAAATTCTAAGCCTTCTAACATCCTAAAGCCTTCTAACATCCTAAAAAATAAAATGATATTTACAAAATGATGCCAACATAAAGTAGATACAGTGGGGGAAATAATTATTTGACCCCTCACTGATTTTGTAAGTTTGTCCAATGACAAAGAAATGAAAAGTCTCAGAACAGTATCATTTCAATGGTAGGTTTATTGTAACAGTGGCAGATAGCACATCAAAAGGAAAATCGAAAAAAATAACTTTAAATAAAAGATAGCAACTGATTTGCATTTCATTGAGTGAAATAAGTATTTGAACCCCTACCAACCATTAAGAGTTCTGGCTCCCACAGAGTGGTTAGACACTTCTACTCAATTAGTCACCCTCATTAAGGACACCTGTCTTAACTAGTCACCTGTATAAAAGACACCTGTCCACAGAATCAATCAATCAAGCAGACTCCAAACTCTCCAACATGGGAAAGACCAAAGAGCTGTCCAAGGATGTCAGAGACAAAATTGTAGACCTGCACAAGGCTGGAATGGGCTACAAAACCATTAGCAAGAAGCTGGGAGAGAAGGTGACAACTGTTGGTGCGATTGTTCGAAAATGGAAGGAGCACAAAATGACCATCAATCGACCTCGCTCTGGGGCTCCACGCAAGATCTCACCTCGTGGGGTGTCAATGGTTCTGAGAAAGGTGAAAAAGCATCCTAGAACTACACGGGAGGAGTTAGTTAATGACCTCAAATTAGCAGGGACCACAGTCACCAAGAAAACCATTGGAAACACATTACACCGCAATGGATTAAAATCCTGCAGGGCTCGCAAGGTCCCCCTGCTCAGGAAGGCACATGTGCAGGCCCGTCTGAAGTTTGCCAATGAACACCTGAATGATTCAGAGAGTGACTGTGAGAAGGTGCTGTGGTCTGATGAGACCAAAATAGAGCTCTTTGGCATTAACTCAACTCGCTGTGTTTGGAGGAAGAAAAATGCTGCCTATGACCCCCAAAACACCGTCCCCCACCGTCAAGCATGGGGGTGGAAACATTTTGCTTTGGGGGTGTTTTTCTGCTAAGGGCACAGGACAACTTATTCGCATAAACGGGAAAATGGACGGAGCCATGTATCGTGAAATCCTGAGCGACAACCTCCTTCCCTCTGCCAGGAAACTGAAAATGGGTCGTGGATGGGTGTTCCAGCACGACAATGACCCAAAACATACAGCAAAGGCAACAAAGGAGTGGCTCAAGAAGAAGCACATTAAGGTCATGGAGTGGCCTAGTCAGTCTCCGGACCTTAATCCAATCGAAAACCTATGGAGGGAGCTCAAGCTCAGAGTTGCACAGAGACAGCCTCGAAACCTTAGGGATTTAGAGATGATCTGCAAAGAGGAGTGGACCAACATTCCTCCTAAAATGTGCGCAAACTTGGTCATCAATTACAAGAAACGTTTGACCTCTGTGCTTGCAAACAAGGGTTTTTCCACCAAGTATTAAGTCTTTTTTTGTTAGAGGGTTCAAATACTTATTTCACTCAATGAAATGCAAATCAGTTGCTATCTTTTATTTAAAGTTATTTTTTCGATTTTCCTTTTGATGTGCTATCTGCCACTGTTACAATAAACCTACCATTGAAATGATACTGTTCTGAGACTTTTCATTTCTTTGTCATTGGACAAACTTACAAAATCAGTGAGGGGTCAAATAATTATTTCCCCCACTGTATATGGGGAATGGTAACTAATAAATAATTTATGAGGTATCACTTTATGTTTTGAAAGCAGAGAAATTGAAATTTTTAAAATTGATAATTTTTTAAAATTTTTAGTAAATTTGGGATTTTTTCATAAATAAAGGGGAAATATATTGACTCAAATTTATGACTGTCATTAAGTGCAATGTGTCACGAGAAAACAATCTCAGAATGGCTTGGATAAATAAAAGTGTTCCAAAGTTATTACCACATAAAGTGACATGTCAGATTTGCAAAAAATGGCCTGGGCAGGAGGTTGAAATCTGGCCTGGGGTAGAAGGGGTTAAAGTGTAACTGCCATTCTATTTTATTTTGTGTAATGTATAGGGGTAGTGATACTGACCATTTTTGTGATATTCTTTAATTACCGAAATCATACATTTCTATAGAAAAATAGCTCTAAAGTGGCCCATTTTGAGCCTTAGCAGTGCTGCTCTGTCTTCTGTTTACATAACTGTGGAGACTTGCTCAACACTGACAGAAGACAGAAGAGCATTGCTAAGGCTCAAAATGGGCCACTTTAGAGCTATTTTTCTAATAGAAATGTATGATTTCAATAATTTAAGTATATCACAAAAATGGTCAGTATCACTGCCCCTACATGTTACAGAAATAAAAATAAAATGACAGTTACACTTTAAACCACATTTTTATGTTAAACTTTTTTAAAGAATTTTTGAGCTTTGAGTTTTTTCTATTTTTCCATGTCACTATCTACTTTTTAAAAAATGTATATAATCCAGCAAATTTCACACTGGTCACTTGGTTTAATAATTAGTCATGATTTACTGTTCTGTACAGGTAACTGTTCAGTAGCTATTGACACCACAGGCAGAATTACTATGAAAAATAAGGCTTCTTTCACACCTGCGGTGACATTAGAAAGTGTCTTGTATCAACTTTGTTTACATGATCAATGCTATTTGCTGAAGTGAGACAACCCCTTTAAAGGAATGAAGAGTACCGAAGCAACAGTTAGACTATACTGGTTTTGCGGTACCTGAACCCCTCCTCAGTAGCATGTATAATGAGAGTCCTAGTGCTAGGGTTTCTTTTTATAAGAAACAAGTAGGATAAAAACCATGTACTGGATTTAGGTTATATGCTAAAACCTGTTATGCAGTATGCACCACTATAATGCGTTTTCAATCTGTTATAAGTATGTGTTCACATTTACAAACATAAAACTACTTCAATTACAAGAGTTGTCCATCAGAGTATATACATAAATACATAAACCAAAACACATGATAATAAACTAACTAAAACCATACAATTAAACGAAAAAATAGCAAAATAGAAGTGACATAAAATAATACAGATACTAATACAGGTATGAACAGAGAAACTGTTAAGAGGGTATCATTTATGTCATTAATATACAGGGGTGGATTAGCCAAAGACAGTACAGGAAAAATTTCAAGTGGGCCGTTGCCTAGGTTGGCCACCCAAGCCTTCCTCATGGCCACCAGCCAGGTACCCCCCACCCCGGATATTGACGAACTTTCCTGAGGACAGGTCATCAATAGTAAAAAAAACTTTTTTTTTAAACAAGTATCATCTCAGTATCAGTGCCCTAAATATCTGCAGTAGTGATCTAATTCTTAATACAGTATAAATACACACTACTACCCATATTCAGATATTTCCTATATACACAATAAGCAGATGTTGACATAGATACACAAACACTCACATACTAACACACACACAGATAAACACATGTACGCACACAAATAAACACATACATTCACACACAGATAAACACATTTACATATACACACAAACAGATACACACAGATATACACACACACAGTTAGATAAATATCTATTGTGAGACAGTGATTGGAAAAGTAGTAGAGAATCGTTATATTTCGCCTAGGTTTCTTTCATATACCATGTACTAGGCTACAGGAGGTGGATATCTCAACTAGGAAAACTGGGTGAGATATCAGAAATCCAGGAAAGATGGTCTGCCTTAGCAAAACATAGTTTGCTGAGGACTTTGGTAAATGGTGTTGTCGGGCCTGAATTTTAAGGGAATGAGATTGCAGGTTGGTAGCGGGGCTCCTTATTCCCTTCCTGTCCAGAACAGGTTTCCTATAGAGCTCTCAGCCAGGTGATGAAGCTCAGCTCATTTCTGGGCTATAAAGGTTTGCACTATGAGCATGTCTGTGTGGGGGACTGGTTGAACTGACTGTCTTTCACCATTGCTGCTGAAGTCTGCTCAAACAACAAAAAGGACACTGTGAGTTTATTTTGAATTGTGTCGTGTGGCTGGTAGTAGGCCGCCCATATAGAAAGGGTGATTTTTTGTTTAGTTACTGCTCAGCCGAGCAGGATTTTTTTTTGTGTTTTGCCTTAATGTAAAGGCTTTAAATTTTGCTTGTGGATGAGAATAAAGAAAACAGGCAAAAACCTGTGTGAACTGTGCCATTGTGTCACTGTCTCTGACTGCTGTACCTAACACTATTGAACTGACCCCCACACTATATATACAGTATATATATACACACACGGATAACCACATATACACATACACACATAAACACACACAGACATACACACATATATACAGTACAGACCAAAAGTTTGGACACACCTTCTCATTCAAAGAGTTTTCTTTATTTTCATGACTATGAAGGCATCAAAACTATGAATTAACACATGTGGAATTATATACATAACAAACAAGCGTGAAACAACTGAAAATATGTCATATTCTAGGTTCTTCAAAGTAGCCACCTTTTGCTTTGATTACTGCTTTACACACTCTTGGCATTCTCTTGATGAGCTTCAAGAGGTAGTCCCCTGAAATGGTCTTCCAACAGTCTTGAAGGAGTTCCCAGAGATGCTTAGCACTTGTTGGCCCTTTTGTCTTCACTCTGCGGTCCAGCTCACCCCAAACCATCTCGATTGGGTTCAGGTCCGGTGACTGTGGAGGCCAGGTCATCTGGCGCAGCACCCCATCACTCTCCTTCATGGTCAAATAGCCCTTGCTTTCAAAGTTTTCCCAATTTTTCGGCTGACTGACTGACCTTCATTTCTTAAAGTAATGATGGTCACTCGTTTTTCTTTACTTAGCTGCTTTTTTCTTGCCATAATACAAATTCTAACAGTCTATTCAGTAGGACTATCAGCTGTGTATCCACCTGACTTCTCCTCAACGCAACTGATGGTCCCAACCCCATTTATAAGGCAAGAAATCCCACTTATTAAACCTGACAGGGCACACCTGTGAAGTGAAAACCATTTCAGGGGACTACCTCTTGAAGCTCATCAAGAGAATGCCAAGAGTGTGCAAATAAGTAATCAAAGCAAAAGGTGGCTACTTTGAAAACCCTGGAATATGACATATTTTCAGTTGTTTCACACTTGTTTGTTATGTATATAATTCCATATGTGTTAATTCATAGTTTTGATGCCTTCATAGTCATGAAAATAAAGAAAACTCTTTGAATGAGAAGGTGTGTCCAAACTTTTGGTCTGTACTGTATATATATATATATATATATATATATATACACACACACATATACACACAAACATACACAGATAAACACATATGCTCACACAAACACATCCATATATATGCACACATATACACACACATACACTTACTTACAGTCTGTAGGTTCTCTGTTCTCCAATGATGTCTCTTGGAGGCTAAAGGACCTTTCGAATGCAGTAATGGTAGGCTAAAGGACCTTCAATCGTGTGACATCATCAAAGGTCCTTTAGCCTACCATTACTGCACTCCAAAGGTCCTTCATACTGGTATGTACACCTTTTCTAGTACATTTCAGGCCATTTCAGTCAGACTAGGGGCCCGGCCTGGCCTGGCCTGGCCTGGATTGTACTAGAAAAGACACTGCCCCTAGGGCCCCTTCTCCACTCTGGCCCCAAAGCAGCTGCTTCACATGTAATTATGCCACTGGGGCCACTTTTACGTTTTTTTCCAGGAGCACTTTTATTTCTTAGTCTGCCCCTGTTGGTATAATTTTAGAAATATTAGTATAATTTATGTAATTGATGTAATTTCTTTTGTAGCAAGACTGACGACCTTGCTACAAATCTGTGAATCTACAGTATATCTCAGCAGCATCACTGTGGAGCATAGTGAGCGCACTGGATGAATCTTTATGCCTTCATATGTATTGCAGCACTACAGAGCCTAGCAGCTTGATATTACCTGCGAATATCAAAAAGTCTGCACAGGCACACTGTTTCTCTAGCCGGCTGGATAGCTGCACAGGTGCAGTACTCATATTGGAACGTCGAAAAGACAGACAGCAAGTGCTCGGCGCTAGCCTATGAAAGGACAGTGAGTGCCTAAACTGTTACCATTTGAAAACTGTTTTAGGGTCTGTTTACATGTCCATAACTGTTATGCGGTGCGCAAATTGCAGATCCGCAAAACACAGACACCGGCCATGTGTGTTCCGAATTTTGCCGGCACTATAATAAAAATGCCTTTTCTTGTCCGTGTCTGTGGTCAAGAATAGGACATGTTCTTATTTTTTGCGGGACCGCGGAACGGAAGTGCGGATGCGGACCGCACACTGTGTGCTGTCAGCATCTTTTGCGGCCTCATCGAAAATGAATGGGTCCGCACCCATTCCACAAAATTGCGGAACGGATGCGGACCCATTTTGCAGACATGTGAATAGACCCTTACTATTGAGACTAGCTCATCTGGAACTGTAAATACCAATCCAAGTAAGAACAGACTATGTAATTTGTCTATAACAGTGCACTGCTGAATTACTTTATTTCTCTGTATCATATTGGTGATGAACATCTTTGTCTGATAATCTAAATATGCCAACATATGATAATTTTAAAATGATATATGGAATGTAAGACACTTTATTTTTGCAACATTTGTATTTTATATTTTTGGTTTCCCACTGATTTTATAATTTTTTTATTATCATATAAAATATTTTTGATTTTCACATTTAGTGCGAATCATACACTGACAAAAGGGTAACAATGTTTTGAACTTTTGACTTTCAGGTTCCATATCTCACCATCCACTACAGCTTCGAACGTGAGACTACCATCATTTTATAGACAATCATCTTGGCTATCGCATACATAAACTGGACTTGACACTATTTAGCATATGATTAGTTGTGCAGGTTCTTGTCTTGTAACTGCATTGTTACTGTTTTGCTCCTGGTGGTGGAACAATCTTCTTGTATACTACAAATTACAACCTGTTCTCATATTCCCTAATAGCTCAGTGTGTTATTAGGTTGATTCACAAGCGAAAGGTCACTGGTTTGAATCCAGGAGCAGCTATGAAGAAGTATCTGAGAAACAGTATCTCAGTCAAGAAAATTGCCAAACTGCATCATGTGAGTGCCATGACAGGTGAAAGGATAAGAAATGAAGTCCATCCATCCATTCCAAAGCCAAGAGGTGAATGTCCAGGCAAAATAAGTCAGCTCATCACAAAGTCTATCAGTTCTGTTGTGAAAAACATGGTAGTGGAGGTGGCTTGTATGCTTCATAATAGTGAGGTCACAGACGTCCATGTAAGCAACATGCAATGCATATTACACAAGTCTGGAATGGTGGCCTGAAAAAAGGTAAAGAACCTCGACTTCAATATTGTCATAAGAAGTGCCGGCTTGAGTTTGCAAAAAAGTACGAATGACAATGATTTAGAGGTGCTGGATTGGCCCCCACAAATCCCAGACCTCAACCCAATCGAAAAGTTGTGTATTCGTACCCAAATGAGTCGACCAGTATGCACCAACATTGGGAACGTGTAGAAGAGACCTGAGAACAGATTTTGGTCAAGACATGCTTGAATCTGATCGATAGATGATCTGATAGAATTTTAGGAGCAAAACAGTAACAATGCAGTTACATGACAATAATCTGCATAACTAATCATATGCTAAATAGTTGCAAGACCATTTTATGTAGGAAATGATGGTAGTCTCACATTTGAAGCTGTAGTGTATGGTGAGATATGGAACCCGAAAGTCAAAAGTTTTAAACATTGTTACCCTTTTGCTCGTCAGTGTACTTCAATTTTCTACATTTCCATTAAAGATACACGAAATTTAACAAACAAGCTAATTTTGATTAACTTGGCACAAAGTATGCCAACGCAGATTGAAGCAAAACTGACCTCAAATACTACCCTCCTGATAAAATCCCCCCAAACTTTTAGCTATGAATAGTGAAGGCTGCATATGAATAATCAATTTGCCATAAGTAGACAACATGGCATTTACATGATCTGACATTGTAGCTGGTACACCATGTTACTTGTGGTGTGCTCCTACTATAGTTTTTTTTTTTATTTCAAATCCATTAACATTGTTGTTAGTGTATTATCAATGTGATTAAAATGGAGTTATAATTAGCGACCTAGTAACATTATGGAACATTAAGAAATGAAAAAAGCAAACTTGTTGGTCTTAGGATAACAAAACCCTGTAAAAGCTGCAGAAAGAAAGTAATTTACACCTATGTGCCTCTATGCTGTGATGGCAGCAAAATGAAAATGAAATTAATTTGCATTCTTTTTATCTCTTTTTTTTATACTACCTGTTTTATCAAACTCATGACATGAAATCAATTTAAAAACATAATATTAAAAGTTAATGAATGGCTAGTACAGTGAAAAGGTTGCAGTCACAATTCCTATGCATACACATCTCTAGAGCTCACATATAGTTTCTATTTTACCTATAAATTATAAATTCATTTAAGCTATTGGTCTTGGTTAGATATGCCTACCTACTAGAATCCATTGAATACCGTGACATCTACAATATTCTATTGGCTCTTGTTTTCAAAACTGCTGCCCCAACAAAGATGGAAAAGAACCCCTTTTTGATCAAATTAAAATTTACAATTTTATTAGAGATATGTCATAAAAATCAATCAATCAATATAAATTTAGAGATGATGGGTTAATTATGGAAAATTATTTAATACCCCAAATGTGCGTTAAAAAAATATTATGTCTACTTGTCCTAAGCTTGTTGAAGTTTTACATATTTCCGTTTAGTATACAGTTCTAGCACAAAGCTACATACGTATACACATATATACATATGTACTACAGGTTGCACATTACATACAACCTCACGTCAGACTTCAGGGCATTTTTTTAATGCAATTTGTAAAGCTAAAATTAGTCGTGGATTAAAATAAAAAGAGAAGTCGATCTTCCCTATATACTTTCCCTCTCTTTACGATCCACTCCTGACATTGAGATCAAAAATGGTATAAAGAGGTATGTGACAAAGCTCAGGAACGGTACTACTGAGTCACTGGAAACCAATGCTAGGTGGTGAATATCACCATCCCCACAACAGATTATTTTACCAAGGTGTCAAATCTAAAACTAATCCTCTTTGCTCGCTACTTAGCTCCGCAGCCTGAAGTTTTAATCACAGTCCCCAAAGCGTACACATCTCCAAGCACACACCCAGCCTGGCCACATAGAATACTTTACCCGAAAGCAGGAATAAAGAGCCATCTGCTTGCTTCTGTGGAGGCATCCTTTTGCTTGTCATCTTTCATACACTCCTGATTAATCTGGGCTTAAAATCTCATGAAAGAATTTAGACCTGAAGCCTTTGTATCTCTGAATAAGTTGCCTTGCCAAGGATTTCTTTTGCACATCAGCCTGACTGACCTGTGAATTATTGATGACTATTTTGTTGTCTTTGGCTGAACAGGATAAAATTGTACATAATCTTTTTGTGTTGAAGAGTAAGGAAGCTTCAGCTACACAGTAACTCATACATATTTTAAAGGGTGGCATCTGGTTTTGCTTTTCTAACAGGCCACTAAAACCGTGAAATGCACCAACAATGCCCTCGGATGAAATAATTACTTTACAGTTCAATGTCACTATCACTATCAAAGAGATCTCATTAGCAATGAAGCCTCTACCTTGTTAATTCATTGCTATCATAAAGGTAATTAACATCGTACGGTGGCATAATTTATAGGCCTCTCCAGGACAGGTTTAAAAAAAAAAAAGAAAAAAAAAAAGACCTCTGTAAGCCCACAGTCATTTCCCCCACAACATACAAATTTAACCCCTTCGCTACCGGCGCTGGAGAGATGTGTAAACATGGCGCCCACTCACGCGTGCAGCGGGCGTCATGGCCGGCAGATCTCTGCTGTTTCACACTGCGGCTAATTACCGTGACCGGCAATAATGATGATCGTGGTAATTAAAGGCTTTAGATGCTGTGATCAAGTGAGATCACGGCATCTAAATGCGCAAAAAACCCAGGCTTGCTACCGATGCCCCGTGTGGCCAACTCGTGCATCGGTAGTTGCTCTGAATACTTTCAGCCTCGCTGACGAGGCTGATAGTATTCATGCTGCAATTTTTAGTTTGCCCACCAAATGGCAGGCCAGGCTAAGAAATGAGCAAATTAGGGTTTAAATGTCAATTTTAAAATCCCTGATAGAACAAAATTAAAAATTAAAAAACATTATTTATAGGCTCATATATGAGCTTCAAAATGATCACAAAAAAATTAAATAAAAAAATGTTAAAAAATATATAAAAAATAAGTTTAAATTACTCCCTTTCCGTATAATTAAAAAATAAATACCTAAATAACAATAAATATCATGGGTATTATCACGACCAAAAATGCCCATACTATTAAAATATTTTAAAAAATTTCCAATACGGCGAATGGCGGAACGGAAAAAAGGGTAAAAATGGCCAATTTGCCATTTTTTCATTGCTTCTCTTACCCAAAAAAATGTAATAAAATGTGATCAAAAAGTCACACACACTCCAAAATTGTATCAATAAAAACTACAGATTGTTCCGGAAGTATAAAAGAGTTATGGGGGTCAGAATATGGTGATGTAAAAAAATTTTTTTTTAGCAAAGTTTACATTTATTTTTACACTATTTAGACATAAAAAGCCTACACATCGTTGTAATCACACTGATCCAGAGACTGAAAAGCATGGGTCAGTTTTACCATAAACGAAACGCTGTGGGAACAAAACCCGTAAAACGGTGGAGGAATTGCGTTTTTTTTCCCAATTCTACACCATGTGGAATTTTTTTTACCGCTTCCCACTACATTTTATGCCATAATTAATGGTGGCATTAGAAAGTACAACCTGTCCCGCAAAAAATAAGCCCTCATACAGCTATGTGACCAGAAATTTAAAAAAGTTATGGCTCATGGAAAATAGGGAAGAAAAATGAAAATGCAAAACTGCTCAACCACGGCTGTTCCTGGTGGTGCTAGGGGCTGTACTAATGGGTTAAAGCGTGACGGATTAGTTCTGGATACGTTCTGGGTGCGTTCAGTGAAACTCATACCATTTTACAAGCAAGTTCACTCAGTTTTGTCTGCGATTGCGTTCAGTTGGCCAGTTTTTTCTGCGCGGGTGCAATGCGTTTTGATAAAAAACTGAAGGTTTAAAAACAACATCTCCTAGCAACCATCAGTGAAAAACGCATTGCATCCGCACCTGCTTCCGGATGCAATGCGTTTTTCACGCAGCCCCATTCACTTCTTTGGGGCCAGGGCTGCGTGAAAAACTCAGAATATAGAACATGCTGCGTTTTTCACACAACGCAGAACTGATGCGTGAAAAAAAAACGCTCATGGGTCAGGATTTTGTGCAGGTGGTATACGTTCACGTCGCGCATTGCACCTGTGCGGAAAATTCGCTCGTGTTAAAAGGGCGTTACTGCCATGTCGCAGGGTATGTGCTTTATTCTGATTTAACAGCCTTAAACCCCTGGGTGGTTATTTTGAGTGATTTGAGTTGACTTTGGGGTATCTTTGTTAGGTTTATGAGGTTATTCTCCAGTGGCTTTATTCATATTTTCTGATGGCATGTGCATAGACTACGCCACCATTTAATATTGCATATGATGTAGTGGGAAGCGGGAAAAAAATTCCAAATGGGGTGAAATTGCAAAAAAAAAGCAATTCCCCCAGAGTTTTACGGGTTTTTTATTTACGACGTTCGATGTGCAATAAAACTGACTGGTTACTTTTATTCTAGAGGTCAGTACGAATCCAGCGATACCTTATATGTATAGTTTTCTTGCGTTTTGATAGTGATAAAAAAAATTAAAAGTGGGAAAAAAATCAGTTTTATTTTTTTGTTGCCATATTTTGACCCCTATAACTTTTTTGTAATTATGTGTACGGAGCTGTATGGGGGCTCATTTTTTGTGGGGTGATCTGAACTTTTCATTGATACCATTTGTATGACTTGTTGATTTGTATGACTTTTTGAATTAATTTTTTGTAGAAAATGAAGCGACCAAAAACGGCGAATCAGCCATTTGGACGCTTTTTTCCATTTTGCTGTTTGCCGTATGGGGAATATATTTTTATATTATGGGCGTGTTCGCACATTGCGACACCCATGATGTGTATTTTTAAAAAAAAATTTTTTAGTTCATTTGTTTTTATTTTGGGAAAGGGGGTGATTTGAATTTGTATGCTTTTTTATATATATTTTTTACACTTTTTTTTTTTACACTTTTTTATAGTTTCCATAGGGAACTATAACAATCAATCATCTGATTGCTATTAACATAGATTCCAATGCACTTGCATTGGAATCTATGATGATTTCACTACTTTCCTATGGAGCCCTATTACAGGCAAGGAAATACTATGCAGCAGCCTCCTGTCATTCATAAAGACAGAGGCTGCTGCATACACGCTTTGGCTCCTCCGATCACCACACGGGGGAGCGGGAGCACAACCGAAAGCAAAAGCTTTCGGTTATCAGCACGCTCAGATGCATCTGAGGGGTTAAATGTCCGCGATCAGCATTATTGCCGGTTATGGACATTAGCCGCGGGTGTCTGCTATAAGAAGCAGGCGGCCACCCGCGGCTATGGCGCCCGCAGTTGGCGCCATCTTTAAACACACGCCCGATGATGTACATGTACGTCATCTGGCGTGAAGGGGTTAAAAACACAAATATAGTAGGAACAGAATGCAAGCAACCTGCTTCTCAAACAGGTCTCATTGTCCCCATGTACGGGTGGAGCATCGGAACATTTCCTTGCTCTGATTCTCCCCTTGCCTTGCTCAGGACAAGGTCTGTTTGTTTGTTTGTTTGTTTGTCTGTTTGTTCCATTCAAAGCAATGGGGATGTCCATGTGTCCTTGCCAATATCTGCTGGGGTGCTAGGACTGCAGTCAAGGGTGATCCAATTTATAATGTATTGGCATACTTCAACAGTACAAGCAGCAAAAAGAGTTGAAAACAAATGTCGGGCTTTCACTTTCCACCAGTGCCAGACGTTTATGCATATCTTGTACATTTCAGTAAGGTATTTTAGTGGGTCTTTCCCCTTTAATTCTTTGTAATATAGTCGGCTAGTGGTGCCTGATACCTGGCTGCATTCCTGAAGTCACTGTACATGTGTACTGCACACTGAAGGGACAAGAAAACTAGAAGAAATCTATGTAACAAAGATCTGAGCTCCATTGAGGAGGTCATCATGGTAAGATCTATCTTGCTACCACTACCTCTCTTTGTCTCATATGGACGTAGGCCAGGTACCAAGTTGGGAACTGGTCGATGGGGAGCTCGCTCATTTGTTCACAGCTTTGGTGACTTACTTTACCTTGTGTCACAAACCAGCCGGTGTGAACCCACTGTGCCACGTGTCCTACCTCCTCTAAGAGCGTTGTCTAAGTGAACCCCTCGATCTTCACAGTACCCCTGATGGTGGGGATAGACTTTCCTGAGGGGAATACCAGGTCACTACCTCTTGAGGAGGATAGGCACACGAGGCAGCTGGTCCAGGCAGACCAGGAGGTACCTGAGAAAGGTACCAGAGGTACAGGACCAAAGGATGAGGCAGAGGCGTAGTTAGACAGGCAAAAGGTCAGGGCAGGCGACACAGGCAGGCTAGTACTGACCCACAGGGGAACAGGGGAATCCCCCTGGGGGCCCCTGAGAAAGGCGGGCCCCTGAGAAAGGCAGGCCCCCAGTCCACTAGCACAGCATCTCAAATAACCTATATCAATATAAAAAACTGGGTAGACTATCCAGTTTATTATTGTATATGCATCGGAAGGTTAAAATGGCCTCTAGGAATAGAGGCAGGCCAACCAGTATTCTCTCTTCTCTGGGACCCACTTTTTGAAGTTGTTGCAGAGACCCCCATAACCAATCATCTTGTAGTGTCTTGCTGCTGTCTGCCTCTGTATAGGCAGGTAATATTTGCATGTCGCTGTACAGTGGGCCCCCAGAATTAATTTTACTGGTGGGCCCTAGGAATTCCAGTCCGACACTGGGCACAGGTACAGGTCAGGCAATCCGGGTTGGCAACAGGAGAGTCAAGGCAAGCAGATAGGGATCTAACAGCAGCAGAGTCCATGTATTTGAGCCAACATGTAGGTCACAGGAGTAACCGGGACAAATATCAGCTTGCTGAACCATTTAGCTCAAACAAGCTATTGTATTGGCTAAACTACTTGTGTTTAAAGGGGTTATCCCATCTTAGACAATGGGGGCATATCGCTAGGATATGCCCCCATTGTCTGATAGGTGCGGGTCCCAGAGGTGGGACCCGCACCTACAAGGTGAACGGAGCGGAGAAAGTGGAGGTGGGCGCACTGCGCATGCGCAGCCGCCCTCCATTCATTTCTATAGAGCCGCCGAAAATAGCTGAGCGCTGGCTCGGCTATTTCCGTCGGCCCCATAGAAATGAATGGGAGCGAGGCCGCTCATGCGCGGTGCGCTCCCATTCACTTCAATGGGAGAGGCGGGGAGCTGCGCCTGGTGGTGGACGGATCCTGGGAAACCCAGGGTCCTCCAGCCACAACTCTCCCCGGCTCCGTTCTCGTTGTAGGTGCGGGTCCCAGAGGTGGGAACCGCACCTATCAGACAATGGGGGCATATCCTAGCGATATGCCCCCATTGTCTAAGATGGGATAACCCCTTTAATGTGAGTCCAACTGCACATGCTGCTATTATCGGAGCCTCAAACCAAGTTTCTGAAGTTTACCTTATGTAGTGGTACAGTATACCTTCCATGGAGGCAGACCATGCGCCTGCAATGGGGACTGATGGGAGATGGGGGCTCAGCACTGAAGTTCTTCTTCTGATTATCCATCCACATGTAATTTCATTTAAGGAGATGGAGTACAGTAGCTAAGAATATTATACTGTGGTTGGCACTATAATGGGGGCACTCTAGTTGCCCCCATTATTTCATCAGATTCAAGTATTTCAGTATCTAAATCAGTGTTTTACTATCAGAGTTCTGAAAGATTCTTAGATGATTATCAAGTCCTCCCACGACACTTCAGCAGCAGCAATGTATGGATCGAAGAAAATATCATCTTTATGAGTGTCCTTGTTTTCAGAGATGGCTGATGCAATGTACACAGTTGGCACAGACACCTTGTACTAGATACCAGCCAGGTTATTCCCTCTGGATGTGTGCTCTAGGAATTGGAAGAGTGAATAATGGTGCATCTGGAATATCCATCTGGATATATGAGAAAACACCTTTACTCACAATTCAGTTGAATCTAAATAGATCATGTAAAATCAGATGATTTAGAAAATGTACCTATGGCACAGAACAGAAATCTAGAGGAATTTTTTTTTTTTTATAATTTGGAAGGAGGTGATGGTACATTATAGCAAATAAAGCAAAGGGTGCGCTTTATTGTTTTTACTATTGTTTTATGATGAGGCATTTTAGATAACAGCTGCCTGAAAATAGATGCATGAATTATTATGATGGACTCCCCGTGTTCCAGGGCACAGATGGCATGTATTTAACCTTCAAGCTCTCCTGGGAATCCAGCAGGAAGCAGAATAGGAAAGAGAAGAGAGCAACAAGCAGAGGCAGCGCCACACGCTGAGTACCACGTAGACATTATGCATATTATGTGGGAACCACTAGAAAATGAAATATATAGGGTCAATAATATATCAACTGATGGATTCATTTAACCACTTAAGGACCACAGGTTTATACCCCCCTAGTGACCAGGCCCTTTTTTACAAATCGGCACTCCACAACTTTAGCGGTTTATTGCTCGGTCATGCAACTTACCACCCAAATGAATTTTACCTCCTTTTCTTCTCACTAATAGAGATTTCATTTGGTGGTATTTCATTGCTGCTGACATTTTTACTTTTTTTGTTATTAATCGAAATTTAACGATTTTTTTGCAAAAAAATGACATTTTTCACTTTCAGTTGTAAAATTTTGCAAAAAAAAACGACATCCATATATACATTTTTCTCTAACTTTATTGTTCTACATGTCTTTGATAAAAAAAAATGTTTGGGTAAAAAAATAATGGTTTGGGTAAAAGTTATAGCGTTTACAAACTATGGTACAAAAATTTGAATTTCCGCTTTTTGAAGCAGCTCTGACTTTCTGAGCACCTGTCATGTTTCCTGAGGTCCTACAATGGCCAGACAGTACAAACACCCCACAAATGACCCCATTTCGGAAAGTAGACACCCTAAGGTATTCGCTGATGGGCATAGTGAGTTCATAGAACTTTTTATTTTTTGTCACAAGTTAGCGGAAAATGATGATTTGTTTTTTCTTTTTTTTTTTCCTTACAAAGTCTCATATTCCACTAACTTGTGACAAAAAATAAAAACTTCCATGAACTCACTATGCCCATCATGAAATACCTTGGGGTGTCTTCTTTCCAAAATGGGGTCACTTGTGGGGTAGTTATACTGCCCTGGCATTTTAGGGGCCCAAATGCGTGCAAAGTAGTTTGAAATCAAAATCTGTAAAAAATGGCCGGTGAAATCCGAAAGGTGCTCTTTGGAATGTGGGCCCCTTTGCCCACCTAGGCTGCAAAAAAAGTGTCACACATGTGGTATCTCCGTACTCAGGAGAAGTTGGGAAATGTGTTTTGGGGTGCCATTTTACATATACCCATGCTGGGTGAGATAAATATCTTGGTCAAATGCCAACTTTGTATAAAAAAATGGGAAAAGTTGTCTTTTGCCAAGATATTTCTCTCACCCAGCATGGGTATATGTAAAAAGACACCCCAAAACACATTGCCCAACTTCTCCTGAGTATGGGGATACCAGATGTGTGACACTTTTTTGCAGCCTAGGTGGGCAAAGGGGCCCACATTCCAAAGAGCACCTTTCAGATTTCACAGGCCATTTTCTACAGATTTTGATTTCAAACCACTTCTCACGCATTCGGCCCCTAAAATGCCAGGGCAGTATAACTACCCCACAAGTGACCCCATTTTGAAAAGAAGACACCCCCAGGTATTTCGTGATGGGCATAGTGAGTTCATGGAAGTTTTTATTTTTTGTCACAAGTTAGTGGAATATGAGACTTTGTAAGAAAAATAAAAAAAAATCATAATTTTCCGCTAACTTGTGACAAAAAATAAAAAATTCTAGGAACTCGCCATGCCCCTCACGAAATACCTTGGGGTGTCTTCTTTCCAAAATGGGGTCACTTGTGGGGTAGTTATACTGCCCTGGCATTCTAGGGGCCCTAATATGTGGTAAGTAGGTAAATGACCTGTGAAATCCGAAAGGTGCTCTTTGGAATGTGGGCCCCTTTGCCCACCTAGGCTGCAAAAAAGTGTCACACATCTGGTATTCCCGTACTCAGGAGAAGTTGGGCAATGTGTTTTGGGGTGTCTTTTTACATATACCCATGCTGGGTGAGAGAAATATCTTGGCAAAAGACAACTTTTACCATTTTATTTATACAAAGTTGGCATTTGACCAAGATATTTATCTCACCCAGCATGGGTATATGTAAAATGACACCCCAAAACACATTGCCCAACTTCTCCTGAGTACGGCGATACCAGATGTGTGACACTTTTTTGCAGCCTAGATGCGCAAAGGGGCCCACATTCCTTTTATGAGGGCATTTTTAGACATTTGGATCCCAGACTTCTTCTCACGCTTTAGGGCCCCTAAAATGCCAGGGTAGTATAAATACCCCACATGTGACCCCATTTTGGAAAGAAGACACCCCAAGGTATTCAATGAGGGGCATGGCGAGTTCATAGAAATTTTTATTTTTTGCCACAAGTTAGCGGAAATTGATTTTTCTTTTTTTTTTTCTCACAAAGTCTCCCTTTCCGCTAACTTGGGACAAAAATTTCAATCTTTCTTGGACTCAATATGCCCCTCAGCGAATACCTTGGGGTGTCTTCTTTCCGAAATGGGGTCACATGTGGGGTATTTATACTGCCCTGGCATACTAGGGGCCCTAAAGCGTGAGAAGAAGTCTGGAATATAAATGTCTAAAAAATTTTACGCATTTGGATTCCGTGAGGGGTATGGTGAGTTCATGTGAGATTTTATTTTTTGACACAAGTTAGTGGAATATGAGACTTTGTAAGAAAAAAATATATAATTTCCGCTAACTTGGGCCAAAACAATGTCTGAATGGAGCCTTACAGGGGGGTGATCAATGACAGGGGGGTGATCAGGGAGTCTATATGGGGTGATCACCCCCCTGTCATTGATCACCCCCCTATAAGGCTCCATTCAGATGTCCGTATGTGTTTTGCGGATCCGATCCATGTATCCGTGGATCCGTAAAAAACATACGGACATCTGAATGCAGCCTTACAGGGGGGTGATCAATGACAGGGGAGTGATCAGGGAGTCTATATGGGGTGATCACCCCCCTGTCATTGATCACCCCCCTATAAGGCTCCATTCAGATGTCCGTATGTGTTTTGCGGATCCGATCCATGTATCCGTGGATCCGTAAAAATCATACGGACATCTGAATGCAGCCTTACAGGGGGGTGATCAATGACAGGGGGGTGATCAGGGAGTCTATATGGGGTGATCACCCCTGTCATTGATCACTCTCCTGTAAGGCTCCATTCAGACGTCCATATGTGTTTTGCGGATCCGATCCATGTATCCGTGGATCCGTAAAAATCATACGGACATCTGAATGCAGCCTTACAGGGGGGTGATCAGGGAGTCTATATGGGGTGATCACCCCCCTGTCATTGATCACCCCCCTATAAGGCTCCATTCAGATGTCCGTATGTGTTTTGCGGATCCGATCCATGTATCCGTGGATCCGTAAAAATCATATGGACGTCTGAATGGAGCCTTACAAGGGGGTGATCAATGACAGGGGGGTGATCAGGGAGTATATATGGGGTGATCACCCCCCTGTAAGGCTCCATTCAGACGTCTGTATGTGTTTTGCGGATCCGATCCATGTATCCGTGGATCCGTAAAAAACATACGGACATCTGAATGCAGCCTTACAGGGGGGTGATCAATGACAGGGGGGTGATCAGGGAGTCTATATGGGGTGATCACCCCCGTCATTGATCACTCCCCTGTAAGGCTCCATTCAGACGTCCGTATGTGTTTTGCGGATCCGATCCATGTATCAGTGGATCCGTAAAAATCATACGGATGTCTAAATGCAGCCTTACAGGGGGGTGATCAATGACAGGGGGGTGATCAATGACAGGGGGTGATCAGGGAGTCTATATGGGGTGATCAGGGGTGAATAAGGGGTTAATAAGTGACGGGGGGGGGGGGGGTGTAGTGTAGTGTGGTGCTTAGTGCTACATATTACTGAGCTACCTGTGTCCTCTGGTGGTCGATCCAAACAAAAGGGACCACCAGAGGACCAGGTAGCAGGTATATTAGACGCTGTTATCAAAACAGCATCTAATATACCTGTTACCGTAGGGGTTAAAAAAAAATCACATCTCCAGCCTGCCAGCGAACGATCGCCGCTGGCAGGCTGGAGATCCACTCGCTTACCTTCCGATCCTGTGAACGCGCGCGCCTGTGTGCACACGCGTTCACAGAAAATCTCGCGTCTCGCGAGATGATGCCAATCGGCGTTAGTGTAGCCTGGGAGAGCCGCCGCAATGACGCCTTTCGGCGTTAGGCGTGCGGCAAGTGGTTAACCCACAGTCCTTTTACTGATTTATTCAAATAGAAATAGAAATAGAAGTACAGATTTTTTGGTCAGCTTTAGGTCCCATTCACACCACCTTATTTTGGTCTGCATTCGATCCGCACTTATTATGGATTGCGGACCTATTCATTTTAATGGGGCTGCAAAAAATATGCGAACAGCAAACCGTGTGCTGTCCGCATCCGTATGTCCTTTCGGCAGTCCCACAAAATAGATAGAACATGTCCTATTGATAGAAGATGCATCCTGTTTTTGGCCGATAAACTTGAAGCATTGTTGCATTAGTTGTATATTATATTTATTTTGTCCAGATTCAAGTTATGTCATGTTTCATTTACAATGTAAATACATTCGGTGGATACAATGTCCTATTCTAGTAATAATGGAATGGTGTACTGCACGTAAAGGCATGTTTCTATATAATCCCTAAAGTGTAGGGTCATCATGAAGCCATCAGCCAGACTCCATGCCCGAAAATCTGAAGATTTAAATGGCAAACTAGAGGTATAACTAGGGTCCTATAGGGACCAGGGCAAATTTTGGACCTGCCCCCCCACCATCCTGTCATAGTGCCCCAGGTGATAATAATGCCCCAGAGAGTAAATACACCCCCTTTTGTGACCCAAACAGTACTAGTGCCCAGACTGCCCACACAATGATGGTGTCCTCTGGGCACCCTCTTTTGTGCTCCCCACACTGCAATACGTCTCTTTGCGCCGCCACACAGCAGTAATGCCTCCATTTTTAACCCCATACAGATACAGTTGAAAATGGTGCTGGACACAGACGGGCCCCGGTGGTGATGCATCCCCTGCGACTGTGATTAACTATAAAAAAAAACGAGGCAACACTCGCCTCACTGATCTTCCCCATTCTAGTTCCAATGCTTACCAGGTCCCTACTGGTCTCTATTTTCTGGTCCAGTTAAATGCACAGGAAATGCCCACTCAGCCGACCAATGGCCACTGTGGTGACCAGCCTCAGCCGGTGATTGACCGGGCATGCATTTCCTGCATGTCAAGATGGGATCAGGGAGTAGACCAGTGGCGGACCTCCCAAGTGTCCCTCTTTGGGGGGGACAGTCCCTACTTTTGACCCAAGTCCCTCTTTGCTCCTTAAATGCCCCTCTTTTTTTTATTTGAGGTATAGATTTGCTTTATTACATTTACAATAGTGATTCAGAAAGTGTTGCCTGGTTCCTCTCTGTATATTACAGCCCACCTTGTATATTATTTCATTAGTTGATGCAATTTAGGCCTCATGCACACGACCGTTGTTGTGTTCCGTTCCGCAAAATGGGGTTCCGTTGTTCCGTGATCCGTGTGTCTTCCTTTATTTTTGGAGGATCACCAGACATGAAGGAAAGTAAAAAAAAGTCTAAGTCAAGTTTGCCATGCAAATGATAGGAAAAAAACGGACGCGGACGACAATCTTGTGTGCCTCCGCGTTTTTTCACGGTCCCATTGACTTGAATGGGTCCGCGAACCGTTTTCCGTGAAAAAAATAGGACAGGTTATATTTTTTTGACGGACTGGAACCACGGATCACGGACGCGGATGACAAACGTTGCATTAGCCGAGTTTTCAACGGACCCATTGAAAGTCAATGGGTCCGCAGAAAATCACGAAAAAAAGGAACAACGGACACGGAATAAAACAATGGTCGTGTGCATGAGGCCTTAGGCTACTTTCACATTGGCGTTCATGGCTCCCACAAGCGGTCCAAAACGGATCAGTTTTGCCCTAATGCATTCTGAATGGAAAAGGATCCGCTCAGTTTGCCTCCGTTCAGTCTCCATTGCGCTTTGGAGGCGGACACCTGCTTGCAGCGTTTTGGTGTCCGTCTGATGAAACTGAGCCAAATGGATCCATCCTGACACACAATGTAAGTCAATGGGGACGGATCCGTTTTCACTGTCACAATCTGGCACAATAGAAAAGGGATCCGTCCTCCACTGACTTTCAATGGTGTTCAAGACGGGTCCGCCTTGGCTATGTTACAGATAATACAAACTGATCCATTCTGAATGGATGCAGACAGTTGTATTATCTGAACGGATCCGTCTGTGCAGATCCATGACGGATCCGCACCATACGCGAGTGTGAAAGTAGCCTAAGATTTTAGAAATTTCTATACTCAGATAGTTTTTGCACTTTTGTGTAAAAGAAAGTATCGAAGTGTATAAATATGTAGGAACAATGGATGTTCCACACAGTGAACCATAAGTGTCCCTCTTTGATGGTCCAAAACGTTGGGAGGTATGCAGTGGAGATCAGGTGAACAGCAGTGCCACTTGCCCAGCGCTGTGCCCAGCCATTGGCTAAAGAGGTGGACGTGACCCCGGTCTTGCAGGAAGCTTACGCCCAATGAAGAGAGCCTGGGAGACACTGAGCCCAAACAGTGGTAGGGAGCAGAAAAGCCAGCTGGGCAGGTGGGACGATTTCAAACAGTAATACTAAGCCTGGTGATACTTTGCAAGACTTGAAACACAAAGTATTATATTTTATATTCCTAAAACTCCCCTTTGCACTGGCATATGTATGAAATAGCAGGCTAGAGAAGTTTTGTGGAGAAACAAATCTATCTCTTGTAACACGTTCACACAGCACAGTGAGATTTTCAGCGTCGCCTGGGCTGCACTTGTAGTAACATAGGTGACCACTAGACGTCGCTGACATATTTGCTCGCGCTCTCCTTGCCGGTGCCTTTCTGTTCTCCTTTATCCGCTCGCTGCTCTCGGGTCTCGGGAAGGGTTGAGCTTCAGCTGCGTGACTTTCCGGCCTGTCAGGGGAGAGGCGGCCGTGCGGTGAGCTGAGTCAAGTCGCCATTTTACGCCGTCTTCCCCGGCTCTTTACACGTATCTGGTAAGGTAATCGGTGCCCCTTTTAGTTTGGGGGTACAAGGTAGTGTCCTCATTCATTCCCTTTTTTCAGGTGTAGGTCGTGTACCTGAAGGTGCGCATGCTGCACCTCACCTTCTGCGGGGACACTGTTAGTCCCAGCATGCCCTCCATCTCCGAGCTCGGCACCTGACCCTGAGGAGGACAGGCAGTGCAGGGGTTAAAGGTCCCATCAGTCTAGTGTCATCATCTACCCAATCTGTATACTATTTCTATAACTGCCGTATACTATTACTGTAATGCTCCAGTCTCTGCCGTATACTATTCCTATAGTGCTGCGGTCACTGCCATATACTAGTACTATAACGCTGCGGTCACTGCCGTATACTAGTGCTATAACTGCCGTATACTAGTGCTATAACTGCCGTATACTAGTGCTATAACTGCCGTATACTAGTGCTATAACTGCCGTATACTAGTGCTATAACTGCCGTATACTAGTGCTATAACTGCCGTATACTAGTGCTATAACTGCCGTATACTAGTGCTATAACTGCCGTATACTAGTGCTATAACTGCCGTATACTAGTGCTATAACTGCCGTATACTAGTGCTATAACTGCCGTATACTAGTGCTATAACTGCCGTATACTAGTGCTATAACTGCCGTATACTAGTGCTATAACTGCCGTATACTAGTGCTATAACTGCCGTAAATTACTATAATGCTCCGGTCACTGCCGCATACTATTCCTGTAGCGCTCCGCTCACTGCCGCATACTATTCCTGTAGCGCTCCGCTCACTGCCGCATACTATTCCTGTAGCGCTCCGCTCACTGCCGCATACTATTCCTGTAGCGCTCCGCTCACTGCCGCATACTATTCCTGTAGCGCTCCGCTCACTGCCGCATACTATTCCTCTAGCGCTCCGCTCACTGCCGCATACTATTCCTCTAGCGCTCCGCTCACTGCCGCATACTATTCCTCTAGCGCTCCGCTCACTGCCGCATACTATTCCTCTAGCGCTCCGCTCACTGCCGCATACTATTCCTCTAGCGCTCCGCTCACTGCCGCATACTATTCCTCTAGCGCTCCGCTCACTGCCGCATACTATTCCTCTAGCGCTCCGCTCACTGCCGCATACTATTCCTCTAGCGCTCCGCTCACTGCCGCATACTATTCCTCTAGCGCTCCGCTCACTGCCGCATACTATTCCTCTAGCGCTCCGCTCACTGCCGCATACTATTCCTCTAGCGCCCCGCTCACTGCCGCATACTATTCCTCTAGCGCCCCGCTCACTGCCGCATACTATTCCTCTAGCGCCCCGCTCACTGCCGCATACTATTCCTCTAGCGCCCCGCTCACTGCCGCATACTATTCCTCTAGCGCCCCGCTCACTGCCGCATACTATTCCTCTAGCGCCCCGCTCACTGCCGCATACTATTCCTCTAGCGCCCCGCTCACTGCCGCATACTATTCCTCTAGCGCCCCGCTCACTGCCGCATACTATTCCTCTAGCGCCCCGCTCACTGCCGCATACTATTCCTCTAGCGCCCCGCTCACTGCCGCATACTATTCCTCTAGCGCCCCGCTCACTGCCGCATACTATTCCTCTAGCGCCCCGCTCACTGCCGCATACTATTCCTCTAGCGCCCCGCTCACTGCCGCATACTATTCCTCTAGCGCCCCGCTCACTGCCGCATACTATTCCTCTAGCGCCCCGCTCACTGCCGCATACTATTCCTCTAGCGCCCCGCTCACTGCCGCATACTATTCCTCTAGCGCCCCGCTCACTGCCGCATACTATTCCTCTAGCGCCCCGCTCACTGCCGCATACTATTCCTCTAGCGCCCCGCTCACTGCCGCATACTATTCCTCTAGCGCCCCGCTCACTGCCGCATACTATTCCTCTAGCGCCCCGCTCACTGCCGCATACTATTCCTCTAGCGCCCCGCTCACTGCCGCATACTATTCCTCTAGCGCCCCGCTCACTGCCGCATACTATTCCTCTAGCGCCCCGCTCACTGCCGCATACTATTCCTCTAGCGCCCCGCTCACTGCCGCATACTATTCCTCTAGCGCCCCGCTCACTGCCGCATACTATTCCTCTAGCGCCCCGCTCACTGCCGCATACTATTCCTCTAGCGCCCCGCTCACTGCCGCATACTATTCCTCTAGCGCCCCGCTCACTGCCGCATACTATTCCTCTAGCGCCCCGCTCACTGCCGCATACTATTCCTCTAGCGCCCCGCTCACTGCCGCATACTATTCCTCTAGCGCCCCGCTCACTGCCGCATACTATTCCTCTAGCGCCCCGCTCACTGCCGCATACTATTCCTCTAGCGCCCCGCTCACTGCCGCATACTATTCCTCTAGCGCCCCGCTCACTGCCGCATACTATTCCTCTAGCGCCCCTCTCACTGCCGCATACTATTCCTCTAGCGCCCCGCTCACTGCCGCATACTATTCCTCTAGCGCCCCGCTCACTGCCGCATACTATTCCTCTAGCGCCCCGCTCACTGCCGCATACTATTCCTCTAACGCTCCGCTCACTGTCGTTGTAGACGGGATATAGTTCTGGTAAAGCTGTGGTGTACAGTATTGTGCGTCAGTCTTGTCATATAAGGTGGAGTAAAGCTCTAATTGGCGTTTTGTTTTTATGTAGAAGAACTGAGAATTGTAGACGACATATTGTCACCTCTGGCCGATGATAAGTGATTGGCGACCATATGTAAGTATAGTTCACTGGTATAACGGCAGGAATGTCTAGTATTGTGGAAATGTCTAGTTGTGTCGACACCTGAATAGACATCTTCTGCTATGAGTTTTTTTCCTTAAAAGAGATGATATGGCATAGATAATCCTTTTCCATTAGGGACCCTTCAATCTACTCTCTCTACTGAACCTGGGTGTAAATCCTGCTCCAAATGGGCAGCTCACACTCTAGAGCAGGGGCGCACACCACGCGGGCCGCATGCGACCCCTGTCCTGCTGGGCAGAAATGCAGCTGATCGCGCATAGCAGCATTCCAGCTCCTGCACTTGAGCAGAACGGGTCGCTGGCTGTTGGTGACAGCAGTGGCGGGCGACTGGTTAGGCTGATTGGTGGAGGCGGCGGAGCAGCAATTGGCTCATCATACAGGGCAGCAGTGCAGAGAAGAATCACTCTGCTCTTCTTTGAGCTGTACTTTGGAGGCAGTGCACAGGACATGTGGGCTGGCGGCATTTAGCTTCAACGAAACTGGATTGGCAGGAGGCAGTAATAACCAGTCAGTGCCGTCCTCTGTAGTGTAGAAAGCGCTGATTTATGAATAGGAGGCAAGATGGAAGGAAGCGTTGCCACTTTTCTGGGTTTTTCCAGTAAAAAAAATTCTTAACAAGTTCCTGCTGCATAGCTCCTGAAACAGAAGATGCATACTAACCTGCTGCATCGGCTCTCTGCACTGCCCCTGGCGCCTCCATCTTCCGGGCCCTGCGCTGTTTACACCTGGCAGTGTATGGGCATAGTCGCATACACCGCTCCAGTCAATGATCGGCTTCAGCGCTGACGTGCTGCTTGTGTCCACATTACTGCTAAAGCCAGTCATTGGCTGGAGCGGTGCAAGTGACTATGCCCATGTACTGCCAGGTGTAAACGGCGTGGGGATTGGAAGATGGGGGCAGTGCGGAGGACCGGTGCAGGTAAGTATAACTCTTTGGAATCAGGAATGTACTATCGATAATCAATATAACTAAATGAAGACGGAATGAACTGTGGTAGTGATCATTCCTCCCCGTTCATTTTGCATTGGCTTGTGTAGGAGGCCAATGGAAATGTGCGATTGATATTTTTTTTATTTGCTGCCCCTTAAAATAGTGATGTGACAATGTGGCCCTCAGGCCAAAAAATGCAGTGCCCCACTGCTCTAGATGAAGACCATGCTCGGCAACTGAAATCGGTAACCATCAAGGTGCTGTGAAATTCTTAAAGGGGCTGTCCTGTTATTTTAGACTTATTCCTCTGTATAAGGCCCCTTGAAAATGACCGTATGGCTTTTTCAGTATTTTGCGGTCCGCAACAAAAAACCGGATCCTCAAAAAATACAGATGACATCCATGTGCATTCCGTTTTTTGCGGAATGTAAAATCTGGCCCCTAATAGAACAGTCCTATCCTTGTCCGTTATGCGGACAATAATAGGACATGTTCTATCTTTGAACGGAAATACGGAAACGGAATGCATACGGAGTACATTCCGTTTTTTTTGCGGACCCATTGAAATGAATGGTTCCATATATAAACCGCAAAAAACGGTACGTAAACAGAAAAAAAAAGAGCAAGCAACAACTCCTGACCATGAACTACATGACAAGTCACTCATATGAATGGAGACCATGGGATACCATATTTGTCCTGTAGCGCCCCATAGAGCCTTAAGGTACCTTTACGCGAGGCAATGATCGGTACGATTGTGTGCCAAACGAGTCGTTTCTAGTTGTAGTGAACGTTTCCACAATGACCCTTTAGACGTGCCGATTATCGTTCTCAAAATCGTAATTTTGTTCACATATTCCATAGTTTGTAAAGCAGAGTGTTGTGAACAAATAAATCATCTGTAATCGTGCGTGCAGTGAACCATTCCAGTTTTCACATATGAAATTAACGTCCAAAAATGATTTTTGTGCCCACACAGACGATTGAACCAACGAGAAATCCACCAATTGTCGTTTGTTGCCCTATCGCTCAGTGCTTTTACACTGCTCCTATAATCGTGAGGTTTCACTCGATTTAATGATAATTTACAGAATAATCGGCTAGTGTAAAGGTACCTTTAGCAATTATCTGATTATCCAGACAATACACAGGATTGATGCAGTTCACAGAAGCAAATGGCCCCTCAAACTGCCACACTCACCATCCATTGTGTTGACGCGGACCTACGACCTGAACAAGGGATTGTCCAAACCAAAGAACTTCTCTAGTTTTATTCAGCTGTTTTCTATTGGTTTCTGTCTTTATATTTCTCAGTAATTTATGAGGTAAACTAAATGCCTGATTCTGTTCTCAGACTGTAGAGAGATGAATGAACATCCTAAGAAACGCAAAAGGAAGACCTCTTTTCCTTCTCGGTATGCAGGACAGGCTCCAGCTGTTTCTTCTACAGGTAATGCCACAAGAGAAGTCCTTTCCATACCCGGAAACGCATCATAAGGGCTCATGCAGTAGTCCCGCAGGCGGCCTGATGCGCGCAGCCTCATAGTAACCTACGATGCTGTGCGCTCCCGTGCGCACGATGTACGCCGCTCCGGGACATATGGCCCGCTCACGGACGTTATGTCTCGGAGGGCATACAGTCGTGTGCATGAGCCCTAATCCTCATAATAAAAAGCATACTTCTAGCGCTGTAATTCCAGAATGCGCATATATCATAATCTCCTCCTATATATTACTTCTGTAAATACCAGCTTGTTTTTCCTCTCTTCCTAGATGTCCCTCTTCTGGTCAAAACAGTAGAAAATAATGGGATATATTTCGATCACTGTTACAGTGTCTGTTCTATAATTCAAGCTGATCCTAAACTTCCAGAAAGTGAAGGTGAGGAAAAAAAAACAACTGATATTAGGATAGAAAATCTAAGTGATCTCAGTGAAACATTAAAGGCACATTATGGACAGGATGACATCAGTGAAAACAAACATGTAGCCCATAGATTTAGGCTGTGTTCACACCTTTGACACTACACTGGATACTGACAGTGGTGTCCATTGTATCTGGCAGACCTTTAGGACTCTTAAAGGATTTGTGCAGTGGCTTAATATTGAAGACCTATTCTCAGGATAGGTCATCAATGTCAGATCGGTGGGGGTCTAACTCCTGACACCCCCTCCAGTCACCTTTTTGAAGGGGTTATGGTGCTTGTATGAGTGTTGCTTCCTCTGCAAAATTACCTGTGTGCCATTTCCTTTGCAGCTGCAGTGTAATTACAAGTGCTCGTCCCATTCAGGTGGACATAGCTGTACCCTATAAATGTTATAGTTAGTGTTGAGCGAAGCGAGCGTCGGATGCTTCATCCGAAGTCACTTCATTCAAAACTTTGTAATAATACTGTATGGAGATCAGTCTCCGTACAGTATTAGAATGTATGGGTTCCGATCATAAAGTCACATGTGACCTCATTGAATAACTTCGGTAGTTGATTTTAAAAGTGGAAAATCACTTGAAGACTTAAAACTGAACTCGGTTCCGACTAGTACCTTGGAACCAAAGCCGAGCTTGGTTTCAAGTTTTAAAATCAACTACCGAAGTTATTCAACAAAGTCACGTGCGACTTTGCGAAAAACTTACTTCGGCTCATCAGAGCCCATACATTCTAATACTGTAAAGAGACGGATCTCCCTACAGTATTATTCCGACGTTTTGAGCGATGCCTTTATCCGAAATCACTTAGTTCAAAACTTCGGAATAATACTGTATGGAGATCCGTCTCCGTACAGTATTAGAATGTATGGGCTCCGATGAGCCGAAGTAAGTAATACTAGTTATAGTAGCTTCTTCTGTTTGATTCCTTGAGCAGGAGGGATTGTCCCCTTGTCTGCTATAGTAGAAACCGATGTTACAACTCTGACAATTTTAGCTTCCATTTATGTTTTTTTAGGTCACTTTCACACAGTCCGTATTTTGGATCGTATTTGTAGACCAAAACCAGGAGTGGACCCTACATGGACAGATTTCTACCCCTTCCATGTTTTTGACCTGATCCTGGATTTGGTACTGGCCAAATACTGATGGTGTGAAAGTGGCCATGGGCTTTGATTAGTGCATAACTTGGTTCCATTGCCCGTCCAATGTCCAATGCATTTTTGTTAGTCACAAGTCATTTGTAGATGTGGTTGATGGATTGTGAATAAATGAAATATTAGAAATGTTACTCTGTTTGATTCTTAGAGGAACAGCCCAGTACTAATGGAGAAAGCAGAGAGATGTGCGAGTCTCCCACACTAATCCCCCAACCAGTTCACGAAGAGGCAGTTGTAGAAGTCCACACTGAAGAGCCAGAGTGCGTCCCATCCCCTGTCAATGAGGAGGAAATAAAAGATGTCCCACTTCAGATAGAAGAGAGCCCGGAAGGCAGCCCCTCCTCCAATCTGACAACCCCTCAGAAGTGGCCATTGCTGAGGGCCAACAGCAGTGGCCTCTTTCGTTGTGAGCAGTGTGACTACAACAGCAAATACTTCTCGGATCTGAAGCAGCATATGATCCTGAAGCACAAGTGCGCAGAGTCTCACATCTGCAAGGTCTGTAAGCAGAGCTTTCCCAGTGACGAGCTCCTGCTGGAGCATGGGAAAGTGCACGAGGAGGAGGAGGAGCAGCTGAACTGTAAGCACTGCGACTACAAGACCAGCTCGTTTGAGAACCTCAGTCACCACGTGACAGATGTCCACTTCAATGACTTCTTCTACTGGTGCGAGCAGTGTGATTTGCAGTTTTGCACAAGTAGTGAGCTGTACCTGCACTTTCAGGAGCACAGTTGTGATGAACAGTACTTATGCCAGTTCTGCGAGCATGAGACCAATGACCCAGAGGAGCTGCATAGTCACGTAGTGAATGAGCACACGTGCCGTCTAATAGAGTTAAGCGATGCCTATAACAATGGCGAACATGGACACTTCAGTCTATTGAATAAAATTACCTTTGATAAATGCAAGAACTTCTTTGTATGCCAGGTATGTGGCTTCAGCAGCAGGCTCCACACCAATGTGAACAGGCACGTGGCCATAGAGCACACGCGGTTTTACCCACATGTCTGTGATGACTGTGGCAAAGGGTTTTCTGGCATGTTAGAATACAGTCAGCATTTAACCCTGCATTCATCGGAAGGTGTCTACTTGTGCCAGTATTGTGAATACTCAACAGGTCAGCTGGAGGACTTAAAAACTCACCTCGATTTCCGGCATTCTGCAGATCTGCCCCACAAGTGCAGCAGCTGCCTTCTGAGGTTTGCGTCCGAAGATGATCTTAAGACCCATCTTCCAACACATGAGAACACCTGAATCATTGGACATTTGGCATGTTAGACACCTGTTCTGGCGCCTGCCAAGAAATTACTGTATGAGATCCAAACACTTCAGTGTCTCCTCAGACTCCTTGGTCCTTTCTTGTGTAGCAGGCTTTATAGCCAGCTATGGACTGGACTTCTAATGATATGATTCCACCATTCCCAGAAGATATCATTTGTGCCAATGATTAAATGAAACACTCTTGTTTCTAAAGCAGTAGTAATAAACTTTGTAGTGAGAAATGATGGAAATAAAATAAAGCCATCACTGCATGCTCGGTGGATATCACAGATTTTCTATATCTTTATGTATTCTTCCTGAATTTGTTGTTACCTTGTGAAAGTGAAAATGAAACTGTAAGACACTTGATTCCCACGTGTGAAACCCTCAGTGTGAGGCTGAATGGAAATCATTCTCTGTATGTCAGCAAAATATTAAATTGGGGGAAAATAAACTTTGTCATTTGATTTGCAGTCATTGTTGATGTGCCAAGGAGTCTTCTAATATGCATACTACATATAGTAAAGGCGAGGCTCACATCTATGGTATAGGTTTCAGTCTATGGTGCAGATTCTATTAAAATAAAGGACCAAATACCGTTATCCCTCCTGGGAACCCATCAGGCAGCATAATCCAGATCAGCTATTCTATGCCAGAAGAGAGAGGTCATTTCTCAGCAGATGGGAGCCTAGCCTCACTATACATGTGTATGGTACAGTCATGATTAAGTGTTCTTAGAAATTAGTAGGTAATTTTCTATATAGTAACATGACATGGAGATGTATTACTTGGCTTTTGTCTGTGGTCAACGCTAGAAAATAGAAGGCATCTCCTAGAATTTTAAATAATTGACCAAGGACTCATCAGAATCTGTGTTATGGCCAATGTCAGCAGAGGAAGAGTGCTCTAAATATAATGTCAGGGGGGAAATGATTCTAATGTTTGTAAGGCCTTAAGACACGTTTGACATGGAAAAACTATTTTTATATGTTAGAGGTTACCTTGAGGGGAAAAAAAAGTTGCCGGTAGTTTCAGTCTGCAGTCTTTATTCCTTCATTCATGTTCAGATGCCCTGATATTCACTTGCTCATTCTCATGTAGATGTCTCTCCAGGTAATACATGCTGGATCTGTGTGTCTAGGATGCTGCTGTTGTCCCTTACAAACTGCTCTCCTCTGTCACACAGCTGCCACACACAACTTCCTGCTGCTATCTCAAACACTGAGGAAGCCGTCACAAACAGGAGCAGTGCTTTGATGGATTTAGGATGGCGCTGTGTGGAAGCTATGGTGCTCACAGTAGCACTGTAGTGTCATCAAACAGCTGATAGGCGGGGATGCCAAGCATCGGTCACCCGCCAATTACATTCTGAGGACCTATCCTGAGGATAATTCATCAATATTATGACCCAATGTTTACATCACGTTTTTATGTTTAAAGGGGTTGGCCACTTTCTATTTGTGACCAATATATGGCACTTCTTAATATAGGCTTTATTGATATTCTTTACCATTTGCTATATGTGATAAGTCATGCCCCCTTGTTAGGCAAATCTTTGGTGCAGTCCACATAGAGGTCCTGTCCATAACATGGCCACTAATGAAGGATCATGTGACCAGACACATCACTTCCATGTGATGTCTCCTTTATTCAAAAACTGCACCTGCACTAAACTCCCAACAGTACAAGTGCAGATGGCAGGTGCAGTGTACTTGAATGGAAGGGACATCACATGACTTGCCTGGTCACATGACCCTCCATCAGCAGCCATTTTATGGGCAAGACATATGTGGACAGCCCAAAACACTTGGTAAACAGTGAGTCATAAAATATAGAAAATGATACAGAATCCCAACAAAGGCTATATAGTAAGTGCCCTATAATCATCTTAGAAATACATTGTTCAACAGTAACCAGAAAGTAGTCAACTCCTTTAACATTTTAAAGCATTTTTGATGGCTGTTATTTAGTTTCCATGTTAATATCTATATTTAAACAAAAACTATAAAATTCAGATATTTAGAGAGGGCTCACCTACTGCTCAAGAAATGAAAGGGTGCACCTACAAAAGGATTCACCCAATCCTTTAAAAAGATTAAGAAAACAATTTAAAATAGTAGGGCACACCACCACTTGATGTCTCACGGATATTTATTATAACATATAATATTTATGACATATACAGTAAAATTACTAAAACATATAAATTACTACTAAAAATATGATCAATGATATAGTCAGCTAGGCTATGAACACAAATTAATATATTCAACTGGACTGTAATAAAGTTGCAATTTTTCTTATGGGTTAGTAACCCCGATGTAATGTCCCAGGAAAAAAGTTCAATCCAATGGTTAGATTCAATGATTATATGGAAGTCACTTATATTTATGTAGATTACCACTGGATCGCGGTAATGTCGCAAGTAAAACGCTGCCTAATTGCAAGACTATGCCGGAGTGGTTTTACTCACTATTTTAGATGATGCCGGTTTCCATATCACTCGTGGCGTCCCACGTATAGTGAAAGTCTTTTGTAGGCTGCGGTATAGTGCGGTTTTCAGTTGCGGCAGAAGTAAATGGAAGAAAAACGTGCGGGATCCTCGGTGGTTGTAGTTAGCTGTGCCGTCTCGGAGGTCACCTGGAAGTATGTACCTTCTGCAGTGTTTTGTACTAACCACTGAAGAAAGGAGCCGTAGTCTCCGAAACGCGTATGGTAATTAATCCCATGATATGAAAGTACAGAACTGAAGATCAATAAGCGCTTTAAGGAAGGGATCGGTGAACCTGCAGTCTGTTGTAAAGAAAAGCTGGATATCCGTCTTTTTACGCTGAGCTCTCCATTTCCTGGTGAAAGTAAACACTGCAGAAGGTACATACTTCCAGGTGACCTCCGAGGCGGCACAGCTAACTACAACCACCGAGGATCCCGCAAGTTTTTCTTCCATTTACTTCTGCTGCAACTGAAAACCGCACTATACCGCAGCCTACAAAAGACTTTCACTATACGTGGGACGCCACGAGTGATATGGAAACCGGCATCATCTAAAATAGTGAGTAAAACCACTCCGGCATAGTCTAGCAATTAGGCAGCGTTTTACTTGCGACATTACCGCGATCCAGTGGTAATCTACATAAATATGTGACTTCCATATAATCATTGAATCTAACCATTGGATTGAACTTTTTTCCTGGGACATTACATCGGGGTTACTAACCCATAAGAAAAATTGCAACTTTATTACAGTCCAGTTGAATATATTAATTTGTGTTCATAGCCTAGCTGACTATATCATTGATGATCATATTTTTAGTAGTAATTTATATGTTTTAGTAATTTTACTGTATATGTCATAAATATTATATGTTATAATAAATATCCGTGAGACATCAAGTGGTGGTGTGCCCTACTATTTTAAATTGTTTTCAAAAACTATAAAATCCGGCAGTTTTCCTGCTGGCTACTAAGCCTAATAATTTGCGCCACTTCTTGGTCTGTACAGATTACTTTACTGCAGTTACCTGCTTATCTATACACAAGTGGTATCATTACAGGCAGGATTAGTGACAGATAAGACAGTGACGATCCACCATTCACAATAGGAGGTCCCCTCCTGACCATTGTATCTATGGACCATGGGGTTGCTGTAAAGCAATTTTTTTTTTTTTTATGCCTTGTAAATCCTGTTAAGGACAGTTCAGGCAAGATGGCCGCCCCTATAATAATGTTCAGGAAATAAAGTAAAATCTACAATCAGAAAATAAAAATTAGAAAAAAAAAGGATATGTGTCGCTATCTGGTTTTAAATGGCAGAAAAAGAATTTGGTGACACATTTCCTTTAAACACCTTTAATTCAAGAACACTGTGCCAAAGATGTAAGTCCATGTCTAAGGAGCCCCCAATGAAGAGAAATTTATCACTGGCTTTTTGCTGGAAAACTGAATAATTTAGGTAAAAATTTGGGCACTTTCCCAGGAAGTGGGCAGGGTTTAGCTGGCATAAATTTTATTTTCGGACACACTGACAGCCAGAAGATGCAACAAATATATGAAGAGGCATCTTGTCGCTTTTTAGTTTTGTTAAGACTGAATCTCCAGACTTAGGCCTCTTTCACCCGGGCGTTGCGGGAAAATGTGCGGATGCGTTGCGGGAACACCCGTGATTTTTCTGCGCGAGTGCAAAACATTGTAATGCGTTTTACACTCGCGTGAGAAAAATCACGCATGTTTGGTACCCGAACGCTTGGGTTAGGTGTTGTGTAGATGTTATTATTTTCCCTTATAACATGGTTATAAGGGGAAATAATAGCATTCTGAAAGCAGAATGCTTAGTAGGTGATCAATTGAGGGTTAAAAACAAAATCAAAAAATTAACTCCCCTTCTCCTCTTGTTCGCGTAGTTCCCGGTCTCTTCTTTACTTCTTTAATGATGAGCTGTGGGCTAAAGGACCTTTGGTGACGTCAGATCACATGCTCCAATCACATGGTCCATCACCGTGGTGATGGACCATGTGATTGGAGCATGTGATCTGACGTCACCACAGGTCCTAGCCGATAGTTCATCTTTTAAGAAGTAAAGAAGAGACCGGGAACTACGCGAACAAGAGGAGAAGGGGAGTTAATTTTTTTTATTTTTTTTTAACCCTCAATTGATCACCTTCTAAGCATTCTGTATTCAGAATGCTATTATTTTCCCTTATAACCATGTTATAAGGGAAAATAATACAGTGAATAGACTGTCACCTAGCAACCAAGTGTGAAAATCGCACCGCATCTGCACTTGCTTGCGGATGCTTGCGATTTTCACGCAACCCCTTTCATTTCTATGGGGCCTGCGTTACGTGAAAAACGCACAAAGAGGAGCATGCTGCGATTTTCACGCAACGCACAAGTCATGCGTGAAAATCACTGCTCATGTGAACAGCCCCATAGAAATGAATGGGTCAGGATTCCGTGCGGATGCAATGCGTTCACCTCCCGCAACGCATCCGCGCGGAAAACTTGTTCGTGTGAAAGGGGCCTTATAGGGGTTTTCCAGGCTTTTAATATTGCTGTCCGATCTGACATTGATGTCCTATCCTGAGGATAGGTCATCAATATTAAAAGCCTGGAAAACCCCTTTAATAAATTCCCTGCATAGTTTGGGAATTTCCAAGTCAGAGTAAGCTAATGGATAGAGCAGTTTTGGCTCATTGCAGTATATTGTCAAAGCAAGTCACAAATATCACCTGGGTGCTGGGCCGAGTTAAGCTTTCACAGTTTTTGGGGCATTTCCAGAATAACGGTACTTTAACCAAAAAAAGATAATCTGTTTTAATGTTTCAGGAACAACCTACCGTAACGGCAGATATGTTCTATGTATATGTTTGCCAGCAAAATTAACTTGTATATTTTTATTTTTGCGGATTGCAATTTGAAGACAGATTACTGTTATCTATAGGCTGCAGTAAGGTTTCACAATTGGTAGCGTTAATCATGCTTTCTAAGACAGCGCAGAAGGCCTTCGTGCATCAAATAGAGCAAGGTTTTCACAACTGACACTGTTGATGGTCCCCTTTACACACGGGACTAGGAAGGTAAGAGCTGTGAGGACCTTACACTTTAGAGCCATTTTAGGCATCTCAGTACCTGCCTTGTATGATTCCTCCAGTAGACTTTGTAATCTACCAGACCAAGTCCTCCATTTCCCAGACCCCAGCCTCTGATAAGCGCTACTAGTCCAGTGTGTACATTATAGAACCATGGATGAACTGTGACCAGCAATGGTTAAATCGTAACCACACCTGTTCACATGGTGTAGTACTGCACCGCGGCCATTGTTGCTTTGGTGCTGTGCTGGTGGGTTGGTGGGGCCCATTGCCAGGGTGGCTTTGCCAGACAGCGGGGGTGCTGTTTGACTGCTGGGGCGGTGGTCGCTGTGCAGCGCTGCGCCAAGTTTAAAATAGGGTCCCATTCAAAGGCAACCTTGTCGCGGTGAGTGGGCCTATGCTTTTTGATCAAATTGTATACTAATGCCTCATGTACAGCATGCAGCATAGGGGTAGGTATACGATATATTGCGCTGAGAAGCGATGTTTATTATGCTGAGATGCAGTTAGATAAAAGCATAGTATTGAGGATGTGCAATCCAGTTCTTTTTCTTATAGTTTACATGGTTAAATCCTAAGTTTAATGTGACATCATTTTGGCCAATATGTCAGTGTGTGGTAACATAAACACCAGGTATTGATCCATGGAGACCAGCAAATGGGGCAAAGGAAAATTTGAGAGGTAAGGTTCTGCATGCAGATATGTAATTGATTACAGGTGTGGACTGATTAGACACTGTGTCTTGCCCCAAGAGGGTGTAAAAGTGCTTCCCCTGCTGTCCTGCAAGCTCACAGAGGCTACTTTTGGGTAGTGTACCTCTTGCTGATAAATTGTCGACTGCTAGACATGCCTCTATGGCAGAGTCAAATACATTTTGCCCAGTTGACAGACTATAAGGGGGGCAAATCATTGAACTGAAAGAAGCAGGGTGGCCATTTTTCAACAAATTGCCCGCCATCTAGGCCGTTCCAGCTGTTAGGAGTTGTTTGGAGCAGTGGTTACATGAAAGACCGCACACACAGCAAACAGGCTCTTTACAGCCCAGACTATTAAAATATAATCATATTTATTCCATATTGCAAACGGCATAATGGGGGGGGTTAATCTAAATGGTCAATTTACCATTTTTTTTTTATTGCTTCACCTCAAAAAATAAAAATTATCAAAAAGAAAAATAGAATCAATAAAAACTACAAATTGCCTTGCAAAAAATTGAGCTCTCACAAAGCTGCGTATATCTAACTATAAAAAAAGTTATGGGGGTCAGAAAATATTAGTTTAGTAATAAAACTTAACAAAAAATATATAACTGTGGTTTTGCAGTAATCATACTGAACCAGAGAATGGAGTTAACAGATCATTTTTACCGCACAGGGAACACCATAAAAACAAAACCCATAAAACTAAATTGCATTTTTTGGATTCTCTTTCCAGATTCCCCCTACATCGTATGCAATATTAAATGGTGCCATTAGGCAGATGGTGTAGGCCGATCTGTGTGTACTAGTGCTTTGGGTGGCTTATTACGCTTTGGCCAAAATGTACACCAATGCCTCATCCAGCATAGAGGCAGGGCAGAATGCTGGATGTAGTGTGCAATCACATTTGTATTTTGCGTTTGTATATGTATTTCGCCATAGCGATGTGCACCACATCCAGGGTTGTGCTGACTCAATCCCCCACATTTTTTCTTTGTAGTATGTATTGGAGGCGTGGCGATCTCCTTTGAGTCATGCACACCTGACCAGTTAATCTGTCCTGGAGGCTGGTTTTAAAGTCAGTATAAAACTGAGTCTGCTTATATAGAACCTACCAGTAGCCATTTGGCTCCAGGAGAAGTATATGGTGGGCTCAGCGTGCATGTTGGTACTTGCATCCCTGGATCCGATGAAAGCTGTAATGGCACCGGACAGGGTTAAAAGCAGAGTGTGCTTGGCGTGCATGCTGACCTGCATTCCCTGGACTTTGTGTGGCTGTCATGGCCCATAAACAGGTAGGAACTAGTGTTAGGGACCACTCCATAGAGGCGACCTTGACGTGGTGAGTGGCTTATTACGCTTTGGCCAAAATGTACACCAATGCCTCATCCAGCATGGAGGCAGGGCAGAATGCTGGTTGCAGAGTGCTATCAAATCTGTATTTTGCGTTTAGATAGATAGATGAGCCTGGCTGTGACATTTAGGACAGACTGAGGGTGGAGGGTTTAGTAAGACCAATTGGTAATGAAATACAGTGGTCAAGACGAGAATGAATCAAATCAACAACCATTTTAGCCGTTTCCGCCATAAGAAAAGTGTGGATTCTGGAGATATTCTTTTTTTTTTTAAACCAAAATTTTTTATTTCTTTTGATTCATTCAAGACAGATACATTGTATACAATCCAATGTTTACAGAGTTATTACATAAGTCCGTTAACGAGCTTACTCAGGATTGATATCATGAATCATTTCAAGACATAACTCAAGCCTCCCCCCCCCCCCCCTATAACTTCAAGAAGATCAGTTCACACCCTCTCTATCATACCCATAATCTTTTTTGGGAACCAATAGACGTCTGGTTATTCCAGCTTTCCCAAAGTGCCTTTCAATTGTTCCCGTAAGTACCAAGATGTTTGTCTTAGAGGATTCATTAACATTGTAATCTCAGCGTTTTCAAGAACATTAACAATAAAACCTTTCCATCTGGTTATCAATTTTTGCAAGGCCTTCTCCGTATTTTGCTCTGCCAAATAAAATTCCCTATGTAAGCACCATTTCACTTGTATGACAACTTCTCTAATTGAGGGAGTATCTTTCTGTAGCCAACTCTTAAGTATGCATCTTTTTGCCGCCAAAATGCCTATATGAGCCATTTGCGCTATTTTAGCATCATCAGGATTACAGTGAAATAGTATGAGGCCTGGCGTTATTGCAATCTCAATATGCAGGGTATTTTTCAGCCATTCTGAGAAAGCTGGTATTTTTCAGCCATTCTGAGAAAGTTTTTGAGGAGATATTCTTGAGGTGCAGACGACAAGACCGCACAAGTAATTGAATATGGGGAATAAAGAAAAGATCTGATTCAAATATGACCCCAAGACAGCAGGCGTGCTGCCCAGGAGTTATGATAGTGCTGCAGACCGAAATTGAAATATCAAGTTTAGGTGAGTTAGTACATGGGGGAAAGACAAGAAGTTCAGTTTTTGAGAGGTTCAGCTTTAGATACAGAGAGGACATGATGTTAGACAGCTGGCAGACAATTACTGGTGGTTTGTAGTATAGAAGGGGTGATGTCAGGGGATGAAGTGTATAGTGGGGTGTCCTCAGCTTACAGATGGTACTGAAAGCCAAATCTACTGACAGTCTGTCCATCTCAAACGCTGCAGAGATTTATTTATTTTATGCACTTATATAGCGCTACTATATTCCGCAGCACTTTACAGACATTCAGAAGAATCAGTAGAGAATAGTCGCCATTCCTTTTTGCTGTCAGGAGATCGTTAGAAACTTCAGTAAGGTCAGTTTAGCAGAGTGGAGAGGGCGAAAGGCAGATTGTAAGGGGTCAAGAAGTGAGTTTGAGGAGAGAGAGCTTATTAAGTGAGAGTAGACTAGACGTTCCAGGAGTTTCTAGCAGGAAACAAAGGAATGTCACGTCTTAGGAATAGATGCTCCAAAAATGGTATTATAAGGGGGATGCAAGTAGTTACTAAAACTGACATGTCAGGAGAGGTGACAGGTCCTCCTTAAAGACCACACAGCACTCAGGAGATGGCATTTATGGATTACAATGATTCTAACCAATTAAAAAATGACGTTTTATAAACTGTCTTTATTGCCCATAGCCCTCCACCAATCACAGCACAGGTTTAATTTTTTATATTGCTCTTAAAAACTGGCAGCTGGTCTATGATAGGTTACTAGGGACAGCAGTTTTTTACACAATTTAATATATCTACTCCATATGTCAAGGTTGCTGACAGAGAAGCCTCTGCTGGTAGAGAACATGCCCATGTCACTGCGTTATAAGGGGCACAGGTAAGCAGGCTCCCACTGAGTGCACAACATCAATACAATACGGGCCCACTCTAGGAGACAGGAAGTGAGCTCAGTTATCGCTCTCGTAACAGGATCGTGTTCCTTGGGAAGTGACGTGGCGCACTCCCTCTGTTCTGATTGGCTGTGGCCGTGTCAGGTTACCAGGGTCAGCACGCCGGTCAGGTAGGTCTGCTACTCTCTCCCGGGCGGGCAGCGGAGTACAAGGTAGTGTGTGTGCACATAGAGTGCGGGGGCTTGTGCTGGGTGTCACTGGTGAATCTACCCCCGCACGCCATTTCCTCATGCAGGCTCTCTGTGGAGGCTGGCGGCTTACAGGGTAGTGCCTTCATGAAACTACAACTCTCAGCTGTCAGGGCGCGCTGGGAATTGTAGTTGCTGCTCGTTTATTCTGGGATATATGGCCGTGCATATAAGTAATAGGACGTTACCTGTGCCCCCTCCCACAGACCTCCCATTTTTCCTACTTTCCCCTGTATTTGCTCGTTCTCTGTGGGCATTTCTAGTGGTGCGATACAGACTTCTCTGGTTACACCTCATTATATAATATATACAGGAAACCTTCCATGGATTTGTATACCCTTCACCTTGTGATGTCACCACTTCAGGTATACAAAGATTATCTGGTCAGTTTATGCAGCAGATTTCCAGCATGACTTTCACGTTATGCTCTTAATAGGCTGAAATCTGTGGAAAACTCACATGTAGCTCATTTTGCTGCAGATTTTTTTGTGGGGCTTGGACGTACCTATAAAATCGTGTGTGTCATAGTGACCACGTAACTGAAGATCCGGATCACAAATGCGCTGGTGATGCATTTCTTCGAGGGCACACGTGCCGCCATAGCGTCATGTTGTGGTAGTTCCAGATGTCTTATGTTTGTCTAAGGGTACTTTCACACTGGCGGCAGAGGATTCCGGCAGGCAGTTCCGTCGTCGGACGCAAACGGATGCATTTGTGAGACGGATCCGTCTGACAAATGCAGTGCAATACCGGATCCGTCCCTGATGTCATCTGGAAAAACAGATCCGGTATTATTATATATTTTATTTGCATTTTTAAAGATCTGCGCATGCGCAGACAGGAAAGCCGAATCCGTTTTGCCGGCACACTTAATCCCGGATCCAGCACTAACTGCGCATGCTGCGGTATTTTCTCTGTCCAAAAAACGTAAGAGGGACTGGACTGAAGACATCCTGATGCATACTGAACGCATTGCTCTCCATTCAGAATGCATGGGGATAAAACTGATCAGTTCTTTTCTGGTATTGAGCCCCTAGGACGGAACTCTGTGCCGGACAAGAATAACGCTAGTGTGAAAGTACCCTTATTTCTTCAGTCTTGTGATACGCCGTATGGTTGGATATTACCTATATCTTATGACCTGAAATGTAGAAGGTCGAGGGCCTGAAGCCCATTTCTGTGTGCGATTTCGGCAGTCGTTGGATCATGTGACTGCGCAGAACAGAAGGGTAGGACCAGGCGCCTTTGCTGTGTTCTATAGATCATTAAAACTTGTCAGCCTCTTGTATATGGCCCTGTGGTTTCACACATGAACCTGTGAAACCGTGTGGCATTGAGCAATAAGTGAGCGATTGACAACCAGTTTTAGTGATCTATAGAAGACTGCAGCCACCGTCACATCTAGCCTGGCACTGGGGATGCTGTGACTCAGTCGTGCCATTATAGTGACATGTGATCACCCACGTTATTACTTTCATTTTCTTTTACTCTCCTGTCTCATTATAAACTGAAACCGTCCGGCTCGGCCCTTGTTACACTACAGGGCACTCCTCCAGTAGCCCATATAAACTTGTCACTGTGATCTGTAAGGTATTTGCCTCCAGACAGATCATAAATTGCACCCAGTGGGCACCGCGGTACAGGCTGTCTGCTTGTGGCTCCATCAGGTTTGTACTGTACATTATGATCAGAGTGAAGGGTTAAATACCACCTTTCAGATAGCAGGGATTTTAATCACAGTTAGGCTACATGCACACGACCGTATGTGTTTTGCGGTCCGCAAATAAATAAATGCCATCCGTTTTTTTTGCGGATCCATTGTAACAATGCCTAAAACGGACAAGAATCGGACATGTTATATTTTTTTTGCGGGGCTACGGAACGGACATACTGATTTTTGCGAATTCATTGAAATGAATGGGTCTGCATCCTATCTGTAAAAAAAGGAACGGACACGGAAACAAAATACGTTCGTGTGCATGAGGCCTTACCAAGACTAAGAAAATATCTGTGAAAAGTGGATGTCTAGTGCTGGGATGTCTTTATCAGGTCGCCTTGTAACGGTGGAGGCACACGCCGGCTCCGGAGAGGGGGGAGATTTATCAAACTGGTGTAAAGTAGAACTGGTTTAACATCCCATAGCAACCAATCAGATTCCACCTTTCATATTCCAGAGGAGCTGTGAAAAATGAAAGGTGAAATCTGATTGGTTGCTATGGGATGTTAAACCAGTTCTACTTTCCACCAGTTTGATAAATCTCCCCCCATGTGTATAGGTCACAGCTGGCACACTGGCTCTTATGAGTGCTGTATTCTTTGTTACATTCTTTATTTTATGCCTTTCTATAGCAACAACATATTCCACAGCGCTGTACAGAGGTTGTCATCCAGCTCCGTCCCCACTGGGGCTTACAATCTAAGTTCTAAATTAGTCTCTCTATGTTTTATGCCATATGAGATGAAAACAGAGGAGCCCCATACAATCAAATGGGGAAGGTACAAACTCCCTTGGTCAGATTTGAACCCAGGACCCCAGCGCTGCTAACCACTGAGCCACCCGGCTGAACTTCACAGTAGTAATATAAAAGTGTGACTATGATGTAAGCAGAGTTCTCTGTGGAGCCTGTAGTGAAAGAGGTTCTCTGAGGCTTTTCGTTTGGCCAAACAGGGTGCAGGGGTAAAAAAAAAACGGAATCGCCTTTCACTGGAGCTCCAGCGTCAAGCTCCCTTCTTCACTGCTCTGGCAGTGGTCACGTGCCCTTCCTGCACTCGCCGTTTGAACCAGATCGCCAATGACAGGTTAACCGCTGCACTGGTCATATGAGAAGGGCTTCCCAGTCTTGGAGATTCTGAGGTGCAGCTGTGTTCCACATTTTTCGGATTACTCCTCTGAGTCTGTCGACCGTCTGCTTACACACACCCCTCTATTAGCTGAAGTGACCCCCACGTTGTACTGTGGTAGACTACTTTCACACTAGCGTTCCAGGTTCCGCTTGTGAGCTCCGTTTGAAGGCTCTCACAAGCGGCCCCGAACGGATCCGTACAGCCCCAATGCATTCTGAGTGGATGCGGATCCGCTCAGAATGCCTCAGTCTGGCACCGTTTGCCCTCCGTTCCGCTCAGCAGGCGGACATCCGAACGCAGCTTGCAGCGTTTGGGTGTCCGCCTGGCCGTACGGAGCCAAACAGATCCGTCCAGACTTACAATGTAAATCAATGGGGACGGATCCATTTGAAGTTGACACAATATGGTGCAATTTCAAACGGATCCGTCCCCCATTGACTTTAAATGTAAAGTCTGGACGGATCCCAACGTTTGCATTATAGGAGCGGATCCGTCTGTGCAGACACCAGACGGATCCGCTCTGAACGGTAGTGTGAAAGTAGCCTTAGATGCTATGATGCGTCATGATGGAAATTTCTCTTGTGCTCCATTTTTAAGTTCTGTCAACGCAGCCAACGGTGTAAATGATGGATGATTTAGGCTACTTTCACACTAGCGTTTCTATTTTCCGGTATTGAGATCCGTCATAGGGTCTCAATATTGGAAAAAAACGCTTCCGTTTTGTCCCCACTCATTGTCAATGAGGACAAAACGTAACTGAACGGAATGCTCCAACATGCTTTCCGTTCTTATACCGGCGAGCAAACCGCAGCACGCGGAGGAAGACAGATCCGTCATGACCCACAATGCAAGTCAATGGGGACAGATCCGTTTTCTCTGACACAATAGAAAACTGATCCGTCTCCCATTGACTTTCAATTAAGTTCATGACGGATCCGTTAAAGATAATACAACCGGATCCGTTAATAACGGATGCAGATGGTTCTATTCTCAGTAACGGAAGTGTTTTAGCTGACCCCTGCCGGATCCAGCAAAAAGGCTAGTGTGAAAGTAGCCTAACTTCTGATTATATTACTTGTAAAATAATTATTGTAATAAAAAAAATCTCTGTGATTAATAAACTTCATGCCTCTCAGGCTACTTTCACACTAGCGTTCGGGGCTCCGCTTGTGAGCTCCGTTTGAAGAGTCTCACAAGCGGCCCCGAACGCATCCGTCCAGCTACCAATGCATTCTGAGTGGACGCAGATCCGCTCAGAATGCATCAGTCTGGCAGCGTTCAGCCTCCGCTCCGCTCAGCAAGCGGACACCTGAACGCTGCTTGCAGCGTTCGGGTGTCCGCCTGGCCATGCGGAAGCAAACGGATCCGTCCAGACTAAGGCCTCTTTCACACTTGCGTTGTCCGGATCCGGCGTGTACTCCACTTGCCGGAATTACACGCCGGATCCGGAAAAACGCAAGTGTACTGAAAGCATTTGAAGACGGATCCGTCTTCAAAATGCTTTCAGTGTTACTATGGCACCCAGGACGCTATTAAAGTCCTGGTTGCCATAGTAGGAGCGGGGAGCGGTATACTTACAGTCCGTGCGGCTCCCGGGGCGCTCCAGAATGACGTCAGAGCGCCCCATGCGCATGGATGACGTGCCATGCAATCACGTCATCCATGCGCTTGGGGCGCCCTGACGTCACTCTGGAGCGCCCCGGGAGCCGCACGGACGGTAAGTATACTGCTCCCCCGCTCCCCTCTACACTTTACCATGGCTGCCAGGACTTTAGCGTCCCGGCAGCCATGGTAACCATTCAGAAAAAGCTAAACGTCGGATCCGGCAATGCGCCGAAACGACGTTTAGCTTAAGGCCGGATCCGGATTAATGCCTTCCAATGGGCATTAATCCCGGATCCGGCCTTGCGGCAAGTCTTCAGGATTTTTGGCCGGAGCAAAAAGCGCAGCATGCTGCGGTATTTTCTCCGGCAAAAAAACGTTCCGTTCCGGAACTGAAGACATCCTGATGCATCCTGAACGGATTTCACTCCATTCAGAATGCATGGGGATAAAACTGATCAGGATTCTTCCGGCATAGAGCCCCGACGACGGAACTCTATGCCGGAAGAAAAGAACGCAGGTGTGAAAGAGCCCTTACAATGTAAGTCAATGGGGACGGATCCGTTTGAAGATGACACTATATGGCTCAATTTTTAAACGGATCCGTCCCCCATTGACTTTCAATGTAAAGTCTGGACGGATCCGTCTGAAGCTACTTTCACACTTAGAATTTTTTCTACAATATAATGCAGACGGATCCGTTCTGAACGGATCCCAAGTCTGCATTATCCGCTCTGAACGCAAGTGTGAAAGTATCCTCATATAGTTGTTTATGCCATTGCTATGTATATACCTGGACGTACTCGTCAGACTCCTACCGGCTTCCCCCACTGCCCAAAATAATGGATACCTTTGGCCATATAGTGTAGGTAAATCAATGTTGGGCTATGTTCACATCACGTTTGGCACATACTCCACATATATCTACCGGTTGCCATTCACAGAATCCAAAAAAAAAGGCTGTCCTTTTAGCCTTGGTCGGACAGGATACGTTGGTATATCTTTTTGGGGAATGTAATATCATAATGGATTACACTATTACAAAGATGTACAGTAAGAAAGAAATGACACTGTACCAAAACTGAAGGTCCCTGTATATTCTCCCTGTCCTGGCAGAACAACATTAATTGATTGACTTAAAAGGGCATCTGTCAGCAGTTTTGTACCTATGACACTGTCTGAACATTTACATGGGCACTTGATAGCTGAAGGCATCTGTGTTGGTCCCATGTTCATATGTGCCCACATTGCTGAGAAATATGATGTTTTAGTATAAATGAGCCTCTAGGAGCATCGGGGGAGTTGTGGTTACATCTAGAAGGTCTGCACCCTCTGCACTAGCAATAAAACTGCAGGGATTGCAGCAGTTGCAGAGAGAGCTGAGCCTCTAGGTGTAACCACAACGCCCCCGATACTCCTAGAGGCTCATTTATAGTAAAACTTCATATTACTCAGCAATGCGGGCACATATGACCATGGGACCAACACAGATGCTTTCAGCTGCCAAGTGCCCATGTAACAGGCCAGACAGTGTCATAGGTACAAATCTGCTGACGGATACCTCCAAAGATATCTGAAAATGTCTAAAAACTTTGTGGACTTTTTTAGATTGTTATATTGTCTACAGAATCTGTTTTCTACCAAGTAAATGCAGAATAACTTGTAGTATCTTGGAGCTGGTAGCAGTTGTCACAGGGTTGGAGAGTACATGGTAGTATAGTATATGGTATATAGTTGCAGTAGAACAGGCTCCCCACATTGCATTCAGGGCCTGGTGCCGCTGCAGATGTCTGGGATCTTAGCCAGTGCCTGGCAGTGTGTGACCTTCTTTCTCAAGGACAGAAAGGCTCTATGGAAGGAGTAAACAGTGTCATGTTTCCGGCACATCTGAATTCCAAGCTAACAGTCTGTGGAGTGATTTTTGGGAGGCACTTATCAGTAATGTAACATCTGACGTGTGAAAATCCAGTGGTTTATGTCTACAATTTGTTATTTTGCGAGTCTGAAAACTTAGAAGGTCGAACCTTCCCTGAGTGTGTTCCTATCAGTTCATGTACAGTGATGGCATTTTTTTCGTGATTTTTAAAGGGAACCTGTCACCAGTGACCTACCTGTTTTAATGGACATATTGTAGCTGTGATTCACCTGATTAAAACGCTGGTTTTCTTTTGTTGATCTCAGGCTCCATTCCCAAGTCATGATACATTTTCTTAATATGCACATTAGGCCTTTGGTGCAATGAGGGTGTCACCGTTGCTCTGATTGCACACAAGCTCCCCTCCTTTCTGTGGCCAAAACAGCCAGGTTGTCACTGACCACAGAAATGGGTGGAGCTTGGACTCAATGATCAGTGGCCACGCCCTCATTGCACCAAAGGCCTATTTTGCATATTAAGAACAAGTATCATAACTTAGAAACCGAGCCTCCTAATAAGTGCATTTTGTTTACGTTGCATAGAAATCATGGAAGAAAAGGGCGTCTCCCCCCTGAAGCACTTTGTGCAGGCGAAGAAAGCCATCACCTCCATCTTCGATCAGCTAGTAGACTACATCAGTGATGGCGTTACATTTGTAGAAGGTGAGAGGTTTCTTTTATATTTCTCCTGTGATTTGCAGTACATTGTATGTTCATGTGATAGACTGGCATAAAGACTGACCTGCTGTAAGGCTGGCCTTGTCAATACCTGTCTATAGTATGCGTGTCCAACCAGCACCTATTACTCCCAATCCTCCCATACATTTCCATGCTGAGGTCAGCCGAGCAAGCCACTGCCAGACACCAGCAGCAGTTCATCTTCCTGACTGTACTCTAAGCCCACATAAGCATAAGGTAATTGGCTAGTACCTCCGAAATCAGTGACTTTGGCAGACAGACATCTAATGTGTATGGCCAGACTAAGGCTTCCAAAGTTTAAGATACTGGAATTGTGACCAATGACTGGCATTTGAGATGCTAACAATGCTGTAAGCAGCCAGTCAGATTAAAGGGGTTGTCTGGCTTACAGATATTGCCAACCTATCCATCAGTGTCAGATTGGTGGGGGTCAAAGAACCGGTGCCGCCACAGCGCGGAAGCAGAAGACTCTGTACACTGTGTAGTTTCCACCGTATGGCAACTCAGCTCTTATTCACATGAATGGGAGCTGAGCTGCACAACAGCGCCACGGCCGCTACACAGTGTATGGACCTATCTACTTCCAACACCGCACCAAAACTGTAGAGTGTGAAAAGTCCTCACACAATTGTCATTTGTGCTTAAAGGAACACTCCGGGTCTAGTGGGGCAGTGTATGATACAGGATTTCATTCTTGGTGATTTTTTTTTAATCCCTGAGTCATGCACCGTCCCCTCGGAACCTGCTTTAGGCATAAGACAGTGGATCACGCTTCCTTTAAGCAGGTTCTAAGACCAAGCCTTTGATTGGGAGAGGTTGTTGCCGTGTCACTTGGTAGTAACTAGTAGAGCTGTGGTCCCATCTAGATGTTCTCTTTTGCATTTGATATGTATAACATATTATTCTTTAATAGAAACCTATCGAAATCCAGAATTAAGAAACATCACATCAGAAGATGACTTGAAGGAGATTCAGGGTTATAAAAAGAAACTGGCTGGGATTGGGGAAGTTTTGTCACGCAGACACATGAAGGTGGCCTTCTTTGGCAGGTATTTCTAGCATTTTTAAAGTTCTCCATAGTGAAGCTCCACTGAATAAAACTAAGGCATTCAGAGGCCAGGCACTTAATGAAAAGTTAAAGGGGTTGCCCACTTTCGGGGTCCATTTGGGCAGACCCTCCACAGGCCGGACCTGCAGAGAGTTGCCTGCTTAACTGCTCCCTGCCTCTCAGTTCCAGCTCCTTCTCTCCTCCGGTTCCTGCTGTTTGACCGTGGTCATGCAGTTGATGCAGCCAGTAGCTGACCACAGCGGTGACATGTCCCCATGCATCATGGCACGTAATGCATGGGGACACGTAGTTCTAGCAGCCCCATGACCCGCGTTACACAGGAAGTTTTACCAGCTGGAACCTAGTGGCGGGGAGCAGGAAAGTTTGTCCGACCATGTGGTGCGGTCTGTCTGAAAGGCCCCCACAAAGGTGGACAACCCCTTTAAGGCGTCTTGCACATGAGGCGAGGGCTGTCCCTGCAGATTCATACTATGGAGACAAAGGGGATCTGTGTGTCTAGGGAAGAATAACTTTGTAATACAGCATCCGTTTTTTTTTCTTTTTGGCTTTGTATAAAAAAAAAAAGCCTGAAATCCGAGGTATGCAGTGAAACAGTGGAGTCCTGTACTCCTCTATGGGTGCCATGTTATTAATGCGTCATGTGCATGAGGCCTGATACTACTTATCCACTTACTTCTCCATCCTCATGGGCAGGAATGATTATGTATTAATGTGTCCAAAATGAATATTCCTCTGTGCCAGTTTTATGATGACGGATACATTTTTGGTTATCCATTATTGTTTCAGAACGAGCAGTGGTAAGAGCTCAGTGATAAACGCCATGCTGTGGGACAAGGTCTTGCCCAGTGGCATAGGACATACCACTAACTGCTTCCTTAGTGTGGAGGGGACGGATGGAGACAAAGCTTACTTGATGACAGAAGGTTCTGAGGAGAAAAAGAGTGTAAAGGTGACTGCAGTGAGAAGCTGGCTGATCATTATGTAGCATCAAAAACCCAAAAGAAGTGATGCTCACCTCCATCAATCCCCTGCTATTCCCATTCACTGCTACCTTGGTCCTCACTGGTCTTTGCTTCCTGGTCCCTGTCCACCTGCAGAAAATGGCGTTTGGCTGAGTGTTTGAGAGGGCCCCGGAAGTAGAGAGCAGCACAACCTGCTGAATGGGAGGGGTAGAAGGGAGTATCATCCACTTAAAGGGGTTCTCCGGGCTTTTAAGATTGACCAATCCTCAAGATCAGTGGGGGTTCGACACACCCAGCACCCCTGCCTGTATGAAGGGAAGGTGCGCGAGTGCTCTCCCTGCTGCTATGCCTATAAAGAGCAGGAAGAGAGATGGAAGGCTGCACACGTGCAACTTCCCTTCATACAGCTGATTGGTGAGGGTGCTGGGTGTCGAACCCCCGCCGATCTGATATTGATGACCTATCCTGAGGTTAGGTCATCAATATTAAAAACTTGGAGAGCCCCTTTAAAAGGGGTTGGCCTCATTTGAGGGCCGTTGGCCATGTCACCAGATCTGTTGACTCTCCGTGAGTTCATGCAGGTGACAAGTTGCTGTAATGTCGGTCTGCTACAAACTGGACTAGATTGAAATCCTAAAATGTCCTTTATGTAGTAGTTCTTGTGCATAGAGCTAACAAAGTCTTTTCTCCGCACAGACTGTGAATCAGCTGGCACATGCCCTTCATATGGATAAAGATTTGGAGGCGGGTTGTCTTGTACATGTCTTCTGGCCCAAAGCAAAATGTGCACTTCTTAGAGATGACTTGGTTCTTGTAGACAGGTGAGACTTAAGTGTGATGCCACGTAAGTTATTCTCACCATTCTCTTGTATCAGCATGGTACACCTGTATCTAGAACTTACAAGGGCTTCCTTAGTTACCCCATTTCACTATATTCCTATGCCCAGTTCTCGGATGTGGAAAGGATTTATAAGAGAGTACAAATTCTTACACCAGTAGGTTTCTATGGAAAGAGACTGGAACATAGATTTATGTGACCAGAAACATACATAAGGTATTAAAAATCATAATTACTGTTCTGCTTTGTAAGTGCTAGTACAGGAATGCACAGATTCCTGCAGACTATAGGAGCTTGGTGGACTTTTTTTTTTAGCCAGACAGTTCCATAGACATCAATAGAAAGGAGCCCCAAAAATGTGTTAAATCTGCAGTGTGCATATTTAAAAAAAAAAAAATGTGCAGCATTTTGGTGAAATAAAATTTCCAATGATGAACCTAAGGCTACTTTCACACTGGCGTTTCTGGGTCCGCCTGTTAGATCCGTTTCAGGGCTCTCACAAGCGGCCCAAAACGGATCAGTTTAGTCCCAATGCATTCTGAAAGGATAAGGATCCGTTCAGAATGCATCAGTTTGCCTCCGTTCAGCCTCCATTCCGCTCTGGAGGCGGACACCAAAATGCTGCTTGCAGCGTTTTGATGTCCGCCTGATGATGCGGAGCCAAACGGATCCGTCCTGACTTACAATGTAAGTCAATGGGGACGCATCCGTTTTCACTCACACAATATGGTGCAATTGAAAACGGATCCGCCTCCCATTGACTTTCAGTGTAAGTCAAAACGGATCCGTTTGCATTTATAATTTTTTTTTTTTTGTTCATGGTAATGCAAACGGATCCGTTCTGAACGGATACAAGCGTTTGCATTATAGGTGCGGATCCATCTGTGCAGATACCAGACGGATCCGCACCTAACGCAGGTGTGAAAGTAGCCTAAGGTGTTGGCCAACCCAAAAAGTAATTGCATGCAAAAGGTGACATAAGTGATCTTAAAGGGATATCCCTGTTCCAGTGCCGTGGTTCCTGTCCCTGCTGGACTGGACGTGGTAGTCTTCTTTATACACACATGTGACTGCTGCTAGCCAATTAGAGACCTCAGTGGTCACATGCACACATCGCACGTGGTACACTGCAAAGGTGGTTTGAACTGTCCAGCCACCCTTCAAATTCTATTTGATGTCTGACAACCTCTTTAACCGCCTCACGTCCGCCCATAGGATATAAACGTCCTATGGGTGGACGTCTATTTCTGACAGCACGTTTTAAAACGTCCTGTCAGAAATAGCAGCTGCACGCTAATCGTGCAGCTGCTGATCGGGTTGCCCGCTGTCAGTGACAGCAGGGCAACCCTAAGACAAGGCAGGGACAGTGCCCAGGTGTCCCTGCCTTCACGATCGCTGCAGACACATCGCTCACCGAGCGCTGTGTCTGCAGAGCAGGAAGCGCTGTGCGCTTCCTGTTCCGGCCCGGCGGTCATGTGACCGCCGTGACCGGAGAGTGCAGGGGCTGTGTGAGGTCTCTCAGAGACCTCGATCAGCCCTGCTGTGAGGCTGTACAGCGCAGGATTGCTGCTGTACAGCCTCTATAGGGGTGCATTTGTCCTGTAACTGGGGCTACTATGTCAGCCCCAGTTACAGGAGAAATCAACAGTGTAAAAAAAAATAAAAAGTGAAGTAAATGTCCCCCAGAGGTCTTGTATGACCTTATGGGGGACGAAAAGTGTAAAATAAAATAAAAATAAAATAAAGGGTTGAAAAAATAAAATAAAAAAAAGTTTCACATGTAAAAAAAAAAAAAAAATCCCAAGTAAGGAATAAAAAAAAAAATTTTAAATAGAAAAAATTAAATAAAATAGACATATTTAGTATTGCCGCGTCCGTAAAAACCAGCTCTATAAAAATATCACATGACCTAACCTCTCGGGTGAACACCGTAAAAAAAAACTGTCAAAACAAGCAATTTTTGTCACCTTGCATCACAAAAGGTGCAACACCAAGTGATCAAAAACGCGTATGTCCCACAAAATGGTACCAATAAAACCGTCACCTCATCCCGCAAAAAATGAGCCCCTACATAAGAAAATCTCTCAAAAAATAAAAAAACTATAGCTCTCAGAACATGGACACATTAAAACATTATTTTTTGGTTTCAAAAATGCTATTATTGTGTAAAACTTTAAATGAGAAAAAGTATACATATTAGGTATCGCCACGTCCGTAACAATCTGCTCTATAAAAATGTCACTTGACTGAACCCCTCAGGTGAACGCTGTAAAAATAAATAAATAGAAACTGTGCTAAAACAACCAATTTTTTGGTCACCTTGCCCCATAAAGTGTTATAATGAATGATCAAAAAATCATATGTACCCAAAAATAGTACTAATAAAACTGGCACCTTATCCCCTAGTTTCCAAAATGGGGTCACTTCTTGGGAGTTTCTACTGTAAGGGTGCATCAGGGGGCTTCAAATGGGACATGGCATCTAAAAACCATGTGGAGTTCCTTTCCTTCTGCGCCCTGCCGTGTGCCCATACAGCAGTTTATGACCACATGTAGGGTGTTTCTGTAAACCGCAGAATCTGGGTAATAAATATTGAGTTTTGTTTGGCTGTTAACCATCGATGTGTTAAAGAAAAAATTGATTAAAATGGAAAATCTGCCAAAAAAGTGAAATTTAAAAATTTGATCTCCATTTTCCTTTAATTCTTGTGGAACGCCTAAAGGGTTAACAAAGTTTGTAAAATCGGTTTTGAATACCTTGAGGGGTGTAGTTTCTACAATGGGGTCATTTATGGGGGTATCCACTATGTAGGCCCCACAAAGTGACTTCAGACCTGAACTGGTCCTTATAAAGTGGGTTTTGGCAATTTTCTTAAAAATTTGAAGAATTGCTTCTAAACTTCTAAGCCTTCTAACGTCCTAAAAAAATAAAATGACATTTCCAAAATGATGCCAACATAAAGTAGACATATGGGGAATGTTAAATAATAAATATTTTATGAGGTATCACTTTCTGTTTTAAAAGCAGAGAAATTGAAATTTAGAAAATTGCGAATTTTTCAAATTTTTGGGTAAATTTGGGATTTTTTCATAAATAAAGGTGAAATATTTTGACTCAAATTTCTGACTATCATGAAGTACAATGTGTCACGAGAAAACAATCTCTGAATGACTTGGATAAATAAAGGCGTTCCAAAGTTATTACCACATAAAGTGAGATATGTCAGTTTTGCAAAATTTGGCCTGGTCAGGAAGGGGGCAAAGGGCCCAGATGGGAAGTGGTTAAATACACACAAGAGCTAAGCTCACCACTCAACCTGGTGCCTGTATGTAGTGCTGAATACAGCCCTCTTCAAGGAGCCTCACTTTAAAACCATGGGACAGGCGCCATATCTTTGTTGGTTCACACTGTCCTACTATGGTGTCATCCTGCTTTGCTGATCTCTGTAGGGAGCAGTAAACCAAGATGACACCATGGTAGGAAAGAGTGAGCCAACAAACGTGGTGCCTATCCCATGGTTTTACAGTGGTTGTGAGCAATGAAGTGAGATCTTCCAGCATGATAAATACAGTAAGTCATAACTGCAGATCACATCAACATAAGGGTTCATTCACCTGTTCAGTATTTTACGCAGATTTCTGTGCAGATTCCTCCCCAAAATCAGAATTTAATTCCTAAAACTACATCCTATGAATCTGAAAAAGGGTTTGATAACCCCATTCATAAATCCACAAAAATTAGTAGCATGTTAATTATTCCTGCAGATTCCGCATGGAAAAGCCATCAGATTAGCCCATGTGGATTAAATCGGGCTGATCCTTGTGTATACGGTATCTGTGGCACATATCTGCACCAGAAATCCGAGTTCCAGTGTCGGATTTCTGCCATCGATCCAGTAGTAAATATGTACCAGTATACTGCAAATCCAAAGGTGTGAACATGCCCTAAATAGACCAAACTGTTGAAGAGTTAGTTCAGTGATGGCTAACCTCCAGCTATGGTGAAACTACGACCCCCAGCATGCTCCATTCATTTCTACGGAGTTCTGAGAACAGACAAGCAAGTGTGCATCTTGCGAGTCGTAGTTTTACCACATCTGGAGGTTAGCCATCACAGGGTTAGTTGATGCCCTCAAAAACTGTACTGACTGTAGTAATACAATCTGTAATCCAGCTTTAGTCGTCAAGTTGTTTTTGCATTAGCGAATACTTGAATGCAGAAAGGTGCTTGAACCCACAGAGCAAAACCATTCATTGCAGGGTCTTCAGACCCTCACAGATCCAAAATGCCTCATCTGTCAAACTGCACCTCTGTGCGTTCCTCTGTATTATGTTTCACACTGGTAAGAATATACAAGTTGAATGCTTGAATCTATCTACACCGCTCTGTCTTGTATGCCTTTATCTTGCCTGTAAATTGACCGTACTTCTGTTCGGTGTTGCCCAGCCAGAGCTGTTGGCATTTCAGTGTATGGAGTTATTTGTTAGTACATGCGATTTGCAAACTATCATTTTACTGTTGTAGTCACTCATTTTATGTATACTGTGAGGTTTTATATGTGAGTATATTATCAAAACTATTGGCTATGCTTTCTAAAAGAAGTATACCGTCTTATTGCAGCCCTGGAACAGATGTGACTACAGAGCTAGACAGCTGGATCGATAAGTTTTGTCTTGATGCCGATGTATTTGTTCTGGTGGCTAATTCAGAATCTACACTTATGAACACGGTAATACAGGATTACAAGTGTCAAATCTGTTCTTTTTGTTGTGCCTGTATCTGCAAATCAGAAAATAAATCGCTATGCACATACTAGGCAGCATGGATTATCCAGGCAGTCTATGCTCACCCACTCTGACTTAGTGTGCCTTGTCCTACCTGAAGTCATATTTTTATGTAGTTTTCAATAGGACTGCAGGAAACCCTACTACAGTCAGCTATTGGGGATGGTGGATCCAGGGGCGTAGCTATAGGGGGTGCAGAGGTAGCAGTCGCTACCGGGCCCAGGAGCCTGAGGGGGCCCAAAAACCCTTGTGCCACATAAGACACTGACATTATAGAAAGTGCATGCTTTTCAATTTACACCTCTGGCTGGAAGGAAAGGGTTAGGTCAAGAATTTGGCATGAGGGGGTGCCCTTTCAATGTTTGCCTCTGGCAGCAGGAAGGCTATGTGCTCACCTGCCCCTTGCCAACAAGCACTAAAGGAATGGGGGCCCAAGCTGAACTCTTGCACCAGGGCCCATGAGCCTTTAGCTACGCCCCTGGGTGGATCCTGTGTTATCTATATATAGAGGTGATATCTGTCATTGTAATTTTGTAAGCCCTGGCGGGCAGGGTCCGCTCTCCTTCTGTACCAGTTTGTAACTTTTCTTGTTCATGCTTAGTGCAATTGTCTGTATTATGTATGTATACCCCATTTCATAGAAAGAATGGCCCTTTAATAATAAAAACAATTGTAATCCTGCCTGTATTGATAAGCAGATGGCTGAAAGTGATCTGTGCAGACAAATAAATGCTGCCTGTTATTATGCTTAGTGGACAGTGCAAAAATCTAAGGATCTTTTGGATTTTTCAACCTAGATAGCGACATGGAAATTTAAAAATAACATCGCCGACAATGCTTTAAAAATGTATTTAACATAAAAACCTGATTTTCTCATGCCCTATGTTCTGCAGTGAAGATATATATAAAACTTCTTCTTATCTATACCGTTTTAGGAAAAACATTTCTTTCATAAGGTCAATGAGAGACTTTCTAAGCCAAATATTTTTATCCTAAATAATCGCTGGGACGCGTCCGCCTCTGAACCAGAGTACATGGATGATGTAAGTTGAACTTTGTAATATATTTATATGTATTTAGCACTGTATTTATCTGATACCGAGACTCCTTAATTAATAACTGTTAGTATTGTGCTTCTTATATTTGGTGGCTGTGTGTTCAGGGTAACTATACTGGGTATACTCTGTACAGCTGATGTGCCGCTCTTTTCTTGTGTATATTAGATGGCGGTTTTTGTACAGTTGCACGATACTGACATTATATTCTGCTATCCATACGGGCAGGTGCGCAAACAACACACTGAGCGGTGCCAGTCTTTTTTGGTGGATGAATTGAAAGTAGTAGATCGTTCAGAGGCACAAAATCGCATATTTTTTGTTTCTGCCAAAGAAGTTCTGAGTGCCAGGATGCACAAGGCACAGGGGATGCCTGAGGCTGGTAGGTGGAGCGCAACTTCAAGTACAGAGGACTTATTGTTCTTCTTTTACCCTGATTGTAATCCATTTTTAGCATGCTATAGGAATTCTGATTGCTGAATGCCAATCATTCCAGCAACATCCTTGTCATCTTTTCCGTCTGTCTCATTTAGTGTTTATTCATAATCATACATATTTGTACAGTACATGAAATGGACCCAGACACAGACAAGTCACATTAATATGACCACCATAAACTTTAATGGGTGTGTTTGGTCCAGAAATTAAAACTGATCAAAGCTGCATAAAAAAAAACCTCCTTCTGAATATACTCATTGAATTCAGAGAACATGAACCGCACACGTCCTTGATTCACTGACTTGAATAAGGCCTTAGGGCTGTAGGAACGCTAGTTAGTAATGATCTGCCTGTGTAAACATGCCAACGATTACCCGATGAATGAACGAATGCTTGTTCATTGAGTAATCGCATATTTTATGCGGTCACAAAAATCATCCTTTTTTTTTGTGGCAGATCATGCTGTCTAATGACGATTCACTGCCGGCAAATAATAATTCTGTATGGGGGCGAGTGATGACATTAGCCGGGGAGGACATCGCTGCCTCTCCTTCACTGACGAACAGGCATTGTTCCTTCCTGACAATCGTAATGCTCATCTGCAGGTGTAATACAGCTTATTTTACAGTTATTGAACAGAGCTTACAATTTATCTCCGCAGACTTTTAAAGAGCCTAGGGGGTGAGAGGAGTAGAATTGAAATGTTATGTAACACCTTAGTCCATCAACAAAACCTTAGTATTTTCATGTCCTGTTCTGCTTTTTTTCTTCTCTAGGTGGAGCTCTTGCTGAGGGATTTGAGATCAGGTTCTTGGAGTTTCAGAGATTTGAAAAACTGTTTGAGGTACATTGTTGTTATTTAGTATGAGATCCATCCAGCTTTCCTGGTTATATAGTGGATGTAGACTCGGTAAAGCAGTTCATGTAGTTCCTAGTGTTGAGGTGCTGTAGTAGTGCACCGGTAACACGATCAATAGAAACAAACCCACTCACTTCAGACTGTTTATTATAAAGAACACTGCATGGATTATTACAAGCCTAACTAGAGGATGTGATAAGGCAATGTGTTCCTCCTGTGCACTTACTAACCTCTCCTGTCTCAGTCTTTCCTCCATGTCTGTTCCTTCCTAATCTAGCTCTAGCAGTGTGTGCTAACTTGTCAGCTTGTTGTTCGTCATTGCTGACCTCTAGATTCATTTCTTTGGGGGACAATAACCCATTTTCTTCTCATTTTCTGCTTTCTTCACCTTTTTAATCTTATTTCATTTGATATGCTTGAGTGAGAATTATGTATAAAAAAATGTTCTTCCCTTCTTTTTCCTACTAAGTATATATTAGGCTTTACACATGACCTAGATATTACAGGTAGCTAACACCATCTAGGCTTATAGGTGTTGGGTATTCAGCTCCCTTGTAGGTTCCTCCCAATCCTTTGAGTTGTGAGTTTATATGGACGTTTCCTCTTGTATGGAAGTGTAATTGGCCTCCTAAGGCTGGGTTGTAGAGATTATTATGTACACAGTCCAAATGATCTAGTCTGTCGGATTATCTCGACCTTCCCATGGTTCTATTAAAATGGTGATGGGAAGGGTCTAGAAAGTATAAGGCTTAGAATTTCACTTTCCCATCCTTGCAAATTTCTCTGCTAAGCCAAGTATCTAGGAGACTGTAAACCCCAGAAGCATTCAAGCCACAAAGGGTCCAAGATCTAAAATAGCCCCTACAGGAGAGAAAAGATGGCACATACAAAACATCACCATGGGGGGAGATTTATCTTGTAGTTTGAGACAGAGTTCCAAAAGGGGGCGAAAATGGGACGTGGCCAGCTACCCTGACAAATGTATCTTCATTTAGGCCAGAATGAAGACAAATCGACTGCAGCTCTGAGCTGTCGTAGATTTATGTCTAGGTGAACAGACTGCTGGAGGATGCACCTAATTTATGACCAGGCCTGCTCCTCATCATAAATTTGGCGCATCCTCGGGTTATGAAGCCCGGCGCAGGCCTCAGTGTTTGTTTTTACACTGCTCTGCGCACACTGAATAAGGGCCGAATGATTGTTACTACGATTGTTTGCCCCCCGTTCAGTTTGTATATTGTTAGCAGCACATTCTGTGTGTACACGGAGAGATGTACTGTGGACAAGCAACAATTTTTGGTGTCACATTAAAGATGCCACCACCCAAAAAACTAGTGTACACATTTGCTGGCATGTTTTCATGAGGCAGTGATTGGGAACCAGTATTTTTCACTCCCATTCATTGACCATGTTAAAGGGCCCTAAGTTGCCCACATGTAGTGCTACATAGCATTAAAGAATGCCCAGGATCCGCATGCGAATAAAGTAAAATGAAAGCTTCACTCTCATGCTTAATTGATTTCAGTGTGAAAGGTCAGAAAGTTAAAGAGCACCTGTCACCAAAAAAATATACAATGCAATCTGAAAGCACATTGTTATAGAGCAGGAAAAGCTGAGCAGATATATTGTTTTGAAGGAAAAGATTCAGTAGAACCTGTAATTTATACATTTATATTTCAGCTTTTTCTACCTCCTGTGAAGAACTATGGGTACAAGAGGGCAGGGTTATCAGTGATTGATAGCACTGTGTGTGTAAGTGTGAATACAGAGATAGCGATTTCCTGTTTTTGTTCAATTAGGATTACCATAATTATTATTATTATTTGCCAAATGCCAGAATAATGAGAGGTTAAGGCATTTTTATTACTTTCTGCAAAGTCAACATTTTGGATATCATTCCACAAGCTTCTGACAATATAGTTGGTTGGAATTTGGGCCTATTCCTCCTGACAAAACTGGTGTAACTCAGCCATGTTTGTTGGTCGCCTTGCTCGCACCTGCCCTTTCAGCTTTGCCCATACATTTTCAATAGGATTGAGATCAGGGCTTTGTGATGGCCACTCCAAAACATTGACTTTGTTATCCTTATTCTGTCAGCAGGAAAATGGTTATTAACCTGGCTGATTTTAGTGATTGTGCTAATGTCAGCTGAACATAACTATATTAGTGCCATCACTAATGTCAGCCAGGTTAATAACCATTTTCCTGCTGACAGAAACCCTTAAGCCACTTTGTAACCAGTTTGGCATATGCTTTGGGTCATTGTCCATTTGGAAGACCCATTTCCACCCAAGCTTTAACTTTCTGGCTGATGTCTTGAGATGTTGCTTCAGTATTTCCACATAATCTTCTTTCCTCATGATGCCTTCTATTTTGTGAAGTCCACCAGTCCCTCCTGCAGCAAAACAACCCCACAACATGATGCTGACACCCCCATGTTTCACAGTTGGGATGGTGTTCTTAGGCTTCCAAACTTCTCCCTTTTTCCTCCAAACGTAACGATGGTCATTATGGCCAAAAAGTTAAATTTTAGTTTCGTCAGACCATAGGGGATGTCTCCAAAAATGTAGGTCTTTGTTACTCTGTGCATTTGCAAACATTAATCTGGCCTTTTTATGTTACTTTTGGACTAATGGCTTCTTCCCAGCAGAGTGGCCTTTCAGCCCATGTTGATACAGTACTCGTTTCACTGTGGATATTGACACAATCTTAATAGCTTCCGCCATCATCTTCACAAGGTCTTTTGCTTTTGTTCTTGGGTTGATATGCAGATGTCGGACCAAAGCACGTTCATCTCTGGGACACAGAACCTGTCTCCTTCCTGAGCGGTATGATGGCTGGACATTCCCATCTTGTTTGTACTTGCCTATAATTGTTTGTACAGATGAACGAGGCACATTCAGGTATCTTGAAATTGCACCCAAGGTTGAGCAAGACTTGTGCAAGTCCACAATTCTCTCCCTGATATCTTGACTGATTTCTTTAGACTTTCCCATGATGCTACACAAAGAAGCAGTGTGTTTCAGGTGCATTTAAATACATCCACAGGTGTGTCTTTAAATAACTCAGATGTTGCCAACAAACCTAACAGAAGCTTCCAAACACATGACATCATCATGTGGGCAGTCCAGAATTGTTTAAAGGCATAGTAATCTTAGTGTATGTAAACTTTTGACATTGCAGAAAGTAATAAAAATGCCTTAAAACATTCTCTCTCATATTATTCTGGCATTTGGCAAAAAATTATAATTATGGTAATCCTAATTGACCAAAAACAGGAAAGGTTTATTCTGATTTCATGTCTGATATTGAGGAAAAACATGCATATGTGTCTTTTTATATAGTGTATGTTAACTTCTGGTTTCAACTGTATAATCTGCTCAGCTTCTCCTGCTCTATAAGGGTCCATTCACATGTCTGTATGTGTTTTGCGGATCCGCTAAACACTGACACCGGCAATGTGCGTTCCGCATTTTGCTGACCACACATCGCCGGCACTCTCCTAGAAAATGCCTTTTCTTGTCCGCAATTTTATTTTTAATTTTTTTGTGGAACGGAAGTGCAGATCCGCAAATGCGGACAGTACATTCGGGTGCCATTGAAAATGAATGGGTCCGCACCTGTTCCTCAAAATTGCGGGACGGATGCTGACCCATTTTGCAGACGTGTGAATGGACCCTAATATGGTGCTCTCAAATTGCATTGTATTTTTGGGTGACAGATGCTCTTTAAAGGGGTATAGCCATCTCAGCCATTCATGGCTGGAGCTACAGAAGCAAATGAGTTGTCTGTGCTACACTATATCCATAGCTCCTATTAACTTCTATGGGAGTTACTAAAACAGTGTAGCACGGCCTACCGGGCTGTTTCTATAACCCTCTGGCTTCCATATGCGATGGGTATTCCGACATCAGGCATGAATAGCTGAGATTTTAATACCTATTTAAAAATACAATAGTGGATGAGAGGTCTTAATGGTTTGCCTCTCCATCGCTATATAACGTTTCAACTGAATAGAGTTAGCGAGCAGAGTTGTCACTTTTAACCATGGTGAAGATCAGTGGCACAGGATTACAGATCCCAACTGACTGTAATAGAAATTAGTCAGCTTTGGGTGAGGTCATTACATTTCTTTTCCTCACCTCTATAATAGTGATTGAACTAATGTGCTCCATTCCATCTCATGATGTATACCGGGCAGTCATTTCTCCTTGGTTGTATTTTGTTTTCTGCTAATACACATTACTGTGCTAAGCGGATTGTGGAAGGACACAGGCCTGCTGGTCCATCTTCATACCTCATGTTTCTTTTTCATTATGCCATGTCTTTAGTTTGAGTTTCATTTGCGCAGCAGCAGGTCCTTTCCTCAGGCACTAGTGTCACCTGCCTTTTCTTATTCCTGACTTGATTTGGATGGGATCACAGTAATGTGTTGTGACTTGGGCCCCACAGGAATGTATCTCGCAGTCAGCAGTGAAAACAAAGTTTGAGCAGCACACTATCAGAGCTAAACATATTACAGATACTGTAAAAGACATAATGGATGCCATTAACGTGGAGGCTGCTGATAAAAGGTAAGCAGACCTGTTTTTCTATATATCTCCAGGGGTGTTAAGTGCCAAACTAAGAACAGTCTTAAATGGGGTCCACAAGCTGTTTTTCCCAGGAGCTCCTGCTAGAAAGGTAGCCGATAGTCACTCCGTCCCATGTAGCGCTGAGCTTTTCCACAATGTAAAGCTGGCCATAGATTTTAGATAACGATCGGCCAATCAGTCATTCATGCGAACGATCCCACCAACTAAACTGCCCGACCAGGGGTCTGTATTTTATAAAAACAGACTCCCTGGTGCTTGAGCACAATGGAAAGTGATCGACTGAATTCAGCGTATCATGCCATCAACATGCAGTTTTGTCCGATGAATGGCCGAAGTTTTCCATCAAGGTGGATTGCATTTTTCAGCAGACAAGAGTCTGCCATCGGCGATAGTTCGTTTGCGCTAGTTTTCAAACAACAGTTGGCCAGTATGGCCAAAATCTGCCGTCCTGGCCGACTTTAATCCTACGTGAATGGCCACCTTAAATTGAAGGCACTTGGCATTTTTGTAATACAATGTTTTGCCTTGCCCTTCTAGAGTGAGAGCTCCCCCCCCCCCCCCCCCCCACACACTTATTATCTGCATCTGTCCTATTGGTGTAAAACCCTTGAAATTGTAATCTGTTTTCCTGATATTTTGAAGGGGTTTTCCGGGATTTTTATATTGATAGCCTCTTCCTAGGGCACGTCAAATTAATGGGGATGAGCTGCAATACCAGGCACAGGCACTCTCCAATGGATGGCGCTGTGAGGAGGCTAAGGAGCTCACCAGAACTATGGTGAGCACCCTGGCTTCCTCAAACAGACTATCTCATATTTATGACCTATCCTGATGGTAGGCTATGAATATGAAAATCCTGGAAAACCTCTTTTAATTCTGTAACTGCAGCAAAATCCCAATTAAGTTGCTCCATATAAATTTGTAAATGTAATAGCACTTTCCAAGATAGATAACGTTATAATAGTTTAATGAAACATGTGATACTATACCTCACAATATCTTTGTACAGAAGCTGTGGATGCACAAACTAGGGGGACAACATATGTACATGGGTAAAGAATAGATTAAGGGACAGAAAGCAGAGTCGTAAATGGTTTATGCCCAAAATGGGCTAAAGCGATCACTGGAGGACCAAAAGCAGCATTTGGCCTAGTTCTCTTTAGAAGGGACCTGTCACCAATCTGCAGGCAGCATGTTATAGAGCAGGATTTGCTGAGCAGATTGATTGATATATAGCGTTATAACAAAAGATTCAATAAAACATGCAATTTATACATTTAAATCTCTGCACATTCTGGGCTTAGGAGTCGTAGGACTTAGGTCCTCAGTGACTGACAACTAAGGCCACATTCACAAGAAGGTGAACATCCATTAAAAACGGCAGACTTTTTTTCTCTGACTTTCTGGGAAACAGACGTTAAAGGCTATGTACACCTTTGGTGGCAATTTTATTAAATTGGACAATAAGTTTCGGGGACACTCACCTGCTAACTGGTGCCTGGCCTGCTGACCATCTTTCAGTAAGAAACGTATTATTGATTATGAACACAAATGGGCTGGCTCAGTTATTTGCCTTTACTTATTCTACCATCAATAAAAATACATTCCATACAATCCATAAAAAATAAAAATTATATCTTTGATTTTGTGATCCCAGAGCTTTAAATGCGGAGCTCACGCATAAAATTAAATTAAAAAAATTATGTTTTAATGTTTTTATTTTATGCATGAGCTCTGCATTTAAAGGACTGGGATCACAGAATCAAAGATATAATTTTTATTTTTTATGGATCGTATGAAATGTATTTTTTATGAATTGTATGGAATATATTTTTATCATTTTGAGCTGAAAATCATTTTTTCAGTTGGTCTATTTTTTAACCACTTAAGGACCACAGGTTTATACCCCCCTAAAGACCAGGCCCTTTTTTACAAATCGGCACTACACTACTTTCACCGTTTATTGCTCGGTCATGCAACTTACCACCCAAATGAATTTTACCTCCTTTTCTTCTCACTAATAGAGCTTTCATTTGGTGGTATTTCATTGCTGCTGACATTTTTACTTTTTTTGTTATTAATCGAAATTTAACGATTTTTTTGCAAAAAAATGACATTTTTCACTTTCAGTTGTAAAATTTTGCAAAAAAAACGAGATCCATATAGAAATTTTGCTCTAAATTTATAGTTCTACATGTCTTTGATAAAAAAAAAAATGTTTGGGTAAAAAAAAAAATGGTTTGGGTAAAAGTTATAGCGTTTACAAACTATGGTACAAAAATGTGAATTTCCGCTTTTTGAAGCGGCTCTGACTTTCTGAGCACCTGTCATGTTTCCTGAGGTTCTACAATGGCCAGACAGTACAAACACCCCACAAATGACCCCATTTTATTTTTTGTCACAAGTTAGCGGAAAATGATGATTTTTTTTTTTTTTTCTTTTTTTTTTCTTACAAAGTCTCATATTCCACTAACTTGTGACAAAAAATAAAAACTTCTATGAACTCACTATGCCCATCACGAAATACCTTGGGGTCTCTTCTTTCCAAAATGGGGTCACTTGTGGGGTAGTTATACTGCCCTGGCATTATAGGGGCCCAAATGTGTGGTAAGGAGTTTGAAATAAAATTCTGTAAAAAATGACCAGTGAAATCCGAAAGGTGCTCTTTGGAATGTGGGCCCCTTTGCCCACCTAGGCTGCAAAAAAGTGTCACACATCTGGTATCTCCGTACTCAGGAGAAGTTGAGGAATGTGTTTTGGGGTGTCATTTTACATATACCCATGCTGGGTGAGATAAATATCTTGGTCAAATGCCAACTTTGTATAAAAAAATGGGAAAAGTTGTCTTTTGCCAAGATATTTCTCTCACCCAGCATGGGTATATGTAAAATGACACCCCAAAACACATTCCCCACCTTCTCCTGAGTACGGCAATACCAGATGTGTGACACTTTTTTGCAGCCTAGGTGGGCAAAGGGGCCCATATTCCAAAGAGCACCTTTCGGATTTCACAGGTCATTTTTTACAGAATTTGATTTCAAACTCCTTACCACACATTTGGGCCCCTAGAATGCCAGGGCAGTATAACTACCCCACAAGTGACCCCATTTTGGAAAGAAGAGACCCCAAGGTATTCGCTGATGGGCATAGTGAGTTCATGGAAGTTTTTATTTTTTGTCACAAGTTAGTGGAATATGAGACTTTGTATGAAAAAAAAAAAAATCATCATTTTCCACTAACTTGTGACAAAAAATAAAAAATTCTAGGAACTTGCCATGCCCCTCACGGAATACCTTGGGGTGTCTTCTTTCCAAAATGGGGTCACTTGTGGGGTAGTTATACTGCCCTGGCATTTTCCAGGGGCCCTAATGTGTGGTAAGTAGGTAAATGACCTGTGAAATCCTAAAGGTGCTCTTTGGAATATGGGCCCCTTTGCCCACCTAGGCTGCAAAAAAGTGTCACACATGTGGTATCGCCGTATTCAGGAGAAGTTGGGGAATGTGTTTTGGGGTGTCATTTTACATATACCCATGCTGGGTGAGAGAAATATCTTGGCAAAAGACAACTTTTCCCATTTTTTTATACAAAGTTGGCATTTGACCAAGATATTTCTCTCACCCAGCATGGGTATATGTAAAATGACACCCCAAAACACATTCCCCAACTTCTCCTGAGTACGGCGATACCAGATGTGTGACACTTTTTTGCAGCCTAGATGCGCAAAGGTGCCCAAATTCCTTTTAGGAGGGCATTTTTAGACATTTGGATACCAGACTTCTTCTCACGCTTTGGGGCCCCTAGAATGCCAGGGCAGTATAAATACCCCACATGTGACCCCATTTTGGAAAGAAGACACCCCAAGGTATTCAATGAGGGGCATGGCGAGTTCATAGAAATTTTTTTTTTTTTGGCACAAGTTAGCGGAAATTGATATTTTTAATTTTTTTCTCACAAAGTCTCCCGTTCCGCTAACTTGGGACAAAAATTTCAATCTTTCATGGACTCAATATGCCCCTCACGGAATACCTGGGGGTGTCTTCTTTCCGAAATGGGGTCACATGTGGGGTATTTATACTGCCCTGGCATTCTAGGGGCCCTAAAGCGTGAGAAGAAGTCTGGAATATAAATGTCTAAAAAATTTTACGCATTTGGTTTCCGTGAGGGGGTATGGTGAGTTCATGTGAGATTTTATTTTTTGACACAAGTTAGTGGAATATGAGACTTTGTAAGAAAAAAATAATAATAATTCCGCTAACTTGGGCCAAAAAAATGTCTGAATGGAGCCTTACAGAGGGGTGATCAATGACAGGGGGGTTGATCAATGACAGGGGGGTGATCAATGACAGGGGGGTGATCAGGGAGTCTATATGGTGTGATCACCACAGTCATTGATCATGCCCCTGTAAGGCTTCATTCAGACGTCCGGATGCGTTTTGCGGATCCGATCCATCTATCAGTGGATCCGTAAAAATCATGCGGACGTCTGAATGGAGCTTTACAGGGGGGTAATCAATGACAGGGGGGTAATCAATGACAGGGGGGTGATCAGGGAGTCTATATGGGGTGATCACCACAGTCATTGATCACGCCCCTGTAAGGCTTCATTCAGACGTCCGGATGCGTTTTGCGGATCCGATCCATCTATCAGTGCATCCGTAAAAATCATGCGGACATCTGAATGGAGCTTTACAGGGGGGTGATCAGGGAGTCTATATGGGGTGATCACCACAGTCATTGATCATGCCCCTGTAAGGCTTCATTCAGACGTCCGGATGCGTTTTGCGGATCCGATCCATCTATCAGTGGATCTGTAAAAATCATGCGGACGTCTGAATGGAGGTTTACAGGGGGGTAATCAATGACAGGGGGGTAATCAATGACAGGGGGGTAATCAATGACAGGGGGGTGATCAGGGAGTCTATATGGGGTGATAACCACAGTCATTGATCACGCCCCTGTAAGGCTTCATTCAGACGTCCGGATGCGTTTTGCGGATCCGATCCATCTATCAGTGGATCCGTAAAAATCATGCGGATGTCTGAATGGAGCTTTACAGGGGGGTAATCAATGACAGGGGGGTGATCAGGGAGTCTATATGGGGTGATCAGGGGCTAATAAAGGGGTTAATAAGTGACGGGGGGGGTGTAGTGTAGTGTAGTGGTGCTTGGTGCTACTTTACTGAGCTACCTGTGTCCTCTGGTGGTCGATCCAAACAAAGGGGACCACCAGAGGACCAGGTAGCAGGTATATTAGACGCTGTTATCAAAACAGCGTCTAATATACCTGTTAGGGGTTAAAAAAAAACACATCTCCAGCCTGCCAGCGAACGATCGCCGCTGGCAGGCTGGAGATCAACTCTTACCTTCCGTTCCTGTGAGCGCGCGCGCCTGTGTGCGCGCGTTCACAGGAAATCTCGGCTCACGCGAGATGACGCCTATTGGCGTTAGCGTAGCCTGGGGGAGCCGCCGCAATGACGCCTTTCGGCGTTAGCGTGGCGGCAAGCGGTTAAAATGATGAGCCGTTTTCCCTGCACAGCTTTGAGTTTATCTACTATCAGGCACTGTATTTTCTCTCTGCTCTGCCAGGTAGGAAGCTGACAGGCTCCTGATCTCTGACCTTATAAACACTCATTAAAACTCAGTTCATATCTTACTGATAAGATGTGGCTTAAGTGTTTATGACCTTTTTAGTAATTTAGAGATTATTTACTGATCCTCAAAATAACTCTGCATGACTGAGCATAGAGACAGCTGTCAATCACTGATGGGACATCCCACATGACTACTAATCATAGAAAGAGCAAACCTTTAAATTAATAAAAATACAAGTTTTATTGACTCTTTTCCTACCAAACTATATATCAATCTGCTCAGCTCCCCCTGCGCCATAATAGGCTGCCTGCTTATTACACTGCATTTTCATGTTGACAGGTACTCTTTAATCTCTTCATTAATGACCTTTTGAATGGAATAAAAGTAATGTATCCGTTTTTGCTGCTGATATAAGGCTTGTTTTAAATATGCCTGGAGCAGATCCAGCAGGCTGTTTCGGGCCCCATTATAGTGAATGGGGCCAGACAGAATTCCGGCAGCGCATGGTTGTGCCCGGCCCATCATATGTGAAACAAGCCTAAAACTCATGATACTTAAAACTTGATTGTTAAGTACTGCAGAAATATCTGGATAAGGCTACTTTCACACTTGCGTTCGGTGCGGATCCGCCTGGTATCTGCACAGACGGATCCGCACCTATAATGCAAACTCTTCCATCCGTTCAGAACGGATCCGTCTGCATAACAGCTTTTTTCAGATCTGAGTTTTCATATCGTGAAAACTCTGATCAGACAGTATATTCTAACACAGAGGCGTTCCCATGGTGATGGGGACGCTTCAAGTTAGAATATACTCAGAACTGTGTACATAACTGCTGCCTGGTAGCACCCGATCTCTTACAGGGGGCTGTGATCCGCACCTGAGGGGTTAATTGTGCGGATCACAGCCCCCTGTAAGAGATCAGGTGCTGCCAGGTAGCAGGGGGCCAGACCCCCCTCCCTCCCCAGTTTTAAATTCATTGGTGGCCAGTGCGGCCCCCCCTCCCTCCCCAGTATTAAATTCATTGGTGGCCAGTGCGGCCTCCCCTCTCTCCCCCCCCCCCCCCTTCCTAATTAAAATCACCCCCCCATCATTGGTGGCAGCGGAAAGTTCCGATCGGAGTCCCAGTTTAATCGCTGGGGCTCCGATTGGTTACCATGGCAGCCAAGACGCTACTGCAGTCCTGGCTGCCATGGTTACTTAGCAATTTTAGAAGCATTATACTTACCTGCGCTGTCTGTGGCCGGCCGGTCGCTCCTCTTACTGGTAAGTGAAAGGTCTGTGTGGCGCATTACTTATAGCACAGACCTGACACTTACCAGTAGGAGGTGCGGCACCTGAGGGGTTAATTGTGCGGATCACAGCCCCCTGTAAGAGATCGGGTGCTGCCAGGCAGCAGGGGGCAGTTATGTACACAGTTCTCAGTATATTCTAACTTGAAGCGTCTCCATCACTATGGGAACGCCTCTGTGTTAGAATATACTGTCGGATCTGAGTTTTCACGATCTAACTCAAATCCGATGGTATATTCTAACATAGAGGCGTTCCCATGGTGATGGGGACGCTTCAAGTTAAAATATACCATCGGATTGGAGAAAACTCCGATCCGATGGTATATTAATGGGGACCCCTGACTTTACATTGGAAGTCAATGGGGGACTGATCCGTTTGCAATTGCACCATATTGTGTCAACGTCAAACGGATCCGTCCCCATTGACTTGCATTGTAAGTCTGGATGGATTCGTTTGGCTCCGCACGGCCAGGCGGACACAAAAACGCTGCAAGCTGCGTTCGGGTGTCCACCTGCTGAGCGTAACGGAGGCCAAATGGTGCCAAACTGATGCATTCTGAGCGGATCCGCATCCACTCAGAATGCATTGGGGCTGTACGGATCCGTTCGGGGCCGCTTGTGAGAGCCTTCAAACGGAGCTCACAAGCGGAACCCCGAACGCAAGTGTGAAAGTAGCCTTTTTTACATTGTAAAGTTCAAAACTGAATCCAATATTCAAGAAATGGCCCCACAAAGGGTTTATAGATATACTGTGCGGATCACAGCCCCCTGTAAGAGATTGGGTGCTGCCAGGCAGCAGGGGGCAGTCATGTACACAGTTCTTTTAGTATATTCTAACTTGAAGCGTCCCCATCACCATGGGAACGCCTCTGTGTTAGAATATACTGTCGAATCTGAGTTTTCACAAAGTGAAAAATCAGATCTGTAAAAACCAGTTATGCAGACGGATCCGTTCTGAACGGATGCAAGCGTTTGCATTATAGGAGCTGATCCATCTGTGCAGACACCAAACGGATCCGCTCCAAACGCAAGTGTGAAAGTAGCCAAAGAATATAGGAGAGGTTTTAAAGGCAGGCTACTATATAAAATGGGATAGAAGATCTCTTTCAGGGGCAGACTGGCCATAGACCCTACAGGGCCATGCAAGGCTTCCTCATGGACGCTGGCCAGGTACATAAAGATCTGATGCTCTCTGCATTAATTAATGTAGGAGCCCTCAGGACAATGATGCAGTTTCATACTGTGGCGTGGGTATCAGCATTTTGTGCATTGCTGTGGTATTTGGTCCTGCAGAGGCAGTATTTTGTGGTGTGCTGTTGGTTCTGCAAGGGCGGTATTTTGTTCTGCACTGCAGTATTGCAGGCTTCACCTGCTTCTGTTGTCCCAGCCTACATGGGTTGCATCTGCCTTCTATCAGCTTGGACCCACCCACAGCGTGGGTCCAAGAATTTTTTTTTCTAGGTCCGCTTTAGAGGGTTATTTTTGGGAGTTTTGTACTAGTGACCTATCGGGATGGCACTTGGTACCCACACCAATCTGAAGTTTGAAAAAGCATCGGCGCTCCTGCAAGCGCCATGGCCTTCTCGCAGCTTTTTTTAGGCCGAGTGACGACACGTTCATCGATCACGTGGCCTAGGTGCAGCTCGGCTCCATAGAAGTGAATGGGACTGAGCGCGATACCAAGCACAGCTGCTATACAATGTACGGTGCTGTACTCAAGCAGCTGATCAGTGGGGGTCCTGGGTGTCGAACCTCCACCGATCAGATACTGATGATCTATCCAAATCGTGGAAAACCCTTTTAAGTTCCCAGTCCGCCCCTGCTCTTTTATAATGAGCATCCAGAAAAAAAAATCTGACATGTTCAGTTTATATGTAATAAATATTATATACGTGTGGTCAATACAAAGACATGTGACATGATTTATTTGTTGCAAGGACTTTACAATGGACAGGGGGACATTCTTTACTTGTGGAAAGTTGTTATAGGTGTCAATAAATGAAAAGGTTCTTAACAGTTAGAATAGCCAAACTATGGAATTTCCAACTATGTTAGCATTTAAAAAAAGGCTAGATATGTATCCAGAAGCAATAGCATTGGGGGTTGAACTTAATGGACTTCTTTTTCAACCTATACACTTCTTAGCAGTCAAATTGAACAAGAAATCAGGACTGCCTGTTTATTTTGAATACTAGTGCAGACTGTATTGTTTGATGGTCTTTGCTGGCATGTTAGTAAGATATTATATCAATGCCTTGTACATTGACTTTTGAGGTGTGTTGGCATTTTCAGGGTGAAGACGATAGAAAACAGAGAATACCAGGTGGACAGGCTAGAGTTCATACAGAGTCAAATGAAGATCCTTTCTGAAGATGTCCGGAAAAGAATCGTGTACATCACCGAGGTGGTGAACAAACAGGTGAGGCTTCTGGGTCATTACTTAATGTATGAATTAGGAGCTCTACTTTCTTGCCGCTGTTTACCATGGTAATAAAGAAGAACTAGCCGAACCCTAGCTACAGTGATGTGCAGCCTAATGCCAAAAACACAAGGACATCAGGCTGCATTTATCATGTACTTTATAGTTGTGACGTGGAAAAGGAGTGCTTTACACCCTGAGAGGTCCAAGGTGCTCGAGTTTCCTTTTCCCCTACACTAGTCATGCACTCATTGAGTGCTTGTGTTCAGGGAGAACAAAGCATTGAGCATTTGGAAGTTCTGCCTACCCGATCCTTGTTTATCCAGAGACCAGATGCAGCTTCCATTATCACATTAAATTGTCAGCAGGATCTTTTATCATTATCTTATGTATATGGCCAGCTTTATTCACTTCCCACTTTAGCTGTCATTAAAAAAAAAAAGTTCTGACATCACTAAAACTTCAATGTTTTAGAAGGGGGATAAAAAAGGGCACGTTGTTCCGTCTCAGTTGTCAAGTTTATATTTAATGTTTTTTTTAACGACAGGTGCACTTGAAAGCCTAGTTCACATGTGAACGTTTAAGGGTACTTTCACACTTGCGGCAGAGAGATCCGGCAAGCAGTTCCGTCGCCGGAACTGCCTGCCGGATCAGGCAAAACGTATGCAAACTTATGGCATTAGTAAGACTGATCAGGATCCTCATCAGTCGAAAAAATGCATTGAAATGCCGGATCCATCTTTCCGGTGTCATCCATTTATTTTTTTCACCTTTTTTTATTTTTTCAGTCTGCGCATGCGCAGACCGGAAGGACTGTTCCGGTATTCTGAATGCCGGACCCGGCATTAATACATTCCTATGGGAAAAAATGCCGGATCCGGCATTCAGGCAAGTCTTCAGTTTTTTTCGCCAGATATAAAACCGTAGCATGCTACGGTTTTCTCTTTTGCCTGATCAGTCAAAATGACTGAACTGAAGACATCCTGGTGCATCCTGAACTAATTGCTCTCCATTCAGAATGCATGGGGATAAAACTGATCAGTTCTTTTCCGGTATTGAGCCCCTGTGACGGAACTCTATGCCGGAAAAGAAAAACGCTAGTGTGAAAGTACCCTTAGTCAATGTTTGGTCAATGGTTCCCATCACTGCTTGTGAACCAAAATCAGTAGTGGAGCCTACACTGTGATATAATGCAAAGATTTGCCCCAGTTTTGTGTTTTTGACCTGCACTAAGGCTCAGTTCACACCTGAGCGTTTTACAGCGCGTTCCTACGCGCTGTAAAACGCTCAACAAGGAGAAACCAATGCTTCCCTATGGGAATGGTTCTCACCTGGGCGTTTAACAGCGCGTACGATCGCGCTGTAAAACGCCCGACGCTCACACAAGTACAGGAGCGTTTTTTTGGGTGCTTGTCGCGCGTTCCCGTACATAGACTTTCGGGAACGCGCGACACTGTGTGCACACTTGTCTCTGTATGCGCGCTTGTAAACGCCCGTACAATCGCGCATACAGAGCGCTCCTTTCAGAACGCTCAGGTGTGAACTGAGCCTAAGTTGTGGCTCACAATCCCTAATGGAAATCACTGGTCAAACACCAACATGTAAATTAGACCTTAGGGCCGCCATACACATTCAGTAGTTGTCGGCAGCTATCTCTTCCAACTCCCTCCCAGTTCCCCAATACACGTACATGTTCGGCTTGAACAAACGTGTATGTGCATTCAGTGGGGAGAGTGGGAAAAGCCACTGCCCGTGGTGGCTTATTTCCTTAGAGAGCAAAAGGATTGGGTGAAAATATTCACTTTGCCTGATCCTTGTCTACCTGACATCATCTGTCGAAAGAGAATTGAGAGCTCCCCACACACATTAGACTAACGACTGAACCTGACATTCTCAAGGGGTTTGGCTGACAGTACACTACCTTGTATGGGGGCCTTTAGGCTGGTCAATTACATGAGGTACCTGTTGGCTGAATGCTTGTTAGAATGCCTTCTCTGAAGACACCTCCTCCACTGATGGATTCAAGTCAGGCCTCTGCCTGGGCCACTTAACCCCTTAAGGACACAGCCTTTTTACACCTTAGGACCAGGCCATTTTTTGCAAATCTGACCAGAGTCCCTTTAAGTGCTGATAACTTTAAAACGCTTTGACTTATCCAGGCCATTCTGAGATTGTTTTTTCGTCTCATATTGTACTTCATGACACTGGTAAAATGAAGTCAAAAAAATTATTTTTTTTTGCACCAAAAAATACCTATTTTAACAAAAATTTGGAAAAATTTGCAAATTTCAAAGTTTGTTTCTCTACTTCTGTAATACATAGTAATACCCCCAAATTGTGATGACTTTACATTCCCCATATGTCTACTTCATGTTTGAATTGTTTTGGGAATGATATTTTATTTTTTGGGGATGTTATAAGGCTTAGAAGTTTAGAAGCAAATCTTGAAATTTTTCATAAATTTACAAAAACTAAATTTTTAGGGACCAGTTCAGGTCTTAAGTCACTTTGCGAGGCTTACATAATAGAAACCACCCAAAAATGACCCCATCTAAGAAACTACACCCCTCAAGGTATTCAAAACTGATTTTGCATACGTTGTTAACCCTTTAGGTGTTGCACAAGAGTTATTGGCAAATAAGGAGGAAATTTGAGAATTTCATTTTTTTGTCTAATTTTTCATTTTAACCCATTTTTTCCACTAACAAATCAAGGGTTAACAGCCAAACAAGACTGTATCTTTATTGCCCTGACTCTGCCGTTTACAGAAACACCCAATATGTGGCCGTAAACTACTGTACGGCCACACAGCGGGGCGTAGAGTGAAAGGTGCGCCGTATGGTTTTTGGAAGGCTGATTTTTATGGACTGGTTTATTTACACCATGTCCCATTTGAAGCCCCCCTGATGCACCCCTAGAGGAGAAACTCCATAAAAGTGACCCCATCTAAGAAACTACACCCCTCAAGGTATTCAAAACTGATTTTACAAACTTTGTTAACCCTTTAGGTGTTGCACAAGATTTAATGGAAAATAGAGATACAATTTCAAAATTTCACTTTTTTGGCAGATTTTCCATTTTAATATTTTTTTTCCAGTTACAAAGCAAGGGTTAACAGCCAAACAAAACTCATTATTTATGGCCCTGATTCTGTAGTTTACAGAAACACCCCATATGTGGTCGTAAACTGCTGTACGGGCACACGGCAGGGCGCAGAAGGAAAGGAACGCCATACGGTTTTTGGAAGGCAGATTTTGCTGGACAGTTTTTTTTTTTACACCATGTCCCATTTGAAGCCCCACTGATGCACCCCTAGAGTAGAAACTCCAAAAAAGTGACCCCATTTTAGAAACTACGGGATAGGGTGGCAGTTTTGTTGGTACTAGTTTAGGGTACATATGATTTTTGGTTGCTCTATATTACACTTTTTGTGCGGCAAGGTAACAAGAAATAGATTTTTTGGCACGTTTTTATTTTTTGTTATTTACAACATTCATCTGACAGGTTAGATCATGTGGTAATTTTATAGAGCAGGTTGTCACGGACGTGGCGATACCTAATATGTATACAATTTTTTTTATTTATGTAAGTTTTACACAATGATTTCATTTTTAAAACAAAAAAAATGTTTTAGTGTCTCCATAGTCTAAGAGCCATAGTTTTTTCAGTTTTTGGGCGATTATCTTAAGTAGGGTCTCATTTTTTGCGGGATGAAATGACTGTTTGATTGGCATCTATTTTGGGGTGACTTTTTGATTGCTTGCTATTACACTTGTTGTGACGTAAGATGACAAAAAATGGCTTTTTTTACACCGTTTTTATTTTAATTTTTTTACGGTGGTCATCTGAGGGGTTAGATCATGTGATATTATTATAGAGCCGGTCGATACGGACGCGGCGATACCTAATATGTATACTTTATTTTTATTTATGTAAGTTTTACACAATGATTTCATTTTTGAAACAAAAAAAATCATGTTTTAGTGTTTCCATAGTCTAAGAGCCATAGTTTTTTCAGTTTTTGGGCGATTATCTTGGGTAGGGTATGATTTTTGCGGGATGAGATGACGGTTTGATTGGTACTATTTTGGCGTACATGCGACATTTTTGATCACTTTTATTACCTTTTTTGGGAAGTAAGGTGGGCAAAATTTCAATTTCATCATAGTTTTTTATTTTTATGGCGTTCACCGTTCGAGTAAAGTAACATAACCGTTTTATAGATCAGGTCGTTACGGACGCGGCGATACCAAACATGTGTAGGGAATTTTATTTTTTTCATTTTTAATCAGTGATAAATGTTTTTTTTTTTTTTTTTTTTACTTTTTTTTTCACTTTTTTTTTTTTTTTTTCTTTTTTTTTTCTTTTTTTTTTGACCCAGACCCACTTGGTTCTTGAAGATCCAGTGGGTCTGATGTCTGTATAATACAGTACAGAACAATATATATTGTACTGTACTGTATTTTACTTACACTGAACAGATCTATGCTTTTAGCATAGATCTGTTCAGCACCATGGACAGCAGGACGCCTGAGGCGTCCTGTTGCCATGGGAACCTTCCCCGTCTGCTCAGAACTGCGCAGACGGGGAAGGGTAAGCACAGGGCTGAGGGGTGCTCTCTGGGGGCTTTCTCCCTCTTCCATCGGGGGGCTGCAAAGGCACAGCAGCCCCCCGATGGGAGAGGGAGGGAGCTCCCTGCGCTGTTAACCTTTTCCATACAGCGGTCCGTACGGACCGCTGTATGGAAAGGGTTAACGGCTGACATCGCATCGCAGATGTCAGCCGTTTATACCAGGGTGCCAGCAATGTGCTGGCACCCTGGTATACCCACTAGAAACCAACGATTATAGAAGGGGAGGCGGGCGGGGGATCGCGATCCCGCCTGCCGCACCGCCCGCCTCCCGCACTGCCCACACCGCCCGCAACCCTCCCCCTGCATCTCCCGCCACCATAAAATCATTCGGGGGTGCAGGGGGGGGTTAATAAAACATTATTTTAGGCATATAAAGTTTCTGAAACTGCAGAAATCGCAGCAAACCGCAGGTCTGAATTGACCTGCGGTTTGCCGCGATCGCCGACATGGGGGGGGGGGGGGGTCACGGGACTCCCCCGCGCATTTAGCCTAGGTGCCTGCTCGATGATTTGAGCAGGCACCGGGTTCCGATCACTGCCGGCCGGGCGGCAGTGATCGGAACAACACATGACGTACCGGTACGTCATGTGTCCTTAAGTACCAGGACATCATGACGTACCGGTACGTCATGTGTCCTTAAGAGGTTAAGGACATTCACAGAGTTGTTGTAAAACAATTGTCTTGTTGGAAGGTAAACTTTTGGTCCAGAGCACTCTGGATCAGGAATTCATTAAGAATATCTCTGTAATTTGCACCATTCAGCTTTCCCTCAGCTTTGAGCAGTCTTTCCCTGTCCCAGCCACTGAAAGACAACCCCAGAGCATAATGCTGCCACCACAATGCGTCACTGTAGGGATGGTAGTGGGCGGTGCCTGGTTTCCTCCAAAGATGATGCTTGAAATTGAGGCCATAAAGTTCAATCTTTGTTTCATCAGACCAAAGAATCTTTCCTTCTTATAGTATGAGAGTCCTTTTAAGTGCTTTTTTGCCAACTTTTAGGTGTCCTTTACTGAGAATAGATTTCTTTCTGGGCACTCCCTCATAAATCCCAGATTGGTGAAGTGCTGCAGTGATGGTCAACCTTCTGGAAGTTTCTCCCATCTGCACACAGGATCAGAGTTTTGCCAGAGTGTCTATTGGGTTCTTGGTCACCTCACTTGCCAAGGACCTTTCCCCCCCCCCCCCCGATTAATTTGCAGGACAGCAACCTCTAAGAAGAGTCCTGGTTGTTCCATACAACTTCTATTTAAGACTTATGTTCTCCCACTGTTTTTAACCAATAATATTTCTATAGCGCCACCATATTCCGCAGCGCCTTACAATTCAGAAGGTACATGTACAAAACAAAAGACTGCAACATAACTGGTTAATATACAACTGAATCACTTGGAGTGAGGGCCTAGCTCGCAAGAGCTTACAATCTATGAGAAGGTGGGGGTGACACATAAGGTAGTTGATTGTGAATTGTAGTAGTCGAGCCTTTTTTTTTTAAACTGAAAGTCTTGCAGGCTGATCTGCTTTGGGGGTGTGTGTGATGGGGGGGCTATTAGGGGAACAGTCAGTTTAGGAAGCTCAACAGATCCACACAATCTTTCTCTGAACTCAACAGACAGTTCTTTCTTCCTCATGGCTTGGATTTTGCTCTGATACACATCGTCAGCTGCAAAACCTTATATAGACAGGGGCGTCTACTGAATTTACCATAAGTGGACTCCAATCAAGGTGTAGACACATCAAAGATGATCAAAAGAAATGGGAGGCCCTCAGAGATAAATGTTGAGTGTCATAGCAAAGGGTCTGAATACCTATATCCATGTGCAGTTTTAGTTTTTCCTTTTTAATTAGCAAAAAAAAACAACTATGGGACACCTTTTATTAAGACCGGCGTTTTAGACGCTGGTCTTAATAAAGCCCTGCACTGGATCCGCCGAAATTATGAAGAGGCACCCCCTATGTTTTCACTTTCTCATTAAGAGGTATTGAGTGCAGCTTGATGAGGGGGAAAACTTAATTTTTTATTTTTTTTTATTTTAGCACAAGGCTGCAACATAACAAAAGGGTCTGAATCCATAGTCAGGTGGACTGATATATCATTTTATGTTGACAGGTTTCAGACACTATGATGGATGAGATCTGCCATCTATCTCTTCTAGTGGACAAGTTTGAAGGAGACTTCCACCCATCAGCACAGTTTCTCAAGCATTATAAAAATGTAAGATATCATGACAGAACTTGTTGCAGTAAGTACACAGATACATGTTTAATATGGTGTTCTGCTGAAGGTATGTGCACCTTGTAACTTGAAAACTGTTTGGTTCTGGGCTGGTGTGCTCCCTACTAGTTTGTATACTTTATAGGAATGCAAGTTATCAGCATTGAATCACAAAGTGAGATAGGAGCTATAAATCTGTCCGTGGACGGAAAAAAATTCCCAACTCGCAGTTCCCCAATCTACTCCTGCTATAATTGATTAGATGTGTCTGGAGAATGCAGGCCTCCATTTGCATTTTTGGTTGATTTTAATCCTTTCAATACATTTGACATAGAAAAAGAAAATATCAGTATTGCTCTTATGGCAATTTAAAGGGGTATTCCGGTTGGTTGAAGTTATCCACTATCAGAGAATGGGGGCTCAAAACCCCCAGCAGCGCCCCTGTAAAGAACCGACCGTCTGGTTTTACATGCGCATGGCTGTTACATTCATTTCTATGGATGTTCCGGAGATAGCCGAGTATAGCACTTTCCTATCCCTGGAATTCCAAAAATAAATGGAGCGGCTGCACTCATGCCTGACCGGCAGCTCCCTTCTTTTCAGAGGAAGCTGTAGGGGGTACAGGACCCCCGTTCTCGTTATCGCTTGAGATCCAAACATTATGGGATGGGGGGGTAGGGTAAGGGATAACTTTAACCAACCGGAATACCACTTTTACAGAATGGGAGGTTTAATCACCCAAAAAGAAAAGGAGATTAGAGGAAGGCTCTTATCTGCCATGAAGCATCTTGGATTATGACTTTTGAAACTCAATCCTAACTATGAACCTAAAAACAGATTTAACATACTTTTATTAATGTTTAATAGTTTTCAAACGCTGACAAACCGTTTATCATAGCTATATCCAGTTTTCTCGCCCATATTCCTTGGGGGACACAGGAAACCATGGGTATAGCTCTGCTCTCTAGGAGGCGTGACACTAAGTGAAAGCTGTAAGCCCCTCCTCCATCAGCTATACCCTTCAGCCTGGAGAAGAGACTGCCAGTTTTTGCTTAGTGTCCAAGGAGGCAAGACACCCCCTGCTTATGCAGGGTTGTTTTCCTATGATTTTTTATTTTTGCGTTATTTGTTGTTTTTAATTCGATTTTTTTCTACCTACAGGGACAACAGAGGCGCATTAGACCCCTCTGTTTCTCCCGGGGTTGAGTTGCGCCAGTGCCGGTAATTCCGCACTGCCGCCTCCCCCACAGAAGACAAGGTGGACCAGGGCAGCCTCGCTCCCCTGCGTCCCGCCAGCTCAGGGTCGTCCGCACGCCAAGTCCCTCCCCCGGCTTCCTGCCACTGCGGTGCCAGGAGCTGAAGGGGCGACCCCCGCTGGATGGACTGAGGGCGAAGACAGCGTATGGTGAGAGTGGCTGCTCCAGCCTCCCCTTCCTCCCTCCCACCGCTGCTACAGGCCTCCTGGGCTCCCATGCCCACTGCTACATCCCCCTTGGCCACTGCTACATGGCCACTGCTACATCGTGCGACCAATCCAGGCAGGCCCTGGCAGGCCTCAAAAGTCTTTCCAATCCACTCTGATTTCTCCTCTGTGGTGTCTAAGGCTTGGGCTCGCCCGGACGCCCGTTTTGTCAGCCCCAAGAAGCTGGACATTTGCTATCCCTTTCCAGCCGATGTCGTGGCCACATGGTCTTCCCCACCCAAGGTGGACCCCCCTGTGGCCCGGCTGTCAAAGAACACGGCCATCCCTGTTCCCGACGGGTCCTCTCTTCAGTCAGCGGAGGACCGTCGCATGGAGACCCTTTCCAAGGGCATTTTTGCTGCCTCCGGTTCTGCTCTCAGACCGGTTTTTGCCTCTGCTTGGGCAGGGAAAGCAATCTCTGCTTGGGGTGCGCAGCTGGAACAGGAGTTGGACTCGGACGTCCCCATCCAGGACCTACGTTCCTTGGCCCAGCTTATTATTCGGGCCGGGAATTTTGTTTGTGAGGCCTCCCTTGATGCGGGAGCCCTTATTGCACGCTCCTCCGCCCTGGCAGTTTCCGTCAGGAGGGAGCTCTGGCTGAAGGTTTGGAAAGCGGACGCTGCCTCCAAACGTTCCTTGGCGGGGCTACCGTTTGCGGGTTCCCGCCTTTTCGGGGTCCGCCTAGACGAACTTATTTCGGAGGCCACGGGTGGTAAAAGCACCCATCTTCCTCAACCCCAAGCAAGGGGCGCCCCCCGCGGACGCCCTGGTGCGTCTCGTTTTCGGTCCTCCCGCAGGGCCTCTGGGGCTCCCACCACAGCTGCCGCTTCGGCTCCTCCCCAGGACAAGCGTAGGAAGCCGTTTTTTCGGGCCCAGCCCTCCTGGCGCAAGCCGCAGGCTGCCCGCACACCCGCAGCAAAGCAGTCCTCTGCCTGAAGGCGCGCCCCCACCCACCCGGGTGGGGGGCCGGCTCCTCCTTTTCAGGGACGTCTGGATGGCTCACGTCTCCGACGCCTGGGCCCTCGAAATTGTGTCCTCCGGATACAAAATCGAATTTGCATCCTTCCCTCCAGATCGGTTCTTTCGCTCCCGCCCGCCGCGGGACCCAAAAAGCGCGGCTGCGTTCTCCGCGGCCGTTCAAGCCTTACTGGACAGGGGGGTGATTACCCCCGTTCCTCTAGAGGAAAGGTTCCAAGGGTTCTACTCGAACCTCTTTGTAGTTCCCAAGAAGGGAGGTTCGGTGCGGCCCATTTTGGACCTCAAAAAGCTCAACCGTTTTCTCCTCCTTCGACGCTTTCGGATGGAGTCCCTCCATTCCGCGGTGGCTTCCCTGGAGCAGGGAGATTTCATGTCTTCCATCGATATACAGGATGCCTACCTCCATGTTCCGGTAGCCCGGTGTCACCATCGCTTCCTCCGATTCGCCGTGGGGCACCTCCACTTCCAGTTTGTCGCCCTTCCCTTTGGGCTGGCAACTGCCCCCCGGGTGTTCACCAAGGTCCTGGCCCCGGTTTTGGCCTTACTCCGTTCCAGGGGTGTTTTTCTGCTACCGTACTTGGACGATATCCTCATCAAGGCTCCGTCCCTTTCTCAAGCGGTTGCCAGCGTGGATCTCACTCTAGAGACTCTGGCGAGGTTCGGTTGGGTCATCAACTTCCCCAAGTCCTCCCTTCCCCCCTCCAGACAGCTAGTCTTCCTGGGAATGCTTTTAGACACAGGAGCGGCAGGGGTACGTCTTCCCTCGGAAAAACGTCTGACCCTCCGTGGGGCGGTTCGGGGTCTCCTTCTCCACCGTCGACCGTCCTTCCGCTTCTGCATGCGGGTCTTGGGGCAGATGGTTGCCTGCTTCGAGGCGATCCCATTTGCGCAGTTTCACTCCCGCCCTCTCCAACGGGCGATCATCTCCTCCTGGGACAAATCGCCGGAGTCTCTGTATCATCCCTTCCGTCTATCGCCTCCGGTGCGGTCATCTCTCCGCTGGTGGTTACAGTCCCCTCTTCTGGGCAGGTCCTTTCTGCCACTCAACTGGTTGGTGGTTACAACCGATGCCAGTCTCTTGGGCTGGGGAGGCGTGTTTCCTCCCCGATCCATCCAGGGCATTTGGTCTCCATCGGAGTCCAAACTCTCGATCAATGTCCTGGAGCTGAGAGCGGCCCTTCTGTCTCTACGACACTGGACTCATCTGCTGAAGGGTCATCCTGTTCGTGTACAATCGGACAACGCCACGGCTGTGGCGTACATAAACCACCAGGGGGGCACTCGCAGCGCTGCAGCAATGCGGGAGGTCACCAGCATTCTCCGTTGGGCGGAAGCCCACGTCCCGGCCCTATCTGCAATTTTTATTCCAGGGGTGGACAATTGGGCGGCGGACTTCCTCAGTCGCACCACCATCGACCCCGGCGAGTGGTCTCTTCACCCGGAGGTATTCGAGGCCATTTGCCTTCGTTGGGGCATACCGGACATGGACCTCATGGCCTCAAAATTCAATCACAAGGTCCCCGCCTATCTGTCCAGGGCCAGGGATCCGGGAGCTTGCGGAGCCGACGCCCACGTTCTTCCTTGGCGAGGCTTCGCGCGCCCATACATATTCCCTCCCATCCCTCTCCTGCCCAAGGTCCTTCGGAAGATAGCGGCGGAAGGCGTCTCGGTGATTCTGGTCGCTCCGGACTGGCCCCGCCGGTCTTGGTATGCCGACCTCATGCTGCTCCTGGCAGACGCGCCCCGGCCGCTGCCCGCCAGGGAAGATCTTCTCTCTCAGGGACCGATCTTCCACCCGCGTTTAGGGTCCCTACGTTTGACGGCGTGGTTGTTGAGACCACCGTCCTGACGCGTAGGGGTTTTTCTGCGGACGTTGTCCGCACCATGATCCGCGCCCGTAAGCCGTCCTCTTCTAGGATCTATTATAGGACCTGGAGGACCTTTTTGGGGTTCTGTGCCGATCTGGGGATTCCTCCGCTCCGCTTTTCTCTCCCCACCATTTTGTCCTTCCTGCAGAGCGGACTGGCCCAAGGGCTGGGCCTTAGTTCTTTGAAGGGTCAGGTGTCTGCGCTGTCCATTTTGTTTCAGCGCCCACTGGCCCCCCTTGGTCCTGTCAAGACCTTCCTTCAGGGCGTGGCTCACGCGGTTCCCCCGTACCGTCCTCCGGTACCGCCCTGGGACCTGAACCTGGTTCTCTCAGCGCTCCAGGCTTCCCCTTTCGAGCCTCTGCGGACGGTTTCCTTGCGACTTCTGTCCTGCAAGGTTATTTTCCTTGTAGCCGTCACCTCTCTTCGGAGGGTGTCCGAATTGGCTGCACTCTCCTGTCTGGAACCTTTCCTAGTGTTCCACCAGGACAAGGTGGTTCTTCGTCCGGTCCCTTCCTTCCTTCCTAAGGTGGTCTCCGCCTTTCATCTGAACGAGGACATCGTTCTCCCCTCTTTGTGTCCTTCCCCTTCCCACCCGCGGGAGAGGAAGCTTCATCGCCTGGACGTTGTCAGGGCGCTCAAGATTTACCTGGAAGTAACCAGCTCTTTCAGGCATACTGACTCGCTCTTTGTGGTCCCGGAAGGGTCGCGCAGAGGGATGGCGGCATCCAAAGTGGCTATCGCCCGTTTTGTCAAGATGGCTGTTACTGAGGCTTATCTCGCCAAGGGCAAGGTTCCGCCCCTTGGTGTTACCGCTCACTCCACTAGAGCGGTCGGGGCTTCCTGGGCTCAGAGGAATCGGGCTTCTACGGAGCAGATTTGCAAGGCGGCCACTTGGTCCTCCTTGCACACCTTCACCAAGTTCTACAGGGTGCATACTCATGCGTCGGCTGACGCTGCTTTAGGCCGTCTGGTGTTGCAGGCGGCAGTTGATTGATGCCTCTGGTGTTGGTTGAGTTTGTTCTGGTCCCTCCCTTCTGGGACTGCTCTGGAACGTCCCATGGTTTCCTGTGTCCCCCAAGGAATATGGGCGAGAAAAGGAGACTTTTGTATTACTTACCAGTAAAGTCTCTTTCTCGCTCTTCCTTGGGGGACACAGCACCCGCCCTTCATTTGGGTTACAGTTGTGGTTCCGGCTTGGTTGCCCCCGTTGGGGCTCGACAGTTCTTTTTCCGGTTGGTGGTTATCTTTCACTACTTGGACACGCAACTGGCAGTCTCTTCTCCAGGCTGAAGGGTATAGCTGATGGAGGAGGGGCTTACAGCTTTCACTTAGTGTCACGCCTCCTAGAGAGCAGAGCTATACCCATGGTTTCCTGTGTCCCCCAAGGAAGAGCGAGAAAGAGACTTTACTGGTAAGTAATACAAAAGTCTCCTTATTTATTTTTTTGCAGCCCTGAGCATCTTCCCAGAGTGCTCTTGTATTTAAACCATGTGGTGGTTTGTTTTAATGCTGTGAGTAAGAATGCATGTGCAAACGTTTGGGCACCCCTGGTCACAATTACTGTTACTGTGAACAGTTAAGCAAGTTGAAGACTAAATGATCCCCAAAAGGCATAAAGTCTTTCAGTTTTGTGAGATTCCTCGGCCATCTTGCATTCACTGTACTTTTGAGGTCTATCCACAGAATTTCAATTATGTTCAGATCAGGGGACACTGACGATCTTTCAGCTTGTGCCTTTTGAGGTAGTTTCAGGTTGCCATTTCCTCAGTTTGAAATGTAAAAGAAATTGCAGTTAAGAAGAACAGGTGGAGGTCAGGAGAAGGTCTGGAAGACTAAGAAAAAAATAATAATTTCAGAGCCAGTTGCTCGTAGGACTGCTAGAAAGGCAAATCAGAACCCCCTCTTGACTGCAAAAGACCTTTAGGCTGCGCTCACACGGGCGAGATTTCCGCACGGGTGCAATGCGGTAGGTGAACGTATTGCACCCGCACTGAATCCCGACCTATTCATTTCAATGGGGCTGTTCAGATGAGCGGTGATTTTCACGCAACGCAGGCCCCATAGAAGTGAATGGGGTTGCGTGAAAATCGCAAGCAAGTGCGGAGCGATTTTCACGCATGGTTGCTAGGAGACAGTCTATTCACTGTATTATTTTCCCTTATAACATGGTTATAAGGGGAAATAATACCATTCTGAAAACAGAATGCTTAGTAGGTGATCAATTGAGGGTTAAAAAAAATAAAATAATTAACTCACCTTCTCTTGATCGCGTATTTACCGGTCTCTTCTTTAATGATGAGCTGTGGGCTAAAGGACCTGTGGTGACGTCAGATCACATGCTCCAATCACATGGTCCATCACCGACGTCAGCCCTTTAGCCCACAGCTCATTTTTTATGAGGACCGTTTTGAAGCTGTATTTTTTTTTTTTTTGACTGCAAAACACTTTTAAAGACTTTAGCATGTGCTGAGCGGACTATGAGTAATAACAGCACTACCTTAGAGAGGGACATGCAAGCAGCTGTAAATAGAGTTAATGTCTGTAAGGGGTAGAGGAATCATGTGAAATGTAGTTCTTCACATTGGTAAGCCCTGGCAGCATCAAAACAAAGGTGCTATACAGAGCTGGGCAATATAATTAATATAACCACTTCTTTTCTATGGTGGCATCACATGGTAAGCATTCAGATACATGTAAGTACATTGAATAAGGAATTAAAAGTACAATCTTATTTTCTATACATTGCAAGAATATTTATGGTTGATTCACCAGCTTGGAGTTTATAAAACCTCTAATTTTTGCTCTTGAATATGTAGGAACTGAATACCCACATAGAGAAAGGAATGGGGAGAAAGCTGGCAGACCGCTGTTCTGATGCCGTGAATTCTTCTATATGTAAAGCACAAGAGGACATTATAGGTAAGATGATTTCTAAAATCTAGCTATAAAATAATTGAAAATCTAACTATTTTTAGGGCTCTTTCACATGGCGAGTCCAGTGCGGAAATCACGCTCTGTGTGTGAGCGTGATCCTGCGTTTTGGACAGTGGTCGTCTTGCAGGAGTGCACACACAGTATTATCATGATTTGACCTTATTACTACAGAATCATAGTGACCGCTTTATGTCACTATGATCCTGTAGAAATAAGGTTAAGCAGAGGCACACAGCATTATAAATCATGATAACACCGTGTGCTCCTGCAAATCCAGAACGGAGGAACACACTCCCACACGGAGCCTGATTTCCGCACTGGACACGCTGGTGCGAAACAGCCCTTATTGTTTTCTCCTCACTGTGAAACACCCTCACTGACACTAAACTAAGATTTGGGATTGTGAATGATGTGGTGAGGACTGGGGTGATTCACATTAACCCTTTCCCCTGCATGCATTTTTTTTTTAAATCAGATACATTTTTATTATTTTGTAAAGATAAACAATCATTTTACAAAATTCTTGTCATATATTATTTTCAACACAGTGCAAAAATACTCATTGTACAAAACAGGATGGTCAATAAACAGGATCCATAACCTAAAGATCCAACAACCAAAAGTGTTGCAACTGAGCTGCTAAGAAATATATAAAGGGGTTAGGTAACGCCAGTCCCCCCGCTTCTTTACCACGCTGTAATGTTTCATATCGGATTCTACAATTTTTATTTTTCCATAACAAGGATTTAAATATTCTCTGTAACTTATAATAATAATGCATGGGAGTCCATACTTGTGAGTTATGCAATATGTAGAGCAATTGCGGCATCCATATCATCTTAAGAAGATTACCTCTACCCATCATTGACAATGGAAGCTTATGCCAGGTGACCGCTTTCTGTTTAAATCTGTCCATTAGTGGTATTAGGTTATTCGCTACATAAGATCGGGGCTGTACTGAAATAGTGACTCCAAGATATTTAAAGGAGGAGACCACTTTCAGGTTAACATGATCTAAGCAAAGAGATTCTGGACGAGGGGACAGCGGAAGAATAACTGACTTATTCCAATTGATTAATAAACCAGACTGTTTTCCAAAGTCTGAGATTAACGATATAATGGGATCTATTGATGATGTCAGATCACCCACATATAATAACATATCGTCCGCATATAGTGAGACTTTCCTCCACCGTCCCCCTCTCCAGACCTCAAATCAGTGGCGTAGAACGCAAAATAAAAGCCAGGGGCTCTATAGCAATGGCAAACAGGAGGGGTGACAAAGGGCATCCCTGCCTGGTCCCTCTCTCCAGTGTCATCATTGGGAATAGCTTACCATTTATTCGCAGCCTAGCTCTCGGTTGACTATAGAGCAATTTTACCCAATTAATGTATCCAGGGCCGAATCCTAGTTTTGCCATAACCGCCCATAAGTATTCCCATTCAACACTATCAAAGGCCTTTGCAGCGTCTAAGGAGACCACTGCAGGGCATCTCACATCCTATTCTGTTCCCCTCATCTGAATATTGAGGAACAGACGCCTAAGGTTTAATGACGTGGATTTTCCTGGCATAAACCCGCACTGATTTTCATGTATAATGTGGAAGATAACATTCAGGAGCCTATTAGCAAGTACCTTGGTCAACACTTTTATATCTACTGTTAAGAGTGAGATGGGTCCATATGAATTTAGCATATTGGGATCCTTTATCTGGTTTAGGGATCACCACCACCAATGCTTCCCCCTGCATGCATTTTGCTTTTTTCTTTTTCTTTTTTTTTTCCATTGATGCAGCCATATGAGGGCTTGTTTTTTGCAGGACAAGTCGTTTTTAATGGCACCATTTTGTGTACACGGTACACATACCTTACTGATTTACTTATCAACTCTTTTTTGAGGGGTTGGGAAAAAGCATCAATGCTGCCAATACTAAGTTTTTTTTTGTTATAATTTTTGTGGCGTTTGTTTTTCGGCATTAATAACACGATAACTTTATTCTCTGGGTCACTACTACAGAAATACCAAATATGTAAAGTTTATTTTTTGTACATTTTGCTACTTTTGCACAATAAAAAACCTTTCATTAAAAAAATAAAAGATTTTGCATCCCAAGACCCATAACTTTTTTTTTATTTTCTGTTTACGGAGCTGTGTAAGGCTACTTTCACACTAGCGTTTGGGGCTCCGCTTGTGAGTTCCGTTTGAAGGCTCTCACAAGCGGCCCCGAACGGATCCGTCCAGCCCTAATGCATTCTGAGTGGATGCGGATCCGCTCAGAATGCATCAGTTTGGCACCGTTTGTCCTCCGCTCCGCTCAGCAGGCGGACACCTGAATGCAGCTTGCAGCGTTCGGGTGTCCACCTGGCCGTGCGGAGGCAAACAGATCCGTCCAGAAGTACAATGTAAGTCAATGGGGACGGATCCGTTTGAAGTTGACACTATATGGCTCAATTTTCAAACGGATCCGTCCCCCATTGACTTTCAATGTAAAGTCAAAACGGATCCGTTTGCATTATCATGAACAAAAAAAAAAAAAAAATTTTTTTTTTTTTTTTTTTTTGTTCATGGTAACGCAAACGGATCCGTTCTGAACGGATCTAAGCGTTTGCATTATAGGTGCGGATCCGTCTGTGCAGATACCAGACGGATCCGCACCTAACGCAGGTGTGAAAGTGGCCTAAGGGCTTGATGTTTGGGGGACAACTTATACTTTTTATTGGTACCATTTTAAAATATATAGCACTTTTTGATCGCTTTTTATAACTTTTTTTTTTTTTTTTTGTGGCAGCTAAGCAAAAAACAGCAATTCTACCATTGTATTTTTTTTTATGGTGTTTGCCATACGGGATAAATTACATAACTGTATAGTATGGGTCGTTATGGGCATGGTAATACCAAATATGTGGAGGGGATTTGATTTATTAAAATTTTTTCCATTAAAAAAGCTTTTTTCCTTTGATCAAATAGATGTTTTTTTTTCTGTTGTAATTTTTTTTAATTTTTTAACCATTTATTTTTTGCTTCTATAATACCCTGCACTGCTTATAGAATGCAGAGTATATTACTGTCATTGCTATTGTGACATCCACCAGCAGGTTGTGCTAGAGAGGCGCACCCTACTAGGATACACTGCAGGCAGCTCTGGGGCCTTCCATAGATCCCAGACTGCTGTAACAGACATTGGCCTCATTTGTGGGGTGCCGATGGGGGACAGAGGGAGTAACTATGTAGATGCTGTCGTCACTATTGACCACCGCATCTAATGGGTTAAACAGCCCGGATTGGCACTTCTGCCGGACCGTTAGAGCAGGGGCCTGGCTGTCATGTGAGAGCCGAGCCCCTGTTCTCTGCTGCATGAAAGACCTGTGCAGCACTTATTCCTATCCGCCATAGAAAGCAGGCTGGTCCGGAATAAAGCCCATTATTGACTGCCATAAAAAGCCGTATCGGCAGTCATTAAGGGTTTAATAAGAAATTGAGTTGTATAGCTTTAACTGCAGCAGCACTGAGAGAAATAGCTGGAAGCCTCCCTGAGCCTGCCTGTCTAAAGACCCCATAAACATTAGTGTATTGTTGGTCGAACTACAGTATAAACTGTATGGGAAGCGCATAACCCTCCCCTGACTCCTTTAATGATTTTAACCTTGACTGCAGTTTATTAGACAGGTGACTTCTCAGATAAGTATTCCAGAGCACTTGACATATCTTCTTAATACATCCTTTTCTTCTACATACCGAGATGCACTAGACATTTCTGTACCTTCCCCCACTGTGTAGAATTGCAGGATTCATTGGTACTTTTTGATATCACATTTTCAGAAAACTTAAAGCCTTTGCTGCCATCTGCTGTCCAAAGTGAATACACCACATGCCTACCATGCAAGAAATTTGATCTCAGTTATAATTTAAACTGTGAGATGTTGTGCAGTGATTTCCAAGAAGACATTGAGTTTCGTTTTTCTCTTGGTTGGACGTCGCTTGTTAATCGGTATTTAGGTGCCAAAAATACCCGAATGTTGCTAGGATTAACGGATCCAGTTTTTCAGGTATGTTAATACATTTGTTAATGGAATTGGCCAAAATATATGCAGGATATGAAATCCTTCTTTTTTCATTTTTTTTTTTATTCTTTATTTAAGAAAATTAGAAAAAGCAAATACAATAGTCTGACCTCTCAATAAAGATGGTGGGTGACTGACAAATATGAATGTTGAGAGGCCTATTAAATAACACCTACAGTACATTATATCTTGTTCAACAAGGCATGACCAGTCTACATATATCAGTATAAGTATCAGATAGATAAGAAATACCATCTTGTTTTCATTTGCCTAACAGAGGATGAGAGATCTTCACATACATGCCGAAATATACTATGGGCAAGGGGCAAACAAACAGCAACTGGACACTGGAGGGGGGACAGACTGGAACAGTAGGGAAGGTGGGGGAGACGGATGTAAAAAATAAAATCGGTCTGAAATCCTTTTATAATTTTTTTTTTTTTTTTTTTTAAATATATATAAGATCCCACGACCTGTAAGCACCCCCACCACGTCATGTAACCCTGCCCAAACTCCTGAAGCTGTATCCCAAGAAGAGCTAATGGTTACAGTGATGTCTGGATTGGCATCACTAACATCAAGAGGTTCTATGGGTGTCATAATCGTTGGAGGAGTGGTAAGTGATTAATAATAGACAGGGCGTTTATTAGTAGTATAACTTTGGATGCAAATTTAATTGACTTCTATGGTATTCATATGCAAATCTATAATCCAAGATGCTCTAAAGCTACAACACTGCAATGTATTAACACATCAAGAAAATGTGAAGAGCGGTTTGACTGGTGGAAATTTGTTCCATTATCAGTAACAATTTCTTCTCATTTGTTACTCATTGTATAAAAAAAGCAGTCATGCACAGTGTTTGCATCACCAGCTCCAATTATGCACCTGGTTCAGACATGGAAATATTGGCCTTTTTGAGTCATTGCCACTTCTGAGAGTTGAGAGGAGCAATAGCGGGAACTGAAAGAAACCTCCATGGAGGTGGATATTTCCATTAGTTGTATGGATAGGATAAAGGAACTGTAGTGAGTCCAGCCTGTACACTCGAGACCAACATGCTAACATTTTTAGGGTCAGTCAGCAAATGTCACTTGAAAGGAGTTGAGATCCAATGCCAAGCACGCCCCACGGGTAAATATGGCAGCTATGTTATGTCATACATTCTTGTTACAAGATAGATGTGATTGAGCTACCAGATATCACTAATTCAGCTTAGATCTTCTTTGTCTTCTTTAAATGTGGGATGCAGTGACGTAGAACCACTGTTAAGGGATCCATAGATCCGTCTGCTGCAGTATCCTATGTAGATATCTTTAATGATCTCCTTGGAGCTACATGCTGTGTACTATTCCCAAAAATGTTTGTCCTCTGCAGATCTGGAGAGCTGTGGGCTGGAAGCTGATTGCCTGCTCACTTCTAGCCTATGGAGGCTTGTACACGTACGAGAAGCTGACGTGGACCACAAGAGCGAAGGAAAAGGCTTTCAAACAACAGTTTGTGAACTATGCTGCCCAGAAACTGCAGTTGATAGTTAGCATTACCAGTGCCAACTGCAGCCACCAAGTGCAGAAGTAAGTACGATGATTCAGGTAAATGTACTTCAATGAAGCCTCCTGAAAATCTTCTTGTGGAATTGATCTTTCTTCTTAGGGAGCTGGACAACATCTTTACCAAACTCTGTCAGCAAGTAGATATTACTCAGAGGGGTCTACTGGAATCCATTAATAGAGAGTCAGAAGAAATAAGACAGCTTGAGAAAGTTCAAAGCCAAGCCAAGGTCTTAAGGTATTTGTGTCCCTCTTGCTTTCAGTTACAAACTGAATGATGGCCTTTTAACTGAATAATTGTAGAATATTCACATTATATATGGATATGTGAACTTCATGCTGTATATTAAGAAGTTGGGGACAGATGGAAAGGAATAAGACTGCAGGGTCAGACTACACTGGGTTTTTAGCACAGGGTGGGCCACAGAAAACCTGATTCCCATGTGTGGTTTCTACAGGACAATGGTTATCAGGTCTCATACAAGAAAACTGTCTTTGATACCCACAGTAACCAATCAGATCTCAGCTTTCATTTTACAAGATTAAGAAATGAACGAGGCCTCTTGTATGCGTTCCTCCCAGTCGAGTGGTACTCTTTGCGGAGGGCAGTAGTGTTGTGCCTGAGTGTGTCCAACACGCTGGATTCAGTTTTAGAAAGAATTGTGATAGTGGAGGCCTATGTACACACACACTCAATCAGAGAAACAGAACTGTTTTACTGGTCAATTTCTGGACCTTTCCATTCCAGCAGAAAACAGTATACATAGTTTGGTGTGTAAGCGGCATAACACAGGATCCATAGCAAATGCCAAAAAATAGACAACCACATGTTAGGATACCTATTGCTGCATACATCAACCCATATATTATCCCAGCAGGTGCATGTCAACAGAACTACATGTTGACAAGTCACCTGCAGCCATAGGCACTGTTAGGGCTATGTACAGTTTATGATATATCAGTTTGGTAGGGGACAGAAAAAGTTTCTCTTTTTAACTGTGGTTGTTGCCTTTTATAGAAAAAAAGCTGTACACCTTGAGAATGAGCTGGATCACTTTACCAAAATGTTCCTCAACCAAAATAAGTAAAGGTGGGGATGCAGAGGATGGTTCACACTTATTCAAGCACCGAGATGACGATTCCTGGTCACGGTACACTGTATTCTATCACTCATCTGCCAGGACTTTCTGAGCTGTAATGTGAAGGAACTAGCATGAATCTGTGAGAGGATGGCATTATTACCTCCTGCTGGACATAACTCTACACATTCTACGTATCTCGCATTACCTTGCAGAGCAGTCACGTTATATTGACTTCGCGATCAGAAAATATTTCTTCATTTTTGTAAAGTAAAAAATTGCTGATTTGCCTAAATCCATTGTGATTTGAGAAAATATCAAGGTTCATTTACGTATTTATTTTAATATATGATGAGAGATCAAAACTTTATATTCATTGTTTCAAATAATTGTTAAAGGTTGACAAAGAACCCCCACCCCTCTTTTCTACCACTCAGGTACAACGGCAGAGATGTTCACAGCAATGTCCCCACGTTGTGGGATACCATAGTCAGAATAGCAGTGTTAATGGCATTAGTTAAAGGAGAACTCTTCATTATATTTATGTTCAGTCATATGTGTTCTGGAAATGCCGCAGTCACTTCCTGTTAAAGGCATTTCTCTAATGTGGGCAAGTCCTCAGTAATGATGATGTGACGAGACAGATGGCAATATATACGATCCAAAAATAAACACTGCCCATGTAATCTGAAGGCCAAAAGTGATATGGAATTTAATAAACTGTCCAGTGGCGCTAATGAGCCCTTTTCAAGCATACATAACACTGGCCATGTGCAGGTATGCATACATAATGATGACCTGCAGAGATCTCATAGGACTCCATAGCAAAACTTTCTATAGGACCCCCTGCCCCACCTAGTTTCCCAGTACGCATGCGTCAGACACTCCCTGGCAACGCAAAGCGCAGCGCCCAAGATTTCTGCCAAATCTACAATTTTTGAGTTTATTAAGCAGTAGGAATTTTAGTGTGTAAAAAAAAAAAAAAAAGTTGCGCTCACCCACTTTATGTAGGAAAAAGTGGAACAGGTGTTTAAAAATATTGTGCTCATCCTGAACAGCATATTTCTCAGCTACATAAATACACTGATCATATCGCTCTAAATCACTGCTTCCCATAGGAATTGTTACGGTTACCATTGACTGCAGTGGAAGCTGTCAGACCCTCTCTGAACTGAGCTTCCCTAGTGCCAAACAGAAACGGTAGAAGCCGTTCAGCGCTGGGCCACATAACAGTTCTGTGGTCTGCCTCTATAGAAGGTATGCCACTGGATGACATCATAGGTTTGAGGCCAAAGGAACTGATATCCGTGGCATCAGTAAGGGGACCTGTATGTAATGCAATATGTTATGGATATTGTAATAACTCATTGTTATGCAATTTAATTTTATTGTATTGGGTACACTTATGATGTCATCATTACGTATCTATACCTGCTCATGTTCAGTGTTATGTATGCTTGGAAAAGGCTGCTTCTAGCAGAAACATTGCATCACTGGATAGGTTGTTGAATGAAATTCCTTGTGGCTTCTTGCTTCAAATTACATGTGCTGCCTTCCTTATATTATTTGACTGTGGACCAAGCCCACTTCAAGATGTGCATCAGCCAGACTTCTATTCTATACCAGGAAGTGCTACCCAGTTACATCATCTGGAGACATGATCACATGTCACTTTAGAGAAGCCGCTTAAAAAAGATTTAATCACACGTTTACAGTTTTCCTACACTTGTAAGAAGTGGCACTGATTTTTCTATACATTATGTCTACTAATGTATATAGCAGTTTGAGGCAGAAAACAATAAATTGCAGTTTTATATTTCTCACTACAGTTGTCATTGTGTATTTATTCAGTGTTTTACAATTGGGTGCAGTTAGCATTTGTGGAGATTTAGGGAGAGCTGTTTTTGAAGGTTTAACAACCCAAAGTCTATATCATAGAGGGGGGCCTATAGTGTTCCACCGACTGGATCACTGCAGTCCTCTCCACCTAAGTCCAATGTGGACAAACCCCTGAAAGAAGCATTCCTGGCAAACACTGAAGAGCTGAGCTTTGCCCAGGATCCACCAGCACAAGAGCAAGTCCTCCCCTAAACAGAGGTGTTAAAGAAGCATTCCCACAATGTGCATGATGTAATCTGTAGTGAATGTAATTTTCTTACCAGTGACTGTAGTTGTGATTAGAGTTGAGCGAACCTGCCTTGCGGCAGGTTCGAGATCGGGTTTGGGTTTTAAGTGAATTACGTAATTGTTTCTATTCTCACATAATCCATAACGTAATTCAATGCTGGCTTTAGAGGCATTCTCTTTTGCATGCCATCATAATGCAAGTGTATGGCCCTCAGAACGGAACCTTCGGGGCTGGCCATACACTTGGAATTATGCGTCATGACGGCATTGATTCTGTGAGAATGGAATGCATTACGTAATTCACTTAAAGGGACACTGACAGGCCCCATAAACATATTTTGATATTCATATGCAGTCATAGGTCTATTAAAGTGTATTCCAATGATATAAGAGTACCCCCTGTCCGCATTGTAAACAATGTAAAAACAACTTTATATTCATCTGTCAATCACATTCCTTTGTGCCCATGGGGCGTTTTTTCTCCTACCTTCGTGCCCAGCCGTGCCCCAACTGTCGATTCCTACCGCCGCCCAGCTCATTATTATTCACTGCGCTGGGCAGCTCTTACATTCCCTGATTCTGTCAGATCCCGCGCATTCCCGATAGAGACAGAGAGCAGCAGCCTAGAAAAAAATGGGACACAGGCGTAATCAATTTCAGGCTTGGGAGGGTGCCGGATACAGGTATCTGGCGCATGCGCAGATGGGCCGATTGAGGCCGATTCCCATAAGTCTCTATCGGGCATGCGCGGGATCTGACAGGACCGGGGAATGTAAGAGCCGCCCAGCGCAGTGAATAATAATGAGCTGGGCGACGGTAGGAATCGACAGTTGGGGCGCAACTGGGCACGAAGGTAGGAGAAAAAACGACCCATGGGTACAAAGGAATGTGATTGACAGATGAATATAAAGTTGTTTTTACATGGTTTACAATGCGGACAGGGGGTACTCTTATATCATTGGAATACACTTTAATAGATCTATGACTGCATAGGAATATCAAAATATGTTTATAGGGCCTGTCAGTGTCCCTTTAAACCCCGAACTCAACCCTTCCAAAAGGCAGGTTCGCTCAACTCGATTTGTGATTTATTCCCTACCTTCTGGTCCTCAGCTGTGTCATGTGACTGACACCATGGCTCTCTAAATAACACAGGGTCTTATGTGTGGACAGGAAGACAGTTTCTCTATGTATTCTCATAGGAGCCTAAATGTCAGTCTCATAGAAATGAATAGAGAAGTAACTGACTTCCTGTCCTGTGTCAGTTGGAAAGTCTGCTGGTCACATGACACAGCTAAGGATAAGAAGGGAGGTTATAACTCACAAATACAGCCACTGGTAAGAAGTTTATATCATGGGCCAGAGAATAAAAATGTTTGTGGGACTGCTACTTTAAGTAAGCAGAAGCCAAACTTAAAATCAATTAACTTATTTTACGGCACGGCAATGTGTGGATTTTCTGAATCCGATTTTGCTTTGTTTCTGAGGCAAAATCCACTTGTGTATACATGCAAATTTGTTGCAGATTTTACAACTGATTTCACTAATACTCCCTGTTCAAAGAGTGTATTCCAGGGTAAAAATCTGCAGCTTGAATTCTCATTCTGCAGCACTGCAGTGAAAGGAGAATTTTAAGGTCTCGTTGTATATGGCACTACTGTAATCTGCTGTGGATTTCCACCCACAATTCTGAAGAAAAATCTCCATCATATCTGCCACATGTGTGCATATCCTCATGCTTAAAGAGGACCTTTCACCGATTATTACACTATGAACTAACTATACAGACATGTAGAGCGGCGCCCGGGGATCTCACTGCACTTACTATTATCCCCGGGCACCGCTCCGTTCTCCTGCTATGTCCTCCGGTATCTCCGGTCACAAAGTTATGGTAGGCGGAGTCTGCCCTTGTGCTGCTGTAGCACTGGCCAATCGCATTGCAGAGCTCACAGCCTGGGAGAAAATAACCTCCCAGGCTGTGAGCTCTGCGCTGCGATTGGCCAGCGCTAGGGCAGACTCCGCCTACCATAACTTAGTGACTGGAATCTCCGCCTACTATAACTTAGTGAGCGGAGATACCGGAGGGCATAACGGGAGAACGGAGCGGCGCCCGGGGATAATAGTAAGTGCAGTGAGATCCCTGGGCGACGCTCTCCATGTATGTATAGTTAGTTCACAGTGTCATAATAGGTGAAAGGTCCTCTTTAAGTTGATTTGATTTTCCTATGGAAATAAGTGCCTGAAGTTCAGGTGTCTATTTTCAGCAGTTTTTGTCCTCCAGGGTTAGATTTCAGTCTATCTGCAGACTTCTATTTTACACTGAGTTACGTCAGGTTGCTGTTCTGACTGCTGGATCTATAGCCCTTATCAGTGAACTCCTGACAGCTCATAAACACTCACTATAACTAAATTCTTATCAAACTAGGAATATGGCTCAAATGAGTGACTGCTGTTTTTAATAGACCACTTTAAAAAAATATGACTTTCCCCAGCTCCCCCACAACTGCACTCACTGGAGGGTTTTCCCACCTCTGAGGGACAGAAGACATCATAGAAGCAGCTGATAACAGCCTCCTCCTATTTTCCTGCTTCACTTACTGTCCTGTCCCTTGGAAAGGGTAGAAGTGCACCTGTCTTCACATCGTGATACATTTTTTTTTTTTTTTTTAGCTTACTGGCCCAGTCTGTTCTCTTCCCCGGAGCCCTGGTGCAGGAAACTAGGGCTGAGGGACAGCACATCTTCACTTTCTCATTTCTGGCATGAGGCAGCCCCAGGCTTGCATAGATGTTCCTGAGTGGAGGTCTGGCACAAAGGGGTCAATACACCTGCTAAGGAATTTGCATCAGCAAAAAAGGCTTACATTTTCGTGGTGGTGTCAGAATTGGACCTCCACTGATTGCCAAAGGGTTGCCTTCTCTGAAGAGCCACATTTTCTGCTTCATCGAATGGATGGACATTGCCATGTCAGAGAACAAACACCCTTAGAAGTGGACTGGGAACTTAGTAGCCCTGTTTTGTAGTCTGATGGAAGGCAGGTCCAGCAATACCATATTGTGGCATGTTATAGCACCCCAACAGAGCCAAAAACCACAGTACATGACAAAATACTGCAATCAGCACAAAATACATCCCCAAAAACTTCCACTGGCCAGCTGTGAGGAGGGCCCAGGAGGCCAACCTGGAAATTTCCTTGTAAATTCTATGGCCAATCTGCCCCTGAACACCCTGCAACCATTGCTGGAAGAACACAAGCTGGTAGTAGCAGTGTTATGGTATGGGAAATGTTTTCATGGCATTCTCTTGGCCCACTGATCCATATGAACACTCGATTTGGGTATGAATCCATCCTTGCAGATTGCATGCACCCTTACATGCTGATTGTCTTCCCTGGGGCGGATGTGATTTTCCAGACAAGGCAAAGTGACGTCACATAGCTAAAAATGTCTGACCTTGGTTGGAAGAGTATGACCAAAAGTTCCAAGTACTACCCTGGCATCCTTATTCCCCAGACTTTTGACCCCAAATTGAGTATCTGTGGGACCACCTCGATCGTCATGTTGACTAGATCCTCCTCCATGCACCCTTCAGCAGCTGTGGTATGCACTTGGTCAAACATAACGGATCCATCTGGTTTCCGTTTCATTTGCATTTCGTCTGGCCATTCCGTTATAAACGGAACCTAACACGGAATGGCATAACTCTAGTGTGAACCCACCCTCACTGAAGCAGGAAATGGGGAGGAGGCTTTTAAAAGCTACTTTAACATTGCTTCTTGGCCCTTGGAGGCTGGGAAACCCTCCTGTGAGCATTATTGTGGAGGCTATTGGAAAAGGTAATAACCTGTAAGAGTAATTATCTTTTTAGCCCAAATTTAAAACAAAATGTCCCTGAAGATGTTCATAGTCAATACAAAGCAGAACAAGAGAAGGTGGCAGATAAAACATGTCCTGATTGCCTTCAATGAAAAAATACAAAAAGCAATTGTTTAACACTTTAGACTCCTGGACTCCAGCCATCCGTGTAGTGCACGCACAGAATTTGAAGTAATTAGTGAAAAATCTGAGGGTAGTAACAGTGGATGAGATTTCATCTGCCATGTAACTCGACCTGCAATATGGATTTGAAATCTGTAGCATATCAATTTATGCTGTGGACTTTCTTCACAGATTTCCCACTTTGCAACGCATAAGGTAAAAACTGCATGTAACATGGATTTTCGTGCAGATTTTGCCATGAGAGCATGTTGGCTGCACCATGTACATCTCAAAAAAGATAATTACCCTTACCGGTAATTGGATTTTCCAGAACCCATGACAGCATTATAGAGAGATGGATGCGCCCCCACAATTGGACAGGAAGCCCCAGAGCAGTGATTCCAGAGTAGATCAGTAGGATCCGTACAAAATAGAATTCCTATAACTTCATTCTTTCTTCTGTTTTTTTTTTTTTTTTTACTTCAAAGAAACAATTCAAATAAACCATAAGGACCAGGGAAGGAATTAGAGGTGTACTGTCATGGGTTCTGGAAAATCCAATTACCGGTAAGTGTAATTATAATTTTTCTCTTCACCCATGACAGTACCATAGAGAGACCGAATACCAGAGATAAAAACCACCCCTCAGGAGGGACAGTGCTTGAAAAGTAATGTAAGCTAAGAATACCCAGAAGGAAGCATAGGGAACCCAAAGGCTAACAAGAGGTCTGAACAAAAAAAAAAAAAAAAGTCAGAACAATACACATTCTAAAACCCAGGAAATTTCAATACTAGACATTATACTTTAAACCTAGCATAATCTTATAAAAGAAATCTCATATGGGTTTCTCATCAAGTGTTAAAGGATAACTTGTATTTTTTTATTTATTTTTTGGAGTATTGGATTGTGGTGATTAATATCACCTTGGTGGCCCTATTTCAACTTTTCACGGTGTATTCAATTACCCCTTAATGCCACATTTTTGTTCCCTGTACTGCCTACTTTTACTTGTGCTTAAATTAGGGTTGCTAGGCATGGTTCGTCTATCTGTTGAAGGACGGAGCACGCAGCGTGCAGGGTCACATTACTGACAGCCAGGGACTGTAGGTAAATGATTAAAGCCAGTTCCTCCCCAGCAGCTGATAACCGTGCCTGGGCTGTGTGCACTTCTCCCTGTCCCTGCGCTTGGCAGACGCTCCCTCACTCAGCAGAGCTGAAGAATGCAGAGTTGAAGCAGTGCACAACAGGGAAGGGAGATCTGCCATCTGCTCAGTGTATAAATGAAAGCAACATGTGGTAAGAAGACCCCTTTGTGCTGCAGATTAACCCTTTAGGGGGGAGGGCTCTGGTTACTGACACTTTTGGGGGGCTATTGTTACTGGCTAATGAGGGCAGACTGGTTGCTAAGGGCTGAATCTTATTAAATATGGGGTAAGTCAGTCTAATAGTAACTGATTCTGGAATATCATGTTATTAGTAACTACATATATAAAAATTGAAATTAGGGTCTAAATGTTAGAATTATCCTTTAAAAATAATCAACAGATCTAACAAAACATTTTTAGAGAAGTACTTGTCTTGACATAGAATGATCCAAACTGAAGATGATTACTGAACACACATTCCTTTGGTGCAGATTATATTGCGAGACGTTTTCATCCAAAATCCACTGCTCGCAATCTGGCATCCATGATGTAACCCTACCGTGGCATCCATCCATTTTCTGGAGGAGCTCATGGATCTGCTGCATGAGGTTCAAAGAGCTCCTAGGGTCCCCACCGCCGGAAACTACCACACAAAGGACCCCAGCAGACAACCACCGACCCTCCAGGGACTCCCTGGGAAGTTCCAGATCGGTGGCAAGTATTTATAGGGTTTTTATGGTGAGCCATATCTCCTGTAGGCCATCCAGACTAAATGGACCAGCCCATCTTCTTACTCCCAACCAGGAGTCATATAGGGCTTTATTGATACACCATATGTCCTGTAGGCCGTCCAAACAACATGGTCCAGCCCATATCTTCACTCCCAACCAGGAGACTTTATAGGGCTCTGCTGGTACGCCCTACTTTCTGCAGGCCATCCAAACCATCTGGTCTAACCAATCTTCTCACTCCTCTCTAGGAGTATTATAGGGCTTAGTTGGTGTGCTATGCTTAAACTACAAACTATCAACCAGGTATAGCCACAGAACTAGTCCACCGTGCGGGAATAGCTATCAAGGTAGACAGCCACTAAGACATGTTGGTACCTCGGGCACAGCCGGTCACATAGACACCCACTCAGAGCCAAGTACAGTCATCCAAATACTGATGCGAAAGCCATCAGCCATGCTGACATGGCGGCAGAAGCCGCCAACCATGCAGACCCAGCCGCAGTGTAAACTAAGTAGCCGATCAAACACAACTGCACTAGATAAGCCCAGAAGCAGACAGCTACAATGCAAATCTGCAGGCGCAGACATCCCAGCAAGCATGAACACAGAAGCAATCAGCTCCATAGGTATATGAGGCCCTGCCTTTTTATATTACATATTCAGGAAAGTCAGCCAGAAAGGCCCCAGCTCATAGGCGTAGACTCAACGGCAGCCAGCAGAACAGGCATGGACACACAGACATACAACCACACACAGGCGCTCAGACGAAGCAGGTATAGATGCGAGACATTTAGCCAAGCAAGAATAGATGCACAGGTGGTCAGCCAAACAGGCATTCAACCATGCAGGCATAGATGCACAGGCATCGGTATTCAGTCAGTAAGGACTGAAGACAGTCATCCAGGCCCCGAAGCCATGAGGCAGGCAACCAGTCCCCGAAGCCATGAGGCAGGCAACCAGTCCCCGAAGCCATGAGGCAGGCAACCAGTCCCCGAAGCCATGAGGCAGGCAACCAGTCCCCGAAGCCATGAGGCAGGCAACCAGTCCCCGAAGCCATGAGGCAGGCAACCAGTCCCCGAAGCCATGAGGCAGGCAACCAGTCCCCGAAGCCATGAGGCAGGCAACCAGTCCCCGAAGCCATGAGGCAGGCAACCAGTCCCCGAAGCCATGAGGCAGGCAACCAGTCCCCGAAGCCATGAGGCAGGCAACCAGACCCCGAAGCCATGAGGCAGGCAACCAGACCCCGAAGCCATGAGGCAGGCAACCAGTCCCCGAAGCCATGAGGCAGGCAACCAGGCCCCGAAGCCATGAGGCAGGCAACCAGGTGCTGAAGCCATGAGCCCGTCATTTAGGTCCTGAACATGTTGTACACAGGCGTTCAACCGCTCAAAAAAATCAAACGTATCAATCATGCTAAAGAAACCAACAGAATCCTACCAACCACATAACACAAATATTCGCTGTATAACCTAAGTTCAATCCTTCATAAGGTGTTCATTGTGTCCAGGCTCCTCTGTCCGGAGGACAGGAAACCACACTGAGGGAGGAAGTGGGTGTTCCCTTTTTTATTACTCTGTGGCTTCCTGTCCAATTGTGGGGGCGGATCCATCTCTCTATGGTGCTGTCATGGGTGAAGGGAAAAATTGCAATTTATGCATGGAATTTACAGTAGGATGCAAGTGCAAAGCTGTAGTCGAGCGAGGTGCACAATATATCTCATGAGTCCTTTTTATCCTACATGTGAAAGGTTATAAGTAGTGTTGAGCGAACTTCTGTTTTAAGTTTGGCGTCTAAAGTTCGGCTTCCGGTTAGCGGAGAATCCCGATATGGATTCCGAATTCCGTTGTGGTCCGTGGTAGCGGAATCAATAATGGCCGATTATTGATTCCGCTACCATGGACCACAACGGAATTCGGAATCCATATCGGGATTCTCCGCTAACCGGAAGCCGAACTTTAGACGCCAAACTTAAAACAGAAGTTCGCTCAACACTAGTTATAAGAAAATGGGGGAGATTTATCAACATTGGTCTAAAGGAAAGCTGGTTTATTTGCCCATAACAACCAATCAGATTCCACCTTTCCTTTTTTATTTTTAGAGCTCCTTTGGAAAATGAAAGGTGAAATCTGATTGGTTGCTATGGGAAACTAAACCAGTTTTCCTTTTCATCGGTTTTGATAAAATCTCCCCCAGTGTGTTTTACACAGCACTACACTATTCAGTATTTATCAAAAGGCATCTGCCAGCAGATTTGTACCTATGAAACTGGCTGACCTATTGCATGTGCGCTTGGCAGCATAAGACATCTGTGTTGGTCCCGTGTTCATATGTACCCACATTGCTGAGAAAGATGAAATTTACTTACCGATAACTGGATTTAGCCTCCACAATGGCACTCAGCAATTATATATATAATTTCATAATTTTATCTTTTTTCAAACTCAAAATAAAACTTTCCTTGATGCACCTTAAAAATAGGTGCTGTTGTGGAGGCTAAAGGAAAATCTAATTACCGGTAAAGCCTCATTCACACGTAAGTGTTTCACAGACGTGTGCTGTACGTGTTCTCCACGGACAGCACACGTCCCCATTAATTTTAATGTGTGTATTGAGACATCAGTGTTTTAGCATGGTCCGTGGGTAAGTGTTTTTAGCACGGATGCATGTTCTATTTTGTCCGTGTTCATGTATCCATCACGTCGATTATAGTCTATGGGTCCATGAAAACCACAAATGTAACACGGATGCCATCCATGTTTCACGGATCAATAAGAAGAGATGCTTTGAAAATCATTTTTTCAGCTGTTCAGTGCTAGTGAAACACGGATGGCACACGGAGAGCAAAAAACGGACACATGGACTCAATGTAGATCTTTCACAGATTCATCACTGACCACCTGCTCAAGGATTTGAGCACGGGCGTATGAAAGAGGCTCAAGTAATTTTCATGTTTTCCCCACGCCTCCACAACGGCACTCAGCAGGAGGATTAACAGACTAGGGTGGGCCCACAGCAGATAGCACTTTACACGCAAACAGTAGATCTCGATTTTCAAGAACATCCAACTTATAATTTTTAAACAAAGTTGATGGAGAGGACCAAATTACTGCTCTACAAATTTCCTGTAATGAAGCAGACTTTGCAAAGAACGTTTATAGTGAACGGGTTGAATGGGCTTTTAAACCTTCTGGTGGAACCATATTCCTGGTTTGGGAACACAAAACCATAGTGGAGTATATCCATCTGGCAATTGACGTTTTGTAGCTGCTTGTATTCTATTCGAGCCAAAGAATTGAATGAAGAGGAACGATCAGACCTTTCAAAATTCCTTTGTGGCATCGAGGTAGGTAATAATGCATCTGCAGACATCCAAATTGTGGAAACGGACTTCTTCCTTAGAAACTTCCGCTCTTCCGTAGACACCTCCGTATCCTAAGAGAATTAAGTAATGTCATAGCCAGACCCTTATTTCTGATATTTACAGACTCTATACTGAAAGGGAATGTTCCACAGGATTGGCTCATAGCAAATGTGGTGCCAATATTCAAAAAGGGTCCAAAAACAGAGCCTGGAAACTATACGTTTAACATCTGTTGTGGGTAAACTGTTTGAAGGTTTTCTGAGAGATGCTATCTTAGAGCATCTCAATGGAAATAAGCAAATAACGCCATATCAGCATGGCTTCATGAGGGATCGGTCATGTCAAACTAATATAATCAGTTTCTATGAGGAGGTAAGTTCTAGACTTGACAGCGGCGAATCAATGGATGTCGTATATATCTGGACTTCTCCAAAGCATTTGACACTGTACCACATAAAAGGTTAGTATATAAAATGAGAATGCTCGGACTGAGAGAAAATGTCTATAAGTGGGTAACTAACTGGCTCAATGATAGAAAACAGAGGGTGGTTATTAATGGTACACACTCAGATTGGGTCACGGTCACTAGTGGAGTACCTCAGGGGTCAGTCCTGGGCCCTATTCTATTCAATATATTTATTAATGATCTTGTAGAAGGCTTGCACAGCAAAATAAAAATTTTTGCAGATGACACTAAACTGTGTAAAGTAATTAACAGGGAAGAGGACAGTCTACTGCTATAGATGGATCTGGATAGATTGGAGGCTTGGGCAGAGAAGTGGCAGATGAGGTTTAACACTGACAAATGTCAGGTTATGCACATGGGAAGGAATAATGCAAGTCACCCGTACATACTAAATGGTAAAACACTGGGTAACACTGACATGGAAAAGGACCAAGGAATTTTAGTGAACAGCAAACTAAGCTGTAGAAACCAGTGTCAGGCAGCTGCTGCCAAGGCCAATAAGATAATGGGTTGCATCAAAAGGGGCATAGATGCCTGTTATGAGAACATAGTACTACCACTTTACAAATCACTAGTCAGACCACACATGGAGTACTGTGTACAGTTCTGGGCTCCTGTGAACAAGGCAGACATAGCAGAGCTGGAGAGTGTTCAGCAGAGGACAACTAAAGTAATAACTGGAATGGGGGGACTACAGTACCCTGAAAGATTATCAAAATTAGGGTTATTCACTTTAGAAAAAAGACGACTGAGGGGAGATCTAATAACTATGTATAAATATATCAGGGGTCAGTACAGAGATCTCTCCCATCATTTATTTATCTCCAGGACTGTGACAAGAGGACATCCTCTGCGTCTAGAGGAAAGAAGGTTTGTACACAAACATAGAAGAGGATTCTTTACGGTAAGAGCAGTAGGACTATGGAACTCTCTGCCTGAGGAGGTGGTGATTGTGAGTTCACTAAAAGAGTTCAAGAGGGGCCTGGATGTATTTCTGGAGTGTAATAATATTACAGGCTATAGCTACTAGAGATGGGTTGTTGATCCAGGGAGTTATTCTGATTGGAGTCGGAAGGATTTTTTTTTCCCCTAAAGTGAGGAAAAGTGTCTTCTACCTCACAGGTTTTTTGTTTGTTTTTCCGTCCTCTGGATCAACTTGCAGGATAACAGGCCAAACCGGATGGACGGATGTCTTTTTTTAGCATTATAAACTATGTTACTATGTTACTATGTTACCTCTTGCTGGCAGTGGAACTTTGAATCCACCTTTGGCAGAAAAAAAGGAGAATGTCTGAGAATGGGTTTGTCGTCTCTAATCATTAGTTAAGGGGCCTTGCAGGAAAAGGCTTGAATCTCTCCTACTTTCTTTTCAGTAGTTATGGCTACCAAAAAAGCTGTTTTAAACGTTAATAATTTGATTGGAATCTCAGCGGTGGTCGTGTTTGCACACTATAGGAAAAAGCATCGGCCTCTCTGGTGGACAGGACTATGGGAGTGCGCATAGACTGGGACTGTTTCCTACAGTGTACAAGCACGACCACCACTGCTGGATTGCAGGGTGGTTGTAACCATTGAAACGAGCAGTGTATAATGTTATGGAAAAATGAATCAAAGCAGCAAAGGAAGCAAAATGGACAATCACATTAGTAAGTGGCTTGTATTAACTTCCTCTAGATGATAAATGCTACTTACTGAAGTGAGACAACCCCTTTTAAGGCTGAAATCTGCACCTTTATATTACTTTGCTTTAGACCACCTATGTAGAGATGCCTGTAGGAATTTATGGGCATACAAGGTCTCACCTATCTTTAGCAAAGTCTAAAAAGGCTTTCCATGATCTAAGATGAATCTTAGAAGTTACATGCTTATGACTAGACATAATATTACAAGTTCAGACAATCCCTTGTTTCTTGATGGATCCCTTGTCAGATAGAGCTGTGTGATGTTTGGATGGTAGATCAGGCTGTTGTAGGAGATAGGAATGTTTGGAAGTATCCAGAAGTTCCCTGCCAACAGTGAGGAGAAGCAGAAACCATGACCTTTTTGGCAAAAATGGAACTAGGAGGATCACCTGAGCCCCTTCTTCCATCGTCTTATTGTCCTGGGAGTCAGCGAAAATGGAGGAAAAGCAAACAGAATCCCCTCCGGCCAAGGTTGAGAAAAGGCATCCACGAACAGTGGTTGGTCTCTAGGATAGGTAACAAAACATTGCTGTCTGTTTACCATGTCTGCAAACAGGTCCAATCACAGGGTAGCTCCATCTTTCCATGATCTGCTTGAAGATTTTGCAATTCAGGAACCATTCTGTCTCTTAGACTTAAGGGGTTCCTGCTCAGGAAGTCTGCAATCTGGTTTTCTTCTCCTTTAAGGTGAACTGCCAGAACTGAGGCAAGATTTTTCTCTGCCCAAGAGAATATTTTTGCTGACACTTCTACTATAGGACGTCTCCTTGTCCCCCCTTGCTTGTTCAAATATGTCTCTGTCATGACATTGCCTGAGAGCACTTTTACATGTCTCAGATTTTTGGGAAGAGGGCCCTGAAGGCCTCCCAAACTGCTGAAAGTTCTCTTACATTTGAGGATGCTTGAAGGCATCCCCATTTGCCCTGAACAATCATCTGAGGAAAGTGGCACCCCATCCTCTTTTGCTGGTATCTGTGGTGATCGTGACTAGATTGGTCAGTCTCCACCACACCTCTTGGGTCAGATTCTTTTTCATCAACCACCAAATTATGGATAACTTTATTTGAGGGGGTGTTTATCTTTTTCTCCAAGGATAATTTGGCTTTTGTCACTTTTCTTTAGTAAAAAGGACTGAAGGGAGCTTCAGTGGGCCCAAGTCCATTTTATTGCTGGGATAGTAGAGGTTAATGAGCCGTGCAACTGCCATGCATATCGCATCTGGAAGAGTAAAACTCTGGGACAACCTTTATTGCACGTTTCTGTTGGAGAAGCAACACCTGTAGTGCCAGCTGATGTCTGGTATTTAGCGGTTTGTTTACCGTGAACTTTTCGGGGGGGGGGGGGGAGAGATTCAATCAGATAACCTGCCTTTATAATCGCCAGGACCCAGGGGGAATTTGAAACTTTTTACCAGGCCTGAAAATATTCTTTTAATCTTCCCCGCACCTGACTTGAGGTTATTGGCTTTTCTGTTGTTGCTGGGAACAATTTCCTGGGCTGAAAAGGAAACCCTTACCCTTTCCTCTTGATGACTGCCATCGACTAGAACGTTCCCTTTTTTTTCTGGTCTGTCTTAAGTTTTTGTGAACGAAAATTACGGTATGTCTTTGCTGAAAGAACCTAGATTCTACCGGGAAACCTTTTTTCCTGTCTGAGGCTCTCTCTAATATGTCATCTAAGCCTGAGCCAAACAGTTTATTACCTTCTCAGGTGATAGCACACAGTTTATTTTTATATGATGCACCTCCAGACTACTCTCCTCATAGCATTGGACAGGGCTGCAGACCTGGCCACTAGTCTTAAAATGTCGGCAGAAGCGTCAGCCAAGAAATTTGAGGTATTTTTCAAGACCGGAAGGGAGGCAATTATTTCTTCCCTTGGGGTGCTGGCTACTAAATGTTCCTCCGAATGATTTATCCAGAGGGACAGAGAACTTGCTGTGCCAGTGGCCACAGTGCTAGGTCTAAAAAGGTCAGTAGAGGATTCACATGATTCGATTTTATTTCTTTAAGGGACTGGCATCTTTTATCCATAGAATCTGTAATTAATCCAGTATCTTCAAATGCAAGGGAAGATTTTTGTTAAGTTCTGGCTACCAGAGCATCTACTTTTGGATATTTATCGCACACGACAGAATCTTCCTCTGCAAAAGGATATTCTTTAGTAATAAGTTTAGAAATACTGACATGAAGGGGAAACAATTTCTTTTTTTTCCTCCTAGGTCTTTGAATAGATTTTGGTTGCCTTGCTTCTTCCAAATTCAGAGGCCCTAATGGTTTTTAGGGTCTCTGTTTCTTTGAAGGAACAAAGCAGATGCCCAGAATCTTCCTCAGAAGACAAGGAGTCTGAATCGGAGACCAATTTACCTTCATCCGCATCTATATCTAAATCCAGGTCTGGAGAAGCCTCAGCTCTAGCAAACAAGGTGGAATGTTTAGGAGACATCCTAGAATCCACTGCTTAAATTTACTTCCTCCGATTATGGTTCTGATGTTATCGAGCAAGTAGGGAGACTCTTTAGAAATCACATTGTCTGTGCACTTTGAGCAAAGCAGATTTTTATGTGAAGAGCCTAGGACTTTCTTGCAAATGGTGCACTTTCAGGATCGCCAGGATCCTTCATTGCCAGTTTTTTGAGACACCGCGGAGAAACATTAAACCATAATCAGGGTCCTGCTGACAGAAATGGATAAGGACCTACCACCTTAGGGTTATACAGAAAACTTAACACCCTAAATAAGTGCATCAAACCTAACACTATAATAACCAAATAAGCATATTTGCTCCAGAGGAGGAGGCATAACTGGCTGAGGGCTCTGGGTGCATCTATAGGCTTATGTGCAGTCTCTTCCTCTGGTCCCGACATCAGTACTTCCGGGCCCAGTCTGTTATGCTCGCCAGCAACACCCCCATAGCAACTAGAGGCTCATTTGTAAATATTAAAACTTGGGACCAACAAAGATGCCTTCAGCTGCCAAGTGCACATGCATCAAGTCACCCTTTAAACTTTATCATCCTGCACCCAGAGCAAAATGCCAAGCTGTAGGAAATGGCAGATGGGCAGCTCACCTCTGCAATCCCCCACTGCTGTTATCTCTTCCTATAACTGAACTAGCTGCGATTTAGGATTTCATTAAACACAGTATGTCCCTAAGCATACCGTTCTTCTCACTCATAGATCAGCATGAATGTAATGATAACTTCCCTTTTACCAGTTTTAGGCACCAGAGGCAATGCATGAATCTTCCTCCGAGACCTGGACAGCCCCCACTGTAAAACTGGCTATACACATTCAACAGCTGGGGGCAACTTATCTCCTGGGAGAACAAAAGGATTGGGCGAAAATATTCAGTTTTCCCGATCCTTCTCTCCCCCAATATCATGTCAGGGGAGAGTCAGTAGCTTCCTATACACATTAGGCTGTCAACCAAACATGCGGGTTCAGCCAACGCAACACTAATGTGTATGGGGGCCTTACAGGAGTTTTCTGGATTTCTGATATTGACCAATTGCCCCACTTAAGTGAATGGGAGGAAAGTGTGAACATGAAAGGAACACACAAAAAAAACTAATCTACAGTACCATCCCTAGTGCAGAACTTGAGGGGATGCATAACTGGGACTTCCCTCTAGTTTTTGGATCATCTACGATTCTGCAAATATGGTGCAAAATGATGCCAAGGACACTGAAGGACAGAACAAGTAAAATACAGCAGGCCAGGTGTTGCATCCCATCCCTGTAATTTTCCATACTGACTCACCAATGACCCAGACAGTGGGTAGTCCGGGCCATGTGGTGGATCTTACATTGGAGGCCTGAAGGCTGGCTGTTCAGTAAATTATTAGTAGAATTGGCTAGGGTTAGATCAAAATCCTATCCCTTTATAAATCAACCCTTAATAATATATATGATAAATGTCAGATAAACCATAGATTCCAGGGAACCAAAAAAAAAAAAAAGTATCAAGTAGTGGCAGGTAATGAATCACACTTGGCTGAGGGTCATTCACTTTGTCTTTATGTTCAAACGGATGACTTGGTTAGGGGTCATTCATCAGGGCGCTCAATACTGGCTCAGGGTGCAATTATCCCTACACTCACTCAGTCATCTACTCGGATATCAGAAGGATCACTGGACTGGCAGAAAGTAACTTAGTGAATGACCCCCAACCAAGTGTGAGTAATTGATATGTTCTCTACCACTAGGTTTTTTGCATTTATCTTTTATCAGATTTTTTTAGGGGTTATCTGACTAGCTAGATGGGAATATAGGGAACTGGCAAGTCACCATAATTCCTTACTTGGATCACTAGAATGCATGTGTGTGTAATTATAATTTTTAAAGGGGTTATTCGGGAATTGGATATTGATGACCTCTCCTCAGCAGGGGCCCAACTCCCAGGAACCCTGCCAATCAGCTGTGTAAAAGGCCGCTGTGAGCACTTATGTCTCTCCCTAGGCCAGTGACATCACCGTACAAGTGAACGGGGCTGATCTACAAAATACGGCGCTGTGCATGGCAAGCTGTGAAATGTCTGCAGCGCTCACCTGACCTCTAGTGAGCAAAGCAGTCTCTTCAAACAGATGATTGGCGGGGGTTCAGGGAGTCAGACACCTGCCGATCTAATACTAATGACCTAATTCTGTGGATCGGCCATCCATTTTAAATTCCTAGATCACTTTTAAATACCTGTCTGAAGAGGTCCGGCTCATCATGTATAAAACTTTAAATTTAGCTTACAGATAACTGCTCTCTAATATTAAGTCAATGGTCTTTGGATTTATGGTGTTCTGCACAGGATGTAGGTTTATTATAATTATTCATTTTAATATTATAATTAGTACACACTTTTCACCTTTGAGAGCATAGGGAGGGGATGGGGATCTTAACTTTACAGCAGGCCAAGCAGAACACGCACTATTTAAGATAAGGAGTAGAGATGAGCGAATTTCAGGTTATGAAATTTGTTCACTGGTAAAATTGCGTTATGGATTCAGTTACCACGGACCATAACGCAATTCTGACGGAATGAATAACGGAATGCCTCTAAAAGGCATTCAGTCATAGAATTGCACTATGGTCCGTGGCTACTGAATCCATAATGCAATTCTGCTTTTACTAGTAAAACGAAGCGTGAACGAATTTCATAACCTGAAGTTCGCCCCACTGTAATTGGGGGTAAAAAAGCACCGTCTGCAGCTTTGTAAAGGGACTGAACGCATTCTTAGTGGGTAAATTCACACAAACGCTGCAGGCAAAAAGGCACATACGACACGTATCTGGTTAAAAGCACTTGTTTATTGGTTACAATATCAATTCATGGCAACATATTGGTTTCACTGAGCCACTGTACAAATACAAAGAAAAAAAAATCAAATGTGGAAAAATATAAACAAAACGTTTATAGCAAGTGATTATTTCACAGGGAAATCTTTTATACAACAGCGACTGTTATAAAGGGAGAGAAAAAAAATAAAAATAATGCATGGCACGTCCCTGGTTTTTTTAATTGGCTTAAAATCTTTAAGACAGTTCTTAATACGTACACGATCCAAAAGGCAGTGCAGAATTAATTCAGAATCCATATTTATAAAGCCTTTTGTCAGCAACAGATGAGTAAAAATGTTATAAAATGAATGTGTGAGAATTGTCCTCCTGGAAAGTGTAGATATATATTTTACAGCAACAAAAGCAACTAAACCTTGGACTTCTATGGATAGAAAGTGTAAGAACTCACATGTTAAAAGATGCTTTTTTTTTTTGTTTTTGTTTTTTTAACCATTTCCCCTCCCTCCCCCAGAATGGAGAAACACACAGGATTAAGCACCACTATGTAAAGAAAGCAATAAAAGGCCGTAAAGATCTAGAGCTACTCTCCACTGAAGTCCATATTAACTCGAACCCTAGCACACTGTGTGGTAGAAGAATTTGTGAGGCACATGTAATGTGTTTAATCATTTTATATCAATCAGTACACTGTTTGCACATATTACCATACGACACGGCATTAAACATTCTGCATGTATTTTATACAACCAGCAATTGGATAAAAATAGAAGAGAGACGAGGCCGGTGGTGCCTCGAAACTTAGGAAGAGATTTCACTAGCATGCATGCCAGAGTATGTATACAAGGTGCGCCATTAACCCATGCTTCATTACTTGCACAAACGCAGTCTTTCATTCTGTCACTCAACTAGAAAATTTCAGCTCAGGATGTAAAGCAGTCTGCCGTCGCCAAACTGCGTGAATACAGTACTTCAACCTCACAGCTGCAAGTCTCTTTCATTAGAGTGTTGGAATGTAATCTAGAGTGAGCAGTTTATACTGACAGGGGAAAGTGCAGTGTATGGATGATGCAGACTACAGTTCCACTCAAGTCAAATAGAGAAAGTGGTCTTCTTTGTCCTAGGAGGAAGAAGCATGTGGCCATTTTCGCCACTTCAGTTTACGTCGCAGATGGGTGGACCATAAGACAGTTAGATCAGAGTCCAGTGCAGGGAAATTGGCACAGTCTACTTATAAACAGCCTGGTAGTTGCACAATGTTGCCAGCTCCACCATGCACTGAAGCACAGCATAGAAGGTAAGGTAGTACACACCAACTTTCTACAGGCTGTGATAACGTGATGTTCCTTCACGCTCATATGGTCATTAAAAAGGCATCTGCGCAAGCGCTGGGCCAGCCGTGCTGTGGGATCACCCCAGTCCTGCCCATCAATTCACTAGAAATCAATGATGGGGCAGACTTCTCCCCATGAATTGACACGGTAACAGGGGTTCCTTCCACAGAAGAGCTGCCCCAGCGACGACAGGTATAAGGACAATGTGCCTATAGGTGCAGGCTGCACAGAGGTCATTTCCATTGCACAAAGGCGACAAGTAAACATAAAAGGCAGGCAAATAAAATACATTACAGTTGGCATTAATACAAAGGGTTATATATTGGCACATAGTGAATTCCCCAAAGTTATCTTAAAAAAAAAAAAAAAAAAAAACACAGAACAAGTAGAACAATTTGTAGGTGTCAAAAGTCTCACAAGAGCAGGTGGTGGGTACCTTGGTGATCGGGAAGTACAATCTCTAGAAACTACTATACCCAGATACGACACACCTGGCACGGTTAGTGTATGGGAAACTGAAAATGTATTTTATCCTTGGTGTCCAATGTCTCACTTTCCACCTTAGAACATACTAGGAGACCTATACTGAAAAATGGTGCTCTGGTTATTCTAACTAGCAAAGTACAAGACCTGATCACACAGAATCACTTTTCCCACTGCTCCCCGTCACAAACAGATCTACCTTTCCGACAGCAGAAGAATCTGCGGATTTTACAAATGACGCCAGATTAACGCGTGGTCAGGACTTTGCAGCATGGTTAAGTGCACTGAGAAATCACCATTCACGGGGATACACATTATGTCATGTGCTGAAGTCTGTTTGGTCTCAAAAAAAAAAAACTGTTGTGCTCAAAGGGAACACCATTATGGTCAAACTTGTCAAAACTTCTCCCATTCCTTTAGTAACCAGAACAAAGAAAAAAGCTGGCAAAAAAAAAAAAAGCAGAAAAACGGTTCTAAACTATGCAGAGAATACTGAATATCCCGCTCGCAATTTGGTCCTCCATACTGAATTATCAATAGAATACTTGTGCAAAAAAAAAAAATAATCGAAATTTTAATAGTGTGATCTGCCTGGTATTTATTGGCACTTTTGAGAAGAAATGTGACAGAAGGCACAGTGCATCACAAAGGCTGCCTACCCCCATAAACGGGTCGCCTACCCACGGTACATGCAGCCATTTTCTCGCCTCACAACCTGGCATATCAAATAAAGTGGCTGCCAGTACAACCTGTAGGAAGTACACCCCGATACTGAAGGACAAACTGATTTGGCACTGGATGCTCCAAGGGAAGGAATCAGACTGTATTACGTTATAAAATCTAAATTTAACAGGCCGTCACATTCTCCAACTGAGGGAAGCCGAGACTTGGACGCTGGATTTATCTGGAGAATCTGGGGTATCACTTCTGTGCCGCTAACACAAAACAAAGCGACACGTGGCGCTACACTGGAGAGGTGTTGGCTGTACAATTATACAAAGGGTCTGACGCATCACAACTTACAACACAGGGTTTCAATAGTCCGACTTGCCTACAGTATCGTGTATATGATCAGGGTGCTCTGGCTAGAAGTGACAGGAAGTCTGTGTTACCGACTCTAGACTCTTATTAGGGCTTTAGGTTGGATTGGTCTCAATTTTCATTGGGTTTAAAAAAAAAAAGAAAGAAATTTCAAGTATTTTTTTCTTCTTCTTCAGTGCAGGTAGATGGAAAGTTTAGCAATTTACATTAGTGCATTCAAGTCAGAAACTAGAATAGCAGATTGGATTTTCCTGCATATTACTTGGACTGCACAAAGGCATCAGTACACAACACCAGAGGTTCGCTGTCCCATTAGGCCAAACAATGGAAGGGGGCAAGGTTAAAAACTGGCCTGCCTAAAAACGTGAAGATATACTACAACCGTATGGATACAAATACAAAGCAATGACTTCATTTCATCCACAGCAAATTCACAAAGAGGAAAAAAATAAAAACAAAAACAACAATCAAGTATATTTATCACTAAACTATTGTGGCGCTCAAAAAAGCTACAATTCATATTCTTTAAATAAAAAAGGCATTTCATATTTGTTTGTTTTTTCTATTTTTCGGTTTTGTTTTTTTACATACAAACATTACATGATCGGCTGCTATAGTGTGTACATTCAATTATGTACAAAAAAAAGATAAAATATCAGTACAGACTCAGCAGACTTTGAGCACAAAGCAGAAATCTTTTAACCGTGTGGCTGCTGTAAAGGTCTTACACATAACCGACTTTTCTAGCAGCAAAAGGGTTAAAACAACTTAACCAAACCACAAAATAAAGACTGGCTCCTAGACTCTTGGTCACCATGATCCTGTGTGCTAGCCCCTTGAAATAGTCACCAATGCTCTTTCCCCTTTGAACCCCTAGGACTTCATTTGATTTTGTACTAGTTTAAAGAAAGCCTTTTTTTTTGTGTAATAATAATCAGTGAATAGAAAAACTTCACCTGCAAATACAAGGTAGAAATGTTATTATTTCACAGCTACAGGCTGCAGCATTGACCTCTCCAGATCTCGGTGGAGAATTTACAAGATCATTTTTCTTTGCCCAAGTTAATTCCAGATTCTGAGAAAACTGTCCCAAGACCCTGTAGCTACAGCCATGCCATCGTCGGTTACACCTAAACAGCTCACGCGGTTATCGTGGCCAGCAAGGACTCCTGCGGAGACAAAACAGACACAAACGGGTTAAACTTAACGCACTGGCCTTCATGGTGGAGGTGCTCATTTTCTTATAGTCTACCGCACAGATCCCCATGATGCTAATGACCTGGCTGAGGCCTGACTATGGAAAAAAAAATAACCGACCCCCACATTACGAGCACACTGTTCACCTGGGGGGCCAGCAAACACTTACCTGCCCTTTCGCCTTTCAAAGTGTCCCACACGTTGCAGTTGAAATCATCATATCCTGCTAGTAACAGGCGGCCGCTTTTTGAGAAAGCTACGGAGGTGATTCCGCAGATGATATTGTCATGGGAATACATCATCAACTCCTGGTCTGCACGCAGGTCAAACAGCCGGCAAGTGGCATCATCCGATCCAGTGGCAAATGCATGCCCATTGGGGAAAAACTGAAACAGAGTTACAGAAATGGTACTTAAACTCATTTTAGGAAAACATGATAGTTGCGTTTATCTATCCAGTCCTATGGTTTCCAGGGAGGTAGGTGCAGTGCGGCAACCACTGAACAACCCTCCTGCCACTATGGGAACAGGACTAATAGCCGTCACGGTGTACACGGTCAGAGAAAAGGCATGGCACGCTATATTTTACTGTATGTCAGCCACTTTGTGATACTTACGCAGACTGCATTGATATCAGAAACGTGGCCAGTAAAAGACTGTCTACACATGCCATCACGAATATCCCACAGCTTAGAGGAAGCATCACAAGCACCAGAGACGAAGGTCCTCATGTCAGGGCTCAGAGACAGGCTCATCACATCTCCAGTGTGTCCGGTAAAGGTGGTCGTTTGCTGTCCAGTCTCTATATCCCACAAAGCACTGGAAAAAACATCACATCTTTAGCAAAGTCTACATCATCCATTTTAACAGGAAAGGTATACACATTTCTACATTCATGGGGGTCTTCTCACCTCAGTTTGGCACCCCACAGTACATGAGGTGAAGAGGTGGCCATGCACGTGTGCAGCCATCTTCATTATAGATTTATGGGCGTACCCCGTGAAATAGTCGGCCGTATCAGCAACTGAAACTACGATGGAGAGCAACATGCATGGTCTCTACCATTCTGGAGAGCGAATGAGGGAGAATCTGACTGCAGATTTTAATTTTTGGTCTATTTTCTGAATATGATTATGAGGGTAGCCTACGGGGAAAATTCCTGGTGGGCCAAAACCCAGTGGGCTACCCAAGCCAGGTACATAATGATTATCATCATCTGCTGGGGCGGTATATTGTGTTGCACTGGGGTATCTGGCTCTGCTGGGGCGGTATATTGTGTTGCGCTGGGGTATATGGTTCTGCTGGTGCGGTATATTGTGTTGCGCTGGGGTATATGGTTCTGCTGGGGCGGTATATTGTGTTGCACTGTGTTATATATGGCTCTGCTGGGGCGGTATATTGTGTTGCGCTGGGGTATATGGTTCTGCTGGGGCGGTATATTGTGTTGCGCTGGGGTATATGGTTCTGCTGGGGCGGTATATTGTGTTGCGCTGGGGTATATGGTTCTGCTGGGGCGGTATATTGTGTTGCACTGTGTTATATTTGGCTCTGCTGGGGCGGTATATTGTGTTGCACCGTGGTATATGGTTCTGCTGGGGCGGTATATTGTGTTGTATTTTGCCATTTGGTTCTGCTGCAGAATCATATACCAAAGTGTAGTACAATATACTACCCCTCTATGGTTTTGCTGCCCCTGACTACACCCACTTATGTTAGCCCCACCTTCTGTCAATTTGGACCCACTTTAAAAGGGAATGAGTCATCAAAAAATGACCTATAGTTTAAATCAAATTTTTATGTTTAACATACTTTTAAATAACTTGTGATGTTATTTTTACATTTTCCATGTCACTATCTATATTTAAAATTTAAAACAAAAAACCCTGCAGATTTTGCACTGGCCACTAAGGCTACTTTCACACTAGCGTTTGGTGCGGATCCGTCATGGATCTGCACAGACGGATCCGTTCAGATAATACAACTGTCTGCATCCGTTCAGAACAGATCCGTTTGTATTATCTGTAACATAGCCAAGGCGGACCCGTCTTGAACACCATTGAAAGTCAATGGGGGACGGATCCGTTTTCTATTGTGTCAGATTGTTTTAGAGAAAACCGATCTGTCCCCATTGACTTACATAGTGTCAGGACGGATCAGTTTGGCTCCGCTTCATCAGACGGACACCAAAACGCTGCAAGCAGGTGTCCGCCTCCAAAGCGGAATGGAGGCAAACTGAGCGGATCCTTTTCCATTCAGAATGCATTAGGGCAAAACTGATCCGTTTTGGACCGCTTGTGAGAGCCCTGAACGGATCTCACGAACGGAAACCAAAACGCCAGTGTGAAAGTAGCCTAATAATAGGCGCCACTTCTAGGTCTGTACAGATCAGTTTACTGCAGTTACCTGCTCATCTATATCTAGTCATGCTCTGTGACCTGTGCTGAGGTCAGGAAAGAATAGATATGTTCTAACAATCACCTATTGTGAATGGGGGATCCTGTGTTATCTATACAGGGGTGATACCTGCCATTCTAATTCTGCCTGTAATGATAAGGAGATGACTGCAGTAAAATGATCTGTACGACCAAGAAGTGGTGCCTATTAGTCTTAGTGGCTAGTGGGAAAAGCAGGATTTTATTATTATTATTTTTTGTTTAAATACAGATATTGACATTAACAAAAAATTTCTTTAAAAATATGTTTAATGTAAATACATAATTTAAAGGGGAGTCTTTCACCGAATATGACCATTACAGACCACACAGATCAGGTTCTCCATTACTTTCCCCAGATTACTATGATTAATTTCATATTGCAGTCCATCGCCGATTTGCTCCAAAAAACACTTTTATACCATATGGTAATTAGGTTCTGAAGGTGCCCAGGAGCGGCGTTCATGCCAGGGACTTTCAATGCGCATGCGCCAGCCTGCGCAACACGATCCAGCCGGCGGAGGCACAGGATTTCAGACAGAGAGGAGGAGGTAATCAGATTAAACAAGGGCGGGCCAGAGGGGTGAAAGAGGAGGGGTTTGGTAAGCAAAGCGCCCAGGGGCCTGGGCACCGGCCGCATGAACGCCGCCCCTGGGCACCTTCAGAACCTAATAACCATATGGTATAAAAGTGTTTTTTGGAGCAAATCGGCGATGGACTGCAATATGAAAAGGTACCATAGTAATGTGGGGAAAGTAAAGGAGAACCTGATCTGAGTGGTCTGTAATGGTCATATTCAGTGAAAGACTCCCTTTAAACAATAGGTTATTTTCTGATGACATTCCCGTTAAATCTATAAGAATCCTTTTACATAGGCAATGAGCACTAATTGTCAATAATCGGTGCTTGTATAAGGACCTTCATAGGGGCTGATAAATGCCCAAACAAGCAGCCACATGAATGATCCTCTCTTTAGATGGGGCAACGTTCTGCTGGCATAAAGAGCTGGTCAAACCAATATTTGATGGCTTTTTGGCTGACTGGGGTATAGATGGGCCAAAAACATTCCTTCCTTAAGGCGCTTGGCCTAGAAAAGGTTTTGCACTCCCGCTCTGAGGTAATAAAATTCTGCTCTGGCCATGTATCATGGGGCACACTTGTCCTAGAATTTCCTTCATGGTTCTTCACAGTGTATTACATTCAGTGACCATAGTGTGACTTCTCTGCGTGTCAGTAATGCAGCGTGCTCAGATCAGAATTATTACACCACATCCACACTGTGCATATTACACATGGAAAACCTGCGGCATAATACAATGTCCGCTAAGTAGATGAGATGGTCTACACTGTGCAGAAATCTTCAGCGGGGAAACTGAGCTGTGGATTACGAAATCCTCAGTGTCAATTGTTTGTGTGAATTTTCAGTGCAATGCAAAAGGGTGAAATCTGGGGCAAATCCGCAAGTAACATAGGTGCATTTTGGTATGGATTTGGCACAGAAATCCACATGAAAATCTGCCCATCTATGCTGCTGTGTGCTTCTGCCCTAAAAGGCTGAAGCTTCCTATGACGCCAATCAGGCAGCCCTCAGACGGATTTCAATGGACTCTGCTCCTGGTATTTCTGAATGAACCTCGTAATGCAATTATACTGTAGCGGCATATCATATGCCTAAACATTTGGCATACATACAGCCCCCTCTCTGACCAGTCCCATGATTAACATAAAAAATACATTAGATATCAAAGTACATGACAATCTCTTCCTGACAGCCCTGTACCTCACATTGATCCAGAGATCTCCCCATTCATTGCTCTGCTAGATTTATATCAAGCTGACAGCTCAAGGGGAGTGTCTTTCCTGCTGCAGCTCAGGGGGCGTGTCCATGCTCTGCCTATCACAGCTCAGAAGGCGTGTCCATGCTCTCCCTATCACAGCTCAGGGGGCAGTTGAAGGATGAAACTGAGCATGTGCGGCCACCTCAGTGAGCAGGACAAAGAAAAAAGAAAAAAAAAGATGTTGCGAGAGAGCTAGAGATCAGCAGGGGGCACTATACAGATACATTTTATTGAATAACTCAGTGGCTATGATAAATTTTTAATTACATAAAATTACAAGTGTATTCAGATCCAGGTGCTGGTTTGAAAACTGCAGATTTTGCGTGCGACAGTCCCTTTAAAGGGAACCTGTCACCAGTTTTATGGTGTCCTAACTAAGGGCCACATAAATAAGTGACTGATTCTCTTAGCAAAATGCTAGGTCACTTTCTTTAATTGACCCAGTCAATCTGCCAACATCTTGTATTGAAAAGCTCCAGCTGATAATGATGAGTCATGAATATTCATGAGCTCCTGACTCTCCCCGCCCACCTGCTGCTGAGTGACAGTTTGTTTCCATAGGAATCAGCAGCAGGTGGGCAGGGGAGTGGCTATAGCTCTGAATTAAAAAAAAAAAAAACGCTTGACTCAATGACATCACACTGGACTCAAATCAGCTCATTAGCATACGGCATCTTTGTGTGTATATTATGAGGTAACCATCTGTCACACCAGTAAGTTAATACATCTAAGGCACTTTTTAGTAATTAATGATTGTATATAATTAGTTAGATTATAATCAAATATCCACATGACAGGTTCCCTTTAAGTACATGTGGCTTCAAAAGCTATAACTTTTTTTTCCATCACATTATTTACATAATTTGTATGCCTGCATACGATACATGGGGCTTTTTTTTACTTCAGCATTTTTTGTTTTTATATCCAGGAGAATCTTCACTTTTTTTTTTATTTTCTATAGCACATAGTTCAACTATACATTTTTAAACTGTGTCCCCTTAAGGTTATGGTCGTGTTGATACAGAGGACAGTTAATAGTCACCAGAGGCAGGGCTAGAAACAGCAGTGCAGGCTAAATGGTGGAATTCCTTATTTTGTCTTCATTTTTCACTTTATTTTATACATTGTGCTCCCCCCATAAAAGGTCAGACAAGGCCTTTGGGGCATTTTATATTATAGCTTTTTTTTTATTTTTTATTATTATTGCTGCTGATTCATCCTGTAACTGGCTGGGGCAGACGTATTAGCACCAGTCCCAGGTGGAATACAGCTCCCTGACATGCACTGCAGACACTGCCTCCTCTATGGGGAGCCCACCGTCACCCACAAGCTCCCCGCTCCCGCACAGTTTAAAGGGCAACTGTCGGCACATTTGTACCTATGAAGCTGGCTGCCCCGTTACATGGGCGCTTGGCAGCTGAAGGCATACGAGCCAGTTTCATCTGCTGACAGATGCTCAAAAAGCAATGGACACAAAGAAAAGGGTTTTAGGTTATTGTTTTCTGCAGTATTTACCAAGTTGTATCTCCAGAGCTCGTGACGATCTGGTTGTCATCTAGGAAGCGGCAACATGATAGGTATCCTGAAAGTGCAGAAAGAAAACTTCTGTAAGTGACGGGTACAAACAGTAACACTCACTCCAAGGAGTTAACTCCCCGAAAAAAAAAAGAAGAAAAAAAAAAAAAAAAAAGAGAACCCTCCATAACTACGTCCCAGAAACCACCCACAAATGTTGCACCAATATCAAAGCCAAACACATATGGGTTTTGCATTAAATAGGCTCGCATGTAATCTATCCATCCTACTGCCTTTTGAACTAACGAGTAAAGTGTATTTTACATTGAACCACCAGAACTGGCTGCTAAAGGCGGACTGTTTACAGCGCTCAGCACAGGGAGAATAGGGGAAGCACTTTATGTACTACTTCCCCATACTCCTCTACTATCAGACTGAAGGATCCAATAAACAGAAGGCCTTGCTTTATGACAGTTTATGTATGCAGCACTGCAGACAGAATACAGACCGCCGTGAACAGCACATTGTGTGCTGCCGCTGACAGCGGAGGATAGGAGCAGCCAAATTAGGTCTTACCGTTTAAACTGATGACTAATGCTTGGCATGAAGTCATTCCTACTACCGATGGATCTGCAGAGAGACCCCAGTGCAAGTTCTCCAGAGGTTAGCAGGCCCATACACACGTGCTGGTCTGAGATTGGCTGCAGCAAACCAAACACTGGCCTTAAAGGGGTTGTGCCGATATTAACTTAGCCCCTGTCCATAGGATGGGTGAATACGCATCTGACCGCTGGGAGCAGGTCCGGCATGCAGACTTCAGCTGCATTCATTCTCTATGGGATTGCCAGAGTACACAGCTCTGCCATTTCTGACAAGCCCATAAGGAGTGAATGCAGGGGAAGTGTACATGCTCAACCTGCAGCTCCATTTATTTAACCCCTTAAGGACTCGGCCCTATTTCACCTTACAGACTTGGCCATTTTTTGCAAATCTGACCAGTGTCACTTTAAGTGGTGATAACTTTAAAACGCTTTGACTTATCCAGGCTAGGGATCGACCGATTATCGGTTTGGCCGATATTATCGGCCGATATTGAGGATTTTGAACGTTATCGGTATCGGCATCTATTTTGCCGATATACCGATAACGTATGGGGAACACAGAACGCGCTGCTCTCAGCGTGTTCTGTGTTTCCTCCGCAGCACAGGGGAGAAGGAAGCAGTGTCTCCTCCCCCTGTGCTGCTGCTGCTGCCGCCGCCAATGACAGAAGAGAAGACAAGAGGAGGGGAGGGGCTGTGGCCGCTGCGCCACCAATGAAGATAAGCCATTCATTCATATACAGGAGGCGGGAGCTGGCTGCAGAATCACATAGCTGGCTCCCGGCCTCTATGAGCGATAGCCGCGATCCGCGGTAGTTAACTCCTCAGGTGCCGCGGATCGCAGCTACCGCTCATAGAGGTCGGGAGCCGGCTATGGGATTCTGCAGCCAGCTCCCGCGTCCTGTATATGAATGAGAGACTTATCTTCATTGGTGGCGCAGTGCGCCCCCCCCCCCCCAAGCCCCCCAGTATTAATCATTGGTGGCGCAGTGCGCCCCCACCCCAATCCCGGCCAATAGTAAAAAAACATTGGTGGCGCAGTGCGCCGCCCCCCCCCCCCCCACCCCACCCAGTATTACTCATTGGTGGCAGTGGCCACAGGATCCCCTCTCCCCTGCTCCTCCGATGGGAGCCCCAGCTGTGTAAGCCTGGGGCTCCGATCGGTTACCATGGCAGCCAGGACGCTATTGAAGCCCTGGCTGCCATGGTAAGCTCCATGCTGCTGTGTGCACAAAGCACAGAGCAGCAGGGACAGTGTGAGATCCTATTCACCCTGATAAAGATCTATCAGGGGGAATAGGACAAGGGTTCTAGTCCCTAAGGGGGCTAAAAGTTAGTAAAAAAAAAAAAAAAAAAAACCACAAAAATATTAAGTATAAATGAAAAAGACTTATAAAAAAATATACATTAACAATAAACAAAAAAATACACATTAACAATAAACATATTAATTTTCAGCAGATTTGTGTAGGAATTTTTATTTTTTCTCAAAAATGAAAATTCCCAGAATATCGGTATAAATTATCGGCTATCGGCCTGAAAGTTCACAAATTATCGGTATCGGCCCTAAAAAATCAATATCGGTCGATCCCTAATCCAGGCCATTCTGAGATGTGTTTTTTCGTCACATATTGTACTTGATGACAATAGTAAAATAAAGTTAAAAAAAAAATCATTTTAATTTTCTTTTTTAAAATACCAAATTTACCAAAAAATTTTTTAAAATTACAAATTTCCAAGTTTTAAATTTCTCTACTTCTATAATACATAGTAATACCTCCAAAGATAGTTATTACTTTACATCCCCCATATGTCTACTTCATGTTTGGATCATTTTGGGAATGATTTTATTTTTTGGGGATGTTACAAGGCTTAGAAGTTTAGAAGCAAATCTTGAAATTTTTCAAAAACCCAATTTTTAGGGACCATTTCAGGTCTCAAGTCACATTGAGAGGCTTACATAATAGAAACCACCCAAAAATGACCCCATTCTATAAACTAGCCCCCTTAAGGTATTCAAAATAGATTTTGCAAACGTCATTAACCCTTTAAGTGTTCCACAAGAGTTATTGGCAAACTGAGATGAAATGTCAGAATTTAATTTTTTTTGCAAATTTTCCATTTTAATCCATTTTTCCCATTAACAAAGTAAGGATTAACAGCCAAACAAAACTCAATATTTATGGCCCCGATACTGTAGTTTACAGAAACACCCCATATGTGGTCGTAAACAGCTCCATATTCTGAGCCATATTTTATTTATTTTTTTGGGAGATTGTCTCAGGTAGGGGCTCATTTTTTTGCGGGATGAGGAGACTGTTAGATTGGTACTATTTTGGTGGGCAAACGCCTTTTTGATCGCTTGCTGTTGTACTTTTTGTGATGTAAGGTTTATTTAGCACAGTTTTTATTTTTTATGGTGTTCATCTGAGGGGTTAGGTCATGTGATATGTTTATAGAGCCGGTCGATACGGACGCGGCGATACCCAATATGTATACTTTTTTCCCCCTATTTTTTTTTTTTACTTTATTTGGGGAAACTTACGTTTTTGTTTATTTTTACTTGAAACTTAATTTTTGGGGGGGACGGGACTATTTTTTCAACTTTTTTTTCACTTTATTTTTTGTCCCACTTTGGGACTTTAACTTTCGGGGGTATATTCCTTTACAATGCATTCCAATACTTCTTTATTGGAATGTATTGGTTGTATGAGTAATACAGTGTGTATTACTCATACAGCTTCCGGCCTGTGAGATCCGCAATGTACTTTTAAACTTAGGACGTACCGGTACGTCCTGAGTCCTTAAGCACTCGGCAAACATGGCGTACCGGTACGTCCTAAGTCCTTAAGGGGTTAAGGGAACAGGATCTCAGTTCTTGTGACTGCTGGAGGTCCCAGTGGTCTAACCCCCACCAATCAGATGCCTTTAGTGGCACAATCCCTTTAACAGCATCTTTGAGGCCACTGATTGGCTGCTGTGGTCACATTAATTGCTGTGACATCAACTCTGCAACCCTGTAAGGCTGCGTTCACACAGGCGAGATTTCCGCGCGGGTGCAATGCGGTAGGTGAACGCATTGCACCCGCACTGAATCCGGACCCATTCATTTCAATGGGGCTGTTCAGATGAGCGATGATTTTCACGCATCACTTGTGCGTTGCGTGAAAATCGCAGCATGCTCTATATTCTGCGTTTTTTCACGCAACGCAGGCCCCATAGAAGTGAATGGGGTTGCATGAAAATCGCAAGCAAGTGCGGATGTGGTGCGATTTTCACGCATGGTTGCTAGGTGACAGTCTATTCACTGTATTATTTTCCCTTATAACCATGTTATAAGGGAAAATAATACAATCTACAGAACACCGATCCCAAGCCCGAACTTCTGTGAAGAAGTTCGGGTCTGGGTACCACAGTCAGTTTTTTTTATCACGCGCGTGCAAAACACATTGCACGGCGGAGGGGGAGTGGATTGGTATGAAAATGACCCAGGGGCCTGGGCACCGGCCGTAGTAAGGCCGCCCCTGGGCACCTTCACAGCCTAATTTGCATACGGAATAAAAGTGTTTTTCGGAGGAACGATGATAGCAAGCAACATATGGTAAGAACAGTTTTAAAAGGGGGGATGCCGTGGACATAAGTCTGTTAATAGGTTAATAGGGTCAATCGGCGTGAAAGACTCCCTTTAAATTTACACCACCCCTGCAGGTGCCCCACTGTTTCTTTAAAGGGCTTCTGTCACCCCACTAAGGGGTACTTATAATCCCTATACTGCGATATATCTATACATTATGTTATTAATCATTTTCGTTCTGTAGATAAGGCAAAAAACATACTTTTATAATATGCTAATTACCTGTCTACCAGCAAGTAGGGAGTCTATTTGCTGGTAGCAGCCGCAAAAAACCGCCCCCTCCTCTTGTTGATTGACAGGGCTAGCAGCGATCTCCTCCTCCGGCTGGCTATGTCTGCATTTCAAAAATCGCGCACCTGTCTTGATTGGCGCAGGCGCTCTGAGAGAAGGAGGCTCGCCTCCTCAGCACTCCCTCAGTGTGCCTGCGCCGATGACGTCTTCTCTTTCGGCACCTGCGGCTGCTACCAGCAAGTCGACGCCCTACTTGCTGGTAGACAGGTAATAAGCATATTATAAAAAGTAAGTTTTTTGCCTTATCTACAGAACGAAAATAATTAATAACAATGTATAGATATATAGCAGGATAGGGATTATAAGTACCCCCAAAAAAAATAATAATGAGTTTAGTGGGGTGACAGAAGCCCTTTAACCTGGGGAACTCAAACAGAAAGAGTAAGCTTCAAAAGAAAGTACACAAAATACACCGACTGCAACCACAAAAACCGCAGAACCCGGCAATATTAGAGGAGTCTTGGGAACTCAGATATGCACAGTCAGTAATCGTAGTTAACGTAACCAATTTGAAAAAAAGATTATGATCAAAAACACAATACAAAAGAGATACAGACCCTAGTACTCCCCAATGACATCTTCCGAGTTAATGCAGCCCTCGCCCCGATAAGGGCAACCCCAAATGGCATCCTGCCCCTGGGAAACCCTAATTTTGGTGGCATAATAAGGGGAATAAAAACAAGTGTGTCCTCCATATAAATCATCAAGTATAGTTATATGTACCCAGAATGCTGTGTACCAAGAAACCGGCAAACAGAATAAAAACCTCCCTTTTTTGATTGTGGGTGCTAGTTTATTGGCTCTAGAGTATTTAATAATGCATTTTCTAATCCGTATGATGCATCACAACTGAGGCCTCGAGTAAGCGTTGGACGCCACGAAACAGCAGTTGACCGGCGATCTGAGCTACATTTTTACTCCCTGTATCGTCCACTGCAAATTAATAAATGGATGCTTTTGAATGGGGTGAATGCCGTGGACAATCCCTTCATCGCATTTCAATTATGTGGGTTTTTTCACACTGTGCACCCCCCGTTATTATACCGCCACCCTTGGGCCTGGATCCGGTGGTCTTCGCGAGTGGTGCTGATCGTCTATTTTTGTCTTTGGCGTTCTTCTGATGCCACCAGACACAAAACTCATCAGCTTCCCTTAAAGGGTTGTCCAATTGCACTAGAAGAAACTGAAAAACTTGGAGGTTTGACCTATAAAGAATGGATGATTGCTTACATGACTGCACCACTGTTCCCGTTCTTTTGGCAGGGCTCTGTATTCCTAGATGCACGGTTGACGTCATGTTCTCAACGTGATGTCACCGCTGCAGCCAGAAAGAAAAGAGCCCTGCTGGGAGAACCTGAGCAGCAACGTGGGATCTCTCAGGTAAATAATCTAGTCCTTATTACAGCTCAACCACCTGAGTTGTCCCGTTTCCTCTTGAAACCAGACAACCCCTTTTATTATATAAAATAAAGAAAAAACTAAGACGATTAGATTGCCAGACATATGAGGGACCCTAAGTAAAGGCTTACTGTTCCTACAAACCTGTCCAAAAAGCTAAGGCTAGGCTTCTACAGTTATGCTGTGACATAACAAATAATCTTGAGACAACCTTCAGGTTATCATCTGGGGTAATCCCCGATTCCACACACCAGCACCATGAGTTCCAGCTGGCGATGCACGAGGACGCACGTTTTTGTCATGGTTCTTACCTGTGTGTCCTGGGAGCTCTCTACTCACTCGCACATTTCCTTCTCTGGTTTTCAGGTTATAAATGGAGCAGATATTATCTAATCCTCCACAAGCTACATAGTTTCCAGATGGCGCATAAGCACAAGTCATCACCCAGGAGGACCGCAGAGGAATGGCGTGCATCTAAAAGAAGCGAGAGCAGCACAGTTACCATATAACAAAGCCTGGTCCGGAATTATTCTTTATTATCAGATCAAATGAGCCGCGATCAAGCATCAAGACATGCAAAAACAATCATAGGAGGCTCTGTTAACATTTTTCTTTACGGTCATGAGATACACTGGTAAAATCTCGACATATGCAAGCAAATCCACTGGCAACAAAGTAAAAAACTTTGGGGCATGCCAATATTGAGCTAAAATTTCCAACTTTCGATCAAGTGGGTAGGGCCTAGCAGAAGTGGTAGTGGGCTCTTCGGTGCTACAGATTTCTTATTGGTGTAAATCTGGCAATCTGAAATGTATGGCATCAATGACCAGGTGTCGATTTCAGTTTGTAGAATACGGACAGGCTGAGAGGAGCCAAATTTCCTGTATTTTTACTCTAATGGACTTTTAGTAAGGCTACATGCACACGACCGGTGTGTTTTGCGGTCCGCGGCATGGACAGCCTTTAATATAACTGCCTATTCTTTTCCACAAAGCGCGGACAAGAATAGAACAGGTTATATTTTTTTTTGCAGGGCCACAGAACGGAGCAACGGATGCGGACAGCACACAGAGTGCTGTCCGCCTTTTTGCTGACCCATTGAAGTGAATAGGTCCGCATCTGAGCCGCCAAAACTGCGGCTCGGATGCGGACCAAAACAACAGCAGTGTGCATGCTGTGGCTTCTGAAAGAGGGACAAGGCACGTCACCATGCTCAACTGGTCAAACCCTAAAATAATCCAAACTTTTACTAAACCGCTGAAATGATAGAAAAGCATTTGTCTTCAGGAGTGAGAATGTATAGGGGTGGTCACATCACAGACAACCTCTAACATGGAAGCTGTGGGTCTGCCCCCTAGACAGGTGCATCCACTATACATTACCCATGTACCCGATATATGAAGGGATCCGAGAACGATCCTGAAGAGGGCATGTCAAGGTGAGACCACCCCTTTAAAACATAATAGACAGCAGTACATGCACATGGGAAATCGAATGGTCATTTACCTTATTTGTTGTATAACTGTCCCAAATAATTAATTTCCCATCTTGAGATGCGCTCACTAATAGCCTAGGGAAATACAAGGAAGACAAGTGTAAGAAACGGTAAAAGCAATGGCAATCCCCATCAATGGGAAAATTATGAGGAAGGCATCCGAGGCACGGGTGAGATTTGTAGACGCAGTTTACTATACCTAGCTGTGATATAAAACACACATACCTTGAATCTGAACCCCAGTGCATGGCATAAATTTTAGCTAAGTGACCTCGCAATGTGCGTCGAGTACGCATTTGGATTCGGCCTACGGAGTCCAAACTGGTTGTGATCTATGGTGGCGGGAAAATTGAAAGAGAAAAAATTACAAGGGAACAGTGGAAGGGAGTTGTCAGAAAAGTACGTTCACATAGAACAAGTACCTGAACAAGGGTTGTGTCGCTGCATGCTTTCCGGGCATCCTAAGGGGAAGAAGGGACAAATCAATTGTAATGTATCAGAAATGCAATACAAGTGGTCCCTCAAGATACAATATGTTCAACATACAATGGTCTTTCCTGGGCCATGGCAAGTTGAAACTAGACTCAACATACAATGTCTCAGACTCTCAGATCCAACCAATCAGCATGGCCATTTTACTGGTAAAACACCAGTATTGGTTGTGATCTATGGTGGCGGGAAAATGTGGTACTAAATGTTCTGTACTGCCCTCTGTCTGTGCCAGGATGAGCTTCTCCTTTGGACACCAGGTGAGCGGCGGGTCAATTTTATTTTTCTGGTAACTTGCGAGTACTACACAAGACCCTGAAGAAGTTTCTGCCCTCGCCATAGAAAGTAATCTACAGCTTCCAGCATCTATTCCTGTCTGTTTTACTTAAAGGTGTAATCTAATACTATAAACTGCCCCCCCCCCCCCCCCCCCCCAAATGCTGGGCCCTCACAGGGAATATACTTAACCCGCTCCTGGTCCCCGCACCACCGCTGCCGCTTCTCCCCATGCACCGACGAAAATACCCAGTGTCAAGGGGGGAGGAGGGGGGGTTTGGGGAGCAGCCAATGGCAGGCAGGGACAAGCCTCCCTAACATCGCGGGTGATGCTAGGGAGGCTCATCCCCATCTGCCATTGGCTGCTCCCCACCCACCCTGGATGTTTTCATTGGCGCACAGGGAGAAGCAGCGGCGATGCAGGGACCAGGAGCGGCACAGGGAGCGGGGTAAGTATATTCCCTGTGAGGGGCCCGGCATATGGAGGGGGGAAGTTTATAGCATTGGATAACCCTTTTAAGGACTTCCTTTATATGTCTTGGTTATCTGCTTATTTTTCTTAAAACTTCATTTTTTTTCTTATTCTGGGATGATATTTGGGGGCTTTGGAACCAATTACCAGTTTTCCATAGAATTAGGGACACAAGGTACTATGGTTTCAACATACAATGGTCGTCCGGGAACCAATATTGTAACTTGAGGGACGACATACCTAAGCCATCGGTGTAAGGCTGGATTCACACACATGGATTCCAGAGTCTGCATTCTTGATGCAATACCCAGTCTGCCCACTGGCATGTATGCCTAACTTCACAGTATCATAGTACCCTATGACCCTGTGAGTACAGTCTGCATATAAAACTTGTAGTTGACGCAAATGCATTTTGTCAATGTGTCCGTAAGTTCCTGGCAGATTATTAGAAAATGCCAGTAGTTCAAACTGCTTTAGGATCAGGTTTATATTCGCACAATGAGGCTGGAACCCCCGTCCACTTTTATAGCCTTTCCTAATAAAAGGCTTACAAGGGTATTCAGGTCGTTTAAAAGTTATCCCCTATACAAAGGATGGGGATAACCATTACACTGGTGGGGGTCCTACCACTGGTTCGCCAACCGATCATGAGAAAGAGAACCCCATACCCCCCACAGCCCCCGAAATGAAAGGAGCAGCAGGTTCAGCATATGCTCGGGAGTTAGAGACAGCCAAGCACAGCCACTTCCAGAACTCCCATAGAGATGAATGGAGCAGAAGGTCGCATGCCCTACCTGTCACTCCATTCAGGGGTGCTGGGTCCCCGTTCTCATGATCACTGGGGGTCCGAGCAATAGTACTCCCACAATCCAATAGTTATCCTCTATCCTGTGGATAGGGTATCCCCTAAATGGAATACATCTTTAAATGCAAAATAAATAAATAAATGGTGAAAGGTGTTAAAACAAAAGGAATATGCACTCACTAATTCAACCCCACTCTATGATTATATGGCTGCAGCAGTGACGAACCTGTGTGCAGCACATGATTGCTGCAGCCAACCACTGGCCTCGATGGTCTTGTCCTGACTACTGCTGAGGCCACCAGTCACATCATGGCTGCAGTGGTGGGGCAGATGGAAGTGGTGGTGCATTCTAATCAGATAACGTCAGCAAAGAATTAAACAAAATGAAGGGTGCAGTTCTACAATACTGACTTAAAAGGGGTATTCCAGTTAGTTTAAGGTTTGGACCCCCCCACTGAACTTTTAGTTATTCCCTGTGGATAGGGGATAACTTTATTTAACTGAAAAATCCCTTTAAAGGGTTTGTCACCAGATTTAACCCTATTAAGCTAGCTGTCAGCTAAACCTAACTAGCCTATTCCTACTTTTATCTATGCCCCTGTTACTCCAGAAATCTAACTTTTATAATATGCTAATTAGCCTCGAGGAGCGGGGGGGGGGGGGGGGGGGGGGGCGTTGTTCCTGCTCCTAGAGGCTCCGTTCTCCCACCTTTGTCGCCTCCCTCCAAGTCCTGATTGACAGGGCCAGGCAGCGCTCGCATCTGTCTGCCAGCCCTGTACTCTGGTGAAATCTCACGCCGCAAGCGCGGTGAGGAAGCTAGCAGCCTGCGAGAGTCTTTCCCTCACCGCACCTGCGCCAAATGATGAACGGCACGAGATTTCACTCTTTAAGGGTCCAGTGTATTCTGTTAGAAAAAAACAGGGAGAAAAGAAGGTCTTACTCGGATCTGATTCCGCAGCTGCTCTGCTTCTTGTCGTAACTGTTCCAGTTCACTCATCTTGAAAGCCTGGAACTATTACACACCTAGGCCACAAACAGCAAGAACAGATCTGGAAAGAGAAGAAACACCAGATAATATCAAGTGAATTAGTCACACAACATTCACTTCACCTATAGGAATAACACCCACCCCATAAACCCACCAGATCTAGCAATACTTCTACCTGGATATTTTCCGTTTATACACTGGATGCTGTTGTGCTTTTTTATTTTTATTCTTTTTAGTTAAACCATTCACACAGCCGAATGCCCTATTTCCTGCAACAGTCGGGGTATTTCTGCAGATTAACTTTTCAAAGGAATTCCACCAGTTTTATGTATAGAGAAACCCATCTAAACTTACTTCTGAAGCCCACAATGCCACTTTGTCAATGTAAATTTGCCTCATGTCTGTAACGGGGGTCACAGACTGCCATGTACACTCTGTGCCAAACAATGTCCAGAGGGTCTTAAACCCCTCAAACCAGTGCTCAAGGGTGCAGTCACCTCCAGTGGTGCCTCAGATGCACAAAGCTTCCTCAGTGCTGCCACCAAACACGCAACATACACTGAAGGAGATCAGGATTCATTAAAGGGGTCCTCTGCGAATGATTTAAAATGGCCACCAACAACCTGTCCTAGAACATGAGCAGGACCGATTGACTCTTCTTGCAGGGGGTGGGGTGAGAGGGTAGCCCTCACTAAACACTCTACAATAGATGGTAATGATGTGACCCTGCCTACAATATGCCATCATGACAGGAACACCAGAGTAGGGGTGGGCGATATGGCCTAAAATCTATATTGCGATATAATTTTAAGCATGTGCGATATGCGATATATATTGCGATATATTGTTTTCTATATTTGGGGGGGGCGTTTAAACTTTTTTTTACTTTTTATTTAATAACTATTAGTCTCCTTAAGGGCTAGAACGTAGAACCCTTGTCATATTCACCCTGATAGAGCTCTATTAGGGCGAATAGGACTTTACACTCTCCCTGATGCTTTGTGCACACAGCAGCAGGGAGCTGATCCCCCTCCCCTAAACGTTGCCATCCCCAGATCCCCCCCCCCTCCCCTAAACGTTGCCATCCCCAGATCCCCCCCCCCTCCCCTAAACGTTGCCATCCCCAGATCCCCCCCCCTCCCCTAAACGTTGCCATCCCCCCAGATCCCCCCCCTCCCCTAAACGTTGCCATCCCCAGATCCCCCCCCCTCCCCTAAACGTTGCCATCCCCAGTCCCCCCCCCCCCCCCCGACACTCACAGGAATACATTTAAAAACTAATCAGTAACTTTATTCATTGGTGATCTCTTTACTGTATACCTTACTAGGTCTTCGCTCCGATAACAGCAGGCAGTGCGGGGGGCGGCGCTCACTCACTGACGTCACGCGCCTGCGCCGCCTAGTGGGAGGAGCAGGCGCGTGACGTCAGTGAGTGAGCGCTGCCCGCTCGGCCTGCTGTTACCGGAGCTAAGACCTTTTAAATGTTCTACTGTCAGCGGCGTGGCCCTGTATATTCTAACCCCCAGGCAAGCATCCCTGTCACCATGGGAACGCCTGGGGGGTTAGAATATACCATCGGATTTGAGTTTTCACGCGCTCACTGAGATCGTGAAAACTCAATGATTTACTGTCAGTCCCTCCCCTCCTCCTCTTTTGTCATTGGTGGTCAGCGGCAGCCGCGCACAGTGGGGAGGGAGGGAATCTCTCCTTCTCCACTGTGCCGGCTCAGGAGAAGATGGTGCGCGCAGAGAGCGCGATCATATCGCGGTCCGGTGATATAGGCGATATGCTCAAAATCCATATCGTGGCACAAATTTATATCGCATATCGCCTATATCGCCCACCCCTACACCAGAGGGTAGTGTTTAGTGAGACCCCCCCCCCCCACCCACCCACCAGCAGCTCTGCAAGTGGAGGCAACCAGCCCTGCCACATTCTAGGACAGGCTGCTGGTCGCCATTTTAAGTCATTCCCGAAGAACTCCTTTACATGTTCTTCTTGTGGAACCCATATAAACGAGAACACCACAGGAGGACGAAATGACGACTTACAGATATCACTGTACAAACCAGGGTAAGATAAAGTGCACAGCATAGCCTTGGGCTAATTTCACACTGGCGTTTTGGCTTTTTGTTTGCGACATCCGTTCAGGGCTCTCAGAAGCGAGCCAAAACGGATCAGTTTTACCCTAATGCATTCTGAATGGAAAAGGATCCGCTTAGAATGCATCAGTTTGCCTCCGATCAGTCTCCATTCCGCTCTGGAGGCGGACACCTGCTTGCAGCGTTTTGCTGTCCACTTGACGAAGCAGAGCCAAAAGGTTGTCCCTGACTCAGTCTGGCACAATAGAAAATGGATCCGTCTCCCATTGACCAATGGTGTTTAAGACGGATCCGCAAAGAAGGCTAGTGTGAAAGTAGCCTTATTGAGATATAATATAGATGCCCTCACCGACATGTAATAACGGAGAGTGCGCAGCATGTGAAAGTCACAAGTGATGTTCAGCTCCATGTTTCGGCAAGTCTCAGTGATGAACACAATGTGACAGGCAGTTCTTGCTGCCGGGTTTCTATATACACACACACTTGCCAGGATCACAAATCTAGCGTACACTTCAGGCTATCCCCACCAGGAGGCAAACAGGAAATGATCTTGGGTGCAACCTTGATCTGAGGTCACTGAGCTATTGTCTTCCCCCTTGTGCAGCTCTGGAAGTGTGCGAGGTGCCTCCATCAGACATTTAGCACAAAAACAGGAAACCGTCTGCCACACCTCTGGTAAGGAAGTAAACGCCGCTTTACCCTGCGCTTCCACAGGCTCCACATAGTAACAGTCTGACAGTCATACCAGAACAGGACCAATTACACCCCCGCAAGGTAAACCCGGCACTCCAACACTTGCCTGCTCACAATGACCCAAAGCCAAGTCACAGAGAATACAGAAACCAACCAGTCCCATTTATCCAAATATTTCCGGAGGGAATGTGCACATGGCATGGAAACTGCTGGGGAACCAGAAGTTACATAGTTAATACGGATGAAAAAAGACAAACGCCGTCCATCAAGTTCAACCAAGGGCTAGGTGGGGACGCGAATCCCAGAAGGAAGTGAGATTTCTACACATTTTCATAAGCATTTGTTTTTTTACTTTTAAGAATTCGTCTAAACCCTTTTTGAAACTGTCCACTATTCCTGCTATGACCAGGTCCTGAGGAAGTCTATTCCACAGATTCACAGTTCTCACAGTGAAGAAGCTTTGACGCTTCTGGAGACTGAACTTTTTCTTCTTCAGTCGGAAGCAGTGCCCCCTTGTTACACGCGGATCTGTTGCAGATTTCACCCCAAGTATTGCAAAGAGTGGAAATCCGCACAATGAATAGGCAACTGGAAATCCAGACCTGCACAGTACAGCAAGGTGGGGACTGGCGACTTTCCTCAATGCTGACAGTCTACATGACTGTAGCCATATACACCGATTGGATTAAAGGGAGTCTTGTCAGCAGTTTTTACCATGCTAGATTGTTAACAGCACTAGGTAGGGTCTGGGGAGAGCAGAACATACCTTTGGTGGAGCTTTTAATATCAGGAGTAGTGTGAATATGAACCTTTAGGCCAGACACACACGAGCAAGTTCAATGCGAGAAACTCGGGCCGTGTGTCAGCATGAGGTCCCATTCTGACAGCCTCTCCTCTAACAATGTCAGTGCAATTCAGTAGAGTCCTGGACTCAGGGTCACACAGCATTATAAATAATTATAATGATGTGCGATCCAGTCATAGGAGTGGAGATCAGAAGGGGACACTGACACATGCTGAGAGTTTATTGCATTGAACTCGCTCGTTTGGATGTCGCCTTATTCTGCCACGTTCTGCTCCTGCAAGTGCCCAGGGCGAAGCTTCACTGTGAAAATCTGTCTGCATTCAGCTGTTCCACAGCCTATCCCCCTGAGTGACAGCTGTACCAACCAACCAGAAGACAACTACAGCTGTCAGAGGAAGCAGAGTCGGCGCTGAGCACTAAGTGCATCAAAACCTGAATTAAAGGTCAATATACACAATACTCCTGATCCAAAAATTATGGCTCATCCTGCCATTATTTTGTATCAGTAGGGGGGGGTCAGACTTTTGCTACATGCCTTACATCATCATACATCCAGTTCTTGCGGACGCAAGAAGCCAGTTACCCCGCTCTATCAAGGCTTGTTTCACACTACGTTTACCGATCCGGCAGGCTGTTCCAGCTGGGAACAGCCTGCTGGAGCCAGCATTGCCAGAATGAAATCCAGCTCCATTAACTATAATGAGGTTCGGCAGACTGGAAAATATGCAGAGAATTGGCCGGACAAATGCCGCCGCGCGGAATGGTTTTTGCCCAGCCAATTTCCTGGCGGAAGGCTGTACCGGCAATGTGAAACCAGCCCAACATGGACTACGGCTAAAACAATAATTCTGCATCTAACACATTTGAACAGTAGATCTGCCTAAATGCAATGCGTTAGATTGGCAGGAAATGGTCTATAAAGATGGCCATAAGCACTGATTTCAGCGAATCCGTCAATGATGTGTGTGGGACTCCTCACAGCATGTGTCAGGAGAAAGAAGCATCGGCAGAACATTATTTCTACATTCTCGTGTGTATGGCACTGGTATATTTTCCAGCAGATCTGACAGGGCAATGGGCATTTTTAAACCAAAGCTCGAAAAGTTTGAATGGAATCAGATAAACCTGCTCACTGGCAGACTTTAGATCTGGAGTGGTATGACTGGTCCCCCAACATGTCCTCTTCTTGGAACTTGGTGTAAGGTCTCGCATATCTAGATTTTAGTAAGGCTTTTGACACTGTCCCACATAGAAGACTTATCAATAAACTGCAGTCATTGAGCATGGACTCCCATATTGTTGAGTGGATTAGGCAGTGGCTGAGTGACAGACAGCAGAGGGTTGTAGTCAATGGAGAACATTCAAAACAAGGTAATGTTACCAGTGGGGTTCCACAGGGATCTGTACTGGGACCGATTTTGTTTAATATCTTCATAAGTGATATTGCAAAAGGCCTCGCTGGTAAGGTTTGTCTTTTTGCTGATGACACAAAGATATGTAACAGGGTTGATGTTCCTGGAGGGAAACGCCAAATGGAAAAGGATTTAGGAAAACTAGAAGAATGGTCAGAACTCTGGAAACTGAAATTTAATGTGGATAAGTGCAAGATAATGCACCTGGGGCGTAAAAACCCAAGGGCAGAATATAGAATATTTGACACAGTCCTGACCTCAGTATCTGAGGAAAGGGATTTAGGAGTAATTATTTCAGAAGACTTAAAGGTGGGAAGACAATGTAATAGAGCAGCACGAAATGCCAGCAGAATGCTTGGATGTATAGGGAGAGGTATAAGCAGTAGAAAGAGTGAAGTGCTTATGCCGCTGTACAGAACACTGGTGAGACCTCACTTGGAGTATTGTGCGCAGTACTGGAGGCCATATCTCCAGAAGGATATAGATACTCTAGAGAAAGTTCAGAGAAGAGCTACTAAACTAGTACATGGATTGCAGGATAAAACTTACCAGGAAAGGTTAAAGGACCTTAATATGTATAGCTTGGAAGAAAGAAGAGACAGAGGGGATATGATAGAAACTTTTAAATACATAAAGGGAATCAACTCGGTAAAGGAAGAGAGCATATTTAAAAGAAGAAAAACTACCACAAGAGGACACAGTTTTAAATTAGAGGGGCAAAGGTTTAAAAGTAATATAAGGAAGTATTACTTTACTGAGAGAGTAGTGGATGCATGGAATAGCCTTCCTGCAGAAGTGGTAGCTGCAAATACAGTGAAGGGGTTTAAGCATGCATGGGATAGGCATAAGGCCATCCTTCATATAAGATAGGGCCGGGGGCTATCCATAGTATTCAGTATATTGGGCAGACTAGATGGGCCAAATGGTTCTTATCTGCCGACACATTCTATGTTTCTATGTCTACATTAGACACAAATCAAGCAAACTCACCAATTTTGGCAGGACTGGCCAGCTACGTATTGGGAGGTTAGGTGGGTGGCCCCAACATCAGATGTGGGCAAAGGGGAGGATTGGGCTACTGGATTTCAACAGGCCCAATTCTTTGTTCCCACAAGAGAACAGACACTGTTAGGGGTGCCTGCCAGTGCCTTATGCTCCTATCCCCATTAAAAATTCATGAAAAGAATAGATGCCCAAAGTGCATTGCCACTTTTAGACACAACTAGCACATTTTATGAAGTGATGCACCATGAGAAAACACTGTTGTATGCATCACAGTTATAGATAATACTTATCAAGTTACTAGAGGGTTATTCAAAGGAGACTATACCCATATGGATGGAGACCAATGGAGCATACCATGCTGGATCTGTACAGTATCTGACAAAAAAATTAACTGTGCCTCCGTATGATGTCAGAGGTACAGGAGAGGCCCATACAAAGCACAGCCATAATACAACCATGAGCATAAGCCCTAAATCTAAGATTTAACTTGTAGAATCAGCCAAGTGGACCAACAGAACCAAGACAGTCCAGAGAACAACATTCAGGTAAAGCTACTTTCACATTAGCGGTTTTTGCGGATCTGTCATGGATCTGCAAAAATGCTTCCGTTACCACAATACAATCGCATGCATCCGTCATGAACGGATCCGTTTGTATTATGTCTTCTATAGCCAAGACGGATCCGTCTTGAACACCATTGAAAGTCAACGGAGGACGGATCCGTTTTCTATTGTGTCAGCACCTGCTGGCAGCGTTATTCTGGAGCGCAACCAAACGGAAAGGAATGCATTTTGGTGCATTCCGTTTCGTCACAATGAACGGGGACAAAACGGAAGAGTTTTCTTCCTCTATTGAGATCCTATGACGGATCTCAATAGCGGAATTGAAAGCGCAGATGTGAAAGTAGCCTAATCTCCCACATTATTGTACACCATAAAGTTTAAAGGCAATGTTGCATCACAATTTATGGGACTCTAGCATAGAAGATAATGTGATCCCAAGATTTCAGTGATGCCTCAGAAGCTATATAATGGGTGCACCTTTTGCAAAATAAAATTAAAAATAAAATGAAGGCACACAGTGTTAAAGATGTTTTTCCTATTTATCTAATGTATTACTGTATATAAAAAAAGAAATATATAAAAAAAAAAAATTAGGAACTGCCCCCCCTCACACCTTTTGCAATGGCAGGAATTTTACGGGGATTCCTGAATCATTCTCCTCAACTGGAACATTCAGCATTTATCCTTATGGCTTAATTGTCAGCTTCCATGTGCCTCAGAACTTTACTGAGCCACATGCATGGTTATCCTCACCTCAATACAGCTATCCCTAGGAGGAACAGTGGCTTATAACTGAAGTTAAAGGAGTCATTCACTCTTGAGGGCCTCTTCGGCAGACCATCCAGCATTGCTGGACCTGCATTACGTGACGTGTGGGAAATAGGTCATCCCTGCAGCCAGTCAGCGGCACGTGACTCATCTTAAAGCACATGTTAAAGCGGGGAGACCTCAGATCGGCAGCAGCCTGGGGGGAAAAGGGGGGCCAGAATCCAGCAGCAGGGATCGGGCAAGTATGATTCCCTATGCAGGCCCCCCACAGGGGTGAAAAAGCCCTTTAAATCCAAAGTCTAGTTTATCAGAGATGACCTTAGAGCCAAGGGCTCATGTTCTTCATCTTGGAGCCAATCTGGTGCAAAACAGCTCCAAATGTATAAAAATGGTGCATGCTACATAACGCATTTATTCCAAATCCGTCAGCTTGTCACAACAAGCGGTGCAACCGGACACATTCATATGATCTTGCTGGATTGTCCAATTCCACTGGTATTAATAAAGAGCTGGCCCCCTTTTGCAACTTCCATAAGAGCATTGGTGAGGTCAGACACTGAGGTTGGACGTACGGGGGGCATTTCTCAAACTGGTGTAAAGTAGAACTGGCTTAGTTGCCCATAGCAACCAGATTCATCCTTTGATTTTTCCAAAGGAGGTGTCCAAAATGAAAGGTGGAATCTGATTGGTTGCTATGGGCAACTAAGCCAGTTGTACTTTACACCACTTTGAGAAATGACCCCCAAGGTTCGACTCACAATCGCTGTTCTAATTCATCCCAAAAGTGTATGATGGGATTAGGGCCAGGGCTTTGTGCAGGCTACTCCGGTTCCTTCACACAAACCATGTCTGGATGGACCTTGCTTTCTGCATTGTGGCACAATCACGCTGGAACAGGGAAGAGTCTTCCCCAAACTGTTGAGAAAAATGAAGCGACAATACTGTCTAGCCATGAAAGCGTCAATAATGCTGGCTGCCATCTTCTGATTGAAGGTGAACATTAAGGAGATATTCACCTTTACCAGAGAGCAGACAATACTGGCATTCAGGAGAAGAGGATGGAGCAAAGTGACAGCTCAAGTCCTGCTGTACCCAACACCTAGGGCTGAAACGATTCATCGATGTAATCGAAGCAATTTCCCTGCATCGAGGATTCGTTTAAATCACATGACCAGGGAGCGCGAGTGAAGTGAAGCCTCTCACTCACCGCTGCGTGGTCTCCCGACTCAGCACCGCACTGCACAGGGGCTTGTGCGCACACATTCAGTGCGCTGGCTAACACTGTATGTGAGGTCAGGTCCCTCCCAGTGCATGCTGGGAAGAAGACGCGGTCCGTCTCCTGCAGACTCCATATCAGCGCACTGCTGGTGCCAGGAGAGGTAAGTATAAAGTAGCGGGGGGGGGGGGGGGGGGGGTGGCGCAGGGGACATGGAGGCACATTTTACGGTTGCAAAAACAGAAAAAGGTTCCAGAAACGTTTTTGCACCTCACTAGACCCTTTTGTACAGGGTGCAGTAGTATTGGGATGGGTAGTTTGGTACTCCACCTTCCTATCCAGCTGTTTGCATAGAGACAGATTACAACACCGTTTCTCTTTTGTTGATCCGAGGCTCCCTTCCTGAGTCATGAGACATTTCCAAATTATAATACTTTTTCTTAATATGCAAATTAGGCCTTTAGTGCAATGAGGGCGTAACCATTGCTCTTGTTGCGTCCAAGCTCCGCTCCTTACTATATTAAGCCTCTCCATGGCTGCTTTGATTGACAGGGCCTGACCGTGGCAATGCAGTGAGAAAGGGGCTTGCCACAGAAAGCGGTGGCGCTTGGGTACATCAAGGGCAATGATGATGCCGTCTCACCGTTTACCGCTGGCCCAGTGACGTCACGGCTAGTATCAATGGCCTGGGCGGGGCTAAGCTCTGTTCACTTGAACTTCGCTTAGCCGCGCCCAGGCCAGTGATAGTCGTGACGGCAGTGGGCCTGCGGTAAACAGTGAGAAGGCCGCGGCGCTGCTGGAGCACCGCTGCCTTCTCAAACAGCTGATCGGGTGTCGGATCCCCGCCGATCAGAAGCCGATGATCTATCCAGAGGATAGATCATTAGTTTAAACAAAGTGCAGAACCTCTTTAAAGGGTCACCGAAAGAGAAGACGTCATCGGCGCAGGCGCACTGAGGGAGTGCTGAGGAGGCGAGCCTCCTTATCTCAGAGCGCCTGCGCCGAATCAACACAAGCACGCGAGTTTTGAAATGCTGACAGGGCAAGTCGGAGGAAGAGATCGCGGCTGGCCCTGTCAATCAACAGGAGGAGGGGGCGGTTTTCTGCGGCTGCTACCAGCAAGTAGACGCCCTAATTGCTGGTAGAAAAGTAATTAGCATATCATAAAAGTACGTTTTTTTGCTAAATCTACTGAACGAAAGATATTAATAACAATGTATGGCAGGATAGGGATTGTAAGTACACAAAAAAAAAAAAAAAGTTTAGTGGGGTGACAGAAGCCCTTTAAGGATGCGACAATTTTTTTTTTTCGTTTTCATATGCATATTTCAAAAACCTTAATAGCACCATTTTAGGATACAGTCATTGTGTAACTTAAAATTTTTTGGGGTGTTAAGGCGTGAAAAAAAGGTCATTTCACCATCGTTTTTGGGTTTGTTTTTACGGCGCTCAAGTTTCTAAGTGTTGATGCAACACTGTAGCCCTGCTATAGCCATTTTCATATATACCTTTATGTCCAGAACAATGTTCACTATTACCCCAAAAACATGGTTTTAGAAATATGCCAATTAGGTTGTACTTTTCCCATGCTGGAGACATCAGCGGTGAGCCCCGCTACTCCTCCCTTTCTCTTCTCTCCACCTCCAGCCACTCCAAATCTTGCACAGGCTGCGGGTGCACACAGAAAGGAAACGTGCGCCTGCACAGTCAGTTATCTTCTGCTGGTAGCGGGGTTCATGACGTTGCCGCAGCAAGGAGGTGAAGAAACTTCCAGAAGGTCAACCATCACTGCAGCATTCCACCGAGTGGCCGGAAAGAAGCCACATGAAAGTTTGCAACCTTAAAGACTCTCCTACTGTGAGAAAGAAGATTCTCTGGTTTGATGAAACCAAGATTGAACTTTCTGGTCCCAATTCTAAGGGCTCATGCACACATGTGGCTTGGATGCGGACCCATTCACATCAATGGGCCTGCAAAAGATGAAGGCAGTACTCTGTGTGCTGTCCGCATCCGTTGCTCCGTTCTGTGGCCCCGCAAAAAAACTGAACATTTTCTATTCTTGTTCGATTTGCGGACAAGAATAGGCATTTCTATCATGGGCCGCCTGTTCCGCAAATTGTGGAATGCACACGGCCGGGCATCCGTGTTTTGTGGACTGCAAAACCCGGCGAGGTTGTGTGCATGAGCCCCAAGTGTCATATTTAGCACTGGCCAATACCATCCCTACAGTGAAGCCTGGTGGTGGCAAGTGCAGGGCCCAGCCAGAGCCCTGAATTGCACAACTCTGAAGAGATCTGAAAGTGGCTGTCCACTGATGGTCCTCATCCAAGAGCAGAAAATCCCCAAATCCTGGTGTGCAAACCTTGTAGCATCATACCCAAGAAGACTGGAGGCTGTGATCCCTGCCAAATGTGCTTCACCCAAGTCCTGAGTGAAAGGTCTGTGCAAGATTTTCCCTTTCAATAAATTAGCTAATATTTGGAACATTCTGTTTGGACTCTCATTGTGCGGTATTGAGTGCAGAATGAGGGGGGGGGATTTTTAGCACAAGGCCGCAATATAACAAAATGGGAGAAAAGTGAAAGGGTCTGAAGTTGTATGAACCTGACTCGTTCATCACAGTAATTTACCTGTGGCAGAGGGACAGTCTCTCTACCGCCGGTAAATTGCATTTTTCCCTATGAGATGGCCGCGGGACTCGCAAAAAAAATCTTGAGCATGCGCTGTTACTGTGAGTAGTGGAGCATGCACAGATATACTCATTAACAAACCCGGGACTGTGGTGCGCACCACAATCGACTAGGAATCTGGGTTCGGATTTGGTGCGCACCACAGGACTCACAGGAACAGCGGATGGGTGAGATTAAGACGTACTCGCAAGACCCCCAGCAATTTTATTCTGATCACATAACATAGGGGGGGGGGGGGGGGGGGGGGACTGCAGTAGACTACACAGCTAGAAGAGGTATAGTGATGTACCCACCGACAGAGGCAAAGGATAATAGAAGGAGCATTAAAATAAAGTAATTTGCTTAATCTTTCTAGGATTTTTCTTTAAGTTCTGCTGGACCAGCGAGTAAAATAAAATAAATAAAAATCTAAAAAAATAAAAAACTAGCGTCCAGGTGTATCCACATAAAGGAGTGCTGCAATTACCAACAGGAACAGCTGAGTGACCTATGTACTTCCCTTTTGTCCTGAGGTCCGTGTATGCAGAGCTCTACAGCAGAGGTCCTCACCGCTTACATGTGAAGTGGACGCAATCTCATGGCTCAGGGACTAATCAAAGAAGACGACAAATAGAAGTGGGGATGATGCTTATTGATTACAGAAAATCTAGACTTCAAGAAGTAGGAGGCTCTGGGACTGGAGGATGCGCCAACAAACCAAGTCAAAACCTGTGTCTGAGGGTCTTAGATAAACAGCGCCAGATCGGCTGGTGGCTGCTGAGCTTCCACCTGACGCGACAGTAAGGCCTTATTCACACAAACATCGCTGATTTGCATCTGGGGGGAAAAAAAAAAAATATATAAAATGTTTTGCATCCATATAAATTAATGCCTGTATTGACCCCTATGCGCGTTTGTCATCTGCCTAAAAAAATAAAAAAATACTGTTTGTGGGTGACGCCAGTGTGCAGTTTTTTTTTTTTGTTTTTTTTACATGTGCCCATAGACTTTAATGGGCATGACTGGTCCAGAAAATAGACCAGGACATACAGTAAGTTTGGCTCAAAGGGCAATTCATTAATTCAAGAAAAAAAAAATTAAAAGGCTGAATAAGGGAAGATATCCGTTGTCAGTGAAGTCCAAGTATCTATCCATGATTAGCTTTACTCAGTGCAATGGACCTAAGAGGCATGGTGGAAACCATCAACAAGCAGGATGAATACTGATTTTATGTAATATAAATCTGCAGTGCCAGCCCAGTGTTCTGGCTGATAGACCTACATCCTTGCACTGGATACTGCTGGGTAAGGGGTTGACTATAGTGTCATATACAGACCATTCAAATGAATTGTTTGTGTTTTTGTAACACAGGGATAGCCCAGGTCTGCCTGACACTCGCTCTACTCTGGATCCCAAAGGCCCCCCCATATGTCGTCTATGTGCCAAAACAGGGTACGGTATATGGAAGGGTGTTGTGCTAATCCCTGTAACAAGCCACATCCTAAGGACTCAGCTTTTTCATTCCTCAGTTACTTGGGATTTGCTTCCAAGGCCTTATAATAGTGCTAAGTGCCCAATACTGAACCATACACCCATCAGAGGGTGTGAGGGGGAGAGACATCCCCGCGAAAAAACAAGGAGGAACATAACTTTACAACAGATTCAGAAACGCTACTATGCCATTCTCAGGGGGCTATATATGCAACTCAAATTTGGAAGAAACTGTTTAGCCCCGAGAACCACTTTAAATGCACAAGACTGTCTGCATTTAGGTTAGCAAACCACAGACATCCAATACCGGATCTGGACACCTTACTTATGCATTCCACATCTTTTTATAATTTGCAAAGTGGCCACAAGGATCCACAAAGTATATGGGTGTGATGGCCCCAACGACCTGAATGGCTCAGTGTGCCATCTACAAGAAATGCAAAGAGCACAAATTAGAAGAATACTGTTGAGGCCTTCTACTGTGTAGGTTCACCAAATGCCTCCAAACCAGCTTCGACTCAATGCACTGCCTCGGCAAGATCTCTGAAGGTACCCAACACCATGATATAAGCAACAGATCCAAGTGGGACATCCATGAAATAGACTTGTTTTCCTGAACATGCCACAGATGCTCGATCGGACTGACCTGAGGAATTTTCAGGTTACCTTCTCAAACCACTCAATGTTTGCTGAAAGAGGCCACTGCCATTAGGGAATATCTCTGCCAGGAGAGGTTATACTTGGTCTGCAGCCATGTTCAGGTAGGTGGTACAAGTCAAAGTAACATCCACATGAATGTTAGGACCCAAAATTTTCCAGTAGACCATTGCCCAGAGCATCACTGCATCTGCCGCCTTCATACCACAATGCATCCTGGTGCCATCTCTATCCTGGGCAGGTGATGCACACAGACCATCATTTCACGTAAAAGAAAACCTTCTTCATCAGACCAGGCCACCTTCTTCCCCTATTGTAGGCACTTTCAGCAGTGGACGGGGGTCTGCAAGGTTGCTCTGACATCTTTCTATCAAGTCCACCAACTCCTGCTATAGTCACTCCTCTATGGAATGATCTAAAAAAAAAACTACATATCAGGACCACCACACAAGACCTGCCATTTTGGAGATGCTCTGGCTCAGGCATGCTCAACCTGCTGCCCTCAAGCTATTGGAAAACTACAACTCCCATAATTCCCGGACAGCCAGTTTTACAACAGCTGGAGGGCCGCAGGTCTGGCTCATTTGTCTAGCCATCATACTTTGGCTCTTGTCAAAGTCCCTCAGACCTCGCTTACAGCACCTCAACATGAAGAACACTTACTGCCCAATAGATTCCACCACCTGACAGATGCCACTGTCACAAGATAATGTTATGGCTGATCTGAACATATATGTCCCCTACTGGGCAAAGTGTCAACAGGACAGTATGGAAGAACTGTATAGATGTGGACCAGCGATCGAGCAGCTGCTCCATATAAACACTATATGAAATATGGAAACTGATTAGTGCTCGCACTTACTATACCAGAACCCTAGTGGAGAGGAAAGGGGGATGTGGGACCATGCCTTAAAGGGAACCCATCACCTCAAAAATGCATCTACACCCGCCAGCAGTACCTTATAGTAGTCCGCAGCCTGTTAACCATACATTTCATCCTGTTGTCCGATGTTGCGCAAGTTCAAAAAACACAGTTTTATTCTCCATCAGCGGCATAGGGCTGGCCATCTTAAAGTCAAGGGGGCATCGGCCTCCTTGCTTCAAGTCAAGGTAACCACGCCCCCTAACCGCCTGCTCTTGCCTGAGAGTGAAAGCATGCAGTGCGGCCGCGATTCCACAAGTCCCGCGCATGCACATTGCGCCACTAAAACCCAGCTAACAGCGGCAGCAGATGGGATAGCGCATTACTACCGAACGCACCGCGCGAGACTTGGGGAATCGCAGCCGCACTGCAGGCTGTCACTCTCAGGCAAGAGGGGGCATGGTTACCTTGACTTGAAGCAAGGAGGCCGCTGCCCCCTTGACTTCAAGATGGCGGGCACTATGCCGCTGATGGAGAATAAAACTGTGTTTTTTGAACTTATGCAGCATCGGACAACAGGATGAAATATATGATTATTAACAGGCTGCGGGCTACTATGAGGTACTGCTGGCGGGTGTAGATGCATTTTTGAGGTGACAGGTTGCCTTTAAAAATCACAAGAGGATCCAGGGACCCTAGATGGGTGTTAACTCACTTAAAGGCAGCATGTCATAAGGCGTTGTCTCATTAAGACCGACATTGTCCATATGTCTTACTGCACATGGACATCATCGGGTGGGGGTCCATGTATGGCCAGGGGTTTAACGAGTCCATGACTAGACCAGGAGGGAAAGAGGGCGCACCCGGTTCCCCAAGCAAATGCCAGTTTCAACTGTATCTTCTGCAGCTGAAGAGTATGGCGGACCAGACGGCATTGGCTCTGTGCCCCACATTTAGTCTGGTAAGTGACAGCCAACTGGCCGAGAGCAGCCTTAAAGAGGTCGGGAACACGCAAAGTACGTCAGGCGGCACTATAAAGTCATTATATCAGGCCCCAGACAGTAAGAAAGAGCAAGTGGACTAAATCCAGATGCTCATCATGGAATGGCGAATAGGTCAGTAGTTTTTTTTGTTGTTATTTTTTTAGTTGATGCAAAGGGGGCTGAAGAGGTACAAAAGGGACAAGAATTTGGATATTAGTCTTGCGGTGGGGGGGGGGGGGGGTATGAGTGTAAGGCTAGGGCTACAAGGCGAGATTTGTCACGTGCCTTCTTGTCTCAGAAAAGGGGTATTCCAGTTATATGAAGTTATTCCCTAACCACAGGATAACGGATAACCATTAGATCAGTGGGGGTCCTACCGCACTATTGGAGCTCCAGAGGCAGCCAAGTACAGCGCTCCTTTATCTCCGGAACTCCCATAGAAAGCATGCCCGACCAGCCGTTCCATACAGTGTCCCCATTTTGTGATCAGCGGAGGTCCCAGCAGTAGCAACACAAAGGATCCAATAGGGGGTTCTACTGCTGAGGGTAGGGAATAATTTCATGTAACCGGAATACCCCTTAAACTCTGCAGACATGTCTTGTGGCTGGAAGAAGTCGTCATAGCAGTCTGGGCCAGATTGAGAAGAAAAGATCTGATCAGTCACTGGATATAACTGTAAACAGTCTACGGAGTGCTTGTATAGAACTGGTACCTACCACTATATATGGTCACTGGAAGGTGGTAGTTTTGATCTTATACAGTGGTTTCTATCCAGTATTAGTATGGCAATATTAGCAGTTATTATGTGGTGATAATTTGTGTTCATGGTCTAAGTTTTTTTTATTTTTAGGGGGTGGCACGGAGGGGAGGAGTCTCTATAGACTCTAGCAATGCCCCTTGGTCTCACATATCTGAGCAACGTGGGGAAGGGGGATGATCCAGATGCACAATTTGTGCTAGGGCACATGTTATGGCCCCGTATATGAAGGCATGAGCTTCAAAGCAACCGGATAAGGATCCGCTCAGAACGCATGTTTGCCTCTGCTTAGTCACCATTCCGCTCTGGAGGCGGACACCTGCCTGCAGCGTTTTGCTGTCCGCCTGACGAAGCGGAGCCAAGCGGATCCGTCCTGGCACACAACGTAAGTCAATGGGGACGGATCTGTTTTCACTGACAATAGAAAACGGATCCGTCCCCCATTGACTTTCAATGGAGTTTATGACGGATCCGTCTTGGCTGTGTTACAGATAATACAACCGCATGGATCCGGTTGTATTATTGTAACAGATACGTTTTTTGCAGATCCATGAAGGATCCGCCCAAATCGTGAGTGTGAAAGTAGCCTTAGCAGGTGAGCATCGGATATTTTTTCGTTTACCACATGCCATGCTGTTAGGCTATTTTTTTTAAATCCGTGGACAACCCCTTTAACCGAAGGTACAATGGAGCCCAATGGACACCACTGACTAACAGTAAAGAAATATACTTGACCCTTGGGAGTTTACAAAGGAAGTAACCAAAAACGGACATCTAATGGAACCCAGATTCACACCAACATATTTTCCGCCAACACGGTATTTCTGGCGTTTCGCACTTTTATGCGCCTGCTGCACAAATTATAGAACACGGCCTATTCTGGCCCGTATTGCAGGCGATAGTAGGCATTTTGACTCTGGGGCCCGCAGAAATTACAGGACGCCCACAGCTGGTATCTGTATTTTGCAGATCTGCGGTTTGCGGACCGCAAAATACATATGGTCGTGTAGATGAGGCGTGAGGCCATCTTGTAGAGAGATACATATTCTAGAAATCAATGGAGGCATCAAGGAGAACATATGGCCCCATTTCCTAAAAATAATGAAACAGCTGCCAACAAGCCTTGGGGGGGGGGGGGGGGGGGGGTGAACTAGATGGCATCCAGGACACCCCACCACCTGAGGGGCACACTGACAGGGACCCCCATAAGCCCATCCTAGGGAACTGCTATTAATAGAGGAGCCGGGGGGAAATCCGGGACCTCGGGGGGAATCAGCATTTTGGAGGGAAGTGGATCAGGAAGATGGAGAATGAGAGGCCAGAAATGGGGACGAGATGGAAGGGAGAAGAATGAGGAAGTCGTGAGGATGATGGGAGTAATGGCAGCCAAGAAGCGGGGAGCGCACGGGCAGATAATGGGTGTCAGAGCAGGGAAGCAGACATGAAGGCGGAGGCTGACGGCTCCGTGTAATGGAGGAGGCGATGCGGGCGGATGGGCCCCGGGGGAATGGGAGAACGTACCCGCTCCTGGCCTGCGGCCTCCGCCTCGGTGATCCTGGCTCCCCGCCGCCTCTTCAGCCCCGGATCCCGTTAGAAGGAGCAGCCTCCTGCAGCCTGTATCACACGGCCCCGAGATCCGCCACACCCAGGCCCGAACCATACACTCGGCACGGAGGGGTGTCACACAATAAACCCGCACAAATCTAATAAGCCAGCGACGTCTTCCGCCCAGATACCTCCCCGTCCTGTCACGTTCTGTGAGGAGTGTGCTGCTGCGGCGCTCCGATACCGTGCCCACACAGGCTGCGCGAGACCCGGGCTTTTCGTCGCCTCCCCCTCTAAAAAAAAAAAAATAGTATGACCCGGAGCGAGAGCACGGACGCTACCAAGTAACGCAAAGGGGAGGGGAAATGACAGCACTGAAGGCTCGCTTCCTTTTGATAATCAGATTGCCCTGCCGACAGTGACATACCAGGGGGAGTCAAAAATTATCCGCACAGTGGCTGCAGAATTTATTTCAATCAACTTTCAGAAAAGACAAAGGCCTCCTACTCCGACCTGATCTCCCCAGTCACCGCTGGGCGGGTTTGAACTAGTTCATTTGTGACTGCGGTGGGAGAAACAATGGCTGCCCCACTTGTGACCTGCACCAAAGAAGAGCAGCGAGCAGTGATTCGCTTTTTGTGGTCAGAGGGGGTGTCAGGTGCTGATATTTATCGCAGACTTCGTGCCCAGTATGGCAAAAGTGTTCTGTCCAGAAGAAGTGTGTATGAATGGATGGAGAAGTTCAAGGAAGGTCGCACGAACGTCAGCCATGAAGAAGGAGCCGGGCGCCCGTCCACCTCCACCACGGAGGACAACGTTGAGCGCGCGCATAAGCTCATTCTGTCGGACAGAGGAGTGACTGTGGATTACGTGGCAAGTCATCTGCAAATCAGCCATGGCTCTGCCTATGCAATAATCCACGACAGGCTCGGGTTCCGAAACGTTGGTGCGATATGGGTCCCCCAAAAATTCCCGGAAGAGCACAAACAGAAGCATCTGGACATCTGAAAACGGAACGTTTCTGAAAAAGGATTATTGACGGTGAAGACGGCGGTGCGTTGGTGGCTCCCAGCTCAGCCTAAAACCGTTTTTAATGACGGAGTACGAAGGCTTGTTGACTGATGGACAAAGTGTGGACAAAGTGCATCTTCTCTGAAAGCTGATAAAAATCTATTCTACAGCCGGACTCGCCCTTGTACAAATGTCACCAGCAGAAGACGTTTCCTTTCCTACAGTGCTGTTTGTTAAAATATGTAACAATATCTGTATACAATACACTGGTCCCTCAAGATCCAATATTAATTGGTTCCAGAATGACCATTGTATGTTGAAACGATTCTACTGTAAGTTTAGTAATTGGTTCCAAAGCCCCAAAATGTCATTCAAGATTTAAGAAAAATAAGCAGATAAAACAAATCCTTACATATAACAGTCAGGAATAGCTGCCAACTAGCAACTAATCCAGCTCATAACCAGAAAAGTGGCCTTGGTTGGTTGGATCTAGTTTTAACTTACGATGGGTCAGAAAAGACCATTGTATGGGGAAAATATTGTATCCTGAGGACATTGTATCTTGAGGGACCACTGTATAGATAAACATGTATACATACATATACACACAAAACTACACTGCCTGTCCAAAATAAGTCACCACCTGGATTTAACTAAGCAAATAGTTATGAGCCTCCTATTGGATAATTACTGCATGGGCGATTATCTTTCAACTGGCAATAAGTAATTTAACCCCAACTGGTGCAATGAGTTGCTTCTCATTTCTTAAACAACCATGTCGAAAGACACATCTCGTGGTCGTGGAAAAGATGTTAGTCTGTTTGAGAAGGGTCAAATCATCAAGCAGAGAAAACATCTAAGGAGATTGCAGAAACTACTAAAATTGGGTTAAGAACTGTCCGACGCATTATTAAAAACTGGAAGGATAGTGGGGACCCATCGTATTCGAGGAAGAAATGTGGCGTGAAAAAAATCCTGAATGATCGTGATCTGCGATATCTTAAACGTTTGGTGAAATCAAATCGAAGAAAAACAACAGTAGAACTCAGGGCTATGTTTAATAGTGAAAGTAAGAGCATTTCCACATACACAATGCGAAGGGAACTCAAGGGATTGGGACTGAACAGCTGTGTAGCCGTAAGAAAACCACTAATCAGGGAGGCAAACCAGAAAAAAGGGCTTCAATTTGCTAGGGAGCATAAAGATTGGACTCTGGAGCAATGGAAGAAGGTCATCACGTGGTCTGATGAGTCCAGATTTACCCTGTTCCAGAGTGATGGTCGCATCAGGGTAAGAAGAGAGGCAGATGAAGTGATGCACCCATCATGCCTAGTGCCTACTGTACAAGCCTGTGGGGGCAGTGCTATGATCTGGGGTTGCTGCAGTTGGTCAGGTCTAGGTTCAGCAACAGTATGTGCTCCAAGAATGAGGTCAGCTGACTACCTGAACATACTGAATGACCAGGTTATTCCATCAAGGGATTTGTTCTTCCCTGATGGCACGGGCATATTCCAAGATGACAATACAAGGATTCATCGGGCTAAAATTGTGAAAGATTGGGTTCAGGGAGCATGAGACATCATTTTCACACATGGATTGGCCACCATAGAGTCCAGACCTTAACCCCATTGAGAATCTTTGGGATGTGCTGGAGAAGGCTTTGCGCAGCGGTCAGACTCTACCATCATCAATGCAAGATCTTGGTGAAAAATGAATGCAACACTGGATGGAAATAAATCTTGTGACATTGCAGAAGCTTATCGAAACAATGCCACAGCGAATGCGTGCCGTAATCACAGCTAAAGGGAGTCCAACGAAATATTAGAATGTGTGACCATTTTTTTTTGGTGGCGACTTTTTTTTGTACAGGCAGTGTAGTTACAAACATACCGCTTTTACTTGACGAAATGAACATCAGTACCACAGACATGAAAATTTGAAAATCTGACATTTTTATAATTTTGTTTTACTTTTTTTTTTTTTACAGTCAGTGCATCCCCGTCAGTTATGCCACAGCCCCTTCAGTACAGTATCGGGCAAGGCAACATCTATATAAGCATGGCCGTGCCTGCTACTGCATCGCATCCCATTCAAATGAACAGGGCCCAGGTACTGCAGAGATGGGTTCATTCGTTCTGCTGGGGACTGAGGAACCCAGGGGTTTGATCCTTAAAGGGGTTGACCACTTTCTGGCTACGTGTTTGTAAGATAACTAATATGACACTTACTAATATAGCATTTGTTGATATTCTGTGCATGTTCATATTTCTTAAAGATATATCCCTTGTTTTCCAAGTGTTTTGTGCTGTCCGGAGAGAGGTTCTGTCCATAAAATGGCTGCTGACGGAGGGTCATGTGACCAGACACTTCGCTCAGTCTCCTCTATTCAAACACACTGCTCCTTACTAAACTCCCAACAGTGCAAGTGCAGATGCCAGGTGTAGTGCATGGAGAATACATCGCATGGAGGTGATTGCCCTGGTCACATGATCAGCAGCCATTTTATGGACAGGACCTCGATGTGGACAGCACAAAGACCTGGCAAACAAGGGCGATATCTTAAAATGAACGAAAATGGCACAGAATTTCCACAAAGGCCATAACAGTAAGTGCCATATGGTCATCTTACAAACACATTGGTCAACAGTAGGCAAAAAATGGCCAACCCCTTTGATGATCACGCTTCAAGGAGGGACAATATCAGCGGTGGCAAATCTTTTTTTAACATTAAGGCCTCATGCAGATGACCGTATGTATTTTGCAGTCCGCAAAATACGGATGATGTCTGTGTTGCATCCGTTTTTATTTTTTTGCAGACCCATTAACTTCAATCTGCATTTTGCGGCCATTAATATCTTATTAGTAACCTTAAAGGGGTTGTCCAGGACTTTGACACTGATGGCCTCTCCTCATATCAGATTGGCGAGGGTCTGACACCCTGCACCCCCACAGATAAGCTGTCACCTTGTGGCTCCAGTGCTAAAAGTTGGCGCTAGAACTCCACAGCTGTGTAGTTCCCACACCAGGCGCTACATTGTGATAGCTGCCTGCAGGGGGTGCTGGGTGTCAGACCTGAGGATAGGCCATCAATATCGAACTCCTGTACAACCCCTTTAAAGGGTTTATTCAGCTTTCTAATATTGATGTCCTCTCCTCAGGACAGGCCCAGCGATCAGTCGTTTGAAGCACCACAACCTCATCAGTGCTTACATCGCACTGTACTATATTCAAACTCCATCGTTTTCAGAACCACTGTGTTGATGTCCATCTTTTTCCCACTTGCAGTTCAGTAATCTGTAGTCTGTAATCATTCTGCATCATGCACCGAGGTCCTGGTGAGCCTATGATAGACGTGTGTTCATATACACCACAGCAGCCAATCTCGTGCCGACGCAGAGGGAGAACCCCTGTGCCACCCCCTCACTTAGTTCTCCGTTCACAGTGGTGATGCCCCTTAGTGTCCCCTACACTGTAAAGGTGTGCCATAGAGCCCCAAGTAATGCCCCCTTAGTGAGCTCACATAGCATGATGTCCGTTTAGTGCCTTCCAATACAGTATGTTACCAACCTTAGTGCCTCCCAACAAAGCATGATGCCCCTTTAGAGCTTTTCCACACAGTATAATGCCCCCTTAGCGCTTCCCTAAAAACAGTATGTCCTCTTAGTGCTCCTGTCAGAGTATTGCCATACAATATGATGACCCCTAAGTGCCCCTCCACACAGTGTGATGCACCCTAGGTGCCCCATAGTATGATGCCCCTTTAGTGCTCCCACATACAGTGCTGATCTGTGGCTAGGGGCAGCAGCCCACCCTCCGTAGATACTGATGTGCATAGCATTTTTGAGCCCCTGACTAGGCAGCCTGAATTTACTCCTTTGCCCAGCCCTGATGACCAGTGGACATCTCTAGGAGGTGACCCTGTTGGTCTCCAAGAGAGTGTATGGATCCCGCAAGGTCATATATGGCGGCCAGGCCTGTTGCTAAGCAGCAGTCTGACTCATTTGGCACTGTCTTGGTTCTTGCAGAGGTTATTCATTAGGGCATCTGCAGAATAAATAAATTGAATGCAAAACTGAAGTTTTCACCAGTTTTCCTGAAAGGATTTGTCCCATTACAGAAAAAGGCATTTATCATGTAGAGAAAAGTTAATACAAGGCACTTACTAATGTATTGTGATTGTCCATATGGCGTCCTTTGCTGGCTTGATTCATTGCTGCTCCCATACCGGCCACCTTGTATCTGCTCTGCAGCGGTGGTTGTAACCATGGAAACAAGCCGGGTATAATGTGATGCCAGTGCCCGCACCTGCTGCACTCTTCTGGTTCAACTGAGGGCACCAGCTTCAACTGTTTCACTGGGCATGCACTGAACACGTCACTTGGCTCGGCGTACGCCCAGTGAAACAGTTGAAGCTGATGCCCTCAGTTGAACTGGAAGAGCGCAGGCAGTGTTCGGCACTGCGCCTGTTGGCTATGCTAAGGGAAAAGGGTGGGCGGGGTTATCGGCAGCTAGTGACTGGGGGGGCGGCAACGGCGCTGCTGAGGGTGTAGTGTGTGAGTGGAGGAGAGGCGTGCTTGGGCTCTGTAGGGGGGCGGGCCTGGGCACTCGATGGGGGCGTTCCTGGGCACCTTTGAATGAAAATAACGCCCCTCTGGACACCCTAAGGCCTCATTAGCATATGGATTAAAGTGGATTTTATGAAGATATAATACAGGCTGCAAAGAAAAACATATCGAAAGAAGGTATGAAGTATTATAAGGACTATATATGCACTTTATTGTACTTTGTTATGCACGTCATTGACACCCCACCCCCTGTCCTTGTAGTCGTGGGACTACTGCCTTAGACAACATAATAGGATTTTTTCATATTATAAGCAAAGAAATGAGAGACATTTTTCATTATGTTGTCACAGTCTCTGTCACTGGGCACATTTTTGCCTAAGGCCTTATGCACACGACCATATCTGTTTTGTGGTTTGCAAACCGCGGATCTGCAAAATACGGATACCGGTCGTACACATTCTGCATTTTTCTACTAGAACTGGCTAGTCTTGTCCACAAAAATATTTTGTGGAATAGCCACATGAATGTGGAGCCATAGAAATGAATGGGCTACATGCGATCTGCAAAAAATATGGATCGAATGCGGACCAAAACTACGGTAGTGTACAACATGAAACCTCTTATAGAACAGGAGGAGCTGAGTAGATTAACATACACAGAAAAAGATTCATTATAACTTTTTGATTAAAATCTTTCTACGCTTAGGTGTCCAGTGGGTGGAGTGACTCAGTGATTGACAGCATTTTTCAGAGGCTAAGTGGTGTGTCTGGTCACATGACCCTCCATCAGCAGCCATTTGATGGACAGGACCTCCATGCAAACAGCACAAAAGACTTGGCTAAGAAGAGGGCATGTCTTTTGAAATGTAAAAAATTGTGCAAAATATCATAGAAACATAGAATGTGTAGGCAGATAAGAACCATTTGGCCCATCTAGTCTGCCCAATATACTGAATACTATGGATAGCCCCCGGCCCTATCTTATATGAAGGATGGCCTTATGCCTATCCCATGCATGCTTAAACTCCTTCACTGTATTTGCAGCTACCACTTCTGCAGGTAGGCTATTCCATGCATCCACTACTCTCTCAGTAAAGTAATACTTCCTGATATTACTTTTAAACCTTTGCCCCTCTAATTTAAAACTATGTCCTCTTGTAGCAGTTTTTCTTCTTTTAAATATTCTTTCGTCTTTTACCTTGTTAATTCCCTTTACGTATTTAAAAGTTTCTATCATATCCCCTCTGTCTCGTCTTCCTTCCAAGCTATACATGTTAAGGTCCTTTAATCTTTCCTGGTAAGTTTTATCCTGCAATCCATGTACTAGTTTAGTAGCTCTTCTCTGAACTCTCTCCAAAGTATCAATATCCTTCTGGAGATATGGTCTCCAGTACTGAGCACAATACTCCAAATGAGGTCTCACTAGTGCTCTGTAGAGCGGCATGAGCACCTCCCTCTTTCTACTGGTAATGCCTCTCCCTATACACCCAAGCATTCTGCTAGCATTTCCTGCTGCTCTGTGACATTGTCTGCCTACCTTTAAGTCTTCTGAAATAATGACCCCTAAATCCCTTTCCTCAGATACTGAGGTTAGGACTGTATCACTGATTTTATATTCTGCTCTTTGGTTTTTACGTCCCAGGTGCATTATCTTGCACTTATCAACATTAAATTTTAGTTGCCAGATTTTTGACCATTCCTCTAGTTTTCCTAAGTCCTTTTCCATTTGGTGTATTCCTCCAGGAACATCAACCCTGTTACAAATCATCAAAGGTTATATTAGTAAGTGCCATATAATCGTCCCACATACACATTGACCAAGAGTAGCCAGAAAATAGGCAACCCCTTTAAATTACTAATTAGGCCTCATGTACACAACTCAAAATTTTAGAAATGTTTGCAAATTTATTAAAAAGGAAAAACTACAATTTTGTACGGACATAAGTATTCAGACGCTTTGCTCTGGCACTTGAATTTTAGCTCTGGGGGCCTCCCATTTCTCTTGATCTTCTACACCTTGATTGGAGTCCACCTGTGGTAAATTCTGTTGACTGGACATGATTTGTAAAGACACACCACTGTCTATATAAGATCTCACAGCTGACGTATCAGAGCAAAAAACAAGCTATGAGGAGGAAAGAATGAATGTAGTGACAGGATCTTTTGGAGGCACAGATCTGGAGAAGGGTTACAAAATTTTGGCTGCACTGAAAATTCCCAAGACCACATTGGCCTCCATAATTCTTAAATGGAAGATGTTTGGAACAACCAGGACACTTCCTAGAGCTGGCAGCCCCACCAAGCTAAGTAACCGGAGGAGAAGGGCCTTGGTAAGAGAGGTGACCAAGAAACCAATGGTCACCCTGCCTGAACTCCAACTGTGTGCAGATAGGAGAAACATCCAGGTCAACTATCACTGCAGCACTCGACCAATCTGGGCTTTATGGCACAGAAGTCTGAAAGAAGCCACTCCTGTCACGACCGTAGACAGGGAGACACATTCACACGGTGAGCCCTAACTGGAACCCAACCCGCTGTCCCTGCCTATTTGCAAAACAAGCCCTAAACAGCGAGTCCACAACTGGTTGACTTGTCCATATGCTGGTAATGCAGAGAGCCAAACCAAGCACCCGCAGTAAAAACTGCAAGGACCTGTTCACACAACAGAAAACCAAAACTGACAAACACACAGAGAAGGGTAGTACAGAAATAGGTTAAAGCCGGAAGGTCAATACAGTACCAAATCACAGACAGGAGGGTGGTCACAAATAGCCAGGGGTCAAAACCGGACGGGAAACAGGATACAAAATCGCAGTCAAGTCGAAGTCAAATCCAAATAGCAACAATCCAAAAACGCACAGTATCAACAGGAGCACAGCAAGGGGAAACCTGTAACTGGCAAGGGTGTATTGCCAGCAGGTGGTTTAAATAGAGCGCCGAGTCCCTGGATCAGAACCTGATAGTGTCAGCGCCCCAATGGACTAGAAACAAGCAGTCCTGAGATAGGCAGGCTGAACAGTCAAAGATACATGAATATTTGCAAAAAGAAAAAGCACCTAAAGAACTCAGACTGTGAGAAACAAGATTCTCAAGTCTGATTAAACCAAGATTGAACTTTTTGGCCTCAGTTCTATACCTCATAATTGGAGGAAACCAGGCACTGTCCAATACCATCCCTACAGTGAAGCCTGGTGGTGGCAGCATCATGCTGTGGTAGTGTTCTTCAGTGACTAGGACAGAGAGACTGGTCAGGGTTGAGGGAAAGCTGAATGTAGCTAAGTACAGAGATATTCTTGATGAAATGCTGATCCAGAGTGTTCTAGACACTATCCAACAAGACAATGACCCTAAGCACACAGCCAAGGCAGCATAGAATAGCTTAATGACAACTTTATGAATGTCCTTGACTTGAACCCAATCAAACATCTCTGGAGAGACCTGAAAATGGCTGTCCACCAACGGTCTCCATCCAACCTGACAGAGTTTGAGAGAATCTGCAAAGAATGGCAGAAAATCCCCAAATCCATGTGTGCAAACCTAGTGACATCATACCTAAGAAGACTGGAGGCTGTGATCACTGCCAAAGGTGCTTCACCCGAGTAAAGGCTCTGAATAATTATGTCAATGCAAGATTTAAGTTTTTCCTTTTTCGAACATTCTGTTTTCACTGTCTCATTATGGGCAATTGAGCGCAGAATGAAGGGGGTCAATTTGAACCTTTTTTTATTTTGGCACAAGGCCGTGAAAAAAGTGAAAGGGTTTCCACGTGTAGTATCATCATCGGCAGTAGGGATCATTGATTCCTGTGGAGCCTGACCATGAGAAAATAAGATAGTTGTCACCACCCATTTAGAGTTCAATAAATATTCATATACAGTACATACATATGTCTCCAAGAGGCCTGTCACACTTGGTCATTTTTTTGTAACGACAAAACCAGAAGTGGGTCAAAAACGCAGAAGAATGACAAACACTTCCATTATACTTTCTCTCTGTGGCTTCACATAATTTGCAGGTCACGATGAGCTAAAAGCGGACACATATGAAGCTTTCGATACGTAAACCACACTAAACACAATACCTATAAAACAGCTCTGTTGTATTGTACCCCAGCATTATATTTCGCATGAAATTAGCCGACTAAGTGAACCTGAAGGGTTAATTTGTCTTTTCACCTAGCAACATGCTTCACAGGAATACTGACGAGAACAATGATGCAGAGACGCTGATACACTTTGCCACTAACGGAATCATTTTTGGATAGTTTACGTTTCATAGGAACCCCTCCTCTGCAATATGCTCATATCCATTCTGCTACATTGCAAGGAGCTGTCACGTGAACAGTCAGCCGCACTTGGGTGCCTGTTCTTAAAAAAGCAGCGAGCATTGTAGATAGAGGGGCCAGGCCTCAACCCTCCAGGATGTTCAACTAACAATAAAACACATGGACGAAGCAGAAGAGGTCATCTGAGCAGTAAGAGATTTTCCATGCTACTTACTGACACCGAAGCCTAGCAACTCCCAGCAGCAGGAAGCTTCTTCCCCTGCAACACAGGCTGAGCCCACATGACAGACAGTTGCCATGGGATTCACAGGCCTGCGTCACAAAAAAAAAAAAAGGAAACTTAACCGGTTCATTGCCTAGAATGCCCCATAAAGTATTAGAAATCCTATCATGGAAAGAAAGAGTATTCCGGTTGCTATACAGTAAAATATGAACAAGATTGTACCAATTTGATATCTAATTTTTTACAAAAGCCATGTACCACCTGCAGACAATTGCTTCGCAATCTTGAAGGTGCATGAAAAGGTGCCCATACACATAAGAAGAAAGTCGGCCAAACCTCCTTTTTTGGCAGGATCAGCCGACTGTCTCGTGTGTATTGGATTGAGATAAGCAAACTTTTTGAGATTCGGCTCGTTGCAGGTTTGCAGAATTTTTTTAAAAAAAAGTTCAGTTCTGACCCAAATCAATTCGACCTGAAGCAAATTTGCTCCAATTGCTTTGGAAATTGGTGTTGTATAATGCCCTCTAGTCTCCTAGGACCAAGCGTTTGAACGCAAAGACAGCAATAGTATGTAATGTTAGAGTGACCCTGACATACCTAGCTATGGGTAAATCCCAATGCGCAGGTGCACGCCGCCATGGCTAGAAACATAGAGAAAAAAGACAGAGATCGCCTTGACGTTTGGCAGACGGGTTCAGATGGTTTTGTACAAAATGCATTTGCCAAGCATCTCACTTTATAAATAAGCGTAGCATTAGCACTTGAATATTTTTTGTGACTATGGCATTATTGTTCTTTATCTGGTTTGCAGAGTGCTGTTGCAATGTCTTTTTTCTCTAGCTATGGGTAAATGCACGTTTGCCGGGGTTAACATACAGCGCCGACACATGTCTTATGCTTTTTCATATTTCAAAGCTTTCAAAAATTGTCCCTTATCAGGGGTAGATAATGGTTAAACACACACGGTGTTATGGGATAAAAAAAAAAAAAACTGGCTTGTTGGGGGACCAAGTAGGGTTGGACGATATCAAAAATATTCCCACGATAACGATATTAAGAAATTTATCGCGATAACGATATATATCGCGATAAATACCCATTTTGCAGAAAAAAACACTTGGGGCCAAAAGGAGACATTATATTGTATGGGGCAGCCACAAGGAGACGTTACACTGTATGGGGCAGCCACAAGGAGACGTTACACTGTATGGGGCAGCCACAAGGAGACATTACACTGTATGGGGCAGCCACAAGGAGACGTTACACTGCATGGGGCAGCCACAAGGAGAAGTTACACTGTATGGGGCAGCCACAAGGAGAAGTTACACTGTATGGGGCAGCCACAAGGAGACGTTATACTGTATGGGACAGCCACAAGGAGACATTACACTGTATGGGGCAGCCACAAGGAGACGTTATACTGTATGGGGCAGCCACAAGGAGACGTTATACTGTATGGGGGGGCCACAAGGAGACGTTACACTGTATGGGGCAGCCACAAGGAGACATTACACTGTATGGGGCAGCCACAAGGAGACGTTATACTGTATGGGGCAGCCACAAGGAGACGTTATACTGTATGGGGCAGCCACAAGGAGACGTTACACTGTATGGGGCAGCCACAAGGAGACGTTGCACTGTATGGGGCAGCCACAAGGAGATGTTACACTGTATGGGGCAGCCACAAGGAGACGTTACACTGTATGGGGCAGCCACAAGGAGACGTTACACTGTATGGGGCAGCCACAAGGAGACGTTATACTGTATGGGGCAGCCACAAGGAGACGTTGCACTGTATGGGCCAGCCACAAGGAGACGTTGCACTGTATGGGGCAGCCACAAGGAGATGTTGCACTGTATGGGGCAGCCACAAGGAGACATTGCACTGTATGGGGCAGCCACAAGGAGATGTTTTACTGTATGGGGCGGTGGGCCACAAGAAGACATTATACTGTATGGGGCAGTGGGCCACAAGGAGACGTTATACTGTATGGGGCAGTGGGCCACAAGGAGACGTTATACTGTATGGGGCGGTGTGTGGTAGTGTAGGGACGCCTCTTACGATCCATCTAACTGGGGTAAAATCCTATTAGGATAATTCGTGGAGGAAGTCTTCTTTGGGAGATTTTAAAGAAAAGGACAGGGCTCCACATGGGCTAGAAGTAAAAACTGGTATGGGGGGGGGGGGGTCATTCCGTGGTGATGTCACTCTCCACCCCCAAAATAGCACTACATAAGAAGCTGACTTCAAATATGAAGTTCTCCTACCCCTATAAATCACCCCCATGGACAGTGACTGCAGTCATTACCTGAAGGAGTAGTGAAATAGCCAGGGGTTATGTTAGCAGTCAGTAGTGGGCTGTCGGTCACTAAAAACACAGAAAACACCATCAATGTAAACCATCAGTCTACCGGAGCCCAGTACACACAATATATACACATCATGTATGTACACAATGACATCTCTATTTATATGCGTATCACATCACAGGTGGACACTGGAGTGAAGACACTTGCGTTGGTGACACATATTGGGTCCAAAGAATATGAACTTAGTAGCAGGCTGCATAGAGCGGCGCCCAGGGATCTAAGTGCACTTACTATTATTCCTGGGCGCCGCTCCTCCCACTTGCACCGAATGTTGAGAAATTACCGGGGGCCACAGCAGACGAACGGAGCGGCGCCCAGGAATAATAGTAAGTGCACTTAGATCCCTGGGCGCCGCTCTATGCAGCCTGCTACTAAGTTCATATTCTTTGGACCCATGAAAGGTCCAAGTCTTGGTAAAGTTGCCATCACAGGTTTAAATAAAGTGTAGGAAAAAAAAAAAAAAGTCTGCTCGTCCCTGCAGCCAGGTTCAGCCCTCCGCGTGCTAGTAGTAATGCAGGAGGCAGAGGCCAGTGACCGGGGAACATAAGCAGGTGGAATCTGACATTTTAGAAGTAGGTCAGCACACATGCGACCACTCCTATGACGTCATTAAATACCGCGTTTTTTGGGAAATGGTGATATCGCCATATCGCCGCTTTTTAATATCGCGGTATATCGTGGATACCGGTATATCGCTCAACCCTAGGACCAAGTGTCCAAAAATTCTGCCTGTACAGGGGCAAAATGCCTGCCTATATGGGACACACAAGTGCTACTAGTCAGAAGAAAGAGTGGCATGTTGAGACCAATCCTCCAAAAATGATGCTTTAAAGGGGGTAGAATGCATGTACAAATGATAACAAAAGTGGCTTATTCTGATTGATCCTAGAAAAATTCTCCCTTTTAATTAAGAGCAGCAAAAGTACAGTGTGGAAAGGGTAAGGTAATAGAGGCCACAACAATAGCAGCAGAAGTAGCAGCATAGCATGGAACAAGGCAGTATGGGTAGTAGTATTATTAGTGCCGTATGCATAGCATTAATTCTGGTGGAAGTACAGGAATAGGAGCGGCAGCAGCAGCCACCATATAGTAAATGTTGGCAGACAGCAGTGGCATGATAGCAGCAGCCATAGGTGACATGATGGTAGGCAGGCAGGCAGGTAGACAGCAACAGTGGCAAGATGGGGCACTATCAGCCAGGCTAGATCTACACTGCGTGCAGAATTATTAGGCAAATGAGTATTTTGACCACATCATCCTCTTTATGCATGTTGTCTTACTCCAAGCTGTATAGGCTCGAAAGCCTACTACTAATTAAGCATATTAGGTGATGTGCATCTCTGTAATGAGAAGGGGTGTGGTCTAATGACATCAACACCCTATATTAGGTGTGCATAATTATTAGGCAACTTCCTTTCCTTTGGCAAAATGGGTCAAAAGAAGGACTTGACAGGCTCAGAAAAGTCAAAAATAGTGAGATATCTTGCAGAGGGATGCAGCACTCTTAAAATTGCAAAGCATCTGAAGCGTGATCATCGAACAATCAAGCGTTTTATTCAAAATAGTCAACAGGGTCGCAAGAAGCGTGTGGAAAAACCAAGGCGCAAAATAACTGCCCATGAACTGAGAAAAGTCAAGCGTGCAGCTGCCAAGATGCCACTTGCCACCAGTTTGGCCATATTTCAGAGCTGCAACATCACTGGAGTGCCCAAAAGCACAAGGTGTGCAATACTCAGAGACATGGCCAAGGTAAGAAAGGCTGAAAGACGACCACCACTGAACAAGACACACAAGCTGAAACGTCAAGACTGGGCCAAGAAATATCTCAAGACTGATTTTTCTAAGCTTTTATGGACTGATGAAATGAGAGTGAGTCTTGATGGGCCAGATGGATGGGCCCGTGGCTGGATTGGTAAAGGGCAGAGAGCTCCAGTCCGACTCAGACGCCAGCAAGGTGGAGGTGGAGTACTGGTTTGGGCTGGTATCATCAAAGATGAGCTTGTGGGGCCTTTTCGGGTTGAGGATGGAGTCAAGCTCAACTCCCAGTCCTACTGCCAGTTTCTGGAAGACACCTTCTTCAAGCAGTGGTACAGGAAGAAGTCTGCATCCTTCAAGAAAAACATGATTTTCATGCAGGACAATGCTCCATCACACGCGTCCAAGTACTCCACAGCGTGGCTGGCAAGAAAGGGTATAAAAGAAGAAAATCTAATGACATGGCCTCCTTGTTCACCTGATCTGAACCCCATTGAGAACCTGTGGTCCATCATCAAATGTGAGATTTACAAGGAGGGAAAACAGTACACCTCTCTGAACAGTGTCTGGGAGGCTGTGGTTGCTGCTGCACGCAATGTTGATGGTGAACAGATCAAAACACTGACAGAATCCATGGATAGCAGGCTTTTGAGTGTCCTAGCAAAGAAAGGTGGCTATATTGGTCACTGATTTGTTTTTGTTTTGTTTTTGAATGTCAGAAATGTATATTTGTGAATGTTGAGATGTTATATTGGTTTCACTGGTAAAAATAAATAATTGAAATGGGTATATATTTGTTTTTTGTTAAGTTGCCTAATAATTATGCACAGTAATAGTCACCTGCACACACAGATATCCCCATAAAATAGCTAAAACTAAAAACAAACTAAAAACTACTTCCAAAAATATTCAGCTTTGATATTAAAGGGAATCTGTCACCTGCTTTAACCATTTTTAAGCTGGCACCATCGCTATGTGGACTAAAGTACCTTGTTTCCAGCAGTCTTCTTTTTACTTGATTTCGTTTTGTAGTTTTGATATAAAAGCTCTTTTTCTGATATGCTAATTAGGGTCCAAGGAGCCCAGAGGGGCGTTTTTTTCCCTCTCCGGAGCCCAGTGACGCCCCCCTGCAGTGCCCAGCCCGCCTTAATTTGAATTCCAAGAATGCCTCCTGATCATCAGATAACCTCCCACAGCCCGGCAAATGGTTCCGCCCCCTCCCCACGTCATATTCTACCTTATAGAAATGCCCCGTCCTTCTTCCTGTCTGCGGCCCAAAAACTTGCGCAGGCGCAGTACCGCCTGAGGCCTGCGCCTGTGCGATCATCAACCTCCTGAGGGCAACAGCCTCAAAAGTCTCACTGGGCATGCGCCGAGCCCAGTGATGTGACCTGAGCGCTGCTGCCCTCAGGACGTTGATGATCGCGCAGGCCGCAGACGGTACTGCGCCTGCGCGAGTTTTCGGGCCGCAGACAGGAAGAAGGACGGGCATTTCTATAAGGTAGAATATGACGTGGGGAGGGGGCGGAACCATTTGCCGGGCTGTGGGAGGTTATCTGATGATCAGGAGGCATTCTTGGAATTCAAATTAAGGCGGGCTGGGCACTGCAGGGGGGCGTCACTGGGCTCCGGAGAGGGAAAAAAACGCCCATCTGGGCTCCTTGGACCCTAATTAGCATATCAGAAAAAGAGCTTTTATATCAAATCTACAAAACGAAATCAAGTAAAAAGAAGACTGCTGCAAACAAGGTACTTTAGTCCACATAGCGATGGTACCAGCTTAAAAATGGTTAAAGCAGGTGACAGATTCCCTTTAATGAGTTTTTTGGGTTCATTGAGAACATGGTTGTTGTTCAATAATAAAATTAATCCTCAAAAATACAACTTGCCTAATAATTCTGCACTCCCTGTATTCATCGGCCTCAACCAGAGGAGTGTAAAAAATCCTCCCGGATCCAGGACTGGTTCACTTTCACAAAAGTAATGTTAGACACTGGCGGAGGACAGCTTAGTCCGTTTGACTGTTACCACGCCCCCTGCAGCGCTGAAAACCCTCTCTGAGGTGACACTAAAAGCTGAGCAAGAAAGAAGACAGAGTGCATGCTGTACCAGTTCAGGCCACGGTTCTAGTCTGCCTACCAGAAGTCCATGGGGTCAGGGAAAAGGTTAGGCGCCGAAGACAGACCAGAGACTGAACCTGCACATGGAGGTGTTAAGTCTCCAGATGCTGATTTGCCTCAGCCTTGCGAGGCTCAGGAAAAAACTGTTCCATCATATTGAGGAGACTGAATTGGCGGCTTCTGCTGTTTGTGGCACCGGAGAGGGCGGGAGGTGGGTGACTGCAGTGGGCGGACAAGGGCCAAGTCCTACCTTTCAGACACGCTGGCAACCGTTGACTGATCGCCAAAAGCTGCAGCAAGCTGCGTACACAGTGTTTCCTGGTAATAAAGTAATTTGGCCTCCCTTTCGGCAGGAGGAAAATATTTCAACCATTTTGCTTTGATAGCAGGAGCAGGAGAAGAAGCTATTTATGACAAGGACATGCTTGGGGATGCGGGCTGGCTTCTACAAAGAAGAAAAGGGGAAGGACGACAGACTTCTCCTCACTGGGAATACTGGGCAGTTCTATTTTCCCAAAGGATGTTTGCCTCATATGCTGTAATACAACCCTGATACCTGTGCTTGTGTTTGAAAGCCAATAGCTTATTTTCATCCTTAAGATCTTGCACATGGCTATGGTTTTGTGTGCTGGCATTGTGGAAAAAAATAGCATACATGCAGAGCTAGTGGCAGCCAGACTTGGCAAAGGTCTGGCGCAAATTAAGCCTCTGCCCACAGTGTCCACTGCTGACCGCAATATAAGCAGATCTGGCCCTGACAGTTCTTTTGGAGCTTTTGGCCGTACATTGCCTCCACTCTTTATTGCCACCGCGCTCACCACCCTTCTCCTCAGATGTCTCCTCCTCTACACCCCGATCCAGCTCCCAGGTCCTATTCAACACATTGTCATAGTCTTCACCCTCCCCACCACTTTTAGCAGACTGTGTTATTTCATCTTGGGCTCCTAGGCCCATCTGCTGATTCTCTGCTCTGAATCTTCCCCAACTGCCACTGTCGCTACCACTGCCCCTACCACCACCCTACCAGTGTCACTACTACTACTGCCATGGTTCCCTTGGCTGCCGATGCCTCCGTATGGCAGCAGCATCCAGTTGCCATACCAAGAGCACCGGCCGACCCTCTGATATTGGAGCCCCACCCCCCTCAGGGCGCACAGTCGGCAGAGCTACTTGGCGTGTAGAGACCCAGGTGTCAGTGTGTCCCTGCTAAGTATAAAGGCCAGCATCTGCAGAGAGCAGATTCCAGTAAATTTCTTGTGCTCCTGGCTCCCCCTACTGTTTTCTCCTGGTACTGCACTTGGACTTTGGCTGTGGATTAAGATTTGGTAATGTGACTTCACTCTTTTCTTCTGGCGACTTGGAAAGTTACTGCTCTCCTAGCACTGAACGTCTGACGTATCTGGCTACTCCTTTTATGGGGGGCATTAGCATTACACCTAATTACACGTTAGAGGCTCTACTCTCTCTGCAACTGCCGCTCCCTCTCCACTTTGATTGACAGGGCCAGGAAGTGAAAATGTCGTCATGCCTGGCCCTGTCAATCAAAGTGCAGAGGACGTGGAGAAAGCAGAGCCTCTAGGAGTAATGGAAACTCTTTTGCATATATTAAAACAATGTTTTTCTCAACAATGTGGGCACATATGATATGAACATGGGACCAACACAGATGTCTTCAGCTGCCAAGAGCACATGTAACAGGTCAGCCAGTTTCATAGGTACCTTTTAAATATTCAGATACAAAAAAGACCTTTCTAGTGTGAAAAACAAGTTGTAAACCTGGTATGAGATTATTTCCACCCACAACAGCAATATAAGCTGATAGTAAAGACCGGTAAAAGATTTCTGCCTACTGTCTTATGCGCATTTAACCCTTAGAGGACATTGAGATTTCCTATTTTTGTGTTTCCGTTTTTCACTCCCCGTATTCCCAGAGCCATAACTTTTTTATTTTTCCGTTCACATAGCCTTACGAGGCCTTGTTTTTTGCGCGACAAGTTGTACTTTCTAAAGGCACTATTTAATATTGCAAATGATATAGTGGGAAGCTGAAAAAAAAATCCAAATGGGGGGGAATTGTAAAAAAAACTCAATTCTGCCACAGTTTTATTTTTTTTATTTTTCTACAGAATTCCCTGTGCGGTAAAATTCTCCAGGTCAGTACGATTACAACGATACCACACTTGTATAGTTCTTCTTGTTTTTTAATACTGGAAAAAATAAAAACCTTAACAAAAAATATTTTTTTTCTTTTCATCGCCATATTCTGACCCCTATACATTTTTTGTAGTGTATGGAGCTGTGGGGCGGTCTTTACTTTACAGTGATACCATTTTGAAGTGTGTGTGACTTTTTGATCACTTTTGTTCTGTGATGACTGTATAGCCATCATAGAACACATAATTTACTATACACCAATGCAGTGCTGCCACCTGCTGGCCTGTATGGCATATATCTGTGCTATTAGAGGCATATAGCAGGTTCCTCAATATCAGTCGGGAACGCTGTTATGGGCACAGGAGCGTGCAGCTCCCGCATCCACACCGCTCAGATGCTGTGTTCACATTTGACAAAAAAGACCTTTCTAGACCGAAAAACACATTGTAAACCTTGTATGAGATTATTCCCACCCATAACAACAATATGGCGATGAAGAAAAAGCCGGTAAAAGATTTCTGCCTAATGTGTTATGTGTGCTTAATTTCACTAGTATAAAAATGGCGTTATTGCAGTAAATTTCTTCTGTTATAATACAACGCATTTAAAGGGGTTATCCAGGAAATTATAATGATGACCTATCCTCAGGTCAGCTGTTTCAGGGAGCAATGGCTCTCATCGGCTCTCATCTAGGCCCTGTGACTGAGGTACGATGACGTCATATGGCTTAGGAAAAGGCTGCGCTGCTTACGGAGTGCCTGGCCTCTTCTAACAGCTGATCTGCAGGGGTTCTAGGAATTGGAACTCTGCTGATCTTATCCTGAGGATAGGTCATCAATATTAATTTCTGGATAACCCCTTTAATAACAACTGACAGATATGATGTATTGAAAACAATGTGCAATTGCTCAGCATTTAAAGCAGAATGCTATTGGGGTGCTGTGCTAGCAATAAGCCTCTTTAGAAACTTGAGGTTTTCTCTTGAGTGTATTCCAACCACTGTATGCAGCACTACGCCCCAGCCCCTCACCACCTCAGAGCTTTCCCTGATTAAAGTCAACTATTTCTTTCTATTACTTACTTACACTGTCCCTGTAAAACTAGAATAGAGGCTTGCTCGCTTATATACTGTATAAGATTGTTCTCTGTCAGACACTGAAAACACCCATCCACCCTCATCAGCAGAATGATGTTCTATTCGTTCTGTAAGGGCACTTCCCTGCCCGCTGCCCCACTGATTGATTGATGAAGCTGTTTTCAGCCTGTGAGCAAATCAGGGCAAGCCTTTCCCCCTACTCTCTCCCAGGGTCCTTCGTCTTCCTCCCTCATGGTTTTTCCTGCCAACATGTGCAGTCAAATGGTGCAACTCCCTGTTTTACTGGATTCATCCAAAGCTAACCTAAAAAGCTTCTGGTTAGTTTTGTGGACGTTTTGTGAACTTCGTAACTAACCTGGTTCATTACGAATCGGTTTGCTAATACTTGGTATGGGAGTGTCACCACTCTACCTCGATGCATGATTTTGTGGGATGTTTTGTTCCCTTTGGTGATAAGTTGCTGCCATATGGGTCTGGGAGAGATATACTCCTCTCTCACCAGAGGACAAGCTAAGCATTCATGCGTAAGAGAAAGTCAGGGAGAATAGCTTTGGCCAGCAGCTATTAGGCTTATTACTGCACTGCATTTGATTCCATAACATATACACTACTGTGCAAAAGTTTTAGGTGGTGCTGCAAAGTAAGAATGCTTTCAAAAACAGAAGTGATAATAGTTTATTTTTATCATTTAACAAACTGCAACATGAAAGAATAAAAGAGAAATCTAAATTGAATCAATATTTGGTGTGACCACCCAAAGCAGCATCAATTCTTCAAGATAACACTTGCACACAGTTTTTGAAGGAACTTGGTAGGAAGGTTGTTTCAAACATCTTGGAGAACTCACCACAGCACCACAGATCTTCTGTGGAAGTAGGCTTGCTTAGATCCTTCTGTCTCTTCATGAAATCCCAGACAGACTTGATGATGTTGAGATCAGGGCTCTGTGGTGGCCATATAATTACTTCCAGGACTCTTTGTTCTTCTTTACGCTGCACAGTTCCTTCAAAAACTGTGTGCAAGTGTACCTAGAAAAACTGCTGCTTTTTTTAAGACAAAGGGTGGTCACACCAAACAGTGATTTGGTTTAGATTTCTCTTTTGTTCATTCACTTTGCTTTTTTTTTTGTTGATAAGACCATTTTCACTTCTACTTCTGAATTCATTTTTACTCTGCAGCATTTTTCCACACCTGCCCAAAACGTTTGCACAGTACTGTAGATGGAGAAATAGAATTTTTTTTTAAATTACTAATAGAATATACATATATTGAGCTATGATAAAAAGAGCATCTGTCAGTAGGATCAACCCTATTAAACCAGGTGTAATGCCTGGTAGAGTTGATCCTGTTGTTTAAATCGATACCTCATTTATGTGCCTCCCCTTGATTGACAACAGCCAGGCATCTTGCATCTCATAGTCTACACTATCGGTCCATGCACAGTGCCTTTGTCTACTTCTCTAGTAGAGCAGATTACTTCAGCTCATATGCCGATGATGTCACCCTCCAGCCGAATGATGCTGCATCTCTCCTCTTTTGAGTGGAGGATAACGTAATCGGTACATATGCAGTAGTCATCTGTACTGCTGCATTCTGCATGCGACAATCGTGTAGACTAAGGCTACTTTCACACTCGCGTTTAGTGCGGATCCGTCTTGTATCTGCACAGACAGATCCGCACCATAATGCATACGCTTGTATCCGTTAATAACGGATCCGTTTGCATTATTCATAAGAAAAAAAGTCAAAGTAAAAACAGATCCGTCTTGACTTACCCTGAAAGTCAATGGGGGACGGATCCGTTTTCAATTGCACCATATTGTGTGAGTGAAAAACAGATCCGTCCCCATTGACTTACATTGTAAGTGTAGAAGGATCCGTTTGGATCTGCATAGTCAGACGGTCACCAAAACGCTGCACGCTGCGTTTTAGTAACCGTCTAAAAAACGCAACGGAGACCAAACGCAGCCAAATTGATGCATTCTGAACGGATCCTTATCCATTCAGAATGCATTGGGGCTGAACTGATCTGGTTTGGGCCGCTTGGGAGAGCCCTGAAAAGGATCTCACAAGCGGACCCAGAAACGCCAGTGTGAAAGTAGCCTACGTCATAGGCTCAAAATTGTCAGTCAAGGGGACGGGGGAGTAGTCTAAGTGCAGAGCAGAGGAGCTTGGTCGTCCGAGTGGTCCAGGCCCAACTAGGTGCATCGGAGACTTAATTTACACATTAATAAACTGTTATTTTTCTCAGGAACAGTGCAATGAGGAACATAAATGGAATACCATTTTACCATATAAACGAGCCATTCCATGCATTGTGCCTGGTTTAATAAAGATGATCTCGATGACAGATGCTCTTTAAGGGGTATAACAATGAGAAAAAAAAATAGTAATTAAGAAATCAAACATTAACGTCAAAATTGCGTCAGATATGTCCCCCCCAATTATACTACTGGATAAACAATGGTTACACATTCAGCAAGTATTCATGCCCAAGGTTGGCATGGTTTGAGTAAAATATGCTGGAAGTAGAACTGTGTCAGCAGAATGATACCTCACATTCCTAGAGTCATGACCCCCCCAACCCATCTTCTCTGCTTTGAAATATTTTCATATTTTATAATTGATAGTTCATTGTATGGAACTAACCTTCTAAAATGTGTCTCCAGAAGCATGAGTGCATGTAATGATTTGAAGTAGCACATCATGTTCCATAAATATTCACAAATGGTAATTACAAGTAGTAAAATAACAAGCACAAATGATTGTTTCCAAGTGAAATAAAGTAAAATTCTAAATGTTTTATGTGTATTTGGATAAGTATTTATAAGTAATAACTAAATATTTCCAACCACCACCCTGCCACGCAGTGTCTATAGTCAACACCACATCCTTGTTTGGCTAGTAAGAATACATGGAATAAACTGTTGCCTGTCTACTTGTCACAATATGACAGTGTATAATCATCACGGACAGTATTAGGGCTCATTCACACGAATGTGCGTTGGCCATGCCTGTATTGCGGGTCCACAATATACAGGTACTGGCCCCGTTTGCACACGTATCATGGATGCGGATCCATTCACTCCGCAGATACAAAGCTGAGGCTACAGAAGCACTACAGAATGCTTCCATGGCATTTTGGTTCGTGCCTCCACATTGCAAAAATATAGAACATGCTTTATTTTTGCGGTGTGGATGGATTGCGGACCCATTCAAGTTGAATGGGTCTGCATCTGTCACATGGCAAGGCACACGTTCATGTGCATGAGCCCTTAGACTGGGTGGAGGTACATCATATAGAAACGGGGAATAGTAAACTGGGCCCATGGAGAGTTTTTGTAGTGCTACTTGATCGAGTGACAGCTGTAGTCCACAAGTTTGCATGCAATTTAATTTAATGCTTTGTACTGCATCTGTAACTACATAGGTAAAATTTATTACCGTATTTTTCGCCCTATAAGACGCACCGGCCCATAAGACGCACCTAGGTTTTTGAGAAGGATAATAAAAAAAAATATACAGTATATTTTGAACCAAAAGGTGTGCTTTTGGTGGGTTTTGAACTAATGGTGGTCTGTGGATGACACTATTATGGGGGTCTGTGGCTAACACTGTTATGGGGATCTGTGGATGGCACTGTTATGGGGGATCTGTGGATGACACTGTTATGGGGGCATCTGTGGATGCCACTGTTATGGGGGCATCTGTGGATGGCACTGTTATGGGGGCATCTGTGGATTGCACTGTTATGGGGGCATCTGTGGATGGCATGACACTGCTATAGGGGGGATCTGTGGATGACACATATATAGCATCTAATGCTATGTGTCATCCACAGATCCCCCCCCCCCATAACAGTATCCCTGTGTAGTGAATAACCCCCAATACAGGGGGTGGGGGTCGGCATCTGGTTTTGTAATGGCAGCGGGACAGTCACTGAATCCTATTATACCGGGCCCCGCTAACTATAGTAATCATATCTAACCTGTAGGCAATGTTAAACTATAGAAATCATGTGCAATCCAGCCTGTAGTACTTACTACAATCTTCCGTGGCAGGCAGGAGGCCGGGCGGGCGGCGGCAGCGTAATTCACTACGTCACTTGCCTGCGCTGCCTACTTCATTCATAAAGTGGGAGGAGCAGGCGCGTGACGTAGTAAGTTACGCCGCCACCGCCGGGCTTCCTGCCTGCTACGGAAGATTGTAGTAAGTACTAGAGGCTGGATTGCACATGATTTCTATAGTTTAACATTGCCTACAGGTTAGATATTACTACAGTGAGCGGGGCCCAGTGTAATAGCATACAGTGACTGCACCGGGCCCCGCTGCCATTACAAAACCAGATGCCGGCCCCCAGCCCCTCCTCCCTCCCCGCTGATACATCCGCTGACTGCGCTGTGCAGCATCGCGGCGGCAGTGTATCAGTGTAAATTGCAGCATCCGTCTGTCCGCATGACAAGCGGAGAGACAGATCCGTTCTTGCAATGCATTTGTGAGACGGATCCGCATCCAGATGCGTCTCACAAATGCTTTCAGTCACATCCAGATCGGCGGATCCGGCGGGCAGTTCCGACGACAGAACTGCTTGCCGGATCACACTGCCGCAAGTGTGAAAGTAGCCTAACAACAATCGGTGCACTTGGCAGAGCAGTGTGCACAGAGTCTGGAAACGCACAGAATCCCATACTACAGATCCATAGCAATGCCTCTGACATGGCATTAGATGAAGCAAGCTATAATTATGCTCTTTTCCCTGTTGGATTAACATGTACATATGGAAGAAAAGGCACCATAGACGCGTACGGAGCTACAATACAGCTGCGTGCATAAGACCTAATCTGCATTCCCAGTTACATCAGAGTCTGCAAAACGATAATCATACATGGTGCACCATAAGTAGTATAGTCTGTATACCAGTGAATTCAAATGATCAGGAGTAGCCAGGTGCTCACCTATATTGGTTGGGTTGACATTAGGCACAACACTATGTACGCAGAGATAGATCACCAAGCTGCTGTGTGATCCTTCTGGAGATGAGGAGCTCAAATCAAAGGGAAAGGAGAGGGGTATAACTGCATGGCTGGAAGGTAGGAGTCTGGAATGTTGAATAGCATGAAGTTAGTTTATTCAGACTACATGTTCCTGGAACAGGCAGCTCCCCTCCTGAAGTCCATGAGCTATTATAATCCCTTACCCCAATCTGTTCTCTCTTTTTCTGGATTCTTTTCTCTTTTTCATTTAAAAGTATAATTTCTACTTAAATTTATTTATTATTATTGATTCAAATATCTGTACTTTGGGAGGTCTTTGATATATTCCTTTTTTGTTTATACACTACTAAAAAGTTTGGGATATCTGGCTTGTGGGTGAAATTTCAGGATGAACCTAAAATGCACTCCAAGCTTTACAGGTAAACTTAATGTGACCTTCTCTAAACGTTTAAATGCACATGTGCAACTAAGTACTTTTTGCACAACTTGCTGTTGTCTAACAACGAGCATGACAGCAAACAGGTGTTTGATCCATGAATCGCCCAATACATTTCCTGGTTCAATTAGAATTAGAATTTCAACAGTCCTCCTCATCATGCTGTTCACATTTTGACATCATGAGACCAAGATCAACAGTACCTCGCCATTGCAAGGCTTCAAGCAGAATGTTCTCAGATGGAAGTGGCCACTGAGCTTAGAGTGTCACAGAGTGTCATCAGCAGGTTGCACCAGAGATACAGAATGACTGGAAGAGTCACAGAAAGGCATAGAAGTGGACGTCTTTTGGCCACATCCCACACTGATGACCGCTTCATTGTGAACAATGCCCTGCGAAACCTGATGATGAATGCCACACAACTCCAGGCACATTTAGGGAGGTGAGAGGCTCCCAAGTGTCACGTCAGACGATTTGAAACCGTTTACATCAGTGAGGTCTGTGTGCTAGACGACCTGCAAGGATACCTGACCTACTGGCATCATTGTCTTGCATGGGCCAGGGAGCATCTATGCTGGACGAGGGACGAGGAACCAGTGGGCCTCAGTGCTGTTCACTGATGAAAGTCAATTCACGCTGAGTAGAAACGATGGCCGCCAACAATGTTCGAGACATCAAGGAGAGTGCTATGCTTTAGCCACTGTTGTCACCAAACAAGCCTTTAGTGGTGGTGGTGTTAGTGTGGACAGGTGTCTAGTCAATACAGAACTGCCCTACACTTTGTGAATGGTACAGTGACAAGCCCATACTACTTGAATAACATCATTAATCCAGTAATTGTTTCTCTGCATGAACAACACAGGCCTAATTTCATCCTCATGGACGACAACGTGCCAGCTCATCGAGGTTGCATCATTAGAGAACGGCTGCTGGAGACTGGGGTACCTCAAATGGAGTGGCCTGCCCTTTTCCAGACCTGAATCCTATTGAAAACCTATGGGATCAACTGAGTCGCCGCGTAGAGGCTCGTAACTCTGTACCCCAGAACCTCAATGACCTGAGGGCCTGATATTTTATATAATGCCCGCAGCCTGCTGCCTGAGAAAGAAGATTCATACTTACCTGCTCCCCACCGTTTCGGTCCTCCGCTGTCTTCATCTTCCAGTCCCCACACTGTTTACATCTAGCTGGCCATGGTCACATACACCGCTCCTGCCAATGACTGGCTTCAGTTGTGGCAAGCTACATGTGGCCACATCACCGCTGAAGCCAGTCAGCTAGGGTGGGAACCACAATTAAAATCAGCATAGCTGGCACAACTACTATGTCATGTTATGCCATGTGGATCCTATGGACAACTTATTTTTGTTAAATGTCAAGCTGATGATCTAGTACAGGGATGCCCAACCTGTGGCCCTCCAGCTGTTGCAAAACTACAATTCCCAGCATGCCTGGACATCCTACAGCTATTAGGGCTTGCTGGAGGGCCGCAGGTTTAGCATCCTTGGTCTAGTAGACGGAAGGAACTCGATGACCCTTTCACCCAACGTCCCATGTACATCTGCAACTAGCCCTCAAAGCAACATATACCAGTCACCTAACACTGCATATCAGCTCTTCCAGACAAGCCAAATAGATTACTTCTAAAGTTACAGTTACTGAGACAAATAGTTAGGGTGGTTACCATGGTGAAGATTGAATAATCCCCCCATCTATTATACTGACTACTACATTTTTACATATGGCTGGTAACCCTTATTAACATAAAATTTTTGTGGTGGTTTGAAATTTTGGGCAAGTAAATGTACTAATAATTTAATTCTGTTTCATATAAATAAGTCATTTTCATATGGATTGTCTGCCATCACTAGGGGGAGCTCATAGCTACAGGATTTATACAACTCCCACTGAACTCCGAAATAAATACTTGGTGGTGAAAGAAAGAAAAATTAAACATATATTTGATGGTGTGCACATGCAGTGTCAGAATGGGGTGCCTAGGGACCACCAGTAAGATTTATTTTGGGGACCCACCGTCCCCATCAAGTTTTTAATATGGACACAGGCTGGTTGAGGTGCTGTACACTGAACATACAGGTGCAACTCGAAAAATTAGAATATCGTGCAAAGTTCATTTATTTCAGTAATGCAACTTAAAAGATGAAAGTAACATATGAGACTCATTACATGCAAAGCGAGATATTTCAAGCCTTTATTTGTTATAATTTGGATGATTATGGCTTACAGCTTATGAAACCCCAAAGTCACAATTTTGAGGTACCCTTTGCTCAGGGGGTATGGATTAATTAGCTGACTATAGTGTGACACTTTGAGCCCAGAATATTGAACCTTTTCACAAAATTGAAAATGTAATTCCTTTTAATTTGCATTACTGAAATAAATGGACTTTTGCACGATATTCTAATTTTCCAAGTTTCACCTGTATGTATGTATGTAGTGCAGTAAGTCTACTGTGTTTTGTGCCACTCGTGCAGGGGGTGGGAGACTAGGGGCCCACCGGGGAATTCACCTGTACCCCTGTGGGCCAGTCTAAGCCTGTGCACATGTGAAACTAAGAAACCTAACGGGGTTGGCCCGTTTGCAATGTTATTAGCTCCAGGCAGCAGAATAAAAGTTACCCAGGAGCAGCCAGGAGAAGCCTTGACAGCTATCTCGCAGTCCATGGATGCAGAGGATGACAGATGAGTATGCTTTCTTCACTGACACCACTAGCAGAGAGGCGCCCCCACTAGGACAGTTGGGGACAGTATACATTTATGTAAGCTTGTATGGCACATACATGACTGTATATAGCATTTTTACCAATTAGATTGGAAACTGGCCAACCCATTTAATATACTCTAATTTTGAAAACTTCATGAATTGCCCGATTTAATTTGCGGTCGCCTGGTTCGGACAATTTCCGCAAAAAAAACAGAAGCCGTTGTGTGCCTTCCGCAATTTGCGGAACGGAACGGTCGGCTTATTGTAGAAATGCCTATTCTTGTCCGCAAAACAGACAAGAATAGGACATGCTATTTTTTTTTGCGGGGCCACGGAACGGAGCAAAGGATGCAGACAGCACACGGAGTGCTGTCCGCATCTTTTGCGGCCCCATTGAAGTGAATGGGTCCGCACCCAAGCCGCAAAAACCACGGCTCGGATGCGGACCCGAACTACGGTCGTGTGCATGAGGCCTTAGGTTGTGACCCTCGGACAGTCTCAGGTGGCATGGAGCAGGGGCGTAGCTATAGGGGGTGCAGAGGTAGCAGTCGCTACCGGGCCCAGGAGCCTGAGGGGCCCAAAGACCCTTGTGCCACATAAGACACTGGCATTATAGAAAGTGCATGCTGGTCTATTTACACCTCTGGCTGGAGGGAAGGGGTTAGGTTAAGAATTTGGCATGAGGGGTGCCCTTTCAATGTTTGCCTCAGGCAGCAGGAAGGCTATGTGCTCCCCTGCCCCTTGCCAACAAGCACTGAGGGACGGGGGCCCAAGCTGAACTCTTGCACCAGGGCCCATGAGCTTTTAGCTACGCCCCTGGCATGGAGCCTTCTCCCCCTTGTGTCAGTGGCATGTATGAAGGGGCTCCCTCCTCCATCACAGCAGTCATGATAGACCTGAAGTAGACACTTGTACTTAATATAAAGAGAGAAATCCTAGCATATTGCTAAAATCAGCATAGTTTTTCCCCCCCATCTACACGTCCAGCACCCATTGCATAAGGAAACTACAACATAGTCACATCCACTTGCTGCAGTTTCCTCAGTCCCATCATTCCTGGGAATGGGGGAGGACTTCGAGGTCAGACCAGTTATAATGTTATGGCATATCCTAGTGATAAGCTATCACAACATACTTTAAAACCTGTAAGTCACATATGCTAGGTTCACACCACAATTGGTCAGAAAACCTGACAGTATGCGTTTGAAAGAAATCAACCTACCTTTTGTGGAACAAGTTAAAGTAGTGGGAATATTTTATTTGGTCAGATTCTGCTTCTTAAATGACTTGTCCAACAAAAAAACTCTACAGTTTTCAAATCAGCACCTGAATCTGAATACTTTTGTAACTGCATGTAATTAAAAATGTCCTATATCCACTGAGCTATTTAATAATATCTATCTGTATAGCGCCACCTGCTGTTTGTGCTTTTCTTTATTTGTCTGTCCACCTCAGTAACATCGGTGAAGTGGACGCACTTCCTCGGTTCCATCCATCACTGAAGTAAATGGGAGCAGCACTGTAGTTACCAACTCCCTCAACTACACAATGGGTAGTTCTAGTGCCTACTTCCAGTGCTGGAGCTACCTGAAAAAAGCTGATCGGTGGGGGTGTTGGACCCTGTCAATCAGATACTGATGGCCTCTCCTGAGGATAGGTCATCAATATAAAATCCTGAACAACCCCCTTAAGGAGCAGAATCTTGGGGGAATATAATTTCATATTCTTACTAATCCTGATGATAAAAGCTCCTAAAGAAGAATTGCCCTCCCCAGCCCCTACCTAGAGCTGTCAGGAGTCTAGCATGATCAAAACTGATGTCATCCCTGTAAGAAAAAGTAATGGGGTCATTTATCAAACTGATGTAAAGTAGAACTGGCTTAGTTGCCCATAGCAACCAATCAGATTCCACCTTTCATTTTAGACAGCTCCTTTGTAAAAAGAAAGGGGGAATCTGATTGGTTGCTATGAGCAACTAAGCCAGTTCTACTTTACACCAGTTTGATTAATGACCCTATAAATGTTTATTTAAAAAAAAAAATCTTCATGCATGAGAGAGCCAAAGTATACTTCATAAACATTTGTAATCGTATACCCATACATTTAAAAATGTTTGAAATTGACATCCCGTGCAATAAAAAAAACAGGTAGCCATACACCTGCCTCACATGTGCCATAAGGAGATATTTTGGCTGCCCCATATAGGCAGGGGTGCACCACCAATGAGGCCAGGTGAGGCACTCGTCTCAGGCAGCACCAGGTAGGGGGAATAGGGGGGCAGTGGAAGGGCCATGATGAATAAGCGCTTTCATTGTTAGGTTAAGGGGTTATGTTAAGAAATTGGCATTGGGGGGCGCCGATTCAGTTTTCGCCTCAGGCAGCAGAAAGGCTAGGTGCACCTCTGCATAGAGGTGTATGGATATTGTACAATATAAATATCACTGAGGGCAACTTCCTAAAAATGTACTTTTAATCAGTATATCATAAAATACATCAGGTAAGACGGGTCCCACCAGGACCAATATAGCCGTAGTTCAGCGAAAAAATCTGAAAGCTGTCAAAACAAGGATGGTTAGCAGCTAAGTAGGCCAGGTAGCACAGATGGAACAACACGTCAGAGAGACTAATGCCTGTACCTATGCTTACCTTAAAAATAATTCACCTATGGGGGCTTTAACCCGCCCAGGATCTTACATTTAAAAGTGAGTGCTTTCCTTAGACCAAATGGAGCTGCATCTTTGGCCCCCTGGAGCCCTCCAACCGTGCATGGCTGGTCTGTGTGAGGATGACGTCCACTCCTACTTTAATCAGATAAGTTAACTGTTCTTAATTAGTGGTCTTTTTCACATTATGTATCTGTATCAGAGGCCGATCATAGTCTCTTTATCTCATCACAGAACACTGCAGGTTTGGGGCGCTCCAGCTTCGTGTTACTTATCTTTTGTATCTTTATCGGTTACTTTGGTATCCCATTACCAGACTGATACCATTTGTCCCCTGATGAACCTTGTTTACTATAAGGGGAAATGCATTGAGACTTTGTATATTGTATTAGATAAGGGATTTTGTATACTGTATCAGATAGGTGATAGGGCTGCATAAGGACAGGCTAGCCAAGGCACGTGGACAGAGTACTCCTACCATCAAGGTGTATCTCTGGGCTGAGCAGATTCTTTTTGGGGTAAGCATAGGGACAGGCATTAGTCTCTCTGACGTGTTGTTCCATCTGTGCTACCTGGCCTACTTAGCTGCTAACCGCCCTTGTTTTGACAGCTTTCAGATTTTTTCGCTGTACTACGGCTATATTGGTCCTGGTGGGATCCTTCTTACCTGATGTATTTTATGATATACTGATTAAAAGTTAATTTTTAGGAAGTTGCCCTCAGTGATATTTGTATTGTTATAGCAACTATATGTGAGATATTATTTCAGTGATTTTATTGTACAATATACATCAGCATACCCTTTTGTGGTTCCAGAGTGTGATATATTGCGCCTAGCTATGATATAACATAACTGAGTTGTTTTACAGCAGGTGAACGGGATTCATCTGTTTCTACATAAATAGGGCTGATTACACATTTATTAATATACACTCTTCAACATTGAAATTGCAACACCAAGAAGGAAAAGTCATGGAATTATGGAAATCACAGGATCGATAGACATGTCAATGATATGCAAATGATAAAAAATTGAAAAATATTCAAAATATCTCAACTTATTGATCATTGCGTATGAGGGCCATGAAATACACACACTTGCATATCTTGGCATGCTATCAAAAAGGTTATAAAAAGGTTTTCTGAGATATTTTAACTGATGACCTATCCCCCACAGATCAGCTGTTTGATAAGGCACCAATGCTTGCAGCAGCTCCACGACCTTCTCTTCGCTTACCAAGCACAGCGGAAAGTGCATTGTATAGCGGCTGTGTTTGGTATGTAAGAAGGTACAAAGAATCATCGTGGATGATAGGTACGTGTCACCGAGGTTCCTGGCCTTGGTGGAGTAAGAGCCGGTTTTTATGTGTCAGCAGCAGTTGTTGTTTGACACCTTGATACTTAGTATGGCTGTAATAGCTGATCCGGGACGGCTCTTACTGGGAGTAGTCAAAGTGCTGGGTGGGTGACTACTCCCCATGTTCCAGGCCGGGTTTTGCCAGGCATAAAACCCGGCCAGCACTGCCAGGTTACCTCCGTCTCACAGTGGAGCTCAGGAGGTCTGTGTGCTGTGATCTGAGGGCTATGTTGGGATCCGTGTCTTGAGCTGGGCTGGAGAGCTCAGACCCCTGTGAGGGCGAACAGGCCGTCTAACTCCTGCCTGTGGACTTGACAAAGCAGAACTTCCAACAGGGTGTGAAGTAACACCCAGGAGAAAAGGTGACTGTTTTGTATATGAACTTTTCATGTGTGTGAACGATCACCAAGCAACTTGCGTTTTTGTTTTGCTTTTACGTGTGAATAAACACTGATGTTTTGAACCAAGAACTTGTACTTTGCCTCTGTGCTGCACCTGCTAATCCTAACTACCAAAGCGAATCCCCACAGGTATCACAGCAAAGCCCCATTTACTTTAATGAGCTGCGCCTAGGCCATGTGACCGATGAACCTGCAGTCACGTGGCCTAGGCAAAACTGCAAGAAGGCCGCGGAACTAAAGTGAGCCGCTGCCCTCTCAAAAGCTGATCCAGAGGCAGACTGACCATAGACTCTATAGGGAAATTTCTCGGTGGGCTGATGCCCAGGGGGCCACCCAAGCCCTCCTCATGGACGCCAGCTAGATACATAATGATCTCATGCACTCAGTAATAATTAATACTATAAGCACGCATCGGGAAGTTATGCCAGCAGCTTCCCTCTATTGCCATCCTCAAGACTGTGATACAGTTGAATACTACAACAGTATTTTGTGCTACATTATGGTATTTTTTTCTGCAGGGGCAGTATTTCCTGCTGCACTACAGTATTGCTGGTCCTACAGTATCTACTTGTGTTGCCCGTCTTCTGTCAATTTGGACCCACCTACAGCATGGGGCCTCTTTTAGGATTTTTCCAAGGCCAGTTTATGCTCCCAGTCCGCTCCTTAAACTGATCGGCGGGGGACGGAGCCCCACCGATCAGTTAAAAAATCTCAGAAAACCCATTTATTGGTTGTCTGAGGGATGTTCTGACTGAATGCACTTGGTTCACAGAACGGAAAAAGAGACCCTCCCTAAAATCTAACCGTTATTAATAATATGTTAAGGCCTCATGCACACGACCGTAGTTATGGTCCGCATCCGAGCTGCAGTTTTAGCGGCTCAGATGCGGACCCATTCACTTCAATGGGGCCGCAAAAGATGCGGACAGCACTTCGTGTGCTGTCTGCATCCGTTGCTCCGTTCCGAGGCCCGGCCAAAAAAATATATCATGTCCTATTCTTGTCCGTTTTGCGGACAAGAATAGGCATGTCTACAATTGGCCACCCGTTCCGTTCTGAAAATTACGGAAGGCACACGGGAGGCTTCCGTTTTTTGCGGATCCGCGGTTTGCAGACCACAAAAAACGGCACGGTCGTGTGCATGTAGCCTAAAACTGAGAACACCATAAATGAATATCCAAATTGCTGAATGATAAAATTGGTTCCTCAAAGCATAAGCCACGAGTGCAGACACGGAGAGTATCCCAAGGATATCACAAAACTTAACGACTGATCTTGAGTCACCCTACCTAAAGCGGAATAGCCACCTTTAAATACCATATATGCCGGCTTATAAGACGACTGGGCGTATAAGACGACCCCCAACTTTTACACTGAAAATATAGAGTTTGGGATATACTCGCCGTATAAGACTACCCCTTTTTCAACACACAGCAGTACATTACTGCATCCCACCACCATCCCTGGGTACCTCTGCCATCCCTGCATCCCACCACCATCCCTAGGTACCACCGCCATCCCATGGTATCACCACCATCCCTGCATCCCACCACCTTCCTTGTCCTCCCTCCCTGCCTCCCAGACCCTAAACATGTGCCACCTATACCCTGAACATGTTTTTGTTATGTTATTCTTCATATTCACATTCACATATGCACATCTGCGCCGCACTTAGATACGCCGCACGGAGATCTTGCACATGCGCAGGAGCGAGATGCGAGCGGCCGTGAGGATCCCGTGTATCCACGCTCGCCGCATGAAATCTCGCACATGCGTAGGAGCGAGATGCGAGCGGCCGGGAGGATGGCGGTACAAGGAGCATACAAGGTACAGAGCAGGGGGGAGGCATACAAGGTACAGAGCAGGGGGCGGTATACAAGGTACAGCGCAGGGGGGGCATATGCCGTGGGTTACATCGCAGCTCTCAGCTGCTGGGGATACAAGGCAATAGCCCGGGCTCTCTCTGTTGATAATTCGGGCGTCCCGGCACTGCAGCGCCCGCCATACCCGGCGTATAAGACGACCCCCGACTTTTGAGAAGATTTTCATGTGTTAAAAAGTAGTCTTATACGCAGGAATATACAGTATATCCCTAGATAACCCTAGCCTAACAGCTAGTGGGGTAGAGAGGAGTGGGATGCCCTAAACTAGTTTATTGAAATAATATAGTGGCAAGTGGGACCTATGTAGCAGGTATATATCACTATGAGCAGTACGTTCAGTATATGTACCACCAGTAGGATAACCAAGAAGCCAATAGGATATGATAATCTCAGAAGGTTTAACCAAAACTAGATGGAAACCTATATGTAGAAGTGTTGTAGCTTTGAGCTATACGCTCAATGTATGTGGCCCACCTGTATGGTAACCAAACAAGCACTAATAGCACCGTTAATTTAAGGTGTTCATCATGGGCAAGTAAAGTAACAAGGCTGCGTAGATATAAAAAACGTATAGTGGAATAACACAGATGTAAGTAGACGTTCATCTACCCCCACATGGTCTGTACAACAAGTGCACACTAGTCCTGATGTAGGGGGCAGAATATACTGTGTTACCCAAGAATATAGATAGTGGTATAAATACCCTTATATTGCAAATAAATGCTCTGTAAAATGATATTAATGAGAAATATAGTCATTCCCAATTAGGCCAGACACAGAATATAAGTGCACGACCAGACATAAGAAGCATGATACTGAGCAGATATTATAGTAAGATCTCAAAGTAAACAATAAGACTTATGTGCTGGTCATAATCATTGCATGCAGGTAGCCAGATATGTAGTGAACATAGCAGAAATGTGCCGGCAACAATTTGCATGGGTGATGAAAAATGGAGTGTGGACAATGCCACAGATATTTAGGTAGGTCCGATGCTGGTGATGTCAGTATAGTTGTGCTTGAGAGGGGACTCAGCTCCTAGCTGGAGGAGCTCCCTCCATCGCAGCAGTGAAGCACATATGCAGTTGGGCACACAAATGATCAAGATCTACTGGCGGCAGCTCCCTTTACAAATGCCGACCAATGATGTCTCAGATGTGCTTGATGGGAGAGAATTCTGGAGATGCTGCAGGCCATGGTAGCACATTTAGGCCACACAGGCTGCTCAAAGTAGCACGAGCAACATGCAGCCTGGTGTTGTCCTGTTGAAAAACGGCTCCTAGGACACTTTGGAAAAGTGGCCGTACCACTGGTTCCACAACCAAATCAATGTAAGGCCTCATGCACACGGCCGTTGTTTTGGTCCGCATCCAAGCCGCAGTTTTGGTGGCTCGGATGTGGACCCATTCACTTCAATGGGGCCGCAAAAGATGAGCACAGCACTCTGTGTGCTATCCACATCCGTTGCTCCGTTCCGTGGCCCCGCAAAAATAATATAACATGTCCTATTCTTGTCCGCGCTTTGCGGACAAGAATAGGCAGTTATATTAAACGCGCACAGACGCCATCCGTGTTTTGCGGATCCGTGATTTGCGGACCGCAAAACACACAACGATCGTGTGCATGAAGCCTAATGCTGAGCTTTTAGTGTAGGAGTCTAGCTACTATATGTTATGTCCAGGGGCGGATTGGGAACTTAAAGTGGCTCTGGAAAAAAACCAAAAAGTGGCCTCATGTTGTAGATGGGTTCAAACTGACAGAAGACGGGGCAAAACAAGTAGGTGGGGACAACTGAAGTAGGCAGGGCCTGCAATACTGTAGTGCAGTGCAGAATACCGCCCCAGCAGAACCAAATACCACAGGACGGCACAAAATCCTACTGCCCTTGCCACAGTATTTAACTGTATCAGCACTTTGAGGACAGTAATACAGTTAAGTTAAGGAGGGTACCTGCGGCCGTTGAGCATCAGATCATTGTGTACCTGACCTGCAGCCATCAGGATAGCTTGTGTGGCCCCCTGGGCATCGGCCCACCGGGAAATTTCCCTGTAGGGTCTATGGTCAATCCGCCCCTGGTTATGTCACCCTACAATATAATCCCTGGAGTAGGACCAGTGTGATGTTACTTTGTCAAGGCCTCTTCATGGCGTTGCCTACGTGGTCGCCAAACTAATCTCTGGCTATCATTGTATCCAAGAGAAAAGAGGGACTCATTGCTGAAAAGGACAGACCTCCATTTCCATGACCACCTTGCTGTGCACCAAGATAGCCTTTGAGCGCAGTGGCGTGAGGTCGGTGGAACACCTGTAGCTGAACCCAGCTTAACCTTGTCCATCTTGGTGTTGCAATTTTAATGTTGAAGAGTGTAGACTATAAGAAAGAGTATGGGAGAGATTTATCAAACTGGTCTAAATTAAAACTGGCTTAGTTGCCCATAGCAACCAATCAGATTCTACCTTCCATTTTTCAGAGCTCCTATGGAAAATTAAAGGTGGAATCTGATTGGTTGCTATGGGCAGGTAAGGCAGTTTTCCTTTACACCAGTTTGATAAATCTTCCCCTATATCTTCTTATGCATAGTATTTCATTCTAAGTAGAAGTGATCGGCATGTATTTTTGGTACATTTGTTTAATTTACAAGGCAGTATGTACAATATTGTGCCGTATGTATTGTTGCGGAACACATTTCAACAATGGATCAGTCAGGAGATACAGTACTTTGCCTCTACTACATTTAGCTCTCTTAACAGCATGTTACCAGCAGCAGAGCTACTCATCTGTACACTGTCATGGGCTACACCCTTGCCTTCAAAGTGATAGGCTAAAGTAACCACTCCATGTAATCTCAGCTATAAATAATATAGACTGTGCCGGACCAATTCTAACAAAACACTTACGGTACATTGACATTGCATAAAAAAGAGATTTAACCAATACAAACTGACATGTTCTATTTGCTTGGTGACGTGCAACCAGCAATTAGTAATGTATTGATGCTATTCTAAAGGTGCCCCTTGGAGCCCCCAGAAATGGCTGGGGCAGTAAGTCGGGCATGCACACTGCTGCTCCATCCATCTCTACGAGAGTTAATGGACTCCTAATAAAACAGGGCCTTTAAGGGTGGGCCCTCAGAATGCTTTCCTCTGGTGGGCCCAAAGGACTTCAGTTCAACGCTGCTGAGGTTTATTGAGCTACCCGCTGCCAGGATCAGCGGGGACTCCCACCTATCTAATAGTTATCCCCTACCCTGTGGATAGGGGACAACTTTTAAAAACCCAGAAAATATTGTTCAGGTCAATGCAATAATACATCTACTGCAAGAAGGCAAAGGAGCAAATTATGATAGATGGTCATAGGGTGTGCAAACCCTGGAATTTGGAGTCAGGTTACTAGATTTTCATGAATGTATCCATTGAGTCAATGTGCACAGCACAAAGATTTTTCATATGTCATAATCTTGAGAACTAGGACTGTAGAGACAACTTGGCTTCTTCATCTGTGCTTTATAGACTCTACCTGCCATATATACACTCACCTAAAGAATTATTAGGAACACCTGTTCTATTTCTCATTAATGCAATTATCTAGTCAACCAATCACATGGCAGTTGCTTCAATGCATTTAGGGGTGTGGTCCTGGTCAAGACAATCTCCTGAACTCCAAACTGAATGTCAGAATGGGAAAGAAAGGTGATTTAAGCAATTTTGAGCGTGGCATGGTTGTTGGTGCCAGACGGGCCGGTCTGAGTATTTCACAATCTGCTCAGTTACTGGGATTTTCACGCACAACCATTTCTAGGGTTTACAAAGAATGGTGTGAAAATGGAAAATCATCCAGTATGCGGCAGTCCTGTGGGCAAAAATGCCTTGTGGATGCTAGAGGTCAGAGGAGAATGGGCCGACTGATTCAAGCTGATAGAAGAGCAACGTTGACTGAAATAACCACTCGTTACAACCGAGGTATGCAGCAAAGCATTTGTGAAGCTACAACACGCACAACCTTGAGGCGGATGGGCTACAACAGCAGAAGACCCCACCGGGTACCACTCATCTCCACTACAAATAGGAAAAAGAGGCTACAATTTGCACGAGCTCACCAAAATTGGACTGTTGAAGACTGGAAAAATGTTGCCTGGTCTGATGAGTCTCGATTTCTGTTGAGACATTCAAATGTCCGAATTTGGCGTAAACAGAATAAGAACATGTATCCATCCTCTGATGGCTACTTCCAGCAGGATAATGCACCATGTCACAAAGCTCAAATCATTTCAAATTAGTTTCTTGAACATGACAATGAGTTCACTGTACTAAAATGGCCCCCACAGTCACCAGATCTCAACCCAATAGAGCATCTTTGGGATGTGGTGGAACGGGAGCTTCGTGCCCTGGATGTGCATCCCTCAAATCTCCATCAACTGCAAGATGCTATCCTATCAATATGGGCCAACATTTCTAAAGAATGCTATCAGCACCTTGTTGAATCAATGCCACGTAGAATTAAGGCAGTTCTGAAGGCAAAAGGGGGTCCAACACCGTATTAGTATGGAGCTCCTAATAATTCTTTAGGTGAGTGTATATACTACAATAAAAAAAAAAAACAATCAAAGGGAACCCGCGCTGCCTTATTTGTTGAAATAGAATGTAATATAAGGTACACTGAATGACACTCCTGGGAGTGTGCCGCTTCAGGTCTATAATAGGGAATAAATTGCCTAAACCCTAAGGAAAGTGAGTCAAGTCAAGAAACAATGTAATGAATAGACCGCGCTGACTGTCCAGTGTACAATCGTAACTGGTGATCAATATCTTAATACGTAGCGCATAAGTTGGTTGCTATGTCCACCTTAGCTTATAAGATAGTGATCAGAGTTACTATCAGTAGAATATCCCAATAAGTCTTCAATTTCTATAGATGAAGAGGAGTATATGTGTATATAGTAACTTGCCTGTATTACGCTGGCTTTAAGAACTCCTTCCTGATCTTCCTGGTGCTTGTATTGGAGGGTGGTTGTGACGGCTGTATCTTCAGGTTTCCTCTTACAAACGCGCGCAGTCCCGGCCGGTGACTCGTGCACGTGAGGGAAACCCAGGCTGGTGATCCACGAGGACGCTGCTTCCGTGTGACGTCACACTGAGTATGGATGCTCTCTCGGACCAAAACACTTCCAACGCGTTTCGAAATTACCGAATTTCTTCATCAGGGATCAGCCGTCACAACCACCCTCCAATACAAGCACCAGGTAGATCAGGAAGGAGTTCTTAAAGCCAGCGTAATACAGGCAAGTTACTATATACACATATACTCCTCTTCATCTATAGAAATTGAAGACTTATTGGGATATTCTACTGATAGTAACTCTGATCACTATCTTATAAGCTAAGGTGGACATAGCAACCACCTTATGCGCTACGTATTGAGATATTGATCACCAGTTACAATTGTACACTGGGCAGTCAGCGCGGTCTATTCATTACATTGTATATACTACAATAGTTTATACATTTGGTGATTAGTCCCCATTGGTTTATCAGTGAGTAAAAATGTCCAATGTCCAAACGGGAAATGGAAAATCATGCACTTCAGAAATAATCCTAACAATCTGTGCACAAAAGACTGGTACTTTAGGCCAAGATTAGTGTCCAATTTAATAGAAGGTAGAGTGAATAGACTCAATGGGCCTAGTCTAGATCAGTAGTGGCGAACCATTTAGAGACCGAGTGCCCAAACTGCAACCAGAAACCCCAAAAAGTGCCGTGTTGGCACTTTACAAAGTTCTAACATAACAATTTAACCTGAATATTTAAAAATACCAGCCAAGCAAAGCTGTGGGTGCACTGCTTAACACAGACCCCAGTAAAATGAATGCGCCATTGGCTCCTGCTAGTATTAAAAGTGTCCAATTAGTGGCCCCTAGTATTAGTCATGCCCCAGTAGAGGCCCCCAGTATTATAAGACCCCCATTAGTGGCCCCCAGTATTAATAATGCCCAAGTAGCGACCCCCAGTATTAATAAGACCCCCATTAGTGGTCCCCAGTATTAATAATTCCCAAGTAGTGTCCCCCAGTATTAATAAGGCCCCTATTAGTGACCCCCAGTATTAATAAGGCCCCCATTTAGTGCCCCCCCTACTTGTGCAAGAATAAAATAAATAAATAAAACTCATCCATTTGATCACGCCGCAGTGAAAACTCGCTGCTCACTACATGTGCAGGTCTTGACAAGACCTGTGCTCCAGCATGATGACGTTTTGCAGGTCCTGCTGTATCCAGTCAATGCTGTGAAACGTCATCATGCTGGAGCACAGGTCCACAAGCAGAAGAGGGGGGCAAAGGCTGTACTAATGATTTCCACAATGGGAGCGCTCATTAGTAATAGTGCACAGGTGGCAACCCTACACACGGCCCACACTGAGCTATGAGCCCACAGAGAGGGCTCTGAGTTTCCCCTCTGGCATGCGTGCCATAGGTTTGCCACCAGTGTACTAGATCAACCCACAAGGCAGCACATTGCTGTTGGAGGCTCCATCAGAAATTCAGTCATATTTGACAGTAGAAATAGTACGGCATGCTGCACAATTCTTCTGGTGGAAATTATGGACACCATCATAAATCAATGGGATCTGCCAGGCACCATTAGAATCTATCATTGAATGAATCATCCCCCGGATTATTTTTCTGCTCCTATGATATGAACGGAGCGTATTTCTGATATGAAGTCTCCTATTCTCCCAGATAAATTTCAGAGTAGCCTTTTGCAGTGTACGTACATTTAAAGGATAACTGTCATTTTTTTTTTATTTGCTAGTTTATTAGCGCTAGGCATGTATACCTGAGTTAGTCTGTCAACGATTGCCAAAAGATCTGTAAATACCTTATAATAACAGATTTCATTAATGTCTCCTCTCCCTTTCCACTGCTCCCTTAAAAGACCGTTGCTATGGCACATCTGTCTCCGGCTAGGAAGACAGAGGGGCGGTCCTTCACACTGCGTGCCTGCATTAGGCTTCAGAGTGAGGAGGCGTGTCTCTCAGTAATCCAATGAGATTGGCTGGCAGGAAGCTGCTGGCTACAGCAAGTTTGTATGTGACCTGAGGGAATGCAGTTTTGGCCTCAGAGAACTGGCAGAGGAACCATCTTGAGAAGATCCTCATAATGTGGGATTCAAAACAGCCGTAACTAAGGGGAAAATTCAAGGAAAACAGTGGTAAGTGAAGAAACTAAAGATTGCTTTATGCATAATGCTGCTGTAGCAGTAACATATGCTAAAATAGATTTTTTGATGAAAATATGACAGTTATCCTTTAAGAACGCAAGAGCAATAGACAAACATCGTAATAGATACATGCGAACATAACTTTAGTATTTGAATTAACAAAATAAAAGTTAAGCTCCACCTTTAAAGCCACGACAACCAAATTCTACACTATTATGTGGTGTAATAGATGAGTACATTAGTACTGCAGATAGGGAGTCCAGATTGCTATATTTTTTTTTCTTGCTGCCTCCATTGTTAGCACATGAAATACATAGTCCGGACTATGCTGTTCTAACAAAATGGAGAGAACTCCTGTGTGCATGCACGGCGGTCCTGACAATGTATTTCAGTGCAACTTTAAATGATGAAAGGGGAGGATTGGGGGGCAGTAGAATGAAAAAAAAAAATGAAGATCTATACTCCTTATCTGCAGTAGTAATACTGATGTATTAATGCAGATAAGATCCGTCAGACAGATTCTCTTTAGGGCTCATTCAGATAACCGTATCTGTTTTGCGGTCCACAAATTGTGGATCTACAAAACACGGACACCGGACGTGTACATTCCATGTGCATTTTGCGGAACGGAATGGCCAGCCCTATGATAGAAATGCCTATTCTTGTCCACATCTTTTGCGGTCCCATTGAAATGAATGGGTCCGCATCTGTTCCACAAAATTGCAAAACAGATGCGAACACAAATATATGGTCGTCTGAATAAGCCCTTAAGCGACTATAATCTTTGAGGACTGGACAGTCTTCTTGTGCTCCCTGTGGGGCATAGAACACACTGGTGGCAAATAAATAAGTCCTCTTCTGGCTCCTGGCTTTAGAAAGGTTGGGCAGGCAAACACTAGTGTGTGACATCATCAGCTGTGCCTGTACACCCCTTATTTGCACTGACACTATGCTGCCAGACATCAGCACAGTGTAGGGGACGCCTTAAACTACTGCTTCCCCAATATTGTCACCGGGGAAACAGTAATCTTAAAGGGAATGTGCCATGACTGATGTAAAACAAAAATGAAAATCAGACATAATATAGCACATGACAATGTCTAACAAAACTAGAACCAGCCCTGTACCGCACATGGACCCTGAGATCTCCCCATTCATTGCTCCAATTGTTCTGGTAGATTCTCTTCAGTCTGGCAGTTCAGGGGACGTGTCCTTCTGGGGTGATCTTTATCAGGGGGCGTGTCATTCTGGGGTGTCCTTTATCAGGGGGCGTGTCATTCTGGGGTGTCCTTTATCAGGGGGCGTGTCATTCCTGCTTCAGCTCTTTCTCTGTAACTGTCATAGCTTCTAAAAGTAGATGGGGCTGGTGGCAGTTGAAGGATGGAACTAAGCATGTGCAACCACCTCAGTAGGTGGGCATGCACATTACTGTACAGATTAAACACCAGAGAAACTATTATAATAAAGTATAGAGAATATCTCACAGCTTAAGTATTTTTGTAAATGACAAAAGTAACTACTTGTTGAATTATATAAATTATATGCATTTTCCCCCTTTAACCCCTGTACAGGGATCTAGACTTTGTTGCAGGGGAACCACCACACTGCTAACTCCTGAACTAGTCTCTGTGTGATTAACAGTTGACCCATGGCGGTCAGAGAAATCGGTGCAGAGCATTGAGCTGTCATACAAAATCAAAGTCAAGGACAGGCTGATGTCAGGGCTGGTGGAATATGGTGAAAAACTATTTAAGGTCAGGTATACGGAAGTCAAGTCATGCAGTGGAGGGTCAGAGTCCAGTAAACGGGCTGAAAGTGGGCACATGGGAAGACAACAGAACATGCACAGTTACAGGATACTAACATGCTAGGAAACCTATTGCTCAGGCACCCTCCGACAGTGGTTTGTGCCTAAATTACCCAAAGTTACTGGCTAGTGAAGATTAGGGTGTGCTCTGGCCCTTTAAGAGCCAGAGAGAGCACACGTGCGCGCCCTGCAGGTAGAATATTAGAGGCTTTGCCGGCAAGCATGCTGCAGCCTGAGTGGAGGTACAGAGCAGCCCCAGTGGCCAGGCCGGCTGGGGAGAAGGTAGCTGAAGGCATCTGGGCACGGTAAGCAGAACAGTAGTGACAACGAGAGACCCCTTTATAAGTCACCATTAATTCACTCGTCACTAGGGTCTATCTCTTTGTTTCAAAACCTCTTAAACTTTATTAATGATATAGGGTTTGGGCCTTGAGAATAATTTCCTGTGGTGGACCCTAGGAACCCCAGTCTGACACTGTTTGGAACAGTTTCCACCAATCATAGACTTTTAATTTTGTATTACGTACACTGATTTCTTGAGTTTTGGATATTTAAAGTCACTAGGATGGATTTCTGTGTTGCCATATATCTACATAAAAGTGTCTTTGTGCTCAAGGGCCAACCATGACCAAGATATCGTGTATAAAGAATGGGCAGGTAAGTACCCAAGGTGCGCAGGCCATGTGGTACGCTATGCTAAGATTGCCAACTCTGCTTATTTTCATTGCAACTAAATACCTAAATATTGCTTTAACATCCAAACATCCAAAATTTGATGTAGGATGTAGGATTGTATCTGTCTGATTTGACTCAGCAGAGCTAGATCTCTTGTGCTGGAAGGAAGAAAGAACACTTTATATTCAATTCTGTGTATATGTGATACTATTCTTAGGAGCTGATAATTAGCACCATAGGAAGTGTGATGTCACCGCACCCTGCATTTATGGAGATTTGGCAACCAAACAAGATATAAAGCAGCAGCTGCTGTCACAAAAAAGGTCCCCTATTAAAATATATCAAGAAAATTGGGGCATTAAATGTTTACTGAGATTTATGATTCTAAAGCTGACATGTAAGCATGGAGAAATATTAGCTCCAGCGCCTCATGTTCTTGTATATTCATCAATAGATGCTTAAAACAATCTTCATGAAGGCCCTAGTATATAGATTGGTATAAGACAGAGGGCAGAAGCAAGATTAATTCATGTAATGTCTGCCAACACCCTAAGGCTTCTTTCACACGGGCGTTGCAGGAAAATGTGCGGGTGCGTTACGGGAACACCCACGATTTTTCCGCGCGAGTGCAAAACATTGTAATGCGTTTTGCACTCGCTTGAGAAAAATCACGCATGTTTGGTACCCAAACCCGAACTTCTTCACAGAAGTTCGGGCTTGGGATCGGTGTTCTGTAGATTGTATATTTTCCCCTTATAACATGGTTATAAGGGAAAATAATAGCATTCTGAATACAGAATGCAAAGTAAAATAGCGCTGGAGGGGTTAAAAAAAAAAAATATATATAATTTAACTCACCTTAGTCCACTTGATAGCGCAGCCCGGCATCTCCTTCTGTATTCTTTCTTCAGGAGACCTGTGGTGACGTCACTCCGGTCATCACATGATCCATCACATAATCTTTTACCATGGTGATGAATAATGTGATGGACCATGTGACGACCGGAGTGACGTCATCACAGGTCCTTTACCCAGGTCCTGAAGAAAGAATACAGAAGGAGATGCCGGGCTGCGCTATCAAGTGTACTAAGGTGAGTTAAATTATATATATATTTTTTTTAACCCCTCCAGCGCTATTTTACTTTGCATTCTGTATTCAGAATGCTATTATTTTCCCTTATAACCATGTCATAAGGGAAAATAATAATGATCGGGTCTCCATCCCGATCGTCACCTAGCAACCGTGCGTGAAAATCGCACCGCATCCGCACTTGCTTGCGGATGCTTGCGATTTTCACGCAACCCCATTCACAGAATATAGAGCATGCTGCGATTTTCACACAACGCACAAGTGATGCGTGAAAATCACCGCTCATGTGAACAGCCCTATAGAAATGAATGGGTCGCTATTCAGTGCGGGTGCAATGAGTTCAACTCACGCAACTCATCCGCGCGAAATACTCGCCCATGTGAAAGGGGCCTAAGGCCTCATGCACATGACTGCAAATTGTGCGTTCCCAAAAAGAGGATCCGTTTTTTCCACAGATCCCTTGTAATAAATGCCTATCCTTGTCCGCAAATGTGAAAAAAGTAGGACATGCACAATTTTTTTTGCTGAAGGGAAACACGGACAACGGACGCGGAACACAAACGGATGAACTATCAGCATTTTTTTTGCTGACCCATTGAAATGAATGGGTCCCCATCCTGAACGGAGGCCGAGAAAAACTGTCGTGTGCATGAGGCCTAAAACACACAATAATGTCAGAAAGGCCCGCGTACCCATTACTCAGTTGCATGGTGGGATAGATTCTCCCAACACTTCAGGTTCCAATATCGCCAATACTGAGGTAGGACACAAAGGCATCTAAGGCCTATTGCACACGACCGTATGGCTTTTTCAGTGTTTTGCGATCCGTTTTTCACGGATCCGTTGTTCCGTTTTTTGTTTCCGTTGTGTTTCCGTTTCTGTTCCGTTTTTCCGTTCCATTTTTCCGTATGGCATATACAGTATACAGTAATTACATAGATAAAATTGGGCTGGGCATAACATTTTCAATAGATGGTTCAGCAAAAAACGGAACGGAAACGGAAGACATACGGATGCATTTCCGTATGTGTTCCGTTTTTTTGCGGACCCATTGACTTGAATGGAGCCACGGACTGTGATTTGCGGGCAATAATAGGACATGTTCTATGTTAAAACGGAACGGAAAAACGGAAATACGGAAACGGAATGCATACGGAGTACATTCCGTTTTTTTTGCGGAACCATTGAAATGAATGGTTCCGTATACGGACCGTATACGGAACGCAAAAAACGGCCAGTAAACGGGAAAAAAAAACGTCCGTGTGCAATAGGCCTAAGGGTGAGTTCACACAGAATTTTTTTCGGAGTGAATTTTGGTGTGAATTCCACACTTAAAATCCACACAGAAAACACTTGTAATCTACATCCTAATCGTTTCAATGGTAAAACCCCACAGTACGCAGATGTATGACGTGCATGTAGTTAAACCTTCACAGTCCTGTAGAATCAAAAATGAAAATTCCAACTCCAACACAAAGGAATGGGGGGCATTGACCTCACTGGCAACAGACTCTATAAACGGAACAGCGAGCATATAGTGAGCCTGTCTGTGATTAATGAGCTAATAGGCAGTACCTGATGGACACCATATTGGGGACATTTAAACATGGGTAATCAATACTGGCAGTGCCAATAAACGGTAATGAAAGTGGTTCCTCAGCTTATAATATTAATTGGCTTAAGAGGTCAGACACAGGTCAGGTACTAAAGGGTCAGAATCCAGTAACAGGCAGAGGTCAGTACACAGGTAGACAATAAAGCACAACCTTGCAGGAACTGCTCAGGCACCTTTCCACAGGGAAGGTGCCTTAAACGGGTAGTGTCACCTCAGCAAGTGGCATTTATCATGTAGAGAAAGTTATTACAAGGCACATACTAATGTATTATTATCCATATTGCTTCCTTTGCTGGCTGGATTCATTTTTCCATCCTTTTATATACAGTACTGCTTATTTCTATGGTTCTGACCACCCTGCAATCCAACAGTGGTGCTTGCACACTATAGAAAAAAGTGCCTCTCTGGTGTCCGGGACCGTGGGAGCTCACATAGGTTGGTGCTTTTTTCTATTGTGTGCAAGCATGTCCACATCTGCGGGCTTGCAGGGTGGTCATAACCATGGAAATATGCAGTATATAAAAGGATTGAAAAATTAATCTAGCCAGCAAAGGAAGCAATATGGATAATAACAATACATTAGTAAGTGGCTTGTATTAACTTTTTCTACAAAATAAATGCTATTTGCTGAAGTGACATAATGTCACGGCCTCTGTGTTGTGCGCCGTGACACATTGCCGTGCATGCTGTTTGCCAGGGGCAACGCTTTGTTGTCGCAGCATGTATGTGCTTTGCTCCCCTTCTCCTGGTTCCTCCCCTGTCTGGTGCTGGAGGGGTTAAATTTCTGGCTGGGTGTGGCCACTTGGTTTTTATCACCTACATGATAAATGCAATGTGCTGAAGTGAGACGACCCCTTCAAAGGGAACCTGTCTCCGGGATTTTGTGTATAGAGCTGAGGACATGGGTTGCTAGATGGCCGCTAGCACATCGGCAATACCCAGTCCCCATAGCTCTGTGTGCTTTTATTGTGTAAAAAAACTATTTGATCCATATGTAAATTAACCTGAGATGAGTCCTGTATATGAGATGAGTCCAGCGTGAAGGAGCCCAGCACCGCCCCGCATCCTCAGAATCTCCTCCTTGCTCCCCAACGCCAGAAAGCCAGAGCGCCGTAATCTCGCGATGCGCGAGCTAGCGCATGAGCAGTTCGTTCCCTGAGGCTGATACCAGCACAGGGAAGGAACACTATGACGACACTGCGTATATGGAAGCAAAAGTAAAACTAATGTGCAGTGTTTTTTCTGTTCACTATTTTGGTATTTTGTTACAATGTTTCTCTTTTTATTACATTTTCATCACAGTCCTATTACTTTGTATTCTGTAAATTATCATGTACATCATCTTCCTTCTCATACACATTACAATGATTCATCATCAGGCCCATATGGTTCTCAGGGATCTAAAATAATGATTAAGCACTGACACTGCACCGCTGCAAAAGATACCCAACTTGGCTATTCTTGCAATTTATATAAAAGTGAATGGCGAGAGCCGCGTATGCGCAACCTCCTAACAAGTCACAGCAGCTGCAAGACAGGGTTCGAGGGCCCCATGCTCAAGATAGGTGCAGGACCCATGTCTAATGCCTTCAATATTCCAGTTTCTGGCTTGCAACCAACCTGCCCCAAATGCAAAACACTTAAAACCATTTTGGCATTGGGTAAAGCGATATATGCAGAGCACATTATATATCTATAAAACCGCCTCTAATACTTTTTCATTTTATCTCAGATGCTGTACTTCTAGTATTTTATAGACTTTACCACTGAACACAGAGGCATAATAATGAAAAGATACATAGACTAGGCAGTATTTTCAAAAGATGTTAGAAATGTATTAAAACACTATTCGCACAGTGGGAAATTCAACAAATAAAGATCCTCATATTAATATAAGATGGCAACTCACTGAGCATCTACAGGGAAACCTCAGAAGTGCATTGAAGTACAAAAACCAACAAAAGAAAATGCACAGTAATTATGTGTTTTCCAAATTGGTTTATCTTGCCTCCTATTGGCCCAGCAGAATAGAGAACTGTTTTGATGGAGATCTTGGGAGTTCTGGGATTGAAGATATGCATCAGGAAACGACCATGAACTTGGACATACCTTTTTTTTAAAAAAAGGGTGGGTGCACCTTAAATGCGAACCTTCTCGCCTTCGAAAACTGAAGACATATTCTCCCTTGTATTAACCACTGTATGTTCTTTTACGTACTGTCATGCTTATACTAGCAATTTACTCTTTAAAAATATAAAATGGAAAAGAAAAGGTTCTAAAAAAAGTCTGGAACCAATTTTGTTTTATTGCTACAATGCATCTAATTTTTTTTTAAAGAAATTAAGCAGCTTAAAGTGGTTATGTCATCTGCGACATTGTTGGTATATCACTTGGATATGCTACCGATGTAAGATAGGTGCCAGTTCAACCTCTTGGACCTGCACCTACCTTTAAAACTGGCACCCAAAGTGAACAAGAGATCACAGCTAGAGAAGAGCGAATTTCTGAAAAGTTCGATTCGGCTGATTTGCCGAATTTTACAAAAAAATTTGCTTAGTGACGAATTACTTCATCACGAGACGCATTTTTTTGTAAGTAGTGGGTGCAATGACAGTGAGCAGCGATAGCGCCGCTCCCCGCCATCGTACCCCTTAGATGCCGCATTCATACATTATCGCACCATCTGAGTGTGAAAACTGTGTGAAATAAAAAAAAAATTAAAATTATATCAAACTTACTGCCTCCATTTGCGCGCGACGGGCCGGCTGCCGCCATCTTGCTTGAAGATCTGGAGCGAATCTCGCGCGGCGCAAGATTACATCATCATGCCGGCCAGCGTGGTGACATCATACGTCGCCACACACAGGATTTCGGCCAAGATCTCCAAATCAAGATGGCGGCTAGCGGCCCGTCGCGGGCACATTGAGAAGGTAAGTATGAATTTTTTTGTTTTTTACACTATTTCAGGTTAAATCGATTCGCTAACACGAAGCACAAGGAAATTCGGCTTCGAGGTGAATCGAATTTATCCTGAAATTCGAATTGAATTCCACTTCATGAGATTCGATTCGCTCATCTCTAATCACAGCGTATGCATGGCATGCTCTATTTTCACTTCTATGAGAGTTCCGAAAAATAGCGAAGTGAGCGCACTTAAGCACAGATCTGCGCAAATTATGGTAAACTCACATTGGTTTTGCAGAGCATTTGGGAAAATTGCTGCAAAACCTATTTAAACAGGTAGGTAGGGCAGATCGCCAATCCTGTCCTACTCATGGGGTTTGTTTCTCTAAGTAATACATGCTGGATCCATGATGTGTACAGGATTCCGCTGTCTTCCCCCTGTCTTGTGTGTGCTTTTTCCCTCTTTACAGCCTGTGTGAGCTACCTTCTTTGAAGGCTTGTCCCCTTCTCCACTCATTGATCTGTGGTGTATAACCACCTACCCCTCCATGCTGCTAACAGTGTGAGAATAGAGGGGGAGAGAGAACTGTCAGAAACAGGAGCAGTGCTTTGATGGATTTCTGTCAGATTCAGCAGCACTAGTAGCTAGGTGAAGAACTTTTACTCACTGTACAGAAGCAAAGAGGGCATTTTTTAATGAAGACTGTTTAGAAAGTTGTCTAACCCGTTAGTGACAAGCCCTGAAAAGGCCTTAAAGGGAGTCTGTCATCAGGAAATTTACTGTTTAACCAGGCACAGTGCCTTGTAGTTCTAGCTCACCTAAATGTAATGATGCCTTTCACTTAGTGATCCATTGCTTCATTCTGGAGAAAAACTAAAGGGGTTATCCCATGATTATTGTAAAAAATGAAAATCAGACATCCCAGAGTACATGGCAGTCTCTTTCTAATAAAGCCAGAACCAGCCCTGTACCTCACATGGATCCAGATATATCCCCATTCATTGCTCTGCTAGATTTATATCAAGCTAACAGCTCAGGGGGCATGTCTTTTCTGCTAGAGCTGGCTTCCTATAATAGCTTAGGAGACAGTTGAGAGATGAAACTGAGCATGTGCGGCCTTCTCAGTGAGCAGGACAAAGAAATTATAAAGAATAAAAAGCAGGTGGCGCTATACATAAACAGTTTATTGAATAACTCAGTGGCTATGCTAAATGTTTAATTACATGCCATTACAAAGTATTAAGATCAAGGGGCTGGTTTGAAACCTGTATAATATTTTTCATTGGACAATCCCTTTATATGCACCAAGGAGGGGCTCAAGTGACTCTGTGCACCCTTGCTCCTCCTGCTTCCTCTGACAGACCTTCCATCTCCTTCTTGACAGATAGGGCCAAATTCTTAAATAGTCATCTCTGCACACTGAGGACCTGCACTACTGACCATCAAAACGGTGGCCAATTGTTAGGAAGTTAATTTTGCAGTTAGGAAGCAAATGAACAATTAAAAAAAATCCGTGCAAAGGTGTCCATATGGTTTTTATTTTTATGGTAATAAATCTTAATTTGTATAAAAGAAACATTATACAACTTTCTAAAATACTTACAAAGATTTACTAATCCTATAGATGGCATATACTTAGACCAGCTGTCTAGACCTCCACTAGATTTATCACAGTGGCTCAGGCTGGATGATAATTGTGGCGCATAGATAGACACTAACTATTGGATTACTTTCAGATAGAATTTGTCGCAGCCTAGGTCACTTCTCCTTCCCATGCCCATTACCAGTAAGCCACACACCCCCTTTACAGCTCGGGAAATATTAGAAAAATCTGAGATGCGCCAAATTACTGCATTCTAAATGCAGACACATTATTCAATCTGGGACTGTATTTCAACACTTTGAAATCATTTTCAAGATATATGTTTGCATTTGTGGGGGTCCTGGGTGTTGAACCCCCACTGATCAGATACTGATGACCTATCCTGAGGATAGGTCATTAGTATAAAAAGTTGGAAAACCTCTTTAACATAAGAAAAATTCCAAAGGGATGGGTGAATATGTTTTTTAGGAATTAGATCAAAGCAGATACTGCTCTAACCTGCTAAATACAATATCAACATATATCTCTAGGTACGTCATGTCCACATGGAAGTCCGTATATAGGGGGTGATTTACTACCAGAAATGTGCCTATTTTTGGTTATTTGTGCTGCAATCTGTGACTTTTTCCTGCTCACGCCAGGTCTAAAAAAAGGGAGCATGGCACGGGAGCGACGAAGGGGGCAGGCCGGCAGAAAATGGTCTAAATTTAAGCCAGGAAGAAAGCTGGTGTAGATTTAGAATGGCAATGGATGCGCCAAAGTTATGTAGAGGCTGGTTCCTCTCTATAACTTCGGCAATCCACCGCCAGCACTGCTCTTAATAAATTACCCCCATAGTACTTATCCCTAGAGCTGGGTTTTCTAAGATTTCTGCATGAGGATCACATTTCAACAGAAGCTATATTACAAAGCTAGTGAAATACATGATACATATGGAACATGAATATTAGGCAATCATGTCCGTATTTCAATCCACAAACAACAGATCTGCAAAATAAGAATGTGTACATTCCGTGTTTTTCTCACTCCCAAAAATAGAAATGACTATCATCATTCACAAAAAGGATCACAATTGGATATGTTCTATCATTTCCAGAACGGCCACATCCACAAAAAATACGTATGTGTGCATGGCCCTACAGAAATAGGGCATAGGAGCTTACATTCACTTCTGCACCTGTTTTTCCATTTTCCTGTTCCATTCTAGGGACATAAAAAAAGAAAAAGAAAGAAAAACGGCAGAGCCAGATCCGTCACATGACAAAAACGATTGGTGCCTGACAGACCATATCAATTATAACGGAGCCCGGGGAGTTTCTGCTTGGGAACCCAGCATTTTACCAGACATAGTATTTGGCCCAGATTTTTTAATGGAATCTGCAATGGAGGACCCTAATGGAGCCTAGCTATCTAATGTAGAATAGTATGCAGCAAGCTCCTAAGCTCCCTCTAGTGGTGGCTGGAAGTAGCCATGTGATGATCTTAATCTATTTCTATGTAGCAAATTTGGAGCTCTGTATTGACAAAATGGAGCTCTGGACAATCAGCACAGAATTTTGAATCTATCAATATAAAAAGTCTATAAATTTGCGATTCACTTTGGAGGCATATTAATACATACTGCTGAGATGTAAATCCAGTACTGATTATAGGTTAATGATTCTGTAAAATGGTTTATCCAGCACGCGTCTCCGTAAAACATCTATCCTTTATTAATGATGCCAATGAGAGACTGTTAAATCCCTACGCATTTTGGACATCATCTTGCGTCCTTAGGATGCCTTAAAACACACCTATCCCAAATCATTTCATGCAGGTAAGTAATCAGTCAGTTTAGTTACTACTATGTGTGCCAGCCACATCAAATACAATGTGTGCCATGTACACATTCGTTATTTCACAGATCTGGTTACCTGATCCACAAATCTCAGTGCAGGACCTATTCCTGTCTATATTTTCCTTTCTATTGGTGGGGGTGAGTAGAAAAGTAGAATGTATATGGAAGCTATCCTTTGGATAGCTCTGGATACGGCCATAAATGAGACTTAATACGATACGGGGTCTGGCATGGAGGTCTGATCTTGATCTGAGGTCTGATACGGGGGTCTGGCATGGTGGTATGATCTTGATCTGAAGTCTGATATGGATGTCTGACATGAAGGACTGATGGGGGTCTGATCTGAGGTCCTGATATGGCGGTCTGATCTGAGCATCTGGATATGGGGTCTGATCTGAGGAACTGATATGGTGGTCTGATGTGAGGTCTGATATGGGGGTCTGATCTGAGGTCCTGATATGGGGGTCTGATCTGAGGTCCTGATTTGGGGGTCTGATCTGAGCATCTGGATATGGGGTCTGATCTGAAGAACTGATATGGTGGTCTGATGTGAGGTCTGATATGGGGGTCTGATCTGAGGTCCTGATATGGGGGTCTGATCTGAGCATCTGATATGGGGGTCTGATCTGAGCATCTGATATGGGGTCTGATCCGAGGAACTGATATGGTGGTCTGATGTGAGGCTCTGATATGGGGGTCTGACTTGCGGTTCTGATTTGAGGATCTGATATGGGGGTCTGATGAAAAATATATGTTTCTTATTTTCCTCCTTTAAAACCTAGGTGCGTCTTATCATCAGGTTCGTCTTATAATTCGAAAAATACATTGAAAATATCCAAGTAACATAGCAATAAAATGTACAACAAAATGAGACATACTTGCAGCACATAATCAGTAAGTCCTTACATTTACCATTTCATCACTATATAGGATTCCTACAAGAGAAGGATACTGCATTTTACTGCTATGAACATGTAGGGAGGAAGGGAAAAAAATTTCCCTGAAAATCAGAAAACATATAACTCCAGTGTTCTGTTTCTAAATTAAGCCCTGGCTGCGTCTAAAAATAGCTCCTGAGCCGGGAGAAGCTTCCCAGTCTGAATGTAAATCGCCTTCATAACCGGCAGCGGCTGGAATATTTGCAGCACATCTCCACAATGTCTAGTAATATCTTCTGATATTCTTTCTACAAGGAAGCCATTTGTGTTACTGCAGAACTGCGCAGCTTTGCTGCAACGCTTCTGCTCATCTTAAATGAAATGTTAATTGCCTGCTCTCCGGCTCTATGATGTCTAGTTTTAACAGTACTCGTCTATATACATTAGCTGCTTCCTGGTAAAAAAAAACGGACATAACTCAAGTCGTCAAATAGCATGAAACCTACATTTATCAAGGTACTACGGCTTCAAACACATTTGGGGTCATTTATCAAACTGGTGTAAAGTAGAACTGGCTTAGTTGCCCATAGCAACCAATCAGATTCCACCTTTCATTTTCCAAAGGATCTGTGAAAAATGAAAGGTGGAATCTGATTGGTTGCTATGGGCAACTAAGCCAGTTCTACTTTACACTGGTTTGATAAATCACCCTGATTGTTCTCCCTGCCTTTGATCGATAGGAAATGTATGGAATACATACACATCATGGCAAAAAAGATGCATTTGGGTATTAGCTAGCCAATCTAAATAAAGATATGTCTCCAGAGGAATTAAGTATGAATCCAGCCTAGGACCTCATGCACATGGCAGAATGTGCATGGAGGCAGTATGGAGCCCCTGTCTAATAACATGCTCATGTTTTCTGACCATAAACACCTCCCAAACACTGGGGGATATTTATCAAACTGGTGTAAAGTAGAACTGGCTCAGTTGCCCATAGCAACCAATCAAATTCCACCTTTCATATTCCAAAGGAGCTGTGAAAAATGAAAGGTGGAATCTGATTGGTTGCTATGGGCAACTGAGCCAGTTCTACTTTACACCAGTTTGATAAATCTCCACCGCTGTGTTTGCAATGTTTTGAACACCATTGCAACAAAATAGTGTCGCAAGTGGCGTTTGTACGTCACCCTCAACACTTTCCAAAAAGGGGGCGTGACCAGCAGGCCCAGAACATTTCTTTTCTTTTATGCCAGTTTTCTGGTATAAATGAAGACAGGAATCTCTGGCAGCTCGGAGCTGCTGTCGATTTCGCATTAGGCACATGGACTGCTAGATAATATACCTGATATATGATGAGACCTGCCCCTCGCCATAAATTAGGCGCATCCTCCAGCAGCACAATGGATATCAAGATCAGCGTACAAAACACCAGAGGATAGGTCAATATGTACTGGCTGCACAACCCCTTTAATAAGGTGAACCCCATATTTTAAAAAGTTGCAAAAAGGGCATAATCTTACTCCAGTGGGGGTGTACAAAAACATCTCTAGACAAAAGTGTTATTTTTAAAGGGCATCTGTCAGCAGATTTGTACCTATGAAACTGGCTGACCTGTTACATGTGCACTTGGCATCTGTGTTGGTCCCATGTTCATATGTGCCCACATTGCTGAGAAGAATGATGCTTTAATATATGCAAATTAGCCTCTAGGAACAATGGGGGCGTTGCCATTGCAGAGAGGGCAGAGCCTCTAGGTGTAACTACAACACCCCTGTTGCTCAAACATCATTCTTCTCAGCAATGTGGGCACATATGAACAAGCGCACATGTAACAGGTCAGCCAGTTTCATAGGTACAAATCTGCTGACAGATGTCCTTTAAAGACGCGTCAAATTTATCAAACAACGTGCGCAATTGGTTAAATCTGGCATAAATTACGTCAACGTAACCTCAAAGCAAAACTGACTCAAAATTCCCCTCATGATAAATCCCCTTTACAGCGCTCAGGGAGTTTCATGTACACAATACATGCCTAAGCCATCCTGTGAACCCACAGCACATATATCAAAATGTCCACAAAGAATAAGCCACCGCTACAACTTTACACTATTAGAAACTAAAAGAGCTAAACATATCATTTGTTTTAATAACCTATTCGGGTTACAGCTATTACACTTGTGTCCAGTAATGGGTGTAAATACCCGGGTTGTGACGTGGTTAGGGCAGTGGTGGTGAACCTTTTACAGACCGAGTGCCCAAACTGTGCCTCCGCACCGCCAAAAAATAGAACATGCTCTATCTTTTTGAAGAACGGAGGGATCGCGGACCCGTTCAAGTGAATGGGTCCACGATCCCAATGCGGCTGGGCCACGGTCGGTCACGGGCACAGGCTTCACACGGTCGTGTGAGCGAGCCCTAAGCCATATTGGGCCCTTTTTCCAGGGTGCGGGTGCCCACAGAGAGGGCTCTGAGTGCCGCTTCTGGCCCCACTGGGTTAGGAGATATAATATTATCAGGGGTACAGCTTGAAAGGCCTCATGCACATGACCAAATAATTTTTTCCACATTTGATCCACATTTTTTGAGAATTGGATGTGGACCTATTTATTTCAATGGGGTTGCAAATAATAATGCAGACAGCACACCGTGTGCTGTCCACATCCATATGTCCGCCCCACAAAAAACAGAACATGTCCTATTCTTACCCATTTTGTGGACAAATATAGGCATTTTGACAATGAGGTCTGTGGAAATTGCAGGATGAACGCGGCTGATGAACGAGGCCTAAATGTTATACACAAACACACCAAATAACCATCCATGACTTGCTGACGTGATGGTTCATAGTGTGGGATCTACATAAATAAAAGGGCACACAGTGGTTACATCATTGCGCAACTAGCATAATACGTCATTATGGGGCTCATTTATTAACCTGGTGTAAAGTAGAACTGGATTAGCAACCAATCAGATTCCACCTTTCATTTTGGACAGCTCCTTTGGAAAATAAAATAAGGAATCGGATTGGTTGCTATGGGCAACTAAGCCAAGTTCTACTTGAATTGGACCAGTGCTGCAGTAACCAACTTTGTCCACTACACAATGACAGGTTAATCATTCATTTGGGTGGATTTCACTCATTATCTTTTTAATTAATTGTACAATGCCTGCTTATCGAAGTCCCAAGCAACCTGCCCATGGCACATGACTTGCATTGTACTCTATGATGGCAAAGTCATGTTCAACCTGTGACCAAGAATCCAACAGCGCTGGACTCTTTGTGACTGTCTTGTTGCATTAGAGCCTGACGCCTGTCGCATTGCAACCCCACTGACAATCATTAGATACAATGTCACCTGGCCACCTGGAGGGCATCGTTGAATGACCATCGGATCCTCTTTCGTGTGGGTTTAGTGACTGTCAGGGGCACAAATAGAAAATGCTGGGCACAATAGCTAACTGGGAGGAAGGGCCTCCTAATGAATCGCTAAATCAGAGCTGTCTGCGGTTCCACATGCAGGAGCAATAACATGGAAAGAACATCTTAAAATTTGCCTGAGCCTGCAAGCTGAATGGAAGGCTGGTAGCCAAATACCTCATAACATAAAACCCAACCAACAAAAAGTTCTCCTGGTTTAGTTATTAAGCCTGAGAATGGAGGGTGGGACGTGGAGGCTCTCTAGGTTCTCAAGGTGTTGGAGGCCCCAGGCATGCCCTGTGGTCTCTCCCTATAATCTGGCCCTGGACAGTAGCAAAGAAAATAGGTTTGAGTATACAGTACATACTATAAGACAATTAAGGCCCAATCCAGACATTATTTCAAAATGTTACTGCAGATCATCCTACCATGGACATGGAGTGACAAAGAAGCCATCAACTGCATACGACCTTGTTCACATCTCCATTTTTCACTGATGTGTGCTATCCACTCTTTCTGCGGACTGCACACGTACCCATTCATTTTAACGTGTTTATTCACACATCAGCATGTTTTTACTGAATGTGGGTCAGTGGAAAAATCTCGGAGACATGCACTACTTTGGTCCACATCGCCCATTGAAGTCTATGAAAATCACGGTCACAACACGGATGGCATTTGTGTTTGGTCTGTTTATCACTGACCACTGATATTACACTTTTCCCTATCCTTTTACCCCCAATGTGTTACCCTGGTCCATGTTCAGCATGACATAGTCCCTACAACGCTAAGATTTAGTTATTAAAGGGGTTGTCCCATGACTAATGTAGAAAATGAAAATCAGACATCATAGTACATGACGATACCTTTCTAACAAAACCATACCTGTACCTCACATGGATCCAGAGGTTATTGTTCTGCTGGATTTCTGGCAGCTCAAGGGGAGTGTCTTTTATGCTGCCGCTAAGGGGGCGTGTCCATGCTCTCCCTATCACAACTCAGGAGGCAGTTGGTGAATGAAACTGAGCATGTGCGACCTTCTCAGTGAGCCGGACAAAGAAATAAGAAATTAAGTGGCGCTATACAAAAACATTTTATTGAATAACTCAGTGGCTATGCAACATTTTTAATTACATGCAATTACAAAACTATTCAGATCCAGATGTTGGTTTGAAAACTGTAGAATATGTTTAGTGGGACAACACCTTTAAGTGCTGATCTCATTGACTTCTAGACGGCAATAAAAGTGCATTAATTTACTTAAAGGTGCTCTACAGGATTTACATAAAGATGGCTGTATGAAGAGGCTGCGGCGCTCCGTGAACACTTAGGCCTCTTTCTAGGCCATGTGACATCACGCTTATCGGTCACATGGCCTATGAACAACTCAGTCCCATTCAAGTGACTGGGGCTGATCTCCACTAACAAGCACGGCCACTTTACAATGTACAGTGCTGTGCTTGGTAAGCTGCGAGGAGGCTGCAGTTCTCACTGCATCAGCGGCCATTTTATGGACAAGACCTCTGTGTGGACAGCACAAAAGACTTGGCAAACAAGTTAGGATGCCTTATTAAATATTGAAAATGGTGCAGAATTTCAACAAAGTCTATATTTTTATGTGCCATATAATCCTCTTGCACACTAGTCACCAATATCCAGAACGTGGCCAACCCCTTTAACTGTATATCAATGGCACCTGTCAACGCTGGGGTATAATAGGCAGCAAGTGTCTTGGAGGTCGTGTGTTGGAAGTAGGAAAAAATGGATAAGTGTAAGGATCTGAGTGACTTTGGCAAGGGCCAAATTGTGATGACTAGTTGACTGGGTCAGAGCATCTCCAAAATGGTAGGTCTATTATATAATGTAGATGACTGTATGCATCACTAAGGCTACTTTCACACTAGCGTTAATATTTTCCGGTATTGAGATCCGTCATAGGGTCTCAATAAGTAAATGTGAACAATGCTCCGGGTCCAGATGGATTACACCCTAGAGTGCTTAAAGAGCTCAGTTCAGTCATTGCTCTGCCCCTGTTTATAATTTTTAAAGATTCTCTAGGTGCTGGTACAGTGCCAAGTGATTGGCGCAAGGCAAATGTGGTGCCCATATTCAAAAAAGGATCTAGGTCCTTTACAGGTAATTATAGACCTATAGTCTTGGAAAGTATAGTAAGTAATTGGATTGAAAACTGGCTGAAGGACCGTGTCCAGAGAGTTGTGGTCAATAATTCCTATTCAGAATGGTCCCAGGTTATAAGTAGTGTACCCCAAGGTTCAGTGCTGGGTCCCTCTATTATTTAATTTATTTATTAATGATATCGAAGACGGGATTAATAGCACCATATCTATTTTTGCAGATGACACCAAGCTATGTAGTACTGTACAGTCTATGGAAGATGTCCATAAACTACAAGCTGACTTGAACACTCTGAGTGATTGGGCATCAACTTGGCAAATGAGGTTTAATGTGGATAAATGTAAAGTTATGCATTTTGGTAGTAATAATCTCTGTGCTTCATATGTCCTAGGGGATGTAATACTGGGAGAGTCACTTATAGAGGAGGATTTGGGTGTCCTTGTAGATGGTAGGTTAAATAAAAGCATACAATGTCAATCGGCTGCTTCTAAGGCCACCAGGATATTGTCATGCATTAAACGAGGCATGGACTCGCGGGGCAGGGATGTAATATTACCACTTTACAAAGCGTTGGTGAGGCCTCATCTGGAATATGCACTTCATTTCTCACCAGTCAACAAAAAGGATGCACTGCAGCTGGTTAAAGTACAGAGGAGAGCGACTAAACTGATCTGGTCTTAGTTATGAAGAAAGATTAAAAGAATTGAATTAATTTAGTCTTGAGAAGAGACGTCTAAGGGGGGACATGATTAACCTATACAAATATATAAATGGGCCATACAAAAAATACGGTGAAAAACAGTTCCATGTAAAATGCCCTCAAAAGACAAGGGGGCACTGCCTCCAATTGGAGAGGAAAAAGTTCAGTCTCCGGAAGCGTCAAAGTTTCTTTACTGTGAGAACTGTGAATCTGTGGAATAGACTTCTTCTGGACGTGGTCATAGCAGGAATAGTGGGCTGTTTTTAAAAAGGGTTTAGATGAATTCTTAAAAGTAAAAAACATTAATGCTTATAAACACGTGTAGAAATCTGAGTCTCACTTCCTTCTGGGATTCGCGTCCCCACCTATCCCTTGGTTGAACTTGATGGACTTATGTCTTTTTTCAACCATATCAATTATGTAACTATATATGTAATACCAGAAAAAAAACGTTCTGTTTTGTCCCCACTCATTGTCAATGGGGACAAAATGTAACTGAGCAGAACAGAATGCTCCAAAATGCATTCCGTTCCATCCTAATACCGGAGAGCAAACCGCAGCATGCTGCGGTTTGTTTCCGTCTTGGGATGCGGAGCAAAACGTTCATGACCCAAAATGCAGATCAATGGGGACTGGTCCGTTTTCTCTGACACAATCTGACACAACAGAAAACGTATCCGTCCCCCATTGACTTTCAATAGCGTTCATGACGGATCCGTCTTGGCAATGCTAAATATACAGTAATACAACCGGATCCGTTCATGACAGATGCAGATGGTTGTATTATCAGTAACAGAAGCGTTTTTGCTGAGCCCTGCCGGATCCCTCTGAAAGTAGCCTTACTTGGGAAAGAGATGGAATCAGGATGCAATATGGGAAGAAGGCGATTAAAAAAAAGAAGGGATTTCTAATTTTAATGATTTCCTGGTCTTTGAAATGATGTCTTAAAATAATATTGTGTTGGTGTCTGGAACTGGATGTGTTGGTTTGGCATAGATGAAAGGCTCAAATTAGAGGACGTACTACTTTTATAACGTGGAATATAGGTTTGTAAAAAAAATAAAAAAGGAGGAATGGGAGCTAGGATGAAAAGTGGTTTATGGTACAAGTCCTTCAGCATACTGGTCTGTGAGCGCTCCAGCCAATCACTGTAACTGTGACCCCAGTAAGTACAGCACGTCAGCACTGTAGTCAGTGACTGTCTGCAGCTGTTACCTGCCGGTATCGGGAATGTGAGGGCTCATGCAATCTGCAAGATACGGGCCGGAAGCGCTATGCAGCATTTCCGTGGGATTTCGGTCAATGCCTCTGCACAGCAAAAAAAATAGAACGTGTTCCATTTTTTTGCAGTGCGGACTAAAGGTTCAAGCACGGGCACAGGGAACGGGGCACACAGATTTGTGTGCATGAGCCCTGATGCTGAAGTAGCAGCAAATTAGAGGATGAATACGAGACCTGTTCTTCTAGAATATGTCATGTGTTGGTAATAGTACATTTGTATAAAGCTACGATAAACTTATAGATAGCTACAATGAAACAATTCCTACTCTAGGCAAATTGTAAGGCTACTTTCACATTTGCGGCAGAGTGATCTGGCAAAACGTATGCCAACTGATGGCATTAGTAAGACTGATCAGGATCCTGATCAGTCTTAAAAATGACTGATCAGTCAGAAAAATGCATTGAAATGCCGGATCCGTCTTTCCGGTGTCATCCGGCAAAACGGATCCGGCATTTACTTTTTTCACCTTTTTTTCAGATCCGGCATTCCGGTATTTTGAAGGCACTAGTACATTCCTATGGGGAAAAATGCCAGATCCGGCATTCAGGCAAGTCTTCAGTGTTTTTCTTCGGAGATAAAACTGTAGCATGCTACGGTTTTCTCTTTTGCCTGATCAGTCAAAATGACTGAACTGAAGACATCCTGATGCATCCTGAACGGATTACTCTCCATTCAGAATGCATAGGGATATGTCTGATCAGTTCTTTTCCGGTATAGAGACCCTGTGACGGAACTCTATGCCAGAAAAGAAAAACGCTACTGTGAAAGTACCCTAATTGAACATTTCTTGAGAAATAGACACAAAAACACATTCTTATCAGTTAGATAAGGACTGAGCTGTAATGAGTGTTTATAAGGTCAGAGATTAGAGACAAGAAGCCGTCAAATTGCTGGCTGACGAAGCAAAGAGAAAATTCAGAACCTGCTACGAGAGCATCTCAGCTCTGTACAGAGAAAAGGACTCCATATTTTTAATAAAGACCAATTAAAAAAAAAAATGTTTAGCTCAAAATAAGTACAATGCGATAATAAAAGAAATTGCCCCCAAGGATGCACATAGCCTTTAAGTTCCCAGTCCGCCCCTGACCAGATTTATCACAGTGGCTCAGGCTGGATAATAAATCTGGTGCAGGGACTGATGATTTTCTCTGACCCTGTGCAAACTATTAGTTGGCTTACTTTGAGATTTTTAGCGCAAAATGGCGCATATTATGCCCCCCCCCCCCCCTTTCCTGTGAAGTCTGCCGACTTTTCAAGATGTCACGCCCATTTTCGAGCATGTCAGAAAAAGAAATAAACACAAAAAAGTAACTCTAGATGCGCCAATTTGTGCCACTTTCTAGACAGATTTTTTCCATAGACACATTAGTAAATCTGGTCCAAAGTTTTAGCTATTAAAAGAACAATGTATAAAAGTTAAATTGTGTCAGAATTATTCCTCATAGCTAGAAATGTGCAACTCATAAAGCATAAAGATCAGCCCACTCCTTAATAGAATGACTTGTCGAGAAACCCTTAAGTTTGAAGAGTTGGTTCATGAACACAGAAAATCTGTTTAAAATGTCATGGTATTTGGAGTAATATGCAAAAAAGTATCAGCTGAAAGCATCACATGGCATTCCTCCTGAATCTGCGGCTTCTTTGTATTAGATCAGAGTCCTGCTTAAATGCAAAGATGCCATGAAATCTTGTGGTTCTCTGGACGATATTCCAGGACCTCCACTGGACCAGCACCTCCTCGTTTTATACCTGCCAGCTCTGCTCACAAGCAGTTATGATCTGGCACATTTAGTTGCAATATTACGATATACCTTCACTTTCTAATCAGTGGGGCTTCAACCCATGGGACCCCAATGTTCCTGAGAAAGAAAAAGCTGCAGAGCAGATCTATTGGTCCATCCCCTTCACTGCAGTTCCCTGCATAGTCAGTGCCAGGAACAGTGTCGGACTTTGGGTCAACCATAGGAAATTATTCTTGGGGCCCAACCCCTGTATTATCAATAAAGTCTAACAGGTTTTGAATTTAAAAAAATAGTGATTGGCTCCAAAGGTAGCCAAATAGATTTTTTTGTCCTGGATCTTTGAGGCCCACTATGGTATTAGAGCCTGGGCCCATGGGAGGATCCCTTGCACTCTGATGGGCCAGTCCGGCCCTGGCTCGGGAGTACCGATGTGAAGGGAAAATGTATTAGGGGACATGAAATCCAGCAACTTCAGAGGACTTTTTACTGTTATTTTTCCACACATTCTTATCTCCGCCATTATAGAAGGAGTGAGGTCCTTGTGTTACATCCACTGCTGATTGCTGGGCACTCTAGCAGTGTTCCCTTCTTCTACTGGGCCACCAGGTTTCTCAGTGACACCATCAGGGACTGTGCACCCCTGTGCAGTCAACCTGGGGGGATCTAAAAATGACTACAGGGCTCTAAGCCTGCTGTTAGGGCTCACTGTGTGCTACCTGTGGCCATGTTGACACCTCATAATTAGCGATGAGCAAATTGACTGCTTCATCCGAAGTCGATTCGCATACAACTTTGTTTTAATACTGTACGGAGTGGGAACCGAACCCGAGTTCGGTATCAAGGTTTTTTACAGTAAAAATTAAATCCTGAAGTTATTACATAACTTCGGCTAATCGGAGCTCCTGCTCCGTACAGTATTAAAACAAAGTTTTATGCGAATCTACTTCGGATGAAGCTTTAGGTGACGATTCACTCATCCCTCATCATAATGCATTAGCATACTACAGAAATTCATATACAGTATTGGAAAAATTTAATTAAAAGAATTGAATTAAAATATTCTACCAAAAATATCTGCAAGAAAAGAAGTAATAATTCATCCATTCAATCATAGATTCATTCAATAAAAAAAAAATACAATTACTAAATATCTGCACAAATTAATTTAAAGGGGTTGTCCGGGTTCAGAGCTGGACCCGGACATACCTAAATTTTTACCCAGGCAGCCCCCCTGACTTGAGCATCGGAGGGCAAAGGCATTTTCAGGAGTTCCGGTGACTAACCGGGCTCTCCATGGGGCTGCCAGGAAGCCCGGTGACGTCACCGGCACTGATGGGCGGGGTTTAGCGCTGCCCTAGCCAGTAAAATGGCTAGGGCAGCGCTAAAGCATGCCCAGCAGTGTGTAAACCAAAGAGCCCGTGCCCTGCACGATCTATCGCACAGCAAGGGAGCGCATCGGAGCATTGGGTATGTCCGGGTTCAGCTCTGAACCCAGACAACCCCTTTAACAGGTTATGTAGTATAAAGCTAGTTTCACACTGCAGTTATTAGTTCTGGCAGAGGTTTTTGTCTGTCCGAATCCCAGCATATTTGCCAGGTAGCGCTGGAATCTCCACCGCAGCCCATTATAGTCAATGGGGCTGGCGGACATTCTGGTAACATCCAGTAATGCCGTATGTACAAAACGGCATGGTGAAAGAGGTCTGAGACGTTAATGCTATACCTATAACGTTTTCTGCTAACTAGAACCAGATACTGATATATATTCCTGTTTTTTTCTAATTTTTATTAACTGATTGTAGTTGTTTTTTAATTCTATTTTCTGTACATGATTATGTAGGCAGTCATCTTGGCTGAACTTCTATTACGAGCATTCAGAGATATACTCTATGGACAAACGTACTAGGACACAAACACAGTACACCAACAAGAGCTCATATGACATCCCATTTTAAATCCCTAACCAGTAATATGGAGCTGGTCCATTTTTTGCAGCTACAACAGCTTCCACTCTCCTGGGAAGGCTTTCCACAAGATTTTGGAATGTTTTTATGGGAATTTTTACCCATTCAGCAAGAACAGTTGTGAAGTCAGGCATTGTTGTAGGCTTGGCTTGCAATCTCCGTCCTAGTTCATCCCAAAGGTGTTTCATAGGGTTGAAGTTGGGGCTCTGTGTAGGACAGTCAAGTTCTTCCACACCAAACTCACCCAACCATGCCTTTATGAACCTAGCTTTGTGCACTGGGCCACAGTCATGCTGGAACAGGTAAGAGCCTTCCCCAAACTCTTCCCACAAAGTTGGAAGCATACAATTGTCCATAATGGGTTTGTATGCTGATGTATTAATATTTTACTTCACTGGAACTAAGGGGACTAGACCAACCCCATAGCATTATCCCTCCTCCAGCAAACTTTACAGTTGGCACAATGCAGTCAGGCAGGTAATGTTCTCCTGGCATCTGCCAAACTCATCCATCAGGCTGCCAGACAGAGAAGCATGATTCAGCACGCCACAGAACACATTTCCACTTCTCCAGAGTTCAGTGGTGGCCTACTTTATACCACATCATCTGATGTTTGGCATTGTACTTGGTGATGTAAGGCTTTTTTCACACAAGCGTGACGGATTAGGTCCGGATGCGTTCAGGGTGCGTTCAGTGAAACTCGCACCGTTTTGCAAGCAAGTTCACTCAGTTTTGTCTGCAATTGCTTTCAGTTTTTTTTCTGCGCGAGTGCAATGCGTTTTGATGCGTTTTTCACGTGCGTGATAAAAATCAGAAGGTTTACAAACAACATCTAGCAACCATCAATGAAAAACGCATCGCACCTGCACTTGCTTCCGGATGCAATGCGTTTTTCACTGAAGCCCCATTCACTTCTATGAGGCCAGGGCTGCGTGAAAAACACTGAATATAGAACATGCTGCGTTTTTCATGCAATGCAGAACTGATGCGTGAAAACAAACGCTCATGTACAGAGAAACATTGAAAGAATGGATCAGGTTTCAGTGCAGGTGCTATGAGTTCACGTCACGTATTGCACCTGCGTGGAAAACTCGCTCGTGTGAAAGGGGCCTAAGGCGGATGCGATGCGTGAGGTGAACGCATTGCACCCGCACTGAATACCGACCCATTCATTTCTATGGGGCTGTTCACATGAGTGGTGATTTTCACGCATCACTTGTGCGTTGCGTGAAAATCGCAGCATGCTCTATATTCTGCGTTTTTCACGCAACGCAGGCCCCATAGAAGTGAATGGGGTTGCGTGAAAGTTGCTAGGTGACAGTCTATTCACTGTATTATTTTCCCTTATAACATGGTTATAAGGGAAAATATTAGCATTCTGAATACAGAATGCTTAGTAGGTGATCAATTGAGGGTTAAAAAAAAATAAAAAAAATTAACTCACCTTCTCCTCTTGTTCGCATAGTTCCCGGTCTCTTCTTTACTTCTTGAACTACCGGCTAGGACCTGTGGTGACGTCAGATCACATGCTCCAATCACATGGTCCATCACCACGGTGATGGACCATGTGATTGGAATATGTGATCTGACGTCACCAAAGGTCCTTTAGCCCACAGCTCATCATTAAAGAAGTAAAGAAGAGACCGGGAACTATGCGAACAAGAGGAGAAGGTGAGTTAATTTTATTTTATATTTTTTAACCCTCAATTGATCACCTACTAAGCATTCTGTATTCAGAATGCTATTATTTTCCCTTATAACCATGTTATAAGGGAAAATAATAACATCTACACAACACCTAACCCAAGCCCGAACTTCTGTGAAGAAGTTCGGGTTTGGGTACCAAACATGCGTGACTTTTCTCACGCGAGTGCAAAACGCATTACAATGTTTTGCACTCGTGCGGAAAAATCGCGGGTGTTCCCGCAACGCACCCGCACATTTTCCTGCAACTCCCGTGTGAAAGGGGCCTAAGGCTTGCATGCAGCTGCTCGACCATGAAAACCCATGCCATGAAGCACACAGTCTTTGTGCTGATGTTAATGGCAGAGGAGGTCTGGAACTCAGCAGCTAAGGCTGAGTTCACACGGGCGAGATTTCCGCGCGGGTGCAATGCGGGAGGTGAACGCATTGCACCCGCACTGAATCCGGACCCATTCATTTCTATGGGGCTGTGCACATGAGCTGTGATTTTCACGCATCACTTATGCGTTGCGTGAAAATCGCAGCATGCTCTATATTGTGCGTTTATCACGCAATGTAGGCCCCATAGAAGTGATTGGGGCTGAGTGAAAATCGCAAGCATCCGCAATCAAGTGCGGATGCGGTGCGATTTTCACGCACGGTTGCTAAGATGACAGTCTATTCACTGTATTTTTTTCCCTTATAACATAGTTATAAGGGAAAATAATAGCATTCTTTAATACAGAATGCTTAGTAGGTGGTCAATTGAGGGTTAAAAAATAAAAAATAATTAACTCACCTTCTCCTCTTGATCGCGTAGCTGCCGGTCTCTTCTTACTTCTTTAATCATGAGCTGCCGGCTAAAGGACCTGTGATGACGTCATATCACATGGTCCAATCACATGATCCATCACCGTGGTTTTTTAACCCTCAATTGACCACCTACTAAGCATTCTGTATTAAAGAATGCTTTTATTTTCCCTTATAACCATGTTATAAGGGAAAATAATTACATCTACACAACACCGAACCCAAACCTGAACTTCTGTGAAGAAGTTCGGGTCTGGGTACCACAGTCAGTTTTTTATCACGCGTGTGCAAAACGCATTGCACCCGCGCAATAAAAACGGAACAACTGATCGCAATCGTAGTCAAAACTGACTGCAATTGGGTACCTACTCGAGCGGGTTTGCCGCAACGCATCCGGACCTTATCCGGACACGCTCGTGTGAACTCAGCCTAAGGAGTCAGCAGAGCGATAGTAACTTTTATGCACTATGGGGGTCATTTATCAAACTGGTGTAAAGTAGAACTGGCTTAGTTGCCCATAGCAACCAATCAGATTCCTCCTTTCATTTTCCAAAAGAGCTGTCCAAAATGACAGGTGGAATCAAATTGGTTTTTATGGGCAACTTAGACAGTTCTACTTTACACCAGTTTGATAAATGACCCCCATAGTGCATAAAAGTTACTATCGCTCTGCTGACTCCTTAGCTGCTGAGTTCCAGACCTCCGCACATGAGCCTCAGCACTCAGTGACCCCTCTCTCTAACTTTATGTGGTCCACCACTTTGTGGCTCAGTTGCTGTGGTTCCTAAACCCCACTTTGCAATAATACCACTCACAATTGATCATGGAATATCTAGGAGGGAAGAAATCTCACAAACTGATTTGTTGCAATGGTTGCATCCCATTACAGTATCAGCTCAAATTCAGTGAAGCCATTTTTCAGTGTTTGTAAGGGCAGACTGCATGGCTAGGTGTGTGATTTTATCTCTCTGTGGCAATGAAAGAAACAGCTGAATTTAATGATTGAGAGGTGCGTCCTAATACTTTTGTCACAGCAACCATATAGACCTGTAACCTGTATATTAGGCCGAATGCACAGGGCCATGGAAAACACGGACGTGAGCGGTCCGTGGTATCCCGGCCTGGCATTGCTATGACGCCGTGCACTTCATGCCACCGCTGCACTACAGTAATACACTCGTATGATCTATATGAGTGCATTACTGTCGTGCAGCGGCGGCATGAAGCGCACGGCGTCATAGCAACCAATGACGCCATGCGCTCCTGCTGTCAGCAGGATGCCAGGCCGGGATACCACGGACCGCGAACGTCCCTGTTCCACGGCCGTGTGCATTCGGCGTGACTTCTATGGGAGTATGTTATGCATGCTCAGTGACCTGTGCAGAGGTTACTGCGCAGGGAGGGGAGCTGTGGTGATCACCTATGGAGATTGGGGTGATTCTGAGTTATCTATATATTGGTGTTACCTCTTATTTTATTCCAGTCTATTGTTCAGATCAGATGATTAAAAAGTGATCCGTACAGAACAGAAAGTGTCAGCATATTATGAGGCTCAGTGGCCAGAGTAAAAGATGTTAAACACAAAAACCTGATTAAAAAAGTACCGTATTTTTGCCCCATAAGACGCATCCCCCCCCCCCCCAAAGTGTGGGAAAATGTCACTGTCTCTTATGGGGCAAATACTAATTAGTACTGGAGGACCGGGAAGCGGTGAATGCAGCGCTCCACGTGCTCTGTAATCATTGCTTCCTGGACCTCACACTGTGCGCATCGGGTCACAGCACAGCCAACGGAGGAGGAGGAAGAAGCCTGCAGCGTCCGTAGCAGGAGAGGTAAGTTGATTTTTATTTTATTTTATTTGCTCTATGGCATTTGGGCTGATAAAACGCATGGGGGCTGATATAAGGCATAGAGGGCTGATATAATGCATGGAGGGCTGATCTGAGGCATGGGGGCTGATCTGAGGCATGGGGCCTGATATAAGGCATGGGGGGCTGCTATAAGGCATTGGGGATGATCTGAGGCATGGGGGGCTGATATAAGGCATGGGGGCTGTTATAAGGCATGGGGGCTGATCTGAGGCATCTGGGTCTCATCTGAAGTACGGGGGTCTCATCTGAGGTCTGATTGGGGATTAGTTAACATTGGGGGTCTGATATGAGGTCTGATTGAGGGTCTTATTAAAATTGGGGGCCTGATTGGGGCTGTGAGTTGCGGTCTGATTAATATTGGGGGTCTGATTGCTGTTCTGGTCTGAGGTCTAATAAAAAATATTTTTTCTTATTGATCTCCTCTAAAACCTAGGTGCGTCTTATGGGCAGGTGCGTCTTATAGGGTGAAAAATACGGTATGTCATTTTCTGATGGCACATTCCTTTAAATTCAAACTGGCTTGGTCGTTAATAGATTAAATAGGTTTTTCCTAGAGAACACAGATCAGTGAGGTTTTGGTAGCTGAGATGTCCACTATATACCAAGAACAAACCATCCCATTCCCATTTGTAGGACAAAAGTAGTTGCAACAGGTGGGTTTCAAAAACCTGACTTAATTTCAATAGAGGGTGACTTCCACCCTAATAGGCCTTATTTAGATTTTCTTTGGGGTCTCTGTTTAATGTATAAAGTGGGAAATATTCCCAACAAAGATCTCAAATGGATGTTACTGACATACGTTCACCACAGACCAAACATAAAGCATACACCACATAATATACTAGATTCTAGCCTCCTGGTGGTTGCCAAAGGACACCACTGGGTCCGTATGGTTCTACGAATGGGTTTATTGTATCCACTGGGAGCAAAAGGACTGGACCTCTTCAGTGCCAAGGATTGGTGTCAGACCCCCACCCACAGGGCCGGTGTCAGCACCTGGTAAACCCGGGCAAATGCCGGGGTCCACTGCTCCTGAGGGGGCCCACTGAGCTGCTATGAGCACTTCCATCAATACAGATGGAAGCACTCATTGCTATCATTTCACTTACGCAGTACCCCTCTGGTGGGCCCTCTGAGTCACATGAGGCCGGCTGCTGCAGAGACTCAGACACGCCCCCTCTTCACTCCCTTCAGCAGAGCAGCATGTTATCTTACCAGCTTCAGACACACAGAGTTTGTCAGTAAGTATGCACTGTGACTGTCTCTTCTCTGTGGGACAGGAGGGGCGGGGGGAAATCTTTGAGCTGCTGCTGGATGCTGCTTCATGCTATTTAGTTGTTTTAATGCTTCATTAAGCAGTTTGCCTCCATGACACCTGCCCCCCCCCCCCCCCATATCCTGTCCTATCTCATCCTCATGGATCCCCTTCTGTCTCCTTTCCTCCCTCATGTATCCAGGGCTCCTGTTCCACCCTCCTATCTCCTGTTGCTGCCCTGCACAGACCTCCTGCCACTACTTCTTGTATGAATCCCCCTCAGAGCCCCTTCCACCTACTTGCTGTGTTCACCCCTCCCTCTCATACCCTTTTATCCGGTCACTGTATGGCGGTGTTATCCGATCACTGTACAGAGGTGTTATCCGGTCACTGTATGGCGGTGGTATCCAATAACTGGATGGCCATAACTGTATCCTCTTCCCTGCCAACGCTACCTTTTTTAGACCTAGCATGAGCGGGAAAAAGATGCAGATTGCGGTGCTAAGGACCTTTGCGCCACAATCTGTGTCAGAAATACGCCTAATATAGATGTATTTCTATATAATAAATGACCCCCTAACTGTATTATTATTCAGGGGTAGGGCTAACATCTTTATATTATATAGATTTTAGTGTATTATACTGTGCCCTGTATTTCCCAGTAGATAATGATCCTTGGGAAACACAGTCCTCATCCCTGACCACCAGGACCAGGTAGCGCTCTATCAGTACATAGCAGCCTCCCCTCTCCTCCACGCTGCTCCGATGTGTACTGGTGCTTATTCTGACACTAGGGCTGGGTTCACATCCTATTTTTGCCATCCATTTAATGCATACCAAAAATGTATGCTTTAACAGATGCCTCAGACTGATGGCGTACAATGGTGTCCGTTCACCATACAGTTCCATGGTAGAAAAAATGTTTACGTTAACGTATGCATTTTTTTTACTGGTCTCTGCAGGATACAAAAACGTGGAGTGCTGCACATTTGTATACATCACCGATAGGAAAAAAGTGATGTGAACCCACTGGGGGGGGGGGGGCATACTAAAATTTTCTGTGGGGCCCAGTCAGTTTTAGCTACATCACTGCACAGCTCCTTCTCTCCTCCAGGCCCGGCCCAGCAGTGACGTCATGACTTGTGTCTCACTGCTGCAGCGGGCCTGAGGAGAGAAGGAGCGCAGGGAGCTGCGGTTAGTGAATGACAGGACCGCCAGCTCCCCTGCGCTCCAGCAATGATAGGTATGTGAGGGGGCCACTGGGGGGGTGTCATTACACTGTGAGGGCCCCTTACACAGTATAATAACCCCCAGTGCCCGCCATTTAGTATAATGATCCCCAATGACCCCCCATTCAATATAATGACCCCCAGTGACCGCCATTCAGTATAATGACTTCCAGTGCCCCCTCCATACAGTATAACCCGCAGTGTGGGGGCCACTGGGGGTCATTATTCTGAATGGGGGGCGACTGAGGGTTATTATTCTGAATGGAGGGCCACTGTGGGGTCATTATACTGTTTGTGGGGCGACTGGGGGTCATTATACTGTGTTTGGGGGCATTGGGGGGTCATTATACTGTGTGAAGGGCCACTAGTGGTCATTATACTGTATAGGGGCCACTGGTGGTCATTATACCATGTGGGAGCCACAAAGGGACATGTAAATGTACAAAAATGCCTCAAGGGGGCCCACTGGGATTTATCACCCAGGGGCCCACCCATCTGACTGTAATGACATGCCTGCTTAATTTAAAAGTCTTTATTGGGAGCAGCTAAAAAGAAATCTCACAACAAAGACATTAAGATGAAAAAGTACTGAAGATCTACAGTACTTCTACATGAAAGTCAAATAATTACAATAAAAGAAGGAAGAGGTGGATGAAACCAGGGAGTGGCTGGAAAGACAGGTTATATACTGTAGAATATGGTTACTTAAAAAGTCATTAACAATGTTAGGATTCTGGGCAAATGGACCTCAACTGATAGTGACAACATCTCGGCAACAATAAAGAATATGAAGAAAAATGTATGGTAGCTGAAGCCATGTGGATGTCCAAATAAATATGTCTGTAAGGGGGCAGTGGCGAATATCAATTGCACAAAATATCAGATGGATGTTACAGTCTGTGGTGTCCTCTCATGATGGCCATTTGATGGCATAAGTTAGTGCGGGAGATTTATCAAAACTAGCTTAAAAGAAAACTGGCTTAATTGACCATAGCAACCAATCAGACTCCACCTTTCATTTTGCAATACAGCTCTGAAAAATGAAAGCTGGAATCTGATTGGTTGCTATGGGGAACTAAGCCAGTTTTCCTTTATACCAATTTTAATAAATCTCCTCCAGTGCGTTAATCTCGAGATCAGGCCATCCATAACTTCCCGTTCAAGTATGAGGATGACCTACAAGACCTGAAGTAAACGATCCCATTTGGTTCATCTTTGGCTATCTATTAGGTAGAACTGAGGAGGACTGTCATACTAAAATAAAAATATGGCCTGCCACCTGTGCCACAACGCTCTTCTCTCTGCTCAGTCCATTGTGATTTTATGCCATGGGTGCCTACTCCAGATCTCAATGTACATCCATTCATTTAGAAGGATGTGCCCACAGGATATCTCTATAGGGGTCAGGATGACTCTATAGGGGACAGTGAACACCAGATAAAGGGGTTGGCTCATCTCACACATTGGTGGCATGGTGTCTACCTCTGGGACCCACACCTATCTCTAGAATAGGGCCCCCAAGGCAAAGGCAAGCGTACCATGCATGCATGACATACTCTACATTCACTTCTATGGGCTATTTCCAGAACTCCCATAGAAGTGAATAGAGAGCGCACTGCGCAAGCATGGCCGCCCTCCATTGAGTGCTATAGAAATGGCAGAAATATCACAGCGTTAGGTCAGCTATTTTCGTCACTGCTTTAAAATTGAATGGAGGGTGGTGAGACTTGCGCAGTACGCCCCTTGTTTACTTTGGGGGCCTCATTATAGAGATGGGTGCGGGTTCCGACACCTATCCAACATTGGTAGCATATCCTAGTGATAGGCCACCAATATGTGAGATGGGCCAACCCCATTTAATACCAGCACCAAATTATTTTTGCATACTGCTCCTGGTTTCCACATGAATGGAGGGAAGAAAGATTAAACATGTAAAAAAGAAACTATTAAAGAGTTATTCTATATGTCTAAATGACCAAATACATAATTATTATCAATGCAATGGTCAGGTGGCAAATATAATATATCAGTTACACTTAAAATACTGTGAATATCAAAAAAAATGAAATCCCATAGTACAGAACATACAAGATACAAATACAGACAAGGTAATGACAGAACAGTATGCCATTCTGCATCCTAACACAAGCAGGTTCATTACAAATCTTTTTTAGGTGCCTATAGATCCACTTGCTCACGTAACACAGATGCCGGCATTTAAAGTTGTCTCTCCTTTAAAGGGGCCATGCCACTGTTAGCAGGGTTTTACTTTAAAAATGGTGACCTATTTTCAGGATAGGTCATCGATATCACATCCGCGGGGGTCCGACACCCAGCACCCTCGCCGATCAGCTGTATGACGAGAAGGCACGCTCAGTGTGATAGTGTGTGTCTCTCTTTCTGCTCGCTGCTGCTATGTCTATGGCAAGCAGGAAAAGAGAGGAGACAGCACGTGCGCACTGAGCGGGCCTTGTCTTCATACAGCTGATTGGCGGAGGTGCCGGGTGTCGGACCCCCACCGATCTGATATTGATTACCTATCTTGAGAATTCATTACAATGGCTCCCCCTGGTGTTTAATCTGTATAGTAGTGTGCATGTCATGTACTGAGGTGGTCGCACATGCTCAGTTCCATCCTTCCAGCTGTGCCAGTTACAGGGAGAGAGGACACATCCCTGAGCTTCTTGAAATGAATCTAGCAGAACAACTGGAGCAGTGAATGGGGAGATGTCTGGATCCATGTGAGGTGCAGGACTGGTCCTAAGAGACTGTCATGTTCTATATGATGTCTGGTTTTTATTTTATACATCAATGATGGCATTACCCTTAAGTAGGATTGAAGCATATTTTCTATCATTGAATAATAGGTATAAAGGCCAAAAGAGACTTTAAATAAAAATGTTTGTATATTGCACTATCAATTTTTTAAACACAAGCCAAATATCCTCTCTTCCCTGTTTACTATTAAATACCACACACTTTCACTTAAAGCACATTGCTCTTCCCTGACTTCCTGTGACATCAAATATTCATTGCAGGTAATGGTCATTTCTCTAGATTTTACTGGCTGCTCACTGAGTGCTCAGTATTTCTCTTGTTGTATCTGTGATACCCCTTAGGCCTCATGCACACGACCATTTTTCGGGTCCGCATCCGAGCCGCAAATGCGGACCCATTCACTTCAATAGGGCCGCAAAAGATGCGGACAGCACTCCGTGTGCTGTCCGCATCCGTTGCTCCGTTCCGAGGCCCCGCAAAAAAAATAGAGCATGTCCTATTCTTGTCCCTTTTGTGGACAAGAATAGGCATGTCTACAATGGGCCGCCCCTTTCGTTCCGCAAATTGCGGAAGGCACAGGGGCAGCTTCCGTTTTTTGCAAATCGGCGGTTTGCGGACCGCAAAAAACGGCACGGTCGTGTGCATGAGGCCATATACAGATATATAGATAGATAGATAGATAGATATAGACATTAGATAGATAGATAGATGATAGATAGATAGATGATAGATAGATAGATATGAGATAGATAGATAATAGATAGATAGATAGATAGATAGATAGATAGATAGGAGATAGATAGATAGATGATAGATAGATAGATAGATAATAGATAGATAGATAGATAGATAGATAATAGATAGATAGATAATAGATAGATAGATAGATAGATAGATAGATAATAGATAGATAGATGATAGATAGATAGATAGATAGATAGATAGATAGATAGATAGATATGAGATAGATAGATAGATAATAGATAGATAGATAATAGATAGATTAATAGATAGATAGATAGATAATAGATAGATAATAGATAGATAGATAGATAGATAGATAGATAGATAGATATGAGATAGATAGATAGATAGATAGATAGATAGATAGATAGATAGATAGATAATAGATAGATAGATAGATAGATAATAGATAGATAGATAATAGATAGATAATAGATAGATTAATAGATACATAGATAGATAGATAGATAGATAGATAGATAGATAGATAGATAATAGATAGATAGATAGATAGATAGGAGATAGATAGATAGATAGATAGGAGATAGATAGATAGATAGATAGATAGATAGATATGAGAGATAGATAATAGATAGATATAGACATAAGATACATAACAGATAATAGATCGATCGATCTTCCTGTAGAGATCACTCCACATATCCCACTGGGCGACCCTGAAGGATCCTATGGATCTCACCCTGGGTGATGTAAGCCAGCCTCCTAAAGTGGCACCATCCATATGGGCACACCCACAGGCACAGCATCTCCATGGGTCTGTCACTAGCCTTCTCTCTCCCCTACAAGGATATCCTCCCATTCCATAGATCCCCTCAGCACTGCGGTCCCTCCCTGTGCCATCCGCAGCTGTAGGTGTGGACTAGGTCTATGTAGCATAGAGATCTCATCTGTAGACGTATGGATGGCAGACAGCCGTCCCCCATAGTCAGTATGGGCCATAGGGGAAGAGCAGAGCTTACCTACAGGGTAAATGGCAGGCTGTGGCTCGCATGTAATTGTGTTTTCCAGCTGAGATCCTTTTGTCCTGTCTCTCCGTCTGCTGTAAGGGAAGCTGATGGAGGAGGCAGTGGAATGGATGCTTCAGGCTCCTGCCCACCCAGAACGCACAGGATGCTGGGCTTTGTAGTTTAAGCGCATAGCATCCCTCCCATCCTGCTGCTCTTCACGGCTCGTGTCTGTGAGAGATGTGAGAGCCCGGATTAGGGCACACAGAGTGCAAGGTCCTGCATCATGTCAACTCACAGGATACGCTTTTATTCCAAAGGGAATCCGTTTAGTCAGTTCCATTATTCTGTGATTTTTGTTTTCTACAGTTGCTGAGCACATCTCTATAGGGTATTCTATACTTACAGTATGCTGACTCTTCTGTGCCCTCAATTTTTGGCTTGAAATACATTTTTTTTTTAAAGAATTGTAGACTATTTTGGTGTCTTGACTATATCTGCCATACATGGGTGTCTTATCACTGGTTCCCATTCCCCTGCACATACAGTCACTCTACATTATACTCTCAGGGGTATTCTGGTCACAACACCATCAGGGGGTCTCTGTTCTCTCCATTTGCAGTCAAGCATCTTCCAATACCATTATATCTGACTTCCAATACCTTTATATCTGACTTCCAATACCTTTATATCTGACTTCCAATACCATTATATCTGACTTCCAATACCTTTATATCTGACTTCCAATACCATTATATCTGACTTTCAATACCATTATATCTGACTTTCAATACCATTATATCTGACTTCCAATACCATTATATCTGACTTCCAATACCATTATATCTGACTTCCAATACCATTATATCTGACTTTCAATACCATTATATCTGACTTTCAATACCATTATATCTGACTTCCAATACCATTATATCTGACTTCCAATACCTTTATATCTGACTTCCAATACCATTATATCTGACTTTCAATACCATTATATCTGACTTCCAATACCTTTATATCTGACTTCCAATACCATTATATCTGACTTTCAATACCATTATATCTGACTTCCAATACCTTTATATCTGACTTCCAATACCTTTATATCTGACTTCCAATACCATTATATCTGACTTCCAATACCATTATATCTGACTTTCAATACCATTATATCTGACTTCCAATACCATTATATCTGACTTCCAATACCATTATATCTGACTTCCAATACCATTATATCTGACTTCCAATACCATTATATCTGACTTTCAATACCATTATATCTGACTTCCAATACCATTATATCTGACTTCCAATACCTTTATATCTGACTTCCAATACCATTATATCTGACTTTCAATACCATTATATCTGACTTCCAATACCTTTATATCTGACTTCCAATACCATTATATTTGACTTTCAATACCATTATATCTGACTTCCAATACCTTTATATCTGACTTCCAATACCTTTATATCTGACTTCCAATACCATTATATCTGACTTCCAATACCTTTATATCTGACTTCCAATACCATTATATCTGACTTCCAATACCATTATATCTGACTTCCAATACCTTTATATCTGACTTCCAATACCTTTATATCTGACTTCCAATACCTTTATATCTGACTTCCAATACCTTTATATCTGACTTCCAATACCATTATATCTGACTTCCAATACCATTATATCTGACTTCCAATACCTTTATATATGACTTCCAATACCTTTATATCTGACTTCCAATACCTTTATATCTGACTTCCAATACCATTATATCTGACTTCCAATACCATTATATCCTAAGGTACGATTTTAGACTAGATTCTGTAGAGAGTATTTTACACTAATCAGTTTTTGCTATTCTTGCATGGAACTAGACGTTCTTGAGCTCTGCATTTCCTTCTGGGGCAGCATGGTGGCTCAGTGGTTAGCACTGGTGCTTTGCACGGCTGGGGTCCTGGGTTCTAATCCAATCATGGACAACATCTGCATGGAGTTTGTATGGGTTTCTTCCCACACTCCAAAGACATACTGATAGGGAACTTAGATTGTGAGCCCCATTGGGGACAGAGTGATGCTAATGTCTGTAAAGCTTTGCGGAATATGTCAGCGCTATATAAATCTTTATAAATAAATAAAATAAAATGTATCACCCAAAAGTAGATTTCAAAACATGACTGCATAACATTTCTTCAGACGTCTAACTGTACCCTCTGGACAAATGTCTGTCCAGATGTCTGACCAGCATCTCTTCAGCTGTTGCAAAACTACAACTCCCAGCATGCCTACAACAGGGCATGGTGGAAATTGTTCTTTTAGAACAGCTGGAGAGCCGCAGGTTGGACATCCCTGAAGTACAGGTGTTCCAGGTGATGACATAATCTCTCATAAGCATTTGCACTGCATAAGGGTCCATTCACACGTCCGCAATTCTGTTCCGCATTCTGCGGAACGGAATTGCAGACCCATTCATTTCTATGGGGCCACACTATGTGCTGTCCAGATCCGCACTTCAGAGTCCGCAATTGCGTTCTATTATAGTGCCGGCGATGTGCGGTCCGCAAAATGCGGAACACACATTGCCGATGTCCGTGTTTTGCAGATCCGTGGATCCGCAAAACACATACGGATGTGTGAATAAACCCTAACACTGACTGTAAGCTTGCTGAAAATAAATTCACCCCTACAAGCCCAACAGAAGAAATCTGATATCCACAGATCTAAGACCTCAGGGCCTACCTACCGGTCATGATTTGAGAATATCCCACAGAATGAATACCTGGGGTAAGTCCTGATGCATGGACACTAATTATATCACCTGCTCAATACTAAGAAAATCCTGAAAACATGACCGTTAGGTGGGACCTGAGGATCAGAGTTGAGGAACACTGATCTAAGAGATAGCCTAGCATTGGCAAGAAGACACTTAATAGCTATGGATGTGTGCTACTAGACCTTAGACATGTCCGGTGGAACCACCCAACTTCTTTTTAAAAAGTGGTTGTTTTCAGGAGACAACCTCTGTAATAGAAGAGGCACATTCATTCAGGAACCTCATCAGCCAGACCAGAAAGTGCTAGACAGAGGTCCCAGAAGGCATGCATTACAAGGATAGCCCATTGAGTTCAGTAAGTATCATGCACTGCCTTCTCCTTTAGTGGTGCGGCAGCACAACTACCAGGTTCCTCCATAGATTACAAATGAAGGGGTCACTGAGTTTTGATAAAACGCTTGATATGTCATAGAAACATATCAAAAGTTTTGATTGCTGGGGTCTGAAAGCTGCGACCCCCACAAATCGTTAGAACTAGGAGAGGGGAAGCACTCACATTGCTGCAGGAGATGGGCTCAATAGAAGTCTATGGGCCCAACTCGAGAGAGTGTGATAGGTGCAAGCTTCTCCTCATACTAGTGATCGTAGCACTCAGCCCCTCCACTGACCAAAACGTTTAATATGTCTTTATGACATTTCAAAAGTTTTACCAAACTTAGTGAACGTTTAACACTGGGGGTCCCAACATCTAGGCAAACAGCAATTAGCTTATTTTCAGTGGACTTTTCTGTCCAAAATTCCCAATCCCTTTAAGAGAGCTTTTACCAACTTTCATGTTTTGTCATGTTTGTAGTCAACCTTTTGATATTCTGTATTGAGAGCATTTTGTAATCAATTTTAGATAGGATTTATAAATGAAAATTTGCTGAATAATTAAAGGGGTTGTCCAGGATAAAAAAAACAAAAACATGAAGAGTACCTGTAAAGAGAGCTATTTACCTGCTCCCCACCAGTCCTTTCCGGCTCAGTGGCTCCTATGCTGTATTCACTGGACTTCCAGTCCCCACCTGTCAACTTCCGCACGGATGGAATTATGTGCACCACTGCAGCCAATAACTGGTCTCAGCAGTGATATGTCCCCAAGCATCACGTCACATGCTGCTTGGGAACATTCCACCACTGAAGCCTGTTATTGGCTGCTGCACGTGACTATGTCCATGTGGAGGTTGACAGGTAGGGGCCAGAAATCCAGTGAAGACAGCCCGGGAGCCATGGAGCCAGAATGGAGTGGCGGGGAGCAGGTAAGTATAGATCTCTTCATAGGTGCTCTTCACAAATTGTTTTGTTTTGCTTTTTTTTTTATCCTGAAGAATTCATTTAATTATTCAATAAACTTTCATTTATAAATTCTATCTAAAATTGATTACAAAATGCTCTCAATGCAGAAAATCAAAAAGTTGATTGTAAAACATGAAAGTTGGTAAAAGCTCTCTTAAAGGGTTGGGAATTTTGGACACAAAAGTCCACTGAGCTTTATTGCTGTTTGCCCCGATGTTGGCCCCACCAGTGTACCACCAGGTACTGATGTGCGTGTGTTGGGGAATAAAAAAAAAAAAAATAATGGACAAACCCAGCTATCTTATGTGTATGGACGCCTAAGCAGAAAGGATATGTAAACTGGTTTCTAACAGGGAAGAGAGAATTTTTTTTATTCCTAACTGAGTTTTAGAAGAGATCCCGAAGCTTGAATATTCTCAATTACAGAAAAATATGTTAATTTCCTACTAAAATGTGCAATGGGCGCCTCCCCCTAGGGCCCTCTATATGAAGCATCCCAGGTGTAAGAAATGCACAGTGGAGTAATGGTGCGGCCCAAATGTCTCTTTATGAGTGTCACGGTGCTCCTAACTGAATACCGCTGGACCCCACACTTTGGCTCCGAAGCAATAAATAAAGGGAATAATTGAGGAGTTAAGGGAGAACTCGAGTCCAGACCTTGAGATGAAGTTCAATGGCAGCTTTACTTGAGTAAACGTTTTTTCAAAACAGATTTCAGGCTTTATTTTGGTTCTAGCAGGCTTCAGCATGAAACTGGCAGGCAAACTCCACTCTGCTATACCTGTTTCTCTTTGACTCTGCTGTACTGACAGGCTAGCTGTATAACTCGGCATCTTCTGTATGCTGCAGTTCACTTTGTAGTCTGACTCTAGGTTATGCCAGGGAACTTTCTTCCTGGCTCCTGAGGTTTTAAGCTTCGGCCTCCATGGCCAGAAGAGCCTAGGGTGCTCCGGTCGGCGTGGGTACGTCTAGCAGAGACGTGCCCCTGCACACCCCTCCACTAGCAGGGGGTAAGCTAGACTTACTAGAACTTTTGCCCCACCCTTCCTGCAGGAAGTAGGACTCGCCCACCTCTCTCCAGAGGGGGAGGGTTAGAATGGAATGGAAGGTTCCATTCTATCTAACGGTAGCTCTGCCATATTTGCTGCCACCTGCTGGTGAACCAGGCACATTACATGAACAGTTACATAACATTAGAAATGCACAGTGTGGAGGACCTGGAATAAATGCATAAGATGACATGAGGTTGGACCAATAGAGACAGTAGCAAGGTGCAGAAGTGGTAACACCACTCTGGGGTGTTACAAATGCACTTATATAAATGACTCTCTAACAGAGCCAGTCTTTCCTACCATTGTTATAATTTGATGCCATTTACATTAACCACCTCAGCCCCCAGTGCTTAAACACCCTGAAAGACCAGGCCACTTTTTACACTTCTGACCTACACTACTTTCACCGTTTATTGCTCGGTCATGCAACTTACCACCCAAATGAATTTTACCTCCTTTTCTTCTCACTAATAGAGCTTTCATTTGGTGGTATTTCATTGCTGCTGACATTTTTACTTTTTTTGTTATTAATCGAAATTTAACGATTTTTTTTGCAAAAAAATGACATTTTTCACTTTCAGTTGTAAAATTTTGCAAAAAAAAAACGACATCCATATAGAAATTTTGCTCTAAATTTATAGTTCTACATGTCTTTGATAAAAAAAAAATGTTTGGGTAAAAAAAAAATGGTTTGGGTAAAAGTTATAGCGTTTACAAACTATGGTACAAAAATGTGAATTTCCGCTTTTTGAAGCAGCTCTGACTTTCTGAGCACCTGTCATGTTTCCTGAGGTTCTACAATGCCCAGACAGTACAAACACCCCACAAATGACCCCATTTCTGAAAGTACACACCCTAAGGTATTCGCTGATGGGCATAGTGAGTTCATAGAACTTTTTATTTTTTGTCACAAGTTAGCGGAAAATGATGATTTTTTTTTTTTTTTTTTTTTCCTTACAAAGTCTCATATTCCACTAACTTGTGACAAAAAATAAAAACTTCTATGAACTCACTATGCCCATCAGCGAATACCTTGGGGTCTCTTCTTTCCAAAATGGGGTCACTTGTGGGGTAGTTATACTGCCCTGGCATTCTAGGGGCCCAAATGTGTGGTAAGGAGTTTGAAATCAAATTCTGTAAAAAATGACCTGTGAAATCCGAAAGGTGCTCTTTGGAATATGGGCCCCTTTGCCCACCTAGGCTGCAAAAAAGTGTCACACATCTGGTATCTCCGTACTCAGGAGAAGGTGGGGAATGTGTTTTGGGGTGTCATTTTATATATACCCATGCTGGGTGAGAGAAATATCTTGGCAAAAGACAACTTTTCCCATTTTTTTATACAAAGTTGTCATTTGACCAAGATATTTATCTCACCCAGCATGGGTATATGTAAAAAGACACCCCAAAACACATTCCTCAACTTCTCCTGAGTACGGGGATACCAGATGTGTGACACTTTTTTGCAGCCTAGGTGGGCAAAGGGGCCCATATTCCAAAGAGCACCTTTCGGATTTCACTCCTCATTTTTTCCTGAATTTGATTTCAAACTCCTTACCACACATTTGGGCCCCTAGAATACCAGGGCAGTATAACTACCCCACAAGTGACCCCATTTTGGAAAGAAGACACCCCAAGGTATTCCGTGAGGGGCATGGCGAGTTCCTAGAATTTTTTTTTTTTTGTCACAAGTTAGTGGAAAATGATGATTTTTTTTTTTTTTTTTTTTTTTCATACAAAGTCTCATATTCCACAAACTTGTGACAAAAAATAAAAACTTCCATGAACTCACTATGCCCATCAGCGAATACCTTGGGGTCTCTTCTTTCCAAAATGGGGTCACTTGTGGGGTAGTTATACTGCCCTGGCATTCTAGGGGCCCAAATGTGTGGTAAGTAGGTAAATGACCTGTGAAATCCGAAAGGTGCTCTTTGGAATATGGGCCCCTTTGCCCACCTAGGCTGCAAAAAAGTGTCACACATCTGGTATCTCTGTATTCAGGAGAAGTTGAGGAATGTGTTTTGGGGTGTCTTTTTACATATACCCATGCTGGGTGAGATAAATATCTTGGTCAAATGCCAACTTTGTATAAAAAAATGGGAAAAGTTGTCTTTTGCCAAGATATTTCTCTTACCCAGCATGGGTATATGTAAAATGACACCCCAAAACACATTCCCCAACTTCTCCCGATTACGGAGATACCAGATGTGTGACACTTTTTTGCAGCCGAGGTGGGCAAAGGGGCCCATATTCAAAAGAGCACCTTTCGGATTTCACAGGTCATTTTTTACAGAATTTGATTTCAAACTCCTTACCACACATTTGGGCCCCTAGAATGCCAGGGCAGTATAACTACCCCACAAGTGACCCCATTTTGGAAAGAAGAGACCCCAAGGTATTCGCTGATGGGCAAAGTGAGTTCATGGAAGTTTTTATTTTTTGTCACAAGTTAGTGGAATATGAGACTTTGTATGAAAAAAAAAAAAAAAAAAAAAATAAGCATTTTCCACTAACTTGTGACAAAAAATAAAAAATTCTAGGAACTCGCCATGCCCCTCACGGAATACCTTGGGGTGTCTTCTTTCCAAAATGGGGTCACTTGTGGGGTAGTTATACTGCCCTGGCATTTTCCAGGGGCCCTAATGTGTGGTAAGTAGGTAAATGACCTGTGAAATCCTAAAGGTGCTCTTTGGAATATGGGCCCCTTTGCCCACCTAGGCTGCAAAAAAGTGTCACACATGTGGTATCGCCGTATTCAGGAGAAGTTGGGGAATGTGTTTTGGGGTGTCATTTTACATATACCCATGCTGGGTGAGAGAAATATCTTGGCAAAAGACAACTTTTCCCATTTTTTTATACAAAGTTGGCATTTGACCAAGATATTTCTCTCACCCAGCATGGGTATATGTAAAATGACACCCCAAAACACATTCCCCAACTTCTCCTGAGTACGGCGATACCAGATGTGTGACACTTTTTTGCAGCCTAGATGCGCAAAGGTGCCCAAATTCCTTTTAGGAGGGCATTTTTAGACATTTGGATACCAGACTTCTTCTCACGCTTTGGGGCCCCTAGAATGCCAGGGCAGTATAAATACCCCACATGTGACCCCATTTTGGAAAGAAGACACCCCAAGGTATTCAATGAGGGGCATGGCGAGTTCATAGAAATTTTTTTTTTTTTGGCACAAGTTAGCGGAAATTGATATTTTTAATTTTTTTCTCACAAAGTCTCCCGTTCCGCTAACTTGGGACAAAAATTTCAATCTTTCATGGACTCAATATGCCCCTCACGGAATACCTGGGGGTGTCTTCTTTCCGAAATGGGGTCACATGTGGGGTATTTATACTGCCCTGGCATTCTAGGGGCCCTAAAGCGTGAGAAGAAGTCTGGAATATAAATGTCTAAAAAATTTTACGCATTTGGATTCCGTGAGGGGTATGGTGAGTTCATGTGAGATTTTATTTTTTGACACAAGTTAGTGGAATATGAGACTTTGTAAGAAAAAAAAAAAATAAATTCTGCTAACTTGGGCCAAAAAAATATCTGAATGGAGCCTTACAGAGGGGTGATCAATGACAGGGGGGGTGATCAATGACAGGGGGGTGATCAATGACAGGGGGGTGATCAATGACAGGGGGGTGATCAGGGAGTCTATATGGGGTGATAACCACAGTCATTGATCACGCCCGTGTAAGGCTTCATTCAGACGTCCGGATGCGTTTTGCGGATCCGATCCATCTATCAGTGCATCCGTAAAAATCATGCGGACATCTGAATGGAGCTTTACAGGGGGGTAATCAATGACAGGGGGGTGATCAATGACAGGGGGGTGATCAGGGAGTCTATATGGGGTGATCACCACAGTCATTGATCATGCCCCTGTAAGGCTTCATTCAGACGTCCGGATGCGTTTTGCGGATCCGATCCATCTATCAGTGCATCCGTAAAAATCATGCGGACATCTGAATGGAGCTTTACAGGGGGGTAATCAATGACAGGGGGGTGATCAATGACAGGGGGGTGATCAGGGAGTCTATATGGGGTGATCACCACAGTCATTGATCATGCCCCTGTAAGGCTTCATTCAGACGTCCGGATGCGTTTTGCGGATCGGATCCATCTATCAGTGCATCCGTAAAAATCATGCGGACATCTGAATGGAGCTTTACAGGGGGGTAATCAATGACAGGGGGGTGATCACCACAGTCATTGATCATGCCCCTGTAAGGCTTCATTCAGACGACCGGATGCGTTTTGCGGATCCGATCCATGTATCAGTGCATCCGTAAAAATCATGCGGACATCTGAATGGAGCTTTACAGGGGGGTGATCAGGGAGTCTATATGGGGTGATCACCACAGTCATTGATCATGCCCCTGTAAGGCTTCATTCAGACGTCCGGATGCGTTTTGCGGATCCGATCCATCTATCAGTGCATCCGTAAAAATCATGCGGACATCTGAATGGAGCTTTACAGGGGGGTAATCAATGACAGGGGGGTAATCAATGACAGGGGGGTGATCAGGGAGTCTATATGGGGTGATCACCACAGTCATTGATCATGCCCCTGTAAGGCTTCATTCAGACGTCCGGATGCGTTTTGCGGATCCGATCCATCTATCAGTGCATCCGTAAAAATCATGCGGACATCTGAATGGAGCTTTACAGGGGGGTAATCAATGACAGGGGGGTAATCAATGACAGGGGGGTGATCAGGGAGTCTATATGGGGTGATCACCACAGTCATTGATCATGCCCCTGTAAGGCTTCATTCAGACGTCCGGATGCGTTTTGCGGATCCGATCCATCTATCAGTGCATCCGTAAAAATCATGCGGACATCTGAATGGAGCTTTACAGGGGGGTAATCAATGACAGGGGGGTGATCACCACAGTCATTGATCATGCCCCTGTAAGGCTTCATTCAGACGACCGGATGCGTTTTGCGGATCCGATCCATGTATCAGTGCATCCGTAAAAATCATGCGGACATCTGAATGGAGCTTTACAGGGGGGTAATCAATGACAGGGGGGTAATCAATGACAGGGGGGTGATCAGGGAGTCTATATGGGGTGATCACCACAGTCATTGATCATGCCCCTGTAAGGCTTCATTCAGACGTCCGGATGCGTTTTGCGGATCCGATCCATCTATCAGTGGATCCGTAAAAATCATGCGGACGTCTGAATGGAGCTTTACAGGGGGTTGATCAATGACAGGGGGGTAATCAATGACAGGGGGGGGATCAGGGAGTCTATATGGGGTGATCAGGGGTGATTAGGGGTGATCAGGGGCTAATAAGGGGTTAATAAGTGATGGGGGGGGGGTGTAGTGTAGTGTAGTGGTGCTTGGTGCTACTTTACTGAGCTACCTGTGTCCTCTGGTGGTCGATCCAAACAAAGGGGACCACCAGAGGACCAGGTAGCAGGTATATTAGACGCTGTTATCAAAACAGCGTCTAATATACCTGTTAGGGGTTAAAAAAAACACATCTCCAGCCTGCCAGCGAACGATCGCCGCTGGCAGGCTGGAGATCAACTCTCTTACCTTCCGTTCCTGTGAGCGCGCGCGCCTGTGTGCGCGCGTTCACAGGAAATCTCGCGTCTCGCGAGATGACGCGTATATGCGTGACTGTGCGCAGCGCTGCCACCTCCGGAACGCGATCCTGCGTTAGGCGGTCCGGAGGTGGTTAATGATAATAGACATTAAGAGAAAACATCCTGTGGACAATAAAACATAAAACAGCTAAGAGAGCATCATTCCAAGGGAGTGCTAAAGGTTAGAGATTCACAAACAAGTGTCTAGGCCAGAAGCTGGGGATAAAGGTCACATCCTTACAAATCCCTACCAGCTCTCCCTAGACTTCTGTGCCCACGTTCAGACCCTAGAGGTGGGAATAAACGTGCCCCCGTGCATAAGGCTGAAGATTCCCTAAAATCCCTAAGATGGTGACAGGGGGAAAGAGACAGCTTGCTTCCTCAGACCTGGAGAAGGCAGGCGTCTCTCTAACAGCCTAGACAGAACACACACAAGAAAACAAAACCAACTTATCTTGTCACAGAGCAGATACAGCAAATCCTTCTTTCTTTCCTTCCTTCCTTCCTTCCACTGAGCAAGATAGAAGCTATAACCCGCACAGGACACTGGGAAGGGGCGTAATTTAAACTCATACAAACGACCCCACCCAGTGCACCTGAAGGGAGGCAGATACAGCTCAACTCCAAAACAAAAACAAAAAACTACACACGTGCCGCTAACCTGGCAGACCTCCGCACATAACCTGAGCAGGGCATGACACACATATGCCACAGTAATTGTATGCCAAACACAGATAATCTACATCTTACAGGTAAATGAATGGGTCTAACGCAACAGGATTCACTTAGTGGGTATTTCAGCTGTTAGACCTTATTCACATGTCCATGTCCGTTTTCCATCCGTGAACAAAACAATGTTTCACCCTTGACGATGCCCATGTTTCATCCGCTTTTGGTCCATGTCTGTTTTATTCATTTATTTTATATCTGTGTATTCATCCGTTTTATACATGCGTGAAGAAGGATGGTGGCCCATCCCACTTTGCAGAACGAACCTACCCATAGTCCAACAGTCCGTGTGCTGTCCATGGTTTTCACAGACCCATAAAGTTAAATGGGCGTGCTTGGTCCAGAAAGCAGATCAAAGTAGTGCAACACCTTCAATTCTAAGGATCTGTGTGCCGTCCATGGAGAACACGGACAGCACACATCCGTGATTCATTGACATATGAATAATGCCTTAGTAAATGAATTGTGAGTGCCAAATATGCAAGAGAGCTGGAACTTGGTTGATCTAGTAATTTTGGTTTTAAGGCAACAATTTTTTATGCTGGTCCCCGCACCGCTGCTGCTTCTCACCGTGCACTGATGAAAACATCCGGTGTCGGGGGGAGGGGGGAAAGCAGCCAATGTCAGGCAGTGACAGGAACGAGTCTCCCTAGCATCACACTCTTGGATAACCCCTTTAGGCTCCATTCACACGTCCGTGGTGTGTTGCGGACCCGCAAATTGCGGATCCACAACACACCCGCCTGGCACCCCTATAGAAATGCCTATTCTTGTCCGCAGCTGCGGACAAGAATAGGACATGTTCTATCTTTTGCGGAGCTGCGGACCCGAATATCGGGGCCGCGCTCCGCAATTGCGGATGCAGACAGCACACTGTGTGCTGTCCGCATCCATTCCGTCCCCATAGAAAATGAATGGGTCCGCACCCGTTCCGCAAAATTGCGGAACGAATGCGTCCCATTTGCGGACGTGTGAATGGAGCCTTAAGGGGATATTCTGGTTATAGTCCCCTGTCGAGCTAGAGGAAAACTATTAAATCAGTGGGGGTCTGATTACTGGGACCCCCACCGATCATGAGAACAGCGACCTTATACCCAACAGGGACTCCTGAAGTAATTGGATCGGCAGGTCGGGCATGCATACTGCTGCTCCATTCATCTCTATGCCACTGCTGGAGATAGCTGAGTACAGTCTTGTAGTCCTATAGAGATGAAAGGAGCGGCACTGCACATGCATGCCCATCAATTTTGGGGTGCCCAGGAAGATACAGTGTCCCCATTCTCATGATCATGGGGGTCCCCGCAGTTGGACCCCACCGATCTAATAAATTATCCCCTATCCTGTGGAAAGGGGATAACTTATTACAATCCGAATAATTCTATAACCTAACACCTATTAAAATGCTGCTCTTCTTTTTTTGCTTTATACACATCTAACCAGTTTTCTAACCCAGCTTCTGGTTTCTACATCATTGGCAAACGTCACACTGGTTTTCCTAAACAGGAAGCAGAAGACTCACAGTGACCATAACAGATCAGATGGAATTATAGAAATCTACAGATTACAGGTTTTACTTAAAGGAGCATTTACACATGGCGAGTGGGCAGGCAAATATCGGGAAGGAACTGTTCCTTTCCCATAATAGCCTGCTCGTCAGAGGAGGTGAGGGCTGCATTCACATATGTGTGTATGTGGAAGAGTGATCACTACTGCAATCGCTCTTCACCTTTTTAGATTCATTGTTTCTGGGCAGTGTTTTTAGGGAGTGACTAAAACTTTGGGAGTTGAGGGGGTTGCACCAAGTATAGGGTATAACTAGCTGATCGATGGGGGTTCGACCGATGGGATCCCCACCAATCCCAAGAACAGGTGTCCCATTTATCTGATCAAGTATGCTGCTCTATTCATTCTCTCTGGAACAGCTGGAAATTGCAGAGCACTGTACTTGGCTTTCTTCAGCAGTCCCATACAGTAGGGCTGCAGTAAACAATTATTTGAGAAATCGAGTATTCTACCGATTATTTTTACGATTAATCGAGTACTCTAATAAGAAAAAATGATTAGACTGTTTTCCTTTATAAAAACTCATCAGACCCCCTGCCATCAGTCCCCAAAACCCTCCCCCCCCCCCATGCGATGAGCCCAAGGGCATCAGTTCCCCCCAGTGCCATCAGCTCCACTATCCCCCAGTGCCATCAGCTTCCCCCCCCCGTGCCATCAGCTCCACTATCCCCCAGTGCCATCAGCTCTCCCCCACCCCAGTGCCATCAGCTCCGCTCCCCCTTGTGCCATCATCTCTCCCCCTTGTGCTGTATATAATCACTTATAGACTGTGCACATGCACTGTATGTAATCACCTATAGACTGTATATAATCCGCTATAGGCAGTGGACTTGTGGATTGCCCTTCATACCGGGTGGTGTATACGGGCTCGGGGCAGAGTACACAGGGGAAGCGGTACATCCCGGGCTGCAGCTAGTCATATGCACTCCCGGTTCTGTCCATTTCCGGTCCACCGATATCCTGGCCTTACCTGATGGTCTCCGCGGCCGGAAGTTTCTGTGATTCGGCCTCTGCTGCCCAGCAACAATCTCCAGGCGACCAGCATGCGTGGGCCCGACTGCCAGAACAAGTCATGCGATAGTGCTTGAGGAGCGTCTATATCGGTTGTCTGAACTCCATGCACAGAAAGGACCTTGTGTAGTTTGAAGCCAACTCCAGGTAAGAAGCGGGGTAATATATGATGGTATGTACTGTGAGGCGCATGGACCTAGATTGAGGCTTCCAATATCACATGACACTATGATGCCAGGTCCTTACAGCGGATGGAGTTTACTGCTGTATCTAATCCTTTCCTGTGTTGCGGGCCCGCGGGAGACCACGGAGCGGGAATAATAGCAAGCCCTTCACTCCCGCTCTGTGGTCACGTGACAAACGAATCCTCTATGCAAAAAAATTGCATTGAGGATTTTTTTGTGTCGAATTACTCAATTTAATCCAGTACTTGTTGCAGCCCTACCATACAGAATGAGTGGAATGGGATGGTTGACTTGCTGCTCTATCAGATTGGAGGAACGGGACCCCCATTCTAAGGATCAATGAGGTTCCAGGGGTTGGACCCACACCCGATCGCTTAGTGATCTCCTATCCTATAGATAGGGGATAGTTTATACAGTATGCACAAACCCTTTAACCGAATTGCCTGGGGTAGTTCCAGAGAACTGATGTAGCTCAAGAGAAGTCTTAGAGACGGAAGTAAGAGGTTTGGATTATGGTGGATTGTAGACATAAATTTGTGGCAGAGCGACGGCAGCAGGTAGGGTGGTAGATGAGGCAGGAGATGTAGGAAGGTAAGTGAATTTTTCAGCTTAATTACAATTACACTCTTGCAAAAATTGGAGCAAGATTCACATGTCATTTGGTTACACAAGAGGAATGGATTTTCCATGACTGACATTCAGTTTTGGTGAATTTCAAAGAATGATAGTTTATACCATTGTATTCTACAGAAGAAACAGCATCTTAGACTTTGTTCACGTTTGCATCTGAGGCTCCATTCTTAGTCTCCATCACACATTTTCTCCTGTTTGCCAGGAAATGTAATGCTATTTTCCTAGGAAACACTACTGATACTTTCCAGTCCCCCAACAGACTCCACTGTAGGTCAGTGGTGTCCTTTAGGCTCCAGTGGTGATACGGCCCGCAATGGACCCAGCACTGAGTCATAGTTTCTGTTATAAACAGAAATCACAATGCAGATGTGAACAGAACCTAAAAGTTTACACATTAGAGAGAAATCAGTGTCAGAATGTTAGGGGCTTTGCCCCTCATGGTGTCATTGAGACATAGAATGTTTTGGTGGTATTTTTGCCTATTTTCTCCTCAGATTTACAGTAAGCCGGTGACAGTTCAGACAGCGTCAGGATTGGTCAATTTGGTTGCTGGATGGTTGCTGGGCAGGTTTACCCAGCGTTACCATTGGTTAAATCTGTTGCTGCCTGGTTGCTGGGCATATTTCTAATTTTAAATTGAACTTTGATTGGCGGAGGGCCTTTTGTGGCGGGAATTTTAGCTATTTATGGAGTGGCTTACATTGAGGATTCAGTCACCGTGTCAAGATTCAAGCTGGAAGTTCGTCCCGCCCGCCCTCCCTAAAGATCTGTCACGGTCTTTGGAATTTTTTTTTTTGGGGGGTTTGTCGCCCAGCCTTCTGGGTGGACAAAAAAATAAGCTGTAATGGACATTATTATTTATGGGTATTTCAAAGTTATAATGGCATATTAACTTTTGGTAATTTTATGTTACCCCCAAAATTTACTAAAGACCGCGGCCATTTCATCCACTCTGTGCGGACAGAGCAAAAGATGTGATAAACAAGGAGGCATACTTTATGAAATATAGAAAATGGCACAGCATTTCAACAAAGGCGTAGTAGGTGCCATATAGTCATCTTACCCACACATTGGTAACAAGTAGCCAGAAATTTAATAGATCTTTGCTGCAGGTCCCTACACTGGGAATTGTGGGGTGTCCCAGAAGTCAGACTCCCACTGATCACAATGATGTGTCATATCCTAGCAATAGTCTATAATGTTCTTCAATGGCACTACTGTTTGTAAATGAATGTATGTATGATATAATGCTGCGGTGATTACTTTCATATTTCGGTGATTATTTTCATATTTCCTTATAGTGGTCACTGCTGTGATATTCTGACATAGAGCTCCAATTTCCAGCATATACATGGATTCAAAAGACACCACTAGAAGGAGCTTAGGAACATTCATACCTCCGACGCTGAACACAATAATAACTCCCATTTTTGAAAATCAAATAAATGTATATACCGTATACAATCATGAGAAGAACAAAGTACAACCTCTTTGTATTCAAGGACATACTAAAAAGATCTGGTCCTTAAATCTTATAATTAGGTAAATACAACCTAAGATGAACAACAAATGACAAATTACACTATTCCATTATTTATTTATTTATCAAAAACTAGACCAAAATGTAGAAGCTGTGTGTGAAAAAAAATCCCCCACTTCCTGCTTCCATGGGAATTAAGAGGGTAATTTATCATCCGTAAGTGTGACCACCTTTCTAAAAGCAGAAGCTTTGGCAGTTTTCTGGTCTTCAGCATTCAGCTGTGTGTTAGCACAAAGAAGGAAAGACTTCAGCAATGATCTTAAAGGGTATCTGTCACCAGTTTTATGGTGTCCTAACTAAGGGCAAAATAATTTAGGGACAGATCCCCTTAGCAAAATCGAGGGTCACTTCTTTTTAATTGATCTAGCCGGTTTGCTAAAATCTTGTATTGAACCCAGTGCATCCCATTGAGTCCTGAATATTCATGAGCTCCTGATTTTCTCCCCCAACTGATGGAAAAAAACTGTCAATCAGTGGAAGGGGAGCAGAGAATTCCCGAAGCTAATGAATGTCAGGACTTGTTGGCATGCGCTGGGGCTGTTAGAACCTAGCAGAATAAAACTGGTGACAGATACCATTTAAAGATGCAATTATTGCTGCCCGTCGAACTCTGGAAAGGGTTATAAGACCATTTCCACCCAATTTGAAGTCCACCATTCTGCAGTGAGAAAGATTATTCACAAGTGGAAAACATTCAAGACAATCAGCATGATCCCCACAAGGTCAGAGCATGCAATGCTCAAAAAAAGTGCAAAAAAAACCAAGAGCTTTATATAAGACTCAGGAAGCATACAGCTAGAAAAGAGTCTGAACATGTACAACTTGTTTGGAAGGGTTGCCGGGAGAAAGCCACCGCTTTCTAAAAAGAACTTGGCAGGATGGCTTAAGTTTGCAAAGTTGCATCTGAACAAACCACAAGACGTCTGGAAGAATGTTCTTTGAACAGACGAGACCAAAGCAGAGATGTTTGGCCATACACACTTGGCAAAAAGCACACAGCATATTAGCACAAACACGTCATACCAACTGTCAAGCACGGTGGTGGAGTGGTGTTGTTTTAGGCTTATTTTGCAGCTACAGGACCTGAGAACCTTGCAGTCAGTCGACCACAAAGTCCTCTGTATAGCAAAGTCAAATGTGAAGTTACCCATGGAACAGCAAAGGCTCGGCCTTAAACTGGGTCATGCAGCAGGACAATGGCCCCAAACACACCAGCAGATCTACGACAGAACGGCTGAAAAGAATCAAGGTGTTGCAATGGCCCAAAGTCCAGACCCCAACCCAAAATTGAAATGCTGTGGTGGGACCTTGAGATAGGTGCACATAAACGAATGCCCACAAACCCCAATGAAGTGAAGCAACATTTCAAAGATGACTGGGCCAAAATTCCTCCAGTATGATGTGAGACTGGTGAAGTCATAACGAAAATGTTTACTTGAAGCTATTGCTGCTAAAGGTGGTTTACAAGCTATTGATTCATGGGGTGTACTTAGTTTTTCACACATGGCTTTTCAATCAATATTTGACTCCCGGAAAACCTCTTTTAATATACAATGGACCCACTCGTTTTGTGGGCCAATTAACTGGACTATGTAGTGAAAATCGGGAAGTATGCATGCAGACAGCAAGTTATCCTCATTTACAAAATTGTGTTTTGTAGTCCACAAACTACAGATACTGGCCGGCATTTTATTTTTCCAATGTAGTGAAATGTCCTATCCTTGTCCGCAAAACGACATAGGACATGTTCTATTTTTTTTTCGTGGGACTGTGTACTGTCTGCATTTTTTGCAGCCCCGTTGAAGTGAATGTCTCTGTATCAGATCCAGAAAAAATTGATTGGATGGCGAAAAAAATATGGTTGTATGCATGAGGCCTTAAAGGGGTTGTCCAAGTTCATTTTTAGTTCTTTGCATGTTTCTAACTAAGCAAATGTAAGGGGTTTTCAGTTCACTCGCTTCATCTGCAGAGGCCCTGTTCTCCTAGTTATCTGAGCGTCATATGACCTGTGATGTCAGCTTCTTTCCCTGCTCTGATGACGTTCTGTGCACAAACTTAAGGGTGCAGGAGGGAGCAGTCCTGCCTCTATGCATGGAATCTCACTGCGGGCTGTGCTAGTTGGAGTGACAAACCATGCCCCCTGGGCCCTGCACTGCTGATCTGCTGGCTGAGCTGTCTGCCCTGTGTCTCCCCTCCCACTGGATTCTTCAGCAGAATTCTTCTACCATAAGCAGCACAGACTCAGGGTTGGAGCCTCTGCCTCAGGTACTGAGCAGCTGCAGGGTTTCCTCTTCTGCAGGCAGTGAAGAGACAAATGTCTCCCTCCCTCCAAATAGAGCTGACAAAGACCGGAGGAGCTCTCTCCTCTGTACTACATTTTTTCCATTTGAGTATAGGGCTTTATTTTTAATGTATTTTTTATTTTAATATTTCTTTTATACCTGGAGAAAATGTAAAAAACAGGGGGAAAAGCCCTTTTTTCGCTTTTTTTTTTTTAAATAGCACAAAGTGTAACTAAATAACTTTTTTAAATTGCGTCCCATTTCTGTTATAGGTGGATGAAAGCAGTGGTATGGTCTAGTAGTGTTTTTTTTTTCCCCACACATTGTACCCCCAATAAGGTCATACAAAACCTTTGCGGACATTTTAAAAGGGTTGTCTCACTTCAGCAAGTGGCATTTATCTCTTTATGTAGAGAAAGTTATTACAAGGCACTTACTAATGTATTGTGATTATCCATATTGCTTCCTATGCTGCCTGAATTCATTTTTCCATAACATTATACCTTGCTTATATCCAGGGGTTACGACCACCCTGCAATCCTATAGGAAAAAGCACTGGCTTCTCCGGTGGCTGAGCACATAGACAAGCATGCGCAGCAGCTCCCATCCAGGGCCTCCTTGTATCTGTGCTGCAGCAGTGGCCTTAACCACTGGATATGAGCAGTGTATAATGTGATGGAAAAATGAATCCAGCCAGCAAAGGACGCCATATGGACAGTCACAATACATTATTTTGGCTACTTTCACACTTGCGGCAGAGGATTCCGGCAGGCAGTTCCGTCGCCGGCCAGATCCGGATTCAAACGGATGCTTTTGTGAGACGAATCCGGATCCGTCTGACAAATGTATTGCAATGCCGGATCCGTCTTTCCGGTTGTCATCCGGAAAAACTGATCCAGTATTTATTTTTTTCACTTTTTTAAAGGTCTGCGCATGCGCGGACCGGAAGAACAGATCCGTCAATGTGGCAAATTTAATGCTGGATCTGGTACTAATACATTTCAATTCCGGCAAGTGTTCAGGATTTTTGGCCGGAGAGAAAAATGCAGCATGTTGCGGTATTTTATCCGGCCAAAAAACGTAAGAGGAACTGAACTGATGCATCCTGAACGGAATGCTCTCCATTCGGAATGCATTAGGATAAAACTGATCAGTTATTTTCCGGATTTGAGCCCCTAGGACGGAACTGTGATTTGCAGAAGTGAGACAACCCCTTTAACGTTACATTATTATTATTTTTATTCTCGCTGTAACTGGGGCTGACATATCCGTCCCAGTGATTGGGAAGGCGAGGACAGTAATAAACCATCCTTTCCTATGAGCAGTCCAGCTGTCACTGACAACTGCAGCTGTATACTCACCTATTACATCCCCTGCCATTGCTCCGATTCTCCCCTCTAGGCTTTGTTTTTTACAGCTTCAGCCATGATGACGGGACCATCTCAGCAGATAATCTTCAGTGGTCACTGTGGAGGACAGTGATTGGGTGCGGCAGTGTCTGGAGTATATGGCATGTCACCACTACCGCTAAGAAGATGACATCATTGATAAGGGGCGAGGAGCATCGAAGCGGCAGCACTGGAGGCGGCGGGGGTTAAAGGGATTCTGTCAGCTAGTTTGAGCCTAAAGAGTGAGGACATGTGCTGCTAGATCGCCACTAGCACGTCCACAATATACATTTCCCATAGCTCTGAGTGCTTTAAGGGGACTTTCACACTAGCATTTTTCTTTTCCGGTGTTGAGTTCCGTCACAGGAGTTCAATACCGGAATTTTTTTTTATCCTAATGCATTCTGAATGGAGAGCATTTCGTTCAGGATGCATCAGTTCAGTCCCTTTTACATTTTTTGGACTGAGAAAATAGCGCAGCATGCTGCAGTTTTCTCTCCGGCCAAAAATACTGATCACTTGCCGGAATGCCGGATCCGGCATTAATATACATTGAAGTGTATTAGTGCCGGATCCGGCATTCAGTGTTACGGCAAAACGCATCCGGCATGCGCAGACCTTTAAAAATGCAACAATTTTTTTTTATACAGGATCCGTTTTTTCCGGATGACACCGGAGAGACGGATCCGGTATTTTAATGCATTTGTCAGACGGATCCGCATCTGGATCCGTCTGACAAATGCCATTAGTTTGCTGGATCTGCCTGCCGATATCCTCTGCCGCAAGTGTGAAAGTAGCCTTATTCAGTCAAAAAAACTATTTTATAGATATGTAAATGAGGCTAGTAAGGAGCCCAAGGGGCTGTTACCAACGTTTCAGGAGCCCAGCCGCGCCCACTGTGAATGAGCCCAGCACCGCCCGCATCCTCCGAATCTCCTCCTTGCTCCCCTGATGTCACAGAGTTGAAGCGCTGTAATCTAGCGACTGCGCAAGCATGCTGCATGTGAGTGTTCCTTCCCTGTGCTGGCATGAGCCTCAGGGGACAAACTGTGCATGCGCAAGATTACGGCGCTTCAACTATGTGACATCAGGGGAGCAAGGAGCAGATTCGGAGGATGCGGGCGGTGCTGGGCTCCTGAAACGTTGTTAGCCCCTTGGGCTCCTTACTTGCCTCATTTGCATATACATATAAAATCGTTTTTTTTACAAAATAAAAGCACTCCCAGCTATGGGGCCTGGATATTGTGGACCTGCTAACGGCACATGGCCTCAGCTCTGTAGGCTCAAACTGGCTGACAGAATCCCTTTAAAATAAATAAGTACACATCATTGTATCACAATTGCTGCATTGGGAGACCATTTTTTCTAACAACCAGGGAGCTTTTGTGCCCTATTCTCAGGAAGGTTGGGACAGTATGAGAACGTAGAGAATATAAAGGGATAATTATAAATTGCTAAAATTCCATTTTTTCTTTGGCTGGGGAGGTTGTACTTCTTTTCCATAAGTTCGCATAAAGGTGTGAAAAAGGCTTTCTCTGAGGACATTGCTCGCTACAGAACATGGAACTGCATCTGAAATCTAACTGCGCTGTCTTCTTCTTCATCTCGAAACGGAAATGGGTGCTCAGCCATCTTAGTACACCTCCTGTCCGCAGTTTACCATAGGTAATCCCGACCTTTTTCTCGGCCATAAAGGAATCGCCGTGAGTACCAATATGGAGGTCACTTCCGGTGTAGTTTCCAAGCGTCCGCACAGGCGCAGTGAGAGGAATGGGCGGGGCTGCAATGCGATTGGTTTGACGTAATTAACGTGCGGCGAGAGTGTTCCATTGTTGGCGCCTAGCGTGTTTCTAACGTTTTCTGTTGTCGTGACGCGGTACCGCGTTGTGATTGTGCAAAGCTGGAGATGAGCGGAGGAGTGTACGGTGGAGGTATGACACACGTGCACGTTCAGCTTGAGCGCAGGAAGCCATATTTACTGTAACCCTTCTACTAAGCGACACGTTTCTGTATACGGAAACGCCTGGTGTGAACGAGGGCGTGACTCCCAAAGCGGTAGAGGAGGGTTCAGTGTAGTATATTCAGGGCACCCTCAGATGGGGATTCTGCCAGTCTGCTCTCCCCACAGGGCTGTTACTATGGAGGCGGGGTATTCTATTCCCCTGCCCTCACTAAGCTGTTTATGTGCTGGGGTCACCTCAGGTGCTGTCCCCCAAGTATGGCTGCCATCGTTTGATTTGTCTTTCAGGTGCTCACAGATATCCGGATCTGCTTGCTGTCAGTGAGTTGAGCCCTCCTTGTTTACACATCCAGCGGACACAGCTTCATGGCTCCTTAGAAGGCGGCTGTGAACCTGCCTCAGCTGGATGTGATCAGGACAGTGCCGAGCGAAGGGCCATGGGCCCCGAGGACCTCAGACGCCTATTAAGTCACTAAAACAGTAACAAACAAAAATAAAAACATATAGAAATTGAATGGCATTAAAGAAAGTTGTAGAAAAATGTAGTTACTCTTCAAGCATCATTTAAAGGAGTTGTGCAGGCAGTAATAGTGATGACCTAGCCTCAGGATAGGTCATCAATATGAGATCGGCGGGGGTTCGCAGAGGAGGCGGTATTCCGTACAAGCGTTGTCTCGGAAGCGCAGTGTAATTACGAGGACTCGCACTTGAATGGAGCGAGTACTTGTAATTAGAGATGAGCGAACTTCTGTTTTAAGTTCGGCGTCTAAAGTTCGGCTTCCGGTTAGCGGAGAATCCCGATATGGATTCCGAATTCCGTTGTGGTCCGTGGTAGCGGAATCAATAATGGCCATTATTGATTCCGCTACCACGGAATTCGGAATCCATATCGGGATCCTTCGCTAACCGGAAGCCGAACTTTAGACGCCGAACTTGAAACAGAAGTTCGCTCATCTCTACTTGTAATTACACTGCAAGGGAGACAACGCGTGTTATAATGCGCCGCCTCCAGTTCAAACAACTGATGGGCAGGGTGGCGGGTGTTGGACCCCACCGATTATATATTGATGTCCTATCCTGAGGACCCCTTTAACTGTGATCAGACCTACGGCAGGTTTCCACTGGCTGATCATTGGGAACAAATGTTGCTCCATCCGGCCGCCTACATCCATCTTTTGACACCTGTGTAGGAGCTCTGAATACAACGCACAGGTAACAGGCTTGGAGTCCACGGCTGGTGGCAGTCAGGAGATACCTGCATCCATCCATCTCAGATATATGAGAAAACCTTCTTATATTCTCGAGGAGGATGCACAAGTTCTTCAAGAAGTCTGCTGAGGATCCTGGTATCTCATACGGTGATGGTAGAACTGAGGGGAATTCTCGCTGTTGAGTGCATTCTATGTGGCCGCGCTCGGACCAGTGATCTCCACCTATGCCACACTCCCTGCCTACCCTGAACCCTCTTGCAGTCCAATCTATTACCCTGTTAAAGGGGACCTTTCCCATCTCCGGACATGACTGGTTTAGTCAATAACTGTATTCCATATGAAAGTAAAATTCTGAGCATCCATTCTTATGACTCTCTGTTGTGTCATCCTTCTGTTTTTCCTACTAGTAGTTTATGGATAACTGGATAACTGGGTGTTACCAGCTCGGGAAGGGGTGCCTTTAGGCCTCTTTCACACGGGCGTCATGTTTTTTGGCCGGATAAGATGCGGGTGCGTTGCGGGAGAATGTGCGATTTTTCTGCGCGAGTGCAAAACATTGTAATGCGTTTTGCACGCGCGTGAGAAAAATTGGCATGTTTGGTACCCAAACCCGAACTTCTTCACAGAAGTTCGGGTTTGGGATCGGTGTTCTGTAGATTGTATTATTTTCCCTTATAACATGGTTATAAGGGAAAATAATAGCATTTTGAATAAGGAATGCATAGTACAATAGCGCTGGAGGGGTTAAAAAAAATAATAATAATAATTTAACTCTCCTTAATCCATTTGATCACGCAGCCCGGCATCTCTTCTTTCTTCTTTGCTGTGCACAGGAATAGGACCTTTGATGACATCACTGTGTTCATCACATGGTCCAATCACATGGTTTATCACCATGGTGAGGGAACATGTGATGTGATGTCACCACAGGTCCTTAGCCGCCAGCTCAACATTACAGAAGAAGACAGAGATCCGCAACTACGCGATCAAGTGGACTCGGTGAGTTAATTTTTTTTTATTTTTAACCCCTCCATCACTGTATTCTGAATGCTATTATTTTCCCTTCTAACCATGTTATAAGGGAAAATAATACAGATTGGGACCCCAGCCCGATTGTCACCTAGCAACGATGCGTGAAAATCGCACCGCATCTGCACTTGCTTGCGGATGCTTGCGATTTTCACGCGGCCCCATTCACTTCTATGGGGCCTGCACTGCGTGAAAAACGCAGAATATAGAATATGCTGCGATTTTCACGCAACGCACAAGTGATGCGTGAAAATCACCGCTCGTGTGCACAGCCCCATAGAAATGAATGGGTCAGGATTCAGTGCGGGTGCAATGTGTTCAACTCGCGCATCGCATCCGCGCGGAATACTCGCCCGTGTGAAAGGGGCCTTATAGTCTGGCACTGGCCAAGCAGTGCTGACCGTACCAGGACTATGCAAGGACACTGCCCTTTTGACAGTGGAAATGGTAATGCCCAGTTAGTCCTTTATTCATACATTTACAGTAGGAATAACCGAGGAATGGCACAACATAGTGTTATCCGATAAGATGCTCCATAATTGTCAGTGCATGTGGAATACAATTATGTACTAAAACAGACATGTAGGGATGAGCGTATTTCAGTGGGGATGAGTGAAGCATCCAAAGTCGATTTGCTGATCCCTAGTATTCAGTCTGGGGAACTGTGCTTCTTGTGAGAGCAGTATTTTTTCTGGAGATAAGACCACTTCTGAGACACTCGCACTCTGGGCTTCTTACACAGGTACAGTAAAGGACGCATGCTTCTCTGTGGCAGCCCTGTTATGGCTCTGCACAAAACTGGCCATGTACAGTCGTGGCCAAAAGTTTTGAGAATTAGATAAATATTGGAAATTGGAAAAGTTGCTGCTTAAGTTTTTATAATAGCAATTTGCATATACTCCAGAATGTTATGAAGAGTGATCAGATGAATTGCATAGTCCTTCTTTGCCATGAAAATTAACTTAATCCCAAAAAAAAGTTCCACTGCATTTCATTGCTGTCATTAAAGGACCTGCTGAGATCATTTCAGTAATCGTCTTGTTAACTCAGGTGAGAATGTTGACGAGCACAAGGCTGGAGATCATTATGTCAGGCTGATTGGATTAAAATGGCAAACTTGACATGTTAAAAGGAGGGTGATGCTTGAAATCATTGTTCTTCCATTGTTAACCATGGTGACCTGAAAAGAAACGCGTGCAGCCATCATTGCGTTGCATAAAAATGGCTTCACAGGCAAGGATATTGTGGCTATTAAGATTGCACCTCAATCAACAATTTATAGGATCATCAAGAACTTCAAGGAAAGAGGCTCAATTCTTGTTAAGAAGGTTTCAGGGCATCCAAGAAAGTCCAGCAAGCGCCAGGATCGTCTCCTAAAGAGGATTCAGCTGCGGGATCGGAGTGCCACCAGTGCAGAGCTTGCTCAGGAATGGCAGCAGGCAGGTGTGAGTGCATCTGCACGCACAGTGAGGAGAAGACTTTTGGAAGATGGCCTGGTGTCAAGAAGGGCAGCAAAGAAGCCACTTCTCTCCAAAAAAAACATCAGGCACAGATTGATCTTCTGCAGAAAGTATGGTGAATGGACTGCTGAGGACTGGGGCAAAGTCATATTCTCCGATGAAGCCTCTTTCCGATTGTTTGGGGCATCTGGATAAAGGCTTGTCCGGAGAAGAAAAGGTGAGCGCTACCATCAGTCCTGTGTCATGCCAACAGTAAAGCATCCTGAGACCATTCATGTGTGGGGTTGCTTCTCATCCAAGGGAGTGGGCTCACTCACAATTTTGCCCCAAAAACACAGCCATGAATAAAGAATGGTACCAAAAGACCCTCCAACAGCAACTTCTTCCAACAACAGTTTGGTGAAGAACAATGCATTTTCCAGCACGATGGAGCACCGTGCCATAAGGCAAAAGTGATAACTAAGTGGCTCGGGGACCAAAACGTTGACATTTTGGGTCCATGGCCTGGAAACTCCCCAGATCTTAATCCCATTGAGAACTTGTGGTCAATCCTCTAGAGGCGGGTGGACAAACAAAAACCCACTAATTCTGACAAACTCCAAGAAGGGATTATGAAAGAATGGGTTGCTATCAGTCAGGAATTGGCCCAGAAGTTGATTGAGAGCATGCCCAGTCGAATTGCAGAGGTCCTGAAAAAGAAGGGCCAACACTGCAAATACTGACTCTTTGCATAAATGTCATGTAATTGTCGATAAAAGCCTTTGAAACGTATGAAGTGCGTGTAATTATATTTCACTACATCACAGAAACAACTGAAACAAAGATCTAAAAGCAGTTTAGCAGCAAACTTTGTGAAAACTAATATTTGTGTCATTCTCAAAACTTTTGGCCACGACTGTACATGAACCCTTAATCACTTTCTGATGTTCATGAATGTGCTGAAAACAGAACTATAAGGGCTCATGCACACAAATGTTTTTTGCGTTCCGTATACGGGCTGTATTTTGATTCCATATACGGAAACCATTCATTTCAATGGGTCTGCAAAAGATGCAGACTGCACTCTGTGTGCTGTCCGTATCCGTTGCTCCGTTCTGTGGCCCCGCAAAAATTATGAGTCCTGTCCTATTCTTGTCCGTTTTGCAGACAAAAATAGGCATTTCTATAATGGGCCTCCTGTTCCGTTCCGCAAATTGTGGCAGGCACACAGGCAGCATCCGTTTTTTTGCTGATCCGCAATTTAAGGACCGCAAAAAACGGCACAGTCGTGTGCATGAGCCCTAAGCCAGTTGCTAATATATTATTAGTACATCAGTGGTCTCTATTGGCTCGCAGTACGCACTCTAGCTTCCTGTGCTAAGCATAGTGTTAGGGCTCATGCACACGACCGTGCCGTTTTTTGCGGTCTGCATCTTTTGCGGACCCATTGAAATGAATGGTTCCGTATACGGAATCAAAATACTGCCCGTATACGGAACGCAAAAAACGTTTGTGTGCATGAGCCCTTATTCAGTGGAGACCATGGATGGAGGCTTAGGACCAGAGCACAAGAAATGGCAGGTAGGTGCGGGTCCTATTATAAAAATAAAGAATGCTTGACATTTTTTTACCACCGATGAAAGAAATTGTATGAAGAGGCCTACATGTGACTGTGTTGTTGTTGGGATTGAATGTAACTTTCTGTGTGTGACTGTAATGATGAGATGTTAGGCTGCTTTCACACTAGCGGCAGCCTTCTCCGGCGGGTGAACTGCCTGCCCGATCCGTGCTGCCGCTAGTGCACGATTGCCGCCGGAGGTCCGCTCAGGGCCCATTGACTATAATGGGGGCGGGCCGGAGTTCCGGCGGCGCAAACACGCCGAGAGGCGGCCGGAATAAAACTACGACATGATTACAATATTAGAGCAAAAGCGGGAGTTTATTGGGAGAACTGTAAATATGAAAGGAGACTGTAGCACACTGTTGGGCCACCTCTAGCCTGGATACAAGGTGAGATACGGCTGGAGATGGAGACATTACATTTCATAGGGAATGGTGTAACTAGCACATTTCTGAATCGCCTGCATCCACCTGAAAAAAAGCGGTAATGTCATAGCCACTAGGGGTCTCACTTTCACCTAAGTTGCAAGATCCCTCCCTGGTAACAGAAGACAGCTGAGAGGAAGTGGGGCGTCTCAGAGCTAGCTGAACTGCTTCTCCACGGCTTCTGAACCTCCTGCCTTTCTAGGAGGGCTCATTCAGACAGATGGGAAATGTATGACGCCATCCTGACTAACCTCCTAGCACTATGACTAAGGTCTATTGTGGACCGAAACGTTGGCCAGTGGCTAAATGTTATTCTCTGGATGGATAAAAAAGTTCCAAAAAATCAAGAGCTTATCAAAAATAAAAATAAGCATTTAACGAAACAGCGACTTGAGTGGCGTGGTTTTCTCTTCTCCTTGCATGCACTGAGCACCACCTTCACCACAGAGGTGTGCCGTTCTCTCCTCTTCCTAATATGAGTCCAGGTACAAGTGTAGGGCTGAGAGCAGGTTAAAAGAATTGTAATATTGTCATATATGTTTGAACTTTTAGAAATGAGGAGACCGTTACATTCGTGATCAGCATCTTGTAATACTTCAGAGTATTGTTTTTTCCTTGTAGATGAGGTTGGAGCTTTGGTCTTCGATATAGGCTCCTTTTCCGTACGTGCTGGCTATGCAGGAGAGGACTGTCCTAAGGTGAGCAATTAAAGTGGTCCCGTGATGGGGGGGGGGGGGGATAGGTCACTACTGTGATTGGCTACCTCGATCTGGTCCCCACTGACAATATCCACATCCAAGGAGCCAGGACCCAGCCTCAGGGATCAAATAAGCAGGATTCCCTTTTGAAGGTCTGGTCAGGAGGGCCAGACCTTAAAAAAAAAAAAAGTGGGTAACCCATTTAGCAATGTAAAGTGTAAGAAAAAAGAAACAGCCTATCCCTTTTTTTTCTTAATTCATAAAACAATAAGTAGTTTGCTGTGTTCTTTAATCGCTTTATTCTTATGTTATGTATCCAGGTAGACTTTCCTACCACGATTGGTGTAGTACTTGACAGGGAAGATGGGAGCACACCCATGGAGACAGATGGCGATCCAAACAAAGCAAGAGGGCCAACATACTACATAGATACCAACTCACTCAGGGTACCACGGGAAAACATGGAGGCCTTCTCACCCCTCAAAAACGGAATGAGTAAGTTCTCTTCACTGGTTTCCTCTGCTAATAGAAAACTGTCAGACTTTATTTTCTCATGTCCTGGGGGGTCAGGTGCGCTGTGTTCCCAGATGGTTATAAGATATAATCAAAATTGAAAAACTTTTCAGGTAATTTGAAAATAAAAAAAGCTGGACCATAAGTGGTACATTTGTAGAAAATATACCCCGTTACCGTGTTATTTAATGCCTAGGGGGGTACCAGGCATTCAGGACTATGGGAAAGCTTAGTACGCTGACTATATCTAAGGGGTTTTCAGTAATGTCAGTATTGATGACCCATCCTTAGGCCAGGTCATCAATATATCTATGGGGGAGAGTGAATGTGACAGCTGTAGCACCAAGCACGGCCACTGCCCATGTGTGGAGCTGTGTATGTTCTGGTCAAGGCCCCTTCAGTCAGCTGATCGGTGGGGGTGCCGGGAGGTTGTCTCACCTCTAGAAAGGAGTGCACCACACATGCATCAAAATGAATGGAGGGCGCCTGTGCATGCGTGGTGCGCTCTTGTTCACTCCATTCTAGAGATACGTGTGGGCCCCACTTCTGCGACCCTCACCATCATAGCGATATGCCACCAATGTTTGAGGTGAGACAACCTCTTTAATGCAGAATAAAAGAGGCAGTCACCTGACAAATTAGCATTCACACGGGGCAGTGTAACTGTGTTTCTCTGTCTATTCTGAACTCCTTGGGTTCTACTGAACCTTAAATTACTGAGAATGTGAACAGGTACAATACGGCCGTGTGATTGAGCCATTAGTAGCACCTATTCACCTATTTTATGGGGGGGGGTGGCACTGCGCTCTTAAAGGGGTTGTCCAGGTTTAGAGCTGAACCCGGACATGCCTCCATTTTCACCCAGGCAGCCCCCCCCCCCCCTCCCCCCGATTTGAGCATCGGAGCAGTTCATGCTCCGATGCTCTCCTTTGCCCTGCATTAGATCGATCACGGCAAAGGTATTTTCAGGAGTTCCAGTGACGAACTGGGCTCTCCATGGGGCTGCCATGAAGCCCGGTGACATCACCGGCACTGATGGGCGAGGTTTAGCGCTGCCCTAGCCAGTAAAACGGCTAGGGCAGCGTTTAAGCACGCCCATCAGAGCTGGGGGTGAAAATATGGGTATGTCCGGGTTCAGCTCTGAACAACCCTTTTAAACTGTTTTACTAATGTGCATCTAACTCTAAAGCCAGTTCCAGTTGGTAATGTAATTTTTCCTTATTTTTACCAGTTGAAGATTGGGACAGCTTCCAAGCCATTTTGGACCATACCTACAAAATGCACATTAAGTCAGAAGCTAGTTTACATCCGGTTCTCATGTCCGAGGCTGCTGTGAGTAGAGGGAAAACTGAATGTCCATCGTGATTATGGCTTATGGTTTATTATTGTTTTTTTCGCTTTCCTTTTTAGTGGAATACAAGGGCCAAGAGAGAAAAACTGACAGAACTGATGTTTGAGCATTATAATATTCCAGCATTTTTCCTCTGCAAAACTGCAGTTCTCACAGCGTATCCTTTTAATAGTAGGTCTCTGAGATGGGCCACATCCACACGTTTGTATATTGCATCAGTATGTGTAAGCCATTCCCAGGAGAGGCTCCTAAATAGAAGTATATCATGGAAGGATTTATACCTATTCTGTGTTTTGGGCTGAAAATTACTGATGTAAAATGCTCACCAGAATATGCAATGGTATATGATGTTATACTCATGGTTTATGGCTATAACCCCTTATATAGATATATGGCTTCAAACCCCTTGGAATCAGTAATGAATTTCCAGTATAAGTAATGTGGTTTTCTGAATTTAAATTTACAGGAGTCTTTCATTTCAGTCCATATCCCTCTATACATTTTATAGTGTAGTTGTAGGGATATTAGGAATTACCCATGTCTATCATGGATATGGCAGAGGACTGGGATTTGTGCAGTGCTTAGGACTGGTAAATGACATTACAAAATTCCTTTTTCTTTATACACACACACACACACACACACCGCCATGGGGCCAAGGAGCAACAGCCAGTGTCTTCTCTAAGTGCAGGTCTTATACAACAGTACTCCAATAGAAGACGGTGCTCCATATTTGTAACTTTAATGTTCATTTATTTCAGCCAGATGCGCATTATGTACAGCATCTCAGGCTCATATTTAAAGCCCTTTTCCACTTCACCACCATGACGGCCCAGAGAGATTGACCCCTGACCTCTGTAGGGGCAGGAACAGAGATAGGTTAAAAGGACCCCTCCCACCACCAGGACAGAGAAAAGTCCTCTCTGGCTTTCAGGGAGGTGAAGTGGATAAGGACCTCTTTTTATTATTTTTCTGTACCTGGGTGACCGCATCAGTGGTGAATATTGCCTCCCTTGCGGGCCTTTCATCCAGGACTGCGTCCCCTGCTCTCCGGCGGACTCCGTTCCAAAGCTGACAGGGAGACGCCGGGGTCACGCTCCCTGTTGTGGGAAGCCTGCCCTGTGCTGCCGCTGGGTCGCCTACCTCCCCGTGTAGGTAGCTGACCGGAAGGACGTTTGGCGCAGGCGCACGCGTCTGACGTCACTTCCGGGCCGCCGGACGAAACCCGGAAGTGGATGTATTTTACAAAAAAAGCTCACAGGCACTTTCCTGCTGCGCTATCTGCATCACCGGATGACATGTCTGACCAGGAGAAGGAGCCGCAGCAGAAGGAGCTGACCGCTCCAGAGCACCCCTGCGTTAGTAGCCCACCTGGGCATGCCGGCAGCTTGACAGATTTGGGGCCAGTGGGGAGGGTGCCTTGGTATGACTGTTTTAATAACCACTGGTATGAGCTCCCTCCCCTGGGGTCTTCTGGTATACTGCATCTAAAGTTTATGCACCTATACTGGATCGACACAAAATTGATGGGCTGCTCTCTCACTTTAGGCCAAAATTGCTTTAAAAAAGCCCAGGAAGACCGCCAGATGCATCCAGTGCTCCGTCAGGCTTCCCGATGATTACGCTAAGAAATTTTGCAAAGATTGTATTGCCAAGTTGGTGAGAGAAGAACAACCCTCAATTATGCAGGAATTTAGATCTATGATTCAGGAGGAAGTTAAATCTTCTCTAGCCTCCCTCCGTGAGGATACCCTGGAAGCTCGCCCACCCAAACGGCCCAGAATGGCAGACATCTCCTCCTCAGACTCTGAGGATTTGGAGGGCGAGGTCTTATCCTCCAAAAAGGAGGACGACGAGTACCCCCTATCAGAGGGCGAGATCGTCGAGGACTCTAAAAAATTCTTCTTCACTCCTAGCGAGATGAGTGACCTTCTAAAGGCGGTCAGGGATACAATGGGGGTGGAGGACATCCAGCGAACCCATACAGTTCAGGAAGAGATGTTTGGGGGATTGAAGGTCAGACGCTCCCATGTTTTCATTTATGGGGAATACATTAAAGAGATGGTGATGGATGAATGGGCCCATCCAGAAAAGAAACTAGGGATTTCCAAAGAATTGAGGAACCGCCTTGTATTTGACCCGTCAGACTCTAAGATCTTTGACGAGGTTCCCAGAATTGACGTCCAGGTGGCCAAAGTTAATTAAAAAAAACTCGCTACCATTCGAGGACTCCTGTCGGTTAAAAGACACCATGGAAAGGAAGGCAGACAGTCTATTAAAAAAATCCTGGGAGGCAGCTATGTTTAGTGTTAAGACAAACATAGCCGCTACTTCAGTCGCCAGGTCTATGTACCTGTGGCTGAATGAGTTAGAAAATCATCTAATTAACAAGACGTCCAGGGAACAAATTCTAGACTCTATTCCCTTGTTAAAATCCGCCACGGGGTTCCTAGCGGACGCCTCCACCGAGACAATTAGATTCTCGGCCAAGGGCGCGGCTTTATCCAATGCTGCCTGGAGGGTACTTTGGATGAAATCTTGGTCAGGCGACATCTCTTCCAAAATGAAGCTGTGCTCTATAGCCTTCTCGGGCGAATACGTGTTCGGTCCTGTATTGGACAAGATCCTCGAAGGCTACTGATAAAAAGAAAGGGTTCCCTGAAGAGAAAACCCCTAAAAAGAAACCCTCATTTCGTAATCAATACTCCCAAAATAGCTCCTTACGTGAAAAAGGTAAATCCGGACGTTGGAGTTACCCAAGAGGGGGGTAAGGTAGAGGGTACCTCCTTAATCCCCAGAACAAGGGCGGTGAGAAACAGTGACCTCAGGATAGGGGGAAGACTATCCCAATTTTTTGCCCAGTGGCAGCAGACTTCTCCCAACCCCTGGGCGCAAAAACGTATCAAGAATGGCTACAGGATAGAGTTATCTCCCTCCCCCCCCCCCCCCCCCTCCGAATGTATTTCTGATATCTCACCACTCTTCCCCATTTTAGCAGAACCAAATTTGGGAAGGAGGTCCACAATCTTCTGGACTTAGGAGTAGTGGTTCCTGTTCCCGAGCTTCAACAGGGGCAGGGATTCTACTCCAACCTTTTCTTAGTAAAAAAAAGCCGGGGGGTTCCTTCCGCATGATTATAAATCAAGAGGTTAAACAAATTAGTAGTTTACAAAAGGTTCAAGATGGAATCCCTAAACTCTACCATTCCTTTAATTCAAAAAGACGCGTTCCTTTGTACAATCGATCTGAAGGACGCATATTATCATGTTCCTATTCACATCCAGTCTCAGAGGATCCTGCGTTTTGCATTGAAGGATCACAGGGGCTCTGTTCACCATTTCCAGTTCGTGGCTCTCCCCTTCGGGCTGGCCTCAGCCCCAAGGATTTTCACGAAACTGGTGGTAGAGATGGTCGCCTCCCTGAGGTCTCAGGGGGTGACTGTCGTTCCTTACCTAGACGACTTTTTGCTGATTTCAGACACGGTGGATCAGGCTATAGCGGATCGAAAAACCTTCTGTACCCTTCTGACAGCTCTAGGTTGGGTGATAAAACTAAAAAAGTAATCCCTAGTTCCGGATACCAGGGTAAAATTCCTAGGGGTATTGCTGGATTCGGTAAAACAGACAACCTTTCTTCCAGCAGAAAGAATTCAGAACCTTCAGACATCAATCAGGGCCTTCCTAGGACGTCGCTCCTTAATGAGAAACAATGAGCCTTTTAGGTCAAATGACAGCCTGTATGGTAGCAGTCCCCTGGTGCCAGGCCCATTACAGGGCCCTTCAGTCCTGGCTTCTAAGAAGATGGGACAAACATCTGTCCTCTCTGGACAAGAAGATCCTGATCCCCGGCCACATAAAATCTTCAGTCCGGTGGTGGCTTCAAACAAAAAATCTAAAAAAGGGCATGGTCTGGCTCAAGACCCCAGCAGTGCATTTTCAGACAGATGACAGCGTAAAAGGATGGGGCGCAAAAATATACACCGACCTCTACCAGGGAGACTGGTCTCTGAAAATTGCAGCTCAGTCCTCAAATTACAGGGAGCTCAGGGCAGTTTGGGAGACAATACGAGCAGCTGCTCCAAAACTAAAGAACCAACATATAAAAATCTATTCAGACAATGTAACGACCGTGTCCTACCTCAAGCATCAGGAGGGCACACGGTCTCAAAAACTAGAAAGTCTGTCCAGAAGAATCTTCCTTTGGGGGGAAAAAAATGTAAAATCAGTATCTGCGATTCTTCCTCAGCAAGACCACTATAGACCAGGGGGAATGGTCTCTAAGCATCGACGTCTTCAATCTAATTGTCCAGAGATAGGGCCTCCCTCTGGTAGATCTATTCGCTTCAAGGAAAAACGCAAAGGTATCAACCTTTTGCTCCCTAAACCCGAGGGACAGGTCTCTAGCGATCGACTCCTTCTCCCTGCACTGGAACTGGGATCTTGCATATGCCTTCCCTCCGTTCCCGTTAATCCCAAGGGTTCTCCAAAAAATCATCAGGGACAAGGCCAGAATAATCCTGGTTACCCCGTACTGGCCCAAGAGGAGCTGGTTCTCGATCCTAACCAACCTCTCCCCACAGGAAGCATTCATTCTTCCAAGGAGGAAAGATATCCTGATCCAGGGGCCGGTTCTCCATCCACATCCAGAAATCTTCAACCTCTCGGCTTGGATCCTGAGTCCGACCTTCTAAGACGCAGAGGTCTCTCAGAGGGTGTGATATCTACCTTGAAGGCCAGCAAAAAGAAGGTGACTAACTCCATCTATTTAAAAATCTGGAGAAGATTCTGCACCTGGTCAGGTGAAGAAACCCCAGACCAGACTAAACCAAATATACAGAGATTCTGGACTTCCTGCAAAAAGTCCTTCTACCCTTAGAGTCCAGGTCTCGGCGCTTAGCGCCTTTTTCGATTCTGAATTAGCCATAGATGGATCCAAAGATTCCCGAGGTCTGCAGCCAGACTAAGACCATCTCTCAAATCAAGGGTGCCTACCTGGGACTTAAACATTGTCCTTAGGGGACTCACAGGTCCACCTTACGAACCCTTGGACTCGGGTTCCCTAAAGCATCTTTCTCAGAAGGTGGCCTTTCTTGTAGCTATAACATCAGCAAAAAGACTGTGTGCGAGATCCAGACATTGTCAACAAGACAACCATACCTCACAATCCAGGAAGATCGAATTACCTTGAGGCTAGACACAGCGTTTTTACCAAAAGTAGTAACAGACTTCCATAGAAACCAGGAGATCGTTCTTCCCTCTTTTTGTGAGAATCTTTTAAAAATTCTGGGGAGGAACGATTCCATACCCTGGACGTCAAAAGAACAGTACTAAAATACCTAGAGGTCACTAGGGACCTAAGAAAGGTGGACAATTTACTAGTACTCTTCTGTTGTAAAAATAAAGGGAAGGCAGCTTCCCGGTCTACCATTGCCCGATGGTTAAAACAGGCTATTACAGACTGCTACAAGATCGAAGGCATCAGTTGTCCAGACGTCATTCGGGCTCACTCCACGAGAGCCATATCTTCGTCATTCGCTGAAAAGGCAGGAGCTTCCCTAGATCAGATATGCCGGGCCGCAACCTGGTCCAGTGTAAACACTTTCATTAAACATTATAGACTTGACGTATCCAGGTCTTCCGACCTGGCCTTTGGTCGCAAGGTCCTACAGGCCGTTACCCCACCCTAAGACGTATATAATCTGTTATGTCTCTCTGGGCCGTCATGGTGGTGAAGTGGAAAGCCGGAATTAGACTTACCGGTAATTCATTTTCCACGAATCCACCATGACGGCATGATATCCCACCCAAGAAATTATTATAATGACTTGGTATGAGTTAATACCAAAAAAAAAAAAGACTTTTGAGTTGTTTCACTTCTTAACCGGTGGTTGTGGCACTATAATCTGGAATTCACTGGTGAATGGTGGTGGGAGGGGTCCTTTTAACCTATCTCTGTTCCTGCCCCTACAGAGGCTGTCATGGTGGATTCGTGGAAAATGAATTACCGGTAAGTCTAATTCCGGCTTTCAAGGCTACCCATGCACACTGTGCTGCCAATGTAGAGTCACTCCCCACCAATCTGATATTGCAAGCCTAACCTGAGGTTAAGCCATCAGTATGTTGAAATTTAAAAAACAGCTTTATGTATATTAGATTGTTTTATAGCTCTTCATTTATGTAGCGATTAGGCTTTGCTAATCTAACACAGGAAACACCCTTTAAGCCTCTCTCTCTATGAAAAAAATTATTCCTTCACTCTTTGAATTAGCTTTGCCAATGGTCGATCTACGGGTCTGATTTTGGATAGTGGTTCCACACACACTACAGCCATTCCAGTACATGATGGATATGTACTTCAGCAAGGTAAAACAATCTCAGCGATGCTAAAGTGCTTTCCTCAGGCTCTGCATTTTGCCTGCAGTAGTAAATACAATAGACTGTATTATAATGATGCATTTAATGGACAAATTGTGCATGTCCAGAAATACTGCATGTAACACTGGAGCTCTACACCAGCATTATGTTGTCTAGTCCTAAACCGAGAGGAGCACCCAGCAAAAAAAATCTCTGCATCAGCCGCCCTTTTCCAGTAATGCTGTGTCTTCTGCATGGTCTGTTTGTGGGGTTTGTGTCTCATTTATTCTCCCTTATGATCAAATAGTTTGAAACGGTGGGGGAGATTTACAAAGCTATGTGCACCAGAATGTTGGCGAAAAAACTGGCATACATGCCTTGTACCACATTTATAACGTCTTGTGGACACTTGGCTCCTTGCTTATAAGGATGTGGAAATGGAGGTGAGTTTTTGCAGAAAAGCGTCGTGGTTTTGGGTCGGCACCCGTTCCGCAATTCATTTCAAAGGGGCCGCAATAGATGCGGACAGCACACCACATCTGTGGTTCCGTTCCGCGGTCCCACAAAAAAAGAGAGAGCATGTCCTAATCTTGTCTGCAGCCACGGACAATAGGCTTTTCTATCACAGGGCTAGCCATGTGCGGTCTGTATAATGTGGAACGCGCATGGGCGGTGTCTATGTTTTGCGGATCCACAATTTGCGGACCGCAAAACACTTGCAGACGTGTGAATGGACCCTAAATGAGACAATGTGTGCCTATTTTTATTGTAAGCTGGTTGATAGCGGGTGTAAAGTTAGACAAAAGTGTCTCTTAAGGGGTTTTCCAAATATTGATGACCTATCTTCAGGATAAGGTCCTCAATATCTGATCAGAAGGGGTCTGACGCCCGGCACCCCCACCCATCAGCTCAGGCAAGTGCTGTAGCCTCTTCTTCGTATACCAAGCACAAAGCTGTACATTGTATGGGGGCTATGCTTGGCATTGCTGCCTAGTCCCATTCACTTGAATAGGACTGAGCTGCACAAAGACCATGTGACATCACAGGCTGAGGAAGAGGCCAGAACACTCACCCGTGTACTGCGTCCCCTCCTAACAGTCTGACCCCCCACCCCACCCATCTGATACTGATAACCTGTGCTGAGGATAGGTCTGCAATATTCATGTCCTGGACAGCACCTTTTTAAGAGGCACAAAATCTGTCATACAGCATGAGCGACTGTAATAAATCTGGTTCATCTTTACACTACGTGGGCTACATAGAAACATAGAATGTGTCGGCAGATAAGAACCATTTGGCCCATCTAGTCTGCCCAATATACTGAATCCTATGAATAGTCCCTGGCCCTATCTTATATGAAGGATAGCCTTATGCCTATCCCATGCATGCTTAAACCCCTTCACTGTATTTGCAGCTACCACTTCTGCAGGAAGGCTATTCCATGCATCCACTACTCTCTCAGTAAAGTAATACTTCCTTATATTACTTTTAAACCTTTGCCCCTCTAATTTAAAACTGTGTCCTCTTGTGGTAGTTTTTCTTCTTTTAAATATGCTCTCCTCCTTTACCGAGTTGATTCCCTTTATGTATTTAAAAGTTTCTATCATATCCCCTCTGTCTCTTCTTTCTTCCAAGCTATACATGTTAAGGTCCTTTAACCTTTCCTGGTAAGTTTTATCCGCTAAGGGCGGCCATACACATTCAGTAGCCATCTCTCCCGACTCCTTCATGCACATTCACCGTGGCTGATTGTATGAGAGGGGAGAAAGCGGCTGCCAGACACTTCTGTCTGCAGTTTATCTCCTGGGAGAACAAAAGGATCGGGGGTCCGATCCATCGTCGGGAGCTCTCCTCACACATTACAGTGTCAGTTGAACCCACCATTCTCTGCAGGTTCTGATGACGCCTCACTAATGTTTACAGGGGTCTAGGGTTTCCACTGTCTAACTAAGACAGGATGAGTAAATCTGCCCTAGTATCTACAGGACAAGTTGTGAACACTTGACATGGGTTGTCCAATTTGGGCATTTCAATATGTCTCTTCCTCTTTTTTGTAGGCATTGTAAAATCTCCTCTGGCTGGAGATTTCATTACTATGCAGTGTAGAGAGTTATTTCAAGAGATGGGCGTGGACTTGATCCCTCCATATATGATTGCTTCAAAGGTGAGTGTTGAATACATACATAAAGGTGTAAAGTAGCAGAAGATGCTGGATGGTCAGAGCCTGTTTTTGGGCTGTTTCAGGAAGCGGTACGGGAGGGCGCCCCAGCTAATTGGAAGAGAAAAGAGAAGCTACCTCAGGTCACCCGTTCTTGGCACAATTATATGTGCAGTGTAAGTACAAGGTTACGTCTTGGGATCTTCTCTCTTTTTGTCTTATGTAACTGGTATTGATCCTTCCTTTTATCTTCTTTTTTTTCAGTCTGTAATACAGGATTTCCAAGCATCTGTTCTCCAAGTGTCAGACTCTACCTACGATGAACAGTAAGTTTATGTAAAGTCTTCACTTCAGAGAGGTTTACATAGTAATGTTGAAAGTCCTTCTGAATACTTTTGGGTCCCATTTCTGCAGGGTGGCCGCCCAGATGCCTACTGTCCACTATGAGTTTCCAAACGGTTATAACTGTGATTTTGGAGCTGAACGTCTTAAAATTCCAGAAGGATTGTTTGATCCTTCAAATGTTAAGGTCAGTCTTGTAAGCTACTACGTCTCTGGTGTCAATTATTCAGTTCAAATGACTGCAGCTACAGCCAGCAAATCGGTGCATGTGTTTAAATTTATTGAGTTCACATTGGGGCAGATTTAGGGGCATTTTGCGGAACGTAATTGCGGTCCCATTTATTTCTATGGGGCAGAACGATGTGCTGCTCGGATACGAAATTGTGGACCCGCACTTCCAGGTCCGCAATTCCGTTCCCGAAAAAAATAGAACATGTCCTATTCTTGTCCGCAATTGCGGACAAGAATAGGCATATTCTATTAGTGCCGGCAATGTGCGGTCCGCACATTGTTGCTCCAAAACAACAGCTTGTACCACCACATTTATAAACCATTTTAGGCTACTTTCACACTAGCGTTCGGGGCTCCGCTTGAGTTCCGTTTAAAGGGGCTCACAAGCGGCCCCGAACGGATCCGTCCAGCCCTAATGCATTCTGAGTGGATGCGGATCCGCTCAGAATGCATCAGTCTGGCTCCATTTGTCCTCCGCTCCGCTCAGCAGGCGGGTGTCCGCCTGGCCGTGCGGAGGCAAACGGATCCGTCCAGACTTACAATGTAAGTCAATGGGGACGGATCCGTTTGAAGTTGACACAGTATGGCTCAATTTTCAAACGGATCCGTCTCCCATTGACTTTCAATGTAAAGTTTTTTTGTTCATGGTAATGCGAACGGATCTAAGCGTTTGCATTATAGGTGCGGATCCGTCTGGGCACATACCAGACGGATCCGACCTAAACGCAGGTGTGAAAGTAGCCTTAGGCACTTTTTCTTCTGGTTTAGCGGACAGGGTAGTGTCTTCATAGGAAAGTGGGCCTAGCCTTAATATGCCAATAATTGCCACTTTTTACTAGACAGTCTAAAGATGTGCCAGATTTATCATCCAGCATCTGCCACAGTCCAGACTGTCTATACTACGCTTACACTGTCTTCGTTACTCATAAATCTGCCCCATTATGGTTAGCATGTTTGAAAAATATATACTGACATTATACTGCAGATACAGGACTTTTTTGCCTGGAAGACTCCTTTAAAAGGGTTTTCTGAAATGTTAATACTCATGACCTATCCTCTGTATAGATCATCAGTATCTGATCGGTGAGGGTCCCTTCACTTGAGACCCCTGCCGATCAGCTGTTTCAGCTGCAGCATCTTTTCTTTTATCTGTATGTTGTGCAATTCCTCTATTATCCCTACTAGAAGTTTATTAATAAAGGTTCACTGGGTGTGTCCCTGCGCAGTCTGACACTGTCCAATCCGTGCTGCCAGTGTGAGACTGTAAAGAGCCCCCCCCCCCCCCCCCCCCCCCTCAAACTGGTAACCTCCAGTACCTTTATTCGTAATCTTCTAGCAGGAATGATAAGCCACAGGTCCTCCTTAAATGGTTCAAATAATTTGATTTCTGCATTAACTCTATGAATATCGCTTACTCATGTGACATATTCTAAAGAGATGTTTTTGTCCCCAGGGTTTGTCTGGTAATACTATGCTTGGTGTCAGCCATGTTGTGACTACAAGTGTTGGAATGTGTGATATTGATATTAGGCCGGTAAGTATAGAAGTGGCTTATTAATAAAGCTAATGCTAACGACACATAGAAACATAGAATGTGTCGGCAGAAAAGAACCCTTTGGCCCATCTAGTCTGCCCAATATACTAAATACTATGGATAGCCCCTGGCCCTATCTTATATGAAGGATAGCCTTATGCCTATCCCATGCATGCTTAAACTCCTTCACTGTATTTGCAGCTACCACTTCTGCAGAAAGGCTATTCCATGCATCCACTACTCTCTCAGTAAAGTAATACTTCCTGATATTACTTTTAAACCTTTGCCCCTCTAAAATATAGAATTTCTAGCTGGTAATATGCACCTGTTTGTTTTTATTCTGTATAAAGCTACATTGATTGATATTGACGCTAGTGTGATCGATCTTTAAGATCAGTTTAATGTGGATTACTGTTCCACTGTCTGTTGAAAGCTCGCACAATACAGGGCCCATGGCTTACCAGGCATGGTTTGGTTGTCGTCCTCCTTGTGACTTATTTCATCTCCTCACAGGGATTATATGGCAGTGTGATTGTTGCTGGAGGCAATACCTTGGTACAAGGCTTTACAGATAGGCTGACGCGAGAACTCTCACAGAAGACTCCACCGGTACGTGTCTCATGTCCTTCAGTGCCATTAGTGATTCTGATCGTTCTCCCAGGTTTGTGGAAGAAAACCTTTCTAAGGGTACTTTTAGACTTGCGGCAGAGTGATCCGGCAGGCAGTTCCGTCGCTGGAACTGCCTGCCGGATCCGTCAAAACGTAAGCCAAGTGATGGCATTTGTAAGACTGATCAGGATCCCGATCCGTCTTACAAATGCATTGAAATGCTGGATCCGTCTTTCCGGTGTCACCTGGAAAAACGGATCCGGCATTTATATATTTTTTTTTCACCTTTATTTCGGTCTGCGCATGCGCAGACCAGAAGGGCGGATCCGGCATTGCGGTATTTTGAATGCCGGATCCGGCACGAATACATTCCTATGGAGAAAAAAATGCTGGATCTGGCATTCAGGCAAGTGTTGAGTTTTTTGGGCCAGAGATAAAACTGTAGCATGCTGCGGTTTTATCTCCATCCTGATCAGTCAAAAAGACTGAACTGAAGACACATCCTGATGCATCCTGAACGGATTGCTCTCCATTCAGAATGCATGGGGATATGCCTGAACAGTTCTTTTCTGGCATTGAGCCCCTAGGACGGAACTCTATGCCGGAAAATAAAAACGCTAGTGTGAAAGTACCCTGAAATGTAGACTTTTTGAGGGGTTCTTAACCCTTTCAGCCCTGGAGGTTTTATCGTTTTTGTGTTTGTTTTTCACTCCCTGCCTTTCTGGGGTCATAACTTTTTTTCGCCATATTCTGACACCCTATAATTTTTTTGTAGTTATGTCTGGAACTGTGTGAGGGCTCATTTTTTGCAGAGCGATCTGTTCTTTTCACTGATGCCATTTTGGGGTGTGTACGACTTTTTGATCACTTTTTTAATTAAATTTTTGTGGGAGGAGAAGCGACCAAAAGCGGCTAATTGACCATTTGGACTTTTTTGACATTTTGACTATTTTTTACCTAGTCACTGACATTAGCCACTGGTGTCTGCTGCATGAAACAGCAGTCACTCGTGAGCGGGGGCCTTCTTTATAGTCCTGGCTAGCGCCGTTATGGGTTTTACAGTTAATGAAATGGCAGCATGCATGGTTCCGAGTCCCGACATTGTAATATAGACTTTAAGGGATTGGCTTCTTCTTGGTTAATATTGATCGATGTGTTTGTAAGTTGACTATATGGTACTCGCTGATATAGCCTTTTCTATATTTCATAAGTTATTCCCCCTTGTTTACCGAGTCTGTGCTGTCTACAGAGGTCAGTCTGTAAAATGGCTGCTGATGGAGAGTCATGTGACCAGGGATATCGCCTCCATGTGACGTCTCCTCCTTTCGGATACACCGCACCTGCACAGTTAGGAGTTTAGGCCAGTTGCAGTGAGTTTGAATGGAGGAGGCTGAGTGATGTTGGGTCACATTAACCTCCATTGCAGATCAGCAGAACACAAACCCCGGCTGTGTGCATGCTGCCATTTTCTTTTTCACGTCAGTAGAAATGTCCTATCCTTGTCCACAAAACAGACAAGAATAGGACATGTCCTAGGTCGTCTTCATGAGCCCTAGTTGTTCCTTTATTTCACTGCTGTTAAGGGTAAAGCATTGCAGTTCCATTTTTTGGCATTATCTATCTCAATAATCTCATTTTTCCTCTTCAGAGCATGAGATTAAAGTTGATAGCCAATAACACAACAGTGGAGCGAAGGTTTAGTTCCTGGATTGGAGGGTCTATCCTCGCCTCTCTGGTAAGTGAACAGTAGTTATATAGATGAATGGCAGTTTATGAAAACTCTGGATAGAACAGGGCTCGGCAACCTCCGGCACTTTAGCTGTTGTGAAACTACAACTCCCAGTATGCAAACTTGCTAGGCTGTTCTTAGGACTCCCAAAGAAGGGAGTGGAGCATGCAGGGAGTTGGAGTCTCACAATAGCTGGAGTGACAGAGGTTGCTTTTCCTTGGCAAAGAACAGAGAAAATGTATATTTGAAACTTGCTCAGTGAGAAGTCGCCAAAAGAGGAGGATTTATGATGTAGGGCTGCAGCTAACTATTATTTTAGCAATCGAGTTTTATTTTTACGATTAATCGAGTACTCTAATAAAAACTCATCAGACCCCCTGCCATCAGTCCCCAACACCCTTCATTCCTGCCCAAGTGCATCAGTTTCCCCTTCCCAGTGCCATCAGCTCTCCCCCACCCCAGTGCCATCGTCTCTCCTCCCCTTGTGCCATCTCTCCCCTAAATCCGGGCCACACTTCAGTTAAACCACGGACGCACGGTCCGTGAAAGCCCAGCCTGCCCTCCTCTGGACACCCAGAGTGCACAGCGTAATTGGTTGCTATGACAATGTGCACTCCAGGCGCCCGGCCTTAGTCGCGCCCCCACCCCTTCGGTGTCACCAGCTTACGTTTCCAGCAGAGGCACCGCCGACTCTCCATCGTTCCGCGCTGCTCTAGGCCTGACGTCACACAGCGCGTCAGGTCACGGCATGCGTACGTCAGGAGGTCAGTGCAGCGTGGGACCATGGACGTGCTGTGGAGTGTCCAGAGGCCCCCTGCTGGAAAGGTGAGTATTCCGAGCGTATTGCGGGCCAGCGGGAGACCACGGAGCGGGAGTAATAGCAAGCAATTCACTCCCGCTTCGTGGTCACGTGACACAAATGAATCCTCGATACAAAAAATTTGCATCAAGGATTTTTTTTGTGTCGAATTACTCGATTTAATGGAGTACTCGTTGCAGCCCTATTATGATGTACCTTGTTCAATGAACAAATACATTTTATCTTTGGCGTCTTGCAGGGTGTTAATGGTAATACAACTGCTGGTCTAGGGTAATGAATTGCTGAATGCCAACATACCTGATGGACTGTGGTAGTTAAAGATTTATTAAGACAGATAAATATTCGCATCCTGGTGCTGTCTGAGGGTAGAAAGGACAGCACTTGGATTAAAGGGGTTCTGCAGTTTGTATCCTCTGGATAGATCATCAGCATCTGATTGGCGGGGGTCCGACACCCGGGACCCCCGCCGATCAGCTGGAGCTTGTTTGGAATAGCCCTAAGAAAACCATGAGCTCATGTGACATTTTCTTTGTAATAAAGAACTGTGTTGTTCTTCTGTTAATCCTACCAGAAGGTAATGACTAAATTGACAGCTGGGTGTTATCGGTTGGGAGGTGTCCGCATATACCCTGCCACCGTTCAGACTGTGTAGGAGGAGCACACTACTTTGACAAGTGGCATAGTAACAATTTTGGTGTACTAATAAATATTTAGGAGGAATAACAGAGGAACAAAGCAGCATTATGAGGAAAGATGCTCCAGAATTGTTACCTCATGGTGAATTTAAGTATTTACTGAAACAGGCATGTCAGGAGAGCTGATGGGTCATCTTTAATGCCTGGTGTTGAATGGGCTTCTCACTTCCAAGCCTCAGGTTTTGTCCTCCTGTGAGTGACGCCAGCCTCTCAGGCCTTTATCAGAGATGATAGCTACACTATTGACTATATGAGTGCTCTGCCCGATCACTATAGAAGTCATGCCAGACCACTGTGCCACCTTACCATGCATGCATATCTCCCAGGCTGACATTCCTGAAAGCTATGAATGATGAACACTGGGTCTGCCACTTGAGAAGTATTAGTCCGTTTGCTTCTAGCAGCTTATGTATAAAAATTCTTACCTAGGACCAAAAAACATGGAATACTCAGGCCAATGGCAAATTCTTAATGAATTAGAGGCATGGGATACACAAAATGCTGTAAATGTCACAGGGATGCACCCTCATTCCAAATTGTCTTTCTTGCAGGGGACATTCCAGCAGATGTGGATTTCTAAACAGGAATATGAAGAAGGAGGGAAACAGTGCGTGGAAAGAAAATGCCCCTAGTGTCTCAGACCACTGCCGTGTCTTGTGCCCTTTTCTGAAATAGCTTTAGCGCACTCAGGAAACCAACGGACTTCTTTTCTAGTTATCAGCCTCCTGTAGATTTTTTGACTCCTCAATAGAAATCTGGGTAGCGAGCATTTGCATCCAATGCATCTGTTTCCAAGCAATAACCTCCCGTTTTATAACCCATGGAGCTTCCCTTTTCACAGAGACTCCTTCGTAATTGCAGTTTTCGGCAGTGTGATGTACAGGACGAACATCAGGATCAACACATGAGATTTGTTAGAAACTGCTCCTTTTTTTGTAACATATTTAAGAAAAACGTGCCACAGTTTTTTGTTTTTTTTATATATTTCGTTTTGTTTTTTTTGAGCAAACTAATGAATGGTTCAGTATTAAAGGTACTGCCTAAACACACAACTTTTGTCTCTTGTTTTCATATTGCAATACCTTCCAAAAAATGGCTTCTCAGACAACCAAAGACTCCATTCAGCAGCACAGTACAGAGATACGAGAGGCACCAGGTCCTCCGTGGTCTGACCTAGCCTTACAGCCCCTTTTGGAGTCTAGAAGAGGTAGAGAAGCCATCGTTCTGACAGCACCTTTGCTCTGTCCTGTTTTTGACGATCTTCACCGCAGCCTCCTCTTCTGGTCTCTTGAGTGTGTGTTTTGTGCGGACAGTTAGTAGGGAAGTTTAATCATTAGAGGGGAGTGCTGACCTCCCAGATATGAGAGTGTGCACCCAGAGGTCGAATAACCTATTAGTGACCCTGTTATATAGCATTCAGTAGAATTCTGTGTACTGGGTCATGCCCTCCAGCAAATCTATTCTGAATACAGTGGACGCTTGATCTATACTTTTGCTGTACACTAATCTACTAACCAATGTAAAAAAAAACTAATTGGCTTTGATTTTATCTGGCAGACGTCATAGAATAACTAAAATCCACATTCGATACACTTGAGCCGTACATATGTCTCTCCTGACTCCTACGTGCACAGTTGATTTGGCTGACATTCGCGTGGCTGCGGTTTATTGCTGCAAGTGTTTATTGCTACAGAAAGGTTCTAGTCTAAATTCTCTTGTAGTATATATTGAGGGTAGCGCCTCTTTTAGACTGAGCAACGCCCATCTACCAGCAACGCCCTGAATATTGTAGGCTTAAGTAAGTCCAAAGAGAGGCAGTATATTCAGTGTTAGGGAGCCATCTGCGGAAGCCACCTTGACGCCTGGTAGATGGGCCCCAACACATGTTTGAGCAAATATGTGCGCTAAGAGCTTCCATTAATTAATTTATAGTCGGTATTGTACCACTTTTATTTAGAATGACCCCCATTTCATAGTCTCTCTACGGATAGTGATGCCATCGGCAAGCCTGCTGATCCTCCTAGGGTCCTCAGGCTGGTAAGCCGCCTCCTTGATCAAGCAAACTATTGGGTGGGGTTTGCACCTTAAAATAGTTTGTGTGTTCACTGATTCCCTGGTAGAGGTTCTCTAACTTTGTTTTCTGGCAAAAAAGTCTATTTATTTATATTTTAGGGCAAGGATGCCATTAAAGTGGAGGACCTTCACAGAAGAATAAAAATGTGCCATAAGCAGGAAATTACTGGCGGCATCTTTTATACAAAAAGGAGCTATGTACAGATAAAATAGTAACATAAAAAGACTGAGGGTGCAAATGAAAAAGATCTGGTACTTCTAACATTTTTAAGAGGAAGTGTCCCTTTAATGATGAAGATTCTACTCAGTAGGACAAAACCTCAAAGTGGATGCCCCTGTGGCCAGAATCTCTAAGAAATCATCGCTATCCTTTGAAGACATGGGTTTGCTACGAGATCCCATGGATGGAAAAAATGCTAATCTATCCTGAAAAGATTATGGGAGTTCTGTACAGCCATGTTGATGCCTAGTATTGCTGCAGGACACTATCCCTATGGCTATATCAATTAGAACAGCATCTGGTCTCGGGCTCATTGAGAAAGGATATATTATCCTCCCTTTCTGTGTTAAAGCAGGCCTCTAATTTTATTGCAGATGCTTCTTCCAATCTAGTAAAGCTTTCGTCACTATCCGCAGCCCTGTCGAATTCGGCTTGTAGAGCGGTCTGGTTAAGATCATGGTCAGTTGACGCATCTAAAAACAGGTTGTGCGGAATACCCTGTGAAGGTGATAGATTTGAACAGTTTTAGATATACTAGACAAGGCTTCAGATAGGGAAAAAAAGTGTTCCCAACAGAGTTGGGAAGATGTAAACCTGGCCAAAAGAAAAAGGAAAATTGTTCCGGTTGGCAGTCCACAAAAGGCAAGGCAAAGGGTTTACTGTTTAACCCAGACAAGTCGACTAGACAGTCAAATCAGTAACGCCAGATGCCATGTAGGGAGGGGACTAAAAAGATTTGTATCCGTGTGGGAGGAAGTGTCTACTTCCCGTTGGATTCTAGATGTTATACATCAGGGGTACAGACTAGAATTCAGCTCTCCTCCTCCAGAAAAAAATCTCTAGTTTTCTTAGTTAAAAAAATAAGTGGATCCTACAGAGCCATATTCTAAAATCCTTAAGCAAACATATCTTATAAGAAATTCAAAATGGAAACTGTCAGATCAATTAAAACTGACACAGGATTGCTTACATGGTAACCCTGTATCTGGTAGATGTGTACTATCATGTACCGATGCAAAAAGATTAAAACATTTTGAGAATTGCTCTGTACATAAACAGTTGCCTTTTACAACTTCAATTTCAGATATTACCTATCGGTCTCTCTTCCGCACAAAGGATTTTTACAAAAATACTAGAAGTCTCAAGTTTTCTACATCTGAAAAGTACAATTTTCCCCTACCTGGATATTTTTTTTTAATAGCAGTCCAGACAGAGAACCACCTCAGGACCTAGCTACAGGCAGTTAAGGAAACCCTGGATTCCTTAGGCTAGATGGTAAACTGGGAGAAGTCAGATCTACTTCCAAGCAAAAAGTAATCCTGGAGATCAAATTGGATTCCCAACTCATTACATCTTTTCTTCCGGAACAAAAGAAATGGAGCCTGGTCCATGAAATATCGACCTTTTGTCAATCTCCAAAGGTATCAATCAGAGGCATTATGACGATCCTAGGTCTGATAACTTCTACGATACTAGCAGTAAGTTGGGCTCAGACACGTCAGTACATTACAAATTTTCCTATTAAACTCGTGGGACAAAAGTCAGTTTTCTCTAGACAAGAGAGTGAAAGTACCCTTTCAGGTGTAGAATTCACTGAACTAGTGGCTGATTCAGAAGAATATAAATCAAGGAGTATACACTGTGGAAGATGTTGTATGCTCCAATTTTCAAATAAAAAATTTGTGAAATAAATCAAGGAGTATAATGGCACCAACTGAACCAGGTGGTGATTACAACAGATGCAAGCGGAACAGGATTGGGAACTTACTGCGATCAGCAGATGGTACAAGGAACCTGGGGATTAGATCTCCTCCAATCATGCTCCAATGTAAAAGAGCTTACAGCAGTTCTAGAAGTCCTCAAGGCTTTTCTTCTAAACATCCAGTCTCAGAACATAAAGATCCTTTCGGACAACAGAACTATGGTGGCCTATATCAATAAGTGGGGAGGAACAAGGAGCAAAATTTTAAATCTGATTGTGGCCTCAGAAAAAACACCTACTGTCAATATTTGCAGTTTTATGTTTTTATATCTGTCGTGTGATTCTATATATTTTGATGCCACTCTGTAATTGTCTGGACCGGTAGGAGCAAATATACCTTTGATTGGATTCAAACTAGCATCCTCCTGCTTGCAAAAGTAGTGGTAACAAGGTTTCCTGGACGGGACACTAGAGCCTCATGGAATAAATTCCTGACATGTCAGACATATTGGCACCGGTGCACAGTAGACATCCAGAAGTGTTTCAGATGGACTACCAAAAGATGAAGAATACATACCATATGCTATAACTCATCTTTGGTACAACTCTCCTACTAATTATTGTAATAATTGCATTCAGTATAATGTGGGCATCGTAAGGCGTCCCAACATTTTTCCCCTGACAGCCAGCATAATTGGTATCAGAATGATAAGCCTGATGCATGCGTTAGTAAAACATGTCGGGGCCCAATATCTATTCGTGTGGACGGGAAGACCTGTTTTGTTAAGAATTTATGCTTGCCATCCGAGGGATAGGGCTGGAGGACGCACCCATAATAAAGGCCTTCCCAGAAGGCTGGCCCAAGGATGGGAGAGAGACTCCTCTGAGCTCCACCCTGTGTTAAAGGGGGATAAAAATGTGGGATTTGGAACCTTTCATTGACACAGTTGAGGGATCCGATCAACACTGTCCATGTCCTCCTGTCCCCAGAACCAGAATGGACTTTGATCACACAATTCGTTGAGTAGTAAGAACCTTTCTATTTTTCTCTTTTTATAACTGTTGTGTGCACATTTATGTATGTCTCTTAGTTTTGTAACTAAGTACTGTAGCCTCTTTAGTACATTTAAAGCACATCTTTAATGGTTTTTCCATGTAATATCATTTTTATACCTAATAATATATAAAACTGAGAGTATGTATGTGTGTGTGTGTATGTCCGCTAAAGAAATCTGCACCGTCACATTTACAATCACGAAATTTGGCACACAGATACATCAGGTGTCTGGGAAGGTTTTAGACGGGGTCTCAGCTCACTAGCACGTACCGTTCATGAGATATTCCCCAAAAAATGCAAATATGGCACATCATATGACGTACATTAGCCAATAGAAGCCTGCAGGTCTTTCTCTTCATATCCCAACTGCCATACACACGGTCACATGTCCCTTATCAGCCAATAGAAGCTCGCAGGTCCTTAGTCTCCACATACACCAGGTTTCCATAACAACCCAGCCATTTTTCTTCGCTGCTGCAGGTCAGCTTTAAACGGGCAGGTCGCTGGGGATGACACTGTTAAAGGAGCGGAGTGCTGTGGAGGTCACAGTTCAGGTGGCAGGTAGGGTGGCCATTCAGGCCATCCTGAAAAGACTGACTTAAAAACCCCGCCCCTAGGTCTCGCTAAGCCACACCCCCTCCCACTCTGCAGTTGATGGGGATTGAGAAAATGAAGGTAAAAATCTACATCTGTCATCTGCAGGGGTGGGAGGGAGGGTGACTTTCTCCCTGCAGCTCACGCTGAGACAGCACTGTGCTGCTGTCTGAGGGTGAGCTGTTCAAAAGTACATCCTTGTGTCTGTCCAGGCCCTGCACCGGACGCAGGACAGGGAGTGTGAAAGCCTGACTGTCTGGCCTAAAACCGGACCTCTAGCCACCCTACGGGGAGGCTTCTGTAGAGATCACAGTTAACCGCCTAACGCAGGATCGCGTTCCGGAGGCGGCAGCCCTGCGCACAGTCACGCATATATGCGCCATCTCGCGAGACGCGAGATTTCCTGTGAACGCGCGCACACAGGATCGGAAGGTAAGCGAGTGGATCTCCAGCCTGCCAGCGGCGATCGTTCGCTGGCAGGCTGGAGATGCGATTTTTTTAACCCCTAACAGGTATATTAGACGCTGTTTTGATAACAGCGTCTAATATACCTGCTACCTGGTCCTCTGGTGGTCCCTTTTGTTTGGATCGACCACCAGAGGACACAGGTAGCTCAGTAATAAGTAGCACCAAGCACCACACTACACTACACCCCCCCCCCCTGTCACTTATTAACCCCTGATCACCCCATATAGACTCCCTGATCACCCCCCTGTCATTGATCACCCTCCTGTAAGGCTCCATTCAGATGTCCGTATGTTTTTTACGGATCCACGGATACATGGATCGGATCCGCAAAACACATACAGGCGTCTGAATGGAGCCTTACAGGGGGGTGATCACCCCATATAGACTCCCTGATCACCCCCCTGTCATTGATCACCCTCCTGTAAGGCTCCATTCAGATGTCCGTATGTTTTTTACGGATCCACGGATACATGGATCGGATCCGCAAAACACATACAGGCGTTTGAATGGAGCCTTACAGGGGGGTGATCACCCCATATAGACTCCCTGATCACCCCCCTGTAAGGCTGCATTCAGATGTCCGTATGTTTTTTACGGATCCACGGATACATGGATCGGATCCGCAAAACACATACAGGCGTCTGAATGGAGCCTTACAGGGGGGTGATCAATGACAGGGGGGTGATCACCCCATATAGACTCCCTGATCACCCCCCTGTCATTGATCACCCCCCTGTCATTGATCACCCCCTTGTAAGGCTCCATTCAGACGTCCGTATGATTTTTACGGATCCACTGATACATGGATCGGATCCGCAAAACACATACGGACGTCTGAATGGAGCCTTACAGGGGGGTGATCAATGACAGGGGGGTGATCACCGACAGGGGGGTGATCACCCCATATAGACTCCCTGATCACTCCCCTGTCATTGATCACCCCCCTGTAAGGCTGCATTCAGATGTCCGTATGTTTTTTACGGATCCACGGATACATGGATCGGATCCGCAAAACACATACGGACATCTGAATGGAGCCTTATAGGGGGGTGATCAATGACAGGGGGGTGTCACCCCATATAGACTCCCTGATCACCCCCCTGTTATTTTTTTGGGCCCAAGTTAGCGGAAATTATATATTTTTTCTTACAAAGTCTCATATTCCACTAACTTGTATCAAAAAATAAAATCTCACATGAACTCACCATACCCCTCACGGAATCCAAATGCGTAAAATTTTTTAGACATTTATATTCCAGACTTCTTCTCACGCTTTAGGGCCCCTAGAATGCCAGGGCAGTATAAATACCCCACATGTGACCCCATTTCGGAAAGAAGACACCCCAAGGTATTCGCTGAGGGGCATATTGAGTCCATGAAAGATTGAAACTTTTGTCCCAAGTTAGCGGAAAGGGAGACTTTGTGAGAAAAAAAAATAAAAAATCAATTTCCGCTAACTTGTGCCAAAAAAAAATAATTCTATGAACTCGCCATGCCCCTCATTGAATACCTTGGGGTGTCTTCTTTCCAAAATGGGGTCACATGTGGGGTATTTATACTGCCCTGGCTTTTTAGGGGCCCTAAAGCGTGAGAAGAAGTCTGGGATCCAAATGTCTAAAAATGCCCTCATAAAAGGAAGGTGGGCCCCTTTGCGCATCTAGGCTGCAAAAAAGTGTCACACATCTGGTATCGCCGTACTCAAGAGAAGTTGGGCAATGTGTTTTGGGGTGTCATTTTACATATACCCATGCTGGGTGAGATAAATATCTTGGTCAAATGCCAACTTTGTATAAAAAATGGGAAAAGTTGTCTTTTGCCGAGATATTTCTCTCACCCAGCATGAGTATATGTAAAAAGACACCACAAAACACATTGCCCAACTTCTCCTGAATACGGCGATACCAGATGTGTGACACTTTTTTGCAGCCTAGGTGGGCAAAGGGGCCCACATTCCAAAGAGCACCTTTCGGATTTCACAGGTCATTTACCTACTTACCACACATTAGGGCCCCTAGAATGCCAGGGCAGTATAACTACCCCACAATTGACCCCATTTTGGAAAGAAGACACCCCAAGGTATTCCGTGAGGGGCATGGCGAGTTCCTAGAATTTTTTATTTTTTGTCACAAGTTAGCGGAAAATGATGATTTTTTTTTTTTTTTTTTTTCTTACAAAGTCTCATATTCCACTAACTTGTGACAAAAAATAAAAACTTCCATGAACTCACTATGCCCATCAGCGAATACCTTGGGGTGTCGTCTTTCCAAAATGGGGTCACTTGTGGGGTAGTTATACTGCCCTGGGATTCTAGGGGCCCTAATGTGTGGTAAGTAGTTTGAAATCAAAATCTGTAAAAAATGGCCGGTGAAATCCGAAAGGTGCTCTTTGGAATGTGGGCCCCTTTGCCCACCTAGGCTGAAAAAAAGTGTCACACATGTGGTATCTCCGTACTCAGGAGAAGTTGGGCAATGTGTTTTGGGGTGTCATTTTACATATACCCATGCTGGGTGAGAGAAATATCTTGGCAAAAGACAACTTTTCCGATTTTTTTTTTATACAAGGTTGGCATTTGACCAAGATATTTATCTCACCCAGCATCGGTATATGTAAAATGACACCCCAAAACACATTGCCCAACTTCTCCTGAGTACGGAGATACCACATGTGTGACACTTTTTTGCAGCCTAGGTGGGCAAAGGGGCCCACATTCCAAAGAGCACCTTTCGGATTTCACCGGCCATTTTTTACAGATTTTGATTTCAAACTGCTTACCACACATTAGGGCCCCTAGAATGCCAGGGCAGTATAACTACCCCACAAGTGACCCTATTTTGGAAAGAAGACACCCCAAGGTATTCGCTGATAGGCATAGTGAGTTCATAGAAGTTTTTATTTTTTGTCACAAGTTAGTGGAATATGAGACTTTGTAAGAAAAAATAAATAAAAAAATCATCATTTTCCGCTAACTTGTGACAAAAAATAAAAAGTTCTATGAACTCACTATGCCCATCAGCGAATACCTTAGGGTGTCTACTTTCCGAAATGGGGTCATTTGTGGGGTGTTTGTACTGTCTGGCCATTGTAGAACCTCAGGAAACATGACAGGTGCTCAGAAAGTCAGAGCTGCTTCAAAAAGCGGAAATTCACATTTTTGTACCATAGTTTGTAAACGCTATAACTTTTACCCAAACCATTTTTTTTTTACCCAAACATTTTTTTTTTATCAAAGACATGTAGAACAATAAATTTAGAGAAAAATTTATATATGGATGTCGTTTTTTTTGCTAAATTTTACAACTGAAAGTGAAAAATGTCATTTTTGGGCAATTTTTTTTTAAAATTTTGATTAATAACAAAAAAAGTAAAAATGTCAGCAGCAATGAAATACCACCAAATGAAAGCTCTATTAGTGAGAAGAAAAGGAGGTAAAATTCATTTGGGTGGTAAGTTGCATGACGGAGCAATAAACGGTGAAAGTACTGTAGGTCAGAAGTGTAAAAAGTGGCCTGGTCATTAAGGGTGTTTAAGCTAGGGGGGCTGAGGTGGTTAAGGGGACAGTCCACTATGGAGGTCAGTGTTAATGGGCAGATTGCTGTAGAGGCCAATGTTAAGGGGACGGGGTGTTGTGGAAATCACTGTTAAGGAGGTGGGGTACTGTGGAGGTCACTAATAAAGGGGCAGCCGCTGTGGAGGTCACTGTTAAAGTGGTGGACTGCTTTGGAGGTCACTGTTAAGTGGGTGGGCTGCTGTCAAGGTCACGGATGCTGTAAAGGTCACTGTTAAAGGGGGCAAGCGCTGTGGAGATCTCTGTTAAGGGTACAGGGAACTGAGGAGGTCACAGTTAAGGGGACGGTCCGCTATGGAGGTCAGTGTTAAAGGGCGGGGTGCTGTAGAGGTCACTGTTAAAGGGGTGGGGTGTTGTGGAGGTCACATTTTAAGGAAACAGCTCTGTAGAGGTCACTATTAAGGGGGCGGGTTATTGTGGAAATCACTGTTAACGAGATAGGGTACTGTGGACGTCACTAATAAAGAGGCGGCCGTTGTGGAGGTCACTGTTAATGGGGAGCGCGATGTTACTGTTAAGGGGGCAGGCCACTGTGGAGGTCATTGTTAAAGGGGTGGGGTACTGTAGATACTGTCGATATCTTTTAACGACACACACAAACAATAGATTAAATATACCAGTGCAAAGCCGGGTCCTTCTGCTAGTATAATATATATGTATGTAAAGTGGAGAAAATATGGCACAACAGTGACATTACCAAGAACTGGACGTCCCTCCAAAATTGATGAAAAGACGAGAAGAAAACTGGTCTGGGAGGCTACCAAGAGGCCTACATGTACATTAAAGGAGCTGCAGGAATATCTGGCAAGTACTGGCTGTGTGGTAAATGTGACAACAATCTCTCCTATTCTTCATATGTCTGGGCTATGGGGTAGCGTGGCAAGACGAAAGCCTTTTCTTACTGAGGAAAACATCCAAGCCAGGCTACATTTTGCAAAAACACATCTGAATTCTCCCAAAAGCATGTGTGAAAAGGTGTTATGGTCTGATGAAACCAAGGTTGAACTTTTTGGCCATAATTCCAAAAGATATGTTTGACGCAAAAACAACACTGCACATCACCAAAAGAGCACCATACACACAGTGAAGCTTGGTGGTGGCAGCATCATGCTTTGGGGCTGTTTTTCTTCAGCTGGCCCTAGGGCCTTAGTTAAGCTAGAGGGAATTATGAACTGTTCCAAATACCAGTCAATATTGGCACAAAACCTTCAGGCTTCTGCTAGAAAGCTGAACATGAAGAGGAACTTTATCTTTCAGCTTGACAACGACCCAAAGCATACATCCATATCAACAAAGGAATTGCTTCACCAGAAGAAGATTAAAGTTTTGGAATGGCCCAGCCAGAGCCCAGACCTGAATCTGATTGAAAATCTGTGGGGTGATCTGAAGAGGGCTGTGCACAGGAGATGCCCTCGCAATCTGAAAGATTTGGAATGTTTTTGTAAAATAGAGTGGGCAAATCTTGCCAAGTCAAAATGTGCCATGCTGATAGACTCATACCCAAAAAGACTGAGTGCTGTAATAAAATCAAAAGGTGCTTTAACAAAGTATTAGTTTAAGGGTCTGCACACTTATGCAACCATATTATTTTATTTTTATATTATTTCTTCTCTCTACCTAAAAGATTTCAGTTTGTTTTTCAATTGAGTTGGACAGTTTATAGGTCACATTAAAGGTGGAAAAAGTTCTGAAATGATTTATCCTTGTCTCATTTTTTTACATCACAGAAACCTGACATTTTAACAGGGGTGTGTAGACTTTTTATATCCACTGTATATACAGTCGTGGCCAAAAGTTTTGAGAATGACACCAATATTAGTTTTCACAAGGTTTGCTGCTAAACTGCTTTTAGATCTTTGTTTCAGTTGTTTCTGTGATGTAGTGAAATATAATTACACGCACTTCATACGTTTTAAAGGCTTTTATTGACAATTACATGACATTTATGCAAAGAGTCAGTATTTGCAGTGTTGGCCCTTCTTTTTCAGGAACTTTGCAATTCGACTGGGCATGCTCTCAATCAACTTCTGGGCCAATTCCTGACTGATAGCAACCCATTCTTTCATAATCACTTCTTGGAGTTTGTCAGAAATAGTGGGTTTTTGTTTGTCCACCCGCCTCTTGAGGATTGACCACAAGTTCTCAATGGGATTAAGATCTGGGGAGTTTCCAGGCCATGGACCCAAAATGTCAATGTTTTGGTCCCCGAGCCACTTAGTTATCACTTTTGCCTTATGGCACGGTGCTCCATCGTGCTGGAAAATGCATTGTTCTTCACCAAACTGTTGTTGGATTGTTGGAAGAAGTTGCTGTTGGAGGGTGTTTTGGTACCATTCTTTATTCATGGCTGTGTTTTTGGGCAAAATTGTGAGTGAGCCCACTCCCTTGGATGAGAAGCAACCCCACACATGAATGGTCTCAGGATGCTTTACTGTTGGCATGACACAGGACTGATGGTAGCGCTCACCTTTTCTTCTCCGGACAAGCCTTTTTCCAGATGCCCCAAACAATCGGAAAGAGGCTTCATCGGAGAATATGACTTTGCCCCAGTCCTCAGCAGTCCATTCACCATACTTTCTGCAGAAGATTAATCTGTCCCTGATGGGTTTTTTTGGAGAGAAGTGGCTTCTTTGCTGCCCTTCTTGACACCAGGTCATCTTCTAAAAGTCTTCGCCTCACTGTGTGTGCAGATGCGCTCACACCTGCCTGCTGCCATTCCTGAGCAAGCTCTGCACTGGTGGCACTCCGATCCCGCAGCTGAATCCACTTTAGGAGACGATCCTGGCGCTTGCTGGACTTTCTTGGACGCCCTGAAGCCTTCTTAACAAGAATTGAGCCTCTTTCCTTGAAGTCCTTGATGATCCTATAAATTGTTGATTGAGGTGCAATCTTAGTAGCCACAATATCCTTGCCTGTGAAGCCATTTTTATGCAACGCAATGATGACTGCACGCGTTTCTTTGCAGGTCACTATGGTTAACAATGATTTCAAACATCACCCTCCTTTTAACATGTCAAGTCTGCCATTTGAACCCAATCAGCCTGACATAATGATCTCCAGCCTTGTGCTCGTCAACATTCTCACCTGAGTTAACAAGACGATTACTGAAATGATCTCAACAGGTCCTTTAATGACAGCAATGAAATGCAGTGGAAAGTTTTTTTGGGGATTAAGTTAATTTTTATGGCAAAGAAGGACTATGCAACTCATCTGATCACTCTTCATAACATTCTGGTGTATATGCAAAAATTGCTATTATAAAAAATTAAGCAGCAACTTTTCCAATTTCTAATATTTATGTAATTCTCAAAACTTTTGGCCACGACTGTACATTGTGTGTGTGTTCAAATCCCAGAGTAGCACCAAAAGATATTTAGTAATCACACAAATGTAATAGTGGAAAATAAAGTACATATATATTTTTTATTAATTATTTTTCCCTATTACATTTTTGTGATCACTAAATAAATGACACTTGCTGTTATTCTGGTATACAGAGATGTATCTGTAGATACCAGTGCATTGTGCAGGAATACTAGCAAAGGTTTTCAGTTAGAGAAATTCCACTTCCACAAAGCTGTCAAGCATGTGCCTCAGCTAGTAAAGGTTTTGCCTCTGATTCAGAAGGGTCCCTGGTTCAAGACCCGCCAGTAGCAATTTGGATAAAAGGGGAATACAAGTTTTAAAATACACAGAGATGTTCTCATTTGCATTTATAATGCTCAAGGCCCTAGTTATATGGGGGAATGACTTTTTATTTTAAACCCTTTCTGACCTCTGCCATACATGTACAGTCCGTGGGAGCATCAATCAAATGATTGTATGTTAGAGTTCCCTAGGGTCCCTTAAAATAAGTGATCAAAAAGTTTATAAAACTATAAAACAATTTATAAAAATTTAAGTCTGCTCCATTCCCCATATTATTAACAATAAAAAATGAAGATCATTGTCATTGTAGTGCACAAAATGCCTGTACTATGAAATATAAATGTATTTATTCTGTACTGTGATCTCCATAATGGAAAAAAATTAAAATAAAAACTGCCGATGAAAAAATTATCAAAAAGGCATATTTCAAAATGGTATCGATAAAAACTACAGATTGCCCCGCAAAACCAAAAACTGCTCATTCATCGGGTAATCTGATTGGTTTTGCACATGCAGAAATGATGGTTTACCGGAAGCAGATTGTGCTGTGTAAACAGGATTTCCTGTCGGCAAACAAGGAGTCAGTAAGAGGAAGAACTATGGCATTAGTGATCGCTCCTCCCCATACTCTGGAGGAGATTACCGCATGTAAGTGCAGAGGTCTCCTCCTCCAGCCATCAGTAGATGGTCAGGAAGGAACACCACCTCTTCCCGGCTATCTGCTGTAATATCGTCCCGTGTAAAGGGACCTTTAGTTTCAGGTTTTTTCTCATAGAAACATAGAATGTGTCGGCAGATAAGAACCATTTGGCCCATCTAGTCTGCCCAATATACTGAATACTATGAATAGCCCTTGGCCCTATCTTATATGAAGGATGGCCTTATGCCTATCCCATGCATGCTTAAACTTCTCCACTGTATTTGCAGCTGCCACTTCTGCAGGAAGGCTATTCCATGCATCCACTACTCTCTCAGTAAAGTAATACTTCCTGATATTACTTTTAAACCTTTGCCCCTCTAATTTAAAACTGTGTCCTCTTGTAGCAGTTTTTCTTCTTTTAAATATTCTCTCCTCTTTTACCTTGTTGATTCCCTTTATGTTGTCTCGAGATCTGAAATGTGTGGGAAGGTTTTCATTGATAAGAACCATGTCAAGCTCGGCTTATCACAATGAGCATGAACTTGTTTTGCATAAAGGGAAGGGACAAAATTGTCAACTCAGAATTCCTAGTCACCTTCTGGCAACTAGTCAGTGACGTTATCTTTTATTACGGTCATAGTTGAACAACTTCCCATATTAGGCTTGTGTGAACGGGGGGAGGTGGCAAAGTATTACCACACAATATAACTGGTGGTGATATATATTGGGTGACCTACAGGAGTGTACAGGAGTGTAGTCACACTGCACAGGAGGAAGGTTTTCCAGATCTAAAGATGAGTGGAGGTAAGAAAGGGCTGTGTGGGGAGAAGCTTCTCATTGTGAGCACATACAATCCACTGTCAGAACATTTGTTAGTTACGTACACTCATTTTGGCATGCTTTCTTTTGCACTATTGTAATAGAAACTGCTTATTTTTGGCTGCTATTAATTAATAAGGAGATTTTAATGCTTATTCATATGTATCCGTACATTTATTAAACAAACCAAAGTGATGGTACCCTGAAATATGAGATTTATTATCTATATGCCTCAAGCTATAAACCTTTATTGTACCATGTACCTGACACTGATAGTGGTTTGTTACATTGTCAGTGTCTTTGTTGTAAAACTGGCCTCAAAATTATATCTATAGTGGACAACACATCCATAGTAACCAGGACTTAAAGGTTATGACATGTAAATTACTCATCACCTATCCACAGGATTGGTGATAAATATTCGATCATGGGGGTCTGACTGCTGGGAGCCCCACAATCCAGAGAACGAGGGGGTCTCAGTCTCCTCTCTGAATGGAGTGTTAAAGGGTTTCTGCCAAGTTTATGTTATCCCCTATCCGTATGATATGAGATAATGAGCTGATTGCTGGGGGTCTAAACGCTAGGACCCCCACCGAGAACGAGGATCCCATTCTGATGGAGCAGCAGGTTGTGCGTGCACACTGCCGCCCCTTTTATTCTCTATGTGAGCACCAGAGCTCAGCTATCTGTGGTGTTCCCATAGAGAATAAATGGAGCAGCAGAGTGTATGCTCAAACTGTTGCTCCATCAGAACGGGGAAATTGGCCCCACATACTCTTGATCCATGAGGTCCGAGCATTTGGACCCCTAGTTATTCCCTATTCTGTGGATAGGTGATAACATAAATTTGGCACAACCCCTTTATTGCACATGTTGTTCTGCTACCTCATTTATTTTTATGGCACTGATAATGCCAAAAACTTAATTATAAACCCTATTATAAGTCAAGGAGGACCTTTCATGGGATTATGAGTTACAAACTGGTATGCCAGATAGGGCGGCCCCCTACAAATACCAGCACTTTTTTCCCCTCTAAAATACCCCTCCGTTCTGGCGCTTTGTCCCCTGGTGTCTTGGGCGCCTGATATGTTCATTTAGAGTCTCGGTACAGGGAGGAAGAGAAGGCCGGGTTTCTCAATGGGCATCTCCTCCCTGGCTGTAGTGCAGTCCAATCGCAGCAGAGAGCATCATAGCCAGGGAGAAAAAACAGCTCACCTTCTCCCTGGCTATGACGCTCTCCGCTGCTATCCCTTTAAGTAATATTCTATAACAGGCATGGCCAACCTGTGGCTCTCCAGCTGTTGTAAAACTACAATTCCCACCATGCCCTGCTGTAGGCTGATGATAGCTTTTGGCAGTCTGGGCATGCTGGGAGTTGTAGTTTTGCTACATCTGGAGAGCCTCAGGTTGGCCATCCCTGTTCTATACCATGATAACAGTACACGCAAAGATGAAGTTAGACACTGGAAAAGTGAGAATTTTTTAAAAATTATTTCACAAAAAGTAGCAACCTACTGTGTATTTTTTATTACAATTAATAGTCACATATTGCTTGCTAATATGTGAAAAATTCACAGTATCCACTTAACCATAAAGCAGGGATCAGTCATATGCACAGTACTATGCCAATAATTGTTAAATGTTTTGAAAAAATTGGAATCCAGCTGAGGTTTTATACCCTTATTCTAATTTATTGTAGATGAGATTGGAGCTTTGGTCTTTGATATTGGTTCATTTTCAGTACGGGCTGGTTATGCAAGAGAGGACATTCCTTTGGTGAGTCATATATGTATAAAACCACTTAAGTTGAGTATTCCATTATAACCTGGTTAGATTATACAATGCATTCAGAAAATCTTCAGATTTCTTTACTGTTTTTTACAGTTTGTTGCGGCCTTATACTAAAAATAAAAAAAAGTTTTTCCCCATCATTCTGCACTCAATACTCCATAATAAGATAGTGAAAACAGAATTTTAGAACGTTTTGCTAATTTATTAAAAAGGAAAAACTTTAATTTTGCATGGACATACAGGGAGTGCAGAATTATTAGGCAAGTTGTATTTTTGAGGATTAATTTTATTATTGAACAACAACTATGTTCTCAATGAACCCAAAAAACTCATTAATATCAAAGCTGAATATTTTTGGAAGTAGTTTTTAGTTTGTTTTTAGTTTTAGCTATTTTAGGGGGATATCTGTGTGTGCATGTGACTATTACTGTGCATAATTATTAGGCAACTTAACAAAAAACAAATATATACCCATTTCAATTATTTATTTTTACCAGTGAAACCAATATAACATCTCAACATTCACAAATATACATTTCTGACATTCAAAAACAAAACAAAAACAAATCAGTGACCAATATAGCCACCTTTCTTTGCAAGGACACTCAAAAGCCTGCCATCCATGGATTCTGTCAGTGTTTTGATCTGTTCACCATCAACATTGCGTGCAGCAGCAACCACAGCCTCCCAGACACTGTTCAGAGAGGTGTACTGTTTTCCCTCCTTGTAAATCTCACATTTGATGATGGACCACAGGTTCTCAATGGGGTTCAGATCAGGTGAACAAGGAGGCCATGTCATTAGATTTTCTTCTTTTATACCCTTTCTTGCCAGCCACGCTGTGGAGTATTTGGATGCGTGTGATGGAGCATTGTCCTGCATGAAAATCATGTTTTTCTTGAAGGATGCAGACTTCTTCCTGTACCACTGCTTGAAGAAGGTGTCTTCCAGAAACTGGCAGTAGGACTGGGAGTTGAGCTTGACTCCATCCTCAACCCGAAAAGGCCCCACAAGCTCATCTTTGATGATACCAGCCCAAACCAGTACTCCACCTCCACCTTGCTGGCGTCTGAGTCGGATTGGAGCTCTCTGCCCTTTACCAATCCAGCCACGGGCCCATCCATCTGGCCCATCAAGACTCACTCTCATTTCATCAGTCCATAAAACCTTAGAAAAATCAGTCTTGAGATATTTCTTGGCCCAGTCTTGACGTTTCAGCTTGTGTGTCTTGTTCAGTGGTGGTCGTCTTTCAGCCTTTCTTACCTTGGCCATGTCTCTGAGTATTGCACACCTTGTGCTTTTGGGCACTCCAGTGATGTTGCAGCTCTGAAATATGGCCAAACTGGTGGCAAGTGGCATCTTGGCAGTTGCACGCTTGACTTTTCTCAGTTCATGGGCAGTTATTTTGCGCCTTGGTTTTTCCACACGCTTCTTGCGACCCTGTTGACTATTTTGAATGAAACGCTTGATTGTTCAATGATCACGCTTCAGAAGCTTTGCAATTTTAAGAGTGCTGCATCCCTCTGCAAGATATCTCACTATTTTTGACTTTTCTGAGCCTGTCAAGTGCTTCTTTTGACCCATTTTGCCAAAGGAAAGGAAGTTGCCTAATAATTATGCACACCTGATATAGGGTGTTGATGTCATTAGACCACACCCCTTCTCATTACAGAGATGCACATCACCTAATATGCTTAATTGGTAGTAGGCTTTCGAGCCTATACAGCTTGGAGTAAGACAACATGCATAAAGTGGATGATGTGGTCAAAATACTCATTTGCCTAATAATTCTGTACAGGGTGTAAATATTCAGACCCTTTGCTGTGACACTTTAAATACATTCAGTTGATTGGACATGATTTGGAAAGACACTCACCTAGAAGTTCTAACAGCTGACCATGCATATGAGAGGAAAGAACTGAACTAGGGGAAGGATTGTCTGGCGCCTCAGATCTGGAGAAGGGTACAAAAATATTCTGCTGCCCTGAAGAGCACAGTGGCCTTCACAATTCTTAAATGGAAGACGTTTGAAACAACCAGGACTCTTCCTAGAGCTGGCTGCCCACCAAACTAAGTAATCAGAGGAGAAGGGCCTTGGTAAGACAGGTGACCAAGAAGCCAATGGTCACTCTCACTGAGCTCCAAAGATCCTGAGTGCAGATGGGAAAAACTTCCAGAAGGTAAACCATCACTGCAGCACTCCACAAATCTGGGCTTTATGGCAGTTGCCAGAAAGAAGCCTTTCTTCAGTAGAAGACACATGAAAGTTTGCAAAAAACAAACAAACATGTAAAGAACTCTCAGACTGTGAGAAACAAGATTATCTTGTTTGATGAAACCAAGATTGATTTATTTATTTTTTGCTGCAATTCTAAGCATCATGTCTAGAGGAACCTAGGCACTGCTCATTATCTGCAGCCATCTTAGGCTACTTTCACACTAGCGTTCGGGGCTCCGCTTGTGAGCTCCGTTTGAAGGGGCTCACAAGCGGCCCCGAACGCATCCGTACTGCCCTAATGCATTCTGAGTGGACGCGGATCCGCTCAGAATGCATCAGTCTGGCAGCGTTCAGCCTCCGCTCCGCTCAGCAAGCGGACACCTGAACGCTGCTTGCAAACGGATCCATCCAGAATTACAATGTAAGGCTACTTTCACACTAGCGTTCAGAGCGGATCTGTCTGGGGTCTGCCCAGACGGATCCGCTCATATAATGCAGACTTGGGATCCGTTCAGAACGGATCCGTCTGCATTATATTGTAGAAAAGATTCTAAGTGTGAAAGTAGCTTCAGACGGATCCGTCCAGACTTTACATTGAAAGTCAATGGGGGACGGATCCGTTTGAAAATTGAGCCATATAGTGTCAAATTCAAACGGATCCGTCCCCATTGACTTACATTGTAAGTCTGGACGGATCCGTTTGCCTCCGCACGGCCAGGCGGACACCCGACCGCTGCAAGCAGCGGTCGGGTGTCCGCTTACTGAGCGGAGCGGAGGCTGAACGCTGCCAGACTGATGCATTCTGAGCGGATCCGCATCCACTCAGAATGCATTAGGGCAGTACCGATGCGATCGGGGCCGCTTGTGAGAGCCTTCAAACGGAGCTCACAAGCGGAGCCCTGAACGCTAGTGTGAAAGTAGCCTTAGTCAATGGGGACGGATCCGTTTGAATTTGACACTATATGGCTCAATTTTCTAACGGATCCGTCCCCCATTGACTTTCAATGTAAAGTCTGGACGGATCCGTCTAAAGCTATTTTCACACTTAGAACTTTTTCTACAATATAATGCAGACGGATCCGTTCTGAACGGATCCAAAGTCTGCATTATATGAGCGGATCCGTCTGAACGCTAGTGTGAAAGTAGCCTTACAATGAAGCATGGTGGCAGCATCATGCTGTAGAGCTGTTTTTCAGTGGCTGGGACAGAGAGACTGGTCAGGGTTGAGGGAAAGTTGAATGGAGTAAAGTACATAGATAATTTTTTATGAAAACCTGACACAGTATGCTCTGGACTTCAGATGGGGCAGAAGGCTTACCTTCCAACATGACAATGACCCTAAGCACACAGCCAAGACAACACAGAAGTGGCTTAGGGACAATTATGTTAATGTCCTTGAGTGACCCAGCCAGAGTCCTGACTTGAACCAAATTGAACATCTCTGGAGAGACCTGAAAATGGCTGTCCATGCACAGTCCCCATCCAACCTGACAGGGCTTAACAGGATCTGCAGAGAAGAGTGAAAATCCCCAAATCCAGGTGTGCAAACCTTGTGGCATCATATTCAAGAAAACTGAAAGCTGTAATCACTGCCAAAGGTGCTTCTACCAAGTCCTGAGTAAACGGTCTGAATGTCAATGCAAGATTGTAGTTTTTCCTTTTCGATAAATTAGTGAAGATTTTGAACATTCTTTTTTCACTTTCTCATTATGGGATACTGGGTGCAGATTGATGGGGGAAAAACTTGATTTTTTATTTTTTTTTATTGTTTTTTTACATTTTAGCACAAGGCCACATAACAAAATGTAAATAAAAGTCTGAAGACTTTCCGACTCAATTTTTTCCATGTTTGGCATGAAGAAACATGAAAAAAATGTCTGCATCTAATACTGTTTTCGTATACAATAATATACAGTACATAAAATGCTGCCTGTTTCTGACAAAAATAATAATAAAAATATGCCAATACTTCTAAAACACCTTGATAATGAAATGAAACTGAATGAATATGAAATAAATAATATGGTATCCAATGGGGAAACTGTTAATATGCTTGGTAATGAATGATGTGAAAAATGTTAGTAATTTACATGATAACTATATGCAGGTAGATTTTCCTACATCAGTTGGCGCAGTACTTGATGGAGAAGATGGAGGTACGCCATCTAAGTATTACATAGATCCTAACCTTCATGAGATACCTCAGGAAAACTTGGAAGCCATTACACCTTTCAAAGAAGGAATGAGTAAGTTGTGTCTCTTAAGGTACATTTCTAATGATAGATTTTTTTTTAATGGAATGTCACATGTGCTAGAGACAAATGTTCTGAAGATCTCAAGAACAGTTCCACCTTGTTCCTATTATCATTGTTAAGATGGCTGCATAAAGTCATTTTCAAGATTGTTGAGGGTCTCAATACCATGCCGGATCTGCCTTTTTAAATTATGTCCAGTCGAATCATCATAAGTCTATAATAAGAAATCAAGCAAAACATGATGTTGACTTCTTATTTCCTTGTGTCTAGGTGTAGAAGTTTAGCAACCACATGAGAGTATCACAGCATTGTTTATATACCTATTATACTGCAATTCCAATAATCTCTTCTACATCTTTCTTTACATAATTTGGTGTAGATTCATTTAATAATATTTCTTTTTGAGTACCAAATCCTGGCTTCCATTTACACTGGCAAATAGTAAAATTTTGCCCCCACCACTGGGGGGAGAACAGAAGCCTCTGAACCACATGTAGTTTATTTCCCAGAAACCCCTTACTATGGTTCATTTGCCTATCACTTAATGCTCTTTTTTTCTCACACGTGGCTTAGTTTACCTGATTACTTTATATCGTTTTGTTGTTACTGAAAATGTCTGAATATGAATGGCTACAGCCTGAAGCAAAAAGACGGACAGGCTTTAGACTTCTTTAGTTTCCCTGTAAACACTGTAGCGAAGCTGTAGTCATAAATGACAACTCTGCTGAGAGCATTACCTGTGGGTGCTGATTTAGGCTACTTTCACATCTGCGTTTTCAATTCCGCAATTGAGATCCGTCATAGGATTTTAATAGCGGAAGAAAACGCTTCCGTTTTGTCCCCATTCATTGTCAATGGGGACAAAACTGAATTGAACTAAACGGAATGCACCAAAATGCATTCCATTCCGTTTGGTTGCGTCCCATCACAGACAGAATAATGCTGCAAGACGGTGAACAGTGTAGGAATTACAACAGTTTGCATATGTGCCTCCAACTTGTTAAGGAACCAAAAGTAATGGGACATAATAATAATCATAAATCAAACTTTCACTTTTTAATACTTGGTTGCAAATCCTTTGCAGTCAATTACAGCCTGAAGTCTGGAACGCATAGACATCACCAGACGCTGGGTTTCATCCCTGGTGACGCTCTGCCAGGCCTCTACTGCAACTGTCTTCAGTTCCTGCTTGTTCTTGGGGCATTTTCCCTTCAGCAAGTGAAATGCATGCTCAATCGGATTCAGGTCAGGTGATTGACTTAACATTTGCATAACATTCCACTTCTTTCCCTTAAAAAACTCTTTGGTTGCTTTTGCAGTATGCTTTGGGTCATTGTCCATCTGCACTGTGAAGTGCCGTCCAATGAGTTCTGAAGCATTTGGCTGAATATGAGCAGATAATATTGCCTGAAACACTTCAGAATTCTTCCTGCTGCTTTTGTCAGCAGTCACATCATCAATAAATACAAGAGAACCAGTTCCATTGGCAGCCATACATGCCCACACCATGACACTACCACCACCATGCTTCACTGATGAGGTGGTATGCTTAGGATCATGAGCAGTTCCTTTGCTTCTCCATACTCTTCTCTTCCCATCACTCTGGTACAAGTTGACCTTGGTCTCATCTGTCCATAGGATGTTGTTCCAGAACTGTGAAGGCTTTTTTAGATGTCGTTTGGCAAACTCTAATCTGGCCTTCCTGTTTTTGAGGCTCACCAATGGTTTACATCTTGTGGTGAACCCTCTGTATTCACTCTGGTGAAGTCTTCTCTTGATTGTTGACTTTGACACACATACACCTACCTCCTGGAGAGTGTTCTTGATCTGGCCAACTGTTGTGAAGGGTGTTTTCTTCACCAGGGAAAGAATTCTTCGGTCATCCACCACAGTTGTTTTCCGTGTCTTTCGGGTCTTTTGGTGTTGCTGAGCTCACCGGTGCGTTCCTTCTTTTTAAGAACGTTCCAAACAGTTGTTTTGGCCACGCCTAATGTTTTTGCTATCTCTCTGATGGGTTTGTTTTGTTTTTTCAGCCTAATGATGGCTTGCTTCACTGATAGTGACAGCTCTTTGGATCTCATCTTGAGAGTTGACAGCAACAGATTCCAAATGCAAATAGCACACTTGAAATTAACTCTGGACCTTTTATCTGCTCATTGTAATTGGGATAATGAGGGAATAACACACACCTGGCCATAGAACAGCTGAGAAGCCAATTGTCCCATTACTTTTGGTTCCTTAACAAGTGGGAGGCACATATGCAAACTGTTGTAATTCCTACACCGTTCACCTGATTTGGATGTAAATACCCTCAAATTAAAGCTGACAGTCTGCAGTTAAAGCACATCTTGTTTGTTTAATTTCAAATCTATTGTGGTGGTGTATAGAGCCAAAAATATTAGAATTGTGTAGATGTCCCAATATTTATGGACCTGACTGTATATGGTCTCTTTTGAATAAAGTATCTTTAATCCCATATATGTGATACGGTACCATGCAAAAAACAGATAATTGAGTGCCCTCTATACTCTTTACTTGATCCTTATATTGCAAATTGGCAGGGATGTTGCCACGGGAGAGTGCACCTAGTTCTATGGATTCGTGTTGGTTGAGCCACTAAACCCAGGTCTCAGATGTAGGAATAGGTTTGGATTAAAAAATATAAAACTTACTGGAGAGTTTGAATCTGCTGATGAGGATGCTGCTGCTTTATTTCCAGTAGACTTTTAGGGTTTGATTATAGAGAAAGGATACCATCCAAAGCACGTCTTCAACTGTGATGAGACCAGGCTGTTCTGGAAAAAAAGTGCCTGACAGAACCCACTAAAAAGTGCAGAGCAGGCACCAGGGCATAAGGCATGGAAGGACAGATTACCTCTGACAGTATGTAGCAAGGCCCCAGGCCATATGATGAAACCAGCTGTAGAGCACAGATGAAAGAAAAACTAAAAATTCTGCCCATGTTCTGGCAACATAATCAGAAAGCTTGGGTGACTTGGGTCTTATTTATGAATAAAAGTATTGGGGTGCTGCATAGTGTGAAACCTGCAGATGAATGACCTGCCTATTAAGCAAAAGAGCTTATCAGATACAATTGTGCATATACTGGCACAACTTTGCTGAAGGCATGCAAATAAGAACAGGTCCAACAAACACCAACAGGTTGGAGCTCCACTCCACGGAACAACTGCTCCAATAGTGTAATGGGTAAAAAAGATATAAAAATGGAGATCACAGAGCGCTACTACCATTGACTGATTTATTAAAAAAACAATAAAACAGAAGATAAAGGACTACTCTCTTCATCATCTGTTTTATTTATGGAATTATCCTACCAATGCTTCATCCGTGAAGTGAAAAATACTTGGCATAAGAAGGGTTGTCATTAAAAGTCCTATTAAAGGGGTTGTCCGATCAGCTGTACGGGGAGACGGTGCACGCAAGTGCCATCTCTCTGCTCTCTTCCTGTCTGCAGCCTATGGCAAAGACCATAGACAGCAGCAGCGGACAGGAAGAGAGAAGGGAGCTAGCTGGCACGTGCTCACTGCGTCTCCTCATACAGCTGATCGGCGGGGTGCCGGGTGTCAGATCCCCGCCTATCTGCTATTGATGACCTATCCTGAGGATAGGTCATCAATAGTAAAAGCCCGGACAACCCCTTTCATAATAGACAATGCACTTGTAGACAATGTCATCCTGAATCTGCTTGCTGAAAATAAAAATTTTAAGGTTATATTTTTACCTCCAAATACAACATCATTGCTTCAGCTACAAAGTGTAGGGCAGTTCTGTGTTGACTAGACACACCTGTCCCCACCACCACCACCAAAGGCTCGTCTGGTGACTACAGTGGCTGATGCATAGAGCTCTCCTTGATTTTCGAACATTGTTGGCGGCCATCATTTCTGCTCAGTGTGAATCGACTTTCATCAGTGAACAACACTGAGGCCCACTGGTCCCTCGTCTAGCGTAGCTGCTTCCTGGCCCATGTAAAACGTTGACGCCTGTCGTCAGGTACCGTTGCAAGTTGTCTAGCACGCAGACGAACACTGATGTAAACGGTTTCAAATGGTCTGACGTGACCCTTGGGTGCTTCTCACCTCCCTTAAATGTGCCTGGAGTTGTGTGGCATTCATCATCCGGTTACGCAGGGCATTGTTCACAATGAAGCGGTCATCAGTGTCGGATGTGGCCAAGGACTTCCATTTCTATGCCTTTCTGTGACTCTTCCAGTCTCTCTGTATCTCTGGTGCAACCTGCTGACAGGGTCGGCATTTGGGGTGTGCGAGCTGTGCGGCCGCACAGGGCGCCATGGCAACAGGGGCGCCCGGAGGCCGAATAAGCTCGCAGTCGGTCTCTTACAGCAGGCACTGTTCATCAATTGTTAGGTGTCATCTTGGTCTCTTGATGTAAAATGTGGACAGCATGATGAGGAGGACTGTTTAAATACCAATTTTAATTGAACCAGGGAATTTATTGGGGGATTCATGGATCAAACAACTGTTGTGAATTTCGCTGTTAAGCTCCTTGTTAGAGAATAGCAAGTTGTGAAACAGTTGGACATGTGCCTTCAAAAAGTTTAGAGAAGGTCACATTAAGTTCACCTGCAAAGACATTTTAGGTTCATCCTGAAATTTTACCCACAAGCCAAATATCCTTTTTGGGAGTAGTGTATGTGTCGCAGAGCTGGGATCTGTCTGACATTTACAGCATATCCTGGGGATAAATGTTTAAGATGAGAATATCCTTTTAAGGCCTCATGCACACGACCGTTGTTGTGTTTTGTTCCGCAAAATGGGGTTCCGTTGTTCCGTGATCCGTTTCCGTTTTTTTTTCCGTGTGTCTTCCTTTATTTTTGGAGGATCACCAGACATGAAGGAAAGTAAAAAAAAGTGTAAGTCAAGTTTGCCATGCAAATGATAGGAAAAAAACGGACGCGGACGCGGATGACAATCTTGTGTTCCTCCGTTTTCCATGAAAAAAATAGGACAGGTTATATTTTTTTGACGGACTGGAACCACGGATCACGGACGCGGATGACAAACGGTGCATTAGCCGAGTTTTCAACAGACCCATTGAAAGTCAATGGGTCCGCAGAAAATCACGAAAAACGGAACAACGGACACGGAACACAACAACGGTCGGGTGCATGAGGCCTCTGAAATGATCTGATACATTGTTACGGGTTCACCAAAGGTGAAAATGACAGTTCCATATATGATATCAGAGCACATCCAGTCAATCATTAAAGAGTTAAGATAAAAACAGCGCTGTGACAAACAATGACTACAGATGCATAAAAGTTACTCTTTAACAGGTCAATTGGCTCAAACTGTCTCAGCAGGCTCCATTTAAGGCATAGATTAGACTCATGCTAGATCACGACTGCAGTTTTTACCATATATAGCAGACAGTTGCATTACTGCTATACTTTCACAGAAATGTTTATGGCTGGTTTATGCTCCCTGTACCAATATTACTTGTTTATTATCCTTATCCATTGAACATGCGATCAATTGTTTTATGACAGTACGCGTAATGCATACTGCAGGCAGAATGCTTTGTAACCAGTTCCAACCTTTGCCTTATTTCTATTAGTATAGCCTCTTATTTGATTTACAATCTTTTTTCTTTAGTTGACAACTGGGAGAGCTTCCAGGCTATATTAGACCACACATACAAAAGGCTTATCAAGTCCAAAACAAGTTTACATCCAGTTCTGATGTCTGAACCTGTAGTAAGTAATTGCTATATAAAACTGTATCAAGTAATACATAAGATCATAATGTTTCTTTTATGTTTCCCCATATATGATGTTTAGAGCTTTGAATTAAAATGGTTGTCTCACTTCAGTAAGAGGCATTTATCATGTAGAGAAAGTTAATACAAGGCACTTACTAATGTATTGTGATTGTCCATATTGCGTCCTTTGCCGGCTGGATTCATTTTTCTATCACATTATACACTGCTCGTTTCTATGCTTACAGACCACCCTGCAATCCATCAGTGGTGGTTGTGCTCGCACAATATAGGAAAAAGCACTAGCCTATGTGCGCTCCCATGGTCCCGGCCACCAGAGAGGCTGATGCTTTTTCCTATAGTGTGCTAGCACGACCACCACTGATGGATTGCAGGGTGGTCTGTAACCATGGAAATGAGCAGTGTATAATGTGATGGAAAAATGAATCCAGCCAGCAAAGGAAGCAATATTGATAATACCAATACATTAGTAAATGGCTTGTATTAACTTTCTCTACATGATAAATGCCACTTACTGAAGACAGCCCTGAGACAGCCCCTTTAAGGCTCACACTAGTGATGGCTTTAGACAGAGCTTGCGAGAAGGAAAGGTGATTTGGTGCTTTTAGAAAGAACATTTGAGCTCAGATAAGAAATAAAGTCAGCGCAAAATCTAAATGAAATACATGTATATAAATGATATGTACACTTAAATAGGTTTTCTGTGACAACTATCCTAAGGATAGGTCATCATCAATATCAGATTTGTCGGGGTGGCAGGAGCTGAAGGGGACTGAGATTGTGGTCACTACACCGTATACAGAATTGTGCTAGCTCTGGTGTCACTGTGTCTCCTTCGAGGAACTGATCAGTGGAGCTGCCAAGTGGCGGACTCCCACCAATTTGATAAAGATATGTCATCAATATTTAAGTTCTGGAAAACCCTTTAAAGGGTTTTTCTGGGATTCATATATTGATGGCCTATCTAGAGGTAATACTGAGCACAACCGCTATACAACGTACGTCGCTGTGCTTGGTTAGCCATGAGGAGGCGACAACGCTCACTGGAGAGCTGCAGCCTCTTCAAACAGCTGATTGGCAGGGGTGCTAGGTGTCAGACTCCAAAGATCCCATATTGATGACTTATCCTAAGGACAGATAATCAATATAGTAGTCCCAGAAAACCCCTTTAAACAGTCCTACTTGTCAATGGCCATCAGCTCTGCCAGCAATCAGCCATAATATAGCAAAAACAGTTCAACTGTGCAAGAAAGAAACAAAATGGACAGACAGCATTTCTGTATGCATAAGGTTAAGGGCTTACTGCGGACCCTCTAAACATGGTTACTAGCTGTGTGCACGCTTCATCACCGTGCAGACCCATTGACTTCAATGGGTCTGTGCTCCACACTTTGCAGCAAAGTATAAGACATGCCCTATCTTTTGTGCCGCTTCTGTATCCTTCCACATCCATGAGGCCGCGCAGCTAAAATAGGACATGTCAATAGGTCCGTGATGTGATGTGAACCTCAGTACACTTATGGTCGTGTGAATGCTGCCTTGGGGGAGCATTAGTGTCTCTAATCTAGCGGCTAGGAATTTCACGTGCCTTGTAAACAGCAGGTTTGGTGTCTGTAACCCAAAATGTGTGTAGCTGGTGACTGATGTATCAGTTGATGCTAGACGGATCCATGCACAAAGAATAAAGAAAAATTACAAGTATTGGTGCTGTCACTACAAAAACTAATAAAATATACTTGAATAATTTGCAATAGAATTCTACCCTGATTTTTGTGATGTGGATCATACACAGGATTTGGAATAAAAAAAGATTGAATTGATTGTGAACAGTTGCACGCTCACAATTAGCAGACCACCAAACAGCATTGATACCATGACACCTCAGGTCCTGGAATGTTACAGTGCTAATAGCAGGAACCGACTAACCCTAGAGCAGTGATGGCTAACCTTGGCACTCCAGCTGTGGTGCAACTACGACTCCCAGCATGCTCCATTTATTTCTATAGAGTTCTGAGAGCAACCAAGCAAGGGGGGCATCTTGGGAGTTGTAGTTTCTCGCCAATATTCATTGGGGGACATAGGAAACCGTGGGTATAGCTATGTCCTCTAGGAGGCGTTGACACTAGTAAAAGCTGTTAGCTCCTCCCCTGCAGCTATACCCCCTCCAGCCTAGAGAGAGAGCTTCAGTTTTTTCTAGTGTCAATAGGAGGCAAGACCTCCCTGCTCTGCAGGGATCTCCTGAAGATTTTTTATTTTAGTTTATTTTTTTCCTTCTTTTTCAGATGGGAAAACAGCGGTACCTTGTCCCTCTGCGGTCCTGCCGATGCGATGATCGGCTTGCGCAGGGGCTTTGGATTGCGGCCTTGTGTCTTGCTGGGCCGCACTTCGTCCCCTGAAGGGAGGGGGGGGGTGCGCTCCGGCGCGAAAACTTTGCGCCCTTCTTCCTCCTCCCCCAGAGACCTGCTAGCTCCGCCCCTGGTCATGAAGATGACCTTAACCCTTCCTGGCTGGCTGTGGCCGGCATATCTGGGGAGGGATAGAGTTCTAAGGGGGCGTGGCACTCCCAGTGCAATGTTCCTTGTGGAGGAATTTAACCCTTTCCTGCCTCTTGTGCTTGAGGCTGTCAGTACCACACTGGGCCCGTGTCCTATCTCGGATAAGGAGCACCTCTCATAGTTCCCAATCCGCCCTCCGAGCCGTTTGGTTGATAATTCTCCTCCTCTGCAACTCCCGTGGAGGACAGCTGATGTTCCCAATCCACCCTCCGGGTCGTTTGGTTGATAATTCGACCTGCGCAATTAGTGACAGACCTCTGAAGGATTCCAATCCCTCCTCTGGGGCCGTTGATGATTCTCACTTCCGCAATACAGAGGAGAACCTCTGGAATTCCCAATCCACCCTCCGGGTGGTTTGGTTGATATTCTCCACCTGCGCAATTCAATAGAGGACCTCTGACATTCCCAATCCGCCCTCCGGGTCGTTTGGTTGATATTCTCCACCTGCGCAATTCAATAGAGGACCTCTGACATTCCCAATCCGCCCTCCGGGTAGTTTGGTTGATATTTCTCCACCAGCACATTCACTAATGGACCTCTGATATTCCCAATCCACCCTCCCGGGTCGTTGGGTTGATAATTCTCCACCAGTGCATTCGATAAGGGATCTCTGACATTCCCATCCACCCTCTTGGGTCGTTTGGTTGATAATTCCCCACCTGCGCAATCGAGTAAGGGTCCACTGGAACTTCCAGTCCACCCTCTGGGGTCGCTTGGTTGATGATTCTTCGCCGGTGCCATTCAATTCAGGCCCTCTGACATTCCCAATCCACCCTTCCGGGTCATTTGGGGGATAATTCTCCACCTATGCTTCCACATCCGGAGTCGCTTGATTGATACTGCACCGCCTGCGCAATCCGGTAGACGGACCTCTTCAAGTTCCCATCCCACCCCCTGGGTAGTTTGGTTGATAAGTCCCCGCCTGCGCAGTCCACTCCTGCCAATGCCGAGATTCTGAGGAGTACACCTATGCGCAAGCGGAACACAGTGCATCTTTTTCTTCGCAACCCCACCCTTCCTCCCTGGGTCACGCTCAGACACACCCTCCCTCACTGGGGAGGGTCCGTCCGGAAGGGAGGGGGGGGGAGAATCACTGATTCAGACCCTGACATGAGTCCGACGCAATCTCTTAGGATTGCGTCTAAGGTGGCCTGTAGTACTTGGTATGCATTAATCCTTCCTTGGGTGGAGTAATTGCACTACTTCGGGATTAGTACCTGCCTTATACAGTATCCCCTGCCATAGGTGGACTCAGTACAATGCCATGAGTTTGGGGACCTGCTATGCATATCCATTCATGGCGCGATGACATTATTACTGGTACATTGTGTGCTGTATGCATTACCCCCTTACTTAGGTGCAACAATTGCACTCCCACGGGTACAGGACTCTCCATGTGCACTAGTTTTTCGCCGTGGGCATTCGCCCCCCTTCATAGGTGTAGTATTCTCTTAGTACTTGTCGCATGCTTCCACCTTCCTTAGGTAGCTTATTGCACTACCATTACATACGGTTCCGACTGTCACACTATCCTTCCATAGACGGAGTGTTGCACATCACCGTGCTTCCTGTCCCATTTCCCCCTTCTGGTAGTGCTCCACTAGCGGGGAATAACTAAACATCTTCGGATGCTGCAATTCTGCGGCACCACTGCTCTAGGTGCCTTCGCTTATTTCCTAGGGGGCGTGGCAACAGTCGGTACTCGCAGGTGCCCGGCACTCTTACCCTAGTGCTGACTATGGGTGCCACCAGTGGACGCGGTGGCTGTTCTTTCCTTTGGTGCTGGTTTCGTGCATGGTTATAACATCCTCTGTCTTCTCAGGGGGTTCCTAGCATCACTTGTGTCCTAGAGTACCCCCATCTCCATGGGCCTACGTTGTTCCAGTCGGTCATGATATTGTCCGCATCAATACGTAGTGCGCACTCCATTGCACATATCTGGTGAGTACGTTCCAGTGAGTCGAGTGTTTCACTGACTCTGTATTCTCTATCCTCCACTCCCCCTTCTCTGGGAAAGTGGTTATGCTGGCACTCAGGTTTAGCTCCTACAGCTTGTTCTACTCCACAGGTGCAGCTTTTCGTTAATGCTCGAGTTCGTGGTCACTCCAGTGGAACATCCCCCTCAGGTAGGGGTCCTACCCTGGAGCTAGCTGGGCATTTGCGCCTGTTCAGCGCCCTTCCAGGTAGTGTTTTGAGGTTAGCTCTACTTCACTGGGGCAGTATGGTACATGGCTTCTACGGATAGTCTCAGGCCTCCCCCTCAGTTTTGCGCTGACTGGGCAAGCGCTGGTTACTACTGTGGGAGCGGTGTTGCTTACCATTACATGCTTGGTTCTTACTGCACAGCTCTTTCGTCAGGCGGTGGACTCTTTTAACACTGAATTCGGTGGCCTCTACGGGGACCTCCTCTGCTGGGGTATGGGGCTAGCAATACAGTGTGACTCCCCTTGCTTGGCTTCCTCCTCAGGCAGTGTGTTTGCACAGCCACTTAGTCCTTGGCTACTTCGGTATAGTGCCGGTCTCAGACGGGGAATGGGCTTACACCTAGCCTATTCTTCTCCTGTCTTTCCCCCCTCTGGCTCAGGGTTCATAGCCGTCCCGCATGCCTTGGTAGTTCCTACGTTGTTACCTTTCCTCATCTGCATTTGCACAGGGTATTAGGTTGGTGGATTTCCTTACCAGGCTCGATCCGGTCCAGACTGATGGGCTGTGGCTGTGATTCTCCTTGGTGGGAGTTCTCCCTCCTTACGTGTTTCTTCACCTCCTTCCCAGGGTTCTACGGAGGATCCAGATGGAGGACATTCCAACAAATCCTAGTCGCTCCGAGTTGACCCCGTAGCGCGTGGTATACTGACCTCGTTCTCCTTCCTGGAGACGTCACTGCCACTCAGAGACGACCTTCTTTCACGGGGTCCGGTCTGGCGTCAGCATTTCGATGTTGGCGTGGCTATTGAAACCTCCATTCTGACGTGGAGAGGGTTTTCAGCGGATGTCTTCCGCATGATGATTCAAGCCAGGAAGCCTGCATCGCCCAGGGTCTATTGTGGGACCTGGAGGTCCTTCCTGGGCTTCTGTGAGTGCCGGGACATCCCCTCTCTTCCTGTTTTTTCTCTCCCCACGGTCCTATCCTTCTATATTCAGGGTTGGACCTTGGTTTAGCCCTTAGTTCCTTGATGGGTCACGTGTTGGCGCTTCGGTCCTGGGGCAGCTTCCAGCGTACTCTGGGTCCCCTGGTGCCCATGGGAACCTTCCTTCAGGGAGCGGTTCTTACGGTTCCTCTGTACCATCCTTACAGCCTTGGGATCTGTACGTAGTTCTCTCAGCCTTCCAGTCTTCTCCACTTGAGCCCTTGTGGGAGTTCTTACTCCAGCTCCTGTCCTGGAAGGTAGTTTTTTCTTGTGACTATCACATCCATCAGGCGGGTGTCTTAGTTGGGGGTGCTCTCTTGCAAGATCCCCTTCCGGGTTCTTCACAGGGATACGGCAGTTCTCCGGCCATTCCTGCTTTTCCCGAAGGTGGTCTCTGACGTCCATATCAATGAAGTAATTGTTCTTCCTTCCCTGTCCCTTTCCTTCGCACCCTTCGGAAGGGAGTTACATTATTGGACGTTGTCAGAGTTCTACTTCTTGTTAGCAGCCTAAAGTCCCTCTCGGCGTACGGACCCCCATTTCTCTCCGGAGGGTCCTCGCTAGGGGTTGGCGGCCTCCAAAGGGCGATTGCACGTTGGATTCGGTCTGCAAGTGCTGACGCATACCGCGCCCGGAGCAGGGTTCCACCCTTAGTGTCACGGCTCGCTCAACTGAGCGGTGGACGCTTCTTGGGCTCACTCCACTTAGTTGTGGATGCTTCTTGGGCTCTGAGGCATCGCGCCTCGACTGCGCAGTTGTGTAACGCGGCTACCGTACCTCCTTACACACGTTCACAAAATTTTTCCAGGTGCTATCTTATGCATCGGCGGCCGCTGCTTTGCCCGCAAGGTCTTGCAGGCGGCAGTTTCTTAGCTACCAGCAGGGGACGCTTGCTTCCATGGGTCTGTGGTTTTTCCCTCCCCGTGGACTGCTCTTGAACGTCCCACGGTTTCCTGTGTCCCCCAATGAATATGGGCGAGAAAAGGAGATTTTTGTATAACTTACCAGTAAAATCTCTTTCTCGTTTTTCATTGTGGGACACAGCACCCACCCAGTATTGTTGTCTGGCCACAGTTGTAGCTGTTGCTGGTTTGGACCCCGTTGGGTCCTTTGACATGGTTGATTTTCCACGTGTTTTTCTCTTTGGTTGGCTTTTTTTCTCCTACTGCTTCTCACAAACTGAAGCTCTCTCTCCAGGCTGGAGGGGGTATAGCTGCCAGGGGAGGAGCTAATTACTTTTACTAGTGTCAACGCCTCCTAGAGGACATAGCAATACCCACGGTTTCCTGTGTCCCCCAATGAAGAGCGAGAAAGAGATTTTACTGGTAAGTTATACAAAAATCTCCTTTTTAACACAGCTGGAGTGCCAAGGTTAGCCATCACTGCCCTAGAGGGTCTAGGACAACGTGATGTTAGTAGGTGTCAGGACAATGGTTCCATCTAATGTTCTGCATATATTTAGCCAAAACTAGACTCAGAACAGCATAAATTATAGAAATACAAAATCTTTTATTGGACATACACTTGTATAAAACATAGAAATCCATATACATAAGCAGCATTAAATCACACAGGATGCTCTCCACAGGTCTGTTACATTATAGTACATATAACTTTGCAATCAATAATCCCAAGCTGTGCGGAATAGTAATCAGTCACAGCCCTCAGTCAGTATACATAAAGTGCATAGTGCTTCAGCTAAAAAATGACACAGGGAAAATATATGCAATAAAGGTAAATACAGACCAAAACAGTCCTGGATCCCAACACGTGTTTCGCGGTCGCTTTCTCCCTTGAGTTAGTCTGGACAGCAACAATACCGGGTGTTCATTCGCTTCGCGATTTGGGTGTGTAATGTTCTGCATAGTGTCCACATTTTTATTTTCCCGTTTGTCATGCATTTCTATTTTTGCAGTGGAATACAAGAGAAAAAAGGGAGAGGCTGACAGAACTGATGTTTGAGCTCTACAATATTCCAACATTCTTCCTCTGCAAATCTCCAGTTCTTAGCACGTATCCTTGTTAAGTACTAAATCGTGAATTATTTATATGTCATTCGCTATTATCATGTGCAGGATGTTTACTAATGAGCTGTAATTACAAAATTGCATGGGATTTTAATTTTTTTAAAATGTATTTTTTATGATTGCTTCCAGGAATTAAAAAAAGAAGTAAACTTGTTTACTTGGGTCTTCCCTACAACTTAGAGCGACCCTCTAGTCAGGAGCTCCAATATGAGATATAAATGATTACCTGCTATTTATTTTCCCTCAGCTCTTGCTCCTTGGCTGTAGCTCAGCTACATTACTGCAGAGCTGTGATCAGTGAATGCAGCTTAGGGCTCTTTCACACTTGCGTTCTTGTCTTCCGGCATAGAGTTCCGTCGTCGGGGCTCTATGCCGGAAGAATCCTGATCAGGATTATCCTAATGCATTCTGAATGGAGAGAAATCCGTTCAGGATGCATCAGGATGTCTTCAGTTCCGGAACGGAACGTTTTTTGGCCGGAGAAAATACCGCAGCATGCTGCGCTTTTTGCTCCGGCCAAAAATCCAGAACACTTGCCGCAAGGCCGGATCCGGAATTAATGCCCATTGAAAGGCATTGATCCGGATCCGGCCTTAAGCTAAACGTCGTTTCGGCGCATTGCCGGAGCCGACATTTAGCTTTTTCAGAGTGGTTACCATGGCTGCCGGGACGCTAAAGTCCTGGCAGCCATGGTAAAGTGTAGTGGGGAGCGGGGAGCAGTGTACTTACCGTCCGTGCGGCTCCCCGGGCGCTCCAGAGTGACGTCAGGGCGCCCCAAGCTCATGGATCATGTGATCACATGGATCACGTCATCCATGCGCATGGGGCGCTCTGACGTCATTCTGGAGCGCCCGGGGAGCCGCACGGACGGTAAGTATGCTGCTCCCCCGCTCCCCACTACTACTATGGCAACCAGGACTTTAATAGCGTCCTGGGTGCCATAGTAACACTGAACGCATTTGGAAGACGGTTCCGTCTTCAAATGCTTTCAGTACACTTGCGTTTTTCCGGATCCGGCGTGTAATTCCGGCAAGTGGAGTACACGCCGGATCCGGACAACGCAAGTGTGAAAGAGGCCTTAGCTGCGAAGGCTAAGATAGTCTGAGACACACTGGTTGAGGCTGCGGCTCTGCTAATCCCACCCTAATCAATGAAATGGACCATTTTCATGGGTTTCATTTTTCTCTGTAAACCATCAGCTCTTGCCTCCTTGACTGCTGCGTAGATTTGCAAATGGCCGATCCACCGCTGTGATATTGGATAGTGGTGCTGCGTATACTACAGCTACTCCAGTTCATGATGGACTTGTAATTCAAGAAGGTAAAACAGACTTGGTAAAGGACGTACACAGATCTCGTAGGGCCCCATACCAAAACTTAGTATGGGCCCGCCACCCCCATCCCACCTGGTTTCCCAGTATGCATCTGTCAAATACTCCCGGGTGATACGGAATGCAAAGCGTTACATCCTAAATTTCTGCCAGTTTACAATTAATTTTATTAAGCAGAAAAATGTTTTTTGTTTTTTTTTAAATAAGTCACCCTCCGCCTCACCCAAGTGGAAGAGGTGTTTCAGAAATAAGGCGCCCATTCTAAACACCACATTTGTCAATGCATTTACACAACATAAATAGATCAATAATCCCCCTCACATAGTATATTATAAAACTGGCTGCCTACTGCCACCACTAGAGGGAGCTTATTGCTGTGTAGACCTAATCTTATTGTTCCCAGTCATCAACTTTATATTCCACATACAGTGTGGTTAAACTGGACTCAGATCTGTTTGTTTTATGGGACTGCGTGTCTGCAGTTTACTTACAGTACACAGAGGAATGCGTTACAATATATTTTCTCTATGGTATGTAATGCTATAACTAATATACACTGGGTACATTCTTCTGGAATACGTTACTCTGAAGTATAGTGTTTGCCATTTCCAGGCGTTGTAAAGTCACCTCTAGCTGGAGACTTCATTACCCAGCAGTGCAGAGAGTTATTGCAAGAAATGAATGTGGACCTAATCCCTCCATATATGATTGCTTCTAAGGTAAGACTAATTATCAGCAGTATTTGACTACAGCCTGACAGTAGTAATGAACATAGTACCACCCTTCTTGGGGCATTTTAGGAGGCTGTACCAGAGGGAGCGCCAGCTAACTGGAAGAAAAAGGAAGAGTTGCCTCCGGTCACTCAGTCTTGGCATGATCATGCGTGCAATGTAAGTGCAAGCTTCATATATAATACTAACATTGAATCTGCAAACAAAACACACATGAAATGCATATGAAGATATTTCTATCAATTTCTTGCAGAGTATATTACAGGACTTTAAGAAATCTGTGCTACAAGTTTCAAGTACCGTGTATAATGAGAAGTAAGTCTGCTTTTAAAGTCTGGTTATACAAGGAACTAGGCCTGGACGATTATTTTTAATTTAAAGTGGTCGTGCAAGGCATTGAACCCACCCCCTCACTTGGACAGACCTGGAAAGAGAAGGTTACTTAGGCTACTTTCACACTAATGTTTTAGTTTTCCGGTATCGAGATCCGTCATAGGGGCTCAATACCGGAAAAAAAAAAGCTTCCGTTTTGTCCACATTCATTGTCAATGGGGACAAAACTGAACTGAACAGAACGCTCCAAAATGCATTCCGTTGCGTTCCCATGTTGTAGTTTGCTTTCCTTCCTGGGATGCGGAGCAAGACGGATCCGGCATGACCCCCAATGCAAGTCAATGGGGACGGATCCGTGTTCTCTGCTACAATAGAAAACGGATCCGTCCCCTATTGACTTTCAATGGAGTTCATGACGGATCAGTCATGGCTATGGTAAAGATAATACAACCGGATCCGTTCATAGCGGATGCAGATGGTTGTATTATCAGTAACTGAGGCTAGTGTGAAAGTAGCCTTACCTGATCCTGCTGCCCTCCCTCGGTGTAAACATCCGGTTTCACTGATATTTTCAGTGAGGGAGAGCAGCGGAGCATTGCAGGCTGGGAGGAGAAGAAGTGAGGAGCTTCTCTTTACAGGTCCAACCCCCCCCCTTCCCCATCATTCTTGCATAACCCCTTTCAGGATAATTATCATTTATTCTTGATTTTTTTTATTTAGCTTTTTCTGGCGATAACTTAAAAAAAAAAAAAATGTTGAATTGAATTCTGTTGACATGTAGTTTTTAGTGATACTGTTCTGCCGTACATATCACTTATAGATTAACTTTCATTATTTTTTGGCGTGCAGTAATGGAAAAAAAGCTATTCCACTAATATTTGTGCACTTTAAATTTCCGTCATTCAACGTGGGTCATAATTGGCATGTTATTTTTATTGAATGGATCAGTACGATGATGGTGATACCCAATATGTATCGTTTTATTCATTTTTTTACTACTTTTGCACAATAAAAAACAATTTTTTTGTTGTTGTCGCAGAGTAATTTTTTCGCCAATGTTGCTGTATACAGGCTTGTTTTTTGCAGGATGAGATGTGGTTTCATTGGTACCATTTGAGGGTACATGAGACTTACTGATTAACATTTATTTTTTGCGTTACCTTTGTGTTTTTCAAAACTGCCTAGATGCCGCAGTCGCTATTAACAGCAGCATCTAGGGTGCTAAGGGGCCAGCATATAACTTAACTCTTATGCCAGCTGTTACAGTGGGATCTCGACTACAATTGATCTGGGACGCTGTATCAGCGCAGCCTATGCAGGGTCTCTCCAGTCTCTGCAACCCACAATTAATGGCGTGGGTGGCAGGGGCTAAAGAAAGTATACAGGCTGTGTTATCGGAGCTTTGACGACTTTTAAAAAAAACAATATTGCTGAGCACTAAAAGGACAAATTAATTCAAGGAATGTTATTCTTTATCAGTGTAATGTCTTCTGTATCTCCAGTGTAGCAGCCAAGATGCCTACAGTGCACTATGAATTTCCTAATGGTTATAACCGTAAGTTTGGAGTTGAGCGACTAAGAGTTGTGGAGGGATTATTTCATACGTCAGATGTAAAGGTCAGTTTGTGTGGATTTTTTTTAGCGCTAAATACTTTGTTAACATACGTGTTTGTAAGATGATAATATTACACTTACTACTATAGCCTTTGTTAAAATTCTGCACCATTGTCTATATTTCAGAAGGCATCCCCCCTTCTTTGCAAAATCTGTTGTGCTGTCCACACAGAGGTCCTGTCCATAAAATGGCCGCTGATGGAGGGTCATGTGACCAGGCGGATCACCTCCATGTGATGTCTCCTTCATTCACATACACTGCATCTGCACTAAACAGTGCAAGTGCAGATGGCAGGTGTATTTGAATGGAGGAGACATCACATCGAGGTGATTTGCCTCATCACATGAACCTCCATCAGCGGCCATCTTATGGACAGGACCTCTGTGTGGACAGCACAACAGATTTTGTAAAGAAGGGGGGATGCCTTCTGAAATATAGACAATGGTGCAGAATTTTAACAAAGGCTATAGTAGTAAGTGTAATATTATCATCTTACAAACATGTTGGTCAGCAATAACCAGAAAGTGGCCAACCCCTTTAAGTCAAATCTAAAATAATAGTTTTTAGACTTTGTTCATATCTGAGGCTATTTCGTCCGGTAATATGAAAAACAACATGACAGAAACCGAATGGACCCTATAATAGTCATTCAAGTCCGTTGGGCGCCCTTTGTGTCTGACATATGATGTATCCGTCTTTGGAGTGCATTTCGTTACTTTGTTCTTATGTTGGAACAAAAAAAAAGGGAACGCTCAACATAGATGTGAACATAACCTAAATCTGTCTATATAAAGGATGCAATCAGGTTAATGGGGCACAGCATATAATTACTGAACAGATATATAATAAATATATGATTAATACTCCTTGTATGCGTATCATTTGTATTATAATCGTAATGTCTGACATCTTGCTAGACTATGATAGTTAGATTCTTCTACCGTATATTTTAGACTACTAGACACACCAAGATCATGACATTATACAAATATACGGTACACACACAGCTCTGCAGTACACACATAGCTTTGAAGTACACATATTATACACACACAAGCACAACATTACACACACAGCTCTGCTGTACACATATACACACACTGCAGTGCAGTAAGCACATTATACACACACAGCACTGCAGCGCACACATACACGCACACACAGCACCGCTGCATACTCACAGCAATGCTGCATATACATCTTAATCTCACATTTCTGCTCTTCTTGGTCTGGCTCCTCCACCTGCTGACATTATCAAAGGTCCTCAAGCTGCAGTTAGTCGGAGTTTTCATCTCTTTTCTGCAGCTTGGGGATCTTCAGGATGAAGGTGGCTGTGTTCCTCACAGTCCTCTCCATGATCGCCCGACTTCCTCTCCTGCCTGCACTGATCACACAGATCGGCATTGAGCAGGGAGAGAGATAAGTGCAGGCGCACACCTCTCTCATTGATCCAGCAAATCGATGTATATGTGCTCTGCCAGATCATTAATGAAGCAGTCAGGGATTCTGGTACTGCTGGAGCTTCCTGAGAGCAGACTATAAAACTCAGGTACTTTTTAGCAAGATTTATTCTGATTAAAAAAAAGTGTGTCTTATGGTCCAAATAATATAGTATGTAAGGAGATCAATTCAACGTTCTTGTATACTACACACAGAAATTTAGCATCAGTAAAAAAAAGGTCAGAATAAGGCCTCATGCACACGGCCGTTGTTTTGGTCAGTTTTTGCGGCTCGGATGCAGACCCGTTCACTTCAATGGGGCCGCAAAAGATGCGGACAGCAATCCGTTGCTCCATTCCGTGTCCTCGCAAAAACAATATAACCTGTCCTATTCTTGTCCGTTTTGCGGACAAGAATAGGCAGTAATATCAATGGCTGTCCGTGCCGTTCCGCAAATTGGGGAACTCACATGGTCGCCATCCGTGTTTTGCGGATCTGCAAAACACACAACGGTCGTGTGCATGTAGCCTAAGGGCTCATTCAGACGGCCGTATGCTGTCCGCAAAAATACTGAATGCTATCCGTTTTTTTGCGGATCCGCAAAAAAACGGATCTGCAAAAAAACGGATAGCATTCAGTATTTTTGCGGACCCATAGACTTCAATGGGGCCATGTCCTGATTTTCACGGACAAGTATAGGACATGTTTCATTTTTTTTGCGGATCCGCAAAAAAACGGATAGCATTCAGTATTTTTGTGGACAGCATACGGCCGTCTGAATGAGCCCTAACTGCGTGCATTTTTTGGCCACCTGTGTTTTTGCCATGTTTTTTTCCACCATTTTTTGCTTTGATATCATGCTAGTGCTAATAATCACCAGTACTCATATCAATGTAGGGCAATATGGGAGACATGATAATCTAGGAATGGTCTATCATCTGTGATCAGCGTCTGCTCACCTATTCTATTCTGAAGTGGTGGCCAAGAAGAGAAGCTACAGAGATCAGAGGCTAGGTTCTTTTAATTTATTTATTTTATTTTTTTTTAAAGTTCACCAATAATTATTACACTATGTGGGGGCCCCCATACAGGACTTGAAGGGAATCTGCCACGTGGACAGGCCAGATCTTGGAGGAAATAATTCCAAGGAAAAATAAAAGCATTTACACTTACATAATAAATTCACACTATGGCAGTGGTAAAATCATGGGCCGACACAGCTTCGGTGGCTTCATATGGCAAAAAATTATAAACAACCATGTTGGATCTTTTGCTACGGTCACAAAATCACCAGCTATATTTTGCCAGCAGTGTGAAAAATAAGAAAATAGGCAAATTTTTTATTTTAAGGCTTCTTTCACACGTCCGTGTCTGTGGCAACATCCATGACAAGCTGGTCAGTAATTCATCCATGAAGAATCCATATCTCCATTTTTTGCCCTGCATGTCATCTGTATTTGACAGAGGCTGAAAATGAATTTCCAGACCATACTATCAAAGATCCATGGCATCCGTGTTGTGTCTGTGGTTTTCAGACCCATAAACTATAATGTGCATGAGGCATCTGTAATCACTGTACAAAATTAGGGCATGCTTCCGTGGTGTCACCATGGAAAACCACTGATGTGTGAATGCACACATTAAAGTCAATGGATACAGGAGCGGACCATGAAGACAGCACACAGCACACATCCACAATTCACTGACGTGTGGATGAGGCCTTATGGCTGATTTCCCTATCCCTTGGAATGCACAATTGGTACATAATAGAAATGGCATGTTTCCCACTGAGGTAGATGCATATTAGGTTATTGATCTGTAACACTTATCCTACCATTAACAGTAAGTGTCGCTCTTTTTATTGCCTTTGTGTAGAATGGTATGAAATATTCACACTATTTTCTCTCTTTAGGCTTCACCTGATAATACTGCACTTGGAGTCAGTGAAGTTTTGCTGAAAAGTGTTGAGATGTGTGACAGTAAAATAAGTGCAGTAAGTATACAAAATGTGCACAGTAGCTGATAGGAGTCAATGCAGAGCATGTCTGGTTCTCATGGGGCCACAGTAGTTGCTTTTTGACGGCATTAATATGTGTAAATTTTTATGCCGTTATTATACACTGCTCAAAAAAATAAAGGGAACACTTAAACAACACAATGTAACTCCAAGTCAATCACACTTCTGTGAAATCAAACTGTCCACTAAGGAAGCAACACTGAGTGACAATCAATTTCACATGCTGTTGTGCAAATGGGATAGACAACAGGTGGAAATTATAGGCAATTAGCAAGACACCCCCAATAAAGGAGTGGTTCTACAAGTGGTGACCACAGACCACTTCTCAGTTCCCATGCTTCCTGGCTGATGTTTTGGTCACTTTTGAATGCTGGCGGTGCTTTCACTCTAGTGGTAGCATGAGACGGAGTCTACAACCCATACAAGTGGCTCAGGTAGTGCAGCTTATCCAGGATGGCACATCAATGCGAGCTGTGGCAAGAAGGTTTGCTGTGTCTGTCAGCGTAGTGTCCAGAGCATGGAGGCGCTACCAGGAGACAGGCCAGTACATCAGGAGACGTGGAGGAGGCCAACAACCCAGCAGCAGGACCGCTACCTCCGCCTTTGTGCAAGGAGGAACAGGAGGAGCACTGCCAGAGCCCTGCAAAATGACCTCCAGCAGGCCACAAATGTGCATGTGTCTGCTCAAACGGTCAGAAACAGACTCCATGAGGGTGATATGAGGGCCCGACGTCCACAGGTGAGGGTTGTGCTTACAGCCCAACACCGTGCAGGGCGTTTGGCATTTGCCAGAGAACACCAAGATTGGCAAATTCGCCACTGGCGCCCTGTGCTCTTCACAGATGAAAGCAGGTTCACACTGAGCATATGTGACAGACGTGACAGAGTCTGGAGACGCCATGGAGAACGTTCTGCTGCCTGCAACATCCTCCAGCATGACCGCTTTGGCATTGGGTCAGTAATGGTGTGGGGTGGCATTTCTTTGGATGGCCGCACAGCCCTCCATGTGCTCGCCAGAGGTAGCCCGACTGCCATTAGGTACCGAGATGAGATCCTCAGACCCCTTGTGAGACCATATGCTGGTGCGGTTGGCCCTGGGTTCCTCCTAATGCAAGACAATGCTAGACCTCATGTGGCTGGAGTGTGTCAGCAGTTCCTGCAAGATGAAGGCATTGATGCTATGGACTGGCCCGCCAGTTCCCCAGACCTGAATCCAATTAAGCACATCTGGGACATCATGTCTCGCTCTATCCACCAACGTTGCACCAGACTGTCCAGGAGTTGGCAGATGCTTTAGTCCAGGTCTGGGAGGAGATCCCTCAGGAGACCGTCCGCCACCTCATCAGGAGCATGCACAGGCGTTGTAGGGAGGTCATACAGGCACGTGGAGGCCACACACACTACTGAGCCTCATTTTGACTTGTTTTAAGGACATTACATCAAAGTTGGATCAGCCTGTAGTGTGTTTTTCCACTTTAATTTTAAGTGTGACTCCAAATCCAGACCTCCATGGGTTGAAAAATTTGATTTCCATTTTAAAAATTTTTGTGTGATTTTGTTGTCAGCACATTCAACTATGTAAAGAACAAAGTATTTCAGAAGAATATTTAATTAATTCAGATCTAGGATGTGTTATTTTTGTGTTCCCTTTATTTTTTTTGAGCAGTGTATAATACCCAGACCTCCCGCATTTCTACAGATCAAGGCTTTGATCTAAATTCAGGAGAGCAGAACCTACATATACAGTTGCAAGAAAAAGTATATGAACCCTTTGGAATGATATGGATTTCTGCACAAATTAGTCATAAAATGTGATCTGATCTTCATCTAAGTCACAACAATAGACAATCACAGTCTGCTTAAACTAATAACACACAAAGAATTTAAGGACAACGACCCAAAGCATAGAAGCTCTATGTATCCGCTAAGTAAAAGCAGCCTGTGGAATAGGTGGCATAATAGGAGTGCATTCAGACTAGGCTCCTGCTTAGAATGAGGTCACTTTGCTGGGGTAGGTGGGCCCTTTTATGAGATATTTGCTAAGAACCTCATATTTATTTAAAGGGGTTCTCTCACTTCAGCAAATTACTTTTATCCTGTAGAGGAAGTTAACACAAGGCTCTTACTAATTTATTCGGATTGTCCATATTGCCACCTTTCCTGGCTGGATTCATTTTTCCAGCATATTATACACTGCTGATTTCCACAGTTATGACCACCCAGGATTCCAGCAGCGGTGGCTGGGCTTGTATACTGTAGGAAAAAGTGCCGACTTATGTGAGCTCCCACGTCCTGTCCACCAGAGAGGCCAGTGCTCATTCCTATAGTGTGCAAGCACGACCGCCGCTGATGGATTGTAGGGTGGTCGTAACCATGGAAACAAGCAGTGTATAATGTGATGGAAAATGGAATCCAGCCAGTAAAGGAAGCAATATGGATAATCATAATAAATTTGTAAGTGCCTTGTATTAACTTTATCTACGTGATACATGCCAGTTGCTGAAGTGAGATAACTCCTTTAATATATAGATTTTGCATTTAGAGATTTTAGAATGCTGTTATGGTGCCAATTTATTCATAACTTCTAGAAGGACTAATAAACAAATGACACAACATAGAGTCTTAAGAATAGATGCTCCAGAACGGTTATTACATGGGGGGTTCAAGTAGGTACTAAAATGGACATGTCAGGACTGTGACAGGTCCTCTTTAAGGAGTGGCCTAGTTTTATGGAAATACAGGTCTGGATGTAAATAAGAATATTTCTATTCCTGGTGGCTAATTGAAAAAAAGTATTGAGAAATAGTTAAATCAATAAAATATGACGGTAATTTTGCTTCTTGACTGGAACCAGGGATTGTGAAATAATAATGTATTTTATTTTGCAGAAATTGTATGGTAACATCATCCTTTCTGGGGGAAACTCATTGTTACAAGGTTTTACTGACAGACTGACCAGAGATCTCTCCAAAAGGACAAAGGTATCAGTTATTCTCTATGCTGTAAGGAATGTTAGAGTAATCCCTTCCCCGTATACATTTTGGGCCTCAGTGACCAAGCACTTTTTTTTTTTTGATAGTTGCATTCCAAGAGCTATAACTTGATTAATTTATCCATCGATGTAGCTGTATGAGGGAATGTTTTTTGACAAGACAAGTTGTAGTTTTTAAATGGCACCATTTTGGTGTAAACATTCACTGATTAACTTTTATTAATTCTTACTGCAGAGGAAGAAACAAACAAAAAAAAAACAAATACCATCATTGCCTTTTTATGTTATAAATTCTGCGACTTTCACTTTGCAGCATAAATGATAACTTTACTCTCAGTACGATTACAGCGATGCCACTTTTGTACAATAAAAATCCCTTTAAAAAATGGTTCTGCTTTGTTGAATCCCAAGACCCATAACTTTTTTTCTTTTTACGGAGCTGTGAGAGATCTTACTTTTTGCAGGACAACATGTAGTTTTTGTTAATATCATTTTGAGGAACATACATTTTGACTGCTTTTTATTCTGTCTTTTTGGTGGCCTCTGGCACAGGCTGGTAGGCACACACTGAGAGCAGACCTGGGCGCCTTCATTAGGCACTTGGCTACCATCTACAAAGATTGGCAACCTGCAATCTCATTTGCGGTAGTGCCGATGGCTGACAGGAGTCTTCTCCTTCTGAAACTGCTTAGGTGCTTCAGTCACTATTGCATGCAGCATCTAAGGGGTTTAATGGCTGGGATCGGTACTTCTGCTCTGCTATGCAGTAGCCCAGCTGTCATGTGAGAACTGAACTCCTGGTCTTCGCTCTATTAATAGGAATGGGCACTGTGTATTGTTTCATTTCTCTATTACGGTGCTGAATAATTACTGCCAGATTTCACCACAAATTAAGGCTGAATGCAGGGGGGGTTGCAACAGAGGGGACAAGTTGTCAGCTTATTTTAAAGGAAACCTTAAGAAGGAATTGTCCAAAGTGGAGAACCCCTTTAATGTAATCTTGTTTTTACTCATAGAACATAAAACTGAGGCTGCTTGCAAGTGAACTAGCAGTAGAAAGGAGGCGGCTTAGTGCATGGCGTGGTGGCTCCACCATCGCTTCACTGGTGAGTTAACTGTAATATATTTTAAAAGCATTGTGCAATTTATAACTATTCTAGGGATCACTCCTGGAAAAATATGCCTAAGGGCTCATGTACACGACCCTATTTTGTATCTGATCGCATTTTTGAGGATAGCACAGAAAAAATACACCCCCCCCCCCCCAAAAAAAACCCCAACAACAACAGACACTACATGTGTCCATATCCGTGTGTCAGTTATGCAAGTTATAGAACATGGCCTATGCTTCTCCGTATTGTGGAAGAAAATAGTATTTTCTGGTAATACAAGTGAGAAAAATGCGTATTGCACATGGAAGTTGTCCATATTTCGCGGATCCATGGTTTGCAGACCACAATACAGACATAGCCATGTGTACGAGGCCTAATGCAAGTCCTGAGGAGTGGTACATGATATATGGATTATCTCTGTGCTATTCTGAATCCTACATGACGAACATGGTTGTAGATGTACTGTAAGTTGGGGGTGGTTCAGTAAAGAAAAAGGCACACAAGCTTAAAAAAAAGTAATTGCTTACCGATTCCCGTGCTCCTGTTCTAATGCTTCCCAAGTTACCCCGACAGTCTCTTCTTCCTGGACCCATTTTGCCCCTTTAAAACTCCTCTAATAGCTCATGTGTCCATTAACAACTTTACATCTGACAATCCCATAAACTCTCCCATTCTCATTAGTTTAGAGATCCACCTCTTTCATCGATGGTTCTTTATAAATCTTCACAATTGTTAGCTTGTTTCATTTGCTTGAATCTACACATTGTTTGACGGTTGAGTCATAAAATAGAAGTTTTGTAGTGACTAATAAGTACTGTGGTTCAGAACACATTGATCCTTGTTTTGGCATAAAAAAAATAATTCATGTTACTTGTCAAATTTTAAAAGTGGGCATGGCCTCTGCAGAAAAAAGCCTGACCATGGCAAATATTTTTGTGCAAATCTATTTTGATGTGCACATTGAAGATTTCCCTAAGTATAGCTTTGATGGAAAACTCAGCCGTATGCCACTATATAGACATACAGTGACATGTCACGTATAGGGTCCTATTGTAAAGAGAAAAAAAAAAAATACACTGAACATTTTTGTGGTTGGCTTTACTTTACTATACTTTTTTTTTTTTTTTTTTTTTAAGTATGCCAGTGCATGGAAGCTAAAAGAACGCTCTTTTGGGTTCTGTCAGGTGTCTGAGGTCCTATGGAGACTAATATAATATATAATATATTTTTTATATGCCAAATGTTGAACTCAGATGCAGTGCGCAAAAAGCCTTAAAGAGACACTGTACTTTCCTACAATTTCATTTAATAGAGAATGATGCAAATAGCAAATTTCTAAATCACTTCATTTACAAAATATGCCTGCATCCACCTGAAAAAAAAAAAGCTGTAAAGTCACAGCCACTAGGGGTCTCACTTCCACTTTTTTCCTAAAAGAGAAAAGTTTGGGTCATTTAACCCAGTTAGTCCCAAAACACATATGTCTGAAATATGTAACCAGCCTTATGACAAGAATACTGGGAAATACTACTAACAGCGTTCATTCACAATTTGCCATCTTGTCTGTCCTCACAGGGAACGTTACAAGAGAACTATATATCAAAGAAGGAATATGAAGAAGAAGGAAAACATTGTGTGCAGAGGAAATGCCCTTAGTTCTGCTACATTGACCTAGTAATTTCTTCTGTAGCTGTATTTACCAGTTTTGTATAGAATATTGATGATTTAATAATGATGGTTTGTGATTTAATGTGCAGGTCAACCTCTGAACAATATTTTGCAGTGTAATGGTCCTGAGTCACAGGCTGTAGGTCTTAGAACATCTTCCTGCACTCCTTGCTGGATCAGTGTCTATACAGGGCTTGCACTAGTGACTGCAATCTACGACGTGTGATCTTTACCAGGGCTGTGAAGTTGGAGTCGGGGCTATTTTGGCTACAGTCGGAAAAAAGTACCAACTCAGACTCCAGCTTACAGAAAAAAAATCTCGTATAATTTAAGTTCCTTAGGAAGTGTAGAAATGTTAATAATAAAATATATTTACGTTCTATCAATCTAAGGCTCTTATTTTATTGTCAGAGATGTTGCCTGTGTGGTCGCTGCTGTGCCACCAACAGAAAGTAGTAGAGAGGTTGTCCTCTGCTTTCGGGGAATCCATGAAGGAGAATCTGACACGGGCTACTTTCACATCAGTGTTAGCCTGCCGGATCTGTACTAATGGTAGCCCATGTGTACCGCCGGAAGTCCGGCCCCGCCCCTTCACTATAATGGGAATGGGCGGGAGATGTGGCTGCAGCACGGCAAACATGCCAAGGGACGGCCAGACAAAAACTGCAGCATACTGAAGTTTTTGTCTGGCCGCCTTTCAGCATGTTTGCCGTGCTGCGGCCGGACCTCCGTCCCTATTATAGCGAATAGGGCCAGAGCAGACTTCCGACGGTACACATGGGCTACCATTAGTACAGCTGTTCCCCTGCCAGAACAGCCTGCTAATGTGAAAGTAGCCTTAAGCAATACTTTTTCTCAGGACAAATTCATAGATTTCTTATTATTGAAAGCATAAACAAAGTTTTCCAGTTATTGCATATCTACTTACAGGAATTTAAAGGGAAACTGTCACCTAGAAAACACAAACTGGTGACATGGCTACATAGCCACAAAAGCCATGAGTCTATACATACCTTTATTGTTCTTGTCACTGTGAAGGGTCAAGGAATCATGAATGAGGCACTGAATGGCCCCGGCCTGCAGATCTCGCTCCACTCTCTCAGCCCTGCTGAAAACCCATGCGCCGTCACCCGTGTGCGGAGAGTGACCGAGAGATATTAGACTAAGCTGGCCACTATAAGCAACAGAAACCTGGCAGACTGCAAACTAAGTGAAGGCACAAAACTATAAAGCTGTCGTGATTTTTTTCGGCCCTCAGGAATGTAAACAATATCATTCATATACAGGTGAAACTCCAAAAATTAGAATATTGTGCAAAGTTCATTTATTTCAGTAATGCAACTTAAAAGGTGAAACTAACATATGAGACTCATTACATGCAAAGTGAGATATTTCAAGCCTTTGTTATAATTTGGATGATTATGGCTTACAGCTTATGAAACCCCAAAGTCACAATTTGGAGGTACCCTTTGCTCAGGGGGTATGGATTAATTAGCTGACTAGAGTGTGACACTTTGAGCCTAGAATATTGAACCTTTTCACAAAATTCTAATTTTAAGCTGCATTAATGCAATTCCTTTTAAGTTGCATTACTGAAATAAATGGACTTTTGCACGATACTCTAATTTTTCGAGTTTCACCTGTAGCTTTATGATTAAAAGGTTTTTCCAGGAGTTTTTTTTAACTGATGACCTATCCTCTGGATAGGTTATCAGTATCTGATTGGTGGGGGTCCAACACCCAGGACCTCCACCAATCAGCTGTTTGAGAAGGCACCGACACTCCTTTGAGCGCCGCTGCCTTCTTGCAGCTTTCCAAGGACAGCACCGTACATTATATAGTGGCTGTGCTTGGTATTGCACTCTGCACCATTCACTTGAATGGAGCTGAGCTGCTCCTAGGCCACATGAACGTGTCGTCACTCAGCCTAGAAAAAGCAGAGAGAAGGCCGCGGAGCTCACAGGCGCAATGCTGCCTTCTCAAACAGCTGATCAGAAGGGGTCCCGGGTGTCGGACCTCCACTGATCAGATACTGATGACCTATCCAGAGTATAGGTCATCAGCATAAAAATCTCGGAAAACCTCTTTAAATTTATATCAGCCCCTTACTGTAATCCATTTTATACATCTATGGGAAATGGAAAAATGTTTATTATAAAATGTCAATTATCTCCAGGTTAAAGAGGACCTGTCACCACTCCGGACCTGCCTGTTTTAATAGCTTCATGCATTCCCCATGTAATAACAATTCTGGAGCATCTATTCTTATGGCTCTTTATTATTTCTACTAGAAGTTATGAATGAATTGCTAGCAGTTTGCAGTAAGGGTACAGAGGGGTGTTACCAGTTGGGGGTGTGTACCTGCACAGTCTGACAAGGCAGCACTGATTGTATAGAGCGAGTCTGTGCAGGTACACCCCCCCCCCAACTGGTTACCTCCCCTCTGTACCCTTACTGCAGACTGCTAGCAATTCATTCATAACTTCTAGTAGAAATAATAAAGGAATAGCACAACATAGAGTCATAAGAATAGATGCTCCAGAATTGTTACTACATGGGGAATGCATGAAGCTATAATGAAATAATGAATTAAAAACTGAATAATTGAGTTTCTGGTAGTTCCGTTCCTCGAGTCTTCATGATTGCAGCACAAAAAGATGTAGAATGAGTTGGAGTCTATGGGAGAAAAATGACAGAGCAACCATGCTTCCTCATCCCTTTTAGACTATGATAAAGAATGCCATGTATATGCTGCCAACTCTCTTCTGGGAATTCTGAACTGGCAGATCCCATTAAAAGGGTTTTCAAAGATTTTTATAATTCCCTAAGAGCAGATGCTCGTATAAAAGAATGAACAAACCACAGTCACCTCCTAAATGTCCCGCTGCTCCGATCCCTACTGGGCAGTTCATGTGCAGGTAACTGCTGAGGCCAGTGAGAGGATGCAGTGGTCATGTGAACAATGAACAACACGTGGCGCTGTACGGCCTGACAGGACCAGAGAAGTGAGGCATTTAAAAAGGTGAGTGACGGTTTTTACTTTATTTTATAGAACCCTCTGCTCTCCAGCAATTTTTAACAAATCTGGGAAAATCCCTTTAATGTCATTTCTGTGAATATGCTCTTAAAGAGGAATTCCTGGATAAGCCATCAATATTAGATAGGGAGTGGGGGGTCAGACAACTTGCACCCCAGCTGATCAGCTGTTTTAGAGTAGAGGAATTACACAGCTCTGTCCATTGTGTAGTAACCACAGTGCTGCTCTGTCACCTAAATTTGCAGCCTCTTATAGGTGACTGATGGAGATTCACAGCAGCCTGTTAATCTCTGCTGACAGGGTGAGCACTCTCCTGCTATGGGTCCCTTGTACTCTTTGATTACTTCTATTCGACCAGGCATACTCAACCTGCGGCCCCCCAGTTTTTGCAAAACTACAACTCCCAGCATGCCTGAACAGCTTACAGCTATCAGCCTACAGCAGGGCATGGTGGGAGTTGTAGTTTTACAACAGCTGGAGGGCCGCAGGTTGAGCATCCCTGTATTAGACAAATAGCACAGCACTTTTTTGGCGTCGTTTGTGCTAACAGGAGAGAGGACCTATCTCCATAGTACAGTGTCCTTACATAAGGCAGCATATTCAGGTGACAGATCCATCTGGCAGTGCCTAAAAGGTCTTAAGCTGAATTGCTGGGCTCACACATACAAAAACTAAACAAAGCTAGTTACTAATATACCTCCTTAGGGTGCCTATTTTACCCTAATATGGACCCAGATGGGTGGGCCAAATCCTGTCAGTTTTTTTTTCCTTTACCTACTTTGGAATACTTATAAAAAATAAATAAAGAAAATAAACCTTCTATATAAAATCAGAAGAAAAATTCTTCACAAATTTCAACTATAAATATTCATGAAATGTAACTTTTTTTTATTTTTTTTATCACAGATGCCAACGTTGTGTGGAACAAAAACAGAACACATTCATGCGGCAATAGAAATGTGGGAGGATTTATTTTACAAGTGACTATTTTAAGATTTATTAGCGATGTGTGGAAACCTTTTCTCCAGTTTATTTTGCTTGTCTTTCGCAGCATTTCTCTGTCTTGCCTCTGCTCGCAGCTCCTTCTCGGTCTTTAACCTGAAAGGAATAAAGGTGGAGGTCTTATGCAAATACTTTACAAACTGACCAAAGTGACGTACAGTCCAGAAACATTTTAAAAGTTGAGATGCACTACTGTCGTTCATAATCCACATGTACAAACACCAGCAGCACATTTTTAGCATTACCCACATAAATTCTATTCAAATATGATTAGACCTTGTAAGCTTACCTAATATATTGATCAACATATGGCAACGCAAAGAACTTCTTTTGCTTGTAACGTCTGTTCATGTACCACGGTATAGGCCATTCTTTGAACTTATACCTGTTAAAAAAATAAAAATAAATGATATATATATAAATAATGAGGTTGTATATTAAAGCGAGTCTGTCAGCAGTTATTGCCAAGCTAAACGGCAGACAGTACTAGGTAGGGGCAGGGCATAGCAGGACAAATATACCTTTTCATTACCAGGGGTAGTGGGATTATGACATTTTATTCTGCCCGATTCTGCTCCTTAAGTGCACTGGAGACGGAGCTTTACTGTGAGATGCTTTCTGCATTCAGCTGAATCACAGCACCTCCCCTCTGCTTTGAGTGAGAGATATAGCTTTCAACCAGGACACCACTACAGCAGTCACTCAGAGCAAAGTGGAGGGGCTGTGAAGCAGATCGATTCAGAGAGCACTTCACATCAAAATTCTGCCTCCAGTGCACTTAAAGGAAATGTGTCATCAAAATGACCTATTGTTTAAATCACGTTTATAAGTTTAAGAAATTTTAAAAGATTTTTTTATGTTATTTTTCCATGTCAATATCTATATTTAAACAAAAAATCCTGCAGTTTTTGCACTGGGCACTAAGCCTAAAAAAATAGGCGCCACTTCTTGGTCTGTACAGATCACTTTACTGCAGTTACCTGCTTATCTATACACAGAGAGGATATCATTAAAGGCAGGATTACAGGATAGATCAGACAGGATCCACCATTCACAATAGGCGGTTGTTAAAGCTTATCTACACTTTCCTTGTACAATGACCTCTGTGACCATGCCTAGAAAACTCTTTCACAGAAGTCAATGAGGTCCCCTTCAGTCCATCATGTCTATGGCCCATGTGGTTGCCGTAATGCAATTTTCTTAATGCTTTCTAAATGCTTAAGAACATCTCAGGCAAGATGGCCACCCCCACAATAATGTTCAGGAAATAAAATAAAACGATCTACAATCAGAAAATAAGGAGAAGTGTTACTATCTGGCAGATAAACATTTTGGTGACATTTCCTTTAAGGAGTAGAATCTAGTTAGTGCTGTCAGCAGTTTACCAAGGTCAAAACTGCTGACACTCTCCCTTTTAGACTCTCTTAGCTGGTAATTTTTAGAGAGCCTGTCTGTTTGAAAGGTGAAAAAGGGCTTGTCACCAAAGAAGAAAAAAAAAAAAACTGTGCTGTTTGTAGAATCTAGCTAGGCATACTTTACTCTATGTTCCAGGCCCCCCCTAATTCTTCTGTTATGCCCCCCTAAAGTTCTAGCACCACACACGTCAATCTGAAGTGACTGGCCACAAAGGTGTGACTAATCATTATGCGTCTTTGCAAGGAGAGGTTTCTCCCCGCTGTGACAATCACAATTACTCACACCTTCAGGCTGCAGCGTGATCTCATGAGACCTGCTAACTCTCGTGAGACCATGCTGCACACTACCTTCTGCCAGGACAGCGTCTCACTCTGACCGGAGCCTCCTCTCATCAGTACTGGCTCTGGGCTCTTCTCGGCGGTCACAGTGAGACGCTGTCCCAGCGGGACATAGTATACAGCAGGGATCAGCAACCTCCGGCACTGCAGCTGTTCTGAAAAAAACTAAAACAGCTGAGTAAGTGTGCATGCTGGGAGTTGTAGTTTAAAAAACAAAACGGGAGTGACAAAGGTGGCTGATCCCTGGTATACTGCATGGTCTCCCCTTGCAAAAGGAGAGAAGTAGTTAGCCACACCTCTGTGGTTAGGGTACTCCAGATTGACATGTGTGGTGCTGGAACGTTAGGGGGACATAACTTAAGAATGGGGGAGCACAAACTTTTTTTTTTTTTTGCTTTGGTGACAGGTCCTCTTTAAAGTGAATGTGCAGTTTCAGTGGAGAATACTGAGCCTCACAGAGGCACCATATTGCTGATCAGTAGGCACTCTGTGTACCCCTCTACCTATACGGCTACATGCAGGTTGCCAAGAGAGTGTACATGATGGCCTTATTCTGAACAACACTTTATACATGTATTTACTAAAGACTACAGATCATCATCACGTTGGAGAGAATGTTGAATTCTTCACCACCATACAGGGGAATCTCCTCAAGCCCAGAGGTAAAGGCTCAGGCGATGCCCCCCTCATGTTGTACACTGCAGGTTACATCTGCAAGGTAAGAATTTAGTACCACGATGTTTCCCCAAAGCAGTCCTTTCTCCATTCTCCCGGTCTTGCTTTTTCCTGACCCGTCTGTAAGAGACGAAGAGCATCCTCCCTTTCTGTAACCACCGCGTCAAGATTCTCCATAGACTTGGTTACCTGCAATAAAAATGAGTGAAGGGTATACCCTTAAGTTATAGTGAATGTTCTGTAAACTGACATTTTATGTAAAAGGCCAATACCCTATACATTGCTACAACTACTAGGAAACCAAAATTCGCATGAACCGGTTATAGGTTATAATAATGCAATTTCACATGTGTAAGCCACGGACCAAAATAGATTGAACAGTTCCTTTATTCCTAAGTCCACTTGATATTCCATAGAAAGATAAAATTCAGTAATGAGTTATAAATTCCTTTCTGCCATGTTCAGACCCCCGCGTCTCCGTGCATTACAATCCATGTGCACTCAGTCGGAGTTTCCATGCAGCAACATCCACAAGCGCTGGAGCCGCAATATTGTACACAGGTGAAGAGCCACGTTTCGGGGACACGCCTAGGAGGCAGTATTTATCTCAATCTAATTTACATAATTAGCATATCCTGATAAACAAAATATTATCAGATAATATCCATCTCTAATGACAGCACCGGCAGTTAGATAGTAATCCGCTAAAATTACATACTTCAAGCCTTTTTGGGCTCAGTGTCAGCCGCTGAATCCAAAAGACCAAATGCTGCAAAAGTCTCTGCTGGTTAACTCTTTAATTACCAGTCCTTTCAATGAATCTGTAGTTCACATGTATTATGCTTTTTTTTCTTTTAAACATGTTTTGTAACAGTGGTCTCACCATATTATCTTTTTTCTAGTTGTAAATCTTCACTTGCATTCTTTGTCGATGATTGATGACCTATGTTCATTTAACCGAAAGCAACTACAGCATCTAAGGTGCTGGACAAAGGGAGGGAGCGACATGATAGTGGGGGACCAATGCTGTAATATGGCAGCTGGGGGGGCCTACCATAAGCATTTGCCTATTAGGCCATGTTAGTGGCATGGTCAAATAGGCTGCCGGTCAGTACGGACAATACTGCTTTATGAGCATGATGCAAGTGATCATACAATCTCTGGTTCAAGTCCCCTAGGAGGATCCAAAAAAAAAAAAGAAGTTTAATAAAGCTTTTGTTTAAAAAAAACACGATAGCTTTTGATATGTGATGTCTAAAAAAAAATGGGAAGAAAACTACTTGGTCTTTAAAGGGGTATTCCAGTTACATCAAGTTAGGGTCCATTCCCACATCTGCACATCGCCGGCAATATAATTGAAAATGCCGAATCTTGTCCGCAATTGTGGACAAGAATAGGACATGTTCTATTTTTTTTGGGAACGGGTCCGCATTTCCGGATCCGGACAGCACATCGTGTGCCCCTATAGAAATGAATGAGTCTGCAATTCCGTTCTGCAAAGTGCAAAACAGAATTGCAGAAGTGTGAATGGAGCCTTATTCTGCATTCACAAACTAGAGGATAACTATTGGATCGGTTGCTGGGGGTCCGATTACTGGGATCCCCACTGATCAAGAGAAGGGGGGGCTCAGTAGCCTGTGGGGACCATCAAAATAATGGAACAGCAAGCTGAGCTTGTGCTATTCCATTCATCTCTATGGGTCTGCCGAAAGTAGCCGAGTTCCATTCATTGCAGGGGTCCCTACGTGGTAGATGACCCTCGTCCTCATGAGCAGTGGGAGACCTAATGTAACCGGAATACCCCTTTAACATCCAAAACATGTGCAGTATTAAGTGGTTAAAGACGACTTATCACAGGGGTATGGTTATGCTTGTTATTATCAATAGCCCTATTTTTCAAAATATAAGCATGCCGTGTAACACTGAAGAGTAATTATTTTGGCGAGGGTCACTGATTTCTGGAATAATAAGCATACCCATACCCCTTATAGCCACACTTTCTTCATATCTTGTCCCTAATCATACCTTGTAGAGCCGCTCAGGACTTGGCATAGATGTTCTTTGTCGCTTGGATTCTTGTTCTAAAGTCTTCAGCATGTTTTTTTCTTTTAATAACACATACCTGAAAGTAAGGACATCACTGTGTCTACAAGAAAGGCAGCTTCATTTGTAGCAAGCATGCAGTCTATAAAAGCAAATCCATCTCCTCTAAAGTGCATTTAAAGGGACAGTCATGTGCGGTATATGGTATGTCATGACAGCACGTCAGGAAAGGGGGGGGAAGCGTTTCGTGTTTTTTTTTTTTTTACAGATTCCTTACAGGTCGACCCCAGAAATGTTAACTCAGAAAACCCCTTTAAGTATCTCCACATATTGTATAATCCTTGCTTTGTTCATCGGCAGAGGGAAGAGCTATACATAAGGTTAGCAGGACGATTGGGGGCACAGTTACACACCACCTTCTTTTGATCAGGTCAGGACATAAAGGCTTAACTTGAAGCTACAGAAACCTAACGTAAAGTCTGTAAGAGGGCCCTCACCTACCACGTGCCATTTCTAATACGGTGGTGTTCTCATGTGACAGCCAAGCACCAGGCCTGGGTGCTACCGCTACCCCAGTACCCCATACCTCTGTCAGCTCAGGGGGATGGGATAATATAGCCAATATTCCAGCTTTCTATTGCCCACAGAAAAATAACAGATTTCTTACAGTTTTGTCTACCACCCAGCAGGCTTTGTCTGGGTTACTTACCAAAGTTTGTGTAAGTCTTCACTACTTTTGCATCTCAGTTGGTTAATCGTCCAAAAGTCACCTGAAAGTATTAAAACAAATAAGATGAGTTGTAAAATCTCCAGGTGGGAGCCCTGTACCCGCACCACTGACAGCAGAAGAGGTTGATCTCTATATCTGTATGTACTGATGTCCATAGCTGCCGGCAATACAATTTCACACAAAGATCCCATGAAATCCAATAAAAACGTTACATAATGGCAGATTTACCAAGCAAAATGCACTACAATTTAGACAGAAATGACACCAAAATAGTGGCGTACGTGGTAAACACCACTTTACCATCAGTTAGACATTTTTAGTCCCTTCCTCGACACTTTGAAACAAAACTAGGAAACAGGGAGTCGTAATATGTAAGAAATCTAATAACAGCATGAGCTATGCCAAGTTCATCATTCAGTGGGCGCCTTACTAACATTGGTGTCCCTCAGGATTTTAAGTGTATATTTACATACATGGGGTGCAGTTAAAACGTGTTTTTTAATGCAGTTGCAGTCTTACAAGTGAAGCAAGTTAAATAAATGTGCTTTAGGCCTCATGCACACGATTGTTCAGTTCTTTTTGCTGTTCTGCTGTTAGAACAAGGGAAATATACGTGATGTGACCACCACCTCAGAGGTTCAGGAATCTGGAAGAGGAAGCTAATGGTGGCCCCTCACACAGCTTTTCCCAGTAACAGAAAATACCGGAGATGTATGAAAGGGGGGATTTCTGAAGTCAGTTTTTCATGAGTCTCTGTTGCTGTCATTTTCAGCAAATGTGGCACAATGTTTGATATATTTGGTACATCTTTAAGCCTTACATTTCTGCCTTGAGACGTTACGCCACTGCCTACAAGTGAGAATCTGTTCCATTCATCTGAGCGGGGCTGTTCTGGCAGAGAACCTGGATTTCTGCAGGAGAATGGGACGGAGTGTAAAGGCATCCTTTTACTGAAGCAAGGATGTGATGATAAAGTCTCAGTTGATAAATCTGACTAAAACCTGCCCGACCGGCTAACATGGCCACTTTCCCACCCACTTTTCAAAACTGTAAAATGCAAACCTTTTGCTCAAATAAGCTCAAGAAACCGTATTTTGCGACTTTTTGAGGCCAGAATTCTGGAGAACAGGGCGTGATAAATTCCTTCCGTTGCATTTTTAAAGGGAGTGTGCCACCTCCGAAATAGGTTTTAAAGTCAGCATACCACCTTGGTGCCCTGAAACAAAACCACGCCTTTCTAGTGAAAATCCAGTCCTCTAGTCATTTGCATAAAGATTTTTCTGCAAATAAGGTTTTCGGTGCACTGTGGGTGCGGCGGCTCCATTTGGTGTGCCATCACTCTACCAAGACACTTGTTTGACTGGCAGTCCCTGAAATTTCAGAGCCGATAGCAATGACGCCAGTGCACTGAATGGAGTGGCCCTGCCCACAGTGCACAGAAAAACTTAGAGGTGACTGTGTTCACATCTGCATTGAGCTTTCTGTTCTACTATTGTCAGAAGAACAGAAAAGTGAAAAAACTGAAAAAATTTCTGATCCGGCCATTTTGAGCAGCAGTTCCTGCCTGCGTGACATTTTCTCCCATCAATAATAAGATGTCTGACGGAAAAGACACCAACTGATGCTGAAAATGGAAGGATCGGTTATTTTTCATTTTCTGGCGGATGACAAAACCAGAAAGCTCAGCGCAAATATGAACGAGGCTCATTTCTCTGGATTCCAGGACTGGATTAGTACAAGAAAGGTATGGTTAGAGGGGTTGTCTCCTCTCAGACAATGGGGGCATATCGCTAGGATATTCCCCTGATTTTACAAACTTTGTTAACCCTTTAGGTGTTCCACAAGAATTAATGGAAAATAGAGATACAATTTCAAAATTTCACTTTTTTGGCAGATTTTCCATTTTAATAATTTTTTTCCAGTTACAAAGCAAGGGTTAACAGCCAAAGAACACTCAATATTTAATGGCCCTGATTCTGTAGTTTACATAAACACCCCATATGTGGTCGTAATCCGCTGTACGGGCACACGGCAGGGCGCAGAAGGAAAGGAATGCCATACGGTTTTTGGAAGGCAGATTTTGCTAGACTGGTTTTTTGACACCATGTCCCATTTGAAGCCCCCCTGATGCACCCCTAGAGTAGAAACTCCAAAAAAGCGATCCCAGATATCAGGTTGGCCGGGGTCCGACTCCCGGCACCACCGATCAGCTGTTTGAAGACAAGTAGGGCTGCAACGAATACTCGATTAAATCGAGTAATTCCGACAAAAAAAAAAACTCAATGCAAATTTTTTGCATCGAGGATCCGTTTTTGTTACGTGACCACGGAGTGGGAGTGAAGCGCTTGCTATTACTCCCGCTCCCTGGTCTCCCGCTGCGCTCAGAATACTCCCCTTTCCAGCAGGGGGCCTCTGGATACTCCACAGCACGTCCATGCTTCCGCGCTGCACTGACCTCCTGACATACGCACGCCGTGACCTGACACGCTGTGCAACGTCAGGCCCAGAGCAGAGCGGAACGATGGAGTGTCGGTGGCGCCCCTGCTGGAAAGGAGGCGCTCAGCAGTTCCCTGGTGACCTGCGCAGGGGGAGCCGCCAGAGCGCGATGTGACGGAGCCTGATTTCAGGTGTTATAGGATATGGCCCATCGCCCTGCAGAAGCGGGATGAGCACCCACCCGACAATCCTGCACAACGACCCCCATGAGCGGCACATGGAGCAGCAGGAGCACCAGCAGCTGCCAGAACACATCATGGACTTCAATTCTGATGATGCTCAGCTGCACCACGGTAACTGTTCTGACAACCGCTCCCCGATACGAATCCTGACAACCCCACCCTGATACGAGTCCTGACAACCCCTGCCCTATGCCAGCCAGTCCTGACACCCCCTGCCCAATGCTAGCCAACCCTAACGTCCCCTGCCCAATGCGAGCCGGCCCTGACAGCCCCCCTGCCCAGTGCCAATAGTCTCGCACCCTGACAGGACCCCCCCCCCCCCCCACACACACACACAGTAGGTACTTTCACCCTGTCACCCTCTCCCGATAGGTACTGACACCCCGGGACTTACTGATTGCAGTCCCTCAGATAATCAGAGGTTGTGTTTGCACATTCTTTAAGGATCATAACACTTCTTGCTTCTTCCTCTAAGATGTGTCCTGTAATGAAACCACCTGGGTCTATAGGTGAGATCTATAGGTGTATGTGGGCAGTCCCCCATTAACAACCCTTCAGAGCTGCCGCAAACATTGGCTTTCATTATAGTGTCATAATCGCCCAGCCCCAGTACCACAGTCTAGAGATGAACGAATTTCCGCTCATGAAATTCGTTCACGCTTCGTTACTGGGACGGCGGAGCTGATGGCACTGGGGGGGGACGGCGGAGCTGATGGCACTGGGGGGGGACGGCGGAGCTGATGGCACTGGGGGGGGCGGCGGAGCTGATGGCACTGGGGGGGGCGGCGGAGCTGATGGCACTGGGGGGGGACGGCGGAGCTGATGGCACTGGGGGGGGACGGCGGAGCTGATGGCACTGGGGGGGGACGGCGGAGCTGATGGCACTGGGGGGGGACGGCGGAGCTGATGGCACGGGGGGGGGACGGCGGAGCTGATGGCACTGGGGGGGGACGGCGGAGCTGATGGCACTGGGGGGGGACGGCGGAGCTGATGGCACTGGGGGGGGACGGCGGAGCTGATGGCACTGGGGGGGGACGGCGGAGCTGATGGCACTGGGGGGGGACGGCGGAGCTGATGGCACTGGGGGGGGACGGCGGAGCTGATGGCACTGGGGGGGGACGGCGGAGCTGATGGCACTGGGGGGGGACGGCGGAGCTGATGGCACTGGGGGGGGACGGCGGAGCTGATGGCACTGGGGGGGGACGGCGGAGCTGATGGCACTGGGGGGGGACGGCGGAGCTGATGGCACTGGGGGGGGACGGCGGAGCTGATGGCACTGGGGGGGGACGGCGGAGCTGATGGCACTGGGGGGGGACGGCGGAGCTGATGGCACTGGGGGGGGACGGCGGAGCTGATGGCACTGGGGGGGGGACGGCGGAGCTGATGGCACTGGGGGGGGGACGGCGGAGCTGATGGCACTGGGGGGGGGACGGCGGAGCTGATGGCACTGGGGGGGGGACGGCGGAGCTGATGGCACTGGGGGGGGCGGCGGAGCTGATGGCACTGGGGGGGGCGGCGGAGCTGATGGCACTGGGGGGGGCGGCGGAGCTGATGGCACTGGGGGGGGCGGCGGAGCTGATGGCACTGGGGGGGGCGGCGGAGCTGATGGCACTGGGGGGGGCGGCGGAGCTGATGGCACTGGGGGGGGCGGCGGAGCTGATGGCACTGGGGGGGGCGGCGGAGCTGATGGCACTGGGGGGGGGCGGCGGAGCTGATGGCACTGGGGGGGGCGGCGGAGCTGATGGCACTGGGGGGGGCGGCGGAGCTGATGGCACTGGGGGGGGCGGCGGAGCTGATGGCACTGGGGGGGGCGGCGGAGCGGATGGCACTGGGGGGGGCGGCGGAGCTGATGGCACTGGGGGGGGCGGCGGAGCTGATGGCACTGGGGGGGGCGGCGGAGCTGATGGCACTGGGGGGGGCGGCGGAGCTGATGGCACTGGGGGGGGCGGCGGAGCTGATGGCACTGGGGGGGGCGGCGGAGCTGATGGCACTGGGGGGGGCGGCGGAGCTGATGGCACTGGGGGGGGCGGCGGAGCTGATGGCACTGGGGGGGGCGGCGGAGCTGATGGCACTGGGGGGGGCGGCGGAGCTGATGGCACTGGGGGGGGCGGCGGAGCTGATGGCACTGGGGGGGGCGGCGGAGCTGATGGCACTGGGGGGGGCGGCGGAGCTGATGGCACTGGGGGGGGCGGCGGAGCTGATGGCACTGGGGGGGGCGGCGGAGCTGATGGCACTGGGGGGGGCGGCGGAGCTGATGGCACTGGGGGGGGCGGCGGAGCTGATGGCACTGGGGGGGGCGGCGGAGCTGATGGCACTGGGGGGGGCGGCGGAGCTGATGGCACTGGGGGGGGCGGCGGAGCTGATGGCACTGGGGGGGGCGGCGGAGCTGATGGCACTGGGGGGGGCGGCGGAGCTGATGGCACTGGGGGGGGCGGCGGAGCTGATGGCACTGGGGGGGGCGGCGGAGCTGATGGCACTGGGGGGGGCGGCGGAGCTGATGGCACTGGGGGGGGCGGCGGAGCTGATGGCACTGGGGGGGGCGGCGGAGCTGATGGCACTGGGGGGGGCGGCGGAGCTGATGGCACTGGGGGGGGCGGCGGAGCTGATGGCACTGGGGGGGGCGGCGGAGCTGATGGCACTGGGGGGGGCGGCGGAGCTGATGGCACTGGGGGGGGCGGCGGAGCTGATGGCACTGGGGGGGGCGGCGGAGCTGATGGCACTGGGGGGGGCGGCGGAGCTGATGGCACTGGGGGGGGCGGCGGAGCTGATGGCACTGGGGGGGGCGGCGGAGCTGATGGCACTGGGGGGGGCGGCGGAGCTGATGGCACTGGGGGGGGCGGCGGAGCTGATGGCACTGGGGGGGGCGGCGGAGCTGATGGCACTGGGGGGGGCGGCGGAGCTGATGGCACTGGGGGGGGCGGCGGAGCTGATGGCACTGGGGGGGGCGGCGGAGCTGATGGCACTGGGGGGGGCGGCGGAGCTGATGGCACTGGGGGGGGCGGCGGAGCTGATGGCACTGGGGGGGGCGGCGGAGCTGATGGCACTGGGGGGGGCGGCGGAGCTGATGGCACTGGGGGGGGCGGCGGAGCTGATGGCACTGGGGGGGGCGGCGGAGCTGATGGCACTGGGGGGGGCGGCGGAGCTGATGGCACTGGGGGGGGCGGCGGAGCTGATGGCACTGGGGGGGGCGGCGGAGCTGATGGCACTGGGGGGGCGGCGGAGCTGATGGCACTGGGGGGGGCGGCGGAGCTGATGGCACTGGGGGGGGCGGCGGAGCGGATGGCACTGGGGGGGGCGGCGGAGCTGATGGCACTGGGGGGGGCGGCGGAGCTGATGGCACTGGGGGGGGCGGCGGAGCTGATGGCACTGGGGGGGGCGGCGGAGCTGATGGCACTGGGGGGGCGGCGGAGCTGATGGCACTGGGGGGGCGGCGGAGCTGATGGCACTGGGGGGGCGGCGGAGCTGATGGCACTGGGGGGGGCGGCGGAGCTGATGGCACTGGGGGGGGGGGCGGAGCTGATGGCACTGGGGGGGGCGGCGGAGCTGATGGCACTGGGGGGGGCGGCGGAGCTGATGGCACTGGGGGGGGCGGCGGAGCTGATGGCACTGGGGGGGGCGGCGGAGCTGATGGCACTGGGGGGGGGCGGCGGAGCTGATGGCACTGGGGGGGGCGGCGGAGCTGATGGCACTGGGGGGGGGGGGGCGGGGCTGATGGCACTGGGGGGGGGGGGGGCGGAGCTGATGGCACTGGGGGGGGGACGGAGCTGATGGCACTGGGGGGGGGGACGGAGCTGATGGCACTGGGGGGGGGGGGGGGGAGCTGATGGCACTGGGGGGGGGGCGGCGGAGCTGATGGCACTGGGGGGGGGGGGGAGCTGATGGGACGGGGGGGGGGGGGGAGCTGATGGCACTGGGGGGGGGGAGCTGATGGCACATTACAGCGCCAAGAAGGTGTAATTACAGCTACTCCGACCCATTCACTTCAATGGGAAGGAGCCATAGTAGTCACACTCTAAGGATAGCTCATTAACATTGGAAACTGGACAACCCCTTGGGAACCTGTCACCGGGATTTTGGGTATAGAGCTGAGGACATGGGTTGCTAGATGGCCGCTAGCACATCCACAATACCCAGTCCCCATAGCTCTGTGTGCTTTTATTGTGTAAAAAAACTGATTTGATACATATGCAAATTAACCTGAGATGAGTCAGAGCTTGAAAATAGGACTCTTCTCTGGTCACACAAGTAAGATATGACTCCTATGTTAATTTGCATAAGGCCCCTTGTAGACGAGCGTGTCCGGATTAGGTCCGGATGCGTCCCGATGCATTGCGGTAAACCCGCGCAAGTAGGTACGCGATTGCGTTCCGTTGTTCAGTTTTTATCGCACGTGTGCAATGCGTTTTGCACGCGCATGATAAAAAACTGACTGTGGTACCCAGACCCAAACTTCTTCACAGAAGTTCAGGTTTGGGTTAGTTGTAGTGTAGATTGTATTATTTTCCCTTATAACATGGTTATAAGGGAAAATAATAGCATTCTGAATACAGAATGCATAGTACAATAGGGCTGGAGGGGTTAAATAAAAAAGAATTTAACTCACCTTAATCCACTTGTTCGTGCAGCCGGCATCTCTTCTGTGAGGAAAAGGACCTTTGATGACATCACTACGCTCATCACATGGTCAGTCACATGATCCATCACCATGGTGATGGAACATGTGACGGACCATGTGATTAACGTAGTGACGTCATCAAAGGTCCTATTTCTCACACAACAAGACAGAAGAGATGCCGGCTGCGCGAACAAGTGGACTAAGGTGAGTTAATAATTTTTTCTTTTATTTTTAACCCCTCCCTGTTTTACTATGCATTCTGTATTCAGAATGCTATTATTTTCCCTTATAACCATGTTATAAGGGGAAATAATAATGATCGAGTCCCCATCCCGATCGTCTCCTAGCAACCGTGTGTGAAAATCGCACCGCATCCGCACTTGCTTGCGGATGCATGCGATTTTCACACAACCCAATTCATGTCTATGGGGCCTGCGTTACGTGAAAAACGCACAATATAGAGCATGCTGCGATTTTCACGCAACGCACAAGTGATGCGTGAAAATCATCGCTCATGTGCACAGCCCCATAGAAGTGAATGGGTCAGGATTCAGTGTGGGTGCAATGCGTTCACCTCACGCATTGCACCCGCGCGGAAATCTCACCCGTGTGAAAGGGGCCTAAAAAGCGGTTAGTACAAAAATGCATAAGGCCTCTTTCACACGAGCGTGACAGATTAGGTCCGGATGCGTTCAGTGAAACTCGCACTATTTTGCAAGCAAGTTCAGTCTGTTTTGTCTGCGATTGCGTTCAGTTTTTTCCGCGCGGGTGCAATGCGTTTTTCACGGGCGTGATAAAAAACTGGAGGTTTACAAACAACATCTCTTAGCAACCATCAGTGAAAAACGCATCGCACCCGCACTTGCTTGCGGATGCAATGCGTTTTTCACACAGCCCCATTCACTTCTATGAGGCCAGGGCTGCGTGAAAAACGCTGAATATAGAGCATGCTGCGATTTTTACGCAATGCAGAACTGATGCGTGAAAATCACCGCTCATCTGCACAGCCCCATTGAAATGAATGGGTCCGGATTCAGTGCGGGCGCAATGCGTTCACGTCACACATTGCACCCGCGCGGAAAACTCGCCCGTGTGAAAGGGGCCTAATACTGATTGAATTCGTCAGCAAATGAAATGAAAAGTGTAATTTCTATATTTAGGGTAACACAATGACCACTTAGAAACGCTCAGTGAGGGGAGCATAGTAGGGGTGACAGGTTCCCTTTAATAGGGGTTGTCGCTCTAGTTTTAGGAAGAGGGGGGTCCTTTAAAAAGACAGCTCATCAGCTCACCGGTCTTGATGGTCCTTTCTCCCCAGTTTTTCGGGTCATCAAAGAAGTCCTCGAGCCCCCTGCGGGCTGCGGATGAGTGGAAGGGTGAGCACTTGGGCCCAGAAGAGTTGCCACTGGTTCTTTTAGGCAAACCATTGAGGATGCTGAAATACACACAAGTACATCATGTGCTGTCAGGGCACGCTGGGAGTTGTAGTGCGGTACACATACAGGAGTATCAGGCTGCTCTATAGGAATGTACATGAGGTTCGTCCTCTCCTACCTGGAGAAGTGGCCCACGGTCCTGACACAGACACGCACCGGCACCTGACACACGCTCCTGCATCCTGTCAGCAACCCTCTGACCGCGGGCGCCGCCATCTTGTCAAGCACCGGCTTCCCACAATGCTCCAGGGCAGGAAGTCAGCTCTCGCGTACGCACAGAAGTATCACAAAGTCGCGAGCTGAGCAGACAGGAATGTCGCACACGCGTGGCTTTAGTCGTGATATGATAACACAGTGATAATATGAACGAAGCTGATAAATAGGCGCAGAGAAAAATAACAGAAAATGTATTTATTGACTCCCCAGTGAGGAAGGGACATTGTGTACTGAAGCCGTCGCAGGGGTTAAAGCGTCATGACAGCGCTACCCACAACCCCCCGCGTCTGCCCTCAGTAAAGATGGCGGGCATGAGCCTCCTCCGGTCGGCGGCGGCCTCTCTTGTCAGCCGTCTGCAGCCGGTACAGCGCGGTGTGCTGGGGAGAAGAGCGCTGCTGGGGAGCGCACCGCCGCCTGCTGCGGGTAAGAGGTGTATGGCGGCCTGGGCAGTGGAGCCGTGCCCGGAGTGACCTTGGTGGCAGGCTGACATTGAGGTGAAGTAGAGGGGTGCCCTTGGTACCCATGTGTGCGCCCATAGGAAGAAGCTTACTGTCACCTCATGGAAATAGGTGGTAGGAGGGGAGTATTTCCATAGACTGGTTAGGAAATATCAGCTCCCGCATGTGACAGGCTCTAGGACTGGATGGCATGTCTCTGCCCTGGTACAGTCACACCACTGGGGTGCTAAACCTCTGGCTGTGACCCCCTCTATACAGAGACAGCTGTCAGTCACTGACTGAGGACAAGGAGACGGTCCTATCTAGGACTGACAGCCTTCCCTCTAGGACTGTATATACAGAGACAGCTGTCAGTCACTGACTGAGGACAAGGAGACGGTCCTATCTGGGACTGACAGCCTTCCCTCTAGGACTGTATATACAGAGACAGCTGTCAGTCACTGACTGAGGACAAGGAGACGGTCCTATCTGGGACTGACAGCCTTCCCTCTAGGACTGTATATACAGAGACAGCTGTCAGTCACTGACTGAGGACAAGGAGACGGTCCTATCTGGGACTGACAGCCTTCCCTCTAGGACTGTATATACAGATAGCTGTCAGTCACTGACTGAGGACAAGGAGACGGTCCTATCTAGGACTGACAGCCTTCTCTCCAGGACTGTGTATACAGAGACAGCTGTCAGTCACTGACTGAGGACAAGGAGACGGTCCTATCTGGGACTGACAGCCTTCCCTCTAGGACTGTATATAAAGAGACAGCTGTCAGTCACTGACTGAAGACAAGGAGACGGTCCTATCTAGGACTGACAATCTTCCCTCTATGACAGTGTATACAGAGACAGCTGTCAGTCACTGACTGAGGACAAGGAGACGGTCCTATCTAGGACTGACAGTCTTTCCTCTATGACTGTGTATACAGATAGCTGTCAGTCACTGACTGAGGACAAGGAGACGGTCCTATCTGGGACTGACAGCCTTCCCTCTAGGACTGTATATACAGAGACAGCTGTCAGTCACTGACTGAGGACAAGGAGACGGTCCTATCTAGGACTGACAGCCTTCCCTCTAGGACTGTATATACAGAGACAGCTGTCAGTCACTGACTGAGGACAAGGAGACGGTCCTATCTAGGACTGACAGCCTTCCCTTTATGACTGTGTATACAGATAGCTGTCAGTCACTGACTGAGGACAAGGAGACGGTCCTATCTAGGACTGTGTATACAGACATAATGTGCAGCAATGGTCGTGGTTACATAGTGCGGTATGTTTTGTCCCCTCCTGTAGTTCCCGTACGGTTTGAAAGCCATGGAAAGAAGTTGTTTGTAGTCGCACCATCTACATATTATGACAAAAGATTTCTCAAGTTATTGGTAAGTGTGCTGCCCGTCTCAGCTGGTTCTTATACTCCTCGATCCACGGAGCTCTCTACTGTGTGCGCAAAACGTTCCTTGTGTGTCTTCATATTATCTCCCACCCTAAAGACCTATCAGAATAGAGAAAACACAAAGAATAAAATAGGCCACAGGAAGGAAAAACTGCCCTTTAAAAATACAGTGGTTTGAATAGACGCTTGGACTGTGTAATGGGGCTGTCCTGGTGCCCTACTTTTTCCCTATAGCATGGTGTTGGGTATTTTTGGCTTAGGCCAGGCATGCTCAACCTGCGGCCCTCCAGCTGTTGCAAAACTACAACTTCCAGTATGCCTGGATAGCCTTACAGCTATTAGGGCATGCTGGGGGTTGTAGTTTTGCAACATCCCTGGTTTAGGCCAGACACCACAGTGGTGCTCTATTGTATGTACAATGTAAATGTGAAGAATAAAGAGGCAGTCGAGGCCTAACAATGAAATGACCTTTTCTCTGCAGAAATTCTACACGTTACTGGCAGCCGTGCCCGCTGGTATAGCCATTACACTCATCAACATCTTCATTGGTAAGACATTTATTTGGGAACTTTTATTGGGCTGGGGCATACTTTTCTGTGCGATAAAGAAATCTGATAAGCCTGAAATGGGGATGAGGTCGTGAAGGGGTCAGCAACCTCCAGCGGTTTTATTAAACTACAACTCCCAGCATGCTCCATTCAATTCTATGAGAGTTGCTAGAACAGCCATGCAAATGTGAATACTGGGACTTGTAGTCTCACAACAGACGGAGTCCCGGGGTTTGCTAACCCTGAAGTATTTTCTTTATTTGCATTTCTCAGCTAGCATAGTATTAAAAGGGTTTTCTGAGAAGTTTATAATGATGATCTATCCTCTGGACAGGTCAATATCTGATCGGTGGGGGTCTGACACTCGGGATGGTCGCCGATCAGCGGCCTTTCTACGTGCGGCTGTAAGAGGTTGCACTACATTTTCTCCAGAAGAGTAAAATTACTTCTCTGACCATTTTTGAGACGTCTTTTTAGCTGAGGAGGAGTACGATATTTGCTGAATTCGCATACATAATACATAGGCCTGCACTTGTTCACATCTGCTTTGGAGGCTCCTTTTGGGGTCTCTGTCACGGATTCTGTCAAAAAGGCCGGACAAAAAAGCCTTGCATGCTGGACTGTTTTTAGTCTGGTAAAAAGATAGGATCCTGAACGGACTCCATCTTAGTCAGTGGAGACTGTTCAGCTCTGTTCATGTCAGGTATGTGCCCGGTCCAGCACTTCCGTTATATTCGATGTTCTGCTCATTTAACGTAGTTGGAAAAACAGAAATAAATAGCGTTGGTGTGAACGTGCGATCGGTCAGCTTCTCCAACATACGGTCCCATGTAAATAACATTGATCCCCTCCTTCCAGGATAGGGTTAATAAGCCCCTGGGAAGGGTCTGGAGTGAATGCTCAGCAAGCTATTATAGCCAAGTGATAAAGTATAGTCCAATATAGTGTATCTTCCCTGTACCTCCAGGTCGGCCGAACACTTTAGAAATACTCCAGTTATTCTACTATGCTGTAAAATTTTAAAGCAAAACTTTTGGCAGTTTTATAAGGTGAATGTGCTAAACTAACCCGTGCTCAGAACTCCTGTAGAAAATGGTAAACGTAAAAAAAAAAGTGTTCAGTGAAAAAAAAAAAGGTCAAAAACAAACGCTGGGGTTAAAAAAATGCAGTGCAAGAAATCTCATTATGTGAACTGTCATATGTAGAGCTGGCCATAGACATGAGATGGAAACGGGCCATCAGACGGACTCCTGATTGGCTACTCCCCAGGTTTAGCTGGCAGCATAAGGCTTTTATTATAAGTCTGTAGGTGTACTAATACCACTCAGGGCTTGCTTGGAGCTAACTCTATATGTGTGTGTGTGTGTATATGTATGTATGTATGTATGTATGTATGTGTATATATATAATATGTCACAGTGCAACACCATAGACTATTATTATAAAAATTGTTGCGCGACATGTGTAGTTGTGCCCTATGTGTCGTGCGACTTATTGTCGCCGTGTAGCCTTTAGCCTAAAGCTGACCTACAGCAGTGAAGAAAAATGGCTGGGTTGTTATGGAAACCTGGAGTAAAACTGTGTTTTATGTGGAGACTAAGGGCCGGCAAGCTTCTATTGGCTGATAAGGGACATGTGACCGTGTGCATGGCAGTTGGGATATGAAGAGAAACTTGCAGGCTTGTATTTGCTAATGGAGGTCATTTTTTGGGAATATCTCAGGAACGGTAAGTTTTTTTTTTTTTTTTTTTTTTTTTTTTTTTTTATATATATATATATATATATATATATATATATATATATATATATTATTATTTCCACTTCACCACCATGACGGCCCAGAGAGATTGACCCCTGACCTCTGTAGGGGCAGGAACAGAGATAGGTTAAAAGGACCCCTCCCACCACCATTCACCAGTGTGTTCCTGCCCCTATAGTGGCCAGGACAGAAAAAAGTCCTCTCTGGCTTTCAGGGAGGTGAAGTGGACCTCTTTTCTTTATTTTTATTTTTATATACCTGGGTGACCGCATCGGCAGTGAATATTGCCTCCCTTGCGGGTTTTTTCATCCAGGACCGCGTCCCATACTCTCCGGCGAACGTAGTTCCTAAGCTGACAGGGAGACGCCAGGGTCACGCTTCCTGTTGTGGGAAGCCTGCCCTGAGCTGCCGCTGGGTCGCCTACCTCCCCGTGTAGGTAGCTGACCGGAAGGACGTTCTGCGCAGGCGCACGCGTCTGACGTCCCTTCCGGGCCGCCGGACGAAACCCGGAAGTGGACGTCTTTTTTTAAAAAGAGCTCACAAGTAGTTTCCTGCTGCGCTCTCTGCATCGCTCTCCGCATCACCGGACATGTCGGACCAGGAGAAGGAGCCGCAGCAGAAGGAGCTGACCACTCCAGAGCGCCCCTGTGTTAGTAGCCCACCTGGGCATACCGGCAGCTTGACAGATGTGAGGCCAGTGGGGAAGGGAGCCTTAGTATACTGTTCTGATAACCACTGGTATGAGCCCCCCTCCCCCTGGGGGCTTCTGGTATACTGCATCTAAATGTTTATGCACCTATACTAGATCAACACAAAATTGATGGGCTGCTCTCTCACTTTAGGCCAAACTTGCTTTAAAAAAGCCGAGGAAGACCGCCAGATGCATCCAGTGCTCCGTCAGGCTTCCCGATGATTATGCTAAGAAACTTTGCAAAGATTGTATTGCCAAGTTGGTGAGAGAAGAACAACCCTCAATTATGCAGGAATTTAGATCTATGATTCAGGAGGAAGTTAAATCTTCTCTAGCCTCCCGCCGTGAACATACCCTGGGTAGGATTTGGAGGGCGAGATCGTCGAGGACTCTAAATAATTCTTCTTCACTCCTAGCGATGTGAGTGACCTTCTAAAGGCGGTCAGGGATACAATGGGGGTGGAGGACATCCAGCGACCCCATACAGTTCAGGAAGAGATGTTTGGGGGATTGAAGGTCAGACGCTCCCGTGTATTCCCCATAAATGAAAACATTAAGGAGATGGTGATGGATGAATGGGCTCATCCAGAAAAGAAACTAGAGATTTCCAAGGAATTCAGGAACCGCCTTGTATTTGACCCGTCAGACTCTAAGATTTTTGACGAAGTCCCTAGAATTGACGTCCAGGTGGCCAAAGTTAATAAGAAAACCTCGCTACCATTCGAGGACTCCTGTCAGTTAAGGGACACCATGGAAAGGAAGGCAGACCGTTTATTAAAAAAAATCCTGGGAGGCAGCTATGTTTAGTGTTAAGACCAACATAGCCGCTACTTCAGTCGCCAGGTCTATGTACCTGTGGCTGAATGAATTAGAAAATCATCTAATTAACAAGACGTCCAGGGAACAGATACTAGACTCTATTCCCTTGTTAAAATCCGCCACAGGGTTCCTAGCGGACGCCTCCGCAGAGACAATTAGATTCTCAGCCAAGGACGCGGCCTTGTCCAATGCTGCCCGGAGGGCACTTTGGATGAAATCTTGGTCTGGCGATATCTCTTCCAAAATGAAGTTGTGTTCTATAGCCTTCTCGGGTGAATACGTGTTCGGTCCTGTATTGGACAAGATCCTCGAGAAGGCTACTGAAAAAAAGAAAGGGTTCCCTGAAGAGAGAACCCCTAAAAAGAAACCCTCCTTTCGTAGTCAATACTGCCAAAATAGCTCCTTTCGCGGAAAAGGTAAATCCGGACGTTGGAGTTACCCAAAAGGGGAGAAGGGTAGAGGGTACCTCCTTAATCCCCAGAACAAGGGCGACGGAAACGGTGACGCCAGGATAGGGGGAAGACTATCCCAATTTTTTGCTCAGTGGCAGCAGACTTCTCCCAATCCCTGGGCGCAAAATCTTTATCAAAAACTGCTACAGGATAGAGTTCTCTTCCCCCCTCCTCCGAATGTATTTCTGATTTCTCACCACTCTTCTCCTTTTCAGCACAGCCAAATTTGGAAGGAGGTCCAGAATCTTCTGGACTTAGGAGTAGTGGTTCCTGTTCCCGAGCTTCAACGGGGGCAGGGATTCTACTCCAACCTTTTCTTAGTAAAGAAGCCGGGGGGTTCCTTCCGCATGATTATAAACCTCAAGAGGCTAAACAAATTCGTAATTTGCAAAAGGTTCTAGATGGAATCCCTAAATTCTACCATTCCTTTAATTTAAAAAGACGCGTTCCTTTGTACAATCGACCTGAAGGACGCATATTATCATGTTCCTATTCACACCCAGTCTCAGAGGCTCCTGCGTTTTGCATTGAGGGATCACAGAGGGTCCGTTCACCATTTCCAGTTTGTGGCTCTCCCCTTCGGGCTGGCTTCAGCCCCAAGGATTTTCACGAAGCTGGTGGTAGATATGGTCGCCTCCCTGAGGTCTCAGGGGGTGACTGTCGTTCCCTACCTAGACGACTTTTTACTGATTTCAAACACAGTGGATCAGTCTATAGCAGATCGAGAGATCTTCTGTTCCCTTCTGACAGCTCTAGGTTGGGTGATAAACCTAAAAAAGTCATCCCTAGTTCCAGATACCAAGGTAAAATTCCTAGGGGTTTTGCTGGATTCTGTAAAACAAACAACCTTCCTTCCAGCAGAAAGAATCCAGAACCTTCAATCATCAATCAGGGCCTTTCTAGGACGTCGCTCCTTCTCTTTCAGAGAAACAATGAGCCTTTTAGGTCAAATGACAGCCTGTATAAAACATCTGTCCTCTTTGGACAGGAAAATCCTGATCCCGGGCCACATAAAATCTTCAGTCCGGTGGTGGCTTTAAACAAAAAATCTAAAAAAGGGCATGGTCTGGCCCCAGCAGTGCATGTTCAGACAGATGCCAGCGTAAAAGGATGGGGCAAAGTTTGGGAGACAATACGAGCAGCTGCTCCAAAACTAAGGAACCAACATATAAAGATCTATTCAGACAATGTAACGACCATGTCCTACCTCAAGCATCAGGGGGGCACACGGTCTCAAAAACTAGAAGGTCTGTCCAGAAGAATCTTCCTTTGGGGGGGGGGGGGGGGGGAAATGTAAAGTCAATATCTGCAATTCATTTGAAAGGAAGCCTAAACAGCGCGGCGGACTTCCTCAGCAGGACCACCATAGACCAGGGGGAATGGTCTCTAAGCATCGACATCTTCAATCTAATTGTCCATAGGTGGGGCCTCCCACTGGTAGATCTATTCGCTACAAGGAAAAACGCAAAGGTATCAACCTTTTGCTCCCTAAACCCGAGGGACAGGCCTCTAGCGATCGACGCCTTCTCCCTGCACTGGAACTGGGATCTTGCATATGCCTTCCCTCCGTTCCCGTTAATCCCAAAGGTTCTCCAAAAAATCATCAGGGACAAGGCCAGAATAATCCTGGTCACCCCGTACTGGCCCAAGAGGAGCTGGTTCTCGATTCTAACCAACCTCTCCCCACAGGAAGCATTTATTCTCCCAAGAAGGAAGGATATTCTGATCCAGGGGCCGGTTCTCCATCCTCATTCGGAAATCTTCAACCTCTCGGCTTGGATCCTGAGTCCGACCTTCTAAGACGCAGAGGTCTCTCAGAGGGTGTGATTTCTACCTTGAAGGCCAGCAGAAAGAAGGTGACTAACTCCATTTATTTAAAAATCTGGAGAAGATTCTGCACCTGGTCAGGTGACGAAGCCCCAAACCAGACTAAACCAAATATACAGAGGATCCTGGACTTTCTGCAAAAAGGACTAGAGTCAGGGTTAAGTCCTTCTACCCTTAGAGTCCAGGTCTCAGCGCTTAGTGCCTATTTCGATTCTGAATTAGCCAGCCATAGATGGATCCAAAGATTCCTGAGGTCTGCAGCCAGACTAAGACCATCTCTCAAATCAAGGGTGCCTACCTGGGACTTAAACACTGTCCTTAGGGGACTCACAGGTCCGCCTTACGAACCCTTGGACTCGAGTTCCCTGAAACATCTTTCTCAGAAGGTGGCTTTTCTTATAGCTATAACATCAGCAAAAAGACTGAGCGAGATCCAGGCATTGTAAATAAGACAACCATACCTCACAATCCAGGAGTATCGAATTACCTTGAGGCTAGACCCAATGTTTTTGCCAAAGGTAGTAACAGACTTCCATAGAAACCAGGAGATCGTTCTTCCCTCCTTTTTGTGAGAATCCTAAAAATTCTGGAGATGAACGATTCCATACCCTGGACGTCAAACGAACAGTACTAAAATACCTAGAGGTCACTAGGGACCTAAGAAAGGTGGACAATTTACTAGTACTCTTCTGTGGTAAAAATAAGGGGAAGGCAGCTTCCAGATCTACCATTGCCCGATGGGTAAAACAGGCTATTACAGACTGCTACAAGATCGAAGGCATCAGTTGTCCAGACGTCATTCGGGCTCACTCCACGAGAGCCATATCTGCCTCATTTGCCGAAAAGGCAGGAGCTTCCCTAGATCAGATATGCCGGGCCGCAACCTGGTCCAGTATAAACGCTTTCATCAAACATTATAGACTCGACTTATCCAGGTCTTCCGACCTGGCCTTTGGTCGCAAGGTCCTACAGGCCGTTGCCCCACCCTAAGACATATATAATCTGTTATGTCTCTCTGGGCCGTCATGGTGGTGAAGTGGAAAGCCGGAATCGCCCAAAAATGAGTTAATACCAAAAAAAAACTAAAAACTTTAAGTTGTTTCACTTCTTAACCGGTGGTTGTGGCACTATAATCTGGAACTCACTGGTGAAAGGTTAAAAGGACCCCTCCCACCACCAATCTCTGTTCCTGCCCCTACAGAAGTCAGGGGTCAATCTCTCTGGGCCGTCATGGTGGATTCGTGGAAAATTAATTACCGGTAAGTCTAATTCCGGCTTTTTGTCGCTCTGCTGTCTGCACATGCACAGAGCGCAGAGATTTATTTTTTCTGGATTCTGTACAATTTAGACAGAAATCCTGCACTGATGGAAGGAAAAGTCTAAGGCATATTGGTACACCGTAGACTTTTTTTTTTTTTTTTTTTAAGGAGTAAAATGGCCTGAACAAGTGTCTGACACTAGTACAGGCGAAATCGCGACCTTTGGTGGCTGTGTTTGGTACTGCAGCTCAGCCCCATTCACAAGATCGATGATCGGCCACTGCCTTCTCAAACAGCTGAACGGCGGGTGTCCTGGGTGCCAGACCCCCACTAATCAGATACTGATTACCTATCCAGAGTATAGTTCATCAGTAAAACAAAAAAAAGCTTGGAAAACCCCTTTAATTTACATGGGCCAATACACAGGGCAATAGTTAGGAGTGAAATTTTCGTTCCTGGTCATTACCCACTTGTGTGAGCTGCCCTTACATGCAGCAGTCGTCCCCTATGTATGGGGATGATTTATCGCTACTATGATGCAGATTCACAAACTGAAGAAAAACCATAATTTTATGTGCCGCATGAAGCATTTTGCTTGTTTGTCGGGCGATCAGTGGCATATTTATATGGGCAGTTTTTGAGAGCAAGCTTTCATAGGAACATTTCTTCCCGATAGTTGCCTCAATCCTTGGCCCATGTAAAAAGGACTTAGGCCTTATTCCAACGACCGTTCACAGTCCAAAAAATACTAACCATGTGTCGCATCTGTCAGACTGACCGTGGTGCCCCTGACCCAAACTGATGGCATCATAGTGTTTTATGAAGCGGTCATATCCTGTCAGATCATGTCTGTTGCACAGTAAAATAGATCTGCGATCTGATGGGATCTAACTGGATCCTAAAACACTATGATGCAGTCAGTTTGGATCAGGGGAGACACAGCCGACACACGGACCATGTTTCTCAGACCGGGAAAGATTGATCGCAATAGAAAATTAGCAGCAGCATTTTATATAGGGTTGTCATTTGGTGTGTGCCTTGTAACCACTCGGCTCAGAATACCTTCATGTCAAGGCCTAACTGGCTTTAAAGGGTGGGCATCTAATTGGTGAGAAATTTGTAGAGATTTCCCCAAAAAACAACCTTTGCGTTGCGTGTAGTGTTCACAGCCTGTATGAGCTCATCTCATCCAGTATGGGAACCTCTCTAGGTAAGCGATCACAATCAGCTCAGATTTAGCAATTCCCATGTGTTGTCTGTTGATTATTCTTCTATAGAACTACCATAGTACCTGTATTGGTGTCTCAATTGTAATTTATTCTTCTTCTTAGGACCGGCAGAATTAGTTGAAGTTCCAGAGGGTTATGTTCCCGATTATTGGGAGTACTACCAGGTATGTTCTGGATGATGTACAGCATGTCCAAAAATAGCTGACTTGCAGATGTCATCTGAAGACACTTCATAGATGGGAAAATTGATCATTCGGGAGCAGCCAGTCAACCTCACGAGTGTACTGATGAGGCCAGTGATTTGGCTGCAGCAATTAGGCTACTTTCACATTTGCGGTGCAGGTCTCTGGCAGGCTGTTCTGTCACAGAATGCTGGGAATTGGCTGGACAGAAAGCGTTGTGTGCAGCGTTTTTTGTCCGGCTGAAACCCAGCATATTTGCCAGGGAGCAGCCAGATCTCTGCCGGACCCCATTATAGTCAATGGAGCTGGCTGCCTTTCTGGTAACATCCGGCAATGCTGGATCCAGGGAACTCTGACATGCTGTTCCTATAACTGTGCCGCAAATGTGAAAGTAGCCTTGCGTGTCATGCAGAGTCCACAGTATAAATCTGTGGTGCCTGAACTCGGCCATAGATAACTTTCTTAAATACCACATTGTCCGCCAAGTGTTAATACATGAAGCACTAAGTAATTGTTTGCCGGCAGCACATCTCTTTACAGAGGATGATCTGCTGCCAGCCAAGAATGATTGTTATCTGCCACATTAAATCTGTCATCACTGAGAAACAGGGTGTGTGAGGCAGTTATTTTTTAATTTTTTTTGGGGGGGGTGCAATTCTGGATTTTTTTTCTTATGTTCACGGTGCACTATTTAAGAACTATTTTTAATGAATGGGAAAAGGGTTTTGGAATTGTTTGTTTTTCTTTGTGTTTAAAAACTTGATTTATTTGTTATAGAGATTATCATGTACTATATATCTGGTTTTAATTTTTTACATTAATCGTGGAATAACACTTTAATCTTTATTTCTCAGCATCCGATTACCCGTTTTCTTGCCCGCAATATATATCACGATTATCAGCAATCATATGAACAGGAAATGGCTCTAATTCATGTTGAGAATGAGAAACGGTTGCTCAGGTAGGTTACACAAAATATTTAAGTGTTCGTATGTGCATGATCATTCTTAAAGGGCATCTATCACCAGATTATCAGCATTAAGGGGGTTGTCCTGCCATATATATTGCTGACCTATCGCCAGCATAGCTCATCAGTATCAGATTGGGGGGGTCAGACAACCATCACTGCCGATCAGCTGTTTGATGAGGAGGAGTATTTCTGAGACGACGTGCAGTGTAATGAACTAGAAGCGCACACATGGATGGCCACCTCCTCTTCAAACCGCTCATAGGAGGGGGTACTGGGTGTCGGGGACGATAGATCATCAGTATGTATGGCAGGACAACCTCTTTAAACCAGCTGACATGGGTCATGTGTGTATGTCAGTTGAATGTAATGTTTTTAGTCCTAGTTCTTTATGTGGCCTCAATGTGTCTACCGAACACACTGCTGGGAGGAAGCCTCCGCCCGGCAGTGTGCTATGGTAAATAAAAGAGCCCTTGCCCTGCGCGATCATGTGCAGGGCAAGGGAGAGCACCTGAGCATGAAATGCTCCGATGCTAACATCAGGGGGGCTGCCTGGGTGAAATTATGGGTATGTCCGGGTTCAGAGCTGAACCTCCTTTAATTGAAGCAAAGCATGAGCCATGACTGTAATAAAAGTTTGAAATATACAACTCCCATATGGAGCTACGTTTCGGCCATCTCGGTGCAAAAAAAACCAAAAAAACGGATCCGCAAAAAATACGGATAACGTCCGTGTGTATTCCGTATTTTGCGGAATTGAGCAGCTGGCCCCTAATAGAACAGACCTATCCTTGTCCATAATGCGGACAATAATAGGACATGTTCTATTTTTTTGCAGAATGGAAATACGGAAACGGAATGCACACGGAGTAACTTCTGTTTGTTTTTTTTGCGGACCCATTGAAATTAATGGTTCCGCATACGGGCCGCAAAAAAACGGAATAGACACGGAAATAAAATACGTTTGTGTGTGCATGAGGCCTAAATAAAATGTTTATTGCCATCTGTGTCCTCGTATGTCTCCCAGCATTTGTAATTTCTCTTTCAGACTCTATGAACTTGCAGCGCGCCGCTCAATGAGACAGAATGGAGATGGTCCATGGTATCAGTTTGAGACTTTGGATAAGAACCTCATTGATAATTCACCTAAGACAGTCCCTGATGCGTAGTTCCCCTGACTGCTCTGTATTGTTGTAAAGCTTAATTTCACATGTGTCCACTTATTCTGGTGACTGGTTCAAATAAACTTTGTACCCGTGTAGTGTTATATTGTTTCAATGCAGTGATAATGGAGTTCAATTGGTTAGTGCTTGTTGAGTTGGATTCAGTTTTTTCTTTTTTTCTTTAATTAAGCACATTGGTTCTGTATAGATAATGCCATCTGTGTCATTCATATTACTTCCATTAGTTCAGAAAGTGAAGTGAATTACTGAAGTGCAATTACCAGCTCCGTCCACTACACAATGGATGGAGCTGTGTAGTATTTGAGCAACAAGGTGACAATATCGTGATTGATAGGGCATCAGTATCCAAATACTGGAATGTCTCTTATAAGGGGCATCAGTCAGCAGATTTGTATTTACAGTAGGACACTGGCTGATCTGTTACATGTGCACTTGGCAGCTGAATAATTTTTTTTTGGGTCTTTTTGGTTTTTTTAATATATGCAAATGACACTCTAGGAGCAACGGAACTTAACAGAAAAAGGGGTCAAAATGGCCAATTTGCCATTTTTTCATTGCTTTTCTTACAAAAAAAAAATGTAATAAAATGTGATCAAAAAGTCACACACACTCCAAAATGGTATTAATAAAAACTACAGATTGTTCCGCAAAAAATGAGCCCCTAAACAGCTCAGTAGACATAAGTATGGGGGTCAGAATATGGTGATGTAAAAAAAATAAAACAAACCTACAAATATGGGGAATCGTTATAATCGTACTGACCAGGAGAATGAAAATCATAGGTCAGTTTTGCCGTAAACGAAACGCCGTGGGAACAAAACCTGTAAAATAGTGGAGGAATTGCATTTTCCATTTCTTTCAAATTTCTTTTTTTATTAAGCAGAGTTAATCAAGCACACAAAAAAGCTACCTAAGACACACAGCGCCCGATACAGATATTCATCATTGTCACATAATCATTGATTCAATGAGGCATTACAATATGGTAAATTGCAATTAAGTTGGTAATAACATTAATCAAACGTAACTATGGGAAAGGGGGGTAGGTATTAAGGGCAGGGTATGCAGGGGGGGGGGGGGAGGAAAATAATAGTGTATCTGCTTGGAATGAGAAAAGGAGAGAGGAGAAAGAGGGGGGGGGGGGGGAAGACGAGATGTCCGCTTCCACCTATTTACACAATATTTTGGTAACCTGGTGATCTAGGTGGCCATCAACTTGATGTAGTTAGGTCTCAATAACCTCCATCTGCATCTGGCACCTGTATGTTCCTCTCTTAAATCTCTGTCTAGACTTCTAGAGAGTCTTGACCTTACGCTTTCCTGTTTCCTTTTTTCAGGGGCTTGAAGAGCTATACGTTTTCCACGGTCCCCATAACTTCAAATAGCTATTATGGTCCCTATCTTCCCAGCTTGCGAATTCCTCTAAGCGACAAATCTGGTCTATTTTATCTTTCCATTGATCGAGCGACGGGGCTTCCTGGCTAAGCCATTTCAGTGGGATCAATAGTCTTGCCGCTTGAATTAGATGGGTAGCTAAGTCCTTCATAGGCTACTTTCACACGAGCGTTCGGAGCGGATCCGTCTGATGTTTCATCAGACGGATCCGCTCCGATAATGCAGACGTTTGCATCCGTTCAGAACGGATCCGTCTGCATTATTACTTAGAAAATTTTCTCTAAGTCAGAAAGTAGCCTGAGCGGATCCGTTCAGACTTTACATTGAAAGTCAATGGGGAACGGATCCGCTTGAAGATTGAGCCATATGGTGTCATCTTCAAGCGGATCCGTCCCCATTGACTTCCATTATAAGTCTGGACGGATCCGCTCGCCTCCGCACGGCCAGGCGGACACCCGAACGCTGCAAGCAGCGTTCAGGTGTCCGCTCACTGAGCGGAGCGGAGGATGAGCGCTGGCAGGCGGATGCATTCTCAGTGGATCCGCCTCCACTGAGAATGCATTAGGGCCAGACGGATGCGTTCGGGGCCGCTCGTGAGCCCCTTCAAACGGAGCGCACGAGCGGACACCCGAACGCTCGTGTGAAAGTAGCCTTAGATGGACGCCATGTTCGTGTTGGCAGCCATAGAAGGACGTTCTCTGGGGACACATTTATGTTGTGGTTTAGCATGTTATTGGTGATTCTCAGGACACCTTCCCAGTATGGCTGTATTTTGGAGCAAGACCAGAAAATGTGAATAAGGGTGCCTTCACCAGTGCCACATCTCCAGCAGCTGTCTGAGTTCTGGAGGCCTCTCATATACTGCTGCTTAGGGGTCTTGTACCATTGTGACATTACTTTGTAGGAATGTTCCTGTATTCGAGTGCAGCGCGAGAACCCATGGGAGTGAGAGTGAATGCGAAGGATGTCAGTTTTGGTGAGATCCCTTCCGAGTTCCTTAGCCCATTCTTCAATGTATTTAGGTTTTATTTTGTCTCTTGGGGTCAACAGTAATAGGTATAGCTGTGATATCAGATTTTTAGGTAAGGACCTATTGCCCATTAGTTTTTCGAACCCTGATTTTTCTCTCTTTCCACCCAGTTGTTTAATAGTTTTCTGGCAGTGTCTAATTCTGATAGGTCCATAAAATTGCTTCGTCTGAGAGTTAATAGGTTAGCTTGTTGGGCTTCTTTTTCATTCGGGTCGTCTGCTAGAAAGGTTTCTACTGTAAGTGTCTGGAGACTGTCCCATATTGGTGCCAGGTCAGTTATACCAGTCCTGATAGCAAAGGGGACAAGACTAGCTGGCATGACTAGCGATGGTTTGTTAAGGAGGTTATGATCCTTATTTAAGCTTATGATCACTGAGGCCGTTCCTCTCAAGAGAGGATGGCTATCTAGAGAAGCAGAAGTTAGGTCCCAGAGTCCCGCTTTCTGTTCCAAATTTAGTGAGACTAGCTCTGTTTCATTCCCTAGGGCCCTATATTGGGGAATCTGGATTTGAAGCCACCTTTTCAGATGGATTGCTCTGTAGTATGTGAGAGCATCTGGAAGACTAAATCCTCCATGTTCCTTCTGGAGTATGAGCCTATTGTAGGCAAGTCTGGGCCTCTTCCCGTCCCACAGAAACCGTGAGAAGAGTCTCCTAATTTGACAGAAAAAGGTCTTGGGCAGAAAGATGGGTAGCATTTGTAGTAGGTACAGTAATTTTGGCATTATAAAGGCTTTTAAGAGGTTCTTTCTCCCCATCCACGACATATATGGTACCCTCAGGGATTTTAGATGTGCTTGCATATCTCTGAGTAATGGGATGTAGTTAAGGGTATATAATTTCCCTAACTGAGCTGGAATTTTCATTCCCAGGTAGGTCAAGTGAGATTTTTGCCACTGGAAGGGTGTGTTCCCTTTGAGGGACTGTATTATGGCATCGGGCGCGGAGATGTTTATAGCCTCTGTCTTAGAATGGTTTACCTTTAAAATTGGTGAGTCTACCATATGTTTCCAGCAGGTCAAACAGATGCGGGAAGGCCTCGACAGGGTTAGTGACCATGATGAGCAGATCATCTGCGAATGCTACATTTGTGTATCTGGTTCCCTGGTTGTCTGCTAGTAAACCATGGATATGTGGGTGTTCGATAATGGCTTGTAGGAGAGTCTCCATGACAAGAACGTAGAGGGTAGACGAGAGAGGACATCCCTGCCGTGTGCCATTTTTGATTGGGAAGGAGTGGGAAAGGGTCCCATTTACTCTTACAGCAGCGCTAGGTACCCCGTATAGCTTGTTGGAATTTTCGCTTGTTGGAATTTTTCTGGTATGCCTAACTTTAACAGGGCTTTCTGCATAAAGTCCCAATCAACCCTGTCGAAGGCCTTCTTCGCATTGAGCCCCACCAACACCAGTGGTTGGCCGGTCCTTTTAGCAACTTGGATCGCTGATATGAGTCTAAAAGAGTTTTGGTTCCCCTCCCTACCTGAAACAAACCCCGCCTGTTCTGGGTGGATCAGTTTGGGGAGGAGGGAGCTCAATCTGGTAGCCAGTAACTTTGCCCATATTTTTATGTCCACATTCAGTAGGGAAATAGGCCTATAGCTGCCACATAGCAAGGGGTCTTTTCCCTCCTTCAGGAGTATAGTGATCGTCGCTTCCAGCGATTTGCTTGTGGAGGGTATTTCCTGACATAAGATGGTTGCACCAGTTGGTGATTTGTGGCAGGAAAGTCGTTTTAAATCTTTTGTAGTAGCCAACAGGGAAGCCATCAGGGCCTGGGCTTTTCCCTGAAGGCATAGAAGATATAATCTTCCCTACCTCCTCTTCTGTTATGGGTTTGAGCAAAGTTTCCGTTTTTAGCTAGGTTTAAGCGGGGGAGTTGTAATCCCTGTAGGAACCTGTCTATGTCTTCACTCTTATCCTGCGTATGAGGTAAACTAGTATCTCTGAGTCCGTAGAGATTTTTGTAAAACTGGCGGAATTCTTCTGCTATTTCTTTGGTCTTTGTGGCTATAAGACCCTGCTTTGTTTTTATCACATTGATGAATGTGCTGTCCTTCCTTTGTTTTATGAGTCTGGACATGGTATTTGGAATATTGATATGTTTTCGCATGGCAGATATTGAGGTGGTCTTTTAATTCTCTGCGCAGACTTAGCAACTCAGTGTGCTTGTGCTGCTTTAGATTTTTTATGTGTTGACTCTATTTTTTTCTATCTGTGAGATAAGGGAGTGCAAGTGTTTCTGCCTTTCTTTTTTGATTTTGCATCCTAGTGCTATGAGCTCACCCCTGATTACTAGCTTACCGTATATACTCGAGTCTAAGCCGACCCGAGTATAAGCCGAGGCCCCTAATTTTACCCCCAAAAAATGGGAAAAATTATTGACTCGAGTATAAGACTAGGGTGGGAAATGCAGCTATAATGCAGAGTGTATGTGTATATAATGCACACACTCTACATTATATACACACATCTGCAAGAGGGTGACTCAGATTGATGGGAGTCTGACTCTGACTCCCTGTATTTAATGCAGAGTGTGTGCATTATATACACACACACTCTGCATTAAATACAGGGAGCCATCCACAGATCTCCCCCCTAAACAGTGCCATCCACAGATCTCCCCCCTAAACAGTGCCATCCACAGATCCCCCCCCCCCTCCCCTAAACAGTGCCATGATGGCACTGTTTAGGGGAGGGGGGATCTGTGGATGGCACTGTAGGGGGGATCTGTGGATGGCACTGCCATCCACAGATCCCCCTACAGTGCCATCCACAGATCCCCCTCCCCGACGCTCACAGCAGTATATTTATAAACTACTGTAATCAGTAACTACCGTACTTTAACTTTAATCATCGCTCATTGCTGAGCTCTTTACTCTGATTATTTGGATATCTTACCGGTACTTTGTCTTAGCTCCGGTAATACCAGGCAGTGCGGGGGGCGGCGCTCACTTACTGACGTCACGCGCCTGCTCCCACTAGGCGGCACAGGTGCGTGACGTCAGTGAGTGAGCGCCGCCCCCTGCACTGCCTGCTATTACCGGAGCTAGACTAGACTCGAGTATAAGACGAGGGGGCTTTTTGAGCACAAAAATATGTGCCAAAAAACTCGTCTTATACTCGAGTATATACGGTATGTGTTTCCCAAACCGTTGCCATTGAGGTGTCAGCTGGGACATTTTCTTGGAAATAAAATTGCAGTTTTCCCTGCAGGGATTTCATATCCTCTTCCCTGTCTAATAAGGTCTCATTTAGCCTCCACATCCATTGTCTCTGCGGAAGGTTGTTGAAGAACATCGAGGCCAGTACCGGTGCGTGGTCAGAGACCGTGATCGGTTCAATGCTAGCTTGTTTCAATGACTCATCACGTTCGTCCGATACTAGTATGTAGTCTAGACGCTGGAAGGAGTTGTGTGGGACTGAGAAGAAGGTGTAGTCGCGCTCAGTCGGGTGCAATGTCCTCCAGGCGTCTATTAGATGTGCGTCTGAGATAGCTTTGTTAATGCGACCTAGTGAAATTTGAGAGGGCTGAGGTACCTCCTGAGGTATCAAGTGCTGGGGACAAGGCTACATTAAGGTCTGCTCCAATTAATCTAATCCCTTCTGCGAATACCTCGAGAGTTTTCAAAGTGGTTACCAACCATCTATATTGCTCTCTATTAGGACCATATAGACTGGCCAATGTGACTTTTTCTCCTCCTATTGTCCCTTTTACAAATACAGAACGCCCTTCTGGGTCTGTCTGTGTCATCACATGTGTGAATGGGACATGTTTAGCTATGGCTATACCCATCCCTCGAGCTTTTTTCGCATATGTGCTGTGATACTAGGATTGGAAATATGCACGGGGTAAGGTGGGTATTTTGCCCACTTTGAAATGCATCTCCTGAAAAAAACACTTCAGCTCTTGCCGTCCTCAAAAGGCGCAAGACCTGGGACCTATTTTGAGGGGTGTTTAGGCCCCTGACATTAAATGTTACACAGTTGACTGAGGCCATTTAAGTACATTGTAGAGAGTTACAATCTTGCCTATAGTTTGGGGTATGACTACAGAGAGTGATTGTGGTTGGGGATACGGGGAAGGTATAGAGAACTATCTAAATACAGTGTGACCATTGAACATAAAATAAACATCAAACTCACAATGATTCCCACACTAGGGTGAATTGCCAGTGTGGGGTTAAGAAATGGCCACATCTGATGGAGTTGACGTGGGTCCCCATTCTCGAGGGGAAAAGTACTAACATGGGAAGGTACTTGGCCTGACATGTAGTAGCAGACTCTGCAGGCTTCAGGGAGAGTTGACTTACTGTGGTAAGAATGATACCCCATCCAATGAAAGGCCATGGTTGGTCTGCTAGAACACTGGGTGTATAAACAATAGAGCCTAATAACTCAATCAGGGGTTAACTAGCTGACCGAGAGACATACAGTCAGGTCCATAAATATTGGGACATCGACACAATTGTAACATTTATGGCTCTATACACCATCACAATGGATTTGAAATGAAACGAACAAGATGTGCTTTCACTGCAGACTGTCAGCTTTAATTTGAGGGTATTTGCATCCAAATCAGGTGAACGGTGCAGGAATTACAACAGTTTGCATATGTGCCTCTCGCCTTGTTAAGGGACCAGAAGTAATGGGACAATTGGCTTCTCAGCTGTTCCATGGCCAGGTGTGTGTTATTCCCTCATTATCCCAATTACAACGAGCAGATAAAAGGTCCAGAGTTAATTTCAAGTGTGCTATTTGCATTTGGATTCTGCTGCTGTCAACTCTCAAGATGAGATCCAAAGAGCTGTCACTATCAGTGAAGCAAGCCATCATTAGGCTGAAAAAACACAACAAACCCATCAGAGAGATAGCAAAAATATTAGGCGTGGCCAAAACAGCTGTTTGGAACATTCTTAAAAAGAAGGAACGCACCGGTGAGCTCAGCAACACCAAAAGACCCGGAAGACCATGAAAAACTACTGTGGTGGATGATCGAAGAATTCTTTCCCTGGTGAAGAAAACCCCCTTCACAACAGTTGGCCAGATCAAGAACACTCTCCAGGAGGTAGGTGTATGTGTGTCAAAGTCAACAATTAGGAGAAGACTTCACCAAAATGAATACAGAGGGTTCACCACAAGATGTAAACCATTGGTGAGCCTCAAAAACAGGAAGGCCAGATTAGAGTTTGCCAAACGACATCTAAAAAAGCCTTCACAGTTCTGGAACAACATCCTATGGACAGATGAGACCAAGATCAACTTGTACCAGGGTGATGGAAAGAGAGGAGTATGGAGAATGAAAGGAACTGCTCATGATCCTAAGCATACCACCTCATCAGTGAAGCATGGTGGTGGTAGTGTCATGGCGTGGGCATGTATGGCTGCCAATGGAACTGGTTCTCTTGTATTTATTGATGATGTGACTGCTGACAAATGCAGCAGGATGAATTCTGAAGTGTTTCGGGCAATCTTATCTGCTCATATTGAGCCAAATGCTTCAGAACTCATTGGACGACGCTTCACAGTGCAGATGGACAATGGCCCAAAGCATACTGCAAAAGCAACCAGAGTTTTTAAAGGGAAAGAAGTGGAATGCTATGCAATGGCCAAGTCAATCACCTGACCTGAATCCGATTGAGCATGCATTTCACTTGCTGAAGACAAAACTGAAGGGAAAATGCCCCAAGAACAAGCAGGAACTGAAGACAGTTGCAGTAGAGGCCTGGCAGAGCATCACCAGGGATGAAACCCAGCGTCTGGTGATGTCTATGCGTTCCAGACTTCAGGCTGTAATTGACTGCAAAGGATTTGCAACCAAGTATTAAAAAGTGAAAGTTTGATTTATGCTTATTATAATGTCCCATTACTTTTACTTTTGGTTCCTTAACAAGTGGGAGGCACATATGCAAACTGTTGTAATTTCTACACCGTTCACCTGATTTGGATGTAAATACCCTCAAATTAAAGCTGACAGTCTGCAGTTAAAGCACATTTTGTTTGTTTCATTTCAAATCCATTGTGGTGGTGTATAGAGCCAAAATTTTTAGAATTGTGTTCATGTCCCAATATTTATGGACCTGACTGTGTATGTGTATATATATACACTCACCTAAAGAATTATTAGGAACACCTGTTCTATTTCTCATTAATGCAATTATCTAGTCAACCAATCACATGGCAGTTGCTTCAATGCATTTAGGGGTGTGGTCCTGGTCAAGACAATCTCCTGAACTCCAAACTGAATTTCAGAATGGGAAAGAAAGGTGATTTAAGCAATTTTGAGCGTGGCATGGTTGTTGGTGCCAGACGGGCCGGTCTGAGTATTTCAAAATCTGCTCAGTTACTGGGATTTTCACGCACAACCATTTCTAGGGTTTACAAAGAATGGTGTGAAAAGGGAAAAACATCCAGTATGCGGCAGTCCTGTGGGCAAAAATGCCTTGTGGATGCTAGAGGTCAGAGGAGAATGGGCCGACTGATTCAAGCTGATAGAAGAGCAACGTTGACTGAAATAACCACTCGTTACAACCGAGGTATGCAGCAAAGCATTTGTGAAGCCACAACACGCACAACCTTGAGGCGGATGGGCTACAACAGCAGAAGACCCCACCGGGTACCACTCATCTCCACTACAAAAAGGAAAAAGAGGATACAATTTGCACGAGCTCACCAAAATTGGACTGTTGAAGACTGGAAAAATGTTGCCTGGTCTGATGAGTCCCGATTTCTGTTGAGACATTCAAATGGTAGAGTCTGAATTTGGCGTAAACAGAATGAGAACATGTATCCATCCTCTGATGGCTACTTCCAGCAGGATAATGCACCATGTCACAAAGCTCGAATCATTTCAAATTGGTTTCTTGAACGTGACAATGAATTCACTGTACTAAAATGGCCCCCACAGTCACCAGATCTCAACCCAATAGAGCATCTTTGGGATGTGGTGGAACGGGAGCTTCGTGCCCTGGATGTGCATCCCTCAAATCTCCATCAACTGCAAGATGCTATCCTATCAATATGGGCCAACATTTCTAAAGAATGCTATCAGCACCTTGTTGAATCAATGCCATGTAGAATTAAGGCAGTTCTGAAGGCAAAAGGGGGTCCAACACCGTATTAGTATGGTGTTCCTAATAATTCTTTAGTTGAGTGTATATATAAGTAGTAAAAATCCACGGCACTCCTTAAAAGTGAAAAAATTTGCTATTTATTCACACATGTCATACAGCAACGTTTCGGTTCTATCTCAGAACCTTTTTCAAGCCAAGTGAAACATAAAGGGCAACAGTGCTTACATTTATACATCATGAAATCAATCAAGACTGATTGGTCATCCTATAAAAAAACTGTGCACACCCCTTTAACAATGTTACAATTCATTCAATCTAAAACACACTTTGGTGTGATCAGAAGCAAAGAGTGCAAAGTGCATGATCAACAACAATCAGTGATCATGTGATCTGTGATACTAATCTTAATATCCATGTGTTATAATGGTGACATAATTATATAAAGTACATCGTGCTTAAAAACAACTCGATCATATAAATTAAAAACTACCTTGCTGGGGCATTATGGCTGTACTTTACATGATTCATAAGGAAGATTAGATCTCATCGTAGGTAACCGTGCTCCACGCTATATTCTGCGTGTCTCCCGGTTGATAGTGCGCATGCCTCAATCTTTCTCCCTCCTCCCAGTTGAAGTGTAACAAGTGGGGCGTCACTCAGGATGGAGACGGAATGGTCGCGATGTTAGGCACCTACGTGGTGTCGGTCTGGGCAAATGCATTACTATCCAATTTTTTTATATATTAGTGATCTTCCTTGTTCCATAGTCTTGTATTCAGCCAATATATGTCCCAGCAGAACTGCTTCCATATTTCCAACTGTAGCGCAATTCCATGTTTCCAACTGTAGAATAATCATACACTGCTCAAAAAAATAAAGGGAACACTTAAACAACACAATGTAACTCCAAGTCAATCACACTTCTGTGAAATCAAACTGTCCACTTAGGAAGCAACACTGAGTGACAATCAATTTCACATGCTGTTGTGCAAATGGGATAGACAAGTGGAAATTATAGGCAATTAGCAAGACACCCCCAATGAAGGAGTGGTTCTGCAGGTGGTGACCACAGACCACTTCTCAGTTCCTATGCTTCCTGGCTGATGTTTTGGTCACTTTTGAATGCTGGCGGTGCTTTCACTCTAGTGGTAGCATGAGACAGAGTCTACAACCCACACAAGTGGCTCAGGTAGTGCAGCTTATCCAGGATGGCACATCAATGCGAGCTGTGGCAAGAAGGTTTGCTGTGTCTGTCAGCGTAGTGCCCAGAGCATGGAGGCGCTACCAGGAGACAGGCCAGTACATCAGGAGACGTGGAGGAGGCCGTAGGAGGGCAACAACCCAGCAGCAGGACCGCTACCTCCGCCTTTGTGCAAGGAGGAACAGGAGGAGCACTGCCAGAGCCCTGCAAAATGACCTCCAGCAGGCCACAAATGTGCATGTGTCTGCTCAAACGGTCAGAAACAGACTCCATGAGGGTGATATGAGGGCCCGACAGGTGGGGGTTGGGCTTACAGCCCAACACCGTGCAGGACGTTTGGCATTTGCCAGAGAACACCAAGATTGGCAAATTCGCCACTGGCGTCCTGTGCTCTTCACAGATGAAAGCAGGTTCACACTGAGCACATGTGACAGACGTGACAGAGTCTGGAGATGCCGTGGAGAACGTTCTGCTGCCTGCAACATCCTCCAGCATGACCGGTTTGGCATTGGGTCAGTAATGGTGTGGGGTGGCATTTCTTTGGATGGCCGCACAGCCCTCCATGTGCTCGCCAGAGGTAGCCTGACTGCCATTAGGTACCGAGATGAGATCCTCAGAACCCTTGTGAGACCATATGCTGGTGCGGCTGGCCCTGGGTTCCTCCTAATGCAAGACAATGGTAGACCTCATGTGGCTGGAGTGTGTCAGCAGTTCCTGCAAGACGAAGGCATTGATGCTATGGACTGGCCCGCCCGTTCCCCAGACCTGAATCCAATTGAGCACATCTGGGACATCATGTCTCGCTCTATCCACCAACGTCACGTTGCACCACAGACTGTCCAGGAGTTGGCAGATGCTTTAGTCCAGGTCTGGGACGAGATCCCTCAGGAGACCGTCCGCCACCTCATCAGAAGCATGCACAGGCGTTGTAGGGAGGTCATACAGGCACGTGGAGGCCACACACACTACTAAGCCTCATTTTGACTTGTTTTAAGGACATTACATCAAAGTTGGATCAGCCTGTAGTGTGTTTTTCCAATTTAATTTTGAGTGTGACTCCAAATCCAGACCTCCATGGGTTTAAAAATTTGATTTCCATTTTTAAATTTTTTGTGTGATTTTGTTGTCAGCACATTCAACTATGTAAAGAACAAAGTATTTCAGAAGAATATTTAATTAATTCAGATCTAGGATGTGTTATTTTTGTGTTCACTTTATTTTTTTGAGCAGTGTATATATATATATATATATATATATATATATATATATCGCTAATCAATGGCCTAATATAAAGATAGAAATTGATACCTTACCAGAAATTTTAAAATTTAGTTGTTTGAAAGAAGTCACAGTTCAGAAACGAGGGATGGTCAAGTTCTCTTTAGTTCAATCTTCTTCCTGCCTCATCTTTGATGTATTCTCCTCATCCGATCTGATGGATCCCCCTGGCTGGTTCCTGCTATCTTTTACCCCCCCTTCCTTGGAAGATGGGCTTGGTTTGGTCTTTCACGTGACTAATGACATCATAGTGCATCAATTTACTACGTATCACTCACCACTACCACAAGGGGACGCTAGTGTTCTATGTAACAGTTTGTGTAATTACACTTAATTCTAATATTTTCTAAAGATCTAACAGAAAGATAACCTTTGCCTTAGGCTTTGGATAAAGCCCTAAATATGAAAAAAAAAATAACATTAATGGATACTAACTGTCAGACATATAGTCTGCTTATATATTAACTACCAAAGCACTTAATCTTCCTTCTCCACATACTTTGAAAATGAGATAATTAGTTCACACACTAGCTCTTTACACTTAACAAAAATACATTGTATACACCATCTAATTCTATGTATTTCAAAAATATAAAACCCCTATGTTAAAATACATACTAATACGGTTCCATGGGTACACTCAATACAATATATAAAGAATATAGTTTGGATATGGAAAATAAATACGGATTTACCGTATTTTTCGCCCTATAAGTCGCACTTTTTCCCCCCAAAAGTGGGGGGAAAATAGCAGTGCGTCTTATGGGGCGAATGCTACGACTGTCCGGTGAATATACTGAGAGGGAGGAGGGGCTGGGGACCGGCATCTGTTTCTGTAATGGCAGCGGGGCCCGGTGCAGTCACTGTATTCTACTACACCGGGCCCCGCTCTCTGTAGTATACGGTAATCACATCTAACTTGTAGGTATTGTTTAAAGTATTCCAGGGCCCCGCTGCCATTACAGAAACAGATGCCGGCCCCCAATCTCTACACAGGGACACTGTTATGGGGGATCTGTGGATGACACATAAAATGCTATATATGTGTCATCCACAGATGCCCCCATAACAGTGCCATCCACTGAAGCCCCCACAATGATCCCCCATAACAGTGCCATCCACATATGCCCCCATAACAGTGCCATCCACAGATGCCCCCATAACAGTGCCATCCACAGATCCCCCATAATAGTGTCATCCACAGACCACCATTACGGTAGTTTAAAACCCACCAAAAGCACACCTTTTGGTTCAAATATTTTTTTTTCTTATTTTCCTCCTCAAAAACCCAGGTGCGTCTTATGGGCAGTTGCGTCTTATAGGGCGAAAAATACGGTATATTTTACTTTCAATTAATCAATAAAATAAGCATATACATATTCCATATGATATCATAATACAATTACATTACTGCTAATATTAGCACTGCAATGAATAGTAAAGGCAACTTTTCAATAAACCCCTTTTCTATTCATTGAGAAGAAGAAGAAAAAATCTTTTAGAACATTCCATTCCTGGTTCATTATCTTTTTGTAGAAGCCTGAAGGGTCTTTATGGTACCTGTCTGAGAACCCCCACAATTTATGATATGAGAATGTTTATGTTGAGATTCTTGACTCTTCTTCTGTAAGTCTTTGTCCAAAAAGAATAAACTCGCATTGACCTTCTATCCAGCAGACAAAATGGCAACTATAATGCCCTTATACCAATCTGTAAAGCAAGATGTATAGGCCTTTACAATATTAATTCTTTTTTGCCCAATATTTCTGACAGAGTCAGTATGGGGAAGGACAATGGCATTAGCGATCATTCCTTCCCATACTCTGGAGGAAATCGCTGCATGTAAATCCTCCACCAGCAAGCAGCAGATGCTTCCTTCCGAAAATCTGCTGCTCTGTCGTCCCATGTGAAGGAACCTTAAGGTATTTTCAGTTTAAGGCTGATAACTACTTTACTGCAGTGAGAGGGACATTGCTAAAATACCCTGCACACTTGGCTACAGTTTGGCCCACCCTTATCTTAACCTCCTAAAAGTTCTGCCCGAGTGCTCCAGCAGCAGGGGAAGGGCTGTTTTAGCTTCTCATATCTTCAGTTTGGTAGCGGCTAGAGATATGGGCTTTGTCTATTTTGAAAGCTGACATTACAAGCTTTCAAACATAAAAAAATAGAATCACAGCATTATCACTACATTGAAAGATATCCCTGTTAGAAATCGGTATGAAAGTAAATGCAGCTAAAAGTGAAAGTAAATGTAAATTTTCCCACGATTATTCCCGACTCAATTTCTAACTGTGATATCTCCTGCTGACGTTGTGCTAATGCCGTGATTCCGCCAGCTTTCAAACAAGACCAGACCAATATCTCTAGCTGTTACCAATCTGGAGATATGAGCAGCTAAAGCAGTCCCTCTCCTCCCCCCTTTTGCCCAAGCTGTGTTGGGGCAGAACTATTAGGTGGTTAAAGGGGTTTTCCAAGAGTTTTTTTTTTATTTATTGATGACATATCCTCAGCTGGGAATTACAGCCATCATTGCTAGAGTAATATTGGCAGCCTTAGATTCTGCAGAGAGAGATTTTGGACAAACAAAAGGAATGAATACTATAATTCCCATCCTTGCTCATTTCCATACATTGTTATCTGGGAAAATTTGCACTATGAATTATTTGGAACTGTGTTTTGATACGGTTGGATGTACTACAACTCCTATCCTGAATTTAAGTAGAGACATTTATTTTACTACAACTGGCCTGGTTACTGACTCCAGAACCATACCCTGGCCACAGCACCTATGTCTACTAACACTCATAACACCAGGGCGCCCCAACCACCATCAGGCAGGAGCCCCAAAATCAGGATGCGCCCTACTATCACTGCCCTGGGCCTAGGGAGCATTGGTGTGAGAATTGCCACTGTGGAAAATAATTGCAGCCAGAGCAACTACAACTCCCATCCTCCGCTCCTCTGGGGCATACTCATATAATGTTGTCAGTACAATTCAGTACAGCCGCAGCCAGACTGGAATTCACAGCATTATAAATCCTCGTAATACTGTCAGTTCGTGTCACAGGAGCAGTGTTGAGTCCAGGAAATTCTGCTCTCACACGGAAGGTGTTTCCCGGACTGAATGCGCTCGTGTGAAACTGGCCTAATTCACACATCACTCCCCAAATCTTGCAGTTTGACTCACAATGATTATGTTAGAGCCCTTGGTGCAGATTCCATCATATTTTAAAGGAAAAATGGTGATACATGCAGTGGCTTTTTACTGTGATAAGGATGGACACCTCTGCCAAACATAGGGGATCCAATTTTAAGTCAGAGTTGCTGCTGTTTGCCATGCAAAGGATCTGGCACTGCGTCGTTCCATTATGCATAGAAACCCTGAAACGGATATGAACAGTGCTTTACTGCTCTAGACATACTAAGGCAGACCAAAAGTGTTTTGGACCTAAAGGACCACACACTCAGTTTAGCCATGTTTAATACATTATTTTATTACTTAGAACTTTTCTACTTTTAGACCAGTGGTTGCCAAAGTCAACTTCATGGAACAAGCAATACGGTGAGGGTTCCAGGGTTTCACCCATGTGGCCATGTAGAGAATATTTCTCATTATTATGCACTGCAGGACCTGTCTTTTGCTAACACCTCAGTGTGTGATAGATTGAATCTCTAACAAAAAAAGGACCTGTCACCAAAAATTCAATGCAATCTGAAAGCACCATGTTATAGAGAAGGAGAAGCTGAGCAGATTCAGGTATATACAGGTGAAACATGAAAAATTAGAATATTGTGCAAAAATCTATTTATTTCAGTAATGCAAATTTAAAGGAATTGCATTAATGCAGCTGAAAATTAGAATTTTGTGAAAAGGTTCAATATTCTAGGCTCAAAGTGTCACACTCTAGTCAGCTAATTAATCCATACCCCCTGAGCAAAGGGTACCTCAAAATTGTGACTTTGGGGTTTCATAAGCTGTAAGTCATAATCATCCAAATTATACAAATAAAGGCTTGAAATATCTCGCTTTGCATGTAATGAGTCTATAACATATATTAGTTTCACCTTTTAAGTTGCATTACTGAAATAAATGAACTTTGCACGATATTCTAATTTTTCGAGTTTCACCTGTATTTGTGGGAAAATATTCAGTAAAACCTGTAATTTATACATTTATATCTCTGCTTTTTCTCCCTCCTGTGAAGGACTATTGGTACAGGAGGACAGGGTTATCAGTAATTGATAGCACTGTGTGTATAAGTGTAGCTGTCAGTCACTGATAACTGCTCACTCCTGTACCGATAGCTCTTCACAGGGCTTCAGATTTAACTATAAAAATTACAAGTTTTACTTAATCTTTTCCCACAAATATATACATCAATCTGCTCAGCTTCTCCTGCTCTATAAAATTTTGCTTTCAGATTGCACTGCATTTTTTGGCTACTGGTCCTTTTTTAAACTATACAACTGAAAGGAGGCTCTAGCACCCAGTTGGGCCCTGAATACAAGATGAGATGCAGTGGCATGGTTGAGGCAGATTCCTCTTAACAAAATAGTCACACCTCTGGCAGTCCGTGTGCCAGAAACTGAAGTGTACACTAGATAGTGGCTGGCGTAGACTTCAGGTCTTCAGCCAGACTTTAGCAGGTCTTCAGCGTAGACTTTAAGGTCTTCAGCCAGTTTATATAGTAAGTTATAGTAAATTCGCCCCTCCCACTGAGCCCCTCCACTTTAGAAAGTTGATCAGTTGGATCATAATTTAGCTTAAATGAGGGTTTATGAGCTTTTTAGGAATTAGAGAGGACTGCAGCTCCAGCTGTCACAGCTCAGCCTCAACCAATCAGCTTTGAAATCCTTTGAGAATCGAAAGAACATTTAATGGGGTAGGTAGGGGAAAGAAAAGTAAAGGGAAGAAAGGGGGACGGAGGGAGAGAATGGGAAGATAGAGAGGGGGCACCCAGACTGTCCTATAAGAACCAACGGGTAGAATACTAATGGTGGTATACTAAATCAGGAGAAGAGGAGAACATCTCCTCTCATCCTCTATTGCAAATTAATAGTTGATTGGTGGTACCCCCGCTATTGTTTGTGTCAGGTAAGGCCTCATGCACACGACCGTTTTTTTTTTACGGTCCGCAAAAACGGGGTCTGTAGGTCCGTGATCCGTGACCGTTTTTTCGTCCGTGGGTCTTCCTTGATTTTTGGAGGATCCACGGACATGAAAAAACTGTCGTTTTGGTGTCCACCTGGCCGTGCGGAGCCAAACGGATCCGTCCTGAATTACAATGCAAGTCAATGGGGACGGATCCGTTTGACGTTGACACAATATGGTGCAATTTCAAACGGATCCGTCCCCCATTGACTTTCAATGTAAAGTCAGGAGTTAATATACCATAGGATCTGAGTTTTCTCCAATCCGATGGTATATTTTAACTTGAAGCGTCCCCATCACCATGGGAACGCCTCTATGTTAGAATATACTGTCGGATATGAGTTACATCGTGAACCTCATATCCGACAGTATATTCTAACACAGAGGCGCTCCCATAGTGATGGGGACGCTTCTAGTTAGAATATACTACAAACTGTGTACATGACTGCCCCCTGCTGCCTGGCAGCACCCGATCTTTTACAGGGGGCTGTGATCAGCACAATTAACCCTTCAGGTGCCGCACCTGAAGGGGTTAATTGTGCGTATCATAGCCCCCTGTAAGAGATCAGGGGCTGCCAGGCAGCAGGGGGCAGACCCCCCACCCTCCCCAGTTTGAATATCATTGGTGGCCAGTGTGCGGCCTCCCCTCCCCCGCCCCCCCCCCTCCGTCGGCCCCCCTCTATTGTAATTTCATTGGTGGCCAGTGTGCGGCCTCCCCTCTCCCCCCCCCCCCCCCCGATCATTGGTGGCAGCGGAGATTCCGATCAGAGTCCCCGTTTAATCGTTCTGGGGCTCCGATCGGTAACCATGGCAACCAGGACGCTACTGCAGGCCTGGTTGCTTAGCAATATTACAATATTAGAAGCATCATACTTACCTGCTGGCTTCTACGATGTCTGTGTCCGGCCAGGAGCTCCACCTACTGGTAAGGGACAGATCATTAAGCAATGCGCCGCACAGACCTGTCACTTACCAGTAGGAGGAGCTACCGGCCGGACAGACATCGCAGCAGCCAGCAGGTAAGTATGATGCTTCTAATATTGTAATATTGCTAAGTAACCATGGCAACCAGGCCTGCAGTAGCGTCCTGGTTGCCATGGTTACCGATCGGAGCCCCAGAGCGATTAAACTGGGACTCCGATCGGAATCTCCGCTGCCACCAATGATCGGGGGGGGGGGGGAGAGGGGAGGCCGCACACTGGCCACCAATGAAATTACAATAGAGGGGGGGAGGGGGGCCGACGGAGGGGAGGCCGCACACTGGCCACCAATGATATTAATACAATAGAGGGGGGGCCGGGGGGGAGGCCGCACACTGGCCACTAATGATATTCAAACTGGGGAGGGAGGGGGGTCTGCCCCCTGCTGCCTGGCAGCCCCTGATCTCTTATAGGGGGCTATGATATGCACAATTAACCCTTTAGATGCGGCACCTTAGGGGTTTATTGTGCGGATCACAGCCCCCTGTAAGAGATCGGGTGCTGCCAGGCAGCAGGGGGCAGTCATGTACACAGTTCTCAGTATATTCTAACTAGAAGCGTCCCCATCACTATGGGAACGCCTCTGTGTTAGAATATACTGTCGGATTTGAGTTTTCACAAAGTGAAAACTCATCTCTGAAAAAGCTTTTATGCAGACGGATCTTCGGATCCGTCTGTAAAAAAAGTAACCTACGGCCACGGATCACGGACGCGGATGCCAATCTTGTGTGCATCCGTGTTCTTTCACGGACCCATTGACTTGAATGGGTCCGTGAACCGTTGTCCGTCAAAAAAATAGGACAGGTCATATTTTTTGGACGGACAGGAAACACGGATCACGGATGCGGCTGCAAAACGGTGCATTTTCCGATTTTTCCACGGACCTGTTGAAAGTCAATGGGTCCGCGAAAAAAAACGGAAAACGGCACAACGGCCACGGATGCACACAACGGTCGTGTGCATGAGGCCTAACAGTTTGTCTGCTGGAAACAGGTACGTAACTGTGATTTGATTCGAAGAAGTAAAATCTCAATAAATAATTCCCACAGAGTGAAAAAACTTTTTAACATTAGTTTCTTTATGTTGTGCAGTTCTGTTGACAATTCTTAACCAAAAAATATATATATTTTTGCCCAAGATAAGTAGAAATAGTAAGAAAAAAAGGTTCCAAAGGAGAAGTGTGTTGTGTGTGTGTTGCGCTGTTAAAGTATCACATGATCTCATTCCATCCTCCACAATTTTGGATTCAAAAAGTTGCAAAAAAAAAATAGGGGGTTAGTTATGAAGACTTATAGTTATATTTGTGCCACAGTTTGTCACTGTTTTTGCTTCTGAACACTTTTCCAAAGTGGCAAGAAAAAGGGTGGGGGCTCCTGCAGCCCATGGGAATGACTCCTGGCTGGTGCGGATTTCAGCTCCTGGCGCACAGATACCCAGAGATTTGCCTAAGGTATTAAGAGGCATGCCTCTTAATAAATTAGGCGCATCTCTCTCCACAGCCCAGGAGATCAAGACTGGTATAAGAAATGCAAGTTTAGATAAAGCTTCCCTATAGGGCTTTGCATTATTTTGAGCTTAGTCGTCCCAAAATTTTGCAACATTTTGCATTTTTATACCACTCCCCCCTAAGCTCAAAAAGTGGGTTGGGAAGAGGGCATCGTTAGCGATGTTAATTAGTTTCACTCCAGATTAATCACTGTGACTTTTTTTTAAAGTTACACAAAATTCACAAACTCACTCCAGTACAGGGATGGCACAGAAAAACTGGAGCAGAATTTCCAGACATAAGTGTTACGTTTAAAGATGTGACAATTTTAACATGCATTATTTGATAAATTTGGTGCAAGGAACAACAATGTAGACTCGAGCAAAACTGATTTTAAGTATTACTCGCGTGATAAATTCTCCCCAAAATGTCTATAACATGCAGAGTGATCATTATAGTAAAAACAGTACTTAATTGACAAAACGCTGCAAAAAATGCGTTATGACATTCATGTGTTGTCTGCATCCATGCAGCTGATCCGCAAATTATAGAACATGTCCTATTCTTGTGCATCCTGCACTTTCCTCATTTTGCAGACAAAGTAGGCATTTCTATAATATGAACTGAGGAAAGTGCAGGATGCACATGGCGGTTCTGTATTTTAAGGATCTGCAATTTGTGGACTGCAAAATACATACGGTCGTGTTCATGAAGCCATCCCAACACATACGCATTCTCACTACTTAGGGCGGGTTCACATCATCTTTATGGATTCCGTTTTTGTTTTCTGTTATAACATGGTTATAACGGAAAATAACGGAATTTAAAATGGAAGCCTTTAAGAGGCATTCCGTTTTGCTTTCCATCATAATAGAAGAGGTCTATGGGAATCATAACGGATCCGTCTGGTTTCTGATATGCAGAATGGAAAAAAAAAGTCCTGTCGACAGGACTTTGTGTTCCGTCTTGCATAATGGAAACCATTATGCAGGAGTCTGTAAGGACTCCTGCATAATGGAAACCAGGACGAATCTGTTATGCTGCCCATAAAGGTGATGTGAACAAGCCCTTACAGACACACACCTACGGATGTTCAGTTAAAGGCCTCTTTCAGACAAGCATGTCCTGTGCGTGAATCACGCTCCGTGTGGCAGTGTGATTTCCCATTATGGACACTGCTCATTTTGTAGGAATGCATGGTTTATAATGATTTATATTGCTCTGTATCTCTGCATGACCTTACTTCTACAGAATTAGGACTCATGCACACAACTTATGTATTTTGCAGTCTGCAAAACACGGATCCGAAAAAAAAAGGATGACATCCATGTTGACTTTTTGCGGATCCATTGTAACAATGCCTGTCCTTGTCAAAATGGACAAGAATAGGACATGTTCTAATTTTTTGGGGCGGAAAAGACTTGCGGGCATACGAAAACGGAATGCACACGGAGTCATTTCCATTTTTTTGTGGACCCATTGAAGTGAATGGTTCCGCATATAGGCTGCAATAAAACCCTGAAAGAAAGTACGGTCGTGTGCATAAGCCCTTATACTGACAGCATTATGTTAGTACACTGCTCAAAAAAATAAAGGGAACACTTAAACAACACAATGTAACTCCAAGTCAATCACACTTCTGTGAAATCAAACTGTCACTTAGGAAGCAACACTGAGTGACAATCAATTTCACATGCTGTTGTGCAAATGGGATAGACAACAGGTGGAAATTATAGGCAATTAGCAAGACACCCCCAATAAAGGAGTGGTTCTGCAGGTGGTGCCACAGACCACTTCTCAGTTCCTATGCTTCCTGGCTGATGTTTTGGTCACTTTTGAATGCTGGCGGTGCTTTCACTCTAGTGGTAACATGAGACGGAGTCTACAACCCACACAAGTGGCTCAGGTAGTGCAGCTTATCCAGGATGGCACATCAATGCGAGCTGTGGCAAGAAGGTTTGCTGTGTCTGTCAGCGTAGTGTCCAGAGCATAGAGGCGCTACCAGGAGACAGGCCAGTACATCAGGAGACGTGGAGGAGGCCGTAGGAGGGCAACAACCCAGCAGCAGGACCGCTACCTCCGCCTTTGTGCAAGGAGGAACAGGAGGAGAACTGCCAGAGCCCTGCAAAATGACCTCCAGCAGGCCACAAATGTGCATGTGTCTGCTCAAACGAGAAACAGACTCCATGAGGGTGATATGAGGGCCCGACGTCCACAGGTAGGAGTTGTGCCTACAGCCCAACACCGTGCAGGACGTTTGGCATTTGCCAGAGAACACCAAGATTGGCAAATTCGCCACTGGCGCCCTGTGCTCTTCACAGATGAAAGCAGGTTCACACTGAGCACATGTGACAGACGTGACAGAGTCTTGAGACGCTGTGGAGAACGTTCTGCTGCCTGCAACATCCTCCAGCATGACCGGTTTGGCATTGGGTCAGTAATGGTGTGGGGTGGCATTTCTTTGGAGGGCCGCACAGACCTTCATGTGCTCACCAGAGGTAGCCTGACTGCCATTAGGTACCGAGATGAGATCCTCAGACCCCTTGTGAGACCATATGCTGGTGCGGTTGGCCCTGGTTTCCTCCTAATGCAAGACAATGCTAGACCTCATCTGGCTGGAGTGTGCCAGCAGTTCCTGCAAGACGAAGGCATTGATGCTATGGACTGGCCCGCCCGTTCCTCAGACCTGAATCCAATTGAGCACATCTGGGACATCATGTCTCGCTCTATCCACCAACGTCACGTTGCACCACAGACTGTCCAGGAGTTGGCAGATGCTTTAGTCCAGGTCTGGGAGGAGATCCCTCAGGAGACCATCCGCCACCTCATCAGGAGCATGCACAGGCGTTGTCGGGAGGTCATACAGGCACGTGGAGGCCCCACACACTACTGAGCCTCATTTTGACTTGTTTTAAGGACATTACATCAAAGTTGGATCAGCCTGTAGTGTGTTTTTCCACTTTAATTTTAAATGTGACTCCAAATCCAGACCTCCATGGGTTGAAAAATTTGATTTCCATTTTTTAATTTTTGTGTGATTTTGTTGTCAGCACATTCAACTATGTAAAGAACAAAGTATTTCAGAAGAATATTTAATTAATTCAGATCTAGGATGTGTTATTTTTGTGTTCCCTTTATTTTTTTTAGCAGTATATAATTCTGTAGAAGTAAGGTCATGCAGAGACACAACAATCAGTAGCAGAAACCTCCGCACTGTAATTCATAAAATATAACTTGTATTAATATGCATTAAAATATTACACGCCTATAAGATGAATAAATGATAATCTGATGATCTGCAAATGGGGAATATAGGATCTCTATAGATGGGACCAAGACCTCAAAATGTGTTTGGTCCTTCTTACTCAGTTTGTTAAGATAACAATTGTGGTGGTGGTGAGCTCGTCCCTGTGTGCAGTCGGGACCATCCTATCCTGACCCTAGGATGTCCCTCCAGCTACTCCTGCCTGCAGGTGGAGCACCCGCCCTAACAAAGGGCAACCCACCTCTAGGTGGCTAAGCCCTTCTTGCACTGATATCTCTGACCTCCTGGTCAGCTGCCACTGACTCGGGGACTGCTCTGGAGTGGCACCTGGCAACTACCCTAACGGCCCAAGCCTATCCTTACCATCAAAGGCTCTAGTGAAGACCAGGTAGTTGCTTAGTCACGCCCCTCCAGAGAATAGCCATTCAGTGGCGCAGTGGGTCCACACCCGCTTGCATAACACACAACTACATGTCACCAAATAGACCACCCCGCAGGTCTTACAGTTAGCATAGTCCCTCTTTTTGTATTCTTTACCTGTTGAAACACTCCTAAAATTATGGGATCTTAAGATATATGGGCAAGCTATGCATCCTCCACACCTAAAAGTTCCTGCCAGTTTCTGGACAAGCCATGTCCCTGGAGTTTTTGGCTTTATATACACACTGTGTACCAAGCAATCCAATACAAAAGGGGTAGTGTCCCTATCAGGAACGCTGACAGGAAATGGGGTAGTGTCAGGATAAATGGGGTTATTTAGTGCACCTGATTTGACTTTCAAACAGACGCCTGTTATCCATAGTGTCTATATCCAGGCCCAGCAGGGTTTTCTTTTGAACTCTTCATCGATAGGTGTAACTATCTGTGTGGGCATATTGATGTTTTTTGATGCCCATATCATCATTTTGGTGCCCTGACAAACCGACTTTTATGTTGGGAAAATGCACGCGTCGGGACTTTGTTTTGTTTTTGCAAGTAGGATGTGTATAGGATCCAGGAAAGGCTTAGCCACCTAGAGGTGGGGTGGCCCATTTCAAGGCAGGTGCTCCGCCTTCAGGCAGGGGTAGCTGGAGGGACCTCCTAGGGCCAGGATAGGATGGTCCCAACTGCACACAGGGAGGAGCTCACCACCACCATAATTGTTATCTCAACAAACCGTGTAAGGACCAAACACATTTTAAGGTCTTGGCCCCATCTATAGAGAGCTTATATTCACCTTTTGCAGATCATTGGATTATCATTTATTTATGTTATATGGGTGTAATATTTTAATACATATTAATAAAAGTTATATTTTATGAATTACAGTGGGGAGGTTTTTGCTATTGATTGTTGGAATTTTACTCCCTTGAGGCATATTTTCTATTGATTGATGCAGAGACACATAGCATTATCAATCATTATTATGCTGTGCGGTCCTGTAAAATGAGCAGTGTCCATAACGGGAAATCACGCTCACTCACGGAGGACACGCTCATCTAAAAGAGGCCTAAACAGGCATGTACACATGCACATCACAAACTAACAGCATACATGTGTACATGCCAGACATGAACGCTCGCTATGTAGATTAACACAAGACATGCAGAATATATACACTAGCATAATTTTTCACAGACATTTTTGCTGACATAGAGATATATAATGTGCCATTACCTAATGTAGTAGAGGAGTAGGGCATATAACAGCAGACGGAAGAGAGACCTAGAGATGCAGATATGTTTTTTTATTGGTGGGGCAGATACTGCTGCTGAGCCTAAGGCTACATGCACACAAATGTTGTTTGTTTCCGTGTCCGTTCCGTTTTTTTTGCGGATAGGATGCGGACCCATTTATTTCAATAGGTCCACAAAAAACGCGGACAGCACACCATGTGCTGTCCGCATCAGTATGTCCGTTCCATTGCCCCGCAAAAAAAATTGTGCATGTCCTATTTTTTTCTAGTTTGCGGATAAGTATAGGCATTATTACAATGGATATGCAAAAAAAACTGATCCGCAAAAAAAAACTATGCTATACGGACGTCATTCATTTTTTTTGCGGACCGCAAAACACATACAGTCGTGTGCATGTAGCCTAAGGCTAGCCATATGCATCAGACAAAAGAAGGACAATAAATGAATGATCGTTTATCAAATGAATGTCTGTTCAACTGATACCATATGCATTTAACAGGTCTTAATGGTCATCACTGGTTGATTCTGTATCCCCTAACCCATAAAGAGGTGGCGTTTGTCTAGAAGCAGACAGAGTCTAGATATTGATGAAAATGTAGCTGAAATTGGCTGGAGAAAAGAGCAAATTATATATTTGAAAAGCATGCCAGAGTCAAAAGAGGTGCGAGTAGAAGACCTATGAAGAGAAGCTATCTAAATATGGACCTTTAAAGGGTTTCTATCACTTCGTTTCACCTATTGAGCTTTCAGACACTAGCGATCCGCTAGTGTCTGCTTTATCTAACCATCCTAATATAAGAGCTTATTGTCCTGCCGTTTAGCTAAAAAAATAACTTATATAGATATGCAAATGAGCCTCTAGGTGCTATGGGGGCGTGATTAGCACCTAGAGGCTCCGTCTACCTTAACAAACTGCCGCCGCCCAGCGCGTCCCTCCAGCCCGCCCATCTCCAGCTGAAGCGATCCTCTCCGTGCGCGTCTCTGTTCTGCGCATGCGCCGAATACGAGGAGCATCGCATTCCGGAGGAGATGGGCGGGCTGGAGGGACGCGCTGGGCGGCGGCAGTTTGTTAAGGTAGACGGAGCCTCTAGGTGCTAATCACGCCCCCATAGCACCTAGAGGCTCATTTGCATATCTATATAAGTTATTTTTTTAGCTAAACGGCAGGACAATAAGCTCTTATATTAGGATGGTTAGATAAAGCAGACACTAGCGGATCGCTAGTGTCTGAAAGCTCAATAGGTGAAACGAAGTGATAGAAACCCTTTAAGTCCCGTAGCTACATGTCTGGGAGAATAAAGGGGTTCTCCAGGTATTAAAAAAATGAAAATACTTAAATATTATTTTATAATAATTCTCAAATACCTTTCATCAGTGATGGCCAGTTTGCAGTGTTCGCCAGCAAACACATGCGGGCTGCCATCTTGACTCACAAGTCCGGCGATGCACAGGTAATCCCTTACCTGTGCCGGTCTGAAACAAATGCGGTCACCTGGAGCAGGCAGTTCCGAGAACAGCCCGATGAAGGCCCCCGGCGGCTGTTCTCGGAACTGCCTGCTCCCGGTGACCGCATTTGTTTCAGACCGACTCCCGACACATGAACTTAATTCCCCAGAGATTCAGCTAAAGTTCTTTTCAGCTGTATTCAGGATCATAATCCCTGACAAGTAGAGAGGAGGATGAGGCAGCTCTTTACCTCAGTGCTGTAAAGTAACTTGTCCTCGTGTGATCAGGACAGGTTTTGTGTGAACTAATGGGACAGCGGCCATTTTGTTTCTCCTGATGATTGCTCCCCAGACAAAACGAGCCATTATAAATAATGGAAGGTATTTGAGAATATATTTATAATAAAGTAATATTTAAGTATTTTTATTTTCTTAATTCCCAGAGAACCCCTTTAATGACTACAAAAATTATTTACGTATGTCTGAAGAAAGCATGAAAGTGCTGCTACAGAAAGTTAATCCTTTAATATCCAAAAAGGATACATGGGTGAGAAAAGCAATACCATCAAAACAGCGGCTGACTGCTACCCTGTGTTTCCTGGCAACTGGCAAGTTTACTACGGGTATTTCTCCACAGCTTTTAGGACGGATAATAGGAGAGACGTGCAGCCGTTACCAAGGCATTAGAAGATGAACCCATGAAGATATGGTAAATATCTCTCAAACTGTATTATTAATAGAAATTGTATAAAAGTGTATTCAAAAATAATGAAAACATCATTATTAAAAAATACACATCATATAAACAAAAAACTGTGGTAAACAAATCTGTTTCAAACTTTAGAAAGTAATTTTTTTTAGCCATGGATAACAGGCCAATTTTCATAAGGCACATTACCACATGCCCGTTGTAGCAAAATGGATGAGTGCACTAAGTCTCACCCTTCACACACACAATGCTGAAATATCCACGTGGAAAGTGACTTAGGGTGCATTCACATGACCGTATGTATTTTGTGGCCTGATATGGCTGATTCACCAAATATGGATGACACCCGTATGACATCTGTGTTGCATTAGTTTTTCCGCATCCATATGTCCGAATTGCAAAGGATAGAAAACGTCCTATTCTTGGCCGAAAATGTGGATCATGGACCTTACAGCAACAACCTACCTAAGTCAATGGCTCAACAAAAAAAGGCATGAAACAGACATGACGTCTGTATTTTGCAGATCCCAAAATACATATGGTTGTAAATACCCCTTCCGCTAGTGATTTTTCTGGTAACATCATGTATGTGACCATCCATGTGACCACTGGTGTGACCATCCACAGCAAAACTCACAATGAAATCCGCTAGTCTCCTTACACACATGAATTTGGCTGTGACCTTTGTTTTTTACCTATAGAAAAATACTTGGATAAGCAGTCATTGTTTTGGACACCTGCATTTTTTTCTGCATTATTTGCAGACAGTGGACCAGATTTACTAATTTTAAAGATGGCTGAAATGAAATTGTGTGAAAGTAGAGTGACTTATTAAGCGGAGACATCTTGTCTAGACCTGCACCACATTTATCACAGGGGCTCAGGCTAGATGATAAGTGTGGTGCAGGGACAGACACTTTTCACTGGCTCTATACCAACTATTGGTCGACTTACTTTGAGACAGATTTTTATGCCAGAATTGTAAACTTTTGGTGCAAATTGGCCTGTCCCTTTCCCGCCCCTTGTTGAGCCTTTCAGAAAAAAGTGTAGAAACTCTAGATAATTTAAACCGCGCCGCTTTTTAGATAGATTTGTTATGCAAGCCCATTAGAAAATCTGGGCAAGTGTGCCTTACCAATTGTGTTTTTTTGTATGGTGTTTTTCTTTGCATCTTTTTCTCCACTCAGAGATTAACTCATGTAATTCTTCTGTCTCCCCAATGAACACACATACACATTTGGCCAAACTGAATGTATATGTGCATGGAAGAGCCAGGAGAGAGTCGGAAGAGATAACTCTTGGCAGGCTCACAGCTATTGAATGTGTATGGCTGCCTTTAAGTAAGATTATAACAATATCATCTTCATTTAAAGGGGTTATCCCATGATAAATTAAAAAAATTAAAATCAGACATCATATAGTACATGACAATCTCTTCCTGACAGCCCTGTACCTCACATGGATCCAGAGATTTCCCCATTCATTGCCCTGCTAGATTTATATCAAGATGGAGCTCAAGGGGAGTGTCTTCTCTGCTGCAGCTCAGGGGGTGTGTCTCAGCTCTCCCTATCACAGCTCAGGGGGCGTGTCTCAGCTCTCCCTATCACAGCTCAGGAGGCAGTTGAAGGATGAAACTGAGCATGTGCGGCCATCACAGTGAGCAGGACAAAGAAATAAGAAAAAGAACAAACAGCAGGTGGCGCTATCCAGATACATTTTACTGAATAACCCAGTGGCTATGATAAATTTTTAATCACATACAATAACAGAAGTATTCAGATCCAGGTGCGGGTTGGAAAACTGTAGAATATTTTTCGTGGGACAACCCCTTTAACTTGTTTACTTCCATAAGACTGAAATGACATAATGTGTCAATATGAGCGTAAAGATGCCTTTTTTTTTGTAGCCCTGTCTGGGGTACTAAATTACATGAAAATAAAAAAATTAAAAAGTATACATAACTGGTATTACTACTCATAAGATAAAATGATTAGATTTTTAATGCTTAGGGGGCTGCTCAAGTACATAAAGATCTACCACTTTCAGCCTTAAAGGGGTTATCCGAGTTATGGGAAAAAAAATAAAACCTAACAAAATTAATCAGGATATACATATACATTAGTCAAGCTTGATTTTTTGAAAAAAGAACGATCCTTACACCTTTTCCAGGTTCTGTTATTGCTGTGTTTACATGCAGCAGTAACAACAATGACTCATCTCTCCCTCATGAATATTTGTGGGAGGGGTTGATTTCAAAAGAAACCCCCCCCCCCCCCCCCCCAATATAATAAATGGGGATGGAGTGGCAGCACGGTGGGACATATGTACTAGCGGCAGGGCCAGTCCGGCAAGGTGACAGGCTATTCGCTATTAGCCGCTGGGAGGAACTTGGAGGGAGCCGCGGCACAAGTGAGGATCGCGCATGCGCGATCAGCTATTAGCCGCAGTTAGAAAGTTGGAGGTAGCCGCGGCACAAGTGAGGATCGCGCATGCGCGATCAACTCACAGCCGCACGGACTGTAATGCAGAGAGGTGGGGGCGTGGCCAAGGCTGATGACGTTCCGTTGACATGGCTTAGTCACTCCGACAAGCAGAGAGCTCCATGTCAACGGAACGTCACAGCTGATGACGTGGGCGGTCACATGACTGTTTAGTGTAGCAGAGAAACCGCACAAGATAGGTACAGTAAGTGATTTAGGAAAACTAAGGTATAGGAGAAATAAAGCCATAAAGATAAGGTTAAGTTAACTCGGATAACCCCTTTAATGGTTGGAGTATCTGGTACTTATGCACTTGGTCAATGGCCGCAGGTACTCTCCTGAACTCAATGGTAACAGTCTCAAAATTGCCTGGATAAGTAAAAGCATTTTAAAGTTATCACCACATAAAGTGACACATGTCAGATTTGCAAAAAATGGCCAAGTCCTTAAAGGATAACTGTCATATATTTTTTTTTTTGGAGTATTGGATTGTGGTGATTAATATCACCTTGGTGGCCCTATTTAAACTTTTCACTGTGTATTCAATTAGTTTAGTTCCCTCTACTGCCTACTTTTACCTCTGCTTAAAATCAGGTTGCTATGCAGGTCCGTCCTCTGTGTTGAAGGACGGAGGATGCAGAAGCACGCAGCCTGCAAGGTCACATTACTGACAGCCAGGGACTGTAGGTAAATGATTAAAGCCAGGTCCTCCCCAGCAGCTGATAACAGTGCCTGGGCTGTGTGCACTTCTCCCTGTCCCTGCGCTTGGCAGACGCTCCCTCACTCAGCAGAGCTGGAGAATGCAGAGTGGAAGCAGCGCACAACAGGGAAGGGAGATCTGCCATCTGCTCAGTGTATAAATGAAAGCAACATGTGGTAAGAGGACCCCTCTGTGCTGCAGGAGATTAACCCTTTAGGGGGGAGGGCTCTGGTTACTGACACTTTTGGGGGGTCTATTGTTACTGGCTAGTGAGGGCAGGCGGGATTAGCCTCAGGGTGAGGGCAGTGGCGGCCATCTTAACTGAATAGTGAAATTGCAGTTTTATGCAGACTGGTTGCTAAGGGCTGAATCTTATTAAATATGGGGTAAGTCAGTCTAATAGTAACTGATTCTGGAATATCATGTTATTAGCAACTACATATATGAAAATTGAAATTAGGGTCTAAGTGTGACAGTTATCCTTTAAGGTGAAAAATGGCAGGGTCCTGAAGGGGTTAAAGACGGCATTCGTTCTGGAGTGGAGTGAGCATCATAGTTACCGGATAACTTCTGTTTCACATGGCAGACACCTGGGGCTAATGTCTGCGATCGGCAGTAATGCTGATCACCACCATTTATTCCCTCAGATGCCGTGGTCAAATGTGACCGCCATATCTGAGAGGCTGAAAACCCGGAAGCGCGCACTTGCTGCACAGGAACTCCTCCTCTGGATTGAGATTGCATTAAGCGTTCCATTGAAGTAATAAAAAATAAATAAATAATAAAAATATTACAATTCTAATCACTTCCTTTCTCTAAAATTTCAAATAAAAAGACAATAAAAAATAAACATTATAGGCATTGCTGCGTTCAAAAATGCCCCTAAAATGTTTTTATTCTATACAGTGAATAATAGAATAAAAAGTAAATAAAGTCATATACATCCCAAAAAACTACAGATCGTCCTGCAAAAAATGAGCCCTCATAAAGCTCCGTAGACCACCAAATTTAAAAAAAAATTCCGGCTTCCCAATACATTTTATGCAATATTAACCCCTTAAGGACCCTGCCATTTTTCACCTTAAAGGGATTCTGTCATCAGATTTAACCCCTCTAACCTAAACATATGCTCATGTCCAGACTAATATGAAGAATCCTAAGCTGGCCTTATTAAACCTCACTGTGGCTCTATTTGCCCAAAAAACTGGTTTTTATAACCTGTCAATCACTTACTTAAGGTGCCCAAGGGGAGGTCCGTTAATGCAGAGTGCCCGGTTGCACCCCTCGCCGGTTTTTATAACCTGTCAATCACTTACTTAAGGTGCCCAAGGGGAGGTCCGTTAATGCAGAGTGCCCGGTTGCACCCCTCGCCGTCCGGTGCCCAGCGCCGCCTTCCCTGTCTTCAGCGCCGCCTTCTACAGCTCAGCGCCGCCTCCGCAATCCTCCCCGTCCCTCTGCCAGATCCCGCGCACTAGACACAGCCAATCTGCAGGTCATATCAGGGTTGAGCGAAGTGCGCATCAGGCCGGCAGATGCGCACTTCGCTCAACGAAGCCGCTGTCAGGAGTCCGCACGGGCGCATCAGGCTGAGCCTAGTGCGCAGGCGCGGGATATGGCAGAGGGACGGGGAGGATTGCGGAGGCGGCGCTGAGCTGTAGAAAGCGGCGCTGAAGACAGGGAAGGCGGCGCTGGGCACCGGACACCCCATCTGTGCCCCAGCACCCCCCATCTGTTCAATCAGGTACATAGGGAAAGGCTAGGGAAAGGTTGGGTTAGGCAGGGATAATAAAGGGAAAGTTAGTGATTGCATCACCCTAAATCGGGTGTCTGGGGTCCACAGCACAGCTTGCCCACCCTCCCCCCCACAACTTTTTTGGGGCGCAGGCATTTTTTTTTGTGTGCGTACGCTGACTGTGGCCGGCACTTTTAGCGTACGGACACTGTTAGCGCATCGCACACCCCACCGCTGATCAACTTCGGACAGTTGATCAGCGGTGTTAAATATTTTTTTTTTGCCCTTTTTTTAGTTAGTCTTTTTATTTTTGGTCTGTTAGGTTTAGGGTGAGTTCGCGAACACCCGTGCCCCCACACACACTGAATAACACACGCAACTTTTTTGGGGCGCAGGCAGTTTTTTTTGTGTGCGTACGCTGACTGTGGCCGGCACTTTTAGCGTACGGACACTGTTAGCGCATCGCACACCCCACCGCTGATCAACTTCGGACAGTTGATCAGCGGTGTTAAATATTTTTTTTTTGCCCTTTTTTTAGTTAGTCTTTTTATTTTTGGTCTGTTAGGTTTAGGGTGAGTTCGCGAACACCCGTGCCCCCACACACACTGAATAACACACGCAACTTTTTTGGGGCGCAGGCAGTTTTTTTTGTGTGCGTACGCTGACTGTGGCATTACTGGAGTGGGGACGTCATCTACCAGACCCCACTTTACAGTACGGCCATGACACGTACCCGGTTTGAAGCCATCCGGAAATGCCTGTATTATTCAGTCCTCAAAAAAGTTGCGGTCTACTTGGTGCAGGTTGCCTTGTACAACTATTTTGTGCTGTCCCGTTTATTTTAGTAAAACTAAAATAAATAAAAAAGTAGACATATTAGGTATTGCCGCTTCCGTAATAATCTGCTCTATAAAAATATCCCCCCTAATCCCTCAGATGAACATGGCCAAAAAAATAAAATAAAAAAGGTGCAAAAAAAAAAAGTTTTTTTTGTCACCTTACATCACAAAAATTGTAATAGCAAGCGATCAAAAAGTCATATGCCCCCCAAAATAGTGCCAATCAAACAGTCCTCTCATCCCGCAAAAAATGAGCTCCTACCTAAGATAATCGGCTAAAAATTAAATAAAAAATGACTCAGACTATGGAGACACTAAAATGTTTTTTTTGTTTATAAAAAGATAATATAGTGTAAAACAAATAAAATAAAAAAAGTAGACATATTAGGCATCGACAGGGACCTAGAACAGCTGCAAATTAAAAAATATATATCTGTGCAGCTATTCCAGATGTTCTTCTTTGCAGCAGCAAAGGGGTTAAATTAGCAGCGGTGGTTGGATCCTTTCATTTTCCAAATTAAAGCCTCATTCACAGGTCAGTGTTTGGTCAGTGATTTCGGCTGTAAAGACAGAACAGGTGCAGATCTTTCCCTTCTGTCTGTGGAGGCTCCAATCCTGGTGTTCGCTCAGTCACTGAACAATGGAAGGTGGCATCTGATTGGTTGCTAGGGGCAACTAAACCACTTCTGCTTCTCACCAGTTGTGATAAATTGCTCCTTTGACCATAACGGGGTCTGTTTGGACATCAGCTTTTTTTAGCAAAAAAAGTCCTACATTAAGGATTTTCGATGAAATCTGTAGCGGAGGCATTTCTGGACCACTGAGCAGTACTGACCGGAATATTTCAGGATTTCCATTTTGGTGGTTGCACTCCTGGCTGAGGGCAGGAAGGGGTTACCGGTGACAGCCACCATGTCCCCCCCAGCAGCAGACACATGGCCGGCCACCGTCACCAAGTTCCCCGCTATAAATAGCCGGGCCTGGCCTCCGGCAGCGGCAGGGCCCGGGGCTGCTATTGGATTAAAATAGCCTCATCTGTCCTGCCCTCCGGCTGCAGAGCCGCAGCATTGTCTGGGAGCAGCAGGAATGTGAAGATGGCTGCAGACCTGGGAGAGCTGCTTGTGCCCTACATGCCCACCATCAGGGTGCCCAAGTCAGGGGACAGGGTCTACAAGACGGAGTGCGCCTTCTCCTACGACTCCCCTGTGAGTGAGCGGCGCCGCTCCCCGCATGGCTTCTGTTTTGCTCTGGGAGATCCCCGCACGTGAGGCTGACAGGATCCTCCCTGCTGCCTGATCTGCCCACCTGGAGAGGGGCTGCGGACTGGATCAGGGGACCGCGTTTAGTGGGTGTGCTGTGGAAGGGAAAGAGGCTATAGAGATTGTGTGAGCTTACTAGTGATCCGGTCTGTACACTGTGTGAGCTTACTAGTGATCCGGTCTGTACACTGTGTGAGCTTACTAGTGATCCGGTCTGTACACTGTGTGAGCTTACTAGTGATCCGGTCTGTACACTGTGTGAGCTTACTAGTGATCCGGTCTGTACACTGTGTGAGCTTACTAGTGATCCGGTCTGTACACTGTGAGCTTACTAGTGATCCGGTCTGTACACTGTGAGCTCACTAGTGATCCGGTCTGTACACTGTGTGAGCTTACTAGTGATCTGTTCTGTACACTGTGAGCTCACTAGTGATCCGGTCTGTACACTGTGTGAGCTTACTAGTGATCCGGTCTGTACACTGTGAGCTTACTAGTGATCCAGTCTGTACACTGTGTGAGCTTACTAGTGATCCGGTCTGTACACTGTGTGAGCTTACTAGTGATCCGGTCTGTACACTGTGTGAGCTTACTAGTGATCCGGTCTGTACACTGTGTGAGCTTACTAGTGATCCGGTCTGTACACTGTGTGAGCTTACTAGTGATCCGGTCTGTACACTGTGTGAGCTTACTAGTGATCCGGTCTGTACACTGTGTGAGCTTACTAGTGATCCGGTCTGTACACTGTGTGAGCTTACTAGTGATCCGGTCTGTACACTGTGTGAGCTTACTAGTGATCCGGTCTGTACACTGTGTGAGCTTACTAGTGATCCGTTCTGTACACTGTGAGCTTACTAGTGATCCGGTCTGTACACTGTGAGCTCACTAGTGATCCGGTCTGTACACTGTGTGAGCTTACTAGTGATCTGTTCTGTACACTGTGAGCTCACTAGTGATCCGGTCTGTACACTGTGTGAGCTTACTAGTGATCCGGTCTGTACACTGTGTGAGCTTACTAGTGATCCGGTCTGTACACTGTGTGAGCTTACTAGTGATCCGGTCTGTACACTGTGTGAGCTTACTAGTGATCCGTTCTGTACACTGTGAGCTTACTAGTGATCCGGTCTGTACACTGTGAGCTCACTAGTGATCCGGTCTGTACACTGTGTGAGCTTACTAGTGATCTGTTCTGTACACTGTGAGCTCACTAGTGATCCGGTCTGTACACTGTGAGAGCTTACTAGTGATCCGGTCTGTACACTGTGTGAGCTTACTAGTGATCCAGTCTGTACACTGTGTGAGCTTACTAGTGATCCGGTCTGTACACTGTGTGAGCTCACTAGTGATCTGGTCTATATGCATATTGTTGCTTGTGATCCAGTCTATACATATTGTTTGTGAGCTCACTAGTGATCCAGTGTATATGCATATTGTTGCTTGTGATCCAGTCTATACACATTGTTTGTGAGCTCACTAGTGATCCAGTGTATATGCATATTGTTGCTTGGGATCCAGTCTATACATATTGTGAGCTTACTAGTGATCCAGTCTATACACATTGTGAGCTCACTAGTGATCCAGTCTGTACGCATATTGCGCCTTATTTATCAAAACTACCTAACAGCAACCAATCAGCTCACCTTTCGCTTCTTTCCTTTTCAACAGTTTTGATAAATGATGTCCATTGTTGCTTGTGATCACATGAGTGATCCAGTCTATATACACGTTGCTGTGACTGGAACCATCAGAGTTGATCCTTGTATTGGGCAATGTTATCATTATCATTATTTGTCGCCGTCGTTTTATCCATTGTAATTATCGCTCAGATTGTCCTGTATAAACACTGTCAGTGTTGCCAGTAGCAGGCGAGCATATGACTAAGGGCTCATGTACACGACCGTATGTATTTTACGGTCCGCAAAAAACGGATCCACGAAAAATACGGATGGTCCGTGTGCATTCCGTATTTTGCGGAACAGAACAGCTGGACCCTAATAGAACAGCACTATCCTTGTCCGTAATGCGGACAATAATAGGACATGTTTTATTTTTTTTGCGGAACGGAAATACGGACATACGGAAATGAAATGCACACAGAGTAACTTCTGTGTTGTTTTTGTGTGGACCCATTGAAATGAATGGTTCTGCATACAGTCCGCTAAAAAAACGGAACGGACACGGAAAGAAAATACGTTTGTGTGGATGAGCCCTTAAAGGGGTTGTCTGAACCCCAACCTAAAATTAATGTACGGGAGGGTGGACAGCCCCTTTCCAACCCTACCATGAAAGACAAAAACGGGGAATCTGTCTGGTTTCTACGGGCAACAGTGACATTTTGTGTTTATTCAGTTTTTAAGCACAAGGGTCATAATTCCCTTCCCCAGGGATTAAATACTCGCACCTCTTTCAGTTTGTGGTCCATTTCTCGGTGTCTGCCTACAAATACTGACGCAAATACTGACACTTTTTTTCTTTTGCGGCCCGTATGTGGAACCATTCGCTTCAATGGGGCTTCAAAAAAACGGAAATGACTGTGGATTCCGTGTCGGCACGGCCATTCTGCAAAAAAATAGAGCATGTTCTATTATTGTCCGCATTGCAGACAAAGATAGGGCCGGTCACACGGCTGGTATCCATGTTTTGCAGATCCGTAAATTTGTGGACCGCAAAACATACAACGTTTGTGTGCATGAGCCCTTTTGGCTGCTGCAGCACTTCCTTTTTTTTGGGGGGGGGGGGATTTTTATTTAATTTTTTAAATGCACCCAAAATGCTGTTGCTTTTTGTCTAGTCTGAGCACATGCGTTTTTATATAGGAAAGTTCGTACCCCTGTCACTTCCACTTCCACCAAGCAAGGCCAAAAAATGTCTATAGGACAAAAACACTAGAGAATGAGAGGAACAAAATATTTCATAGATTTCATGAACTGGCAGAAAAAAAAACTGTTGGAGATTTCTAAAGACAGTTGCCAATTATGTAGAATGCCACAATTTTCCACTTTTCTAAAGTGACTGAGAAGGGGGCAGGGCTTTGCAGGAGGAGGCGGAGCGTCCTGCGGTCCTCCTCAGAAAGTGGCATCAATTATAGCTCAAGTCTACACCAGCCTAAAGTATAAGGAGGAGCATCTCTCTTCAGCGCATAGTCTTGATAAATCTCTCTCTTCGTGCGACACCACCCTTAGGCCTCTTTCACATGGCCGTTGTGCTCCTGTGGCCGTATTGCGGGGGCCGCATACAGCAGTTCCGCAATACACGGGGCACCGGCCGTGTGCATTCTGCATCACGGATGCGGACCCGTTTAAGTGAATCCGGAGATGTGGTGCTGAACGGAAGCACGGAATGGAACCCTACGGAAGCACTACGGAGTGCTTCCGTGGGGTTCCGATCCGTGCTTCCTTTCCGCAAAAAAATAGAACTTGATCTATCTTTTTGTGGAACAGATGGATCACGGACCCATTCAAGTTGAATGGGTCTGGATCCGTCCCGGCCGCCGCACAGACGTTGCCCGTGCATTGGGGACAGCAAATTGCGGTCCCCAATGCAGGGAACAGAACCACAACAGCCGTGTGCAAGAGGCCTTAGGCCTCTTTAACGCAAACAATACGGATTGTGTCAGGATCTGTTCAGGAAAAAAATTATTTTCAGGTAGTCTTGTCTGCAATTGCGTTCAGTTTTTCCGTCTCTAGAGCGATACTGCACCTCTGTATGACTCCGGTTTCAGATATTTTTCTGTCGGATATTGAATTCAGCAGAAAGCTCTGTCAGATGCTGTATTACAAAGGTTTCCTCACATAGAAGCATTTCTTCTGAGGAGAATATGTCTGAGGGCTCATGCACACGACTGTGATCTGCTTGGGAAACGCGGTCCGTGCATCGGTCGCATCTCCTGGGCCGACCGTGATGCCCCTGACCTGAAGTGACTGAACCATATACCATCATTTATGATGCAGTCAGTTTGTATCTGATCGCGTGATGTGAGTACACTGCAATATCCCCACAATCAGATGGAGACTGTACATGGACCTTGATTCCTGGGCCCATCACTGTCATACATATGGAGGCACCATAGAGCGGCACATGGAGTGCCCAGGGTTCCTTAGTGCACATGTGTAAGGACTCGACGTGTGGTATTGTTTACATGAAGCCTGATTAGTAGAAGTATGAATACATATACTGGACTCCTATGTATATACATATACTGGACTTGTATGTGCATATACTGGACTCCTGTGTGTGTGTATATACATATACTGGACTCCTGTGTGTGTATATACATATACTGGACTCCTGTGTGTGTGTATATACATATACTGGACTCCTGTGCGTGTATACATATACTGGACTCCTGTGCGTGTATACATATACTGGACACCTGTGTGTGTGTGTATACATATACTGGACTCCTGTACGTGTATATACATATACTGGACTCCTGTACGTGTATATACATATACTGGACTCCTGTGTGTGTATACATATACTGGACTCCTGTGTGTGTATATACATATACTGGACTCCTGTACGTGTATATACATATACTGGACTCCTGTACGTGTGTATACATATACTGGACTCCTGTACGTGTGTATACATATACTGGACTCCTGTGCGTGTGTATACATATACTGGACTCCTGTGCGTGTGTATACATATACTGGACTCCTGTGCGTGTGTATACATATACTGGACTCCTGTGCGTGTGTATACATATACTGGACTCCTGTGCGTGTGTATACATATACTGGACTCCTGTGCGTGTGTATACATATACTGGACTCCTGTGCGTGTGTATACATATACTGGACTCCTGTGCGTGTGTATACATATACTGGACTCCTGTGCGTGTGTATACATATACTGGACTCCTGTGCGTGTGTATACATATACTGGACTCCTGTGCGTGTGTATACATATACTGGACTCCTGTGCGTGTGTATACATATACTGGACTCCTGTGCGTGTGTATACATATACTGGACTCCTGTGCGTGTGTATACATATACTGGACTCCTGTGCGTGTGTATACATATACTGGACTCCTGTGCGTGTGTATACATATACTGGACTCCTGTGCGTGTGTATACATATACTGGACTCCTGTGCGTGTGTATACATATACTGGACTCCTGTGCGTGTGTATACATATACTGGACTCCTGTGCGTGTGTATACATATACTGGACTCCTGTGCGTGTGTATACATATACTGGACTCCTGTGCGTGTGTATACATATACTGGACTCCTGTGCGTGTGTATACATATACTGGACTCCTGTGCGTGTGTATACATATACTGGACTCCTGTGCGTGTGTATACATATACTGGACTCCTGTGCGTGTGTATACATATACTGGACTCCTGTGCGTGTGTATACATATACTGGACTCCTGTGCGTGTGTATACATATACTGGACTCCTGTGCGTGTGTATACATATACTGGACTCCTGTGCGTGTGTATACATATACTGGACTCCTGTGCGTGTGTATACATATACTGGACTCCTGTGCGTGTGTATACATATACTGGACTCCTGTGCGTGTGTGTATATATACATATACTGGACTCCTGTGTGTGTGTGTATATATACATATACTGGACTCCTGTGTGTGTGTGTATATATACATATACTGGACTCCTGTGTGTGTGTGTGTGTGTGTATATACATATACTGGACTCCTGTGTGTGTGTGTGTGTGTGTGTGTGTGTGTATATACATATACTGGACTCTTGTGTGTGTATGGGCATATACTGGACTCTTAGGTGTATGGGCATATACTGGACTCTTAGGTGTATGGGCATATACTGGACTCTTAGGTGTATGGGCATATACTGGACTCTTAGGTGTATGCGCATATACTGGACTCTTAGGTGTATGCGCATATACTGGACTCTTAGGTGTATACGCATATACTGGACTCTTAGGTGTATACGCATATACTGGACTTCTATCAAGTGTCACATTTGAAAGGCCAAAATGCGGAAAAGAAAAACCTCAATGTTTTATAGGTTTTCCTCATGTTCAAGCTGAAATCCGAAACATGCGGCCTGTTGCAGACTGGGGCCTATTCTTTCAGTTAACAGAACATATTGTGTTTTTCATATCCTTGCTGCCTTTTAAACTTCCCAAGTCCATTTTACAAGTGACTCAGCTGTCTGGCGTTCATCACGCTGCTGCAGCCGCTATTTTTATCCATTCTCTTCAGGTCTCAAGTGTCAAGCTGCAGTTTACCCACCCAGTGGAATGCAACAATCTGCGGGGGCTGAAGGGTCAGCCGAAAACTCAGTTCCTATTTATTGTTACTTTTACTTCGATTTACCGCGCCTCGTACCTCCAGGAACCAATGAGGCTGAATGCTCTTCTCGCCTCATGAGTACATTTCTACACCACCGAATCATTTCTATTGGTTCTTATAAGTCCTTGGCGAAAGGCCATTAAACGATAATCAGGAAAATACTGTAAAACTGTAGAATATTTCCTTCCATCTCTTTGAAGTGATCTTGCTTATTATAATCATAATTTTATATACAGTAGAGATGTATTACAAATCTTGGCGACTGCTTTGAGAAATACTATGGGTACATTTACCATCGCAGGTATTTTTGAATATAATTTTTAGATCAGACTTGGTACAGTAAGTTATAATTGCGCCTAATAATTGCGTTGCAATGTAGTTGCGCCTATTTATTTGCACGTACACTTGGGGTTTGTGTGGCGCAACTTTACTCCCCCCGGCCCCCCCCCCCCCCCCTCCAAAAGTCGCAGATAATAAATGTAGCTCAAAAGTGATCTGCCTTGAAACCATGTTGACTTTTGTACTCCAAAACGGAAAGTGGTGGCGCAGGGTGCAGAGGTCAAACTGCGAACAAAAAAGGCACCACGTGTGACATCACTTGTGACCGTTTGACACCAAAATACAGGTGCACGAGGTTTCATAAATGTTCCCCTAAGGCCACTTTCACACGAACTATACAGATTGGCTCCGGATGTGTTCAGGGTGCGTTCAGTGAAACTCGCAGCATTTTGCAAGCAATTTCAGTCAGTTTTGTCTGCGATTGCATTCAGTTTTTTACGAGCAGGTGCAATGTTTTTTGATGCGTTTTATTTGCGTGATAAAAAACTGAGGGTTTACAAACATCTCTTAGGCCCCTTTCACACGGGCGAGTATTCCGCGCGGATGCGATGCGTGAGGTGAACGCATTGCACCCGCACTGAATACCGACCCATTCATTTCTATGGGGCTGTTCACATGAGCGGTGATTTTCACGCATCACTTGTGCGTTGCGTGAAAATCGCAGCATGCTCTATATTCTGCGTTTTTCACGCAACGCAGGCCCCATAGAAGTGAATGGGGCTGCGTGAAAATCGCAAGCATCCGCAAGCAAGTGCGGATGCGGTGCGATTTTCACGCACGGTTGCTAGGAGATGATCGGGATGGGGACCCGATCATTATTATTTTCCCTTATAACATGGTTATAAGGGAAAATAATAGCATTCTGAATACAGAATTCTAAGTAAAATAGGGCTGGAGGGGTTAAAAAAATAATTAAATAATAATTTAACTCGCCTTAGTCCACTTGATCGCGGCCCGGCATCTCCTTCTGTCTCCTTTGTTGAATAGGACCTGTGGTGAGCATTAAATACAGGTAAAGGACCTTTGGTGACGTCACTCCGGTCATCACATGATCCATCACATAATCTTTTACCATGGTGATGGATCATGTGATGACCGGAGTGACGTCACCAAAGGTCCTTTACCTGTAATTAATGCTCACCACAGGTCCTGTTCAGCAAAGGAGACAGAAAGAGATGCCGGGCTACACGATCAAGTGGACTAAGGCGAGTTAAATTATTATTATTTTTTTTTAACCCCTCCAGTGCTAGTTTACTATGCATTCTGTATTCAGAATGCTATTATTTTCCCTTATAACCATGTTATAAGGGGAAATAATACAATCTACAGAACACCGATCCCAAGCCCGAACTTCTGTGAAGAAGTTCGGGTTTGGGTACCAAACATGCGCGATTTTTCCGCGCGAGTGCAAAACATTGTAATGCGTTTTGCACTCGCGTGAGAAAAATCGCGCATACGCATTACAATGTTTTGCACTCGCGCGGAAAAATCGCGGGTGTTCCCGCAACGCACCCGCACATTTTCCCGCAACGCCCGTGTGAAAGAGGCCTTAGGCCTCTTTCACACTAGCGTTATTCTTTTCCGGCATAGAGTTCCGTCCTAGGGGCTCTATACCAGAAAAGAACTGCTCAGGCATATCCCCATGCATTCTGAATGGAGAGCAATCCGTTCAGGATGCATCAGTTCAGTCTTTTTTGAGTTTTCGGGACGGAGATAATACCACAGCATGCTGCGGTTTTATCTCCGACCGAAAAAACTGAACACTTGCCTGAATGCCGGATCCTGCATTTTTTTCCATAGGAATGTTTTAGTGCCGGATGCGGCATTCAAATTGCTGCATTGACAGATCTTGTATTCCGGTCTGCGAATGCGCAGACCTTTAAAAATGTTTAAAACAAAATACCGGATCCGTTTTGCCGGATGACACCGAAAAAACTGATCCGGTATTGCAATGCATTTTTCTGACCAGGCATTTTTTAGACTGATCAAGATCCTGATAAGGGTACTTTCACACTAGCGTTTTTCTTTTCCGGCATAGAGTTACGTCCTAGGGAAACAACTGCTCAGGCATATCCCCATGCATTCTGAATGGAGAGTAATCCGTTCAGGATGTTTTCCGTTCAGTCATTATCTCCGGCCAAAAAAACGAAACCCTTGCCTGAATGCCGGATCCGACATTTTTTTTCCATAGGAACAGAACTGCCTGCCGGAATCAAACAACGCAAGTGTGAAAGTACCCTAAGGCCTCATGCACACGGCCGTTGTGCGGCCGTTCCGTGCATTGGGGACCGCATTTGCTGTCCCCAATGTACTGGCAACATACGTGCAGCGGGCCGGACCCATTCAACTTGAATGGGTCCGTTGTCTGTCCGCACCACAAAAAAATATGACATGTAGTGCTTCCGGTGTTCCACTCCGTTCCGCATCTCCGGAATTGCGGACCCATTAAAGGGAATGGGTCCGCATCCGTGATGTGGGGTGCACACAGCCGGTGGCCGTGGATTGCCGACCTGCCGTTTGCGTGCGCAATACGGCCACGTGCATGAGGCCTTACCTAGCAACCATCAGTGAAAAACGCATTGCATCCGCACTTGCTTCCGAATGCAATGTGTTTTTTTTCACTGAAGCCCCATTCACTTCTATGGGGCCAGGGCTGCGTGAAAAACACAGAATATAGAACATGCTGCCCATTTCGCACAACGCAGAACTGATGCATGAAAAAAAAAAAGCTCATGTACAGAGAAACATTGAAATGAATGGGTCAGGATTCAGTGCGGGTGCTATGCGTTCACGTCACACGTTGCACCCGCGCAGAAAACTCTCTCGTGTGAAAGGGGCCTAAGGCCACTTTCACACAGTCAGGCCTAGTTCACACTTCACTGACTTTTATCAGTGAATGTGAGCCTGAACCAGGTGGAGAACCTCCAGACATAAGGTATAAGAATTCATGCAAACTTACCAACATTTTCGTTGAAAAAATTGGAACCACTAAGCTCCGACCCTGGACCTGCCTGGAAACGGACACTTTTGGTGGGTTTTGCGGTAGCCCTGCCCGTTTTTGGCCCAGGACAACCAAAATTTGCCAGGACTGTCTCTAAAAATCAAGGACAGTCCTGCCAAATTTGGTACAGTTGGCAACTATGCTGAGTGCATGCCACCATTGTTTTTAATTTTTACTCCTGCAGAAATGTCCTATCCTTGCCCGCAAAACGGACAAGAATAGGACATGTTCTGTTTTTTTGCGGGGACGTGGAATGGACTTGCGGATGCGGACAGTACTATCTGCATCTTTTGCGGCCCCATAGAAATGAATGAGTCCGCATCTGTTCTACAAAATTGCGGAACGGATGAATGAGCCCTGAAGGTGATGCTGCCATTTATTTATTTATTTTATTTATTTTATTTATTTATTTTTATTCCTGGCATTTTGTTTGGGCTTCTAAAAAATAAATAAAAAAAATGCCAAGAAATTCATTATTTTTATTTTTTTTGGAGGGAGCAAAGTGAATTGGAGTAGCACTGCACTTACCAGATCTGTCCAATAGTGACCGTGTGGACCCATTGACTTCAATAGGTCTGCGATCTACATGTTGTGGCCAAAGATAGGACGTGCCCTACGGTTTGCAGCGTGGCCGCACGGAGTGGATTTCATTGTGGTTTGGGGGTGGATATTCACATGGATTTACTTGCAGAAAAACTTTGTGTGAACTTATCCTAAATTCTCAGGATGTCAATTTATGCTGTGGATTTCCACCACAGATTTCACCTTTTGCTGTGCATAGGGTGAAATCGGCAGGAAATCCGCCAGACAACTTGTTTAAAATATTTATTTGATGGGGTCTGACTGCTTGAACCCCTGTGATCCTAAGAACAAGGGTCCTCATCTGAATGTTACAGCAGGTGGAGTATGCGGGAGGCGCTCCATTCATTCTCTATGGAACTGCCAGAGACAGCAGAGTCCAATGCTCGGATATTCCTGGTTGTCTGATACAGAATGGATGGAGTGACAGTGTACCTGTTTGACCTGCTGCTTCGTTCATTTGGGGGACCAGAACCCTTGTTCTTGTAATTGATCAGATAGTTATTTCCTATCCTGTCTGGGGGATAACTTTTAATTTGACACAACCCTTTTAAGCTATGTCCAGATGTTATATATTGGCCACTGGTTCTAGGGTGTAGAGAGCAATATCCACTGTTTCCCTCCAGATTTTTCTCTCATCTTACGGACAGGTTCATATAAGGTTTTAGTGGCTTTTTTTATGCCTTTTTTGGCTGTAAAACTTCCAGGTCCAGATGTGGGCTGAAAGTCCCTCAGCCCTCCAGATGTGAAACTACAACTCCCACACTTCTTCAGCTCTTCTTTGAACTCCCATACAAGTTAGGCCCCTTTCACACGGGCGAGTATTCCGCGCAGATGCGATGCGTGAGGTGAACGTATTGCACCCGCACTGAATACCGACCCATTCATTTCTATGGGGCTGTTCACATGAGCGGTGATTTTCACGCATCACTTGTGCGTTGCGTGAAAATCGCAGCATGCTCTATATTCTGCGTTTTTCACGCAACGCAGGCCCCATAGAAGTGAATGGGGTTGCGTGAAAATCGCAAGCATCCGCACGCAAGTGCGGATGCGGTGCGATTTTCACGCACGGTTGCTAGGAGACGATCGGGATGGAGACTCGATCATTATTATTTTCCCTTTATAACATGGTTATAAGGGAAAATAATAGCATTCTGAATACAGAATGCATAGTAAAACAGCGCTGGAAGGGTTAAAAAAATAATAATAATAATTTAACTCACCTTAGTCCACTTGATCGCGGAGGCCGGCATCTCCTTCTGTGATTCACCATGGTAAAAGATCATGTGACGTACCATGTGGTGACCGGAGTGAAGTCATCAAAGGTCCTTGACCTATAATGAATGCTCACCACAGGTCCTGTTCAGTAAAAGAGACAGAAGGAGATGCCGGCTACGCGATCAAGTGGACTAAGGTGAGTTAAATTATTATTATTATTTTTTTTAACCCCTCCAGCGCTGTTTTACTATGCATTCTGTATTCAGAATGCTATTATTTTCCCTTATAACCATGGTTATAAGGGAAAATAATACAATCTACAGAACACCGATCCCAAGCCCGAACTTCTGTGAAGAAGTTCGGGTTTGGGTACCAAACATGTGCGATTTTTCTCGCGCGGAAAAATCGCGGGTGTTCCCGCAACGCACCCGCACATTTTCCCGCAACGCCCGTGTGAAAGAGGCCTTAATAGAGCATGCTGGGAGTTGTAGATTTAAAACAGCTGGAACGTTAAAGGTTGCACCTGGTTTATGGGAAATGGGAAGCACAAAACACACAAGGTGTTTTTTTTTTTTTTTTTTGCTACTAGCACTTTAAAGGGGTTGTTCAAGAATGCATCCCCCCCCCCCCCCCGTCCATTCTGCTGGACCTGCAAAATGTAGCCTGCTTCCTGGTGCCTGTTCCCCACTCCTCCTGCAGGCTGTGATGCTCCTCTGAGCTCCATCAATGTCCACATCCGGTTTGACATCACTGCAGTCTGACATGTGACCGTTTGTCTTGACATAAGAGGAGCCAGCCAAAACCGATGTTGACACTGATGGAGCATCCCAGGCCTGCAGGAGAAGGAGAGGGGAGCCAGTACCAAGAAGCAGGCAAGTAATCTTTCCTTTGAAGGTCTGGCATTCTTGCACAATCCCTTTAATTAGGGTCCATTCACATGTCCATAGAATGTGTCCGCACCCGTTCTGCAATTATCCAGAACGGGTGCAGACCCATTCATTCTCTATGGGGCAGGAATGGATGCGGACAGCACACAGTGTGCTGTCCGCATCCGCATTTCCGGAGCGCGGCCCCGAACTTCCGGTCTGCGGCTCCGGAAAAAAAATAGAACATGTCCTATTCTTGTCCGCAATTGTGAACAAGAATAGGCAGTTCTATGGGGGTGCCGGCCGGGTGTATTGCAGATCCGCAATTTGCAGATCCGCAATAACTACGGACGTGTGAATGGACCCTTAGGGTTTGACTACATAGCGATCTTGGTTGCGCGACAGCTGTCATGTACAAGGACCGCAATAAGACCCCACAGTGTAGTGGTGCTAGCATAGAATGGGGTCTTATTGCGACCTCACGTTTCGGGTCCATTCACACGTCCGTAGGTGTTTTGCGGATACGCAAAACATGGACACCGGCAATGTGCGTTTCGCATTTCGCGGACCATACATTGCCGACACTATAATAGAAAATGTCTTTTCTTGTCCGCAGTTGCGGACAAGAATAAGACATGTTCTATTTTTTTTTTTTTTTCAGGAACGGAATTGCGGATCCGGAAGTGTGTATCCGGAAATGCGAATGTGGACAGCACACAGCATCCTTTCCAGCCCCATTGAAAATGTATGGGTCCACAAAATCCGGAACAAAATTGCGGACGTGAAAATGGACCCTTCCCATGACTTTGACACCAGAATTGCATTGCATTTTTTTTTTTGCAATTCTGCAGTCGCAACAAACGCATGAGTCCCTATTAGTTTCCATGCTAGCACCGCTTTACGCCGATCCTTGGGTGCGACAGCTGTCGAGCGACCAAGATCACTGTGTAGCCAAACCCTTAGATGGAGTTTTTTTTAGGGCTCTGGTGTTTTTTGAAAACCACAGCATGTTGAAGCTATGAATGTCTTTTTCTGGCACCTGGAAAAACAGTGATGTCTATGGCGATTTTTTAAGTTTAATAAAAAAGAAAGGCTGGTACATGATGCCTTATTAAACAGACATTGTAATCTTATAATGTGCAACAAATGCTAAACCCAGATTTCGGGTAGTCATGTGACAGGTTACTTTTAGAACATTGGTTCACTTAGGACATGAGTCACCTGACCGTTACTGAAACGGCAAAAACACTAAGACGTGGGAAATGTATCTGATTCATATCCACCAGTCAAGGAATATTACTACACTCAATCCATTACTAAATTTGGTAACTTAAAGAGGACCTGTCACCTCTCCTATTTTGTCTAACATATATATGAATTAAACATATCGAGGTGTTGGGATACTAGGAGACAAGGCTTGGATTCAATAACAGCAGGACTCGTGTGCCAAATTGTGTTCTATTCCATATCTAAAGTCTATTTGTCAATCTAGGAATAATATCTCAAATATATTGCAGAACACAGTTCATACCACATGTTGTGATTGATAGTATTCTTCAACCACCTTACTTCTGTTAGGCTACTTTTACACTCGCGTTTTGTGCGGATCCGTCATGGATCCGCACCAATAATGCGAACGCTTGTATCCGTGAATAACGGAGGCCGGATAGGGTTTGGGATCGGTGTTGTGTAAATTTTATTATTTTCCCTTATAACATGGTTACAAGGGAAAATAATAGCATTCCTAATACAGAATGCATAGTAAAATAGCGCTGGAGGGGTTAAGATTTAAAAAAAAATAAAATAATTAAACTCTCCTCATCCACTTGTTTGCGCAGCCCGGCTTCTCTTCTTTCTTCTTCTTTGAGGACCTGGGAGAAAAGGACCTTTGGTGACGTCACTGCGCTCATCACATGGTCCATCACCATGGTGATGGGCCATGTGATGGCTCCATCCCTAACCCCTCCATCCCTAATTTACTTAGCATTCTGTATTCAGAATGCTATTATTTTCCCTTATAACCATGTTATAAGGGAAAATAATAAAGATTGGGTCCCCATCCCGATCGTCACCTAGCAACCATGCGTGAAAATCGCACCGCATCCGCACTTGCTTGCGATTTTTCACTTCTATGGGGCCTGCGTTGACGTGAAAAACGCACAATATAGAGCATGCTGCGATTTTCACGCAACGCACAAGTGATGCGTGAAAATCACCGCTCATGTGCACAGCCCTATAGAAATGAATGGGTCCGGATTCAGTGCGGGTGCAATGTGTTCACCTCACGCATTGCATCCGCGCAGAAACTCGCCCGTGTGAAAGAGGCCTAAGTCAAAATGGATCCGTCTTGACTTACATTGAAAGTCAATGGGGGACGGATCAGTTTTCAATTGCACCATATTGTGTCAGTGAAAAACAGATCCGTCCCCATTGACTTGCATTGTAAGTCAGGACGGATCCGTTTGGCTCCGCATAGTCAGACTGTCACCAAAGCGCTGCAAGCTGCGTTTTAGTTACCGTGAAAAAAAAACCGCAACGGAGACCAAACGCTCTCACAAGCGGACCCAGAAACGCCTGTGTGAAAGTAGCCTTATATGGAAGACTGTGAGCTCCTCACACTGTGTGGAAACAAGGTTATAATACCTTATATTATCAGTTTGCCACTTACACATTCAGTTCTTTTATCTTTACCTTTATTTTTATCTTAATTTTTATTTTTAGGTTAATAGTTGTTGAATTGGCTGCTGTTTCTATAATTCCTACAGGCCTCAAATTGAATATGCCATAAATGTTTAATAAGGATAAGAGGTCATATCCCTACCAGTCTTAAGAACAAGGGGTGCCTGGTCCTCTATTCCATGTGGGAATATCGGGCATAGGTTTACATTGTCACTCTCCAACTTCGAAGATGCTACATTAGATCTGGACCTAGCCAAGAAGGTTCTTCCTAAGAGAGTTACTGTTAGCTGTCTGATGGGTGTCTTACAGAAGCTTATCATCCTTCACAGGTCTTTATAGGTCAATGGCTGTAAAATAGTAACTGGTACAGTACTTACCGTAGGTGCTTTGTGTCAGGGAATAGATATTGTGGACAGGAAAGTAGGAATTAAAGGGAACCTGTCACCTCCAACAAACATCCCAAGCCGGCAGTACCTTAGAGTAGCCAGCAGCATGTTTGTAACGATCATTTTCTTCCTGCAGTCAGATGAAGCAAAAGCTGTAAAAACATTCTTAAATCCCCTGCCGGCGAGCTTCTTTAGTCAGGCTTGAAGTCACGGAGGCAGCGGCCATCTTGCTTCAAGTCACGGTAACCACGCCCCCTTCCCTTCCCCTTCGCTGTGACTGACAGCGCTTATTGCACGACAGTTCGGCTGGCTTTGCCGAACTGCTGACTGTCAGTCACAGGGAAGGGGGCGTGGTTACCGTGACTTGAAGCAAGATGGCCGCTGCCTCCGTGACTTCAAGCCTGACTAAAGAAGCTTGCCGACAGGGGATTAAAGAATGTTTTTACAGCTTTTGCTTCATCTGCCTGCAGGAAGAAAATGATCGTTACAAACATGCTGCTGGCTACTCTAAGATACTGCTGCCGGCTTGGGATGTTTGTTGGAGGTGACAGGTTCCCTTTAGGGTCTATTCACACGTCCGTTTTTTCTTTCCTGATCTGTTCCGTTTTTTCAGGAACAGATCTGGACCAGATCTTAAAGTAAGGGAAGGTGTTAGCCAGCAGAATAATGAGGGATGCATTAACAATTCAGAGGAGAAAGTGTCACTGGAGGGACGTATAGATGACGGGAATAATTGCAGTGAAAGATGAGGGTAAAGATACTCGGCAGCTGTTCTAGCAGTACTCTCATGTATAGATGCAGATCATACACCAGAAAGTTCAGTAAATGGGTACAGCTCCTCTATTCTAGTCCAGTAGATACGTTTACACTGAATAGAGGCAGGGTTGTCTCCTGTCCCGTTTAAAGTGTTTTCCAGAAGTAAAATACTGATGGCCTATCTGCAGGATAGCTTATTAATATCTGATAGGTGGGGGTCTGCCACCGATCAGCTGTTTGAAGAGGCCCCCGTGCCCCGGAGAGCGCTGTGGACTTCTAGCACATCAGTCACAGGTCCTAGGAGCAGCTCGGTCCCGTTCAAGAAAATGGGCCAGGGCTGCAATAACAAGCACAGCCGCTATACAATGGACGACCCTGTGCTTGGTATTTTGTGAGGCTGATGTGGCGGGGATGCCTGGTTTCAGAACCTCACCTATCAGATATTGATGACCTATCCTACGGATAGGCCATTAAATAGTTTACTTCTGGAAAACCTCTTTAATGTAACATTTGGCTGCAGGGTTTTTGGCCAAAAAATGTGCACATAAACGTCATGAAACACCAATGCCTTTGGCCATTTTCAGTTTTCAAAATGTGTGTCTTTCCCTCTATCATGAACACGCATAGGTCAATCTGACAGCTCTGGTACATTCTTACACCTTTCATTTGGAAGAACCAGGTAAATGGCTTATCCCTGATGAACTGCAGAACACACCAATTTACATATAACTGCCCAGCCAAAGTGTGACCCCGGCCTTAGGATTAGTCACTCTGTACAGTACAGCAGCTACATGTCACTATACGCCTGTCTCGCTGTTTGGCATGCATACTTTTATGGGTAATGGATTATTATTACGATGCTGGACCCAACTGGTGAGTCACAGGAGTAAATATAACCAGATCTCTAAGAAATCACAGCCGTAAACAAGATTTTCTGAATATCTCTCTGGTGATAATAAGAAGCATTTAAATCATCATCTTTTTATCACCCAGAAAGCACAAAAGGACTCTGCGGAAGATGGTCTTTTGACTTATGTAATGTGTACTAGGCTCGACCAGGGTTGCCAACAGTCCCCAAAAATAGGCCACTTTTTTCCTGTGTCCATGAAAAAAACAATAGATGTGTCGTTTTTTTTTTTTTTTAGGCTGACGGTACTTGACTAGATTATTTTGGTGGTAATTGCATAGTTACATAGTTATATGGTTGAAAAAAGGCATAAGTCCAGCAAGTTCAACTAAGGGATAGGTGGGGACGCGAATCCCAGAAGGATTGTCATAACTTTACAGCTCACAGTAAATGATGGTAATGAGTTCTTATCAGTATATTGAGCTATAGACGTGTATTACTTATAACATTTCACATTCATTGTGGTTTTCCAATTTGTCCATAAAAAATGTTGGATGTCCGTGATTTTGGATTAAGTTGTCCAGAAAAAAAAAAATTCTGGTTGGCAACCCTGGGCTCAACCATTTGACTTCTCATGCAGGGTCGCATTAGCTTGTAACAGTGCCCATCTTCCCCATATAAGGGTCTGGGGCAGGTCAAGTTTCAGTTGGCCGATGACTTTCCACACTTTTTGCTACTATCAGACGTCTCCACAGTTTGTGGGCAATCAGGTTCTGGAGTTCTACTAAAGTCGTAGGCTACTTTCACATCTGCGTTTTTGCTGGATAATACATGATAATTAGTGATGGACAAAGATCTGCTGGGACGGTTCGCGAACGTGATCAAATGTTCGCGGCGGGTCCCATTCATTTTAATGGCAGGCGAACCTGAAAAACCTTCAGCTCATATTTGCAGCCAAGAAATAATTACTAGAAGTGCACAAATAGTCCCACAACATGGACAGTGACATACCAGATGTATTATTCAAATTTGCGATCTCCATTCATTATTTTTTTCAATGCGAAAGATCGGCAATATAATTTTCGCGTATGCGCAAATGCACTATACAGTACCCAAATGCACTATAAAGAAAGTATATTATCGGTATATAACACCCCTGCTTCAATCAGTTTTTTGGGGGGCGACTGGTAAATCACACCAGTTATAATTATTTTTTCTAATAGTGTTTGTCACTCTGTGTGGCTGCGGTATCGCTGCAGAACCGCACACAAATTCTGCACAATACAAAACCACTATAATATGTTTTCTATGTTAGAAAGTATATTATAAGTATATTACACCCCTCAGTAAGTCACACCTATAGAAAGCACACCTATACCAGTCCTTAAAAGGACTTTTGTGGCCCTATAAGCTAGCGTTCAGTGTCCCTAACAGTCTGTCCCTGCTCCACACAGCAACCTCTCCCTACACTGACAAAAGACTGAATGTAAAATGGCGGCCAGATCGGGTCTATTTATGAGGTAGGGGGTGTGTCCATGTGCTGAAACCTCTCAATTGGCTGTCCTGTACCACCTGATGGATGTGTCATGGGTCAAAGTTCTTCACAATGTAAAAGAATATGGCGGACGCGAATATCTCCATATGTTTGGCGAATCGCGAACGTGTAAAGTTCGCCGTGAACCGCAAGGCCATCTCTAATGATAATACAACTGCCTGCATCTGTTATGAACGGATCCGGTTGTATTATCTCTAAAAAATAGCCAGGACGGATCTGTCTCTAAAACCATTGTAAGTCAATGGGTGATTGATCTTTTGTGTCGGAGAAAACGGATCCATCACTATTGACTTGGATTGTGAGTCATGACGGATCTGTCTTGCTCCTCAACCTAGGACGCACTCAAAAACTCTGCTTGCGTGGCAGGGGTGGATTCGCCATAGCCCCTACAGGGAAATTTTCCGGTGGTCTGATGCCCAGGGGGCCACCCAAGCTCTCCTGATGAGCATCAGATGCCTGGCCTGAGACCATCGGCCGATGTTGCCCTCCTGAACTCAACTGTATTACCATCCTCAGGACGATGATACAGTTGAATACTGGGCGGCAGTATTTTGTGCTGCACTGTGGCCCTGTCTACTTCTGCTGTCCCTGCCTACTTATGTCGCCCTGTCTTCTATCAATTTAGTCCCGCCTAAAACATGGGGCCACTTTTTAGTTTTTTTTTTTCAGGGCCAGTTTAAGTTCCCAATCTGTCCGTGTTGCCCAGGAACGCAATGAAACGGAACGGAATGCATTCTGGTGCACTCTGTCAATAGGGACAAAACTGAACTGAAGGGAACAATGAACCGGGACAAAAATGAAGCATTTTCCTCCGCTATTGAGATCATATGACAAATCTAAGTAGCGGAAAGGTTAAGCGCAGATGTGAAAGTAGCCATATTGGTGCCACAGATCTGCATGTTTTTCTTTGTTCCAGACTTCATTTTGGGGTTGTGGCTTGCCGGAGTGCCCCTTGAGTTGCATGTACTGATGACTATTGCACTAAAATGCATTAGTTTAAACTTGGCTTGAGATCTCTAAAGGGAAGGGATCATAAGCTTCTTCTTGATTTAAAATGGTTGTCTTCCATGTTTATATTGATATACAGTCATGTGAAAAAATTAGGACACCCTTTGAAAGCATGTGGTTTTTTGTAACATTTTTAATAAATGGTTATTTCATCTCCGTTTCAACAATACAGAGAGATTAAAGTAATCCAACTAAACAAAGAAAACTGAAGAAAAGTCTTTTCAAGATCTTCTGTAAATGTCATTCTACAAAAATGCCTATTCTAACTGAGGAAAAAGATAGGACACCCTCACATGTATTCCCTCTTAAATTGGCTCAGATCTCACACAGGTATATCACACCAGGTGCACATAATTAGTAGATCGTTACTCTGCATGTTGAATGAGGCTTGCCCTATTTAAACCTCAGACATTTAGTTTGGTGTGCTCCTGACTGTTGAAGTGAGAGTGAGCACCATGGTGAGAGCAAAAGAGCTGTCAGAGGACTTCAGAAAAAAGATTGTAGCAGCCTATGAGTCTGGGAAGGGATTTAAAAAGATCTCAAAAGATTTTGAAATCAGCCATTCCACTGTCCGGAAGATAGTCTACAAGTGGAGGGCTTTCAAAACAACTGCCAACATGCCCAGGACTGGTCGCCCCAGCAAGTTCACCCCAAGAGCAGACCGCAAGATGCTAAAAGAGGTATCCAAAAACCCTAAAGTGTCATCTCGAGAACTACAGCAGGCTCTGGCTACTGTTGATGTAGAAGTACATGCCTCTACAATCAGAAAGAGACTGTACAAGTTTAACTTGCATGGGAGGTGTGCAAGGAGGAAACCTTTGCTTTCCAAGAGAAACATCGAGGCCAGACTGACATTTGCCAGCGATAAAGTTGACAAAGACCAGGACTTCTGGAATAATGTTCTTTGGACAGATGAGTCCAAAATTGAATTATTTGGACACAACAGCAGAGGACATGTTTGGCGTAAACCAAACACAGCATTCCAAGAAAAGAACCTCATACCAACTGTGAAGCATGGAGGTGGAAGTGTCATGGTTTGGGGCTGCTTTGCTGCAGCAGGACCTGGTCAGCTCACCATCATAGAATCCACGATGAATTCTACTGTGTATCAGAAGGTGCTTGAAGAACATGTGAGACCATCAGTTAGAAAATTAAAGCTGAAGCGGAACTGGACCATGCAACATGACAATGACCCAAAACATACTAGTAAATCAACCAAAGATTGGCTGAAAAAGAAGAAATGGAGAGTCCTGGAATGGCCAAGTCAAAGTCCAGATTTGAATCCCATTGAGATGCTGTGGGGTGACTTGAAAAGGGCTGTACGTGCAAGAAACCCCTCAAACATCTCACAGCTGAAAAAGTTCTGCATTGAGGAGTGGGGTAAAATTTCCTCAGACCGATGTCGAAGACTGGTAGATGGCTACAAGAACCGTCTCACTGCAGTTATTTCAGCCAAAGGAGGTAACACTCGCTATTAGGGGCAAGGGTGTCCTATCTTTTTCCTCAGTTAGAATAGGCATTTTTGTAGAATGACATTTACAGAAGATCTTGAAAAGACTTTTCTTCAGTTTTCTTTGTTTAGTCGGATTACTTTAATCTCTCTGTATTGTTGAAACGGAGATGAAATAACCATTTATTAAAAATGTTACAAAAAACCACATGCTTTCAAAGGGTGTCCTAATTTTTTCACAAGACTGTAGGTCCGCAGATATCAGATTGGTGAGGGAGGGGGCGACTCCTGGCACCCTCGCCGATCAGCTGTGCTCTGCAGAAGGTGTGGAATCGCACAAGCAATTGACATGCTGTAGATTGTGAAACCTGCACAGCATGTCGCTTTCGGCAACTTGCTGGTGCTGTGTAACGCTGCAGAATAAACTAGCATAATCCAGTTAAGTGCACTTAGGGCTGGTCCAAACCCTTCTGTGCACTTTTGCTTCTTCAGCCTCCTTAGCCAGCCCCTTCCTCTCCTTTGTGGTTGACAGGGCTAGACAAGATGACTATGCAGGAACCTGGCCCTATCAATCAAGGAGAAGGAAGTTTGGCAGGGGAAAGAAGCAAGGGTGCACAGAGTTGCTTGGACCCGCCCCCGGTGCACTTGACTGCTCATTTTCATATGGAATAAAGTACTTTTTCTCCAGAATGAAACAATGAATCTGTAACTGTATCATTAAATTCCAGTGACCTTTTCGGGCATTGTTCCTGGTTTAACAGTGAATTTTTGGTTGACGGACTCCCTTTAAAGCTTCAGTCCCAAAAAATGGAGCTTTATTCACTTTAGAAGGCCCATTTTCATATACAGTAAGTCCTTCTGGTCAGATATCAGAATACTGAGAAGGAATAGGACTTTGGAAAATGCAAAACATAACCTTTTATTGTTAAAAATTTAAAAATATGCTCTAGTGTTTCAACACATGTAAGGCTACTTTCACACTGGCCTTTCTGGGTCCGCTTGTGAGATCCATTTCAGGGCTCTCAGAAGCGGCCCAAAACTGATTAGCCTCAATGCATTCTGAATGGATAAGGATCCGTTCAGAATGCATCAATTTGGCTGCGTTTGGTCTCCGTTGCTTTTTTTTAGGCGGTCACTAAAACGCAGCTTGCAGCGTTTTGGTGTCCGCCTGACGCCTTTCAATGTAAGTCAAGACGGATCCTTTTTGACTTAGACCTTTTTTTGAATAATGCAAACAGATCCGTTATGAACGGATACTAGCATTTGCATTATCGGTGCGGATCCGTTTGTGCAGATACAAGACGGATCCACACCGAACGCCAGTGTGAAAGTAGCCTAACGCACATCAAAGACAGATACTAACCAAATGGCAGGTCTAGGAGGGGTATGGCTGATTGCACTACAGAGCGGTCCGCTGCTATAGATCAGTGGTCTTGTTGCCTGCCGATTTTGGGATTGGATATGCTGTTAGTGTTGCCCAAATGAACCTTGTGGCACACTATAGCTAATAATATGATGGGAACGGGTGCTTTGTTTCCTATATTGCCCTATCCACTATCTAGGTAGCATGATAAAGCTAGTCGTAAACGGGATGCATGGAGCACACACCCTGAGAAGGGCCACCCCTGATCCAGAGCTGGAATCATCAGCTGTATAATCCTAATTGCTTTTCTCAAGCCTCTACGCATTTCACTAGTGTTTCATTCTCGTCAGGAGACAATTCTGGTAGAAAGGGTCTCACTTCTCTGAGGTAGGTGCTCCGCTGATATCCAGCTGAGGGTTCGTTTCCTCACGCTATCGAATAGATCAGGGTGCCCAATCTGCGGCCCTCCAGCTGTTGTAGTTTTACAACTCCCATCATGCCCTGCTGTAGGCTGTTGTAGGAGTTGTAGTTTGGCAACAGCTGGAGGGCCGCAGGTTGAGCATCACTGGAATAGAGGATAAAATGATAAAAAAAAAAATATAAAAAAATCTGCTCCTATCATTTGAAGTTATCAGCTGTAGTGCGCCACTTGGTGGTTTATTTGGGCGACTCTAACAGCACATCCAAAGCCAATATCGGCAAGAGATAAGACTCTTAGGAGTGCAATCCTAGACCTGGCATTTTTTTTTTGTATTTGTCTTTGATGTGTTATGTGTTGAGACACAAGGACATGTTTTTATTTTTTAAATAAGGCATGTTTTAATAACGCCACAGTCCTATTCCTTCTCAGTATTCTCACTCAGATACCTGAAAACAGAGGGACGCAATAATAGTCCCATAAGTTGCAACGGTACACCACTAGGAACATGAGAATCCACAGATTTCCCTGGGAGTCCCTGCAGGGAACTTATCGTACCAGTAGGGATTGTCCAAAGTGAAGAACCCTTTTTAGACTGGCCCAACGTAAAGATTTTCACCTGATGCAACTTACTATTTTTTACTTTTATTTTTTGTATTTTTTTTTATTGTGGATTTTGAGCACTTCTTGGAAAGGGTCACAGATATTTCTCACAATAGTCAATATAGTTGACCTTAATATTCACAGCATCACATGTTGATGTCTTTTCTTTCCTCAGCTTTCTGAAGGAGGTCTGTATGTGTGTATGAGCACATTCCTTGGATTTGGAAGGGAACATGTGGAACGGCATTACAGGAAGACAGGACAGAGTGTGTATCTGCATCTAAAACGCCATGTAAGACAGGTGAGATTTCAAAGTCCTTTTGGAAAATGCAATATCTTTAATTGTAATATTTTGATTCACAAAGTTTTTGAGGATGTTCACAGTGGGCTAATCGGGGTTTTAAAAAGAAATGTAAAAACATTAAGTGGATTTTTTTCCAGCAAATGACTGCTGGATCTGCCTTAAAAATCTGATGGATGGGTATGTAACTGCTGGGACTCCCAGGGATACCAAGAATGCATTTTTTTTAAATTTGTAGCCTGTATTTTCAAATCCTATAGTGAAGGCTACAGGAAAAACCTCCGGGAAAAAAACCCATAGCCAGCGTATGCTGGGTTTAGATAAAACTCTGATAAAGGAGTAACTTTCTGGTTGCAGTTGATCAAAATTTGTTCGATAACTATATTATACTTAATAATAAAGCCTTTGTTGATATTCTGCTCAATTTTCTATATTTCATAAAATATGCCCCCTTGTTGGCCAAGTCATTTGTGCCGTTTCCGGTCCATAAAATGGCTGCTGATGGAAGGTCATGTGACCATGCAGACACCTCACCCAGCCCCCTCCATTCAAATGCACTGGACCTTCCATGTGGTTTGGGAGTTTAGTGCAGGTGCAGGGTGTCTGAATGGAACAGGCTGAGTGTTTTTGCCTGGTCACATGACCCTCCATCAGCGGCCATCTTGTGGACAGCACAGAAGATTTGCCCAAGAAGGGGGCATGGCTTATGAAATCTAGAAAATGGCACAGAATATCAACAAAGACTATATTAGTAAGTGTCAGATGGTCATCTTGCCCACACAACAGTAGCTAGAAAGTGATCAACCCCTTTAATCCAAAAATGCCACAAACTAGAACATTTTATATGGAGTGTTATTTTTGTTTCCGTATATACTTAAAAAGGGTTTTCTGGGAGTAAAATGTTGATGACCCATCCTCCAGATAAATCACCAATATCTGATTGGCGAGGGTCATCTCCCAGCACCCTGATATTCAGCTGTTTGAAGAGGTGGTGGTGGGGGTGAGTAGACCTCTGATATCTCTTAACTCTCTGATTTGGCAGGAATGACTGAGCATCTAATGTGTATGGGGCATTCAGAGTCTTCACTGAAGGCAGATGTCAGATTTCAACTGCCTGATCCTTTTGTTCTCTGAGAGCTAAATCTGTCTGTGATGATTGTCATCGTATTCATGTCTAGACTTGGCTGATCTGGTTGGATAGGTGGCTGTCCCCTTTCTCTCTTACAGCTCTATGTAGAACTGTTCTGGAGGTCCCCGTTCACTCAAATTGTTCTCCAGCAAGCTGCTGATTTTCCAGGCTTGAAACCTCCCTCTATTACATTGATTTGCCCTACCAGGGCATAAGCACAATAATAATCTATGGTAGACAACCTCTTTAAAGAGTGACTCCGCTGTGCAGATGAAGAATCGATCTTTTGTAAGGAGGCTGGCGAGAACCTCCAGAGGACCTCAGGATAGGCATTTTATGGGGTATTCCAGCTCAAGGTCCTCAGGCACATCAAATGACTGTGTACACCTCTGTTATGAAAGCTTTTATTTTTCATTTAGGACCTCAGCAGATTTGTATAGTTACTACAGGTATTTATTACTGATGCATGGCTCTTCTTTTTTTTTTTTTTTTTTTTTTCTATAGTAGAGATTAGGGAGTGATTATAGGGGTATGCCAAGTTTTTTCTTTTTTTCATGTGCTCCCCACCTTGATGTGATTAACAACTTTTTAACTTTTCAATTGATGATTCTCCAGAAGCTTCCTGGATTACGTGTCTTACATTTTGCACAAGGTCCAAGCCCGGTTACATCCCACATTTTCCATTCATTTCATTATCAATGGAAAAGTTGTAATTTACTTCAATGTAGGGGCATAAAATAAACATAATAATAAAAAAAAATCTTGGAATACCCCTTTAAGCTTTATTTACATAACCAGAAAACTATTAATGGAGACTGAGCATGTACTGCAGGTGGAAGTGCTAATGTTTTGTCAGTTGTGACCCCAGCACTTCTGTAGACTAATTGGTGACAATACTCGCTACAGTTAGCTGTCACCTAGTCTTAGCTTGCAGACCACCTAGAAAAACATTCATACCATAGGGCACAAAACAACATTGCATCCTTTTATAGCTCAAAGGTGACACATTGGGTTGTACAGTGTAAGGCCTCATGCACACGACAGTGAAAAAAAATCTAAGTCAAATTTGCCTTGCAAATGATAGGAAAAAAAACGGACGCGGATGACAATCTTGTGTGCCTCCGTGTTTTTTCACGGATCCATTGACTTGAATGGGTCCGCGAACCGTTGTCCGTGAAAAAAATAGGACAGGTCATATCTTTTTTTACGGACTGGAAACCCGGATCACGGACGCGGATGACAAACGGTGCATTATCCGAGTTTTCAACGGACCCATTGAAAGTCAATGGGTCCGCAGAAAATCACAGAAAACGGAACAACAGACACGGAACACAACAACGGTCGTGTGCGGACACGGAACACAACAACGGTCGTGTGCATGAGGCCTTAATTGGAGAAAAGTCCCTAGTAGCTTAAGGCTATGTTCACATGAACATCGGAGTTAAAAATGCTGGACAAAATGGTGCAGCATGTTGCTGGTTGGAAACGTGACTGTTCCCATAAGTCGATGCGCGGGGCATAGAAACAATACAGGTTGCGCACCTTTGCAGGAATCTGTATTCTACGATTATGGATATCTGCTAGCAATAAATAATAGTGGTATTTGCAGAATACATTGTCCTCAGTGTTCAGTAGTATCAGTGATGAAGGCGTTAACCCACAGTAAGTCTAACCTCTGTTTACATAGTGCTACCGAAACACCGGAAATATAAGAACTGCTGCAGCCCCTCATGAACTTTCCACTGGCAGGAGATTCTTGGCCTGTACCAGGAACACCTGTCACCGTCTCATATTATGAAAACAGCTCCTAATCCTGCCTAACCTTATCTCTGCGCCTGTAATTCAGGATATCCCAACACAAAGGTAGTCTGCTTGTTTGGCCAAACATAGTTACAAACAAAAGAAATGGCCAACTGCAGTTTGCAAATACTATGTATTATTAATTGTCAGTAGGACAATAAATGATGTGCTGCCCGCAAGGGCATGGTTACAAACGCTCCCTCTACAAAGGAAGTATCGCCAGTAAATAGCCCTTGAGTTGTCCTCCTCTGTGTTCTGGAGTCAGTTTCTTGGAATGTTGAATAACAAATCTTTGCCCATTTTGTATTGCTATGTACAATGTGTCCATGTATAACCAAGCAGGGTTGCCGTTCAGGGGTCTGGGAAAGTTGAGAGCTGAGAGGGTTTAAAGCTCTTTGAGAAGAGGGCACCTTACACCAGTCCATGGTCAAAAAAAACATTGCCCTTGTATGGGTTTCGCCTTGTTTCACACGTGTAAGGCTTCATTGACACGTCCGTGGAACGCGGTCTGCGATATACCGGACTGGCATCCTGCTTAGTGCAGGAGCGCACGGTGTCATTGGTTGCTGTGACGCCGTGCGCTTTGTGCCGCCACCGCAGTACAGTAATACCCTCGCAGAATGCTAGTCCGGTATCTCGCGGACCGTGTTCCACGGACGTGTGAATGAAGCCTAAGGGCTCATGCACACGAACGTATTTTCTTTTTGCTTCCGTTCCGTTTTTTTTGCGGACCGTATGTGGAACCATTCACTTCAATGGGTCCGCATAAACAACGGAAGGTACTCTGTGTGCATTCCATTTCCGTTCCGCAAAATAGTAGTGCATGTCCTATTATTGTCCGCAAATCATGGTCCATGGGTCCGCAAAAAATACGGAACGCATACAGAACACATCCATATGTCATTCGTATTTTGCGGATCCATACTGTAGAAATGCTATGCCCAGCCCATATTGCTCATGTGTTTGTTGATTAATAAGTTACTGTTTCCGATCCGCAAAAAAACGGATCAAATACGGAAACCATATGAATATGTTTTGTGCAATAACAGAATGGAAGAGGACTTAAATCAGAGAAAAAAAAACCCTCAACGGACTGCAGAACAACAACGGTCGTGTGCATATGCTCTAACTCAACCTCGCCTGTTCCTCAGAATCTACTTTCAATGTGGTTTGTTACCATTTCGCATAAGCTCTGGGTCGATGTCAGCACTTGTTAATCCCAGGCCCACTGTATTTGTGAGGAAGGTACAATCTGCACTAGCGGGGTACTTTGACACAATTCACAATATTGGCATTGTATGGTACTTTTTATTTAGAAGTGTTTCGGCTGTATTTACCCGGTCATATTATGACATTATATCTATCTCTTTATTGCTGCACATGTGCTGGGAACAGGTGATAAAGGCTGTTAGGCCTCCTGCACACGACCGTTGTGTGCACCCGTGGCCGTTGTGCCGTTTTCCAGTTTTTTTCGCGGACCCATTGACTTTCAATAGGTCCGTGGAAAAAACGGAAAATGCACCGTTTTGCAGCCGCATCTGTGATCCGTGTTTCATGGCCGTGAAAAAAATATGACCTGTCCTATTTTTTTCACGGCCACCGGTTCACGGACCCATTCAAGTCAATGGGTCCGTGAAAGAACACGGATGCACACAAGATTGGCATCCGTGTCCGTGATCCGTGGCCGTAGGTTAGTTTTTATACAGACGGATCCGAAGATCCGTCTGCATAAAGCTTTTTCAAAGCTGAGTTTTCACTTCGTGAAAACTCTGAACCGACAGTATATTCTAACACAGAAGCGTTCCCATGGTGATGGGGACGCTTCTAGTTAGAATACACTACAAACTGTGTACAAGACTGCCCCCTGCTGCCTGGCAGCACCCGATCTCTTACAGGGGGCCGTGATCAGCACAATTAACCCCTTCAGGTGCGGCACCTGAAAGGGTTAATTGTACTATCATATCCCCCTGTAAGAGATCAGGGCTGCCAGGCAGCAGGGGGCAGCCCCCCCCCCCCCTCCCCAGTTTGAATATCATTGATGGCCAGTGCGGCCCCCCCCCCCTCTATTGTAATTATTCGTTGGTGGCACAGTGTGCGCCCCCCCTCCCTCCCTCTATTGTAATAATTCGTTGGTGCACAGTGTGCGCCCCCCCTCGGCCCCCCCCCCCTCTATAGCATTAACAACATTGGTGGCCAGTGTGCGGCCTCCCATCTCCCCCCCCCCCCCCCCCCATCATCATTGGTGGCAGCGGAGTTCCGATCGGAGTCCCAGTTTAATCGCTGGGGCTCCGATCGGTAACCATGGCAACCAGGACGCTACTACAGTCCTGGTTGCCATGGTTACATAGCAATAGTACAATAGTAGAAGATTCATACTTACCGGCTGCTGCGATGTTCGTGTCCGGCCGGGAGCTCCACCTACTGGTAAGTGACAGCCTCAGGTCTGTGCGGCGCATTGCTAAATGAACTGTCACTTACCAGTAGGAGGAGCTCCCGGCCGGACACGAACATCGCAGCTCCCAGGTAAGTATGAATCTTTTACTATTGTACTATTGCTAGTAACCCGCTGCCACCAATGATCGGGAGGGGGGGGGGGGGATGGGAGGCCGCACACTGGCCACCAATGTTGTTAATGCTATAGAGGGAGGGGGGGGGGGGCCGATGGGGGGCGCACACTGTGCCACCAACGATTTATTACAATAGAGGGAGGAAGGGGGGGGGGGGCGGGGGGGCGCACACTGTGCCACCAACGATTTATTACAATAGAGGGAGGAAGGGGGGGGGGGGGGGCGCACACTGCCACCAGCGAATTATTACAATAGAGGGAGGAAGGGGGGGGGGGGCGCACTGGCCACCAATGATATTCGAACTGGGGAGGGGGGGGGGGGGTCTGCCCCCTGCTGCCTGGCAGCCCTAATCTCTTACAGGGGGATATGATAGTACAATTAACCCCTTCAGGTGCGGCACTTGAGGGGTTAATTGTGCTGATCAAGGCCCCCTGTAAGAGATCGGATGCTGCTAGGCAGCAGGGGGCAATCATGTACACAGTTTGTAGTATATTCTAACTAGAAGCGTCCCCATCACCATGGGAACGCCTCTGTGTTAGAATATACTGTCGGAAATGAGGTTTCACGATCTAACTCATATCCGACAGTATATTCTAACATAGGGGCGTTCCCATGGTGATGGGGACGCTTCAAGTTAAAATATACCATCGGATTGGAGAAAACTCCGATCCGATGGTATAAAAGGGACTCCAGACTTTACATTGAAAGTCAATAGGGACGGATCCGTTTGAAATGGCACCATATTGTGTCAACGTCAAACGGATCCGTCCCCATTGACTTGCATTGTAATTCAGGACGGATCCGTTTGGCTCCGCACGGCCAGGCGGACACCAAAACGACTTTTTTTTCATGTCCGTGGATCCTCCAAAAATCAAGGAAGACCCACGGATGAAAAAACGGTCACGGATCACGGAAAAACGGGACCCGTTTTTGCGGACCGCAAAAAAATACGTTCGTGTGCAGGAGGCCTTAGTGATACTTCTTAACCCCTTCCTGACACAGGCTCGTTTTCCAAATCTGACATGGGTCACTATATGTGGTAATAACTTTTGAATGCTTTTATTTATGCAAGCGATTTTCAGACTGTTTTTGTGACACATTGTACTTCATGTTATGGGTAAATTTGAGTTGATACATTTTACCTTTATTAAAAAAATACAAAATTTCCAGAAATTTTTAAAAAAAATTTAATTGGAATTTCTGTGCTTTTAAGACTGATAGTGATACCCCACAAAATAGTTATTAATTAACATTCACCAAATGTCGTCTTAATGTTGGCATCATTTTGTACATTACAGTAAGCCATTATTCACAGTAAGGGTTAACAGTAAGACAAAAAACCAATATTTATCACCCCAATTCTGCAGTTTTTAGAAATATCATGTGTGGCTCATGTGCTAACTTACTCAGAAACAGCCCTCAGGAAAATGAAGGTGCACCTTATTGATTTTAGGGTATTGATTTTATTAAGATGTTTTTCAGAAACAGTGTCGGGTTTGCAAGGGTCTTGAGCTGCCAAAACATAAGAAACACCCATCAAAAGACCCCATATTAAAATCTATACCACTCAAAGAATTTATCTAAGGGTGTAGCAAAGCATTTTCACCTCACAGGTGTTTTATTGAATTTATTAGATGTGGCCATGAAAATTCTAAATAAAATTTTCTGCAATAAAATGCCGCTTTAGGGTACTTTCACACTTGCGTTAGAGGATTCCAGCAGGCAGTTCCGTTGCCAGAACTGCCTGCCGGATCCGAGAATCCATATGCAAACATATAGCATTTGTTTACGGATGCGGATCCGTCTGAGAAATGCATTGAAATACCGGATCCGTCTCTCCGGTGTCCGGTATATATATTTTTTAACATTTTTGAAGGTCTGCGCATGTGCAGACAGGGAAACCAGATCAGGTTTTCCAGAACACTTGGTACCGGCATGCTGCTGTATTTTCTCTGGCCAAATATCGTATGGCCTCTTTCACACGGGCGTGTGCGCTCCGTTGCCGTATTGCGGACCGCATTTGCGGATCCGCAATACACGGGTGCCGTTCCGTGGGCATTCCGCATCACGGATGCGTACCTATTCACTTGAATGGGTCCGCAAATCCAGAGGTGCGGAACGGAACCCTACGGAAGCACTACGGAGTGCTTCCGTAGGGTTTCGTCCCGTACTTCCGTTCCGCAAAAAGATAGAACATGTCCTATCTTTTTGTGGAACGGCCGCGATCCCATGCGGCTGCCCCACGGACTGTGCTCGTGCATTGCGGCCCGCATTCTAGCGGGTCGCAGCACAACCACGGGACACACACGCCCGTGTGAAAGAGGCCTAAGAGTGACTGAACTGAAGGCATACTGAACGGATTGCTCTCTATTCAAAATGCATTAGGATAAAACTGAAGCGTTTTTTTTTCCGGTATTGAGCCCCTGTAATGGAACTCAATACTGGAAAACTTTTAAGCTAGTGTAAAAGTACCCTTAGCCCCAAATGTGTTATTTTCACAAGGAGTAATAATAGAAAAGGCACCCCACTATTTGTTACACATTTTCTCCTGAATACAGCAGCACCCCATATGTTGTTGTAAACTGCTGTGTGGGCGCACCACAGGGCCCAGAAGAGAAGGAGTGCCATTTGACTTTCAGAGGTCTGATTTTTACTGGAATGGTTTCCGGCGCCATGTTGCATTTGCAGAGATCCTGAGGTAACTCTACAGTGAAAATCCCCCAAAACTTAAGCCATTTTGTAAACTAAACCCTTCAAGGAATTGTGATTGGCTTGACCCCACAGGTGTTTCATCAAATTTATTATTTTTTTTATTAGGACAGCAAATGAAATTTTTTATTTTATTTCAATTATATGTAATTTTTCATTTTCACAAGTGGTAATAGAAGAAAAAGCACCCCAAATTTTGTTACATAATTATTCCAAGTACGACAGTACCCCCTATGTGGTCATATGGTCAGAAGAGAGTGAGAGCACCGTGTGCATTTGAGGCCTAGTTTCATGATTTATACAGCCCTGCAGATGCTTTGAAGTGAGATACAAAAGGAACCCCTTCTGGGAAACCTTCTGTCCTGGCATTCATGCAGATGTTACTTTTACATGTGCCAACACTTCTAATGGCAGCAGTATTTCATATTGGCAGTGGCCTTTATCAGTAGGATAATACACTCCGCCACACTACAAAAATTGTTCAGAAATGGTTTGAGGAACATGACCGAGTTCAATGTGATGACTTGGCTTTCATATTCCCCAGATCTCAATCTGATCAAACATCTGTGGGGTTAATATAGGCATCACCATACACAGGGCATCTTCAGAGGTCTTGAATCCATGCCTCTATGGGTCAGAGGTGTTTTGGTGGCATGAGTAGAACTTTTTGTGTTTTTGTTATTTTAATATAAAAATGGTTAGCCCATCTTGCACTTTGGTAGTAGATCGCTAGGATATGCCACCAATGTCCAATAGGTGTGGCTCTCACCTCAAAGTTAACAAGGGCACACCGTGTAAGTGCGGCCACCTATGGGAGTCCCTGCTTGGCTATTTCCGAAATTCCCATAGAGGTGAATGGGGGGGGAATGCTTGTGCGGTGTGCTCTCCACTCACTTGTATGAGAGGTCCGGAAATAGTTGAGTGTACTCAATTTTTTTTTCAGAACTTCCATAGAAGTGAATGCAGAGCATGCTGCACATGTGCGGTGCACTCTCCATTGCTTTGGGGGCCCTGTTCTTGAGACATTAATGGCATATCCTAGTGCAACATGAGCAAACCACTTTAAGGCTACATGCACACGAACGTTGTTTGTTTCCGTGTCCGCTCCGTTTATTTTTTTTTTGCGGATAGAATGTGGACCCATTCATTTCAATGGGTCCACAAAAAATGCGGATAGCACACCGTGTGCTGTTCAAATCAGTATGTCCGTTCCGTAGCCCCGCAAAAAAAAAAATAGAACATGTCCGTTTTAGGCATTGTTACAATGGATCCGGAAAAAAAAAAAACTGATGGCATACGGATGTCATCCTTCTTTTTTTTTTTTTTTTTTTTGCGGATCCGCAATTTTCGGTCGTGTGCATGTAGCCTTATGGGGATTGTTGCATATTAATGGTCTCCAAACTGTGGCTTTCCTACTGTTGAGTGACTACAACTGCTTTCATGGCATGCTGTTACTTGCAGTTTTACAATAGACAGTTACCGGTACGTATGGCATATTATTTGTATCTGTTTGAGGGTATATGTATTCCTATTTATTGGATCTTGCATGGGAGAAAACCACTTTGAATATACCCTTTAGAGCATATGAATGTCATAGGTGTCTATGATCCAGAATTCAGAGCTGCTCAGAACAGTTCCCACTTTGGTCATCCCGGCCAGTCTAGAAATTACATGGTCAAATGTATGACTTCCCTCCACCATAAAATCCTATTGCTGGGGGTTAGAGAAAGACCGCCAAGCCAGCCTTTATAGAAAAATGGATTGCATTCCTAAATTAAGTCCTGTGAAGGGGGTTCTTACTAATATACTTTCATTTAAGGCTACCTGCACACAGTGCACATTACGTATGGTTTTCCATGCGGATTCTTGTCTGGAAAAACCACAGCATAATAGAATACCAGCCAAGTGTATGACATTAGACAAATCTCACGTACACTTTTGCCTTTTTGTTCTGAGCGGATTTTGAAATCCGCAGCATGTCAATTCTTTGTGCGGTTCTTTTGTGAGGATTTCACAGTTTTTAATGCAAAGGTGAGATGTGCATCAAATCCACACCAAAAAAACGCAAGTAACACCTGAATTCTGATGTGGAAACACACAGAAATCTGCATGGACATTCGGGCAGAATTTCTGCAAGACAGCTTGTACTCGTGTGCCTTTTTTTTTTTTTTTTTTAAAGGGTTTCTGTCACCAGATATACCCCTATTAAGCTAGCTGACATTAGCGATGTGCTAATGTCAGCTAAACCTAACTAGCCTATTCCTACTTTTATCACTTTTATCTATGCCCCTGTTACGCCATAAATCTAACTTTTATAATATGCTAATTAGCCTCTAAGAGCAGGAGGGGGGTGTTGTTCCTGCTCCTAGAGGCTCCGTTCTCCCACCTTTGTCGCCTCCCTCCAAGTCCTGATTGACAGGGCCAGGCAGTAGTGTTGAGCGAACTTGTGTTTTAAGTTCGGCGTCTAAAGTTCGGGTTATCGAAGAATCGCGTTATGGATTCAAAATTCCGTTATGGTCCCTGGTAGCGGAATCCATAACGCGATTCTTCGATAACCCGAACTTTAGACGCCGAACTTAAAACACAAGTTCGCTCAACACTACCAGGCAGCGCTCGCATCTGTCTGCCAGCCCTGTGAAATCTCGCGCCGTTCAGAATTCGGCGCAGGCGCGGTGAGGGAAAGACGATCGCCGGCTGCCAGCTTTCTCACCGCGCCGGCACTGAATTCTGAACGGCGTGAGATTTCACCAGAGCACAGGGCCGGCAGACAGATGCGAGCGCTGCCTGGCCCTGTCAATCAGGACTTGGAGGGAGGCGACAAAGGTGGGAGAACGGAGCCTCTAGGAGCAGGAACAAGGCCCTCCCCCCCCCCGCTCCTAGAGGCTAATATTATAAAAGTTAGATTTCTGGAGTAACGGGGGCATAGATAAAAGTAGGAATAGGCTAGTTAGGTTTAGCTGACATTAGCACATCACTAATGTCAGCTAGCTTAATAGGGGTAAATCTGGTGACAGAATCCCTTTAAATACATAATATGTAGCTTGGAGCCGCTGTCTCTGACAAAGAATCCTCGCATGCAGGACTTTTTTTTCCCCGGTAAAAAGACAGGATCCCAAACTGGTGTACTGAGCCAGGAGACATAGGCATAGATTCAATCAGACATACTGTAGTGATAGGGATGGGAGGTAATAATGTCTTCTTCTTTTTGAAAGTGAAGGCATGAAACGTCTGTAGCAGAAATAGTTAGGGCACGCCTTGACATAGCGAGCTGCAGTAGCCGCCAGAATTGCAGAGGATTGTCTGCTGTTTTCAACCTTTTGCATTTCGAAGACTGAAAGCTGTGGGTAGAAACCCACTGCATAAAAACCCACAGCATAAACTGACGAAGCATGTGAAATTCTTCTCCACTTTGCTGGTACTGTAAATGCTGCAGAGTTGTCGCACACAAACCCACTGTGTAGAATTTGCAGCACTTATACCATACCGTACCCTTGTCCAATTTAAATGCATACCTTCCCAGCAGTGGTAAATGTAATAAAATAGCAAAATAAGTTATGGCTGCCACTCTTCCCTGCTGCTGCCAGCGCTGTGCTTTGGACCTGCAGCACTGACATCCTCTTCATGGCTGCAGCAGTGACATTCCGTAAACGCCTCGTGACTGTGCAGCCAGTCATTGGCCTGACATGTGATGCTGAGACCAGTGATTGCAGCGGTGACCTGGTGTGTACAGGACAATATATAGCTGTAAAACCACAGCACTCAGAAAGCAATGCAGCTTATATGGATGATTTCATTGTGATCCAGCAACAGAATATAGGAAATAATTCCACGGCGGCCAACATTTCCTTGGTCATGGCTTAAAGTGCAGATATACATAGTATCACTTGTGTAAACAAATCCGATATATGTAGCAGTGACATATACGTATAAGGCCTCATGCACACGACCGTTGTTGCGTTCCGTGTCCGTTGTTCAGTTTTCCGTAATTTTCTGCGGACCCATTGACTTTCAATGGGTCTGTTGAAAACTCGGAAAATGCACAGTTTGTCATCCGCGTCCATGATCCGTGTTTCCAGTCCGTCAAAAAAATATGACCTGTCCTATTTTTTTCACGGACAACGGTTCGCGGACCCATTCAAGTCAATGGGTCAGTGAAAAAACACGGAGGCACACAAGATTGTGATCCGTGTCTGTTTTTTTCCTATCATTTTCAAAGCAAACTTGACTTAGATTTTTCTTTCACTTTTCATGTCTGGTGATCCTCCAAAAATCAAGGAAGACACACGAAAAAAAAAAAAAACTGACACGGAACCCCATTTTGCGGACCGTGAAAAATTACTGTCGTGTGCACAAGGCCTAAGGGGAATTTATTATTTGCAGTGTTTTTTGTGTCATTTTTAAGCCTACCTTTGGTTTGTGACGGTGTGCCTAATTTATGAAATAGTGATCTGTAACAATGAATTTGGCGCAATGTGGTGTGGTTTACCTCTGTATAGTATAAAGTATGCCTCGGTCCTGCCTGGCATGGAGTCGTGACATTTTTGCGACTTTTGTCAATGTTGCAGAAGATAAATGAGATTCAAAAGTGATCTAATCTGCAAATTTGGTCGTAATCCCAGCCCACCTTTTGAAACAAAGTCATGTGCGACAGAACATTCAACATTTTAACACCCGAAAATCTCGCACATGTTTGGTTTCTCCCACGTATGTTTGACCACAAGAGGATTTAATTAGATACACTGTGAAGGCCGAGAAGCATAACAGATTTGTCCTGTACAGGTTTAACAGTTCTGTTCCCTTAGGGCCCATTCACACGACTGTATTTTTCTGTCCGCATCTGCACTTCCATTCTGTGGCCCTGCAAAAAAGAACATGTCCTATTCAAATGCAAATACGGGCAAGAATAGGCATTTCTATCATGGACAAGGACATTCTATTCTGCAGAATGTGGAAGACGTCCAATATTCGTGGTTTGCGGTCCTCAAAAAACTGATATGGTTGTGTGAATGAGCCCTTAATCACATTGGTGTGTATGGGATGCCACTGCTGCAGCGACGAAAACAAACACCTAGGGACGATATATTTGTGTCCGTGTCCATTCTGCAATTTTTGTGGAACGGATGCGGCCCCACTCATTTCAATGGGGCTGCAAAAGCAGAGCAGACGGCACAACGTGTGCTGTTCACATCCGTACTTCTGTTCTGTGGCCCTTCAAAAAAGATAGAGCATGTCCTATTGTTTTCTGCCATTGCGGAAGGACTGGAGTGCGTGGCAGGAAGTGGCAGAGGAGAAAAGTGGTCAGTAGGACTTTTATTACTTTTACCACTGCTGGGGAAGGATTTACTTCAATTAGACAACCCTTACTGGAGAACGACTGCACTCCGTTACAGGGGCATAGCTCGTCAGTTTGGCTAATACAAATGGGTTTACATGAGGACATCTGAATCACTAGGCATGTTCTAGAAGCTCCATCCTATTGCTTCTAAATGTTTTAGGATTTCTGGATTGATGATTTCTGTGTAACGTGTCTCCAGTTCTAGTCTAGAGCAGTGCCAAATTTCTCCTACACAGTAGCTGGTCCTGTCCTGTAGAATAAGCATCATCCATCCCTCCTGCCAGTACTCTCAGAACTGTATCCTCTTATGTGGGTCTGACCTTTAACAGTTCCTAGATGTCTTCTGTTACTTCTCACTCTTTCCCTGAACCTGAACGCACAGGAATTGTGGACTCGAGGATGACTTGGGAGGACTTTTCTCTTTTTTTGTATTTCTGGTACATCATGCTGTGCTATTCTAATAGTTACATTTTGTCTATGAGCAAAAGACTTCTGATTGGTTATAAATTGAGGTGGTGAACAATTTGGGTGTGCTTTTTTGTGTCTATGGTGTTTTTTATTTTTTATTTTATTTTCCAGACATTTTTTTCCCTGGCCACTGTTATAGGAAAAAAATCCACCTGAAAAGAATTTAAATACTGTATGTCTAAAGAGAGAAATACAGCACTAAAAAAGATGTACAAATGCATATGCGGCACTTTTGCAGTGTTTTGCACTATTTTTTGAAAATGTGTGTGTAGGGACCCAAACAGAACCCAATTTAAAAAAAGTTAACACATTGAAGCAGACTTACTAATACTGTCTAACATTTAAACAGTTCGAATCTTGACTAGACAGTCTAAAAATGCACCATATTTGTCACAGTGGTTATTGCATAGTCCAGAGGCGGATTGGCAATAGACCTTACGGGGAAATTTCCCTCCTCACGGCTGGCCAGTGGAAGTTTTTGGGGATTTATTTTGTGCTGCTGGCAGTATTACTGTAAAAAACCTTGGAACCAACCCGAGTTCGGTATTGAGGTTATTTACAGTAATAATTAATTCACAAAGTTATTACACGAAGTCTCACGAAGTAATAACTTCAGCTCATCGGAACCAATACATTCTAATACTGTATGAAGCTCCTGCTCCGTACAGTATTACAACAAAGTTTTAAGATTAAGCATCCAAAGTTGATTCGCTCATTCCTAGTTGTAAAGGCCCCTACAAACATAAATTTGCACTGATGTTTTTGTTCCCTAAAAAATTGCTATAGAAACTGTTTGCATTTTTTCCATACTACATGTGGTTTATGTAGCCTTTTTTTCATAGCGTTTTCCAAACCATTTTCTCAACAGTTTTTTTTCCCCCCTGCCTTTTTATTTCCTATAGAGAAGGAGATGCCAGTGTGTCAACATGCAGCATTTTTGAAAAATGCCAGAAACCCCAAAATTCCACCTAAATAACAATAAAGCCAGTCGCAAAAAAAAACAACAAAAAAAACGCTTGTGTGTCCTGCTTTTCATATTTCTCATAGAATTACAGGTAATATCTGAAGCTGAAGTTTTTAACGCAAAAAGATGCACCACAAAAACTGCAAACGTGCACAGGAACACTACTAAAAATGTGTGTGTAAAACCCTTATCGCTAGCCAAGACGGAAAGACTAATTTGCTGTTTTAGACAACAATTTTTCGAATTCGGTAATAAAACTTAAATACTGTTAGCTAGACTATTGAAGGACCTTACAGCTAAGGGTGGGTTCACACTAGCGTTATGTAGTCCGTTATGGCTTTCCGTTATAACAGGGTTATAACAGAATCCATAGGATGGAATGCAAAACGGACGACTTTAAAAGGCATTCGTTTTGCTCCGTCCTAATAGAAGTCTATGGGAAAACATAACGGATCCGTCTGGATCCCGTTATGCAAGACGGAAAACAAAGTCCTGGCGACAGGACTTTGTTTTCCGTCTTCCATAACGGGAACCAGACGGATCTGTTTTGATTCCCATAGACTTCTATTAGGACGGAGAGAAAACGGAATGCCTTTTAAAGGCGTCCGTTTTGCATTCCGTCATAATGCAAGTCTATGGGCAGCAAAAAGGATCCGTCTTATGGATTCCGTTATAACCCTGTTATAACGGAAAGCCATAACGGACTCCATAACGCTAGTGTGAACCCACCCTAACTCTACTCCTTATTTAGTAAAATATTCTCACAATATCCCCCATTATGACCCCTCTATAATTGCCCACTTATTTCACACCTATTTGTCATGATACTTCCTCCCTTCAACCCTCCCGTTAGATGAGGATAGGAGAAATAGATGAATACCTATCCGAATGCTCTTTTCCTACTTTATCGCTAGAAGCATTGGCTCATTTAAATCATTTGATTATGACGAAAGAACCGAATTTGGTAGTTGAGGTAAATCCCCAGGTGCTGTCAGGCTGACCTACTTATATTCTTAAATGGGTTATCTGGTAAATTTTATATTGATAACCTACCCTCAGGATAGATCATCAATATCAGATCGTCGGAGAGGCTGGGTGCTCCGTGAGCACTGCAACCTCTGGCACTCCAGGTGTTCTGAAACTACAACTCCCAGAATGCTCCATTCACTTCTATGGGAGTTAGATGAACAGCCGAGCACATTTGCATGCTGGGAGTTGTAGTTTCACAGCAACTGGAGTGCTGAAGGTTGCCCTGTACTAGGCCATGTAACATCACCACATTGGTCACATGGCCTAGTAACGGCTCAGCCCCATTGAAGTGATTGTGGCTGAGCTGCAGTACCAAACCAGATAGTAGATAGAAATAAAGTTGGAAAGCTGGAACTACACAGAGCTTTGACATCGAATGATTATCTATGGGGTTGTGATGTGACAAGTCGCACATGACTTTGCTGTCATAGACCAAAATGCAAATCACGTGCAACTTTTCTGCAATTTGTATTTTAGAGCAAAATTACTGCTCTGAGCTAGTTGTGCAACAGCAAGTAGTAGATGAGTCACGTGACTTTTGCTGAGACTTGTAGTCATGCGATATATTGCCATGTAGCCCCAGCTTTAAGCCAGTTTCACAACAGCATGTTTTCCAAACCAAACACTGCAAGCGTGTTTCCTGGACCAAACACACACATGTGAAACTGGTCTTAGGCATGTAGAAAAACGGGTAATTGGGGATGTTTTCCCAAGTTGAAAGGACAGATTTATTATTGTAAATGCACCAGAATTGCCACATTTGCAAAAGTAAATCCGCCATTTGGGACACATTTCATCAAGCTCGCCTTTGTTTTGTTTTTTTGTTTTTTTAAGTAAATGAAATAAAGGGCATATTGGCAACTGCTGTCTTTAATTTGCTTCTCCTTTTATTATCCCTTAATGAATCAAATTTTTAATTTTTTGTTTTTTCTGACCTCTACTGGCTGTTTTCTTGTAAGACAGGTTTATATTCACTAAGACTGGTCTAATTAGTATGTGCATGAAAATGTGGTGAGGTGAAATTAGGTACACGAAAGTAGGCAAAATGTAGGCAAAATAGGCAAAATGTATTGCCACTCTCCACTCAAAACAAAGGCAGAAAAGTGCGCCAGCCCTGGAGCGGAGTATAAATTAGACCGTTTTTGTGACTAAAACAGGTGCAAAATAAGGTGCACCTACATAAATAGGTCGGAAAATAGGCACTAAAGTTTGAAAACATCTGAATTAGTCTTGAACTCAAAAATTGTTGCAACAGGTACAAATGCCTCCAAAACTGGCGCAAAATCAGTTGGTAAATGAGTCTTAAAAAATAAGACAGTCGGAAACACTTATGAAAACAGGCGCAGACACTACAATACCTGTAAATGTGCCCCATTGAATTCAGTTGGGAAAACCTCCCAAGGTAAAAACCCCATGTAGAAATTGGGGTTTTCCCTGGAAACTGTCCTAAATACATTTCCTAAAATTGTGTAAAGTCTGAGCTTAACTTGAGCTTTTTACATATAAGAAAAACTGCTGTATAGACATCATTTTGGCAGTTTCTTTCTTAAATCGCTGGAAAAAATGCACCAAAGTGATACGCAACTGACAATAGCGGAGAACTTTGCCAATATCTTCCAGTCAGGAACATATCAGAGCCCCTCATGCGCCACGTCACGGTGTCTCAGCACGCATGGGGTCCTACCACTAAACTGCCCGTGGTGTATGAACGGGGTCTGAACAGAGCTAGAAATTAACTCTCAGCCAGACTCTCACATGCCTTCATGGTGGTATCACCAATGCACTGTGAGGTAGAATAAAGCTGTGAGCCGCACCCACAACAGACCATGTGACACAGAAGCCGCACCCACAACAGACCATGTGACACAGAAGCTACCAGGTGCAAAAGAATGTTACCACCAAAATAAAGTGCCACATTCCATACATATAAGGAAAAAAACTCACTGAAAGAAAGTGGCCTAAACGGGTGGAAATGCTCCAAACCCAGACCCTGTAGCGTGTCTATAACCGTGGGAGCAATTCCTCCGCATGCGGTCCGCAGATAACTGCAATCCCCAGCAAAAAATGTGTACAATGGAGGATGCCGGGGCGGACCACATGCACCACATGGACATTTTACACAAAGTGATACATTGTGCAGATGAAAAAATATACATACACAAATCCCTGCAAAAAATGCACCAAAATGATACGCAACTGATAATATTAGCTAATTCCTCAAGCCGATGTTAAAAGCTGAGAACTTTGCCAATATCTTCCAGTCAGGAACATATCGGAGCCCCTCATGCGGCTCACAGCTTTATCCTACCTCACAATGCATTGGTGATACCACCATGAAGGCATGTGAGAGCCTGGCTGTGAGCTAATTTCTAGCTCTGTTCAGACCCTGTTCATACACCACGGGCAGTTTAGTGGTAGGACCCCATGCGTGCTGAGACACCATGATGTGGTGCATGAGGGGCTCTGATATGTTCCTGACTGGAAGATATTGTCAAAGTTCTCAGCTTCTAACATCGGCTTGAGGAATTAGATAGTATTGTCAGTTGTGTATCATTTTGGTGCATTTTTTACTGTGATTTGTGTATGTATATATTTTTTTATCTGCATAATGTATCATTTTGTGTAAAATGTCCATGTGGTGCATGTGGTCCGCCTTGGCATCCTCCATTGTACACATTTTATTTGCTGGGGATTGCCGTTATCTGCGGACCGCATGCGGAGGAATTGCTCCCCTGGTTATAGACACGCTACAGGGTCTGGGTTTGGAGCATTTCCACCCGTTTAGGCAACTTTATTCACTGAGTTTCAGTTTCTTTCTCACCAGCAGCAAAGACTGAAAAGTTCTTAGGCCTCATGCACACGAACGTATTTTCATTCCGTGACCGTTCTGTGTTTTTTTTTTTGCGAACCGTATATGGAACCATTCATTTCAAAATGGAAGGTACTCCTTGTGTATTCCGTTTCCGTATGTCCGTATTTCCATTCTGCAAAAACTAGAACATGCCCTATTATTGTCCGCATTACGGACAAGGATAGTACTGTTCTATTAGGGGCCAGCTGTTCCGTTTAGCAAAGTACGGAATGCACACAGATATAATCCGTGTTTTCTGCAGACCACAGAATACATACAGTCATGTGCATGAGGCCTTAGATTTCAGGTAGCAGCTGCTCCTCATGTGGCAGGTGGTATAAGAAGACCTTCAGCTCAGTGCAACGGTTTCCTGGCCAGACTGTTTATTCAGCTTGACTAAAACTTGAGTGGCAGCATCTCCACAGCAGATACAGACCAGAGAAGTGGATTGCTATCAGTTTTATGGGACAGCATGTAGAAAAAGGGGAAGTAGATTTGGCAAAAACTGGTGGATAATTTATTTCCATTTATTTTATTTTTGTAAAAATAATTAAACAGAACTCGACGCTTAGATTAGGCTACTTTCACACCTGCGTTTAGGTGCGGATCCGTCTGGTATCTGCACTGACGGATCCGCACCTATAATGCAAACGCTTAGATCCGTTCAGAACGGATCCGTTTGAAATACTCTGTAAAAAAAAAAATCTAAGTGTAAGTCAAACGGATCCGTCCTGACTTACATTGAAAGTCAATGGGGGACGGATCCGTTTACAATTGCACCATATTGTGCCGGTGAAAACGGATCCGTCCCCATTGACTTACATTGTAAGTCAGGACGGATCCATTTGGCTCCGCATCGCCAGGTGGACACCAAAACGCTGCAAGCAGCGTTTTGGTGTCCGCCTCCAGAGCGGAACGGAGGCAAACTGATGCATTCTGAACGGATCCTTATCCGTTCAGAATGCACTGGGGCTAAACTGATCCGTTTTGGGCCGCTTGGGAGAGTCCTGAAACGGATCTCACAGGCGGACCCAGAAACGGCAGTGTGAAAGTAGCCTTACATGTGTTTGGATTGCAATAAGTGCTGTTGTTCTCCTCTAGAAGTGTTGAAGCATGTGTTTGCGAATGTCGCGGTTTTTGTCTCTATAAGAATCCCCAAGGGACATGGGTCCAAAGAATTTCACTGGTGCTTTTCTTTTGAGCTTTGTGTGGCTCGGAACCCAATAGCCGCCATGTACTGTACCTGCAGGCTCAGATATTTGGTAGGCCCCTTGTCCATCACCTCATATCTGTAGAAACTTTTTTTTTTTTTTGCCTATAAAACATTTTCACATGTATGTGTGTAAATTATTATTTTTATTTTTGCCAAATGTCAGGTAGACTTTTTTTTTTGACAGATCAAAAGGTGTATGTTTTGAAAAGGTGGTGTGAATGTATTGAGTCCTAGAAGTGGAAAAGAGCCCGTATTGTGTACTTTCAATTCTTTTCTTTTCAAATTTTACTAGACAAAAAGTTTGCAATCTAAATCCAGTCTTTAATGGGGTTGTTAATATAAAAAGAAAATCTACACTAAGATCCGTACCAAAAAACGCACCACAACTGTGATAAATATTGCAGGTTTTGGTGCAGTTTCTGCATAGAAAGCTGCACCGTGTGTATGTACCCCAAAAGATTCTTCCATCTGACTGAACTGCCTTTACATTTTACATGATTTCATCCACCTTTTGTAATGAGATATTATACATATTTTTGGGTGGGAATAGTTTTTATGAGCTTGGAAACTATAGGCCGGTAAGTTTAATATCTGTCGTAGGTAAACTGTTTGAAGGTTTTCTGAGAGATGCTATCTTAGAGCATCTCAACGGAAATAAGCAAATAACGCCATATCAGCATGGCTTCGTGAGGGATCGGTCATGTCAAACTAATTTAATCAGTTTCTATGAGGAGGTAAGTTCTAGACTTGACAGCGGCGAATCAATGGATGTCCTGTATCTGGACTTCTCCAAAGCATTTGACACTGTACCACATAAAAGATTAGTATATAAAATGAGAATGCTCGGACTGGGAGAAAACGTCTGTATGTGGGTAAGTAACTGGCTCAATGATAGAAAACAGAGGGTGGTTAGTAACAGTACACACTCGGATTGGGTCACTGTCACTAGTGGAGTACCTCAGGGGTCAGTATTGGGCCCTATTCTATTCAATATATTTATTAATGATCTTGTAGAAGGCTTGCACAGCAAAATATAAATTTGTGCAGATGACACTAAACTGTGTAAAGTAATTGACATGGAAGAGGACCGTATATACTGCTACAGAGGGATCTGGATAGATTGGAGGCTTGGGCAGATAAGTGGCAGATGATGTTTAACACTGACAAATGTAAGGTTATGCACATGGGAAGGAATAATGCAAGTCACCCATACATACTAAATGGTAAAACACTGGGTAACACTGACATGGAAAAGGACTTAGTAATTTTAGTGAACAGCAACCTACGCTGTAGAAACCAGCGTCAGGCAGCTGCTGCCAAGGCCAATAAGATAATGGGTTGCATCAAAAGGGGCAGAGATGCCCGTGATGAGAACATAGTCCTGCCACTTTACAAATCACTAGTCAGACCACACACTGGGTACTGTGTACAGTTCTGGGCTCCTGTAAACAAGGCAGACATAGCAGAGCTGGAGAGGGTTCAGCAGAGGACAACTAAAGTAATAACTGGAATGGGTGGACTACAGAACCCTGAAAGATTATCAACATTAGGGTATAAATATATCAGGGGACAGTACAGAGATCTCTCCCATCATCTAATTATCCCCAGGACTGTGACTGTGACGAGGGGACATCCTCTGCGTCTGGAGGAAAGAAGGTTTCTACACAAACATAGAAGAGGATTCTTTACGGTAAGAGCAGTGAGACTATGGAACTCTCTGCCTGAGGAGGTGGTGATGGTGAGTTCACTAAGTTCAAGAGGGGCCTGGATGTATTTCTGGAGTGTAATAATATTACAGGTTATAGTTATTAGATTTCTGGAGGTCGTTGATCCAGGGAGCTATTCTAATTGCCTGATTGACGCCGGCAAGGATTTTTTCCCCCTAAAATGAGCAAAATTGGCTTCTACCTCTGAGTTTTTTTGTTGTTTTTTTGCCTTCCTCTGGATCAAGTAGCTGGATAACAGGTTGAACTGGGTGGACAGATGTCTTTTTTTTCAGCCTTACAAACTATGTTACTGATATAAATCACTGGCACTCAAGCGGATGCTATTCTGACAATGTGCTTCTATTGATTTCTAGAAAGAAACTGGAGCATCTGGTGGAGCCCTTCCCAGACGTATCAATGGCAAGTTATTTTTAGGTAAGCTAAATTGCTATAGAAATGTACATTTTCGGTATCTGAACAAGGTAGATAAGTGGGATATTGGGTAACTGTAATTTTATTCATTTTATGCACTTGTATATTTTTTCCATTATAATACAATGTTGATTTATAAGAAGGCTAAGAAGCAGTCTGGAATTAACTAGGTGTAAGGGAGAAAATGAATTCCCAACTCTAGAAGTGACAACTAGAATAATCCTCCCCATTCCGGGCAATGTAGCATAACTTGACTAAGGGTACTTTCACACTTGCGGCAGAGAGATCCGGCAAGCAGTTCCGTCGCCGGAACTGCCTGCCGAATCAGGCAAAACGTATGCCAACTGATGGCATTAGTAAGACTGATCAGGATCCTTATCAGTCTTAAAAATGCCTGATCAGTCGAAAAAAGGCATTGAAATGTCGGATCCGTCTTTCCAGTGTCATCCGGCAAAACGGATCCGGCATTTATTTTTTTCACCTTTTTTTCAGTCTGCGCATGCGCAGACCGGGAGGACGGATCCGGCATTCCGGTATTCTGAATGTCGGATCCAGCACTAATACATTCCTATGGGAAAAAATGCAGAATCCGGCATTCAGGCAAGTCTTCCGTTTTTTTCGCCGGAGATAAACAATGCTGCCTGGCTGAGAGGATGGAGAAGCAGCACTGGATCGGAGTGGGCTCTGAAACATGGAAATCCATGTTTCTTTAGAGATTTTTTTTCATTCCTGGCCTGAAGAAGGGACCTCAGTGTCTCGAAAGCTTGCCTTATAACATTATGTATTTTAGTTAGCCATTAAAGGATATCAAATTACAATATTTTATATTGTTTCTCTTTTGGAGAGCATCAAGACTTCACACTACTGGCTAACACGGTGCAAAATCTTTTTCTTTTGGTTTTGTACCCTATACCGATGAGTACCGCTGCAATGGTCACATGCCATATACCTGTACCGGGGGCAGAGCACCATGAATGAAAGGAGCCAGAACCGAGCAACGGGGAGCAGGTAGCCTCCTCAAAAGATCATTTTATCTTCTGAGACTGATAATCTGGCAATTATAGCGTCCTAGATTCTGTGAATGCAGCATAGTTCCTGTTATGTTACCAATTTAAAGTTTGCTTTATTGGGCCGTTCAAGGAATTTACAGTACTTGAACCTCATAGCAGACACGTGGTTGCTAATCTCATTATAAAAATTGATCCACTCATCGAAGTTGGTAATCTGAGAAGTGAAGAGGTCATATAAGTTCACAGCAAATTCGTTGTAGCATTATTCATGTCTATTATAGACCACTAAGACAAATGTGAGGTGAGAAGAACATGAAGTAAAACACAGGAACCTTTCTTATCTTGTCACTTTTAGACATGTCCACTAGAGAACTATATATAGCAGCATTAAGGGCCAGCTGTTAGCTGATCTAATTCTGAAGCCAACGTGTCCAGTCCTCTGTTCTTCCACATCGTATATGTTTTTTTTTTTTCCAGAGACCATGTTACCTAGAAGTCAAGGCATCTGTCACACTCTGTCAGCAAATGCTTGAGTGCTTAGTGTTTGTCCAGATGAGGTCTGGAATTCTTTGAACTTTCTGACGTCCACAATATGATGTCGAATTTCAGTTCCTTGACTTCCATGAGTTTGATTCCTTCATATTGTGTGAGAAAAGGGAAGAATCACATTACTCCAGTAGATATTTCCCACCACTGTTGATGATCATCTAATGGTGTTGTGCTTGCTATACATAGCTCAGTTATCGAACCCATTCTTGGCCAGATCAAGTATCCATAAAACGTGACTATTCAGGGAAATGGCCAAGGTGACCATGTATCTTCATACCCACTTAACTCATGATACTTTTTATTAAAAATCTCAAAATGCTTACCAACCCATCCATATTTAGTGAACTTTGTATAGCAGTATAGACCATCAGTAGCAAAATCCTGGACAACCCCTTTTAAGTTTAGTGATTGAGCATATGGAAAATACTGGGAAAATGTTATACAATTCCAATTTGAGACAAAAGGTGAGTGATCAGAATTGCAATGTACCATCAGGACATTCTAATCTATACCTTCCATCTAGAGCACTGTAGTAAATGTTTTGTAAGGGTTAATCCTATATCTATCCAGCTGAATGTATAAATTCTACATTTCCTAAACCTTTAAAAGTGTAATTTCACACTAGCGTTTTTCTTTTCCGGCACTGAGTTCCGTCAAAAGGGCTCAATGCCGGGAAAGAACTGATCAGTTTTATCCACATGCATTCTGAATGGAGAGTAGTCATTTTGACTGATCAGGCAAAAGAGAAAACTGTAGCATGCTACGGTTTTATCTCCGGCGAAATAAACTGAAGACTTGCCTGAATGCCGGATCCGGCATTTTTTATTCCATAGGAATGTATTAGTGCCGCATCCGGCATTTCAATGCATTTTTTTTTGACTGATCAGGATCCTGATCATTCTTACTAATGCAATCAGTTGGCATACGTTTTGCCGGATACGGCAGGCAGTTCTGGCGACGGAGCTGCTTGCCGGATCACTCTGCCGCAAGTGTCAAAGTAGCCTAAGTTGTATCTTTCTGTTTTTGTTTATCATGTATTTTTTATTTTTTATTCTTCAGATCTTGAAATAGATGCTGATTTCAACAGTGATGATTATGAACTTGAAGATGAAGCCAAACTTGTTATATTTCCAGATCACTTTGAAATTGCCTTACCTAATATAGAGGAGCTCCCAGCTTTGGTTAGTAGTTTGGTGTATTATACTGTATGCTATCATGTATCAAGTACTGTAAAGGTTATGTTTTATATATCTTTTTGGAAGTTTATTAACATGTTCACATTTGTACTGATGGCCAGTAGTGTCTGTGTGTGTATATGTGACGACTACAGGTACCAGAGTAACATAACAGTGGGCTGTTTACTTTGAGTGTGATAACTGAGAAACTCCACTACCACCTGTGGTTGCGTTTTCTGATCGAGAAGCAATGGTTTCATGGCGTGACCCCATGGAATGGCTGGTGGCCCGTGGCCAAGCCGTGACCACCTGCAGCCGCAATTGCCTGCACAGTTTTGCCAGGCACACTGTGCGGTCTTACCTTACGGTACTTTCACACTAGCGTTATTCTTTTCCGGCATTGGGTTCCGTCCTATCTCCGTCCAAAATTTGAATCCGGCATTGCGGTCTGTGCATGCTCAGACCGCAAAAAATGTGATAAACATAAATGATGACACAGGAGAGACGGATCCAGCATTTCAAAGCATTTGTCATGCGGATCAGGATCCTGATCAGTCTTGACAAATGCCATCAGTTTGCATACGTTTTGATGGATCCGGCAGGCAGTTCCGGCAACGAAACTGCCTGCCGGAATCCTCTGCCGCAAGTGTGAAAGTACCCTAAAGATATACAATACTGATGTTTCCCTTACCTTAAAGGGCATCTGTCAGCAGATTTGTACCTATAAAAACTGGCTGACCTGTTACATGTGCGCTTGTCATCTGACGTGATCTGTGTTGGTCCCATGTTCATATATGCCCGCATTGCTGAGAAAAATGAAGTTTGAGTACATGCAAATGAGCCTCTAGGAATAACGGGTGTTGTGGTTACACCTGGAGGCTCTGCCCTCTCTGCAACTGCTGAGCCCTCAGCACTTTGACAAGGTCAGATGTGATGATGTTTTCACTGTCTGGCCCTGTCAATCACAGTGGAAAGGGAGTGGCAGTTGCAGAGAGGGCAGAGCCTCTAAGTGTAACGGCAATGCCTCTGTTGCACCTAGAGGCTCATTTGCATATATTAAAACAATATTTTTCTCAGCATTGTGGGCACATATGAGCTGCCAGCATCAGATTTCAGCGGTACAATCAGCAGGGCGGCAGCTATTCATAAATGTACTCTGCTTACATTTATTAATGTCCTGACTGAGAGGTAAAGAGATTGTCCAGCCATGTCCTTCAGTGTCAATAGATGCGCCAGCTTCCATTTGTAAAACAGACACTTTGGCACTTCCATGGGCATCAAATTTGTCCATAGGCATCTAATCTGTCCAATCGCAGCGCAGAGCTCACAGCCTGGGAGTTTTTTTTTTTTTCTCCCTGGCTGTGAGCTCTGCGCTGCGATTGGACAGCGCTACAGCCTGGGAGAAGGAACGCCAAGGGAGAAACAGGGCAGACTCCGCCTAGTATAACCAATTCAGTGAAAATACCGCAGGACATAGCGGGAGAACGGAGCGGCGCCACGGAATAATAGTAAGTGCAGTGAGATTCCGGGGCACCGCTCTACACAGCCTGATAATTGTCTTACAATGTTTGGACCGATGAAAGGTCCTCTTTAAGAAGGGAGACCCAAATTGCAGTGTATGAAATAGATGATCATATGGAAGGTTCATATATGGACAACTGCTGGATCATACAGCAGTACAATATCAATTGGTGGGACCCTTTAAGTTCCAGACTAGGTGTATTACAGTAAGAGTATTGTATGGACTTATTTCACTTACTGATGATCGGATTCACGTAAAGGGGTTGTTTCACTTAAGCAAATGGCATTTATCATATAGAGAAAGTTAATACAAGGCACTTACTAATGTATTGTGATTGTCCATTTTGCCTCCATTGCTGGCTTGAGCACCGTGCCTTCTCAAACAGCTGATAGGCTGAGGTCCTGGGTGACAGACCCCCACCGATCAGACACTGATGATCTATCTAGAGGCTTGATCATCCGTATTTAAATCTCAGAAAAACCCTTTAAAGGCATTTTCCACAGAGAACGTTTTGTTGATAAATTGGCCCAAGCAATGTTAAAAATAACAAAGCAGGATTAGTCGAGTCTCCTCTGATCCCCCGCAGGTCTCCATTTCTAGTCCTGGCACTACACACCAGAAATGACAGGAAAGGCCCTCTCAGCTAATTACTAGCCTTACTGGTGACCTGCCTTAGCTTTTCTGACATGTCGAGCCAGGATAGAAAGTGTAGGGCAGCGGGGACCAGACCAGTGGGAATCGGTGGAGGCGAGTGTTCCTTTATTTTTGTGTTTTTTTTTAATTTTATAACAAAAGTTTCTCCCTAGAAAAAACCATTTAACCTGAACAATGAAAATACCAATCACAAAGTACAATCTGATCCTTTTATCTCAATTACCATAGCAGAACTCCTGAAATCTAGTGAGAACAAGGTGTAAAATAACATTTGTGAATAGATTTCACCTCGTCTGTCCAGTTATAAATTGTGCATGTGGAGATTATCTAAATGAGATGCTGAACATCTTGCTAAACATAAAATGTAAGGGTTAGGAGCAAGTACTTTACATAGTGGTGAACTGTGCTACAAATGTCTTTTTATTTTATTTGCAAGTATGTAATAAAATATGTGAATATCGAAAAGCCACTTATTGTTGTTGTGTCTTTCGGTGCAGGTAACCATAGCTTGTGATGCTGTTCTGAATTCCAAGTCTCCGTACAGAAAGTTGGAACAGGAGTCCTGGGAGGAAGAACTACAAGTATCAAAGTTTGCAAATAACCTTGTGCAGATAGACAATGGTGTAAGAATTCCACCAAGGTAAATTCCGTAGAAAATTATTGAAATGAATGTAGTAAAGGTGTAGATCGTCATGTTTCAAATAATTGAAGTTAACTTAGCATTTTAACTTTTGGAGTCAGTGCGCTGTGTGATTTATTTAATTACAAATTCTCCAAATGTAGATCTTCTTAACCACATGAGATTTTTTTTTTAACTTCTCTGCAGTGGCTGGAAATGTGCTAAATGTGAACTACGAGAAAACTTGTGGCTTAACCTGACAGATGGTTCCATAATGTGTGGGAAATGGTTTTGCTCAGGCAGTGGTGGGAATGGACATGCCTTAGAGCACCACAAGCAGTTGGGCTACCCTCTGGCTGTGAAGCTTGGAACTATTACACCAGATGGAGCAGGTAAGTAGAAATGTATACATACTAGTAAAAAACTAAAATACCATAAGCAGAATTCATTTGACTGGGAAGTCTAAGGTGATTGTACTATCACCAATGAAACTTGTCTTGAAGAAGAGAACACCTGTATTGGTGGATCAATGGTAACGCTGAGCATAGACCTGATCAAGCATACGCCTCTACATTTGGCCAGTACCATACACTTATGACAATGCCCAGATTAACCATTTTATAACATCTGGTTGACTATTGAGAGGGGAAAAAGATTCAAAATTTATCTCATGCCCAAGAAGGTAGGGACAGTCTGGCCTTCTCAGTCGAAGAACCATTTTGGCCATAACCACTACCAGTCTCAATGAAGCTATGTATTACATGCTTTCCCTTTTATCAAAGCTGGATCACACATGGTCAGTTTATCTGCATTGCTTGACTCTTAGGTTTCCAGTAGTGTTCATTGCAACAATATTGTAAATTGCAGAGTAAAAATTTCTCCTTCTTGTACTTGACAGATGTGTATTCCTTTGATGAACAAGAAACTGTATTAGACCCTCAACTTGCCAAACATCTTGGGCATTTTGGGATTGACATGCTACAAATGCAAGGGGTATGTATTAAGAGATATTTAGAGATCAGTAAAATTACGTACTTTTGTGATGTGCTCTTTCTTTCAGCTTTACATTTTATTTATTCTTCAAATTGCCTAATACTGTATTGTGTCAGCAACTCAAAAGCCTCCATACAGGAAGAATAGTAGGCCCCATTTATCAAAACTTTCTCACAGAATATATTGCCTTGTTGCCCTTAGCAAGAATTTACAGTGCAGCTTTATGAGCATCAGCGCCAGTCAGTGACCATTTCCAAGCTTTCCTTATGTATGTAGACTTTGGAGTGCAGAAACGTAAGGATTTCTGCTTCTTGTACTTGAGAGATGTGTTTCCTTTTGATGAAGAGCTGAACCCGGACATATCCCTTTCTTCCCCCATTCAGCCCCTTTGACGTGAAATGCTCCGATCCTCCCTCGTGCCCTGCGCTGAATTGGGCAGGGAAAGAGCTTTTTCTGCAGATCCGGTGACGTACCGGGTCTCAGCTAGGCGGAGGCTTCCGCCTAGCAGTGAGCCAGCCCTGTGACGTCACCGGCACTAATGGGTGGGCTTTAGCTGTGTAAAGATGTAAACAAAAAAGCCCTTGCCCTACGCAGTACAGTGCAGGCTAGGGAGCGCATAGGGGCATTATATGTCAGAGGGGCTGAGTGGGGGAAGAAGGGGATATGTCTGGGTTCAGCTCTGAACCCAGACAACCCCTTTAACAGCAGTTAGAGCTACTTTAGAGCAACCATGGGCCATAGACACAGTGGTCAGGTAGGGATCTCATTGATTTTTATGGGAGAGTTTTCTAGACCTGCTCAGTGAATTATGCAGAGGACAGAAAGGAGCAGATAGGAGCAGATAAACTCTGATATTGCCCATTGTGAATGGTGTATCCTGTGTTATCTATATATCCACTTTAAGCTGGGTGGCGCGTGCACAGGAAGGAGCCTGCTCCGCTCAGCTAATATGGTACCCATATGCTATGCCAGTCTTTAGCCCAGCTCAGGCAGCACAGACAGCAGCAGTGATGTGTGCTCCTGCCCATACACCGTTCACTGCGGCCCCATTTCTATAATATAAAGAATCCATACTCGGTACACCGCTGAGATTTGTGACATTAAAAAAAATTAAAAATTGCATAAAAGTTTTTAGTTACTTTTTAATAAAGATACAGTGACGTAGAAACTGAAAAATAACCACAAAAAATTATTATTATATCTTGTAAAGGTCTTTGGCCTGACTGAATCTTTCTCATTATCTTCTTTTTAGTCAGAGAATGGTGTGATGGATAATGAAGTTAAACCAAGGGTTAGTGAGTGGGAAATCATCCAAGAAACTGGACTTAAGTTGAAACCAATGTTTGGCTCTGGATACACTGGTATTAGGAACCAGGGGAACAGCTCCTACCTCAGCACAGTGATGCAGGTCATCTTCAGCATACCAGAATTCCAGAGAGCGTACGTATCTCTTCTTACTTGTCCACAAATAAATCTACAACCCAGAGATCACTGAGATATTAATAAATAATAATTCTGTTGAACATTATCCCAATATATGAATATAAAGGGGTTCTCCAGTTTTGGGAAATTTTTTATTTTTTTAAATCTACCTAGAGTATCCCAGGCACTGCATATTTTGGTCTATATGCTTGTTTTTCATGTCAGCAATTTTCTTCGCCTGTTCTTGGCATCACTGCATCCTGGCAGGATGTTTACATGGCATAGGGTACTTTCACCCTAGCGTTTTTCTTTTCCGGCATAGAGTTCCGTCCTAGGGGCTCTATACCGGAAAAGAACTGATCAGTTTTATCCCCATGCATTCTGAATGGAGAGCAATCCGCTCAGGATGTATCAGAATGTCTTCAGTTCAGTCTTTTTGACTGATCAGGACAGAGATAAAACCGCAGCATTCTACAGTTTTATCTGAACACTTGCCTGAATGCCGGATTCGGCATTTTTTTCCATAGGAATGTATTAGTGCCGGATCCGGCATTCAAAATATCGGAATGCCGAAAAAAAGGTGGAAAATAAAAACGGATGACACCGGAAAGACGGATTTGGCATTTCAATGCATTTGTAAGACGGATCAAAGGAAAGGAAAGTGTTGACATGAAAAACTCATATATGGGCCAAAAATATGCAGTGGGGTGCTCTGGGCAGATTAAAAAAAATTCATTTTGGGACTGGAGAACCACTTGAAGTCACAGTAGCAAGGTATGAACAATGTCATCCGTTTTATATTTAAAGGGTGCTTCCAGTACTGAAGCCCTCTTTTACCAGAAATGTAAATGTCACAGTGGTTAATACTAGATATGAGCGAATCAAAGTTCTCACCAAATCCGTGTTTCCTCACAATTTGTGGTAACGAATCGCAAATGGCTGCTGCACGTGTTAGGACATGGAGCAAGGAACTCTGGGAACGAGGGATCACCCACAATGCCATGCCTGCAGCCAGCCAGCCCTGTGATGTCACAGCCCTATAAATAGCCTCAGCCATTTTCCAGTGTACTTGGTGCAGGAAGAGACGTTAGCAGGTGCTAGGGACAGTGGTAAAAAAGACTTGAAAACTTATATTTTGCTCAAAAGAAGTTCAGGGAAAGAGCATTAGAAGTGTAGGCAAAAGGATATCATTCCACAGCATTTATGTAGAACAGGGATGAGATGGGGAGGTTACAGCCTGGGTAATAGGAACAATCCTATTGCACCTTGCTGCACTGTCTGCGGATCCAAATTGCCATTATACAGCTCTGTAATTCCAGCAAACAGTTTGTTATTGGGGTGCAAGTGCTGTGTGATACAGCCATTAACAGGTGTATTACTAGGAAATATTTATACGTCTTATTTGCCCTTGTGCGTTTCAGATATATGTTCTAAAGCATTTTTGGCTTGTATTAGTGGGTGAAAAAAAGGGCTTATTAGCCGAAGTGAGAAAATTACACCCCTTTTTGGCGTGTATTAGTGGCTAAAAAATATATAATAATTGCCGTTCAGCGATCCAGTTATATGTTCTAAAGCCTTTTGTGGCGTGTATAAGTGGAAAAAGAAAAAATGTATTTGCCGTTTAGCAGTGCAGTTATATGTACAAAAGCCCTTTTTGGCGTGTATTAGTGGCAACAAAATATATATTACCGGTATTTGCCGTTCAGTGGTGCAGTTATATGTTCTGAAGCCTTTTGTGGCACCGTGTCCTCAGCCTCCACTGCAGGGACAATTCACAGTGCCCCTCCAGCATACCACATGTGCAGGGCACGGCGGTGTCACGCTGTTCTGCATCTCGTTTGCCTGGGCGAATGGAGTCAAACAGGGGAGGAACTGCTCCGTGTCCTTCATCAAGAAATCGAATCCTGGCTTTCTCCACGACAACTCAAAATCGGAACAATGGTGACCGACAAAGGGGAGGACATGGTGTCGGCGCTGTATCAAGGAGGGCTGAGGCATGCGCCCTGCATGGCACACGTGTTCAATCTGGTTGTCAAGCGGTTCCTGAAGTCTTCCACCCATCTGTAAGACATCCTAAAAATGGCCAGGAAACTTTGCATGCACTTCAGCCACTCGTACACCGCAAAGCACACCCTCCTTGAGCTGCAGAGGCAGAACGGCATCCCCCAACATAGGCTGATATGCGACGTTTCCACCACAACTTCTTGATGATCCAAGTGGACAGGAGTACTCCCCTGTGTAACGTCGATGTCAGCCAGTGGCAGCTCATGCGTGACACCTGCCATTTACTCAGGTCCTTTGAGGCGGCCACGTTATTTGTCAGTCGCCAGGACTACGGGATGAACAACGTCATTCCACTGCGTCATGTCCTGGAACAGATGCTGGTAACTATGGCTGGTCAGGGGACTGGAGACGTGGCGCCTAGATCTCACATCCACATGAGACTTGAGGAAGCTGAACTGGAGGAGGAGGAGGACATTGGAGCACAATCAATGTGTAGCGAAATTGGTGGTTTTTCTACACAGGTGACAGGAGAGGAGGTGCAGGATCAGAGTATCTACAGGAAGATGAGGAAGACTAAGCAGAGGACCCAGACACACCGTGGCAGTATGCAGTGGAGATGGAGGCAGGGGGTCCTTTCATAGTCACTTGCACAAATGGCCCGATGCATGCTCGCTTCAGCCGAATTGTCACCATTTGGCAGAGGGATGACTTCTGGCTCTCCACCTTGTTGGACCCTCGCTACCGGTCAAAAATGGGGGGCCTTTTTTACACCCGCTGAGAGGGAGGACAAGCTGAACTACTATAGAGACATCCTATGCACCATCGTCCATCCTCTCGCAGGTCTGAACGGGGGGGCCTCTGCGCTCATGTTCCTCTGCCATGGCTGCTGTGGCAGGGTGGGGGGTAGGAGCAGTTCCAGCTCCATCAGTAGCAACTTGAGTCTACAGTCGCTGATGAGCAGCTTTCTTCACCCGCCTAGTGAAGAAACTACTCACTAGTAACAGCTAGACCTGGAGCAGGACCTGAACCAGCAGGTGGTGGCTTACTTGGACAGCACCCTGCCACCCCACATTAAAGATCCGCTGGACTACTGGGCAGCCAAACTGGATTTGTAGCCGCAACTGGCAGAGTTCGCCCTGGAAAAGCTGTCCTGCCTGGCCAGTAGTGTGGCATCAGAGCGGTTGTTTAGTGCGGTGAGGGCCATCGTTACCCCAAGAAGAACTTGCCTGTCCACCCAAAATGTGGAGAGACTGACCTTTTGTCAAGATGAATCAGGTGTGGATCAGCCAGGATTTCCACCCACCAATGCCTGATGCATCAGACTAGATCATCCATGGTGCCACACCAACACTTTGACAAAAGAGACCGGTTTCTCCTGGCTACCTACCTCAGCTACTATTCTGATGCTGCCACCCACCTGATGCCACACATCTGATGCCAAGTGCTCCTTCTTTCACCCACCATCTTCAGTTGGTACTGGTATAGCCACCCACCTCCCCACTCTGTCACTGGTTTACTCTGTAGTCTCCTGATGCTGCTGCCACCTCCACACTATGTCACCTTGCCTCTCTGTGCTCTCCTGATGCTGCTTCCACCTCACCACTATGTCATAGGGCCATTCTGTGGACTTCTCATGCTGTTCCCACCTTCCCCACTTCATGACTGGGCCACTATTTAGCATTTTGGCCTGGCTGACATTATTATTTATTTGACCCTTTTTCTGATCTGTCAGAAGGAAGGAAAAATGAGACGCACAACGGATCGTGTCTGTGTAGCAGCTGTAAGGCCTGTATGGTCCCATCAGAATTGGCTTGTGATTTGGTAGCAAAAATCAGGAGTGGGTACAAAACACAGAAGACATGCAAATATTCCATTCACGTGTCAGCTCTGTTTTAGATCCGCTTCAGTTTTTTTTTTTTTGGTATTAGCAATACTGATGGATTACTGACCAAACGCTGACCGAGTGAAGACGGATGCTCAAAAGACAGGATCCGTTTTTTTGGGGGTTATTGTCCTGACTGATCAGAGGAAGGGCAAAATAATCAGTGACGTTAACACAAACTTACTGCTGACACCCTCTACACTCTGTCAGCGGGGCTCTACTTGTATAAGTGTTTGATAGAACAGGTTCTGTAGACCTCTATGTGGAATCAGCTGACGACTGTGTAAAAGGAGTGTGCTTCTTCTTGGCGCTAACATCGACCTGTACGGCTGAGTTCATACTTGAGTTATTTGGTCAGTTTTGGCCTTGTGACCGCCCAAATAAATGAAGGGTGCAGTGATTCTAAGAACGACGCCTGTCATCTGCATGTCATATGGACTCACAGTATTATTTCACTACCACAGCAGACTCCCTAAGCGTGTTACTACAAGGCACAGTGTTCTACACCACTATAAAGGCTCTAAGCAGCCAGGAAATAGCCGTATTTTTTCCAAAAATTCAGCCAACCATCCGAATTGGATTTTTGAGAAATTCACTCATCTCTAGTTGATACATTCAGAAGATTTTCACTCTGCCTGAAGCCACTGCTGCAAAGATTGAAAGCCATACAAACTTGCATTGTACAGTTGGCAAAAGCATTTTCTACGAGCTGCTTCTTTCATTGGCTCAGGAGATGGGAAGGCCCAGAACACTGGAGGCAACCCTTTAAAGGACAATATTATACTATAGTTTTGGTTCTGAAAAGCACCACAAGATGGTCATGGACACATGGGTAATTTACCCATTGTGACAGCTAATCATTATTGCTTACACTGTAGTGTGGCAGTGCTTGACTGGAACAGATTTATATTTTTATTTTTTTCCTGTTTATATTACATACACGTAGGGTTTTTCAGGTATCTGGGTCATGATTTGTTGCATTTCGTTCATTATGTATATTTGTTCATTTTCACATACTGGATTTGACAATATTTTTGCATTTAAAAGGTTTTCTATTAGACAGCCATCTTTGTGGTGGCATGGTAAGCTGCTAGAGGGGTTCTCTTTCTAAGGGGTTTCACTTCAGTGACGATAAAACAGTAGCAGTGAGTGCCCCGCAACTATCCAGTCTCAGGGCACCCAAAATGTAAGAACAAGCTTTCCTTAATGGATATGTCCTTTTAAATGGAGACTGAAAAGAAAGGAGTTAACATCTGACAGATGATTTTGGTACATGTATGCCAAGAGACTGACATAAATACATAGTGGGATCATTGGAACTAGCATCATCGGGAGAAGAGTCTTTGCACTGAATACATGATACAGTTGCTACAAACTTTGACTTGAGTATGTCACATACTGACATAGAGACAAACAAATGAACAAATAGAAAATGATAGCACTTTATTCCTTTCAGATATGTATTTATATTGTCTAGGTTACATGGCCCCTCACTGCCTGAATTGTATTATTGGTGATGGCATAAAGACTGCTTAAAGTGGATATCCAAACCTTCTTGATTTCTTCTATGATTACTGTGATGGATATCCGTATTCTATGCACTCACTAAGTGACCTTATGATGGGCTTGTGCTTAAAGAAAGAAGCCAGTCCTGAATAGGCAGAGCTGCAGTGAAGAGAGGCAGGACAACAACCAGAGTTTGTGATGGAGCAGGCGATAGAGTTCACGCAAGTTAATGATTAGAACTGTACTCTAATGAAGCGGAGGTACAAAGCAACCAATCTGGCCACACTGAAGAAAACAAATAGCAGGTGTTACCTATAGGTAGTGAATGGCATATATTTTAAAGGGACTCTGTCATCCTGATTTTGGACTATTATCTGCAGTAATACATGAGTAGTACCGCAGATAAGCAGTCATGATCGCTATTTTATATTTTCCTACTAACCCCTGTTCTCCTGCTGTCAAAGCTGCACTGAAATACATTGTCAGAACTGCTGTGCTGTTCTAACATAATGTAGAGGACTCGTGCGCATGCACAGTAGTCCTGACAATGTATTTTAATGCATCTCTGACTGTTGACAGAGGAAGGGGGGGGAGTAGGAAAATGAAAAAAAAAAATAGTGACCTTAACTCCATATTTGCAGTGCTATGCATGTATTGTGGTCCAAAATTGGGGTGACAGATTCCCTTTAAGTCTACAACTGGACATTTGCTTTAAAATGACTTTAATACTCTTTAAATAGAGGAAGTCACATCCAAAATCAGTTTTGAAGTAAGCATACCGCCATGTAGGGTAGGTCTGGTCCTCTAATGCAGAGAAAAGCTCCTTAATTTTATGCAAGTAAGATTTTCGGTGCCCATGGCTTCCCCAGTATTATCATGGCTGGATCTGAAATCTCAGGGGATGTCAATCAAACAAGAGGGGGAGTTTTTTGGTGATGTTATGGTTGATTGATGGCCCGCCAAATGAAGCGGTCCTGCCCACCCACAGTACACAGAAAAACCTAGTTTGCATAAAAATAAGAAGCACCTCTCAGGATTAGACAACTGGATTTTCATAGTAAAGAAATGGTTTTGTTTCAGGGCACCGGCTGCCCTATAGCTATCCTTACTTTGAAACTGATTTTGGAGATGACAGACGCCCTTTAAGAAGTAAGATCCAATGACTTGCTCAAAGGACTTTAATCAGTGTCTTTTATGAGGTTCAAATTCGAGAAAGTATCTGATCTCATGATTGGTCATCATTCATTCGTGCTCATCTCAGTATGGTGACTACCTCATACTCCTCAGATACAGAGTTATAGTCGTACAACTATAAGGCCCTTAGAAGGATTAACACTACAAGACTTGGTTTCGTTTTTTTTTATTTGAGAAAGGAGGCACTATGGACAATCACAGTACATTAGTAAGTGCCTTGTATTAAATTTATCTGCCATTTTCTGAAGTGAGACGACCCCTTTAATGAAAAATTAGATCAATGGATGAATACTGAATATTAAGATATACCATTTATTGAGTAAGAATTTGCAGTTACTATTAATTTAAAAATATACATTGGCACTCTCGTATAATGGCAGTTAAACCATAGTAAAATATTGCAAGTTGATGCTATAAAAATGATAATAAAATAAAAATAAAAAAATATATAAATGGATGAATAACTCAAACCCCCAAAATTACATAAATCCATTAATTCAATACAAGTGAGTAAAAATAAATATAAACATATACAGTAAAAAAAATTATACGAATTTGGAGTCATTCTTCCCATTTTTTGTCTCCACTATAACATTCCTCAATATGAGTAATTTCGTCATTGAAACCTATGTGTACACATATTCAGGAATGAGTAATGTTATGGAGAAATGGTGGAATCACTTCATATTAGTATAGATTTTTTTGTACAGTGTATCTTTACTCATTTGTATTGAATTATGTTTAATAAATGTATATACTTTTAGGGGTTTGAGTTATTTCATCCATTTATATATTTTTCATTAATATTTTATTATAATTTTTATATAAACTTGCAATATTTTACTATGGTTTAACTGCCATTATACGAGTGTGCCGACCTATATTTTAAAATGAATGGGTAATAACTGCCAGAGCAGAATGGTTAATTATGGTGCCTCCCTCTTAGTTATCTAACAGAAGAACCATAAAAATACCTGGCGTTAAACACTGTACACAGTAGCCATCAGTTACCATGTAATACATGCATAATCATTCTTTAATCACCAATAAAATACAATAACCATACTGGTGTATCTGCTCTAGGGAATGTGATGTATTATCCGTCTGTGTGTACACTTGATTCAATAGTCACTCCTGTTTCATGTCATTGCACTGCCCAATTTTACATCCATATTTGCAATATACATTAGAAGCCAATATAAGATGAAGCTTCATAATATTTCTGAAAACAGACCTAGTGGATTACTTTTTCTGTAATAATTAGATTGACAATGAAGCAGACAGTCCTCTGTGTATTCTGATTTCCCCATTACTTACTGTGACATTGCTTTACTTTCCTAGTTATGTAGGAAATCTGACCCGAATATTTGACTATGCTCCTCTGGATCCCACACATGACTTCAGCACCCAGATGTAAGTGCATTCTGCCTGGTAGGACCTCAACTGTATCAATTATTGCTCTAAAGAACCTTCATTTTCTCATTTTCAGCAGGACGCATATTTTGTGTAAGCTTCAAAACAAAGGGCTCTTTCACACTTGTGTTGTCCGGATCCGTTGTGTACTCCATTTGCCGGAATTACACGCCGGATCCGGAAAAACGCATAAGAACGCATAATTTTTTCTTTCCGGATGCGTCTTTCCGGCTTTTTTGGTAAGAGACTGATCCGGTATGAGGCCGGATCTGTACGACGGATCCGGAAAAAAAATGTTGATGTTTGCTTCAGGATTTCCGGATCAGTCTCTTTTCGCGCCAGCCAAGTCCTTCCTACTTCCTGGCGCAGGCGCAACTTCCAGATCTGTCATTGCGTCGTAACAACTGAAGATGTTAGGACGGATCCGGAATAATACATTTCAATGGGCTATTATTCCGGATCCGTCGATGCGGCAAGTGTTCAGGATTTTTGACCGGAGCAAAAAGCGCAGCATGCTGCGGTATTTTCTCCGGCCAAAAAACGTTCCGGCCCTGAACTGAAGACATCCTGATGCATCCTGAACAGATTTCTCTCTATTCAGAATGCATGGGGATAATCCTGATCAGGATTTTTCCGGCATAGAGCCCCAACGACGGAACTCTATGCCGGAAAAGAAAAGCGCAAGTGTGAAAGAGCCCTAAGACTACTTTTTCATGTATCTCATTTTCTGTACGTCTGTGAAACCGCTGCTCAAAGCAGGGAGGGCATTTGTTCTAGGCTGATGACGGTGACACTGGAGCCGTCTTTTACGGCTGAGGAGAAGGCATTAGGCAGGGTTTACTAGTAAGAACTAGACCACTTGCTAGGCTTGGGACCACGGGGTGTGGCCTGTCATAAAGGACACCAAAAATGCTAAGTCTTGGTGCACAATTCTAGTTTCAATTAAACCCACTAATAGGTGGTGTAAAGTTAGACTAGACAGTCTAAAGGTGCAACAGCCACTCTGATAAATGACGCAGTGTGAGACTGTCTAGTCTTACTTTCCACAAGTATTAGTAAATCTGCCCCGTTGTTGTTTTTCCTCTGAAATGCTAAGTCTAGTATGTTCAGTCATACATGTGTTTGAACATATGTTTATGTCCTCTATTCAGCACTGTTATCACTATCATTGGTGATGAAGATCCTGACACACTCTCTATAAAGGGAATTTGTTAGGTTCCCCCAAATACTGTGAGTTGGAGTGGTACTATTCATGTAGTACAGCACCTGAGTCCCAATCACTATGTTATCTGTCCATACCCCCCCCCCCCACACTGTGTGCATACAGCAAGCGCTAGAATACATTGTGAGGACTGCTGAGCACTGCACATAATGGAGAGGACTCCTGTGAGTCTGGTTTCCCATCATACAGCAAGCACTAGAATACATTGTGAGGACTGCTGAGCACTGCACATAATGGAGAGGACTCCTGTGAGTCTGGTTTCCCATCATACAGCAAGCACTAGAATACATTGTGAGGACTGCTGAGCACTGCACATAATGGAGAGGACTCCTGTGAGTCTGGTTTCCCATCATACAGCAAGCGCTAGAATACATTGTGAGGACTGCTGAGCACTGCACATAATGGAGAGGACTCCTGTGAGTCTGGTTTCCCATCATACAGCAAGCGCTAGAATACATTGTGAGGACTGCTGAGCACTGCACATAATGGAGAGGACTCCTGTGAGTCTGGTTTCCCATCATACAGCAAGCGCTAGAATACATTGTGAGGACTGCTGAGCACTGCACATAATGGAGAGGACTCCTGTGAGTCTGGTTTCCCATCATACAGCAAGCGCTAGAATACATTGTGAGGACTGCTGAGCACTGCACATAATGGAGAGGACTCCTGTGAGTCTGGTTTCCCATCATACAGCAAGCGCTAGAATACATTGTGAGGACTGCTGAGCACTGCACATAATGGAGAGGACTCCTGTGAGTCTGGTTTCCCATCATACAGCAAGCGCTAGAATACATTGTGAGGACTGCTGAGCACTGCACATAATGGAGAGGACTCCTGTGAGTCTGGTTTCCCATCATACAGCAAGCGCTAGAATACATTGTGAGGACTGCTGAGCACTGCACATAATGGAGAGGACTCCTGTGAGTCTGGTTTCCCATCATACAGCAAGCGCTAGAATACATTGTGAGGACTGCTGAGCACTGCACATAATGGAGAGGACTCCTGTGAGTCTGGTTCCCCATCTATGATATCCAGCTGCATCTGTTTAAATGCCTGTAAGATATGTCTTTTTTATACTTCTGGTTACAGATATATCAGTTATGTAAGGGCTTGCTCACATCTGCGTTTGGGGTCTCCGTCACAGAGTTTGGCAAAAAATAGAGGAGAGAAAAGTCCTGAATGCAGGACTTTTTTCTCCACTAGAAAAATGTTCTCTTGAACAGAAACCAACCAAGTGGATCCTATTCTAGAAAGTGGGATCTGTTAGGCTCCATTACCAATCTGGCACTTCAGCACTTATTACTTCCGTTCTTCAGAAGAACAGAAATAGCAGACGTGAAAGTGCCCAAGTGTCTATAGATTTTCATTTGAATTAGAAATTCTAAAGGGGTTGTCAAGGATTTTTTTTTTTTTTTTTTTTAACTCCACCCTTCACCCAGTGCGACCTGTGAAAAAAGCTCTATACTTACCTGCTTCTCACTGCTCTGTAGCTCCGAGGCTGTATTCACTGGACTTCTGGTCCCCGCCTGTCAACTTATGCACGGACTTGGTCGCAGCCAATGACATGACCCCGTCCATGCGGATGTTGACAGACAGCCACAGAGCCAAAATGGAGCGGAGGGGCTAAGGAAGGAGGGGAGGGGAATGAATTAAAAATAAAATCCCAGACAGCTCCTAAAAACCTGTACTCATTTAGACAGTTGGACTAAGAGTTCATTTTTCGATTTGTGCTGTCTACATTTTGGATTTGTAGATAGAGAAAACACCTTTCCACAACTCTCATCATCTATTTTCTTTTTCCCCAATGGCAGCTAGTGTTTGAAAAAGGTCCATGTCGGACCGAAACGTCACACGTACACATTGATGTTGCTTGGCATAAGAAAACCAAATAAAAATAAGCACTGTACTTTTTAACGAATCTTCAGAAGTGCCCAAGTCTATTTTCTCTATCTACATTTACGGGGTTAGCACCCCATGCCTAGAGCACCCAAACCAGGGCACGAGTGCGGCATTTTATTATGTGTTATTAGATGTAGAGGATGATATTTAGTGGTTCCAGGATTCGGGGATCTCATCCCAAATGATAGCTTTGTATTAGCTTACAGTACACTGTCTAGTATGTAACCTCTTACTTCTCTCTTCGCTGGTAGGGCTAAACTCGGTCACGGTCTGCTCTCTGGACTGTACTCAAAGCCACCAGTGAAATGTGAGCTGATAGAGCAGGTGATGAAAGAAGAGCACAAGGTATTTATTCTGACATTTGCCAAGGTAGAAGTTGAGTATGAATGTGAAAATAGTTTGTGCATTTTTATGTGTTTTAAAGGTTTTTTCAGTTTGATATTTTAAAAAAATCTTAATTGCTTTGTAGATGGGAAAATTCCACAAAGTTGGATGATACATGTTTGAGCAGATTTCTGAAAACTTTCTAAAAGACAAATGTTCTTTCTTCCCATAGCGATCAATCACAGAACAGCTTTAATTTTTTTCAGGAGCAGAATACGAAATTAAATCTGTGATTGGATGCTGTGAGCAGCAAGTCCCGTTTCTCTTTCAGACCGTTTCGTACATCTCCTCCTATCACAGATATTTGCTGACAGTAAATGAGCAGGGCTAGGTCTGAAGCGGGGTACACCGACGCTGCTGCTTCATCCGTGATTACTCTACTTAGGGTAGATTCACATGTTTTTGGCAGATTAACTTAGATTGCCATTTCATTTGCAAGGTCTTGAAGTATAATCTCTTTTCCGACACCTGGGACCCCCGCCATTCAGCTGCTTGAGAAAGCATTGGTGCTTCTGTGAGGGCCACTGCCTTCTGTGCTCACTAAGCAGTGCCATACATTGTAAAGCCACTGTGCTTGGTATCACAGCTCAGACCTATTCACTTCTATGGGGCTGAGCTGCTCCTAGGCCACATGACCGATGAACGTGTCATCGCTGGCCTAGGTAAAGCTGAGGGTCCTGGGTGTCGGACCACCACTGATCAGATACTGATGACCTATCCAGAGGATGGGTCATCAGTTGTAAAGTCTCAGAAAACCCAGTTAAAGCAGTGAATGAAGCAGTGAAACTCAGCCCCAGTATTATTTAATGACAGACTACCACTGGTTCTTTGAGTGATAGCATGTCGCAGGTGAAGGCCGTTTAAAGTGGACCTGTCAGCCGTCCTGGCATGATGTCTGGTAAACAGTTCTATTTCCCATAAAATAAGAATTGTGGAACATCTCTTCCTCTAGCTGTATAATTCCCCTGTTATTTCTCCTATTTGTGAATTCATTGACAATTAAGCCTTACATAGTCTGCCACTGTCAGTACTGATTGGACAGTGATGGGCAGTGTATGGACATACTTCAAATAGGAGGAATAACAGAGGAACAGGCACCACACAGAGTTATACTATAGGAAATATAAATATTTGTTAAAACTTAAAGGGGTTCTATGAGAAGTAAGAAAATTCAAATACTTAAATATTACTTTATTATAAATATATTCCCAAATACCTCGTTTTGTCTCGGGAGCAATCATTAAGAGAAATAAAATGACGTCTTATTAGTACACACAAAACCTGTCCTAATCACACAGCAGAAGGAGTTACTTCACAACACTGAGCTAAAGAGCTGCCTCATCCTCCTCTCTGCTCTATTGTCAGGTATTATGAATACAGTTTAAAATGATCTTCAGCTGAGTCTCTGGGGTGTCACTGATGAGCAGCAGCACTTGTATGCAGTCTCCATTACCACAGTCTGTCCTGTCCGTCCTTTGTACTTCATGTCTCCTCATGAACTCCATTCCCACAGAGATTTAGCTGAAGTGCTTAGCTGTATTCAGGATCATAATCCCTGACAAGTAGAGCAGAGAGGAGGATGAGGCAGCTCTTTAGCTCAGTGTACTGAAGTAACTTGTCCTGCTGTGTGATTAGGACAGGTTTTGTGTGTACTAATAGGACGATTTTATTTCCCCTGATTGCTCCCCAGACAAAAAGAGCCATTATAACTAATGAAAGGTATTTGGGAATATATTTAGAATAAAGTAATATATACCGTAAGTATTTTCATTTTCTTAATTCCCGGAGAACCCCTTTTAAGAAAAGAACTCCCTGTTCTATGGATATTTCTGTGAACCTCAACATGAGTGACCAGTTTAATTCTGGTAATATAAAGAATGGCTTTTTGCCCGATTGTTGATTCAGCCGTACAGTGTCGTGTGGTAAACTTGTTTGTAGCCAGAGGAATGAACCTCTCCTAGTGTCGGAGAGCTGATATGCCGATAGCTGAGGCTGTCAGCCTGGAGAGTCTTCAAAAATGATCCTTTATAGAATGGGGGTGGGCAAGAATTTTACTTGGCAATGAAAAGATAAATAAAAATAGCCCTCCCTCTATCTGGTTTCATCAGAGCTCGCTATCTCCACGACCGGTTATTTTAAATGTTAGCTTTTCTTTGAGGCGGTGTTCTTCCATTCTTTATGGTAGGTGACTAATGTGGAATAATGTCGCACTGTGTTTCTAAAAATAAATATTGTCATTTGTATTGTACTTAGTTAAAGGGGTTTTCCGGGCATTTGGTCTAATTAGGACATAGTTCTAACCTGTGGAGGGAAGCTCTTTTACATAGGACTTACCTTCACTGTCTCCACTCAATTCTGCCTTCTCTGCTGCGGGCTCTTCCACCTGGGCACTGACCAGATGTGGCTGCCTCTTTTCCTGTTCAGCTGCATTACCTATATCAGTTTTGCTTGAACAGTACGTCAAATGCTAAAATGCACATGCTCATGTGTTTGAGGCCGAAAAATAAACATTGGATATCTCCATGTACAGGGTGGGCTCCCAGAATCAATTCCACTGGTGGGCCCTAGCCACCACAGACTGAGATGGAGTATAGGAGATAACCTTATCAATAAGGGTTCATGCACACGACCGTTGTTTTGCGGTCCGTTTTTCACTGATCTGTTGTTCCGTATCTGAGGTGGTTTTTTTTCTCTGATTTAAGTGCTCTTCCGTTCCATATTCCACAAAACATATCCGTATGGTTTCCATATGCGATCCATTTTTTGCGGATTAGAAACGGAAACAGTAACTTATTAATTACCAAACGCATGAGCAATATGGGCTGGGCATAGCATTTCTACAGTATGGATCCGTAAAATGTGGATAAAATACGGATGACATACGGATGTGTTCCGTATTTTTTGCGGACCCATTGACTTGAATGGGTCCTTGGACCATGATTTGCAGACAATAATAGGACATGTACTACTTTTTTCAAAACGGAAATGGAATGCACACAGAGTACCTTCCGTTGTTTTTGCGGACCCATTGAAGTAAATGGTTCCGCATACGGTCCGCAAAAAAAAGGAACGGAAGCGGAAAGAGCCCAGCGCCGAATCTCTGCCCGCCCGGGGAAGCGGAAAGAAAAAACGTTCGTGTGCATGAGCCCTAAAGCAAATTTTTTTCCAAATTTTTTTTTTTTTTTTTTTTTAAATACCGTATTTTTCAAACTATAAGACGCACCGGACTATAAGACGCACTTAGGATTTGGAGGAGGAAAATAAAAATAAAAATATTTTTCATCAGACCTCAGATCAGACCCCCAAGCTCTATCAGCCTCAGATCAGACCTCTGATCAGACCCCCTTCAGATCAGAAGTTAAAAAAAAATTATATAAACTTACCTCACTTGCTCCGGCCACTTACTCACCGCTCTCTGGTCTTCTTCTGGCCTGACCTGACATCGCATATCGCTGATGTGATAAACATAATGGAAGTGGTCATTAGCATTCGGACTAGAAGACGCACTGCCACTTTTCCCTCACTTTTGGGGGGGAAAAGTCTGAAAAATACGGTGTATAGTTGTCAGGGGTGGATTGGCAATAGATCGTACAGGGAATTTTCACTGTGGGCCAATGCTCAGTTGGCTGCCCGAGCCATCCTTACTGGTCAGGTACATAATGATCTGATTTGTGTACAATGTGCTTATCCTGTGGAGGACCATTACTTTATGAATAATGCATTTGCTTCTTGTTCATTTGGTTTTTCTGCCAGTAATCTATAAATATATTCTGCTATTTTGATTTTTAATCTGCCTCTGCCTGTTTAAGCTTCAACCGAAAGGAATTACAACTCGAATGTTCAAAGCCTTTATAAGCAGATGGCATACAGAGTTCTCCTCAAACAGACAACAAGACGCTCAAGAGTTTTTCTTGCACCTTATTGGTCTGGCAGAGGTATGTAAAGTAATATTTCTGAGCTGTTGATTTGTAATAAGTAAGTAATGCATTTGTTTGGTTACCTTAAGGGCGTCTGCAGTTTTTTAAACTGGTGATCTATCCTCTGGATAGATCATCAGCATTTGATCGGCGGGGGTCCGACACCCGGGACCTCTGCCGATCAGCTGTTTGAGAAGGCAGCGGCCTTCTCGCGGTCTACCGCAGGCCCAGTGATGTCACGACTAGTAACAGTGGCCTGGGCGGGGCTAAGCTCTGTTCACTTGAATGGAGCTTAGCCCTGCCCAGGCCATTGGATACTAGTCGTGACGTCACTGGGCCTGCGGTAAACAGCGAGAAGGCCACGGCTTTCTGAAACAGCTGATCGACAGAGATCCCGGGTGTCGGACCCCCCCCCCGATCAGATGCTGATGATCTATCCAGAGGATAGATCATCAGTTTAAAAAAAACAGCAGAACCCCTTTAAATGGAAAATCAGAGACAATCCCTTTTAATATACGAATCCAGCCAGGAAATGTAGTATTGGCAGCTATTATGGTGGACGTTTTAGGTTATCCGTAAAGGGTTCTGCTCATACAGAGTGACTTTCCATTCTGGCTCATAGAGGGGGTGGGGGTCATATGTATACAGACAGTTGTTGTATTTATGAGACAACCCCGGTATACAAATGTTTCTCCTTACCTTTCATCTTGGTTGGACCTCTCTTTATATATGTGTCATATGAGAACCAGCTTTTCAAAAACGACATGAATTTGTGATATTGTATCACAATGTCACTATCCTATATGTGTTGCCACCCAGTGGTTGTGGTGTTTGCTGGAGCCTGTCAAGGGTTTTTCTAGCATTAACGTAACCTCTGGGACCAGAGGGCAGCCACGTATGTGCGTCCACCCTCCATTCATTTATATGGATTTATATGGAAATTCCGAAATATAGCCGTGGAGGCTTGATTATTTCCGGCAGTAGCATAAAGGTGAATGGAGCAGTGGCCGCCCTTGCGTGTTGCTCTCTTTATCACTTTTTTGGGGCCCGTTTAGAGATATATGTGGGTCCCACCTCTGGGATCCACATCTGATACCAATAGCGATATGCCACCAATCTCTTGAGATAATAAAACCCCTTTAGGAGCCACTGGTTGGGGATCGCTGCTGTAGATTAGATTATACTGGAGTAGGCTTTCTGTACAATATTGATGATCCTCATATCATCATGTCTTTGTTGGTAGTTTCCATTCCTTAGAGAAAGTAAATCTATGTAGGCTACAAAGTTCAAGGGAATCTGTCACAAGTTTAGGCCACCATGCCATGATACTGTACAGTAATAGTATTCTATATGTATGATCTGCATGATGAAAAAAACTGAATTTGTAACATAGTGTGCGGCATGTAAATCTCTGGTTTTGGTTGATGCTCAAGAGTTATGCAGTCCGGTCCATACAATTTCTGGCTTTGATTGACTTGCCGCGAGACATGATACGCCATTACACGCCAGCTCTAGTATAGCTTCTAGGATGTTTACTAAGCCAGGAAGGCTTCATGAATCTGCACCTAGTTGACTCTTCATTGGCGATTGAGTGCTATGTAACAAGCACAGCATCGGACCTCTTTAGAATACTATTACTGTCCAGTATAATGTCATGGTGGCAGTTATAGGCGCTTATTGTGTGTATGGCAAGCCACTGTGAGCCAGTTACTGCCTTTTTAGAGTGAACTAGATTGAAAACAACAACAACAACATAAAATGCACACAGAATATTGACATCCATAAAGGTAAATAAATAAAAAATGCTACAACTAAAATGCACTGAGGATGACTTTTTAAATTGCTGACCTTTGTTTAATTACCTTTTATCTTTCCGCTTGTTGCTACGTGACTCGTTTTGTGCAGTATTATGGAGAAATTCTCTCTTGATTTGTAGAGAAACAGCATCGGCTCAGAAAATCCCACTGAGGTCTTCAGGTTTCTAGTAGAAGAGCGGACACAGTGTTGCCAATCAAGAAAGGTTCGCTACACCGAAAGAGTTGATTCTATCATGCAGTTACCTGTGGCTATGGAAGCAGCAATAAATAAAGGTATGAGTGTTATGTGACGCCCTGCCGTGTCTGTTTTTGTGTACTACATTAAATAACAATGCTGGAGCATCTTTTCTTAGAACTTTTATGCTGTCCCTCTGTTTTTCTTCCATGAAGTGAATATATTGACAATTGGGAATTGCCATACCTCGTGTCAATGGAGTAATTCAGAAATTCTGCCTCCACAATGGGATGGGAATAAGTTCCTGTTAAAATTCATTGGTGCCGTTGACGTGCTTGTTCCAAGTGTTTCTAGTTTTCTAACCATATCTCCATTTTGTCCTACATTCTATTTGTTGGTCATTATACTCATCTTAGGGTGCATTCACATCACTGTTTAGCTTTCCGTTCTTCTGATCCGTCAGAAGAAGAAGAGAGAGAGGAAAAAAAACTGGATCCTGTAAAACAAAACACACTGTTGTCATACATTTGAGCCATTTCCGTCTGAGCTCCATTTTTAGATGTACTCTGCATGCAGTGTTTTTTTTTTTTTTTTTTTCCCCATCTAAAAAAAACGGATCTCAGACGGAAATTGCTCAAATGTATGACAACAGGGTGTTTTGTTTTACAGGATCCAGTTTTTTTTCCAGTGATGTGAATGAACCCTTAAGTCCACATCTTCACCAGTTATACATCTAATGGTGATACGTATATTGATGTGTTTCAGATGATTTGATTGCCTATGAGCTGAAGAGAAGAGAGGCAGAAAGTTCAAAAAGACCACCCCCGGAAATAGTGCGCGCTAGGATCCCATTCAGTGCCTGTATTCAGGCATTCTCTGAGCCTGAGAATGTGGATGACTTCTGGAGCAGTGCTCTTCAAGCCAAGTCTGCAGGTGTTATGTAAGTGTCCCTCTATTAAAGGGAGTCTGTCTGCAGTTTTAGGTAGGGTCTTGGGGGAAAGCAGGACAAACATACCTTGTGTGGAGCTTTTATCATCAGGAGTGGTGTGAATATGAATTTCTATTCTGCCAGATTCTTGTTCTGCAAGTGGCCAGGAGGTGGCGTTTTTCACTGTTTATATCCATAGCCAGTATGTGGAAGGCAAGTTGTGACTTGGTAAAAATTGGTTCAAATTTGTGGTGGAGCAGGTAGTGCATAAATCAAAACAATACCTGCTAAGCAATTCATTAAAAGCAATGGACACCCTTGGGTGCATTTTTTTAAATTATTATTGCATTATACTCATTCTTCCGCTAAAATCATTTTTTCCATTGATCTTTAAAAAAAAAAAAAAGTCAACAGCTTTTCCTGTACAGCTTTCACCATATGTGTCTTGAATATTTTTAATAAAGACCAATTGAAAAAAAATTACTTTCGCCCAAAATAATTAGGATGCAATAATAAAAAAATAAATTGCCCCCAAAGGTGTCCATAGTCTTTAGCTTGACAATCTCAAACACATATCCCTTTGACAAGTATATATATACAGACATGCCTACTTTTTAACCACTTGACTTCATACGTTGCGGCGGTATGCTCCTATCTGTAACCTGACGTATAAAATCGTCGGGTTACATCGCGATCTGCCAGCGGCCCGTGCTGCTGCAGAAGGCTGTGACCGCGCTGTCATTAGACAGCTGCAGTCACAGGGAGAAGTGCCGTGAGCAGCAGTAGCGGTGCTTTCAGCACCCCTCTACAAGCATCTCAGTATAAAATGCTTGTAGAGCGCCACCTGCAGGCTGTGAATTAACCTCTTCCTGCCTTGACTGTGGCATGAAGGGGTTAATTCACTTTAAAAAAAAAAGTTAATAAGTTAAAAGTAATAAATAAATATTAAAAAGTAATAAAAAGAACAATACAGAAAATTAAAACTGAAAGTTATAGCAATATTTACTATTAGCAATAGTATAGCAGACTACGTTCACACCCACACCCCTTTTTCGTTTATATAAAACAAAAATAATAAAAAATATATATTTATTAGTTTTAGCAATAGTATAGTGGAATTTGTGTGTGTAAAATATACAGACACTTTTTTTGTTTAAAAATCTAGGTATTCGTTTTAGCTATGTTTGTATAGCAGGTTTTTTTTCTGTGTAAAATATACAAACTCGCATCTTTTATCATTTATAAAAAAAAACTTAATGTCCAAATTTTCCCAAGATGAATACAACATAAAAAAAGTCACTTTGCATGGGCTTATAATGTTTTGGCCCCGTACAAGATACTACATTCCTGGGAAGGAGAAGAGAGAGATGAAGAGAGGATGAATGTTTTTTAACTTATCAGACTTACCCTCTCCCCTCCTCTCTCTACACAAATGACATGCAGGTTCGGCTGATCGGAATATAACTATTCCAAAATCTTGGGGGGTTTTCCAAAATCTTTTTACCTATTCCTCTGGACCAGGAGGGGTCTGACACCTGGGTCCAGGGCCTGCCTTTGGGGTGTGCGAGCTGTGCAGCCGCACAGGGCGCCATGGCAACAGGGGCGCCCGGACGGGCTGTGCCGACAGCAAGGAGACTGCTTGGCCGGTGTAGCGACTACCACAAACACCACACACTGTAACGACATGCAGGACGGCGGCAGCCTTCTCACAACTCCCGGCAGTGCCCTTACTACTTTAAAGATGCCCTGCCTGTGTCACAACTTACACGTTTCTCATTTACGAGATTCAAATCCGCCGAATCCCAGGCATAGTCCTCAGTATTGCCGTCCTCAGGAGAGGGAGAGATGTGTCTGCTGGGATTCGAACCCATAACCTTCTGTATCAGAGGCAAAGCACTTACCCACACAGCTATTAGAGCTGCATAGCCACTGGCTGAAAAAATATGAGACTTCTACTGTAGACTCTGTTATAGCTGTTATAGTCAGTGTACATCCATACACATGACAGCTGCCCCTGCACACTCAGCTCTGCTATATCTATATATCTCTAAGTATTACTATACAGTAGATAGATATATAGAGATATAGCAGAGCTGAGTGTGCTGGGGCAGCTGTCGTGTATAGATGTAGCAGAGCTGAGTGCGCTGGGGCAGCTGTCATGTGTATGGATGTACACTAGCTATCAAAGCTATAACAGAGTCTACAGTAGAAGTCTCATATTTTTTCAGTCAGTGGCACAGGTTAGGTGCCTTGCCTCTGATACAGAAGGTTGTGGGTTCGAGTCCCAGCAGAAACTTTTCTGAAATACACAAGCACTGACTCCATATATGGACATACAGCGCGGGACACAGGCCGCATCGCTGACATGGAGGTAAGTATGTGTTTTTTTGTTGTTTTTTTTAAATACCCGACTGTTACTGCCACATGGGGGAGCGGGATGCACTTGATACTGGCACATGGGGGGGAAGGAGAGAGGCACTTGATACTGTGATACTGGCACATGGGGGGGTTGGCACTATGATACTGGCACATGGGGGGTGGGAAGGAGAGAGGCACTTGATACTGGCATATTGGGAGGGGGGGGGGAGATGGCACTATGATACTGGCACATATGGGGGGGTGGGAAGGAGAGAGGCACTTAATACTGGCACATTGGGGGGGAAGATGGCACTATGATACTGGCACATTGGGGGGGGATGGCACTATGATACTGGCACATGGTGGGTGGGAAGGAGAGAGGCACTTGATACTGGCACATGGGGGGGGGAGATGGCACTATGATACTGGCACATGGGGGGGGAAGGAGATAGGCACTTGATTATGGCATTTTTTTGGGGTGGTGGCACTATGATACTGGGACATGGGGGGGGGGGGGGAGAGGCACATGATACTGGGACATAGGGGGGGAGGAAAGAGGCACTTAATACTGGCACATTGGGGGGGAAGATGGCACTATGATACTGGCACATTGGGGGGGGGGTGGCACTATGATACTGGCACATGGGGGGTGGGTGGGGAGGAGAGAGGCACTTGATACTGGCACATGGGGGGGAGAGATGGCACTTGATATTGGCACATGGGGGGTGGGAAGGAGTGAGGCACTTGATACTGGCACTTTTGGGGGGGTGAGATGGCACTGATACTGGGACATGGGGGGGGGGGAGAGACACTTGATACTGGCACATGGAGGGGGGGTTTGGCACTATGATACTGGCACAGGGGAGGTGGGAAGTAGAGAGGCACTTGATACGGGCACATTGGGGGGAGAGATGGCACTATGATACTGGGACATGTGGGGGGGGGGGAAGGAGAGAGGCACTTGATACTGGCACATGATGGGCGGGCATCTATGGGGACACTTACTGGCACATTATTGGGGGGCATTATGGGGTCCCTTTTTACTGGCACATTATAAGGCCCTTAATCATACCCAGTGTCACCCATAGCCAGTCTCCTGCCCCCCTTAATCATACCCTGTCACCTGTGCCCAGTCCCCTGCCCCCCTTAATCATACCCAGTGTCACCCAGAGCCAGTCCCCTGCCCCCCTTAATCATACCCATGATTAGACAAGATGCAGAAATTGTGGGTTTCAGGTTTGGTGACCATGAGGAAAAAATTTCTCTCTATGCAGATGATATTATGCTGTTTGTGGGATCCCATGGATCACTTGCTAGGATCTTTCAGATCTTTTGATTATTATAGTAAATATGCCAGACTTAATATAAATTGGTCTAAATCTGCCTGCATTCCGATTGATCCTCTGAGGGATTTAATACCGGGGCTACTTGAAATAAAGACGAGAAATGAACCTGTTAAGTATCTAGGAGTTCTAATAACTCCAAACCCTAAGGACTATGTCCAGATGAATGTGATCCCTAAAATTCAGGAAATCAAGAAAAAAATAGATGTATGGAAAAGACTTTTTCTCGATGGCAGGTCGTATTTCATTGGTGAAAATGTGTTTATTGCCTTCTTTGAATTATATCTTATGGAATACACCTGTTATAATTCCTAAAAAGTTTTTTTAAAACAATAGCCAGTCTTCTGTCGGATTTGATATGGAGAGGGAAAAAAACAAGGATAAGACCACAAATATTACAGATTCAGGAGAAGGAGGGTGGATTATCAGTTCCGGACTTGGAACTATATTTTTTCTCTGGCCATATTAAAAATATGATAATATGGAGTAATTCGCAAAGATATAAAACTATGTTAATGGGGATCAATAAAAAGCTGGATAAAGGCAATATTTTTCAAGTAGTCGAAGCTGGTATTCTGGCACAACAGCAAGTTAGCAAAATACCGATATATGAGCTGATGGCTAAGGTCTGGAAGGAAACGAAAAAATTTTGGCTCCAAAATGAAATCTATTCAGATACCCTATTGTGGAACAATGTGCATCTTATAGAATTAAAAACTATAGAACAGAAAATCTGGTGGAAATATGGAATGTTTAAATTGGGCCAGGTATGGAAAGAGGGAGGTATAAGAGCATACCAAGACCTTAAAAATGAATATGAACTAGGGAGTGGGGACTTGAGCCTCTACTATTTACAACTAAAACAAGCATTAAGAATGACGTTGGGAAAAGGAACACAAATTGCTGCCCTCCCACAATCTTTGGATAAAAATTTTAAATTAACGCCAGGGAGGAAATTCGTTTCTAAAATATATGGAAGCCTTTTATATAAAAAAAACTAAGGGAAAAGCAGTAATTACTTTAAGGTATAAATGGCAAGATGTTCTAAGTACCCAATCAGAGAATTCTGGAAATTGGCTATACAAGCAAAGAGTAGAGTATCAAAGAACTGCTCCCATTGAATTACTCAATTTAATATAGTATATCTAAAGAATTTAGCTGTCAGAGGTGTGGGAGAGTAGGTGCAGACGATGTTCATATACTCTGGATGTGTACGGGGGCTCAGGAATTCTGGGAGAAGGTAATCGAAAAAATAAAGGAATATCACTCATTCAGAATCTCTGGGTGCCTTGAAATATGTATTTTGGGGGTAATGGATAAAATAAAGATACATGATCATCGAGATATAGCATCTAAACTCTTATTTCAGGCCAGAAAATGCATTGTTAAACATTGGGGAGGTAGTGTTGCGCCTACGGTTAAGGAATGGGAAAATCTTACCCGAATTTCGCTTGCTAGAGAGAAATTTCACCTGGTATCTAAGAAGAAAAAAATCTACCTTTGGAAGACTGTGGCGGGAATGGTTAAAATAGCTGTTACTTGTGGGGGTGCTGGTTCTGTAGGCCCTGGTGGGGTGGGGAGACGGGGAGAGAGAAGGAGGGGGAGTTTTTTTTTTTGTTTTGTTTTTTTCTCTTCTTTCCAGAGGGAAAACATGCAGTGGGCGGAGGGAGGGTAGGGGAATGTAAATGATATGCATCTATGTATATTGATTATAATGTAAAACAAGACTAAAGATTGTTTAAGATTGTAAGATGTATTTGTAAAAAGAAGAATAAAGATTATTACATAAAAAAAAATAAAAAAAATCATACCCTGTCACCTTTACCCAGTCCCCTGCCCCCCTTAAATTAAGGGTGACAGACACTGGGTATGATTTAAGGGGGCAGGGGACTGGATAAGGGTGACACTGGGTATGATTAAGGGGCAGGGGACTGGGTAAAGGTGACAGGGTATGATTAACCTCTTAAGGACACATGACGTATCGGTACGGCATGTTGTCCTGGTACTTAAGGACACATGACGTACCAGTACGTCATGTATAGTTCCGATCACCGCCGCCCGGCTGCGGTGATCGGAACCCGGTGCCTGCTCAAATCATTGAGCAGGCACCTTGGCTAAATGCGCTGGGGGGTCCTGTGACCCCCCCCCCCCCATGTCGGCGATCGCAGCAAACCGCAGGTCAATTTAGACCTGCGGTTTCGGAAGTTTCTGATCCCTGCGGTCTGTGACCGCGGGGATCAGAAACTTCAAATAAGCTTTATTTTAATGTTTAACCCCCCCTGCTGCCCTCTTTGTTATCTGACGGCGGGCGCAGCGGGGGGGGGGGAGTGCGGCAGGGAGGGCGGGCAGGCATGCGATCATCCGCCTGCCCCCTCTCTCAGGATAGCCGAGCGGTTTGCAAAGTGTCAGCACATTGTTGACACTCTGCTTGAAACGCCTGACATCTGTGCTGGCACAGATGCCATGCGTTTAACCCTTTCTATGCCGCAGTCCGTAGGGACCGCTGTATGGAAAAGGTTAAGAGGGAGGGAGCTCCCTCCCTCTCCCATCGGGGGCTGCTGTGCCTTTTCAGCCCCCGATGGGAGAGGGAGGGGCCCCCCTCCCCATCACCCACTGCTCTGCTGTGGCAGCGAGTGATGGTTACCATGACAACCAGACGCCTTCACAGGCGTCCGGCTGTCCATGGTGCTGATTAGACTTCTGCTAAAGGCAGATGTGTAATCAGACTTTGTAAAGTGAAAATACAGTACAGTACACTATATAGTGTACTGTATTATACAGACATCAGACCCACTGGATCTTCAAAAACCAAGTGGGTCTGGGTCAAAAAAAAGTGAAAAAAAAGTAAAAATCAAAAAACACATTTATCACTGATTAAAAATGAAAAAAATAAAATTCCCTACACATGTTTGATATCACCGCGTCCCTAACGACCTGATCTATAAAACGGTCATGTTACTTTACCCGCACGGTGAACGGCATAAATAAAATTAAAAAAAAAACTATGATGAAATTGAAATTTTCCCCACCTTACTTCCCAAAAAAGGTAATAAAAGTGATCAAAAAAGTCGTATGTACGCCAAAATAGTACCAATCAAACCGTCACCTTAATTCCGCAAAAAATGAGACCCTACTTAAGCTAATCGCCCAAAAACTGAAAAAACTATGGCTCTCAGAATATGGAGACACTAAAACATGATTTATTTGTTTTGGTTTCAAAAATGAAATCATTGTGTAAAACTTACATAAATAAAAAAATTGTATACATATTAGGTATCGCCGCGTCCGTGACAACCTGCTCTATAAAAATATAACATGATCTAACCTGTCAGATGAATGTTGAAAATAAAAAATAAAAACGGTGCCAAAACAGCTATTTCTTGTTACCTTGCCTCACAAAAAGTGTAATATAGAGCAACCAAAAATCATATGTACCCTAAACTAGTACCAACAATACTGCCACCCTATCCCGTAGTTTCTAAAATGGGGTCACTTTTTTGGAGTTTCTACTCTAGGGGTGCATCAGGGGGGCTTCAAATGGGACATCGTGTCAAAAAAACGGTCCGTGTGCCCGTACAGCGGTTTACGACCACATATGGGGTGTTTCTGTAAACTACAGAATCAGAGCCATAAATATTGAGTTTGGTTTGGCTGTTAACCCTTGCTTTGTAACTGGAAAAAAATTATTAAAATGGAAATCTGCCAAAAAAGTGAAATTTTGAAATTGTATCTCTATTTTCCATTAAATCTTGTGGAGCACCGAAAGGGTTAACAAAGTTTGTAAAATCAGTTTTGAATACCTTGAGGTGTCTAGTTTCTTAGATGGGGTGACTTTTATGGAGTTTCTACTCTAGGGTTGCATCAGGGGGGCTTCAAATGGGACATGGTGTAAAAAAAAAAACAGTCCAGCAAAATCTGCCTTCCAAAAACCATACGGCGCACCTTTCCCTCTACGCCCTACTGTGTGCCCGTACAGTAGTTTACGGCCACATATGGGGTGTTTCTGCAAACTACAGAATCGGGGCAATAAATAAAGCATTTTGTTTGGCTGTTAACCCTTGCTTTGTTACTGGAAAAAATGGATTAAAATGGAAAATTTGACAAAAAATTGAAATTCTCAAATTTCATCTCCATTTGCCAATAACTCTTGTGCAACACCTAAAGGGTTAACAAAGTTTGTAAAATCAGTTTTGAATACCTTGAGGGGTGTAGTTTCTAGAATGGGTTCATTTTTGGGTGGTTTCTATTATGTAAGCCTCACAAGATTAGCTCACACAGGGCGCCTGAACACCTAAGGCCAGCCCAGCCCTGCCTGAACACCTAAGGCCAGCCCTGACTGATTGGCGCCTGAACACCTAAGGCCCCGCCAATCAGTTGTAGTGCTGCTGCATTCTCTCAGCTTTTCCAAGGCCAGTGACACTACATTTATTGGTCTTGCTGCCTAGGGGCACAGCCGCTATACAATTGACTGCGCTGTGCTTGGTGAGCAGAGAGAAAGCCACGGCACTACTGCAAGTGCTGGTGCCTTCTCAAACAGCTAATCAACGGTGATCCCGGGTGTTTGACCCCTACGATCAGATACTGATGACCTATCCTGAGGATAGGTCATTAGTAGGGATGAGCGAACCCGAACTGTATAGTTCGGGTTCGTACCGAATTTTGGGGTGTCCGTGACACGGACCCAAACCCGAACATTTTCGTAAAAGTCCGGGTTCGGTGTTCGGCGCTTTCTTGGCGCTTTTTGAAAGGCTGCAAAGCAGCCAATCAACAAGCGTCATACTACTTGCCCCAAGAGGCCATCACAGCCTTGCCTACTATTGGCATGGCTGTGATTGGCCAGTGCAGCATGTGACCCAGCCTCTATATAAGCTTGGGTCACGTTGCGCTGCACGTCACTCTGCTGATTGAAGCATAGGGAGAGGTTGCAGCTACGACGTTAGGGTGAGATTAGGCAGTGATTAACTCCTCCAAAAGACTTCATTCTGTGATCGATCTGCAGCTGTGGATCATTGAAGTGCTAATATTGACTTGCTCACTTTTTTGAGGCTGCCCAGAGCGTTTTTAGATCACTTTTTTTCTGGGGTGATCGGCGGCCATTTTGTGACTTATGGTGCGCCAGCACAAGCTATCACCAAGTGTATTTAACCATCAATAGTGTGGTTATTTTGTGCTATATCCTACATCAGCTGCAGGCTGAGCCTGTGTCACCGAAGTGCATTTAACCATCAACAGTCTGATTATTTTTTGGCCATATACTACATCTGGTGCAGGCTGAGCCTGTGTCACCCAAGTGCATTGAACCATCAACAGTGTGGTTATTTTTTGGCCATATACTACATCAGGGGCAAGTTGAGCCTGTCACCCAGCGCCTAAAAAATAGACCTGACATTTCTATTCAACCAAATCTGTACTGTTTTAGCTGGTCAAGTTATTTGTAGTGACCGTAAAAGCACACTTTTTGTTCTGGGTTGAAAAACTATTCCCAAATTTGCCATTCTCAAAATAACTAGTTTCTGGTATATGAGGCCTACTTGAAATCTATCCCAAAAAGGATATCTTACATTGAAGGTACTGATAGTGTCATTCAGAAAAACCTAAGACACACGCTACCGTGCAGATAGAAGTCTGATTCTGAGATTAAACCTTAACCTGTCACACAGTGCAAAAAAAAACAGGTCTCACATTTCTATTCAAGCAAATCTGTACTGTTTTAGCTGGTCAAGTTATTTGTAGTGACCGTAAAAGCACATTTTTTTTTCTGGGTTGAAAAACTATTCCCAAATTTGCCATTCTCAAAATAACTAGTTTCTGGTATTTGAGGCCTACTTGAAATCTATCCCAAAAAGGATATCTTACATTGAAGGTACTGATAGTTCGCTCAACTTTAGTCATTAGTATAAAGATCTCAGAAAATACTTTTACGAACACAAAATTTTGTGCACCGACTCCATACATAAATGTACACGTATGCATATTCACGATGTACAAGCAAACACTCATTACATACATGCACACATACTCATTACACATAAAGGCACACACTACATACAGTCATATGTGTATGTGCTCAGAATACATACTTGCATACAGTTTAGCAGGCATATTTGTACACTTATGGTACTTGCACACATGCAAATAATGGTGGCAACTACTTTTAATGGGAAAAAAAATTAACTGATTTCATTCTACTGACCTAAATGACAGCCCTGGAGACCATTTTAAAGGGATTTTCCCATCTGGACATTCATGGCATATCAATAGGATACGCTATAAACTTTCTCTACATGTGGTTTCCAACACTGGGACCCGCTCCTATCTCAAGAACACCATGAACAGATAGGATGCTGCATGTGCACCGCTTTCTCCATTCACTGCTATAGGACTTCCGAGCACTTTCCATATTGTATGAGAATTGGAAGTGCACAAACTGTGAAATATGTAGACCAGAGATTCCGCCCTGTCCGGTCACTGAGGCTGTGCACATGGAGCTCTTCCAGCTGATTTGAGTTACTATATGTTATCACTACCTTCCATTGAGATAGAAGGAATCATTTAGGGTATTTACTGTCTTCATGGCTGAGTGCCAATTATGTTACAGCTGAAGCCATCACTGGGAAATTAGTCTTTTTCTCTCTGCATTATCACGGAAAGACTTATCTGTTATCCCTGGATTAATTATAAAAGATTTGGGCCTTATCTGAGCTGCCACCACTCCTCTTGCATGGTTTGCATTGCCGTAAATGGTGCCCACATCTACTAACCATATTTATCCCAATGGCTGGTGCTGGATGATATACCTGGTGCATCTTTAGGCCGTCTAGCCTAGTTTGTACCTCCTATTTGTTAGCTTAGTTTATGCCAGCAATTTGTCCACATGCCCTGAAAATCTTTCCCAATGTGCCAAAAGTCTGTTCACCAAAAACTTTAGACGAACTCTAATTTGCACCACTTTTATATGCCAGAAGCTGCCCACGACCACATTCTAGTTTAAAACCAGAGCTGTCAAAGATATTTGAAAAATTCATTATTTTTGCGCCCCTGATTGTCTAAAATGAGGTGCACCAACATTTTGATGCAAACAATGCCAAGAGAGTGGCACACTCATTAAGATGGGCCATTGTCGTAAAATACAGTGTATGCATGATGCTTTACTCTGTCAATTGCTCTAATCTAAAGTAAAATTAAAATCATAACATGATGGCATATTTTATGTGGGAATAGCATTAAATGCTATCATAACCCAGCTTCTTGGGAGTAGTGTAATAACGGATTATTATAAAACCAGAAAGCAGATAGGAGGAAACATCAGGATTCAGATTGCCCACTACACTTTACTGGTCTGGTGCTTTTACATCTACATTCAGGCACGTTCAGAACAAGGCGCCGATTCTAATCTAGTTGCTTAGTATGGTCCAATTCAGGACAACTAGAGGGATTTTACTGTATCAATTCCAAACTTTGATTTCAGAATCTGTAACAGTCTGTTTAGCCATTGTCTTGAAAAGATGGGAAATTCTTGTAACATGGTGATTTTCTTTCTAGGACATCTCGCTTTGCTTCATTCCCAGAATATCTGGTAATCCAGATAAAGAAGTTTACATTTGGTCTTGACTGGGTACCTAAAAAACTTGGTAGGCAACTTTTAATTCCTGCAGATATGTATTGTATACGTTTTATGTTGTACCATCCCTTTGTAAAGTAAAAAATTGTATTTGAATAAATGTGATTTTCATTCCAATTATTATTAATTTTTTAGATGTAGCAGTGGAAATGCCGGATGTCCTGGATGTTAATAATCTCCGAGCTAAAGGTCTGCAGCCAGGAGAAGAAGAGCTCCCAAACATTGCTCCTCCCATTGTTATTCCAGATGACCCCAAAGGTACATGGAAATGCTATGTCCTATTATTTAGTATTTTATGCAGTTATGCCCTCACTTCAAAGGTAGAATAGATAGATTTCAGAGTATAAACCAGGGTTCAATTTCCTGGATCAGTGAATGGAAGAGTTGTCTTGTAGAAGCTAAAGGAATATTTATTTCTTAAGAGACAGCAGAGTAGCTTGCAGTGTTGCCTTGCAGCAACGAGCTCCTGGGTTTGAATTGGTCTGAGAGAAACCTTGTATGTAAAGTAGCTCTTTCCAAAAAGAAAGCTGAGCCTCTAATGCCACCAGATATAAGCTAGCTACTGTATCCTATAAGTCAATCCTCAACCTTTTAGACAGGCCTTGAGACATAACTTGGATTATAGTTAAGCCAGTACCTCATCTGTAGACAGCAGTTTCAGGGTCATTGCTTCTCATCAGTGCAGAGAGAACTGGCTTAACTGGGTGACAGGCCTTTGTCAGGATTAAGAGGGTGCTATTTCTTAAGGAGAGTACCTAGTTAGGCGTAGGGAGTTTTATAGCAAAGATAATGCTCCTCTGAGAAAATGGATATGTAAATTAGTCCTCTTTCCAAAAAGAAATTAAAGCTTAGACTCTGATGCCACCAGATATTATGCAGCTACCCTATAAGTCAATGTTTGACCTTTTAAATATTCCTTGAGACATAACTTGGATTAAAGCTAAGCCAGTACCTCATCCGCAGAAAGCTGTTTCCGGGTGATTGCCTCTCATCGGTGCAGAGCAGAGAGGGACTGGCTTAACTGGGTGAGAGGCCTTTGTCTTTACATCTCAGCTGGATTTTATTTCTTTTTGGAAAGAGAACTACCGTAATTTGTATATCCTTTTTCTCAGAGGAGCATTGCCTAGCATATAAGACTCCTTACACCTACCAGGTGCTCTAGTACTCCTGCCCGTGCTCCCCTCCCGAAATGAGGGAAACCGCTGCATAGAGTTTGTATGTTCTTCCCACATTTGCTTGGGTTACCTCCCATACTCCAAAAACTTGACTAGGGATATCCACGAGACCAGAGAGGCCCAACTGTAGACAGCACTGTTCCCGATTTTTTGCTCCTTTCGTTTGGCTGATATTCTTAGTCATGTATCAAGACTCTTTAATGGGTGGTTAATGTTACAGTTTCCAGGAAAACCTCTATTAGGACAAAAAAAGCTTATTTTTTTCTCCCCTCCAGACATGGATGGATAGGCTTTAGTTATATTTTCTACTGGCAAAGTGAAGCCATGCTTGAATTAGAATTTTCTTTTTCAGATCGTTTCAGGAACCATTTCATGGAAGGTATGTATATAACCTTATGTTTGTATGTAATTAACAAGCATTGCAGTGTGTGTGTATTCTGTATATAATAAATGGAGACTTATGGATTTGCCTGAGAATATTACATTTTTGGAACTAACTATTGACACAAGAGGAATACTTCTCTCCTCGGACTTAAAGGAAAATCTGGGTTTTCACCAGGTTCACAAGATGTAACAGAATCCTCCTCGGAATCTACAAGTGCCTGCATAGTATATTCACAAGAGTCCATTCACGGTGTGCGTATTCAATACTACTTGTGTCCCCGCAACTCCATAGGCTTCAGAAAACACCTTCTCCGGTGTCCTTCGATCTTCTCATAGATCCAAGATTAAAAATATAACCAGCATTCAGATCAGCCTGCACAGACGCCCGACCCGGGTTTCGCCACAACGCTTCTTCAGAAGCTCTGATTGCAAAGCCGAAAACTGCTGTTCTTTATCAGCAACTAACCCCACCCCCATATAAATATTCACTCCCCATGTAAAACCAATAAAATAAATAAAATATGAGCATGCTCTATAAAACCTGCTAAAAATATCTATAACAGTTCTTTCCTAAATCAGTCCTGCGCATAAGTCTATAATGCCTTTCCTTTTACATTTCTTCTGTTCATTGAATTCACAAGGTTACAAAATCATATACAAAAAATCACACCGACATCTCAGTAGATGTTCAGACCTGAGGCAAACCTCATCATTTCTCACCTTAGACTATACAAGAATTGACATCACATTCAACATTAAGGCCTCTCGGTTGGATAGTGTTCAGACAGTACATCCAATTCACTTCTCTTTTGTTAATTTTAGTTATAATCTCCACCTCGAGCCGACTTATCCACCAATTCTATTCCCATAAATTTTAACCCTTTGGGTTCTTTTTGGTGACATAATTTATAGTGCAAAGAGACACTATGTGTTTCTAAACCTTTTTTAATGTTATAACTGTACACGGGTCTCCAATATATAGGAAGGACCACCCGCAGTTTGAAGACCCGTGTGCAAGAGCACATTTATAACATTAAAAAAGGTTTAGAAACACATAGTGTCTCTTTGCAAAATACCTCTGTCGGAACAGGGGATTTACGAACGCAGAACCTAGCCTAATGTGTGTGTTTTTTTTTTTTTTTTTTTTTTAACCCATTCTGTCCCATAAATAGAATTAAAAAATGTAATTCAGGTAGGGCTAGACGATTAATCAAATTAAATTTCTTTCTTGCAGCGAGGCGATGTCCGTTTTATTCAATATCGTGATATAGATTTTTTTTTTTTTAATCTGGAGCACCTAATCAGCGCAGCATGGCTGCCCGTTGTAATGGCCGGGGGGTATAGAGTGGATGTAATGGCCGAGGGGTAGAGAGAGCTCTCTGCGCAAGATAGCTCCATCCGGGACTGCATGTGGCTGCCGACCAGGGCATTTGTATATCTACTGTACTTAGAGGGAGGACTGGAGTAGGGTCTATAATATATATAGGACTGGAACGTTGCATGGGGGAATATAGGACCTCCCATTTTTTTTCACCGATTGGAAGTGCTGCAGTCTTTTCTTCTTTGTACATCAAGACGGTGGGTTGCGTCTATTTGCTGTCACTCCTTACCTTGGTTATTTTCTGTGCTGCCTTGAACTTTCTCTATATATATATATATATATATATATATATATATATATATATAAATAAATTATAAATTAAATAAATAAAGAAAGTCCGCAGCACTCCTTGAAGTCAAAAATGTGCAGTTTATTCACACATGTCAGAAAATTGACAACGTTTCAGTTCTCTCACAGAACCTTTCTCAAGTCAGGTGAGAAAGGTTCTGTGAGAGAACTGAAACGTTGTCAATTTTCTGACATGTGTGAATAAACTGCACATTTTTTACTTCAAGGATTGCTGCGGACTTTCTTTATTTGTTTATCCATCCTGTATCGAGGGACCACCGCGGGCACCGTATAACTGTGATAAAGGAGTGCTGCCTGACCTTTTTTATGGATATATATATACAGTACAGACCAAAAGTTTGGACACACCTTCTCATTCAAAGTGTTTTCTTTATTTTCATGACTATGAAAATTGTAGATTCACACTGAAGGCACCAAAACTATGAATTAACACATGTGGAATTATATACATAACAAACAAGTGTGAAACAACTGAAAATATGTCATATTCTAGGTTCTTCAAAGTAGCCACCTTTTGCTTTGATTACTGCTTTGCACACTCTTGGCATTCCTCTTGATGAGCTTCAAGAGGTAGTCCCCTGAAATGGTTTTCACTTCACAGGTGTGCCCTGTCAGGTTTAATAAGTGGGATTTCTTGCCTTATAAATGGGGTTGGGACCATCAGTTGCGTTGAGGAGAAGTCAGGTGGATACACAGCTAATAGTCCTACTGAATAGACTGTTAGCTGCTTTTTTCTTGCATAATACAAATTCTAACAGTCTATTCAGTAGGACTATCAGCTGTGTATCCACCTGACTTCTCCTCAACGCAACTGATGGTCCCAACCCCATTTATAAGGCAAGAAATCCCACTTATTAAACCTGACAGGGCACACCTGTAAAGTGAAAACCATTTCAGGGGACTACCTCTTGAAGCTCATCAAGAGGAATGCCAAGAGTGTGCAAAGCAGTAATCAAAGCAAAAGGTGGCTACTTTGAAGAACCTAGAATATGACATATTTTCAGTTGTTTCACACTTGTTTGTTATGTATATAATTCCACATGTGTTAATTCATAGTTTTGATGCCTTCATAGTAATGAAAATAAAGAAAACTCTTTGAATGAGAAGGTGTGTCCAAACTTTTGGTCTGTACTGTGTGTATGTATATATATATATATATATATATATACACTGCTCAAAAAAATAAAGGGAACACAAAAATAACACATCCTAGATCTGAATTAATTAAATATTCTTCTGAAATACTTTGTTCTTTACATAGTTGAATGTGCTGACAACAAAATCACACAAAAAAAATAAAATGGAAATCCAATTTTTCAACCCATGGAGGTCTGGATTTGGAGTCACACTCAAAATTAAAGTGGAAAAACACAGTACAGGCTGATCCAACTTTGATGTAATGTCCTTAAAACAAGACAAAATGAGGCTCAGTAGTGTGTGTGGCCTCCACGTGCCTGTATGACCTCCCTACAACGCCTGTGCATGCTCCTGATGAGGTGGCGGACGGTCTCCTGAGGGATCTCCTCCCAGACCTGGACTAAAGCATCTGCCAACTCCTGGACAGTCTGTGGTGCAACGTGACGTTGGTGGATAGAGCGAGACATGATGTCCCAGATGTGCTCAATTGGATTCAGGTCTGGGGAAGGGGCGGGCCAGTCCATAGCATCAATGCCTTCGTCTTGCAGGAACTGCTGACACACTCCAGCCACATGAGGTCTAGCATTGTCTTGCATTAGGAGGAACCCAGGGCCAACCGCACCAGCATATGGTCTCACAAGGGGTCTGAGGATCTCATCTCGGTACCAAATGGCAGTCAGGCTACCTCTGGCGAGCACATGGAGGGCTGTGCGGCCCTCCAAAGAAATGCCACCCCACACCATTACTAACCCAATGCCAAACCGGTCATGCTGGAGGATGTTCCAGGCAGCAGAACGTTCTCCACGGCGTCTCAAGACTCTGTCACGTCTGTCACATGTGCTCAGTGTAAACCTGCTTTCATCTGTGAAGAGCACAGGGCGCCAGTGGCGAATTTGCCAATATTGGTGTTCTCTGGAAAATGCCAAACGTCCTGCACGGTGTTGGGCTGTAAGCACAACCCCCACCTGTGGACGTCGGACCCTCATATCACCCTCATGGAGTCTGTTTCTGACCGTTTGAGCAGACACATGCACATTTGTGGCCTGCTGGAGGTCATTTTGCAGGGCTCTGGCAGTGCTCCTCCTGTTCTTCCTTGCACAAAGTTGGAGGTAGCGGTCCTGCTGCTGGGTTGTTGCCCTCCTACGGCCTCCTCCACGTCTCCTGATAGCGCCTCCATGCTCTGGACACTACGCTGACAGACACAGCAAACCTTCTTGCCACAGCTCGCATTGATGTGCCATCCTGGATAAGCTGCACTACCTGAGCCACTTGTGTGGGTTGTAGACTCCGTCTCATGCTACCACTAGAGTGAAAGCACCGCCAGCATTCAAAAGTGACCAAAACATCAGCCAGGAAGCATAGGAACTGAGAAGTGATCTGTGGTCACCACCTGCAGAACCACTCCTTTATTGGGGGTGTCTTGCTAATTGCCTATAATTTCCACCTGTTGTCTATCCCATTTGCACAACAGCATGTGAAATTGATTGTCACTCAGTGTTGCTTCCTAAGTGGACAGTTTGATTTCACAGAAGTGTGATTGACTTGGAGTTACATTGTGTTGTTTAAGTGTTCCCTTTATTTTTTTGAGCAGTGTATATAATGCAATGAATGGCAGCACCAACCTTTTCAGATTTAAAGATTGGGTGCAAGCTCCTATAGGAAAAGCGTCCCAGGATAATATATACATTATATGTTCTCCCCCAGTCCTCTATCTGTATGTGGATACTGTGGTTATCGGCAGTGCAGGGATTAATATATTAACCCCTGCACTCCCGGTCTGTATATATGTAGTAACTCGTGCACTGCTCGTCTATATAGTCTTAGTAGTTTAATTAACAAAAACAAGAAAATTGAGATTCAAATTGAAAATTGTCCATAGGGTTGAAGAAAAATCAAGATTTTATTTTTTGACAAAATTGCCCACCCCTAAATCCAGCTGAACAACCCCTTTTAAACACTTGCTGCAGTCTTCCGGAGATGACAGCTGATTTTTGGGGCACTCAGGAGTAGAACAACTTGTGACCAGCCTATTTTAGGGGACCTTTCCAACTAATAGTATTGTAAAAAGTAGATAATCCCTTTTAAAGTGACTGTTGGCTAATCATTGTTCCTATTCTGTAATGGTATTATTACCTCCAGATATTTGAGTTGTGCAAGCATCGATTGCTACAGTGATCGTCCCTCCCCAGTTCAGTTGTATTGATTATTTGTAGCACATCCCTGAATACCATAAACTAAGTAAGGACTTGGAGCGCAACAGGTGAACCCCAAGACTTTATAACTGATAACCTATCCTCTGGATAGGTCTTCAGTATCTGATTGGTGGGGGACCCCCACAGATGGAATTTTGTCTTTGTCCAACATTAACAACTATGTAACTAGTGCCGTCAGACCACTGTGCCATGTGCTACTTGTGCAGGGGACTAGGGGTCCACCTTGCTCACTGGCCTTCTGGGGGATTCACCTGTTCCCCCGTGGGCCAGTCCAAGTCTGGTCTCCATATTCCTGTGACTGTTAGAGAATTGTGATCCATGGTACGCAGCTCCGTCTGGCAAATAGCGATCTGCAAGTGTGAGTGGTCTGCAGTGTGGCTGTCTACAATAACTTTTGGTGAGCCATACAAGTCTACAGGGGAGTACGTGGATGAGGACACTACGAGGAGACTAATAAGTGGACGGGGCCTGCATTGTTGCTTAGAAGATCGCTCCTTTGATGTAAAGCAGGTACTTTGACACTGACTGCACTGCTGACCATTACTACCAATGGGGAGACCCCTTTTAATTTAAACTAAAAGTGATGTTCTTGGACTTTTGAGGTTCACCTGCTGCAATCCTGGTCCTTACTTGATTTATGGTCATTCATTTATGTTCTTTTTGCAGAGAGAAACAAGACCAGTTTGAGCAGTTTTACCATATTTGTGTTTTTACATCCCTAAATACACAGGGCCATGAGCTGCCAATAATGGAGAATCTTATAGGCTGCATAAAAGATGCAATCGGCTAACATAAGAGCGTTTGTCAGCTGATTTGAAGCACAATTATTACTACATGTCACTTGTCCGGATAGTAGGCCTGCTGCAGAGAACACCGGCATAAACTTCCTCCTGATCCATTTCATTTTCAGACCCTTTAATAATAGTAACTTCCACAGACCCCCAATAACAATGAAAACTACAAATACCCTCAATCCGAGTGATTGTATCAGGTACCCCCAATATCAGTGACAACCACCTTCAGTTGCAAGGCTTGAGGAGCAGAAGGTTCCAGTGGGCAGCAACATCAGCTGAACGTCACTTAGCTGCACCAGCACAGTGGATCCTGACCACCTCCACTCTCCTGAACCATGTCATGGTCCCAGATCTACTTATCACCCATACACAATCCACCTATAGAAGGCGACTAACAGATTGCATACCTGGGGAATAGAGTATAAGGGATCATGAACATGCGGATTGGATGCAGATCTATTCATTGCAATGGGGCTGCAAAAGATGCGGACAGCACATTGTGTGCTGTCCACACCTGCACATCTGTTCATTGGCCCCACAAAAAAAAAAAAAAAATATTAAACATGCCCTTTTCTTGTCCATTTTGCAGACAAGAATAGGAGATTTCTACAGAGGTTAATGGTGGGATGCACTCGGCTGGGATCCGTGTTTTGTGGTTCAGCGATTTGCAGACCACAAAACAGTTATGGCTGTGTGCATGAGCCCTAACACTTTACATATCGCCCATATCTACTTGGTTAACTGTTGTCATGAAAGCATTGTGTAGATCCAAATCTCAATTAACATCAATTGACAAAAATAAAAAATGCACCCAGATAGAAATATCAGATTGCTGCAAAAGTTGGCATGCACCTTTTACTGATAAATTGTCAACTGCTAGACATCCCCCTACGGCACACTCAAAGGCATTTAGCCCAGTTGACAAACTTTAAGAGGGGGCACATTATTAGATGGAGAGGAGCAGGATGGTCTCTATCCACCATTTAGGCCATTCTGTCTTAGCTGTTAGGAGATATTTTGAGCAGTGTTTACGTGAGAACAAGCTACGGGAGTACCAGACAGATCACCAGAAGAGAGGATCATTTGATACGAGAGACCCTAACATCTCAGCGATATGTGCAGGACCTCCTGCAGCCACGTGTTGCCTCTCGTACAGAGTTTCCAACTAGTATTTTGTAGCATGATAATGCTCGCCCACATACAGCAAGGGTTTCCCAGGCATATCTTGCCCAATCACCAGATTAATTGCCAATCGATCATTTATGTGACCAACTGGGACACCAGATTCGGCAACCTATGAGTGTGCAGGATCGACAGGCCCAGCAGCAACATCTGTGGGCAAATGTGCCACAGGATACCATACAGAACCTGTATGTCTCCATGCCCAACCGTATCCAAGGTTACACTGATCAACTGTCAGAAGAGGCCAGTGCTCCGTGAGCGCTGTGGCCTCCTCTTTGGCCATATGAATTCACGTTCATCGGTCACACAGCCTAGTTGCAGCTTGGTCCCATTGAAGTGCATAGGGCTGAGCTGCAGTACCAAGCACAGCCGCTATACTATGTACAACGCTATGCTTGAAAAGCTGCCAGGAGCCACCACACTCCAGAGACGAGCGTGGCGGCTCCCTGAAACAGCTGGTTGGCCTGGGTGCCAGGACTCGGACCCCTGCTGATGTGATAATGATGACCTGTCTTGAGGTCATCATTTACCTGAATAACCACTGGTAATGCACTCTATATTTCTTCTTATATGCTGGATTAAAGGGATTTAACAATAAAATATTGATCCTGGACAATGTTGAATATAAAAAGTACACAATTGTTAATTTTAATTGCTACAATTACATAAAATACAGTCTTTGTTATAGTATAATATTCTGTGAGCAGTAGCTATTGTTATAGAAATTTTCAAATGGGAAAATGATTTCATTATTTCCAGAGAAGTGTAGCTGTAAGGTCTTGTTCACATTTCTGTTTTTAACTGATGTTTGTTCTCATTTTCTGTGGACAGCACACACACACACAATTATTTTAATGTGTTTAATCACATACCAGAAGTTTTTCATTGACTGTGGGTCAGTGAAAAAATCATGGAGTCATGGTTCATGATGCACACCAAACGCACCCATTAAAGTCTGAGTCCATGAAAAACACAGACCTGAAACAGATGGCATCCGGTTTCACAGACCGTTGCTAGGTACTGCTCTTGAAATTAATTTTCAGCCGAGTAGTGTATGGATGACACACAGTGGACACTTGGATCAAACATGTACATCTTCTTGGAAAAAATCCAGACTTATTTTATTTCTCATGGATGTCAAAAGGCCACGAAAATGTGAACAAGGCTCAATGGTGCTGTTTAAAATATTATGTGGTATTTGCTATCCCCATACTCTATACATGTTGCCACTTAGCGTCATTAGGTAGGTTCATTAGGTACCAGAACGCTGAATGGCCTCTCCTGCATGTTATTTCAGCTCCTGACATAGACGAGTCTTCTGTCATGCAGCTGGCTGAGATGGGTTTTCCACTGGAGGCTTGTCGGAAGGCTGTCTACTACACTGGAAGCATGGGTGCAGAATTAGCTTTCAACTGGATAATTGCACACATGGAAGATCCTGGTCAGTAAAATTACCATTAAGGCTGGGAAGGAAAAATAAGGGTTAAACTGCTCTGCTTTTTCCTAAAGCCAAGCAATTAAAGAAATAGCGGAAAAAGTGATGCTAATTCCTGTTTTTACAAATTATTCACCTAATAGGGCATATGTCCTGATGGGACCACCCCTTTTAGTTCAAAATTGGGGACATAGGTTCAGTTTTTGGTAAATTAAACATTTTTATTTCACAGTTTAGGTTCCAGAACATCAGACTTTAAGATACTAAATCCACTGCAGTTTTCGTTGTAAGAAAGTTGGTGTAAAATAAATGAATATGGTTTCCGTGTTTCTCCTCAGATTTTGCAGAACCATTAAATATCCCTGGATGCGCTGCTGCATCTGCTCAACCATCCTATGAACTCCATGCACAGATCGACCTACCACCAGAAGAGATCGTAGCTCTGATCACATCCATGGGTTTCCAGAGAAGGCAAGCTATTCAGGCGTTGAGGGCAACAGTAAGTTACTATGCAGCACATGAAAGTTCACTTTATTGCAGTATATGGATGTGTCTATGAAGATACTTGAGTATTATATAAGAAGTAGTTCCCATGTCTCCATGTGCCTAGGCATGGGGAAGATCATGAGGTGTGACATCATATAGACCACATACTGTAGCAGATTCCTCTGACCGTTTCTATATGACCACGCGCTCTAGGTTTGAAATGTGGGTGGAAAAGTGGACGTGGTTAGCTATACTAATGAGTTTAACTCCAGATTCATCACTGAGACTTTTTTTTAAAAGTCACAATCTCACACCAGTAGGAGGGTGGAGTAAGAAAACTGCAGCTTTTCTGGACAAAAGTGTTAAGTTTAAAGGTGTATTAGACACCCTGATGCTGTAAGCGATTGTCGGGAGGGAAGCATTCCCTCTTGGCAGTCGCCAGATAGCTAGCAGAGGACACTACTGCTATTACTTGCCGCGATGTCCTCCGCAGCATGGGGAGGAGCGATAGCTTTGGCATCACTCATTCCCATGCAGGAAAGCGGTGTGCCAGCAGCAAATCGTGATTACACACGCGGGCTAAATCAGATCTTTCAGCATGCGTTTGCTCGTTCATCCAGCAATCGGAAGCAGTATTAGACTGCCAGATAGTCAGTAACGAGCGTTCATAGGGCAGAAAATCTGCATGTCATATATACCTTTAAAGCATTTCCCGGGAACCTTTTTGCTGCTGAGGGCCATTTGGATATTTGTAAAATCGTTCGCGGGCCATACAAAATTCTCAGCTTAAAAATTTGACTGCTATATTTTGTCAAACATATAACTGACTTAGGGGTAAGTTATAGAAATTGTGCTTCAATTAAAAAATCTAGGGCGCTGTATATTTGCAGCACAAAATGGCGCCTGCACTATATATATTACATTTTGACCAAACATAGCAGTCTAATTTTCAAGTTCTGAATGTTATTTATTTAGTTCTTTATTTGGCATTAATGGCAGCCAGGCAGTCACACCCCCACGAGACCCTCCCTAGCCTCAGATCAACCCCCATCAGACTCTCCCTAGCCTCAGATTAGACCCCTAATAGGCCTTCCAGCCTCAGATCAGACCCCCAGCCACAAATCAAACCCCCCCAGCCTCAGATCAGCCTCCCTCAGACCCTTCAGCCTCAGATCAGCCCCCCTCAGACCCTCCCTAGCCTCAGATCAGCCCCTCCTCAGATCAGCTCCCATTAGACCCCTCCCAGCCTCAGATCAGACCCCCAGCTTTAGATCAGACCTTCCCCACCCTCAATTAGCCTCAGATAAGCCCCTATCAGACCCCCCAGCATCCAATCAGACCTCAGATCAGACGACAAAAAACAAACAAACGTACTTCTCCAGCTCTGGATGACGCTGCCTCTTCACTGCCTCAGATTCACTTACCCTCTCTGGTCTTCTTCCCGCTGCGCTGTACTGTAACCTGACCGCGCACAGCATCAGGTCATAGTGCGCGTCTACGTGCAATACGTCCTGACATTATGTGTCAGGACACAGAGCGGGGCTGGAAGAAGACCAGGGAAGGTGAGTACAGCCAGTGCAGTGTTCTCACCTCCCTTGCATCCCGCATGCTAATGACTGCTTCCATAATGGAAGCAGTCATTAGCATTTTCACTATGTTATGGCAGGGGGCCACATGAATTGATCCCGAGGGCCATATGCAGTTCCCCACGCCTGCCTTAAAGGGAACCTGTCATGTGGATATTTGATTATAATCGAACTAATTATATACAATCATTAACTACTAAAAAGTGCCTTAGATGTATTCACTTTCTGGTGTGACAGATGGTTACCTCATAATATACACACAAAGATGCCACATGCCGTATGCTAATGAGCTGATTTGAGTCCGGTGTGATGTCATTGAGTCCAGCGTATATTTAATTCAGAGCTATAGCCACTCCCCTGCCCACCTGCTGCTGATTCATATGGAAAACTACTGTCAATCAGCAGCAGGTGGGCGGGGAGAGTCAGGAGCTCATGAATATTCAGGACTCATCATTATCAGCTGGAGCTTTTCAATACAAGATGTTGGCAGATTGTCTGGGTCAATTAAAGAAAGTGACCCAGCATATTGCTAAGAGAATCAGTCACTTATTTATGTTGCCCTTAGTTAGGACACCATATGCCAACACAGACTCAAGCAAAACTGTCTTTAAATATTCCTCTCCTGATAAATATCCCCATATGTGTCTTTTTTGAGGTTTTCCCTCTGCCTCCTCAATGTAATTTCAGAATAGGTCAGTTGGTTGCCATTTTATGTCGCTCTTCTCCATCCTAGAATAACAATCTGGAGCGAGCCCTTGACTGGATATTCTCTCACCCTGAATGTGAAGATGAAGCTGCTAATACTTCACAATCTGTGGATGATGAAAACAATCAGCAATCAAATGGAATCCTGACCGACAATGAACAAGAAGGCCCTCGAGTGAAAGACGGAAACGGAAGTAAGAAGGGGAATGCTAATCGTTACTAGAATTAAACTCTTACTATTCGAGTCAGAAGCTTTATCATTAAAATCTAACTAGCTACCATAGCTAATGTACATCAAGTGCTCCACAGAACTGGACAAGGTCTAGCAGTGAAGGTGTTAGCGCAATTCATGCGCTTCTCCTTCTTCTTTGTGTGGTGCCAAATCAATTAGAAGTATAAGTATGTGCATGCCATACAGCTTTATAATGAGACCAGACAAACTAGGTGGTTTCATGAAAGCATCTTCTCATCTTCCTTGAGCATGGTGGAAGAGCAGGCGAGAGAGCCTTTTATTCGCAGTACATTCACTTAAATAGCAGACATGACATCACAAAAGGGGTGTTCCTTAAGAAGAGACTATTGGCTCCTTAACCTGATAGGAGTGGTTTCACTGAGTCTATAGGTGTATTTGAAGACTGTAATGTAATCCCCTCTTTCCCCCTCCCTCATTGACCTTCTCATACATATGGTTTGCAGCCATCTAGTGGACAGAAATGTGTACTACAGAATATTCTCATTATATATGCGTAAAATAATAAATCCTTCTCTCACAAATCCCTCCTTTTGCGGGCAATAGACCAGAGGTGAACAGGCAAAGTGAGGTACTCTCCCAACGCCCTAAACAGCGAAGAGCTGGACTTTCCTTATTGCTTCACCAGGTCCCCTCAATTCCCTTTCGGGTTTGCCTTCACCTTGTCCTATTTACCCCGCAACCATCAACAAGGTTTTATTTACTTAAGGATGGAATAATCTGTGTCTTTGACAGGGGCACAGCACATATACATAGTGTGAGCATGGATGTATTATACATTTTCCAAAACAATTTTCCTAAAATGTAGAACTATATGACAGCCCATTAAAACCAAATTCTAATAACATTGTAGTCACTGAACCAGTTCCCAAAACATTATTCTGGCCATGATATTAATTTCAGAATTTTTCCCATCAGTTCATTTGATAAAGTTCATCAGTTTCTTCAGATCCTTGGTGATCCTTCCATCAGGGGCCGTGTTGTCCGGGATGTAGATGCAGCAGTTCCTGTAGACCCCTCCTTTTTCTGCTGTGAAGGACCAGTTAGTTCTGTAGAGTCATCACTGGAAAAGAGCTCAGTTGTTCCACCATTCTCTTAACAGCATCACCGATATAATTCACAAATCTCTGTTGATGACAATAGATATGTTAATCCAATCAAAAAAATTTTTTTATTTTTTTATTTTTACTAATCATGGGAGTTAATGACTCGAATCCTGCAACTATCTGACTTTTTGCTTTAAATTAATCAGAAACTCTTCTACAGACTCCTATGGCATCCATGTATAAACACGAGTCATAGGATGTAGGCAGTGACCTCCTTAGTCGTGACCGGACATTGTTTTCTGATTTGATCCCACTCAGGAGGTGAGAATAGAACAAATGGCATCAGTACCCGATCAGGACTTGATCAGGGTACATTGGCCACTTCATTCCACCTGCATCCTGGGTTGGAGTTTCAAATCTCCACACAATCACCAGATATCTGCGTTTTGATAATTTTGGTTGATAAACCAACTGTCAGAGTAAACGTTAAAATCACTACTTGTCATCTTCAGCTGAATTATGTAAGAACAATATCCTGGAGGGAAAACACCAAAGGGCTTTCCTGTATAAATCCTGTCTCTAAGGTCCTAGGGGATCTTTGTCACTTACACACGCTCCTAACACATATATCCCCAAATCCTGTTGTATAGGATTTCTAATGGACAGGAACAGAGGATTACACTCATCATGTTTACAACTGTTTGGTGAGGTTCCCTTCAGGATAGTCATTCTTTGCGACAAACCTTCACCTTTACTGACTCTAGAGGTAGTTTCCACTAGATTATATTCACAACACTTCAGATTAGTACTCCATTCTGTTAATTTCCAATATCCACAGTTGGTATGGTCATATTTAAATACAATTACCATAGACTGGGTCAGTCCCCGTCACACAGATGTACTTATCAGACCAAAACCAAGTGTCCTGTCTGTCATCGGTCTTACAGTCCACTATACTGCAAAAGTCAACTTAGTTGTTCCTGACTCATTGAGAATATAAAACCGTTGGAATTTGATTTGACTGTGATTTCCCCTTTGTACAATATGGAACAAACAATAAGGCATGAAACAACATTATGGCTCTTATAGTCCTGGCACTTGATTGCAATACGATCAGTTTCTCCTTGCAATTCGACAGCAGTGGCGGCGGTTATCAGGACTTGATGTAGATCTTCAAACCATAGCTCTAGGACTTTCCGCCCGTCTCTTGTTTCACCACTATCCAATCTCCTGATTGTGAAGAATGAATCGCTTCTATACAGTCTGGATTCTAGGAAACAACTAAAACTTGGAAATACACATTAGACAATAACTTGTGCAACAGACAACATCATTTTGGAAAACTACTATGCTGCATCTGGAACTATTGGGGAAATAGACACCTAATCCAGGAGCATTCCCAAAGAGTACTTCATAAGGACTTAGGCCTATCTTCCTGTTAGATGTATATCGGAGGAAGAAAAACCCCAGGGATAGGTACTCTCACCTCAGTCAGTATCTTTTAGCTATAGCCTTCGCTACAGGCCAAATCTCGGAATATCCTGGAAAGAGATCAATACAGACACAGACATATTCACACTGTTCCACCTTTGTTCTGAATGTAGTCAATCCGCAGTCTCTGAAATGGATAAGATGACCTTGGCATATGCCTTCCTGGAACTCCCATAGTTCTCCTATCATTATTACAGCATTCACCTAGTGGCAGCATTGTTGAACCCAGGAGCTGTCCACCACAGAACCCAATCACACCTTCTCTCTCTGGATTTGCCCATGTTCTAAATCCATCCTCTTTAGGTGGAGTGCCCTCTGAAGGAAGAGTTTATTACCAACTCTCCAGAGTCCTATTATCACTTCTACCTTTATCCTTTGATGTTTCCTTTCAGCCTCTGTAACCTGTATCTGAAAAAGGCAAACTTTTTGGAAGTCCACTGGCCCTAAGCCATCCTGTATCACACAGATTTCCACTTAGGGTAGACTTCAGGTAATAATGTAACCTCTACCTCCTCAGGCAGTATCAGGGCATCAAACATCTTTCATACGCTCAGCATTCATTATTGATGGGCTTACCAATGGATCAAACAAAATCTCTGCTTCACTAGATTAGACCATAATAATGAGTGATACCGAAGGCATACCTGGATGTTAGCAGTCTTACCCTCAGCCATCTTACCAACCTCAGCGAGTGTCTTCAGCTCTGTCTCCTGCACTACCATTGCTGGACGGAGTGGTTCTTTCTTGACAACATCAGATTAAGTAGGAACAGCATATCCTGTCCGAGGTGATCCATCTTCCAGGAGCCTGAAATGATCTACCAGAAACTCAAAAATGTGGTTATTAATTGGATGGAGACATTAAATTTGAATTTGAATTTTTATATTTTTTTTATTTACAGAGGTGGGAAAGTATTTGTATTTACTACTCCCAGCCTCCCCCCTTCCAGATGCAGCAGAGTGATCGGATCTAATTTTGCACACCCTTAAGACGGTGATTAATTGGTGAGAGGAGTAGGAATTGCATTACTATATGCTCCTACACATGTGATACTATCCTTAGCCATGAGAGATCATGGAACATGTTTGCTATGAAGCAATGTAATTAGATCCCAAGGATTATATAAATAATAGGGATCCAGTATTTGATTCTGGGTTGTTAAATTCCCTATGGGTGTTTCTCATTTGAAGGGGCTGAACATTTGTCTTCCTCCCACAGGCGAGGAAGTGGGCAAGTACATACAAAGTCTTCCCCCCCCCCCTTGTGGGGAGGACTGATAGGCAGCCACCCCCGCCTTAGGTCTTTGTTTGATTTAACTTTAACAATATGACATAATAGGGACAAAATTAACTTCTCTCAAGCCTAGCCAACACTAGACCTTTCTAGATGATTCTCAAGATCATACACAAAGGCAGCACTTAGGATCTTCTCATGCATAGATAAGGTAATCTCAAAAATCCAAATCCACCCAACTTTTCTGGAGTCTAGTGAAAACTTTCTCCACACTCTCTGTCCTGAGGACAATGTGACTGACTGATGACCTAAACACTTCATCACAGACTCACTGATCTTCACTATGCATTAAATCCCCAGCTCTACATTGGACTCAATTTTCCAAATCTCATAAATAATATGAGAAAACTCTCCATATTTTAACTAATTTTCTATAAAGCAGCATAAGTAAGTCCTCTGAATTGGGAATTCTATTCATCATGGCAAAATTGATGTTACTACTGGGTGTAGTATATGTCATACATCATATAATGATGCAGATATCCCTACACTTTCACTCATACCTGAATAAGGACTTAGAATGGGTGCATCCTTAGATTGATAGGACACTTCCAACTAGCATAATGGGAATATTTCTAGTAGGCATCATAGGGGCAATTACTGCAGGTACATTTTTAACTGATGGGACATACAATTGGGAAGGGTTATTTTCAGCCTAAGGAAAGCGTTTTTGGGGGGTGGGGAAAAGCTAGAGAGAGCAGAAGGCACAGTGGGTGGTGCTGATTAGCACATTCCAGCACCTGGTGTAGAGGAGGAGCTGACAGAAAAAGCAATAGGTAGTCTTTGATGGACCACAAGACCCAGGATTACTTAGTTACAACACATGTGGTGGGGGGAAGGGAATGCCGCATGGCCAACTCTCTTTGTTCCCTTACCACACCCAAATCCTCCATTTTACTATAGCAATATTGTCCATTCTTCTCAATTACTTTCAACTTTCCCTCTACACTTTTCCACAACTTTAATTTAATCTATCTCCTACTGCATTTGCAACATCTAGGGGGAACTTTTACACAAAACTGCATATTTACGGATAATACTGGAAATCGCTGCTACTTAGTATGACAGAATGCTTTCAACTTTTATTTCTAACTAATACTTTTCCTTTCTTTTCTCGCATCAACTGAGCCACTGTTAATATCTCTTTTCACACTGTCCTGCAACATTAGAATTTCCCATTATTGTAGTTGCACGAAGATCAAACAATTGCTACTTATAAAACCCGCAAACTTAAGCGTAGTTGCACAAAGATCAAACGGAATCCGATTACTATAAGTAATCGCCACCGAACCCACAAACTTAAGCGCAGTTGCACAAAGATCAAATGATATAATAGTATTGAGCCCACAATCTCTCAAAGTGAAGACCCCTCGTCAATTCACCGGGATACAAAATCTTAATAACTTCCAATTGCTTATGGCAATTGGTATTAACCCTTATCTCCAGATTCTCGTCAGAATCTTGGGCTGGGAACCAATTCTACGTCACAGGATATCCGGCTCAGCCGTCTAACAACTTCCTTTTAGTTTCAGCATGTTCTACCACACAAAGAAGGAATATTTCAACAGGTTCTTTCTAACAGACAGATCAGCTATAACTTGAACCCTTTTATCGCGATAACACCAATTCAACTCTTGAGAACCCACAAAAGCGGAAGTTACAGAGGAGATTTGTAAGAAATAAATCTTTCTTACCTTGCCGGCATGTGATCTCGTCTGATGGTTCCGTTTAAGTCGCTCTCGTGACGTTTGAATCGGAAGTTACGCAAGCTATCTGCCTCACGCTCGGCGCCATTTTGTTAGCGCAATTCATGCGCTTCTCCTTCTTCTTTGTGTGGTGCCAAATCAATTAGAAGTATAAGTATGTGCATGCCATACAGCTTTATAATGAGACCAGACAAACTAGGTGGTTTCATGAAAGCATCTTCTCATCTTCCTTGAGCATGGTAGAAGAGCAGGCGAGAGAGCCTTTTATTCACAGTACATTCACTTAAATAGCAGACATGACATCACAAAAGGGGTGTTCCTTAAGAAGAGACTATTGGCTCCTTAACCTGATAGGAGTGGTTTCACTGAGTCTATAGGTGTATTTGAAGACTGTAATGTAATCCCCTCTTTCCCCCTCCCTCATTGACCTTCTCATACATATGGTTTGCAGCCATCTAGTGGACAGAAATGTGTACTACAGAATATTCTCATTATATATGCGTAAAATAATAAATCCTTCTCACAAAGGTCTGCCTGTTTTTGGCACACTGGAGGGGGCTAATATACAGATGTAGCAAATGATAACATGTACACAGTGGCAGCAAATTTATGTTGGCTTTTTCAGGGGTTTTGGTTGTGTTGAGTGTCAATGTAAAGTTTGCTGCAATAGTGTGTTTCATGTGCTAAATGTCAAGGTAACACTCGCTACATCTGTATGTATGTATACATATTTTGTATTTTCTGTCTGACATATCCACCTTGAAGAAGATATATAGAATTTTTGGGAATTATTATGTCGACAATTACATATTAAAGTGTTTCATAATTGACCATCCACATTTACTGTACATGCTCACAAAGCGACACTCCAGAATACATGTTTTTTGAAGGGATAGGCTTAATGTGACAACTGTTCTTTTCTCCTAGGGTATGAACTGATTGCCTTCATCAGTCATATAGGAACATCGACGATGTCTGGGCATTATGTGTGTCACATCAAAAAGGAAGGAAGGTAAATATGAATGTTTATAGGGGTTTTCCATTGATGACCTATCCTCAGGATATCTGATCGGTGTGGCCAATCAACAGTTTGAAGATGCAGCAGCGCTCTTGTGAGTGCTGCGGACTCTTACTAGGCCGGTGACGTCATGGTAAACACATGGCCTAGGCGCAGCTCAGTCCCATTCAAGTGAATGGTCCAAGGCTGCAATACTAAGCACAGTGGCAATAGCCCCCTATAGCCCCACAGTCCCTTTTAAAGGGCATCTGTCAGCAAATTTGTACCTATGAAACTGGCTGACCTGTTGTATGTGCACTTGGCAGCAGAAGGCATCTGTGTTAGGCTACATGCACACGACCGTTGTTTTGGTTCACATCCGAGCCGCAGTTTTTGCGGCTTAGGTGCGGACTCCTTCACTTCAATGGGGCCGCAAAAGCTGCGGACAGCACTCCGTGTGCTGTCCGCATCCGTTGCTCCGTTTCGTGGTCCGCAAAAAAATATATAACCTGTCCTATTCTTGTCCGTTTTGCAGACAAGAATAGGCAGTTATATTAATGGTTGCCTGTGCCATTCCGCCATCCGTGTTTTGCGCATCCGAAATCTGCAGACCGCAAAACACTCAACGGTCGGGTGCATGTAGCCTTAGTCCCATGTTCATATCATATATACCCGCCTTGCTGAGAAAAATGATGTTTTAATATATGCAAATGAGCCTCTAGGGGAAACGGGGGCATTGCCATTATGCCTAGAGGCTCTGCTCTCTTTGCAACTGCCACTCCCTCTCCACTTTCATTCACAGTTGCCAGGCAATCAAAACGTCATCAAGCCTGGCCCTGTCAATTAAAATGCAGAGGGCCTGGCAGTTAGAGGGAGAGCAGAACCTCTAGGTGTAACAGCAACGCCCCCGTTGCCCCTAGAGGCTCATTTGCATATATTAAAATATAATTTTTCTCAGCAATGCGGGCACATATGAACATGAGACCAACACAGATGTCTTGGGCTGGCAGCCTTAGTCCTAGGGGGCAAATCCAGTCAAGTTGCCCATTTTAGCCCTGCCCATTATTAAAAGCCCCTCCTACATATAATAGGCCACTCCCAACAAACACTGTACAGCTGAAAGTCTATTGTTGAGGCCTGTCTATACACCTCATACGGAGAGGGGAGGTCTGTCCTGGCTGCACTGCCTGCTTCACATTATACAATAAACAGCCGGCTACAGCCAGGAAGCTCCTCTGCTCTCCTCCCTCCCCAGATCCTGCTCAAGGCTTGTTGTCCCCCCCCCCCCCCCCCCCACCATCTGCCACCCGCCTGTGGCCTGCTGCCCCCTTGGCCGTCCTCACCCAGCTCTGAATCCTCCTTCTGCAAATGGCAGGGGGAGGAGCCGGAGCATCTCCTCTCCTACATAGCGCCACATACCTCTTACATCCAGTGATGTCACCTTTGTTGTAGATGTTCTCTTTCCTCATCTTCTCCATTCAGACCAGACTGCCATGATGATTTTTCAGCCATCTCCAGTCTCTGCAGAGATTGACAAACAGACATAAGTTTCCCACATTTCCATCATCTTCACATCTTCTGAACACCCTTTCCTGTCACCCCCAATACTCTACTGCAGATAAAGTCCCCTTGGAAATACTAATACCACCTTCAACAATTATTGGCACACAGTGCCCAGACACTAATAGTATAAAGATAATGTCCCCCAAAAATTATTGTGCTAAGCTGATACTGTGGCAGGGTGCCCCCCAAATTAACAGTGCTCCCCAAAATACCACCAAAAGAAATAATTCTATGCCAGAGCACACTTAGTAGTAATAATGCCCCTATAGTGCCCATACTAGTAATCATGTTCCTTATAGCCCCCCAGTAGTAGTAAAGCTCCACATAATACCCCCTAGTAGTAATAATTCTCCCTATAATATGACAGTTCATGAAATACCCCCGCTTAGTGCCCGCAGTTGAGCTAATGTCCCCATAATGTATGCCAGTATGAAAATACCCCTAAATAGGGCCCCAGTAAATGCCCTCATAGTGCTCCTCTCCCCCTTTCCCATAGTGTCCCCTATAATATGCCAGTAAAAAATGCCCCTTCTTAGTGCCCCCAGCAGATGCTCCTATAGTGCTCCTCTCCCCCATAATGTGCCAGTAAAAAATGCCCCTTCTTAGTGCCACCAGATGCTCCAATCCCCTATAGTGCCCCCAAATAATGCCACATAGTGCCACTCTCCCCTATAGTGCCTCCCATAATGTGCCAGTAAAAAATGCCCCCTTAGTGCCACCAGATGCCATAGTGCCCCCCATAATGTGCCAATAAAAAAGGATCCTTTAGAGCCCCCCACTTCCCCATAGTGCCCCCAAGTAATACCCCTAACAGATGCCCCATAGTGCCGCTCTCCCCTATAGTGCCCCCCATAATGTGCCAATAAAAAAAAGCCCCTTTAGAGCCCCCAGATGCCCCATAGTGCTTCTCTCCCCCATGGTGCCCTCCCATAATGTGCCAGTAAGAAATGCCCCCATAGTGCCCCCCCCAAAAATGGGCAAGAAATAAATGCCCCCAGAGTGCCAACCCCAAAAAAATGGGGCTGTGAGAAATGCCAGGTGCCCCGATAGTGCCAGCTCCCCCCGCAAAGAAAAAAAACAAAAACAAAAAACACTAATACTTACCTCCATCAGCAGTGATGCGATGCAGGCCTCTTCCGGCCTGTGTCCCCCTCTGTGTGCTGCCCGGCTGAGCCGGCCTCTGATAGGCTGCAGGCATTAGTGCCTGCAGCCTATCAGAAGAACAGGGAAGGACACGCCTCTCCCTCTCCTGTCCTGAGACGGCGATACATAGGACTATGGAGATGAGCACTTCTACAATGGAAGCGCTCATCTCCTACTGCCCCCCACCGCCGCTGGCAACTAGAACCAGGGCCACGCCGCCTGTGGTGATCGGCGGTCCGGCCCTGAGGAATAAAAAATAAATAAAAAATGATTTGTTAAAGACGGCCCAGCGGCCGTTTTTAACATGCTTTAGGGCGGCCTGGGGGGCAATTGCCTCCCTGCCCCCCTTCCCAGCCCTTCCCTGTCAGCCAGTTTCATAGCTACAAATCTGCTGACAGATGCCCTTTAACCACCTCCGGACCGCTGTACGCAGATTTGCGTTCCGGAGGTGGCAGCGCTGCGCACAATCACGCATATACGCGTCATCTCGCGAGACGCGAGATTTCGCTCCAAGCCGGCCCGCGCATGTGCATCGCGGGCCGGCAAAATTCAAAGAAGAAGTTCGTCACCAGCCTGCCAGCAACGATCATTGGCTGGCAGGCTGGCGATTTTTAAAAAATCCAATCCAAAGTCATATAACAGATCATATTAGTAAATATGATCTGTTATATGGCTTGTCTTCTCCTCTGCTGGTCCTTTTCGTCGGTTGGATCCAGCAGAGAAGCAGACTGAACTGTAAGTACACCAAACACTTCACTGTAGCCCCTGATCACCCCCCTGCACCCCAATTAACCCTTTGATCACCCCTTTGATCGCCCCTGTCAATCACCAGTGAAAGGAAAAAAAGTGATCAGTGTAAACTGTCACTTTTTTTTTTTCACTAGTATTGGCTGTTAGGTTTTAGGGATAGTTTAGGCCCCTTGGTTAGGTAGTTAGCGTCAGTTAGCGCCCACCCCACCGCACCGCAGTCACTTTTATTCGCTGAATAGCGTATCGCTAATCAGCATTTGTACTTTTATAGTATCTGTAAGTGATCAAAACTGATCACGGTCAGATCTATAATAGTATTAGTGTCACTTTAGTTCGCCCTCCACCCAAAACGCAGTGTTTGCCCGATCAGGCCTGATCGGTCGCCCACACGTGCGTTCACCCACGCCCGCCCCACCGCAGTGACAAAAAATATATATTTTTTGATCACTGCACATTCATTTTACACGCACTGCGGCGATAAAAAAATCAGTTTTGATATTTTTTATCAACCGCAGCGGCCTCCGGTACTTCGCTAGCCTCCCCTTTGTAAGACAGGCTTGCTTTTTTTCTTGGGTAGTCTCAGGGAATACCCCTAAATTTAGTAGTCCAAAATGTCAAACAGGGGGTATTCTTCTGAAGAGGCCTACAGGATTCTGACCCAGTCGGATGAGGAGTGGGAACCCTCATCTGATGAATCTATCGGGTCAGAATATGAACCTGTGGAAAGCAGTGGCTCTCTGACCCAAAGTTCGGACGAGAAGGTGGAGGTCCCTGGCAGCACCAGGCGTACCAGGCCCCGTGTCGCTAGACCACAGGTTATGCAGGATCCGCTTCAAGAGCAGCAGAGTGGGGCTGTCGCTGCCGGATCACGTGGTGAGGCATACACCAGCAGCGCAGCCCTCCCTGGACCTAGTACCAGCACTGCCGTACAACATGGTGACGTGGCGAGCACCAGAAGGGCAGTTGAAGCTGGTACGGTGGCACGTGCACTAGTTACACCGTCACAGCCACCGCACAGACAGGCCCGTAGAGCCCCTAGAATCCCTGAGGTGCTGGCAAACCCTGATTGGCAGTCACCAACTTCAGCCGCACCTGTAGTTCCCCCTTTCACCGCCCAGTCTGGAGTTCGGGTTGAGACGGCTCAAATCGGTTCGGCCCTGGGATTTTTTGAGCTGTTCTTGACTGCGGAGCTCTTGGACTTAGTCGTGGCAGAGACCAACCAGTATGCCACACAATTTATATCCGCCAACCCGGGAAGCTTTTATGCCGAGCCTTTCCGGTGGAAACCAGTCCAAGTTTCCGAACTTAAATTTTTTTTGGGCCTTCTCCTCAACATGGGCCTGACAAAAAAGCATGAATTGCGGTCATATTGGTCAACGCACCCGATTCATCACATGCCCATGTTCTCTGCTGCTATGTCCAGGGCACGATTTGAGGCCATCCTCCGTTTCCTGCATTTTAGCGACAACACCACCTCCCGTCCCAGAGGCCACCCAGCTTTTGACCGGCTCCACAAAATTCGGCCCCTCATAGACCATTTCAACCAGAAATTTGCAGATTTGTATACCCCCGAGCAAAACATCTGCGTAGACGAGTCCCTAATACATTTTACCGGGCGCCTTGGCTTCAAACAGTACATCCCAAGCAAGCGTGCCCGGTATGGGGTCAAATTGTATAAGCTCTGTGAAAGGGCCACAGGCTATACCCACAAATTTCGGATCTATGAGGGAAAAGATCAGACCCTGGAGCCGGTCGGTTGCCCTGACTACCTGGGGAGCAGTGGGAAGACAGTCTGGGACTTGGTGTCACCCTTATTCGGCAAGGGGTACCATCTTTATGTGGACAATTTTTACACAAGTGTGGCCCTCTTTAGGCATTTGTTTCTAGAACGGATTTGCGCCTGTGGCACCGCGCGAACTAGTCGCGTGGGCTTCCCCCAACGGCTTGTAACCACCCGTCTTGCAAGGGGGGAGAGGGCTGCCTTGTGTAATGAAGAACTGCTCGCGGTGAAATGGAGAGACAAGCGTGACGTTTACATGCTCTCCTCCATTCACGCAGACACGACAATCCAAATTGAGCGAGCAACCCGTGTCATTGAAAAGCCCCTCTGTGTCCACGACTATAATGCGCTCATGGGAGGGGTGGACTTCAATGACCAGATGTTGTCTCCGTATTTAGTTTCCCGCAGAACCAGACGCTGGTATAAGAAGGTGTCTGTATATTTAATTCAATTGGCGCTGTACAATAGTTTTGTTCTCTACAGTAAGGCTGGGAGAACACGATCTTTCCTCAAATTCCAGGAAGAGATCATCGAGAACCTCCTTTACCCAGGAGGTTCCGTGGCCCCATCCACCAGTGTAGTTAGCCGTCTACACGAGCGACATTTCCCCAGTGTCGTTCCTGGTACCTCAACCCAACCGTCACCCCGAAAAAGATGTCGTGTCTGTAGCAGGAGTGGAATAAGGCGTGACACCCGCTATTTCTGTCCTGACTGTCCTGACCACCCTGCCCTATGCTTTGGTGAGTGTTTCCGGAAGTACCACACACAGGTACACCTAGCATAGGGATTGCATCTCACAGGACAGGCACACAGGGCTATTAGGGCCCTTTTACTCTCAGCTGCTGCAAACCTCTCCTTTCACCTGGGATAAAGTGCATAACGTACTTCGCCACATCTTTGGGCGATTTGCACTTTGCACATTGTCCCATGGGGAAGGAGAGGTTTGTTCTATAAAGGTAAAAAAAACTAAACAAAAAAAAAATTACCGGTAAGTAAAAAAGTTAAAAAAGTTAAAAAAAAGTTAATATGTTCTGTTCTAAAGTTAATAAAGTTATTGCTTTGCGGCCTGGTTTTTTCTTTTTTGTTTTGTTTTTTTTACCTTTCAGGTGGACCAACCGATCGACTAGCTGCAGCACTGATGTGCATTCGGACAGAAGCATTGCGCTGCTGTCAGATTACATGCAAGTCGGTGTATGCGGCGCTGCAAGACGAGATTTCTCCTCTGCAGTAAAAGATATGTTTGCCGAGGCATATGAGCTGAGGAGGTGGCGGTGTTCATATACTTTGGCAAACACTTTGTATATATAAAAAAAAAAATCCTGGCAATGATTTATTCATCCACATCGATTGATGTGAATGGAGAAATCTGGTTTGCCAGGGCATACGAGCTGAAGTGGGTATGGATGTTGGGCGGAGCTCCTATGTCCTGGCAGACGCCTTTCCCCTCCTTTTTCTTTTTTTGGCAGAGATTTTTTCATCCACATTGATCGATGCGAATGAAGAAATCTGTGCCGTTCATTTTTTTCTTTCAGCCCAGAGGCTGAACGGAAAAAAAAAATCTCATTACCCGTATGCTCAATATAAGGAGAATAGCAGAAACTCCTAATGCTGGGCATACATGTAATGATTGCGGAGACCCTCAAATGCCAGGGCAGTACAAACACCCCACAAATAACACCATTTTGGAAAGAAGACACCCCAAGGTATTCGCTGAGGGGCATATTGAGTCCATGAAAGATTGAAATTTTTGTCCCAAGTTAGCGAAAAGGGAGACTTTGTGAGAACAAAATCAAAAAAATCAATTTCCGCTAACTTGTGCCAAAATTTTTTTTTTTCAATGAACTCGCCATGCCCCTCATTGAATACCTTGGGGTGTCTTCTTTCCAAAATGGGGTCACATGTGGGGTATTTATACTGCCCTGGCATTTTACGGGCCCCAAAGCGTGAGAAGAAGTCTGGTATCCAAATGTCTAAAAATGCCCTCCTAAAAGGAATTTGGGCCCCTTTGCCCACCTAGGCTGCAAAAAAGTGTCACACATCTGGTATCTCTGTATTTAGGAGAAGTTGAGGAATGTGTTTTGGGGTGTCTTTTTACATATACCCATGCTGGGTGAGATAAATATCTTGGTCAAATGCCAACTTTGTATAAAAAAATGGGAAAAGTTGTCTTTTGCCAAGATATTTCTCTCACCCAGCATGGGTATATGTAAAATGACACCACAAAACACATTCCCCACCTTCTCCTGAGTACGGAGATACCAGATGTGTGACACTTTTTTGCAGCCTAGGTGGGCAAAGGGGCCCACATTCCAAAGAGCACCTTTCGGATTTCACAGGTCATTTACCTACTTACCACACATTAGGGCCCCTGGAAAATGCCAGGGCAGTATAACTACCCCACAAGTGACCCCATTTTGGAAAGAAGACACCCCAAGGTATTCCGTGAGGGGCATGGCAAGTTCCTGGAATTTTTTATTTTTTGTCACAAGTTAGTGGAAAATGATGATTTTTTTTTTATTTTTTTTTTCCATACAAAGTCTCATATTCCACTAACTTGTGACAAAAAATAAAAACTTCCATGAACTCACTATGCCCATCAGCGAATACCTTGGGGTCTCTTCTTTCCAAAATGGGGTCACTTGTGGGGTAGTTATACTGCCCTGGCATTCTAGGGGCCCAAATGTGTGGTAAGGAGTTTGAAATCAAATTCTGTAAAAAATGACCTGTGAAATCCGAAAGGTGCTCTTTGGAATATGGGCCCCTTTGCCCACCTCGGCTGCAAAAAAGTGTCACACATCTGGTATCTCCGTACTCAGGAGAAGGTGGGGAATGTGTTTTGGGGTGTCATTTTACATATACCCATGCTGGGTGAGAGAAATATCTTGGCAAAAGACAACTTTTCCCATTTTTTTATACAAAGTTGGCATTTGACCAAGATATTTATCTGCATGTACTGTACTGGCATTCACCCCTGGTGATGTTCTGGTTTTTATTTTGCAGATGGGTGATTTATAATGACCATAAAGTTTCAGCCTCTGAGCGACCACCTAAGGACTTGGGCTACCTTTACTTCTATCATAGGATAGCTTGCTGAGCCTTCACTAAGGGAGCTGCCAGGGCGTTTATACCACCTCAAGAAGGAATGCCGGACTGCCAGAAGCCCCAAGAGAAATTCACAGTATCTATCGTTTGCTTAAAGAAAACTAATGTTTGCTGCTTGGTTAAGCGTAATACTGGAAATTTCGACTTCGCGAAGCCATAAATTGTTTTGTGCAATTTTAAATGAGAACGGATGATTGTGTTACCTTTTACTTCACTACAAATGTTAGGAATGTTTGCTGTCTTGGAACAACTGATAACTGGAAATAAGTGAGGATAGAAGCTGTCGCCTAAGTGTACAAGGAATCCACTATGTTACTGCAGTTTGTTACCCTGTAGTTGTCAATATTGCTCAGCAGGTGGCGCTGTTACTACATGTCTGAATGCCGAGTGGAAGCATGCAGCCGATCTAGGTTATAAAGTAGCTGAAAAAGGCTTATAAATTGTCACCGATAACTAATATTCACCCCATGTAGACATAATATGCAAATGGTTCCAACTGAATAGATAGACGGGAATATAAATAGATAGGGATTTATAGAGAGAGTGCGACGCATCCTATTCTCCAGCCCTTATTCTTTTGTTTTAGTAATCTCCTTTAAGCCTCTGCTAAGTCCTTCTTTGCAATCTGTGTACTTTGCTGGCAAAGTTATAGATGTAGTTCAGTATTAGAACCTCTTGAGAAGATGCGCTCACATTTTCATGCGATTCCCTTTTGTGAACCCAAGGCAGTCAGTAGGATAACTTGCCATCTAAGACAGACATACTGACTGGCCCGGAGGCTCAGCAAAGATTACAGAGCACTTTCTGAGTGCTGCAGTTACATACTCCCTCCAAACCTTCTTCAGTTGTATTGTCTGTATTTGTTATCGTCCATACAGAGCAGATATATTCAGAATGATAACGAGAACCTCTCTGCTAGGTCTGTGACTGCAGTAGTATCGGACACGTACTAGAGACTCCTTTATTCATTTTGTCATGCATCTTATCACAGAGCTTGAAGTGGCCATCCTCATTCTGATAGACTGAACACAATAAAGACGTTTTCTAGGGTGTAAGGAGTGGTATAAAAAAAGAAACCAATATAATTTGGTCTTCTACAGCGCCAGTGCCGCTGATCCAATGGTGTCTGCCAGTTTCTGTATGGAGCTGATCATGTGCCGTCTAACCACATGACAGCAGCAGCCAATTGCTGGCTTCAGCGGTCTCGTCTGTACAGCTCTAAACTGATGAGGCCATTGATTGGCGGTAGTAGTCATGTGGCTGGACAGCACATAATCTGCGCAATGGAAGACGGTGGAGCGCCAGGGTACTACAGTATTTTCTGGATAACCCCTTAATTAAAAATAATTATAAAAAATAGTATAAAAAAAAGACATCAAGTCCAACCTATAGCCCTAACATGCTGATCCAGAGGAAGGAACCCCCTAATTTGCCCCATATTAGAGAAAAAAAATCCCTTTCTGCCTCCATGTATGTCAGAATAAATTGCTAGATTGACACCCATAACTTAAAAATATCATACTTTTCAGATAAAATATGCCCAAAGTTTTGAAATGTCTATTGGCCTGAAATGATGAGGATTCCTTTCTGTTGAAGCGTTGCCTGCAGTGGTGACTCACAAGTGTCTTCAGGCATTTCCTGCATATTCAGATAAAACCAGGAAAACAGTGGGGAGCGGCAGGGGGTCAGAGGAAGAATATGGGTTTTTGGTGGCCTAATTTTACCTCCTGAACAAGCCATTGAATGTGCACTATACAATCAGTGATACCGTATATTGTTTTGTTCCTCATTATAAATCAAATATATTTCTTATAGTTGATACAAAGTGAACTGAGACCTTAAAATTGCTCTTTCTGTTTTTACAGATGAATCATTAAATTGTAGTCAACAAAATGCATAATTGGTTGATGACAAAACTTGGGTAGTGACCAAGACGATTGTGGCCGAGCCAAGTGTTATTTTAATTAGTTATTAAATCTGTGCCCATATACACTGGTTTGTAGTACAAAGATTCAGTATGTGAGGCTGACACTCTATTTTGTGTGTGTGTGTATATGTGTGTGTATATATATATATATATATATATATATAATGTATGTGTGTGTGTGTGTATATATATAAATATATATATATATACACAGTACAGACCAAAAGTTTGGACACACCTTCTCATTCAAAGAGTTTTCTTTATTTTCATGACTATGAAAATTGTAGATTCACACTGAAGGCATCAAAACTATGAATTAACACATGTGGAATTATATACATAACAAACAAGTGTGAAACAACTGAAAATATGTCATATTCTAGGTTCTTCAAAGTAGCCACCTTTTGCTTTGATTACTGCTTTGAACACTCTTGGCATTCTCTTGATGAGCTTCAAGAGGTAGTCCCCTGAAATGGTTTTCACTTCACAGGTGTGCCCTGTCAGGTTTAATAAGTGGGATTTCTTGCCTTATAAATGGAGTTGGGACCATCAGTTGCATTGAGGAGAAGTCAGATGGATAGACAGCAGATAGTCCTACTGAATAGACTGTTAGAATTTGTATTATGGCAAGAAAAAAGAAGCTAAGTAAAGAAAAACGAGTGGCCATCATTACTTTAAGAAATGAAGGTCAGTCAGTCAGCCGAAAAATTGGGAAAACTTTGAAAGTAAGGGCTATTTGATCATGAAGGAGAGTGATGGGGTGCTGCGCCAGATGACCTGGCCTCCACAGTCACTGGACCTGAACCCAATCGAGATGGTTTGGGGTGAGCTGGACCGCAGAGTGTAGGCAAAAGGGCCAACAAGTGCTAAGCATCTCTGGGAACTCCTTCAAGACTGTTGGAAGACCATTTCAGGTGACTACCTCTTGAAGCTCATCAAGAGAATGCCAAGAGTGTGCAAAGCAGTAATCAAAGCAAAAGGTGGCTACTTTGAAGAACCTAGAATATGACATATTTTCAGTTGTTTCACACTTGTTTGTTATGTATATAATTCCACATGTGTTAATTCATAGTTTTGATGCCTTCAGTGTGAATCTACAATTTTCATAGTCATGAAAATAAAGAAAACTCTTTGAATGAGAAGGTGTGTCCAAACTTTTGGTCTGTACTGTGTGTGTATATATATATATATATATATATATATATATATATATATATATATATATATATATATATATATATATAACACAAAGAAATAGCAGCAGCACTACTTAGCAGATGAAGCCGGGTGCAAAAATCCTCTGACCTTAGGCTGTTGGGTCAAATTGTTGTAGATTTTTCAAAGAAGAGGCAGCACTCCAAGATACGGTGAAAAAACGACCCTCTTTATTTCCCCTGTGCAACGTTTCAACTGCTCATTGCAGTCTTTCTCAAGCATAACAGTGGTGTCACAGCATTTACATTTATACCCACAATGCTTAGTGGGTCAATTAACACAGTAATTGACAACAATATAGTCAGATCAAATATAAAAACGTGAATTACAATAAAATATTTTCATGATCATAGGTGTAACATGTATGCCGATCACAATCTTTACATACATCGTGCAAATTCATAAAAATCACAGATCAGTAAACAATACCAAGTGCATAAAGTGCCTTGTGCTTTGTGCCCAATTATAGTGATCACCTGTGTACATTAATTACGCGGTACAAAGCCGCATGGTTAAAAAAACTTACATAGTGGAGTGTAACGATGGCAGGCATCTCGGCGTCCCTGTAGCCTCACCGCGCATGCCCGGTATCCTGGATACCGATGTACACAATCGGAAGACGCAACCGGAAGTGACGTCAAACCCGATGCGCACACCAGCATCCCGGCGCCAACACCACAGCATGATGGAATGGAGGGCAGCATCTCCCTGTCCGGCCTCCCGATCACATGACTTTGTCACGTGTATCGTTGCCTGGCAACCAGGAAGCGCTTACCCTCAACACCACGCCACCTCCGGGGTCGATCAGAGCACGGTCGTGAAAGCTATATCAGGGACAAATTAGTTGGAGAATGATAAGGTCATGCACACTATTCTCATGGTTATAGTAAAAAACTGAAGTATAAAGATATATAGAGAACAGGATATCAAATCGTGAATATCGGAGGATTGTACTCCTTAAAGGGGACAACACATATATTATTTAATTTGTTTTTTTTGTTGTTTTTATGGAGAAAGGGGGGTATGGTCCATAAGGATGAACCACACAAGTGACCATCCCCATAAACCTGAAGGCCCGCGGGGTGCAAAGTGTTGTCCACACCCCGCATCCCCACATGCCTTCTTCTACCCCCTATAAATCTCCTATACCCATGACTTCCTCCATTCACGACTTATCCATTTTTTCTTTCAATGTGATGCCATGATTCCATGATTCAATTGTGTGCCCCATTCTCCCATTCCAAACTTATGCCGCCAAGGCGACCGCCATCATTCTCTTCCACCATGAAAATAACTTGAAGAATAAGTATATCCCTTTAGGATCCAAATAGTCCTAAAAAGAGAATAAAAGGAATAAGTAAATATAGTAATTTAAATTTTGACACCAAAGGTGGTCACATAATCAATTTGGCGGACTGAAACCCCACACAGACGCAATAGGACCAAGTTTACATGATATTCCACTTAAAGTCCACATTTAGACCCTTAGGTTTGAGTGACTGTAGGCGATGTATCCACCGCAGTTCCCGTTGCTTAAGGGTCACTGTACGGTCGCCACCTCGTCTACCCCTCTGAACCTGGTCTATAATCATACACTTAAGGTCTTTCTCAGTATGTCCATACTCCACAAAGTGTTTAGGGACCGGTAGGTCCAATCTTTTGCGTCTTATCGAGAACCGGTGGTTATTTAACCGCGTTTTCATGTCACATGTGGTCTCCCCCACCTCATTAATTTCTCAATCTTAGGGAAATTACTCTGTAGGATAGGCCAGTGTTTTTTTAAAATACCAGCTATATCCTTACTTTGTTCAGAGTAAGTTGTTACAAACGGGATCTGTTCAAATTTTGGTCTTCTCTCTTCCTCCTCCTGTGGATACAGAATTTTCTCCAGATGTCTCACTAAATTTTTTTGCGGGTACCCCCTCTGTCTAAACTTCTTGACCATTTCTCCATACCTGACAGGTAAGTTTTTTGGGTCCTGTACGATTTCTCCTCACCCGCAGTAGTTGACTGCGTGGTAGGGAATCAATACACGCTCTAGGGTGACAGCTTTCATACCGCAATAACGTATTGCAGTCGGTAGATTTGGTGAAGATGTCCGTAGACAATCTCTCACCAACAATGGATACCATTGTGTCGAGAAACTGAACCTGTTTATCGGAGTGTGTTAATGTGAATGCAATCTCACTGTCCATCTCATTCAGATAGCAGTGAAACTGTTCCAGGGATTCAATGTCCCCTCGCCAAATGAGGAAGACGTCGTCTATGTATCGCCACCACCCCAGTACTTGACTGAAGTGGTGGGACACATAGACAAGATCCTCCTCAAGTGACGCCATAAATACATTTGCATACGTGGGGCCACATTGGACCCCATTGCGGTCCCACGCAATTGCAGAAAAAACTGCTCCCCAAACATAAAATAATTATGTCTCAGGACCAGATTCAAAAGTTGAATAATGAAGTCACAACACACACCTGAGTAGTCACTATGTTCCAAACATCTCCTAACCGCATTAACTCCCCGCTCGTGGTCTATGGAGGTATAAAGACTGGTGACATCAAAAGATGCCACCAAACATCCATAGGGCACTTTTACTGAGGCAATCTTTTCCAAGAAATCCTCAGTGTCCCTAATATAGGACTTTATGTTGATTGCATAAGTGCGGAGTAAGCGGTCCAAAAAAATTGAAACATGAGAGCAGATCGAATCAATGCCCGACACAATGGGTCTCCCAGGGGGATTCGTCAGGGACTTGTGTATTTTTGGCAATACGTAAATCATTGGTGTACGTGGATTCTCAATGAGCAAAAAATTGTACACGCCCTCATCAATGATCCCATGATCACGTGCCAAATCCAAGACATTTTTGATTTTTTTGATATACTCAAATTTTGGGTCCCCTGGTAGTTCCCTATAAACATTCTGGTCATTCAGCTGTCTCCTTATTTCACCCATATACCAGGACGTGTCCATGACAACAACCGCACCGCCCTTGTCGGCTGGTTTTATGGTGAGGTTGTTGTCATGGCACAACTCGTCCAAAATTCTGATGTCAGTTGAGGTCATATTAGGATGTTGCAGAGGTGTATCATGGACCCTTGATTTCAGTCCACTGATATCCAATGTCACAGCCTTAATAAATGTTTCAACCGTGTGATGGTTGATCTGTGGTATGAAATCACTCTTGGGAGTCAGATTAACCCGTCCCAGAGTGAGCTCAGACCCACCAGTAATAGATCTATGGTCAGCCGGAGGTGGATGTTCAGAAAACCAAATTTGTAATTTGATATTCCTGAACAGGCGCTGCATATCCGCCTCAAGCTGAAACCAATCGACCTTTGTGGAGGGGCAAAATGACAAACCCTTTGACAATAAAGCTATCTGTGCATCAGACAGTGAGACTGAAGACATATTTACCACAGTTGGTTTGGAGATAAGAGACTCTTCCACCCCTACTGTTTGCCCCCTTTGCGACGTGTCGTTTGTTTCTGCGGTCTCTGGTTCTTGAAATTTTTGAAGTTTTCTCCATTTGTGATGTTTCCTCCCTCCTCGTCTGGTTCTTTTGGTGTGGGTCTCTGGCCTAAAAAAGGCATTGAAGTTGATGCAATGTCCAATGTAGGTGCCGTTGTCATATTATTTTGTTGTTGCTGCTGTTGTGGGTTAGATTGTGGATATTGTTTCCTCATTGTAGAGCGATATGGTAGCATTTGTCTCCTTTGTGTATCTTCTTGCCAGGTATATATCCTTCCTCTGGCATAGTCTTCAGAGTCACGAAGCCATTTTTTCCTTTTTATGCTCTCTTGATCTTTAACAAATCTGTCCAAGTATTGGATACAATTTTGATCATACTGATTCCATTCCTCTGTATTAAGTAGTGACTGTAGTGCCGTTTTAGTTTTCAGATGTCTCTCCTTCACTTCCACTAATTCTTGTTTCAAAAACTCTAGATTGAGCAGTATGATATCAAAATCGTATTTGTTTGATATTTGCACAAACTTAAGTGCGCATGCTGAGCCACCAGGGAATAGATTGGGTTTCAGCTGTGAGCGGATCCCCCTGGGAGTCCTATGTTCTTTATAATACTGACCTAATGTCATAAGGTGCAAGTCCATGGAAGCAATTTTTTTGGCATCAGCTTCATACTGTTTTTTGAGATCAACTGTGGTAGGGGTAGATAAAAACTGGGGATCACTCACCAAGCCCTGTAGGATCCTGTCCTCATCCTCCTTGGTATATGTGAACACATCGGGGGGGTCCATGTTGTAATCAAAGAGAACTAAAGTGGCAGTGCAGAGCTGTACAAGTCCAATAATAAAACACAAAGAAATAGCAGCAGCACTACTTAGCAGATGAAGCCGGGTGCAAAAATCCTCTGACCTTAGGCTGTTGGGTCAAATTGTTGTAGATTTTTCAAAGAGGCAGCACTCCAAGATACGGTGAAAAAACGACCCTCTTTATTTCCCCTGTGTATGCTTATTGGTGTGTGTATGTGTATATGTGTGTGTATATATATATATATATATATATATCTCCTGAGTCATGAAGAACGCTGAGAACACAGCCTGACTCGCACACATTTACTTTGCTGACTCAGGTTTTTTTTAACGTTACCGTGTCAGAATACCTGCCTGGAATATAATTCCCCTGACTGTGTACGAGAGCCATTGCCATTTGGCTTCATTTGCAGAGTCTTGTCTAAAGCAATCACATGAATTCAGGATTACAAAGGCATTTATAGGTTGTGACCAGCCTGCCAACCAGCTCGGAGAAAGATGCAGTGATATATATCGCGATATAGTGCAGCATTTACCAAAATGTCAACTCCACTTTGTCATTATCTATTTGGCTTTGTCTTCATTTTTCCAGTTTGAGCAACTTAAAGGGGTATCTTGTTATATATAAAGTTTATCCCATGGAACCCCCCTGAAATGAACTGAGGGGCCGGTCGGCCATGTGTACATGTGTACTGCCACTCCATTCATTTCTATGGGAGTTCTGAGCACTGTACTTTGCCATCTCCTGAACGCCCATAGTAATGAATGGGGCGGCATGCCCAATTGAACACTTTGTTCATTTAGGGGGCTCCACGAGATACAGGATTGGTAGGGGTCTCAGAGGTAGGACCCCAACCGGTCTAATAGGGGGATAACTTTATACAACCGGAATACCCCTTTAAGGGCTCTTTCACACCTGCGTTATTGTCTTCCGGCATAGAGTTCCGTCGTCGGGGCTCTATGCCGGAAGAATCCTGATCAGGATTATCCTAATGCATTCTGAATGGAGAGTAATCCGTTCAGGATGCATCAGGATGTCTTCAGTTCCGGTACGGAACGTTTGTTGGCCGGAGAAAATACCGCAGCATGCTGCGCTTTTTGCTCCGGCCAAAAATCCGGAACACTTGCCGCAAGGCCGGATCCGGAATTAATGCCCATTGGAAGGCATTGATCCGGATCCGGCCTTAAGCTAAACGTCGTTTCGGCGCATTGCCGGAGCCGACATTTAGCTTTTTCAGAGTGGTTACCATGGCTGCCGGGACGCTAAAGTCCTGACAGCCATGGTAAGTGTAGCGGGGAGCGGGGGAGCAGTGTACTTACCGTCCGTGCGGCTCCCCGGGCGCTCCAGAGTGACGTCAGGGCGCCCCAAGCGCATGGATCACGTGATCGCATGGATCACGTCATCCATGCGCATGGGGCGCTCTGACGTCATTCTGGAGCGCCCCGGGAGCCGCACGGACTGTAAGTATACCGCTCCCCCGCTCCCCGCTCCTACTATGGCAACCAGGACTTTAATAGCGTCCTGGGTGCCATAGTAACACTGAAAGCATTTGGAAGACGGTTCCGTCTTCAAATGCTTTCAGTACACTTGCGTTTTTCCGGATCCGGAGTGTAATTCCGGCAAGTGGAGTACACGCCGGATCCGGACAACGCAAGTGTGAAAGAGGCCTAAGTATCATATACTGTATAATAACAAATTATGACATTTTGCCTCCATTCCTTATGATTTACAGGATCTCTCTGCATGTCTTCATTATATATTCTAGAATATGAAAATCGGTCCTGGTCATGCGATATATTCACAGGTGCTTGGCTTGTTAGGCTACATATAGTGGAGGCTTGCAGGTTCAATCTGCTGCAAAGTCCTGACCAATTCCTCATGTAAAATGTGGATTTTGACGCAGGTTCACTGTGCAAGGATTATTTCTGCCCAGTGTGGCCCAATTACAGTTACAGTATGGTTATGAGAGCTTTTTCTTGTAAGCTGTGTGATCATCGCATGACTCCGATTTTACTTGAAGTGAACAAGGTGAGCTCTTGAAAACTTTGAGGAGTCGATAAAGTATATTATAAAATTGCATAACTTTCTATTATACAGTGAATATACTTTGTTGAAATGCAGAATACACCTTTAGGTAGCGCTCTATATCACAGAGCCAGTAGACCTTATGGGCATACATAGTATTTTCTATTTTATTCCTCCCCGTTATACCCTCATGACTAGTAAAGAAATAGTTCTTTACACCAGGGCGTGAACACATATGGCCTATACTTTGAAAATCAACTGACCACCACAATCTAGGTGGTCAAATCTAGGAGTAGCTTTGAATTTCTGAACCCTCATTTAATAAGCGATTGACATTATCCTGATGTAACATTTGGAGTATACGGTGTGTGCAAGACGTGGATACCAGTGTGTAATCCAAGATGTCAGTGCTGACGGTAGAGATGTGTGTGGGTGTGTGTCATGTTACTGATTTGTCTATACATTGTAAAGTATTGTAATATCTTTTGATGGATGCTCTCAATAGCTCTGGCAGTCACACAAATCATATTCCAGTCTTTTCTCAGAAGATGGGATTGATGTTGGGAAGTCTCCAGATGCAGAAAACTGCACTCACCCATCTCTTGGGGCACTTTGGCTCCTGGAACTCAATCCTGCTTCGGTGTCTTTTCTAACCTTTAGTCCATAGCCCAATAAATTATCGCCATACAGTAACGGTGCTGAAATGTTAACACCTTGATCCCAAAGCTCTCCTTTAACTGACCTGTGATTGTAATAATGTTCTACATATGACTGAACGCTAGACGATTGGGGGAAGCGGTGATTATTCCACGTTGTAACACAATGTTCTGTGCTCCAAGTACCTGTATTGTATTAATACATTGATATTCCAAGTGGTCAAAAAACATAATCCAATTGAACTTTCTAAAACCAAAGTAGTTGTGACATGTGTACATATGTATTTAAAGGGGTTGTGCCATGACAAACCCTAATGCCCTATCCACAGGATAGGGGATATGTGTCTGATTGTCAGGAGTTCAACCAATAGGTCCTGAGAACAGGGGTCCTGTGGTCTCTTCCTTCTTAAAGGGAGTCTTTCACCTAAACTGACCATTATAGAACACTAACCCCATGATCTGCATTATAGTCCCCATATTTGAATGCTACCGTATAGCTGTCCATCGCTTATTTTACCTAAAAAAAAAAAACAACTTTTATTCAATATGTAAATTAGGTTCTGAAGGTGCCCAGGGGCGGCGTGCAAGCTGCCGGAGCCCAGGCCCCTCGTCACTTTTCATATGAAACCCCTCCCCTTTCACCCCTCTGGCCCGCCCTAGGTTCTTCAGAAATCCAGCGCCATTCACAAGATTCGCTGCGCCTGCACACTTTATTCCCGATTATGGGCAGAGGCACATAAGCGTTTAATGCGCATGTGCCAGCCCGTACATCTAGCCGGCCTTGTGCCTCTGCCCATAATGGGGAATGAAGTGTGCAGGCGCGACAAATCTTGTATACGGCGCTGGATTTCTGAAGAACCTAAGGCGGGTTGGAAGGGAGAAGGGTTTCATATGAAAAGTGACGAGGGGCCTGGGCCGCTTGCACGCCGCCCCTGGGCACCTTCAGAACCTAATTTACATATTGAATAAAAGTGTTTTTTAGGTAAAATAAGTTCTATAATGGTCAGTTTAGGTGAAAGACTCCCTTTAAGTGGTGGTTACACATGCACATTGCCGCTCCATTCAACCCATGGGACTCCTAGAGATGCAGAGCCCTGGTACTCTCTCATCTTCAGCACTCGTATAGTGCTGAATGATCGCACAAGTGTGACAACCGATTCATTCAACTCGGAGGACTCCTAGAGATAGGAGAGCGCTTGTACTCTATCTCCAGCAATCCCATAGTGCTGAACGGTAGCACACATGTATGACCACCGCTTTGTTCAGACAGGAGGACACAGGGCCCCTATTCCCATGATTGGCGAGATCCCCAGTTGTTGAAGCCCCACCAATTAGATGCTTATCTCCTATCTGTTGTATGTTTGTTATTGAACAACTCCTTTTAAAGGGGTTAAGTGTGACAACCATTTCCAATAAAGTAAACCTGTGATATAATTAATGTATATACCATAATTGTTATCCTGAGGTTCTCCCTGCTCAGTAAATTTGTACACATCACCCTCTTTGTCCCTATAGTTTTGGATGTCTTAAAGGGAACCTGTCACCGGGATTTTTTGTATAGAGGACATGGGTTGCTAGATGGCCGCTAGCACGTCCGCAATACCCAGTCCCCATAGCTCTGTGTGCTTTTAGGACTCTTTCACACTACCGTTTTTTTTTTTTTTTCGTTTTGTGGGCCGTTTTTTGCGGTCCGTATACGGTACCATTCATTTCAATGGTTCCGCAAAAAAAACTGAATGTACTCCGTATGCATTCCGTTTCCCTATTTCCGTTCCGTTGAAAGATAGAAAATGTCCTATTATTGCCCGCAAATCACGTTCCATGGCTCCATTCAAGTAAATGGGTCCACAAAAAAAAACGGAACACATACGGAAATGCATCCGTATGTGTTCCGTATCCGTTCCGTTTTGCGGAACCATCTATTGAAAATGTTATACCCAGCCTAATTTTTTCTATGTAATTAATGTATACTGTATATGCCATACGAATAAACGAAACGGAAACACAACGGAAACAAAAAAAACGGAACAGCGGATCTGTGAGAAACGGAGCGCAAAACACTGAAATAGCCATACGGTAGTGTGGAAGAGGCCTAATTGTGTAAAAAAAAAAACGATTTGATACATATGCAAATGAACCTGAGATGAGTCCTGTACGTGAGAGGAGTCAGGGGCAGGACTCGTCTCAGGTTAATTTGCATATGTATCAAATCGTTTTTTTACACAATAAAAGCACACAGAGCTATGGGGACTGGGTATTTCGGATGTGCTAGCGGCCATCTAGCAACCCATGTCCTCAGCTCTATACACGAAATCCCGGTGACAGGTTCCCTTTAAGACATCCAAAACTATAGGGACAAAGAGGGTGATCTGTACAAATTTACTGAGCAGGGAGAACCTCAGGATAAACAATTATGGTACCAGGTGTCGCACTGTTTTTGGAATAAAGCAGCCATGTTTTTTTTTTTTTGTTTTTTTTCTTGGACAACCCCTTTAAGGAAAAGTTGCAGTGTGCTTGGAAAGTAATCCAGCTGAGAACATGCCCTGTCAGGTTTACACAGCATGCCGCAGGAAGAGCATAAGGACCAGTTCTCTTGTAAAGTATATTAATCCTAGACACTGAGCACTTAGTACCTGGTGTTGCGGTTAACCTCAGTGCTACTTATTGGGGCCTATATGGTATACAACATCCAAATATGGGAAGCCGACATGTCATCTAAACACTGTTTAACTACAAATAACATGAATGGCAGTTCCCTGTTGAGTACACTTACTTACAACACAGGCCACTTACTGTACTTACAATATGTATCATATTTTTTCCAATCTTTGGGCAACCAGAGTGCATTCAAAACCAAGACTATCCTCAGAGCACTGTGACAGCACTGATGTACTATGCAAATGATCTTTATAGGTTTAATACGATCTGCCATTGCAGTGTCTAGAAAAATTATGTTACTGTATTGGATTTATTTTTTCAATCTTAAAATAGAAAGTGTTACTCTGGAAGAGATCCACAAACTGTTTTAAATTAAAAGATTTTCACACACACGTAAGTTGTGGTCGCTTTCTTTAGCTGAATGTTGATGGTATCGATGTCATGATATATTTCTACAAAATTTGTCCTGATGTTCTATATTCCTTTAGTTAACAAAAAATTCTCCATCTCACTTTAATATGATTTATATGACAAAACTATTGAATGGAGCTCTCTGAGCAGATGGTGGTTGTGGCAGCATGTACTACAGGTATTCGCCATAAACTTAAAGGGATTGTCCTGTTTCAGAAGGAAACCGGACAGCACATGCAACTATCTGCAGTAAAGAATAGATAGATCTTTGCTAAGGCTATTTTCACACTTGCAGCAAAGCTAATGCAGCAGGCTGTTCCAGCAGAGAGCAGCCTGTCTGGGTTCTGCAGAATCGGTATAGATTGATTGACTATAATGGGATCTAGCAGGGATCCCGCTCCCCAGCATAAATAGTGGGATTTGGATGAACAAAAATTGCTGCACGCAATTTTATGTCGGGGAGCGTCCGGATCCCCTTCCGATTGCCATTATAGTCAATGGGGTGGGGCGGGCAAGCGTCACCTTTGGCCTGAGACAGCTCATAGAGTCCCATGGATTTCAGTATCGCTTTTATGCTGATAACATGCAAATTTACTTCTCTGGTCCAGATATCACCACCATACTATCCAGAATCCCACAATGACTATCTTCTGTATCCTCCTTCTTCTCCTCTCACTTTCTAAACCTAACATGGATAAAACAGAATGTATCATCTTTCCCCCATCTCACTCAAACCCCCCCCTTCCACTCCCCAACAGACCTATATATCACGATCAATGGCTGCACACTCTCCCCGGTCAACCAAGACAGCTGCCTTGGAGTGACCTTGGATTCTGCCCTCTCCTTCAGACCGCACATCCAAGTCTTTTCCACCACCTGCCGCCTCCAACTAAAAATATCTCGAGACCACGCATTCCTCAGCCAGGAGTCTGTAAAAATACTTGTACATGCCCTTATCATCTCCCGTCTAGACTACTGTAACATTCTCCTCTGTGGTCTTCCATCTAGCACTCTTGCTCTATCCTCAACTCAGCTGCCCGACTAATCTACCTCTTCCCCTGTAACTCCTCTGTCTCTCACCTCTACCACTGGCTCCCCATTTCCCAGCAAATTCAGTTTAAAATACTAACAAATACGTATAAAGCCGTCCACAACCTTTCCCTTGCATACATCTCTGGGATACTTTCCCGATACATCCCCACACGTAATCTCCGATCCTCACAAGACCTCCTTCTCTCCTCTTATTACCTCTTCCCTCAATTGCCTCCAAGAATACTCTTATGCATCCCCTATACTCTCTAACCCAACATATCAGACTCGCATACAGTGGAAACCTTAAAAAAAAAACTTCAAAACCTACGTCTTCAGGCAAGCCTACAAGCTACAGTAACCTTGCTGCTGCTATACCGCTGTATGACCAGTTTTACCCTCACTTACTATATCCTTCCCTCATCCCTTGTAGACTGGAAGCTCTCGCAGGCAGGGTCCTATCTCCTTTTGTACCAGTTTGTAACTCATCTTCTTTATCCTTATTGCAATTGTTTTGTATTATGTATGTATACCCCTTAGGCCTCATGCACACGACCGTGATCCGTGACCGTTTTTTCGTCCGTGGGTCTTCCTTGATTTTTGGAGGATCCACGGACATGAAAAAAAAGTCGTTTTGGTGTCCGCCTGGCCGTGCGGAGCCAAACGGATCCGTCCTGAATTACAATGCAAGTCAATGGGGACGGATCCGTTTGACGTTGACACAATATGGTGCAATTTCAAACGGATCCGTTCCCCATTGACTTTCAATGTAAAGTCAGGAGTTAATATACCATAGGATCAGAGATTTCTCCAATCCGATGGTATATTTTAACTTGAAGCGTCCCCATCACCATGGGAACGCCTCTATGTTAGAATATACCATCGGATTTGAGTTACATCGTGAAACTCAGATCCGACAGTATATTCTAACACAGAGGCGTTCCCATAGTGATGGGGACGCTTCTAGTTATAATATACTACAAACTGTGTACATGACTGCCCCCTGCTGCCTGGCAGCACCCGATCTTTTACAGGGGGCTGTGATCAGCACAATTAACCCTTCAGGTGCCGCACCTGAAGGGGTTAATTGTGCGTATCATAGCCCCCTGTAAGAGATCAGGGGCTGCCAGGCAGCAGGGGGCAGACCCCCCTCCCTCCCCAGTTTGTATATCATTGGTGGCCAGTGTGCGGCCCCCTCCCCGCCCCCCCCCTCTATTGTAATATCATTGGTGGCCAGTGTGCGGCCTCCGTCGGCCCCCCTCTATTGTAATATCATTGGTGGCCAGTGTGCGGCCCCCCCTCTATTGTATTAATATCATTGGTGTCCAGTGTGCAATAGAGGGAGGGAGGGGGGGGGCCGGGGGAGGCCGCACACTGGCCACCAATGATAATACAATAAAAAGAGGGGGGCGGGGGGAGGCCGCACACTGGCCACCAATGATATTACAATAGAGGGAGGGGGGGCCAGGGGGGGGGCCGCACTGGCCACCAATGAAATTAAAACTGGGGAGGGAGGCGTTCCCATAGTGATGGGGACGCTTCTAGTTATAGTATACTACAAACTGTGTACATGTCTGCCCCCTGCTGCCTGGCAGCCCCTGATCTCTTATAGGGGGCTATGATATGCACAATTAACCCTTAAGGTGCAGCACCTGAGGGGTTAATTGTGCGGATCACAGCCCCCTGTAAGAGATCGGGTGCTGCCAGGCAGCAGGGGGCAGTCATGTACACAGTTCGTAGTATATTCTAACTAGAAGCGTCCCCATCACTATGGGAACGCCTCTGTGTTAGAATATACTGTCGGTTCTGAGTTTTCACGAAGTGAAAACTCAGCTCAGAAAAAGCTTTTATGCAGACGGATCTTCGGATCCGTCTGTATGAAAGTAACCTACGGCCACGGATCACGGACGCGGATGCCAATCTTGTGTGCATCCGTGTTCTTTCACGGACCCATTGACTTGAATGGGTCCGTGAACCGTTGTCAGTCAAAAAAATAGGACAGGTCATATTTTTTTGATGGACAGGAAACACGGATCACAGATGCGGCTGCAAAACGTTTGAAAGTCAATGGGTCCGCGAAAAAAAATGGCACAACGGCCACGGATGCACACAACGGTCGTGTGCATGAGGCCTTATGTGTACAGCGCAATGGAATGATTGGTGGTTTAATAATTAATAAAAATAAATGGTAACAAAATAGATTAGACATAGAATAAATGGTAGTGTATTTATAAGTGAACATATCATTAATGCTGGGTACACAGATGCAGCACAATAAACTATGTGGTATCCAACTGAGATGAGGAGGTGCTGCAAATAGACAGAATCAAAGAGCCCCAAAATGATAAATGGCACTTATGATTAATTGTCTATTTGCAGCACCTCCCCATCTTAATTGGATAGCACATAGTTTATTGTGCTGCATCTGTGTACCCAGCTCTGATATATTCACTTATGGATACACTACCATTATATGGTGATTTTATTGTATGTCTAGTTTATTTTGTTACCATTTATGTTTTATATAAATTTGTTCATGATTTCAGAACGTCCATTATGTTGAGACATTAGAATCTAATACCATACTCTATATTTGCTCAAAGATATTATAACTGAGGAAGGTCCCGTTGGACCGAAACATCCAGTGTATGACAAATATTGTGGTTCTCTCAAGCTCATTTACCCAAATCCTGAATTTGGCATCTTACCCAGTTAAGCCAGTACTCTCTGCTCTGCACTGATGAGGGCTAATCACCCCAAAACAGCTGTCTGCAGATGAGGTGCTGGCTTATTTAATATCCGAGTCATGTCTAAAGGCCTATTTAAAGGGTCGAACATTGACTTATAGGATAGCTGCCTTACATCTGGTGGCTTTAGCGGCAAAGCTTGTTAAGAGCTCATTTGCATCCCTTTCTTCCTAGAATTCCAGAGAAGCATGTATGGCCTATAACTCTCCGCATGCCAATTATTGTGCTCGCTCCCCAAGGAGAGATAGTACCCACCAAATTCTGACTTAGGTCTTTTACACAGTTAAGCCAGTACTCTCTGCACTGCACTGATTAGGGGCAATCACCCCGAAACAGCTGTCTGCAGATGAGATGCTGGCTTACTTAATATCCGAGTCATGTCTTAAGGCCTATTTAAAGGGTCGAACATTGACTTATAGCAGGGATGCTCAATCAGCGGCCCTCCAGCTGTTGCAAAACTACAAATCGCAGCATGCCCTAATAGCTGTATGCTATCCAGGCATGCTGGAAGTTGTAGTTTTGCAACAACTGGAGGGCCGCAGGTTGAGCATGCCTGACTTATAGGATACCTGCCCTGCATCTGGTGGCATTAGAGGCAGAGCTGGTTTAGACTCCATTTGCATCCCTTCTCACAATAATTGTATGATTTAATATGAGTGAATTTTTTTTTTTTAACACTGACTGATAAGTTCTATGCTAGCACCAATGTCTATAAGAGTGCAGACCCCATTTTGTTTAAACATTAGTACTTAGGGAATGGGGAGCAGTGAGCGTAGTGCTTCTAGCGCTAGTATTACTCACCTCTCCCTGATGTTCTTCGACCGGTCTTCTCTGACCAATATAGAGCTTTACATATGCAGTCTAAGTACATGTATATTAGAAGACACCAACTGCACAGTTTTATGTAAAGAACCATTATATATTCCTGATTAAGGCATCAATAAGAGATCTCTCTAGATAGGTCAATGGGACGCTGAGGGTGTCCAGTCAGGGACCCCATACTCTTACAAATTTTGCAAGAGCCTTCCTCTATTGATATAGATTTATCCTATTTATATAGTATATTTAAGTATGGCAGGTGAAGACCTCTGAATCAATTGCCTAGTAATCAAATGTCTAGCTTGATACAGCATTAAAAAGTATCTCGGTAGAGATGCCACTCTCTACTAAAGTCTCATCCAAAAAAACAAGCATCCTAATTTTAGGAGTTGCAGGACTCTGAATATTATAGATTCTGCCAAAGATGTGTAAAACCTTTTATAGAATTGGCTTAGTTCTGAGTATTATCACATCATATGAGGTTTTATGTTGCGTCCTTGCATTAAAAGAAATTCAAGTTTTTCCCCATCATTCTGCACTTAATACCCGAAAATGACAAAGTGAAAACAGAATGTCTTATTTTTTAATTTTTTTTCCTAATTCATTGAAAAGGAAAAACTAAAATATTTTATTGACCTAAATATCCAGACCCTTTATTCAGTACTTAGTTGAAGCACCTTTGGCAGCGATTACAGCCTCCAGCTTTCTTTGGTATGATGCCACAAGCTCTGCACACCTGAATGTGGTAATTTTTGCCCACTGTTCTCTACAGATCCTCTCACGTCCTGTCATGTTGGATGGGGACTGGCGATGGACAGCCATATTCAGATCTATCCAGAGTAGTTTGGTTGGGTTCAAGGACTCTGGGTGGGCCAATAAAGGACATTCAAAGAGTTGTCCCTAAGCCACTCCTGTGTTGTGTGTGCTTAGGGTCATTGTCTTATTGGGAGGTGAAACATCTGCCCAGCCTAAGGTCCATAGCTCTCTGGATCAGGTTTTCATTAAGAATATCTTTGCTCCAATTTGCTTCATTCAGTGTTCCCTCAACCCTGACCAGTCTTCCTATCCCAGCCACTGGAAAACACCCCCTGATGCTGCCACCATCATGCTTCACTGTAGTGATATTAATGAGTAGTGTCTGCTTTCCTCCAGCTATGGTGCTTAGAACTGAAGCCAAAAAGTTTAATCTTGGTTCAGAAGACCAGAGAATCTTGTTATTCACAGTCAGAGTCCTTTAGGTTCCTTTTTTTGCAAATTTCTTGTGTCTTTTACTGAGGACATCTTTATTCTGGGTACTCTGCCATAAAGCCCAGATTCGTGGAATGCTGCAGTGATGGTTGACCCTCTGGAAGTTTCTCCCTTTAGCCTATATATTCTTTAGAGCTTAGCCAGAGTGACCATTGGCTTCTTGGTCACCTCTCTTACCAAGGCCCTTCTCCCCTGATTACTTACCATATTTTCGCCCTATAAGACGCACCTAGGTTTTAGAGGAGGAAAATAAAATAAATATAAATATTTTTCATTAGACCTTTGAGCCCCAATCAGACCCCCAGTGTTAATCAAACCTCAGCTCAGAGCCACAATGTTAATCAGACCTCAGATCAGGCCCCCAATGTTAAAAAGGCCCCCAATCAGACCTCAGCTTAGAGTTACAATGTTAGGGTGCATTCACACGACCATATAAATGGATCCGCATCTGTTCTGCAATTTTGAATTCATTTCAATGGGGCTGCAAAAAATATGGAGCATATCCTATTTTTTTTTAGGACCGCAAAACACTTACGGTCGTGTGAATGCACCCTTAATCAGACCTCAGATCAGACCTCCAATATTAATAAGTTTAGGAGGAGCCAACGTCCTAGCCCCCCACCAATCAGCGCTGTGATATACCATGGCATTACAGAACCGTGTACCAGACCAGAACATGTGTGTAGTCCATAAGCCACTGACTCCATGTAAGACTACACCTCTCAGCAAGCCTTACTTCAAGTTGTAGTCTCACAAGAACAACAGGTTGCGAGTGAACATTACAATATGCTACTGGCTACCAGTTTACAGGCTGTGAATGTGAAGACTGCTGAATCTTCTAGTTCTCCAGGAGCTGCTGCATGCAGTCTAGCCCAGTAGCTTCCCCCCTCTCACCGCTGATAAAGACCGGCCAGCTCACCTGTGTCTCCACCAGTCACTTTGAAGAAAGGTCACATGCTCTTGGGTCTCATCACAAGCTGCCTGTTCTGATACAGCCTGCACCGTCCGTCACTGTGCATGCACGCTGATCATTGACAATCCCTTGCTCCTCCATATTTGCTCAGGGCAAGAAACCTTCCACACACTGGCGCTGTGCAGTAGCTTCTCCAGGAGAAGAACGGTGAGTACAGAGCCCAGGGAGGGCTGCATTCACTGCTTCCATAATCGAAATGCTCATTAGTATTCGCCTCATAAGACGCACATTTTGCACCTACTTTGGGGGAAAAAGCGTATGTTATAGGGCGAAACATACAGTAGTTTGGGGGGGCTGCCAGCTTTAGGAAGAGTCCTGGTTGTTCCAAACTTCTTCCATTTAGGAATTATGGAGGCCACTGTGAGACCTTATATACCGGTAGATAGCGGTGCATCTTTCCAAATCATATCCAATCAACTAAATTTACACAGGGGGAACAAATTTTAGGCCCCCAGAGCAAAATTTCAAGTGTCAATTTAGTTTTTCCTTTTTAATAAATTTACAAAAATTTCTAAAGTTCCATTTTCGATGTCTTATTAAGAAGTATTGAAAGCAGATTGATGGAGGAAATTTTGATCTTTTTTTCTTTTAGCACAAGGTCACAACATAAAATGCTTAAAAAGTGAAAGGGTCTGAAGACTTTCTGAATGTATTGTGTAACGGATCTCCTGGCACCCCGACTGAGTACCTCCGTTGATGGATGCTCCTAGTGCTTCCTGAGGGCTCCAAGCACTCCACTTGACACCATAATCACTGCCGACCCCACAAACCGCCTCCATAATGAATGAATAGGGAGAGAGGAGACACGTGATGGGATTATCTCCTGAGTGTATCATAGGGTGATCTACTCATCTAGTAGTCGGCTGCTCCTAGAGTCAGCTATCTTAATCCCATCACTAACACAATCAGTGGGAGTCTCAGTGCAGAGTTAACCCTTTTTGTGTTTCTGAATCCACACCATGCCTTTTTAATGGGCAATATGAAATATGTGGCATATAAATTGTACCCATAAATCAGGGTTCATAGTTCCTTGTAACCCAAAAGGTCTGAGGGGGTCTCCATAGTTCTGGGTCCATAGTCTGTAGGAAGGAGAAACATAGAAACATAGAATGTGTCGGCAGATAAGAACCATTTGGCCCATCTAGTCTGCCCAATATACTGAATACTATGAATAGCCCTTGGCCCTATCTTACAGTGGGGGAAATAATTATTTGACCCCTCACTGATTTTGTAAGTTTCTCCAATGACAAAGAAATGAAAAGTCTCAGAACAGTATCATTTCAATGGTAGGTTTATTGTAACAGTGGCAGATAGCACATCAAAAGGAAAATCGAAAAAATAACTTTAAATAAAAGATAGCAACTGATTTGCATTTCATTGAGTGAAATAAGTATTTGAACCCTCTAACAAAAAAAGACTTAATACTTGGTGGAAAAACCCTTGTTTGCAAGCACAGAGGTCAAACGTTTCTTGTAATTGATGACCAAGTTTGCGCACATTTTAGGAGGAATGTTGGTCCACTCCTCTTTGCAGATCATCTCTAAATCCCTAAGGTTTCGAGGCTGTCTCTGTGCAACTCTGAGCTTGAGCTCCCTCCATAGGTTTTCGATTGGATTAAGGTCCGGAGACTGACTAGGCCACTCCATGACCTTAATGTGCTTCTTCTTGAGCCACTCCTTTGTTGCCTTTGCTGTATGTTTTGGGTCATTGTCGTGCTGGAACACCCATCCACGACCCATTTTCAGTTTCCTGGCAGAGGGAAGGAGGTTGTCGCTCAGGATTTCACGATACATGGCTCCGTCCATTTTCCCGTTTATGCGAATAAGTTGTCCTGTGCCCTTAGCAGAAAAACACCCCCAAAGCAAAATGTTTCCACCCCCATGCTTGACGGTGGGGACGGTGTTTTGGGGGTCATAGGCAGCATTTTTCTTCCTCCAAACACAGCGAGTTGAGTTAATGCCAAAGAGCTCTATTTTGGTCTCATCAGACCACAGCACCTTCTCCCAGTCACTCTCTGAATCATTCAGGTGTTCATTGGCAAACTTCAGACGGGCCTGCACATGTGCCTTCCTGAGCAGGGGGACCTTGCGAGCCCTGCAGGATTTTAATCCATTGCGGTGTAATGTGTTTCCAATGGTTTTCTTGGTGACTGTGGTCCCTGCTAATTTGAGGTCATTAACTAACTCCTCCCGTGTAGTTCTAGGATGCTTTTTCACCTTTCTCAGAACTATTGACACCCCACGAGGTGAGATCTTGCGTGGAGCCCCAGAGCGAGGTCGATTGATGGTCATTTTGTGCTCCTTCCATTTTCGAACAATCGCACCAACAGTTGTCACCTTCTCTCCCAGCTTCTTGCTAATGGTTTTGTAGCCCATTCCAGCCTTGTGCAGGTCTACAATTTTGTCTCTGACATCCTTGGACAGCTCTTTGGTCTTTCCCATGTTGGAGAGTTTGGAGTCTGCTTGATTGATTGATTCTGTGGACAGGTGTCTTTTATACAGGTGACTAGTTAAGACAGGTGTCCTTAATGAGGGTGACTAATTGAATAGAAGTGTCTAACCACTCTGTGGGAGCCAGAACTCTTAATGGTTGGTAGGGGTTCAAATACTTATTTCACTCAATGAAATGCAAATCAGTTGCTATCTTTTATTTAAAGTTATTTTTTCGATTTTCCTTTTGATGTGCTATCTGCCACTGTTACAATAAACCTACCATTGAAATGATACTGTTCTGAGACTTTTCATTTCTTTGTCATTGGACAAACTTACAAAATCAGTGAGGGGTCAAATAATTATTTCCCCCACTGTATATGAAGGATGGCCTTCTGCCTATCCCATGCATGCTTAAACTCCTTCACTGTATTTGCAGCTGCCACTTCTGCAGGAAGGCTATTCCATGCATCCACTACTCTCTCAGTAAAGTAATACTTCCTGATATAACTTTTGAACCTTTGCCCCTCTAATTTAAAACTATGTCCTCTTGTAGCAGTTTTTCGTCTTTTAAATATTCTCTCCTCTTTTACCTTGTTGATTCCCTTTATGTATTTAAAAGTTTCTATCATACCCCCTCTGTCTCGTCTTTCTTCCAAGCTATACATGTTAAGGTCCTTTAATCTTTCCTGGTAAGTTTTATCCTGCAATCCATGTACTAGTTTAGTAGCTCTTCTCTGAACTCTCTCCAAAGTATCAATATCCTTCTGGACATATGGTCTCCAGTACTGCGCACAATACTCCAAATGAGGTCTCACTAGTGCTCTGTAGAGGGGCATGAGTACCTCCCTCTTTCTACTGGTAATGCCTCTCCCTATTCACCCAAGCATTCTGCTAGCATTTCCTGCTGCTCTATGACATTGTCTGCCCACCTTTAAGTCTTCAGAAATAATGACCCCTAAATCTCTTTCCTCAGATACTGAGGTTAGGACTGTATCACTGATTTTATATTCTGCTCTTGGGTTTTTGCGCCCCAGGTGCATTATCTTGCACTTATCAACATAAAATTTTAGTTGCCAGATTTTTGACCATTCCTCTAGTTTTCCTAAATCCTTTTCCATTTGGTGTATCCCTCCAGGAACATCAACCCTGTTACAAATCTTTGTGTCATCAGCAAAAAGACACACCTTACCATCGAGGCCTTCTGCAATTTCGCTGATAAAGATATTAAACAATATGGGTCCCAGAACAGATCCCTGAGGTACCCCACTGGTAACAAGACCATGGTCTGAATATACCATTGACTACAACCCTCTGTTATCTGTCCCTCAGCCACTGCCTAATCCATTCAACAATATGGGAGTCCAAGCCCAAAGACTCTAATTTATTGATAAGCCTTCTATGTGGGACAGTATCAAAAGCCTTACTAAACTCTAGATAAGCGATGTCTACTGCACCTCCGCCATCTATTATTTTAGTCACCCAATAAAAAAAATCCATAAGATTAGTTTGACATGATAATCCTGAAGTAAACCCATGCTGTTTTTCATCTTTCAATCCATGGGATTTTAGATGTTCCACAATCCTCTCCTTAACCACCTCAGCCCCCAGTGCTTAAACACCCTGAAAGACCAGGCCACTTTTTACACTTCTGACCTACACTACTTTCACCGTTTATTGCTCGGTCATGCAACTTACCACCCAAATGAATTTTACCTCCTTTTCTTCTCACTAATAGAGCTTTCATTTGGTGGTATTTCATTGCTGCTGACATTTTTACTTTTTTTGGTATTAATCGAAATTTAACGATTTTTTTTCAGTTGTAAAATTTTGCAAAAAAAACGACATCCATATAGAAATTTTGCTCTAAATTTATAGTTCTACATGTCTTTGATAAAAAAAAAATGTTTGGGTAAAAAAAAAATGGTTTGGGTAAAAGTTATAGCGTTTACAAACTATGGTACAAAAATGTGAATTTCCGCTTTTTGAAGCAGCTCTGACTTTCTGAGCACCTGTCATGTTTCCTGAGGTTCTACAATGCCCAGACAGTACAAACACCCCACAAATGACCCCATTTCTGAAAGTACACACCCTAAGGTATTCGCTGATGGGCATAGTGAGTTCATAGAACTTTTTATTTTTTGTCACAAGTTAGCGGAAAATGATGATTTTTTTTTTTTTTTTTCTTACAAAGTCTCATATTCCACTAACTTGTGACAAAAAATAAAAAGTTCTATGAACTCACTATGCCCATCAGCGAATACCTTGGGGTCTCTTCTTTCCAAAATGGGGTCACTTGTGGGGTAGTTATACTGCCCTGGCATTCTAGGGGCCCAAATGTGTGGTAAGGAGTTTGAAATCAAATTCTGTAAAAAATGACCTGTGAAATCCGAAAGGTGCTCTTTGGAATATGGGCCCCTTTGCCCACCTAGGCTGCAAAAAAGTGTCACACATCTGGTATCTCCGTACTCAGGAGAAGGTGGGGAATGTGTTTTGGGGTGTCATTTTATATATACCCATGCTGGGTGAGAGAAATATCTTGGCAAAAGACAACTTTTCCCATTTTTTTATACAAAGTTGTCATTTGACCAAGATATTTATCTCACCCAGCATGGGTATATGTAAAAAGACACCCCAAAACACATTCCTCAACTTCTCCTGAGTACGGGGATACCAGATGTGTGACACTTTTTTGCAGCCTAGGTGGGCAAAGGGGCCCATATTCCAAAGAGCACCTTTCGGATTTCACTCCTCATTTTTTCCTGAATTTGATTTCAAACTCCTTACCACACATTTGGGCCCCTAGAATACCAGGGCAGTATAACTACCCCACAAGTGACCCCATTTTGGAAAGAAGACACCCCAAGGTATTCCGTGAGGGGCATGGCGAGTTCCTAGAATTTTTTATTTTTTGTCACAAGTTAGTGGAAAATGATGATTTTTTTTTTTTTTTTTTTTTTTTCATACAAAGTCTCATATTCCACAAACTTGTGACAAAAAATAAAAACTTCCATGAACTCACTATGCCCATCAGCGAATACCTTGGGGTCTCTTCTTTTCAAAATGGGGTCACTTGTGGGGTAGTTATACTGCCCTGGCATTCTAGGGGCCCAAATGTGTGGTAAGTAGGTAAATGACCTGTGAAATCCGAAAGGTGCTCTTTGGAATGTGGGCCCCTTTGCCCACCTAGGCTGCAAAAAAGTGTCACACATCTGGTATCTCTGTATTCAGGAGAAGTTGAGGAATGTGTTTTGGGGTGTCTTTTTACATATACCCATGCTGGGTGAGATAAATATCTTGGTCAAATGCCAACTTTGTATAAAAAAATGGGAAAAGTTGTCTTTTGCCAAGATATTTCTCTCACCCAGCATGGGTATATGTAAAATGACACCCCAAAACACATTCCCCAACTTCTCCCGATTATGGAGATACCAGATGTGTGACACTTTTTTGCAGCCGAGGTGGGCAAAGGGGCCCATATTCAAAAGAGCACCTTTCGGATTTCACAGGTCATTTTTTACAGAATTTGATTTCAAACTCCTTACCACACATTTGGGCCCCTAGAATGCCAGGGCAGTATAACTACCCCACAAGTGACCCCATTTTGGAAAGAAGAGACCCCAAGGTATTCGCTGATGGGCATAGTGAGTTCATGGAAGTTTTTATTTTTTGTCACAAGTTAGTGGAATATGAGACTTTGTATGAAAAAAAAAAAAAAAAAATAAGCATTTTCCACTAACTTGTGACAAAAAATAAAAAATTCTAGGAACTCGCCATGCCCCTCACGGAATACCTTGGGGTGTCTTCTTTCCAAAATGGGGTCACTTGTGGGGTAGTTATACTGCCCTGGCATTTTCCAGGGGCCCTAATGTGTGGTAAGTAGGTAAATGACCTGTGAAATCCTAAAGGTGCTCTTTGGAATATGGGCCCCTTTGCCCACCTAGGCTGCAAAAAAGTGTCACACATGTGGTATCGCCGTATTCAGGAGAAGTTGGGGAATGTGTTTTGGGGTGTCATTTTACATATACCCTTGCTGGGTGAGAGAAATATCTTGGCAAAAGACAACTTTTCCCATTTTTTTATACAAAGTTGGCATTTGACCAAGATATTTCTCTCACCCAGCATGGGTATATGTAAAATGACACCCCAAAACACATTCCCCAACTTCTCCTGAGTACGGCGATACCAGATGTGTGACACTTTTTTGCAGCCTAGATGCGCAAAGGTGCCCAAATTCCTTTTAGGAGGGCATTTTTAGACATTTGGATACCAGACTTCTTCTCACGCTTTGGGGCCCCTAGAATGCCAGGGCAGTATAAATACCCCACATGTGACCCCATTTTGGAAAGAAGACACCCCAAGGTATTCAATGAGGGGCATGGCGAGTTCATAGAAATTTTTTTTTTTTGGCACAAGTTAGCGGAAATTGATATTTTTAATTTTTTTCTCACAAAGTCTCCCGTTCCGCTAACTTGGGACAAAAATTTCAATCTTTCATGGACTCAATATGCCCCTCACGGAATACCTGGGGGTGTCTTCTTTCCGAAATGGGGTCACATGTGGGGTATTTATACTGCCCTGGCATTCTAGGGGCCCTAAAGCGTGAGAAGAAGTCTGGAATATAAATGTCTAAAAAATTTTACGCATTTGGATTCCGTGAGGGGTATGGTGAGTTCATGTGAGATTTTATTTTTTGACACAAGTTAGTGGAATATGAGACTTTGTAAGAAAAAAAAAAAAAAATTCCGCTAACTTGGGCCAAAAAAATATCTGAATGGAGCCTTACAGAGGGGTGATCAATGACAGGGGGGTGATCAATGACAGGGGGGTGATCAGGGAGTCTATATGGGGTGATAACCACAGTCATTGATCACGCCCGTGTAAGGCTTCATTCAGACGTCCGGATGCGTTTTGCGGATCCGATCCATCTATCAGTGCATCCGTAAAAATCATGCGGACATCTGAATGGAGCTTTACAGGGGGGTAATCAATGACAGGGGGGTAATCAGGGAGTCTATATGGGGTGATCACCACAGTCATTGATCACGCCCCTGTAAGGCTTCATTCAGACGTCCGGATGCGTTTTGCGGATCCGATCCATCTATCAGTGCATCCGTAAAAATCATGCGGACATCTGAATGGAGCTTTACAGGGGGGTAATCAATGACAGGGGGGTAATCAATGACAGGGGGGTAATCAATGACAGGGGGGTGATCAGGGAGTCTATATGGGGTGATCACCACAGTCATTGATCATGCCCCTGTAAGGCTTCATTCAGACGTCCGGATGCGTTTTGCGGATCCGATCCATCTATCAGTGCATCCGTAAAAATCATGCGGACATCTGAATGGAGCTTTACAGGGGGGTAATCAATGACAGGGGGTGATCACCACAGTCATTGATCATGCCCCTGTAAGGCTTCATTCAGACGACCGGATGCGTTTTGCGGATCCGATCCATGTATCAGTGCATCCGTAAAAATCATGCGGACATCTGAATGGAGCTTTACAGGGGGGTGATCAGGGAGTCTATATGGGGTGATCACCACAGTCATTGATCATGCCCCTGTAAGGCTTCATTCAGACGTCCGGATGCGTTTTGCGGATCCGATCCATCTATCAGTGCATCCGTAAAAATCATGCGGACATCTGAATGGAGCTTTACAGGGGGGTAATCAATGACAGGGGGGTAATCAATGACAGGGGGGTGATCAGGGAGTCTATATGGGGTGATCACCACAGTCATTGATCATGCCCCTGTAAGGCTTCATTCAGACGTCCGGATGCGTTTTGCGGATCCGATCCATCTATCAGTGCATCCGTAAAAATCATGCGGACATCTGAATGGAGCTTTACAGGGGGGTAATCAATGACAGGGGGGTGATCACCACAGTCATTGATCATGCCCCTGTAAGGCTTCATTCAGACGACCGGATGCGTTTTGCGGATCCGATCCATGTATCAGTGCATCCGTAAAAATCATGCGGACATCTGAATGGAGCTTTACAGGGGGGTAATCAATGACAGGGGGGTAATCAATGACAGGGGGGTGATCAGGGAGTCTATATGGGGTGATCACCACAGTCATTGATCACGCCCCTGTAAGGCTTCATTCAGACGTCCGGATGCGTTTTGCGGATCCGATCCATCTATCAGTGGATCCGTAAAAATCATGCGGACGTCTGAATGGAGCTTTACAGGGGGTTGATCAATGACAGGGGGGTAATCAATGACAGGGGGGTGATCAGGGAGTCTATATGGGGTGATCAGGGGTGATTAGGGGTGATCAGGGACTAATAAGGGGTTAATAAGTGACGGGGGGGGGGGGTGTAGTGTAGTATAGTGGTGCTTGGTGCTACTTTACTGAGCTACCTGTGTCCTCTGGTGGTCGATCCAAACAAAGGGGACCACCAGAGGACCAGGTAGCAGGTATATTAGACGCTGTTATCAAAACAGCGTCTAATATACCTGTTAGGGGTTAAAAAAAACACATCTCCAGCCTGCCAGCGAATGATCGCCGCTGGCAGGCTGGAGATCAACTCTCTTACCTTCCGTTCCTGTGAGCGCGCGCGCCTGTGTGCGCGCGTTCACAGGAAGTCTCGCGTCTCGCGAGATGACGCGTATATGCGTGACTGTGCGCAGCGCTGCCACCTCCGGAACGCGATCCTGCGTTAGGCGGTCCGGAGGTGGTTAAGTATGGTTTCCATTAATTTCCCCACTATTGATGTCAGGCTTACTGGCCTATAGTTGCCCGATTCCTCCCTACTACCTTTCTTGTGAATGGGCACATTTGCTCATTTCCAATCTTCTGGGACGACTCCTGTTACCAGTGATTGGTTAAATAAATCTGTTAATGGTTTTGCTAGTTCACCGCTGAGCTCTTTTAATATCTTTGGGTGTATCCCATCAGGCCCCTGTTACTTATTTGTATTAATTTTAGACAGCTGACTTAGAACCTCTTCCTCTGTAAAGACACATGCATCAACAGATTCATTAGTCTTCCTTCCTGAGTTCCTTTTCCCTCATTTTCCTTAGTAAAAACTGAACAGAAGTATGCATTGAGGCAGTCAGTTAGTTCTTTATCTTCTTCCATATACCTTCCTTCTTTTTTTTTTTATTTGGAAATTCCTTGTTTTAGTTTCCTTTTTTCAATTATGTATCTGAAGAATGTCTTATCGCCTTTTTTCACTGACAGCTAATTTCTCTTCTGCCTGCGCTTTAGAAGCTCTTATAACTTGTTTAGCCTCTCTCTGCCTAATCTTATAAATTTGCCTGTCATCCTCGTTTTTTTTGTTTTTTTTTATAACTACTAAATGCTATCTTTTTGTTTTTAATGATTTTGGCCACTTCTGCTGAGTACCACAGTGGTCTCTTCCTTTTTTTGCGTTTACTGACAAGCCTAATGCAATTTTCTGTTGCCTTCAATAGTGCCACTTTTAAGTAGTCCCATTTCTCCTGGACTCCATTGAAACTGTTCCAATCTGATAGGGACTCGTATACCACTAATCTAATTTTAGAAAAGTCAGTTTTCCTAAAATCTAAAACTTTTGTTTTTGTGTAGTGTGAATCAGTCACTGTACTTATAGTAAACCACATTGACTGGTGATCACTAGATCCCAAGCTTTCCCCTACAGTAATATCAGATACCAAACTCCCATTTGTGAATACTAAATCTAAAATGGCCTCCTTACGGGTTGGCTCCTCAACTACTTGCTGTAGAGATAATCCCAGTAGGGAATTTAGAATATCTGTACTCCTGGCAGAACTAGCTATTTTGGTTTTCCAGTTTACACCAGGAAGATTAAAGTGTCCCATAATGATAACTTCCCCCTTTAATGTCATTTTAGCTATTTCCTCAACTAGTAGATCATCAAATTCTTTGACTTGGCTAGGTGGTCTGTATATCACACCTACACGAGTTACCTTATGATTATCAAGCTGCGAGGTAACCTAAACTGACTCTAAATTGGGCTTGCTAACGTGTATTAAATTAGATTTTATGCTATCTTTCACATACAGGGCCACCCCTCCCCCTTCTTGCCTTCTCTGTCCTTCCTATATAGAGAGAACCCTGGTATTGTTATATCACAGTCATTACTTCCATTGAACCACGTCTCAGTAACAGCCACTAAATCTATATTCTCAGATGCCATTATAGCCTCAAGTTCATTGATCTTATTCCCTAAACTGCGAGCATTTGTAGACAAGACTCTGAGCTTGTCATTTCTTAACCTATGTGCTACTGGCATCTTCTGGCATTGTTCTGGGGGGCAGTCGGACTGCTGGATTGTCACTCTTTTGCCCCCTGTCCTAGTTTAAATGCTCCTTAGCAAATACTTTGAACTGTTCACTGAGGACATTTGTTCCCTGGAGAGAAAGATGCAAACCATCTTTCTTGTACAGTTCTTTTCCATTCTGAGAGCTAACATGAGACACAAAGCCACAATTCACCAAGCCATTCATTGAATTCCTTAATGCGCATCTTCCTGTCATGCTGAAGGTTATGCACAGGCAAAACTGCAGAGAATTAAACAGTTGATGCAACCTCTCGTATATCATTTCCAAGTGTGCGAAAAGCTTCCTTCACCTTTGAAACCTCATTGCAAGCCAGATCATTTGTCCCAAGATGGACAATGACATCCACCTCCCTTCCCTGCTTTGCTTGCCTAACAATATTAAGGATACGTCGTCTATCCCTGCTACCAGTAGCACCAGGGAGACATCTCACAACACCATTTTCCTCAAACTTCACACCTCTTATGATGGAATCGCCCACCAACAGCTGCTTACTATCAGTCCTCACCTTCTCCTTTTTGTCTTTGGCTGTAGTCTTGCATACTTTAGGCATGGGGGATGATTGTTTCTCCCCCACTGTGCTTGAGCCATCCTCCATGTTGCTCTTGCACTCTGAAAGTGCTGCAAATGAATTATGGAGAGCCACAGACTGTGGGACATATCTTCTATCAACAACTCTCAGTCTAAGAGCCGGCAGTAACCCATCTTCCATTTCTAGGGGGCCTCTGTGGCAGTGGCATTGCAACGTTCTCAGCCTGAGTTTGTTTAACGGTTAATTTACAAATCTCAGATTTCAAAAATGCGATTTCCTGCTGCATTATGGAGAGCTGTCACAGATCAGACAGCATCCAAACCTCTGAAGAGTGGAACCTGAAATAAAAGCACAACAATTCCTGCACAGAACCAGGTCTGCCATTTTAAAAAGGGGAAAGATTTTAAACAAACAAATCTTACTTGTTTAGATTGTATTTACTTCCTGAGTATCTCCTGAATATCTCCAATGCACTTATAAAAATCAGCACTGTTTTGAAACACAGTGTCTGAGTATCCTCCAAAAACACCGCTGAAGTTCTGCTACAGTGGAAGATCTCTAAGTTAGTCTCCTGAATATCTCCAATGCACTTATAAAAATCAGCACTTGAAAAATCAGCAAGCTATAATGGCCCTCTGGCTTCTCCAGCAGCCCCAGTGACGGTTCAGTCCGTCACATTTCTCCCCTCCCAACAGTAGACTTACCAGGTGCCTGAGTTAGTCGAGTAGCCCACCCATAAACAAACATTGGTCCTGTTGAACTCTGGGTCCTGGCTCTGTTCTGTATGTCCCCAGCTGTTGAGTGGGCATCTGTTACTCCTTGCTTCTTTGTTGTTCTCTAGCTTGGAGCTGTGGGTACTTGGTGGGCAGAGGCCAACTGAGCTCTGCCCAGATGCCAGCTCTTCCGCTGGGGTAACCTGTGTGGAGTCAGCCTCTGGACAAGAGGATAGGGGAGGGCAGAGGTCAACTGTGCTCTGCCCAGTTGCCAGCTCTTCCGCTGGGATGGGGTCAGACAATCCTACCCCCAGGACCTTGTTGCGAATCGGCTGTGGAGAGAAGGGATTGCTTAAATCCTCCTCCTGGCATTCCTGCGGGGTTGGTGGGGGATCTGTATCGGCTGTATAGCATCCCTGTAGGTCTGGTGCAGAGACCGTGGTCCCATCTGCACCATCGGAGTTAGGGGTGCTGTCCCCCTGTGGTTGGGGAGAGAGACCGGTTGTCTCCTCTTCCTTAAAAGTAAACTGCCGCTGGGGAATGGAAACGATGCTCTCTTCTCCCTGCAAAACATACTGCCGCAGGGGAGAAGGACCGACTGTCCCTACTCCCTGAAACTCTGGCTGCCGTTGGGGATCTGGGCCGACCGCCCAGCATCCCTGTAGGACTGGTGGAGAGACCTCGGTCCCATCTCCACCTGCCATATGGGGTTCCCCCAGGACCAGTCTATGAGGTCCCCTACCTCCGCAGCTGGTACTGAAGCATGGGATACTTCAGTCGGGTCATCCCAGCTGTAGGGTTGTAGGTCTGAGACTCCCACCCAGCTCTCTGGCAGTGTATATTGGGGCCGAATTGAGCTGAGGAAGTATTGGTAATCCTGCTCCAGCTCCCACTCCTTTGTCACTAGAGATGCCAGGTCTTGTCTCGCCTCTCTCGCTGTAGCCCAATCATGCATAGCCTCCCTGTAGTCATAGATATCCCAGAACCGGGACTCTCCAGCATCTCCAAACTCCGTTTCGGCGAAGGTCTCAAACAAAAGGCCAGGGCCATCATAATCCTCACCCTCGGGTCTGTCGTGCTCAGCCATGCAGGGGGAGTGCCGAATCACATACCACCAGAGTGCCTGGTAGGCGTCGTCTAGCCAAAGCTCCTTCTATACCAGGCTCTCGAGTTCTGTCACCCACTCATCCAGGGGCTGCTCTCCCAGAAGGGGCATTCGCAGGGCCACTCGCATCCGCAACTGCTGCTCCTCTGGTACGAGGCCGCTGTACATCTTCCAGGGCCTCGTACCAGACGACTTTCCGGACTGCATCCCTCCAGTCCGGGTCATCCTCCTCCTCGTAGGGGAACGCTGTCCGAAGAGTGGCCGATTCCATCCTGCTGTAGACAGGGGCGCTGTACGGATACTAGCGTTGCTCTCAATATACTCCACCAACGGTGTCTCCGAGCTGCTTCTCCTCGCACTAGGACGCCATCCCACTGCTGCAACCACTGTAACTGATCTCCTGGCACCCCGACTGGGTACCTCCATTGATGGATGCTCCTAGTTCTTCCTGAGGGCTCCAAGCACTCCACTTGACACCGTAGTCACTGCCGACCACACGAACCGCTGCAGCTTGTTTGAGCTCTCGCCGTCTTCCACCCACCCTGGGCCCAAGACCAGGATCCAACTTCCAGTGGGTAGAACCGTGTTGTAATCCCAGGGGAGTATAATAATGATAGCAATCCCCAGAGTAAATATAGCTGTTCCCCCACACATGAGATGACACTCTATGTTGAGGGTAAAACAGGAACTCCCTTTATTGAAGATCAACTCAGTATATATACAGTTCAAGAAGTTTAACAACATAACGCAATCAACCATGAACAACATACAAACAGATATCTTCACCCCCTCCATAATGAATGAATAGGGAGAATGGAGACACATGTGATGGGATTATCTCCTGAGTGTATCATAGGGTGATCTACTCATCTAGGAGTTGGCTGCTCCTAGAGTCAGCTATCTTAATCCCATCACTAACACAATCAGTGGGAGTCTCAGTGCAGAGTTAACCCTTTTTGTGTTGCTGAATCTACACCATGCCTTTTTAATGGGCAATAGGAAATATGTGGCATATAAATTGTACCCATAAATCAGGGTTCATAGTTCCTTGTAACCCCAAAAGGTCTGAGGGGGTCTCCATAGTTCTGGGTCCATAGTTTGTAGGAAGGAGGCTGGCCCTCTGGCTTCGCCAGCAGCCCCAGTGATGGTTCAGTCCGTCACATATTGTATGTTGCAGAGCTGGCATCCTATGAATGAGAAACATCTGCGACAACCGATGAGCCTAATATTCTAAGAGAAATTTTTATGATACAGTGGCAACGGGTGGGTGTAAAATAGTGAAGAAGAATTTATTGAAAAGTTGACTGATTAGGCAGGCTCAGTTTATATGTGGCACAACTGCAGATAAAAGGATTGGTAAGGTAAAAACAAACAAACAAACACAAAAATGCTAAACATCCTGCACAACATGATAAATAGATACACGCCATGTCCGTTCTCCGTGTGGCCACGGCTTTAAGCTGCCTCTCAGCCCTCTCTGCAACTGCTGTGCCCTCTGCACTTTGACTGATAGGGAAGTGAAAACGTCATCACGCCTGACCCTGTCAAAGTGCAGAGGGGGCTGTAGTTGCAGAGAGAGTAGAGCCTCTAGAGATTCATTTGCATATATAAAAACTTCATTTTTCTCAGCAATGTGGGCACATATGAACATGGGACCAACACAGATGTCTTCAGCTGCCAAGTGCACATGTAACAGGTCAGCTAGTTTCATAGGTTTTATGACATCCTATGAATATTTCTTGAATATAGGGCAACCAAAATTTTGTACAGGCTTAGTATCTATTCATCCTTGTAATTCAATGGCCGAGATTGCTTCTAAATATTACAGCATTGAATGAAACAAAGCTTTTTACATTAAATTTTGAGGAATATTATAACCAACTGTGGAAAACCACAATCATGCACATCCATGTATGAATGGCACTAATAGAATGTGACAGCTAAAACTCTTGGAGTGGGAGTAGTTGTTGAACGCTACATGAAACCTGTCAGTGTAATGTCTTCTTACATTATCACTCATATCGCTGAAACAGCATTGTTTTAAATGGAAGCACTCAGATTTATTTTCAGAATGGCAATTTTTCTGTATATGATAAATTATTTCTATTTTACACTTTGCTTATTTAATGTCACATTGGCTGTCACACACTAAACCCTGGCAGATGTCTTTCTATTACTTACACAGGCAGATTTACCGATTCCTTGAATGACCCTGAGAAGTTTTTCTTGCTGGATGCAGATTAGATGAATTTAGAGCACAGAAAAGTTCTATAATGTTAACTGAAAGAACACAGAGAGGGCACCTACCCTGGTACAGAGCTGCACACGGCAACAACTATAGATCATTTCTAATGATTCTTTTTGGAATACGCTAATAGAGAATAGAGACGCTTTCTCAAGGTGATGCTATCTCTTGGCGAACTGAACTTTTTTGCAATACTGTGGTCCCTCAATATTAATTTGTTTCAGGACAGCCATTGCAACTTGAAAATATTGTAACTTGAGACCATAACAGTAAGCAGATATGTTACTATAAGGAGTAAGCCTTCTACTGGTATGGTATACTCCCCATCCAGCCACTGACAAATGTATGTGCTTCACACAACTATTCTACTGAAACGTTAAAAGCAGTGGCGGATCCAGAGCCTGGTCTCGGGAGGGGCACTTTCCCGGGCAATAGGAGATTATGGGATCCCTGTGTCCCCGCCCACCATCAAGTCATACCCACACACAGCCCCACCCATATATCGCGTCAATACCTCTTACATCCAGTGATGTCTCCTTTGATGTAGATGTTCTCTTTCTTCATCTTCTCCATTCAGACCAGACCACCATGATGATTTCTTTCAGCCATCTCTCATCTCTGCAGAGTTTGACAGACAGACATTTTAGTTTCCTACTTTTCCTCCCACCTTCTCAACATCCCATCATGCAGCCCCAATACTGAGATGCTGTGCCCCCCAAAACTATACTGTAGAAACAGATAAACCCCCCCGAAATCGCTAGTTACACACAGATAGCGCCCCCTTCCAAAAAATTTTGGAACACAATGCTGTACCCAAATTGTTCACCTGACAATAATAGTGTAACCATAATGTCCTCCAAAAATAACTGTGCTAAGCTGATATTGTGCCAGGGTGCCCCCACAGTAATAGTGCTCCCCAAAATCCCAACAGTAGTAATTCTGTGTCAGAGTGCACTTAGTAGTAATAGTGCTCCTACAGTGCCCCCAACAGTAATTATGTCCAAGAAGTAATAATGCTCCCATAGTCCCCCAGTTGTAATAAAGCCCCCTTATAATGTGCGCCAGTACAAAAAAAATGCTCCGTTGTGTGGCAGTAAAAGAAAAAAACTCCTCTTAGTGCCCCCAGTAGAGTGAATGTCCCCAGAGTGCCCCTATGTGATTCAATGATCCGTACTGTGTGCCACTACAATAAACACTTAGTGCCCCCAGTTGAGCTAAGGTACACATAGTGCCCCTATAATTTGTGCTAGTATAAAATACTCCTATATAGTGCCCTCAGAAGATGCCCCTATAGTGCTCCTCCCTGTCCTATATAGTGCCCGAGAAAATGCCCCCATAGTGCTCCTCCCCTTCCTATATAGTGCCACCAGAAGATGCCCACATAGTGCTCCTTCCCATCCTATATAGGGCCCCAAGAAGATGCCCCCATAGTGCTCCTCCCCGTCCCCATAGTGCCCTTCATAATGTGGCAGTATAAAATGCCCCTATAGACTGCCCCACATAGATGCCCCAATAATGCTACTCTCCCCCCTTCCCCATAGTGGCACCAAAATGGGTGCCAGTATTAAATGCCCCTATATAATGTCCCCATAGTGCTCTTTTCCATAATGTGCCAGTAAATAGGGCCCCCATAAGATGCCCCCATAGTGTTCCTTCCCCCCTTCTCCATAGTGCTCCCCCCCATAATGTGCCAGTATATAGGGCCCCACTTCCCTTGTTGTCATACTGTACTAAAAATGATTAAAACAATAAACACTTATACTTACCTCCATGACACTGCGATACGATGCAGGCCTCTTCCGTCCTGTGTCCCGCTCTGTACGGCTCAGGCAGCGCGATGACGCCTGCACCGGCCTCTGATAGGCTACAGGCACTAGGCCTGCAGCCTATCAGAGGAACGGGCAAGGGAGACGCCTCTCCCCTGCCCCGCACCGTTCATCAGATGAATATAGAGATGAGCGCTACCACAATGGAAGCGCTCATCTCTCCCTGCCGCTGCCACCACCACCGGAATAGTCAGTCCGCCCCTGGCTCTCACTATATTCTCGGGGGGGGGGAAGGAGTGTCCGCGCCTGGATCCACTAATGGTTAAAAGTCATCAGAGAGCCTGACTAAAATGTTCACACTTAAATCCATGGTCAGTTGGGCCATGACTGCTGCCCAGCTGTTAACAGTGTGCATACTGTACTTCAGGCAGGCCCCACCTGCACCTAGCTGACCACTTGTCCTCAGTAGGCTGTAGCCGAGGACAGACTGCATAGTTGTATCATCCCTGCTGACAGTTACCGTACTACACAGCAGTGCGCTAAATGCTGTGGGCTCATGACCTTACCATATCTTAAGGAAAGTACCACCTAATTCTGGCCCAGGTAGAGAGCAGTACATTTTGTGTAGCATAGATAGTGAGCTGTACAGTACATGTAGCACAGAAAGAGCAGTATGTAAGTGTATTATATGCAGGAACAATACAAGGAAGCTAGCCCGGCATATTAACCCAGCAGAACCAAATACCTCAGAGAAGCACAAAATACTGCCCCAGCAGAACCAAACACCATAGTGCAACACAAAATACTGCCCCAGCAGAACCAAACACCATAGTGCAACACAAAATACTGCCCCAGCAGAACCAAACACCATAGTGCAACACAAAATACTGCCCCAGCAGAACCAAACCCCATAGTGCAACACAAAATACTGCCCCAGCAGAACCAAACACCATAGTGCAACACAAAATACTGCCCCAGCAGAACCAAACACCATAGTGCAACACAAAATACTGCCCCAACAGAACCAAATACCACACTTCAGCAAAACCGGACGGATCCGTTATGCTGGCCACATGCATCCATAAACATACCGGACACCGTCACACTGTAAGGGGCACGCTCCCATCTATATCTCTCTCTATATATATATAAACATATTTCAAGGTAAACCTTATACTGACCTGGCAATCAGTTGAAACCGATGTATAACCACAGGAAAGTGAAATGCACACACTGCAACTCCAAAAGGAGAATGTGCAAAAAAGATTCAGTCCAAAACACAAGTACAGGGCTAAAAAAATTATTTTAAACTAGACAAAAGCAGCCTCATTACATAAATAGGATTATCCATTTATTTCAAATCAACAAAAAAAAAAGCAGACTGATTACACCATTATCACCTTTTCTTTCAACTGAACCTTTGTTTTATTATCTTTTTTTTTTTACACAATCAACATGCCATTGTCTAAATGCAATATATGCAATCAGCATGGCCGTGTAATCCTGTGGTGCTGTGGTGAAAGGAATTCCTCCTTTCTAAAGCCTTCTGCCCCATTAGCTAGTAATTCTGATGGGAGGAGTTTTCTATGCTAACAAGCATAGTAATCCTCCTCTTTTCATTGCAATGCTGAAGGCCCAGTGATGTCACCGGCTGGGGGCGGGGCTTTGCGCGATGGCGGCCGGACAAGTTACCGCCCCTCCAACCTCTCTGCATTATTATCTAGACTGCCAGCAGGGGAGGGCTGGGAAGGGGGGCAGGGAGGCAATTGCCCCCCAGGCCACCCTAGAGCATGTTAAAAACGGCCGTCTTTAACAAATAATTTTTTATAAATTTTTTTATTCCTCAGGGCCGGACTGCCGATCACCACAGGCGGCGTGGCCCTGGTTCTAGTTGCCAGCGGCGGTGGGGGGCAGTAGGAGATGAGCGCTTCCATTGTGGAAGTGCTCATCTCCATAGTCCTCTGTATCGCCGTCCTCAGGACAGGAGAGGGAGAGGCGTGTCCCTTCCCTGTTCTTCTGATAGGCCGCAGGCACTAATGCCTGCAGCCTATCAGAGGCCGGCTCAGCCAGGCAGCACACAGAGGGGGACACAGGCCGGAAGAGGCCTGCATCACATCACTGCTGATGGAGGTAAGTATTAGTGTTTTTTGTTTTTGTTTTTTTCTTTGCGGGGGGAGCTGGCACTATGGGGGCATCTGGCATATCTTACAGCCCCATTTTTTTGGGGTTGGCACTCTGGGGGCATTTATTTCTCGCCCATTTTTTTGGGGGGGCACTATGGGGGCATTTCTTACTGGCACATTATGGGAGGGCACCATGGGGGAGAGGAGCACTATGCGGCATCTGGGGGCTCTAAAGGGGCTTTTTTTTATTGGCACATTATGGGGGGCACTATAGGGGAGAGCGGCACTATGGGGCATCTGTTAGGGGTATTACTTGGGGGCACTAGGGGAAGTGGGGGCTTTAAAGGGTCCTTTTTTATTGGCACATTATGGGGGGCACTATGGCATCTGGTGTCACTAAGGGGGCATTTTTTACTGGCACATTATGGGAGGCACTATAGGGGAGAGCGGCACTATGTGGCATTATTTGGGGGCACTATGGGGGATTGGAGCATCTGGTGGCACTAAGAAGGGGCATTTTTTACTGGCACATTATGGGGGAGAGGAGCACTATAGGAGCATCTGCTGGGGGCACTAAGAAGGGGCATTTTTTACTGGCATATTATGGGGGACACTATGGGAAAGGGGGAGAGGAGCACTATGAGGGCATTTACTGGGGTACTATATAGGGGTATTTTATACTGGCATACATTATGGAGACATTAGCTCAACTGCGGGCACTAAGCGGGGGTATTTCATGAACTGTCATATTATAGGGAGAATTATTACTACTCGGGGGTATTATGTGGAGCTTTACTACTACTGGGGGGCTATAAGGAACATGATTACTAGTATGGGCACTATAGGGGCATTATTACTACTAAGTGTGCTCTGGCAGAGAATTATTTATATTGGTGAGATTTTGGGGAGGACCGTTACTTTGGGGGGCACCCTGGCACAGTATCAGCTTAGCACAATTATTTTTGGGGGACATTATCTTTATACTATTATTGTTTGGGCGCAGTTATTTTTTAGAGCACTGTGTGCCAATAATTGTTGAAGGGGGCACTATCTGTGTGGTAGTAGTATTTCCAGGGGGACTGTTTCTGCAGTATAGTATTGGGGGTGGCAGGAAAGGGTGTTCAGAAGATGTGAAGATGATGGAAATGTGGGAAACTAATGTCTGTTTGTCAATCTCTGCAGAGACGGGAGATGGCTGAAAAATCATCATGGCGGTCTGGTCTGAATGGAGAAGATGAGGAAAGAGAACGTCTACAACAAAGGTGACATCACTGGATGTAAGAGGTATGTGGCGCTATGTAGGAGAGGAGATGCTCCGGCTCCTCCTCCTGCCATTTGTAGAAGGATGATTCAGAGCTGGGTGAGGACGGCCAAGGGGGCAGCAGGCCACGGGCGGGTGGCAGATGGTGGGGGGGGGGGGGGACAACAAGCCTTGAGCAGGATCTGGGGAGGGAGGAGAGCGGAGGAGCTTCCTGGCTGTAGCCTGCTGTTTATTGTATAATGTGAAGCAGGCAGTGCAGCCAGGACAGGCCCTCCCCTCTCCGTATGAGGTGTATAGACAGGCCTCAACTATAGAATTTCAGCTGTACAGTGTTTGTTGGGAGTGGCCTATTATATGTAGGAGGGGCTTTTAATAATGGGCAGGGCTAAAATGGGCCACTTGACTGGATTTGCCCCCTAGGACTAAGGCTGCCAGCCCTCCCCTGACTGCCAGTGACGTCACTGGGCTCCCTGAGCAGAGGAAGCTTTGCTCGCCTGCCAGGGACCTGGTACGTCACTGAAGATAAGAAAAGACTCACTTCCGGCCATGAATTGAAAGGAGGAAAACAGGGCTTCAGCAATATGTTCTAAAGGTACCATATGCATATTTGTAATGTTTATGTTATTAGATTACTAATAGACAAATGTCCCCAATACCGGACAACCCCTTTAAACTAAAAACACACAAAGAATTAAATGTTACCATGTTTTTATTGAACACACCATGTAAACATTCACAGTGCAGGTGGAAAAAGTATGTGAACCCTTGGATTTAATAACTGGTTGAACCTCCTTTGGCAGCAATAACTTCAACCAAACGTTTCCTGTAGTTGCAGATCAGACGTGCACAACGGTCAGGAGTAATTCTTGACCATTCCTCTTTACATAACTGTTTCAGTTCAGCAATATTCTTGGGATGTCTGGTGTGAATCGCTTTCTTGAGGTCATGCCACAGCATCTCAATCGCGTTGAGGTCAGGACTCTGACTGGGCCACTCCAGAAGGCGTATTTTCTTCTGTTTAAGCCATTCTGTTGATTTACTTCTATGCTTTGGGTCGTTGTTCTGTTGCAACAGCCATCTTCTGTTGAGCTTCAGCTGGTGGACAGATGGCCTTAAGTTCTCCTGCAAAATGTCTTGATAAACTTGGGAATTTATTTTTCCTTCGATGATAGCAATCCGTCCAGGGCCTGACGCAGCAAAGCAGCCCCAAACCATGATGCCCCCACCACCATACTTCACAGTTGGGATGAGGTTTTGATGTTGGTGTGCTGCGCCTTTTTTTTCTCCACACATAGTGTTGTGTGTTTCTTCCAAACAACTCAACTTTGGTTTCATGTGTCCACAGAATATTTTGCCAGTACTGCTGTGGAACATCCAGGTGCTCTTGTGCAAACTGTAAACGTGCAGCAATGTTTTTTTTGGACAGCAGTGGCTTCCTCTGTGGTATCCTCTCATGAAATCCATTCTTGTTTATTGTTTTACGTGTGGTAGATTCGCTAATAGGAATGTTAGCTTATGCCAGAGACTTTTGTAAGTCTTTAGCTGACACTCTAGGATTCTTCTTCACCTGATTGAGCAGTCTGTGCTGTGCTCTTGCAGTCATCTTTACAGTGAGATTAGCAGCAGTGCTGAACTTTCTCCATTTATAGACAATTTGTCTTACCGTGGACTGATGAACGGCAAGGCTTTTGGAGATACTTTTATAACCCTTTCCAGCTTTATGCAAGTCAACAATTCTTAATTGTAGGTCTTCTGAGAGCTCTTTTGTGCGAGGCATCATTCACATCAGGCAATGCTTCTTGTGAAAAGCAAACCAAGAACTGGTGTGTGTTTTTTATAGGGCAGGGCAGCTGTAACCAACACCTCCAATCTCATCTCATTGATTGGACTCCAGTTGGCTGACACCTTGCTCCAATTAGCTCTTGGAGATGTCATTAGTCTAGGGGTTCACATACTTTTTCCACCTGCACTGTGAATGTTTACATGGTGTGTTAAATAAAAACATGGTAACATTTAATTCTTTGTGTGTTATTAGTTTAAGCAGACTGTGATTGTCCATTGTTGTGACTTAGGCCTCATGCACACAACTGTTGTTGTGTTCCGTGTCCGTTGCGCCGTTTTTTCGTGATTTTCTGCGGACCCATTGATTTTTAATGGGTCCGTGGAAAACTCGGCTAATGCACCGATTGCCATCCGCATCCGTGATCCGTAGTTCCAGTCCGTCAAAAAAATATAACCTGTCCTATTATTTTCACGGAAAACGGTTCGCGGACCCATTCAAGTCAATGGGTCCGTTAAAAAATGCGGAGGCACATCCGATTGTCATCCGCGTCCGCGTCCGTTTTATTTCTATCATTTGCCATGGCAAAACTGTCTGCCAGAACTTGTGCCAATAAAATTTAAAAAAATCTGATACAGGAAGTTTAAGGTCACAGGTTATGCAAATTGCTAGGCACCTGTTGTGAAAATCCATAGTGTCGTGTGGCAGTGAGTGTCTGGCTATTATATTTTGTGCCAACAAAGATGCCCCGCTGGAATGTGGAGAGACTTATTTGTTTGGTGCAGGAGAGGTCCGAACTATGGGACACCCGGTCAAATAATTATCAGGACCGAGTTCGCAAGGAGTCGGCTTGGGAGCAAGTGGCCCGTAACATGAGGCGGGCAGAATGGTCCAAAGCAGATGGCCGAGACCGTGCAGCTTTAGGTAAGTGCCAGCAATGTCGTTGTACTGTCCTTGCCCAGTCTGTCCCTAAAATGATGTAGCTATAAATTCCATGCGGTCAGAAGAATGTATATTTAGTGGTCCAGCTTCATTTGGCATAAAACCTGTACATGGTTTTGGGAACAGTCGTGCACTAAATACCATACCCCATCTTTTTTTCAATAAATGGCTGAGCCTCCCTTTGCTCCAGCAAACAGTAGTCATGTCTCAAACCTGTATGTGCACTTGTTATTTCGTCACACGTGTCCCTTTTGTAATTGAGCATCCTATATAGTTGTCTCCATGTCATATTATAAATTATTTTAGTCCAAATGGCTTGCACGACTAATCTCCTCCTTCCTGAACTTATTGTACATTAGTATCCCCACACCTGCAGTACAGTACCATGTGCTGTATAATCCGGCCTATTCATACATTTATCTGAGTTGGCAACTTGATTTTGCTTTTACTTTTCCCTTTACATTTTTGGTGCAGATGACGATATCAAAGATCTTAATGTTGGTGACGTTGATAACAATGATGTCATAGATGGTAATATTGATGTCAGTTTTGTTAATGGTATAAATGCAGCTAATGATAGTGATCATAGCGATACTGATGGTTATGATATTCATGTTAATATTGTTGATGTAAATGATGGTACTGATATGATGACAATGATCTTATTGAGCCTGATGATATTGTGGATGGTATTGATGTGGTTGACAATATTGATGATAATGACACTGATGACATTGATGTGTGTATTTGGTATAGATCAGGGGTGGCCAACCTTACGGACACAAAGAGCCTGAAAAAAAAAAACATATGACTACCAGGAGCCATAAGTTATACATCGTGCGGTTGTGATTTGTTTTTCTGTTATGGCGTTCACCGCATAGGAAATATTTTTTTAGATTTTAATAGTTCACACTTTTTCAGACATGGCGATATGTAATATGTAAATTTTTTGGGGTTTGTAAATTTTATATGTAAATTTGGGAAAGGGAGCGATTTAAACTTTTAGTATTTTGGTGTTTTTTTAAAAACTTTTTTTATTTTTTTATTTACTATTAGGCTCAATTCACACGTCCATAGTGTGTTTTGCAGATCCGTGGATCCGCAAAACACGGACACGGCAATGTGCGTTCAGCATTTTGCAGACCGCACATCGCCGGCACTAATAGAATATGCCTATTCTTGTCCGCAATTGCGGACAAGAATAGGGCATGTTCTATTTTTTTCGGGAAAGGAAATGCAGACCCGGAAGTGCGGGTCCGCATTTCCAGAGCCGGGCCGCACATCGTGAGGCCCCATAGAAATTAATGGATCCGCAATTCCATTCCGACATTGCGGACATGTGAATGGGGCCTTAGCCCACTTAGGGGCTAGAACCCTTGTCCTATTCACCCTAATAGATGCTGCCATGGTAATAGCAGCAGTATCACATACCCAGCCTCAATAACAGGGCATGCGATCCGTCGAACCGTGGCAATTAACCCCTTAAGTGCGGCGCCTGAGGGGTTAATTTCTGCAGTTCGGCACCAGCTACCTCCTATACTTGAATTAATTACATTCATTGGTGGTGCAGTGGCCACAGCCGCTCCCCTTCTCCTCGCTGCTATCTCCCCATTGGTGGCAGCGGCAGGCACGTCACAGTGGAGAGGAAGGGACTCCCTCCTTCTCCACTGTGCTAGTGAAGAGAACATGGTAGGCGCTGAGAGCGGCGCATGGCATGTTCTCTATTATGCTGCGCAGCTGTTTCCCAGCTCCACCGCAAGAGCCGCACTTGAAGCGGCAAAGAGCCACATGCGGCTCGAGAGCCGCGGGTTGGCCACCCTTGGTATAGATGCTTGGTGCAACTAACAGGACTCTGTGATTCTAACACATAGGGGTGATAAGATAAGCAAGCTCTTATATTCTCACTTCTTTTTCTGGAAAAGAAAGACCCCCTCCCCTTATGTGACAATTACAGTGCAATATGATATGATTGATGCAGATTCTGACAAAAATATGGGACAAAATAGTGCAACATGCTGACCTTTTTTTTCCTGTCAAAATGACCAGTTTTCTAATGGAAAGCAGATCCCATTATAGTCAGTGGGATCCACCAGGTGGCATTTGTTTCTTGTTTCCCTCATACACTGCGTGCAGAATTATTAGGCAAATGAGTATTTTGACCACATCATCCTCTTTATGCATGTTGTCTTACTCCAAGCTGTATAGGCTCGAAAGCCTACTACCAATTAAGCATATTAGGTAATGTGCATCTCTGTAATGAGAAGGGGTGTGGTCTAATGACATCAACACCCTATATCAGGTGTGCATAATTATTAGGCAAATTCCTTTCCTTTGGAAAAATGGGTCAAAAGAAGGACTTGACAGGCTCAGAAAAGTCAAAAATAGTGAGATATCTTGCAGAGGGATGCAGCACTCTTAAAATTGCAAAGCTTCTGAAGCGTGATCATCGAACAATTAAGCGTTTCATTCAAAATAGTCAACAGGGTCGCAAGAAGCGTGTGGAAAAACCAAGGCGCAAAATAACTGCCCATGAACTGAGAAAAGTCAAGCGTGCAGCTGCCAAGATGCCACTTGCCACCAGTTTGGCCATATTTCAGAGCTGCAACATCACTGGAGTGCCCAAAAGCACAAGGTGTGCAATACTCAGAGACATGGCCAAGGTAAGAAAGGCTGAAAGACGACCACCACTGAACAAGACACACAAGCTGAAACGTCAAGACTGGGCCAAGAAATATCTCAAGACTGATTTTTCTAAGGTTTTATGGACTGATGAAATGAGAGTGAGTCTTGATGGGCCAGATGGATGGGCCCGTGGCTGGATTGGTAAAGGGCAGAGAGCTCCAGTCCGACTCAGACGCCAGCAAGGTGGAGGTGGAGTACTGGTTTGGGCTGGTATCATCAAAGATGAGCTTGTGGGGCCTTTTCGGGTTGAGGATGGAGTCAAGCTCAACTCCCAGTCCTACTGCCAGTTTCTGGAAGACACCTACCAAGCAGTGGTACAGGAAGAAGTCTGCATCCTTCAAGAAAAACATGATTTTCATGCAGGACAATGCTCCATCACACGCGTCCAAGTACTCCACAGCGTGGCTGGCAAGAAAGGGTATAAAAGAAGAAAATCTAATGACATGGCCTCCTTGTTCACCTGATCTGAACCCCATTGAGAACCTGTGGTCCATCATCAAATGTGAGATTTACAAGGAGGGAAAACAGTACACCTCTCTGAACAGTGTCTGGGAGGCTGTGGTTGCTGCTGCACGCAATGTTGATGGTGAACAGATCAAAACACTGACAGAATCCATGAATGGCAGGCTTTTGAGTGTCCTTGCAAAGAAAGGTGGCTATATTGGTCACTGATTTGTTTTTGTTGTGTTTTTGAATGTCAGAAATGTATATTTGTGAATGTTGAGATGTTATATTGGTTTCACTGGTAAAAATAAATAATTGAAATGGGTATTTATTTGTTTTTTGTTAAGTTGCCTAATAGTTATGCACAGTAATAGTCACCTGCACACACAGATATCCCCCTAAAATAGCTAAAACTAAAAACAAACTAAAAACTACTTCCAAAAATATTCAGCTTTGATATTAATGAGTTTTTTGGGTTCATTGAGAACATGCTTGTTGTTCAATAATAAAATTAATCCTCAAAAATACAACTTGCCTAATAATTCTGCACTCCCTGTATGATGTAAACGCCGCTTCCATTATTTTGATTGTTCTGCTCTTAAAATAGAGCAGAAGAACAGAAATAGAAACACTCTTGTGAACTTAGCCTTACCCCTTCCCTAGGATCTATACCTCTCCACCTCTCTCTGCAGCCTGTCAGCACCTTCATCACTGGCATTAATCTTCTTCTCCAGGCTGGCTCAGCTCAGGCTGACTGTGGGAAGGTTGCTTCAACATAACATATATGAGTCATGAGATAAGAATCTAAGTTTTAAAACAAGACTAGGACCACCATACAGCCAAAGATAATACATTTAGAAACAGTGTTGGTAGCTAGATTAGCAAGTGACAACTGCAGATCTCACTCCTGACTTGGTTTCTAGAAGCTAGCTTTGACACAAGGCCTGGCTCAGTTCTCTAGCTGCTAAACAGCCTGAGAGAGAGCCTTAAGTAGCAAGGAGATGGCTCCTCGGTTACTGAAAAATTACCAGCAAAGTAAATACCGGAAATTACCTCCTGCTGGTAATACCAGGTAGGTGTCACTACCAGAGCTTTGGGACGTTCTCACAGCTCTGTTTCTCCTCCCCTGTGATGATGTCACTACTAGAGCTGGGAGGAGTTTTCTGTTTCCTTCCTCCCAGCTGCGTTTGATTTCCCTGCCTTTATATTCCCCCTCCTCCTATTGTAGGTGTGGATTATATTTCTCATTTGGGTTGTAGCTCTTGCTTGAGTATCTTCCCTTGTATGCTATCCTTTCACTGGACCTGTGTTCTGCTGCAGCAAGTACTCCGGATATTGCCAGCCTGTCTTTGGATCCGTCTTCACTGCCGCTGCAGCCCCTTCAGCTAAGTGTGCAGACATTGTTGTGTATCTGTGTGTTTTCTGACTGGATCCGAGGCGACCACGGTTCCCTCCATATACTGAGCAGGTCACCGGTGGCCGTGCCCCTTCCACTATTGTAGGGGTTACAGTGGTCATCAGTCTTAGGTACGCGGGCATGCCTCCTTCCACCATTTGGATCCGGGCATGGGCTTAGCAGCATAGGGAGAGCTTTCGAGGGTCTGACAGGGGTCACCCTTTATCCTCCCTAGTTTGGGTCCGGTCAGTAGCTCTATTTTCTGTGCATGCTCTTGTTGCTCACATACAGCCGTGACATTATAATCCACCAAAATCGTCTTTTTTGACATGGATCCGCTTTCTGGCCTGGTTGACCGCATGCAGGGTCTTTCTTTGGAGGTAGCGGATCTCCGTCAATCTATGACTCAGCTTCAAGCATTGGACTCTGCTCCGGCCCATGGAGTCTGTTGCGAGCCAAAGGTCTCACTTCCGGAAACGTTCTCCGGGGGCAGTGAGAGTTTTGTTCGCTTCAGAGAGGCATGCAAACTCCATTTTTGCTTGTGTCCACATTCCTCTGGTAATCAGGAGCAGAGGGTGAGGATTGTCATCTCCCTGCTCAGGGGTAATGCTCAGACTTGGGCTTTTTCGCTGCCATCAGGGGATCCCTCCCTTCGATCCGTGGAAGGATTTTTTGTGGCCCTGGGGCAGATATATGATGACCCGGATCGTGTTGCTCTGGCTGAATCTAACTTACGTTTTTTATGCCAGAGCAAACTGTCTGCGGAGCTTTATTGTTCTGAATTTCGGAGATGGGCAGCTGATTCAGGTTGGAATGATGCTGCACTCCGGAGTCAGTTCTGTCATGGTCTCTCAGAGAGATTGAAAGATGCGTTTGCTTTCCATGAGAGACCAACGTCCTTAGAGTCTGCCATGTCATTGGCGGTACGCCTTGACAGGCGTCTAAGAGAAAGAAACGAGACCTCTCTGTCCAGCCATTGTCAGTCTAGGGGCAGTGGTGCGGACTCAGTGTGCAGGGGCCTCATCCTGTCTCGCTCCCCTCTGAGGAGGAGCCCATGCAGCTAGGTCGACTTGCCCCTGATAAAAGAGGATTTAGTCCTCAGAGTATGGTGTGTTTTTGTTGTGGGGGCATAGGTCATTTGGCAAATGTTTGTCCGTCTAGGAGATTCTTGAACTGTACTAAGAGCGATAATAAGAGAAAAACCTCAAAAGGTAAATCATCAAACTCTGCTTCATCTGCTACTTTGGGCAAAGTTGATGTAGGAATTGATGCTTTTCCTCTGACCTGCAGTTCCCGTTTTCTCCTGTCTGCCAGGGTGGCGCTAGAGAGCAAAGTCATTTCTTGTGAGATTTTTGTTGATAGTGGAGCAGCCGTCAATCTTATTGACACTCAATTTGTAGCCATGCATGGTTTTCAGGTTTGCACATTAGAAAAGGATATACCTGTTTTTGCTATTGACTCTGCTCCACTCTCACAGAGATCTCTGAAGGGCATTGTTCACAATATCCGGTTAGCTGTAGGTGACACTCATGTGGAGGATATATCTTGTTTTGTCCTTAACGGATTGCCTTCTCCTCTAGTTTTGGGGTTACCCTGGCTCACTAGACATAACCCCACTATTGATTGGCAAGGAAGGCAAATAAATGAGTGGAGTGACTTTTGTAGAGAGAATTGTCTTACAGCGACTTTTGCAGAGGTGTCTACTAAAACTGTGCCATCATTTCTCTCTGATTTCTCGGACGTGTTTTCCGAGAGCGGTGTTCAGGAGCTACCTCCTCACCGGGAGTTTGACTGTCCCATTAACCTCATTCCCGGCGCCAAGCTGCCAAAAGCTCGCCTCTACAATCTCTCACAACCGGAAAGAATCGCAATGCAAACCTATATCTCCGAGAGTCTCGATAAGGGGCATATTCGTCCCTCAAAATCACCTGTTGCCGCTGGTTTTTTTTTGTTAAAAAAAAAGATGGCTCTCTGAGACCTTGCCTAGATTTTAGGGAGCTGAACCGTATCACGATTCGCGATCCCTATCCCCTTCCTCTGATCCCGGACCTCTTCAACCAAATTGTTGGGGCCAAGGTTTTTTCCAAATTGGATTTGAGAGGCGCGTACAACCTGGTCAGGGTCAGAGAGGGGGATGAATGGAAAACGGCCTTTAATACCCCGAACGGGCATTTCGAGAATCTCGTTATGCCTTTCGGCCTGATGAATGCTCCGGCCGTCTTTCAGCATTTTGTTAACAGTATTTTCTACCATTTAATGGGGAAATTTGTATTGGTGTATCTTGATGATATTTTGATTTTTTCCCCTGATGTTCAGACCCCTCAGGATCATCTTTTTCAGGTTCTGCAGATTCTGCGGGAAAATAAATTGTACGCCAAGCTGGAGAAATGTGTTTTTATGGTATCGGAGATTCAATTTCTGGGTTTTCTCCTCTCTGCTTCTGGTTTTCGCATGGATCCGGAGAAGGTCCGTGCTGTACTTGAGTGGGAGCTTCCTGAGAATCAGAAGGCATTGATGCGCTTTCTGGGTTTTGCGAACTATTACAGAAAGTTCATTTTGAATTATTCCTCTGTTGTCAAACCCCTCACTGACATGACAAAAAAGGGGGCAGATTTTTCCTCTTGGTCGGAGGAGGCGCTTGCAGCTTTTTCTAAGATTAAAGAGAGTTTTGCATCTGCTCCCGTCTTGGTGCATCCCGATGTTTCCTTACCTTTTATTGTTGAGGTGGATGCTTCCGAGGTGGGTGTGGGTGCGGTTTTGTCCCAGGGCCCTTCTCCTGCCAAATGGCGACCCTGTGCCTTTTTCTCTAAAAAACTCTCCCTGGCAGAGAAAAACTATGATGTGGGAGATAGGGAGTTGTTGGCCATCAAGTTGGCTTTCGAGGAATGGCGCCATTGGTTGGAGGGGGCCAGGCACCCTATCACCGTTTTTACCGACCATAAGAATCTGGTATACTTGGAGTCGGCCAGGCGTATGAATCCGAGACAGGCCAGATGGTCTCTGTTCTTCTCCAGATTCAATTTTGTCGTCACATTCCGCCCTGGGATCAAAAATGTGAAGGCTGATGCTCTCTCTCGCTGTTTTCCGGGAGGAGGAAACTCCGAGGACCCGGGTCCCATTTTGGCGGAGGGGGTAGTTGTTTCTGCTCTATATTCGGATTTGGAGGCCGAGGTCCAGGCTGCCCAGACTGAGGCACCTGCCCGTTGTCCTTCTGGGAAGTTGTTTGTGCCTCCTGAGCTACGTCACAAACTCTTCAAGGAGCATCATGATACTGTTCTTGCTGGTCACCCCGGGAGTAGAGCCACGGTAGATCTCATTGCTCGGAGATTTTGGTGGCCGGCTCTTCGTAAATCGGTGGAGGGTTTTGTGGCTGCTTGTGAGACGTGCGCTCGCGCTAAGGTCCCTCGTTCACGGCCTTCAGGTTCCCTTCTCCCGTTACCCATACCTTCCCATCCTTGGACACACCTGTCCATGGACTTTATCACGGATCTTCCTCGTTCCTCAGGGAAGTCGGTGATCCTGGTGGTGGTGGACCGTTTTAGCAAGATGGCTCATTTCGTACCTTTCCCTGGTTTACCCAATGCTAAAACGTTGGCGCAAGCTTTTGTCGACCATATTGTTAAATTGCATGGCATTCCCTCTGATATTGTTTCCGATAGAGGCACGCAGTTTGTGTCCAGGTTCTGGAAGGCTTTCTGTTCTCGCCTGGGGGTTCGGCTGTCCTTCTCTTCTGCTTTTCACCCGCAGTCGAATGGTCAGACTGAGCGCCTCAATCAGAATCTGGAGACATATTTGCGCTGTTTCGTGGCAGAGAACCAGGAGGATTGGTGTTCATTTCTCCCTCTTGCTGAGTTTGCTCTGAACAACCGTCGTCAGGAATCTTCTGATAAGTCGCCATTCTTTGGTGCATATGGGTTCCATCCGCAGTTTGGGACATTCTCGGGAGGGGCTCTTTCTGGTTTACCTGAGGAGGAGAGATTTTCCTCGTCTTTGTCTACCATTTGGCAAAAGATTCAGAGTAATCTTAGAAAGATGAGTGAGAAGTATAAGCGTGTGGCTGATAAGAGACGTGTGCCTGGTCCGGACCTGAGTGTGGGTGATCTGGTGTGGTTGTCTACAAGAAATATTAAACTGAAGGTTCCCTCCTGGAAATTGGGTCCCAAGTTTATTGGGCCTTATAAAATCTTGTCAGTCATCAATCCTGTTGCCTTCCGTCTTGATCTTCCACGGGTTTGGAAGATACATAATGTATTTCACAGATCTCTCTTAAAACCTTATGTCCAGCCCACGGTACCCTCCTCTTTGCCTCCTCCTCCGATTTTGGTTGATGGCAATCTGGAGTTTGAGGTTTCCAGAATTGTGGACTCTCGCATTGTCCGCAGTTCTCTCCAGTACCTCGTTCATTGGAAGGGTTATGGTCCTGAGGAGAGGATGTGGGTTCCGGTGTCGGACATTAAAGCCACTCGCCTCATCAGGGCATTTCATAGGGCTCATCCTGAGAAGGTGGGTCCTGGGTGTCCGGAGTCCACCCGTAGAGGGGGGGGGGGGTACTGTCACTACTAGAGCTTTGGGACGTTCTCACAGCTCTGTTTCTCCACCCCTGTGATGATGTCACTACTAGAGCTGGGAGGAGTTTTCTGTTTCCTTCCTCCCAGCTGCGTTTGATTTCCCTGCCTTTATATTCCCCCTCCTCCTATTGTAGGTGTGGATTATATTTCTCATTTGGGTTGTAGCTCTTGCTTGAGTATCTTCCCTTGTATGCTATCCTTTCACTGGACCTGTGTTCTGCTGCAGCAAGTACTCCGGATATTGCCAGCCTGTCTTTGGATCCGTCTTCACTGCCGCTGCAGCCCCTTCAGCTAAGTGTGCAGACATTGTTGTGTATCTGTGTGTTTTCTGACTGGATCCGAGGCGACCACGGTTCCCTCCATATACTGAGCAGGTCACCGGTGGCCGTGCCCCTTCCACTATTGTAGGGGTTACAGTGGTCATCAGTCTTAGGTACGCGGGCATGCCTCCTTCCACCATTTGGATCCGGGCATGGGCTTAGCAGCATAGGGAGAGCTTTCGAGGGTCTGACAGGGGTCACCCTTTATCCTCCCTAGTTTGGGTCCGGTCAGTAGCTCTATTTTCTGTGCATGCTCTTGTTGCTCACATACAGCCGTGACAGTAGGCCAGTCGTTTACTGGCCAGGTGGCAACCCTACTTCTATAGAATGTAGTAAATCTACCCCATAGTGTGAGAATCCAACCTTAAAATGTTTGTTTATACTGCACCATATCAAGTGTATTAATAAAAAAATTGCGATTTTGACAAATAAAGCTTATTCATTGTATAATGTATACTTACACAATTAATTATCTAATAAATATTTTGTTGACTTGGCTATCTACAGCAGTCTCATAGAGTTGGAGACTGGCAGCGCACAGTACATTAACCACTTAAGGACCACAGGTATATACCCCCCTAGTGACCAGGCCCTTTTTTACAAATCGGCACTCCACAACTTTAATGGTTTATTGCTCGGTCATGCAACTTGGCACCCAAATGAATTTTACCTCCTTTTCTTCTCACAAATACAGCTTTCTTTTGGTGGTATTTGATTGCTGCTGACATTTTTCGTTTTTCTGATATTAATCAAAATAGACCACAATTTTCTCAAAAAAAGTGTGTTTTTAACTTTCTCTGGTTAAATTGTTCAAATATAATTACATTTCTATACAAGTTTGTGGCAGAATATATTGTGCTACATGTCTTTGATAAAAAAAATCCAATAAGTGTATATTTATTGGTTTGCGCAAAAGTTATAGCGTTTACAAACTATGGTACAAAAATGTGAATTTCCGCATTTTGAAGCAGCTCTGACTTTCTGAGCACCTGTCATGTTTCTTGAGGTGCTAGAATGCCAGGATAGTATAAATACCCCCCAAATGACCCCATTTTAGAAAGAAGACACCCCAAAGTATTCGCGGAGGGGCATGGTGAGTTCATGTATGATTTAATTTTCACAAGTTAGCGGAAAATGACACTTTCCGAGGAAAAAAATATATAATAAAGTTTCCATTTCTGCTAACTTCTGGCAAAAAAAATAATAAGTCTCCCACGGACTCACTATGCCCCTCAGTGAATACCTTATATTATATGAAACAAAGGACCGGCACTTCACTGATGAACAAATCTGTGGCTTTATTGAAGCATGGAGGAAACAGCGCTGATGCGACACGTGTTTCGGCTCAGGTGTGAGCCTTTGTCAAGCATAATGAATTGCTACATGAAACACATTTAAATAGACCGCCCAGTAGGCGTCGAACGTGATGAGGTCACATCACCATAGAAACAGAGATACACAAAAATGAAGTGCAACAATTACACACATTGTTGCTACAAAGTTACAATGCTTTTCAACATGCAATCTAATTACTTCATATTATCACAATCACAAAATGGGTTTCACAGAAAAGAGAAAGGAGAAAAGAGAAATATGCAAATGTCGTGAGAAAGAAAAAATTACAATAAATACAACAACAAAAAAAAAATATATATATATAACAATAATTACCCTGTGTGACACTTCTTTGCAGCCTAGGTGCGTAAAGGGGCCGAAAGTCCAACGAGTACCTTTAGGCTTTACAGGGTTGCTCACAATTTAGCCCCGCCCAAAATGCCAGAACAATAAACACACCCCACAAATGACCCCATTTTGGAAAGAAGACACCCCAAGGTATTCCGTGAGGGGCATGGCGAGTTCATAGAAGATTTTTTTTTTTGGCACAAGTTAGCGGAAATTGATATATTATTTTTTTTTCTCACAAAGTCTCCCTTTCCGCTAACTTGTGACAAAAAGTTCAATCTTTCATGGACTCAATATGCCCCTCAGCGAATACCTTGGGGTGTCTCCTTTCCAAAATGGGGTCATTTGTTGGGTGTTTGTACTGCCCTGGCATTTGAGGGTCAATCATTACATGTATGGCCAGCATTAAAAATTTCTGCTATTCTCCTTAGGCCTCATGCACACGAACGTTGTTTGGGTCCGCATCCGAGCCGCCGTTTTGGCGGCTCGGATGCGGACCCATTCATTTCAATGGGGCCGCAAAAGATGCGGACAGCACTCTGTGTGCTGTCCGCATCCATGGCTCCGTTCCGCGGCCCCGCTAAAAAAATATAACATGTCCTATTCTTGTCCGCGCTTTGCGGACAAGAATAGGCATTTATATTGCCGGCGCCCGTTCCGCAAATTGTGGAAGTCAACACAGGCGCCTTCCGTTTTTTACAGATCCGCGGTTTGCGGAGCGCAAAAAACGGCACGGTCGTGTGCATGAGGCCTTATTTTGAGCATACGGGTAATGAGATTTATTTTTTTCGTTCAGCCTCTGGACTGAAAGAAAAAATGAACGGCACAGATTTCTTCATTCGCATCGATCAATGTGGAGGAAAAAATCTCTGCCAAAAAATGTGCAAAAAAAAAAAAAGCTGCGATCGCTAATAAAGATCCAAAAAGCTCAAAAGTGATCTTTATAGCGCCACAGCGATTTTACGGTGTTTTTGCAGTGATCAGAAAAAAATTCTGTCACTGAGGTGGGGCGGACTGAACGCAAGTGTGCGCACAAGATCAGGCCTGATCGGGCGAACGCTGCGTTTTTTGTAGAGCCTAAGGTGACCCTAATGTACTGATATAGATCTGATTGCGATCAGTCTTGATCACTTACAGATACTATATAGTACTAGTGCTGATTAGCGTCAGCGATGACGCTAATCAGCGACTAATCAGTGACTGCGGTGGGCTGGGTGCTAACTACCTAACAAGTAGCTAACTAACTGGCGGTGATAAGGGACCCTTATGCCCCATTCACACGTCCGCAATTCTGTTCCGCATTTTGCGGAACAGAATTGCGGACCCATTCATTTCTATGGGGACAGACTTCTATGGGGACAGACTCGTTTACCTCGCGATCCTGTGAGCGCTGGTTCACAGGAAATCTCGGCTCACGCGAGATGACGCCAATAGGCGTCACTGAGCCTGAGACTGCCGCCGCCCGGACGCGTTACATGTGCAGCTAGTGGTTAAAATGTCAGTGATAAGTTCATATGTAAAATATCATATAGAGGCGGCACAGTGCTTTCAGTACTTTACTCACCATCCGTATATTTATTATTCATGTACATACACATCATTGGGGATTCAGGGTGCAGAGACTTTTCCCACACACTTGTCGGTGGCTAAACCCCTGATGCTGACTGCTATTGCTCCTTCCTACTCATGAAAGTTGTTTAATTTACTCATAAAGTGCCTTGTTTATAAGGGGACTTAAAAGGTTCTCGTTCTAATAATATCTGAGACCCTGGACATGATGGTGACACTATGATGTGTTTTTGTTACTAGAGAATAGGAATGGCCATGCTTCAAATGCAAAATATGCCCTGGTTCCCATTAATGGAAGTGTATTCCTGGCACTAGAGAGTCCACTCCATACATCCATTGGTCTAGATTTAGAAATGTGAGTGCAGGGTTTGTCATAAAGTGTGCTAAAATTTAGCAGGTGTTTGGCACAATTTGGTGTACTTAGATTTGAGAAAATCCTCTGCACCTAGCCTGACAAGAAGGTGTGGCTAATTGTGGCCTGGCATGTGGCCTAAGACGTAACATTTTGCACATAAATTGTGCCGCAATTCTGCCATAGAATTCTTTCACAAACTAAGCCAATCAATAGTTGGTATTACGTTGGACAAAAGTGTCTAGCCGTGCACCTAATTTATCATCAGCATGAGGCACTGTGTGCCTATATATTTTAATACCTAATATGTATCATCATCTATAGTGGTGACGAGTTGACATTATTATCTACAGTGATATTAAGGTTATGCATTATGGGCGCAATGCTTGGATCTCCCATGGTTTTGCAGTGCCTTGAAAATGTATTCATAACCCTTTTGGAACTTTTCCACATTTTTTCATGTTAAACCCACAAACTTAAATTTATTTTATTGGGAGTTTAGATCAACACAAAGTACCAAGTACTCTGAAAAGTGTGACATGCATTTGTATTCAGCCCCCTGCACTCTGACACCCCTAAATAAAATCCAGTGTGACCAATTGCCTTCAGAAGTCACCTAATTAGTAAATAGAGTCCACCTGTGTGTAATTTATTCTCAGGATAACTACAGCTGTTCTGTGAATGCCTCAGTGGTTTGTTAGAGAACATTTGTGATCAAACAGCATCATGAAAACCAAGGAACACACCAGACAGGTTAGGGATAAAGTTGTGAAGTGTAAAGCATGGTTAGTTTATTAAAAAAAATATCCCAAGCTCTGAACATCTCACGGAGCACTGTTCAATTCATCATCCGAAAATAGAAGGAGTATGGCACAACTGCAAACCTACCAAGACATGGCTGTCCACCTAAACTGACAGCCCAGGCAAGGAGAGCACTAATTAGAGAAGCAGCCAAGAGGCCCATGGTCACTCTGGAGGAGCTGCAAAAATACACAGCTCAGTTGGGAGAATCTGTTTACAGGACAACTCTTACTCACTTATATAGCATGGACTTATTGCGCAACACTTTAGTCATGTACTCCTTTATGGAATAGTGGCAAGAAGAAAGCTATTTTTGAAAGCATGCCATAAGAAGTGCCATTTGCAGTTTGCCACAAGCCATGTAGGGGACACAGCAAACATGAGGAATAAGGTGCTTTGGTCAGATGAGACTAAAGTTTAACTTTTTGGCCTAAATGCAAAATGCTATATGTGATAGGGGCTTTGTGTGAGCATGCATCTGAGCTATCAAGACTCCGCTGCAAAAGTGGTGGGAAACAAGTTAAGGTACCATCACGAAAGTCAGGACAGGCATAGCTAGAGGCTTGCAATCAAAGGTGACAGAGTAAAGCTGTAGGGAAGGGAATTCAGAGAGAGACAGCGTCAGCTACCAAGTTTCTGAGTGACATCTTTGCTGCATTTAGAAAAATAGAAGCTCTCGCAATGTTGCAAAGTACTCAGTTTTTAATGAAAATTGCGGCTGTACAAATGTGACGTTTCGGCCATGCTGGGCCTTTATCAAACTGATGCCGCAGAGAGTGGAATATCCTTGGATGGCTGCTCTGTTTGGAAAAGTGCCTCAGCACTGTGGAGTGATGCGCCTATATGCCTGGGGTGGGAACCCGACTCCCATCACAAGAAAGCGCAGTGCCACGAGGTTCTCTTCTACATCTTTGCTGCATTGCCAGCCATCATACCCAACCATCTGGGAGGAGAAATTGCACTTTGTACGAACTGCTGCTGGATGTGCTGCTATCTGTTTTTGCACTCAGTAAAAGAAAATTTTATTTGTTCAATCATCTCTGCCTAGTTCCATTCATCATCATCATCTCTTTCACTGCATTGAACAACCTCAGAAAGTGATGGCCTGAGGTAGGACACCATGACACAACTACACTACATCAGGGCCACTACCATTGCCATCCTCTACACCTGCTCCCACAAGGGCTCACTGCACATAAGGTTCCATTATGTTGCCTTTTTCTTATGATCAACTAGCAACCTAATTAACCTAACAATGGCTACCATGGACTGTCATTATCTTTCATTGTAATCATGAACTTGAATTATAGACTAAGCTATACTCCAGATCTTACTCTTGTTATTATAGTTTACCTATTGACATATTTTGTTCGATGTTTATATACATGCACTGATACCACTTTATTATGTATTCCAGTATCTGCTGAAGGCCAATGCGGCCCAAAACATTTAGAGGGACATATAGCATTAAAGATTGTTTTTGTGTAAGTTTGTGCTTTGTGGTCCTGCGCCAAATTTCTGAAATGGTGCATCTTTTTTTTTTAATCAGATAATTTTATTACTTTTTTCAAGAAAATTTGTTATACAAGTACAACAACAATCTAACCTCTAGGCTAATTTGAAAAACCTTATTTATAAGTCCCACTACCTCAATCCAATATCTCCTCAAGCGCGGGCAGTTCCACATCAAATGAATCAAGTTTGCACTCGTGGTATTACAGTGTGGGCATATATCATCCCCCCTATAGCCCATTTTGAATAGTAATGCAGGTGTTCTATAAACCCTATGTAGGAGATACAGCTGAGAGATCCTATAAGACTCGCTTAATGATAACGTCGGTAAGTCAGTGAGAATTTCTTCCCATTTCTCCTCAGTCAGATCCTCAATATCCGTCTTCCATTTCTCATACAATTTCAGTGGGTTGGATTTATCAACTTCCGCCCTGAGTGTGTTGTAATAGAGGGATATCACCCCACTAGTGGTCCCTGCCCTCACTGTGTAATCAATGATAGGACATCTGGATGCCTGCTGGATCTTCCCCTTCTTCTCCTGAGTCTGAATAGCATGCCTCAGCTGTAGATATACATAAAAATACCTATGTGGAACATCAAATTCCTGTCTCACCCCTGTCTCGTTCCCCTAAACAGCATAAACAGATCAGACAGATCGCCATTAACCCTCACCGCAGCTCTAGGGCATGCATATAATAGTTGAACCCATGAAATAAATTCAACTCCAAAACCCATTTTCTTAAGCACCAACCATAGATAACGCCATTCCACGCTATCAAACGCCTTGGCCGCATCAAGAGATGCGACCGCCGCGGTCGAGGCGTGGACATGAGTTGCTTGAATGTTCAGAAATAAACGTCTGATATTTACCGCAGTCGACATATTAGGCATAAAGCCTGCTTGATCCTGACATATTAAGGTGGTTATCACTGAGTTCAGACGGTTCTCTAATACTTTTGCTAAAAGTTTGATATCAACTGGGAGTAAAGAAATGGGTCTATAAGATTCAGCTTCAAGTATATCTTTACCTGGTTTAGGCAAGAGAACAATAACCGCTTCATTCATGGAATCAGGGAGCCGACCCCGTCGCTTGGCATCATTACAGACCTCAAGTAATTGAGGAAGGAGAATGCTGGAATAGCGTTTGTATACCTCAGCCGGCAAGCCATCCCTGCCTGGGGCTTTATTATTAGACATTGTACCTAATGCCGCCTCTAGCTCCTGAACAGTAATAGGACCATCTAACAGTGCCTTATGTTCACTTGATAGAGTATGTAATTCTAAGGGCTGCAAAAACTGATCAATCTCTGCATCCATAACTTTCAGTTTAGATTTATATAGTGTGGAATAAAAGGAGTACATGACCTGGAGCAAATGCGGTGGTTCATTTTGGATAACACCATACGAATCCCTCAAGGCTGCAATATACGTAGATTGTAACTGGGCCTTAGATATTAATGCCAAAAGTCTACCCGCTCTCTCCCCTTCCTCATAGAAGGCTTGTTTTTGAAAGAAACTTTTATTTTTCGCCTGCACCATTAACCTGTCATTCAATTTTTGTTGGGATTCTTTCCATTTATCTCTAGTAACGTCCTGTGGTTGCAAGATATAATCCGCCTCTGCTGCCTCTACTTCCAAAATTAACTTCCTTGTGTGCGCCCTAGATTCACTCTTTTTTTTTATTGACCTCCGCAATAAGCAGGCCCCTCAAGAATGCCTTCATAGTCTCCCACACTACTGACTTGGTTGCGGACAGTAAATTAATCTGGAAAAATTCCTTAAGTTTTTCACCAATTCCGCCAGCATCTGGTAGGAGAGGCAACCAGTAAGGATTAAACTTCCAACCCCCACCACTATAACTTCGCGTTGTACGGAGGTCAAGCACTGCAATCACCGGCGAATGATCTGAGATCCTGCGTGGCAAATATTGTACGTCCCTTACATATTGTCCTATAAGGGCATTCCCAATAATGAGGTCTATTCTGGATAAAGAATTATACGTGCTACAGTAGCAAGAAAACTGCTTCACTGACGGGTTTTTCAACCTCCACAAATCTAGCATCATAGCTTCTTGCATCAGGACCCCAAAAGGTGTCATTCCGTTCGTTTGAGGAGTTTGACCCACCCCCATTCTATCAAGATTGTGATCAAGGACATTATTGAAGTCCCCCATTAATAGAACCGGGACATCAGGTACATCTGCTATAAACTGTAGTATACCTTTAAGTACCACCGGCGAGTATGGCGGCGGGATGTACACTCCCACCAAGACACATGTAGTTGCGAAGATCATACAGTGTAAACAGATATTTCTCCCCTCTTTGTCCACCTTTTTAGTAATGCATGTAAACGCAATTGATCTGTGTATCAGGACACTCACCCCCCTTGCATAGGACGAGAAAGTGGAATGGTAACAGTGTCCTGCCCACCTAGGGGTAAGCAATTTGGTCTGGTCCGAGGTAAGGTGAGTCTCCTGCACACAACAAACCGACGGTTGATAATGATTCAAACAGTCCATAACCGCTCGCCTTTTAGTTACATCCTTAATCCCCCATACATTCCAGCTAATAACATTAACCTTTCCCGCCATACTCAAATATCCAGAAATGTGCAAATCTAGCGCATAAATTAATAACATACCCAGACAACAGACTAATATCCGCATCTTCATATACAGTGTGTGCATTTAGGTTAAACAGAACATCCCCCCGCCCCTCTCCCCAAACATTCCCATCCCATACATTTCAAAGCTATTACTCAACACCGCGGCCACCTCAATAACGAGTCCCACTATAACACCTAAGAAAGGCCTGTGGGAAGAAACACACTACCCGCTATTAAAGTTAGTAGAGTGTCTAAAACCCCTCTCCTGTCACTTGGAGAAAAGGTTAAAGTATACCCAAAAACAAATTATAGTAATAGGCGAGCACACTTCATTTGGCATGTGAATAAAATTTTTATTAAATCACTTAATAGCTGTACACGTGTATATGCAGGGAAATAAAACAATGATAAAATATTATTAAAATAGATAGAAGACCAAATGTAAGGTATCAGCTTCAAAGCTATAGAGTCCAGCAAAGTCCACAAATATTGCAATACCTAAAAATAGTTCACACTACACACAGTGTTGAACTCCAATTGGTGGTATTAGTTGTGATCCCTTAGGGATAAGTCCTTAGGTGTATATATGGATCTGTATCCAATTGATTGCTGTGCAAATATTGGAGGACTCAAATATTCCCGGAGTAGTTTGGGAAATCCACTTTGTAATTAAAATGTTCCAATAGACATCAGAGAATCAGGCCTTCATGTATCTGTAGCTTGTAATATCAGCTTAGACGTTCTTACCTTCCTCTGTGTGTCTAGCGAGGATCCGGGACGCTGGTGTTTGTTAGCGTCTTCCTCCTTGCCTCTCTAGCCGGCTTACCCGAAGTATCGCGGGAGTTTGAGCGTGACTTGCAACTTAGTCCGTGCTTGTAGCTGTTCCGGCTTGGTACAGAGGGAGGAATCTTACGGTCCTTGGCTCTTTGATGCCGATATTAGTTCGACTGTCCTGGCGATTCAATTTTCATAGCGTGGCCACGCTTATGACTGCGGAGGTACTGTTCCCAGGTATCTGAAGGCCTGATTCTCTGATGTCTATTGGAACATTTTAATTACAAAGTGGATTTCCCAAACTACTCCGGGAATATTTGAGTCCTCCAATATTTGCACAGTAATCAATTGGATACAGATCCATATATACACCTAAGGACTTATCCCTAAGGGATCACAACTAATACCACCAATTGGAGTTCAACACTGTGTGTAGTGTGAACTATTTTTAGGTATTGCAATATTTGTGGACTTTGCTGGACTCTATAGCTTTGAAGCTTATACCTTACATTGGGTCTTCTATCTATTTTAATAATATTTTATCATTGTTTTATTTCCCTGCATATACACGTGTACAGCTATTGAGTGATTTAATTAAAATTTTATTCACATGCCAAATGAAGTGTGCTCGCCTATTACTATAATTTGCATTTCCTTGTTTTGAGAGGGTGGGTGTCCCTCTAACTAGGCTAGCAGCACCTGCTCCTATATTTCGTTTGGAGTGAGCCACCATCTTTGATTTCTGTATACCCAAAAACAAATGAGGGTGCGTAGCCAATAGGCAGTGAGCTCAAAAAAGGGCCCAGAACCTCCCCTCTCCTAACTCCTCGGACAATTATATGTGAAAACAGTTAAGGAATGGTTATACCTATCTGACTATACATTCCAGTGGTATTACAGTAAGATTCCTATTCACATATCCTCATCATACACAACACCACTCCTGAGCATTCACACCCAAACACAGCCAGGCCACATCAAACAGAATTTTATGACCTGAGCCAATAAACATGATGGCACTTCTCCATTCGTGGATCAGTCATGTTCCGCTGCAAGCTGCCTCTCATGACGATCCATCCACCTTGCTGCCTCTTTAGGATCCTCAAATAAATGTGTGGACCCCAGTGCGGCTACCCGTAACTTGGCCGGATACATCATCGATTAAGACACGCCATGTGCCCTTAAACGCCTCTTCACATCTGTAAATCTAGCCCTTCGCTTCTGGACTTCTTGTGAATAATCCGGGAAGAGTGCTACTTTATGACCATCAACAAACAAATCAGGTTTATCCTGCACTTTCCTTAAAATAATGTCCCGATCTCTGAAGTGCAGGATCTTGATCAGGACTGTTCTGGGTGGGGCACCCGGCGGTAGTGGACGCGTAGGGACCCTGTGGGCCCTTTCTACAGCAAATAAAGGAGTTAGTACATCTGCGCCAAAGTTTTCCCTTTGCCAGGATTCAAAAAATTCCGACGGGTTTCCTCCTTCCACTTTCTCTGGCGCCCCCACCACCCGTACGTTATTTCGGCGAGATCGGTTTTCCAGATCATCCTGCTTTGCAGCAATAATGTCCAATCTCATTGAATAGTCCCTCACATTTTTAGTCAGAGGTGTCATGGTTCCTCCATTTCTCCCATCCGACCCTCCAAAGCAGTCGTGCGATCAGCAAATTTTCTCATATCATGTTGCACTATGGAGACATCTTCCTTAATAGCCCCCACTTGCATGGTAAGAGTGTTAAGCGACTTGCCACATCTAGTTATAGCCTGCATGACATCTTTTAAAGTCGGCTCCTCCGAATCAGAGTCAGGCGTTTCTGAGGGCAGACAATCGCGTACTTCAGCTAGAGCGCCAAATCGATTTGAACGAGCCGCCGGAATGCTATCCGGATCAGGCCCTTCAGTGTCAGAGTCCACATCAGACAGGTCTGCAGTAGCCACTGCTTTTCTAGGAGTACCTTTCCCAGAGGCTGTAGTCGATAGTCGGGCATATTTCTCCAGCTTAGCCGCCGCTTCTTTCTGAATGGAAATGCCCAACATCATAGGTAGGTTTAGAGTAGGACCTGCCTGACTGAGACCACCTTGGCACAGGTAGGCAGGCACAGATGTGTTTTGATCAAAGTATATTGGCTGAGAGTCTCAGATTTTATCATAGGAGAGTGAGGGCTTAGTGCGTATTTAATGTTTGCATTAGTGCATTATTTTCTGTGATTTTTTTTAAAATAATATATCTGGTGTGAGTACAATGTGGTTTACACCATTATGTGTAAAAGTACACCAGGCGGCTGCCTGACGTAGGTTGTGCAAAAGTTGCACATAATAAATGAGCCATAATCCAGGTCTTATCTCACTTTTAGCTGTTAAACATAGATCACTTTGAAAAGTGGTGAGGATCACTAAATATCGCCAAAAATTGACCAAGTGTTGCAGAAAATGTCACAGTTGCCAAAAAACTGACATACCTGTATCTGATTTGATAAATGTTCCCATTAATGATTGTACTGGGAGTCCTCACAATTAGGAATGAGCGAATCGACTTAGGATGAAACATCCGAAGTCGATTCCCATAATACTTTGAATACTGTACGGATCGAGCGCTCCGTACAGTATTAGAATGTATTGGCTCCTATGAGCCGAAGTTATTACTTCGCAAAGTCTTGCGAGACTTCGCATAATACCTTCATAAATCAATTTCTACTGTAAAAAAACATTTCCAGAACTCGGGTTCTGTTCCAAGTGCGATATCTCGTGAGACTTTGCAAAGTAATAACTTCGGCTCATAGGAGCCAATACATTCTTATACTGTACAGAGCGCTCGCTCTGTACAGTATTCAATTGCATTATTATGCGAATCGACTTTGGATGTTTCATCCGAAGTCGATTCGCTCATCCCTACTCAAGTCACAATACTTGAGTGCGGGGGTCTTTTTACTATTAGGTCAAAACATAGATGGGATGACACACCACAGAGACCGTGGAAATGCAGAGATAGACCAATGAGATAGACTAAAGCTAGTATTGTGTAAATTGTATTTCCTAATATATACTGTATTGACACATGTTTATAATATTAATTTATAATACAGTTAAAGATTTTTGATTGGAAGTGAGTCTACTTTCAAGAAATCAATGATTACAGCGATAAATGATAGAAAGTGGTGCTCCCAAGGTCAATTAGAAAACATCAATTCCCCTAAGGGAGCAAAAAAGGGAGCTAAAATATAACTTTTACTGGTAATTATTAAAACCTAGCGCCACATTGAATGGATAATATGTATGGCTTAGAAATAAGGAACAGTCTTACCATTCCGACATAACCCCGATAGGGACAGGCCAAGCGTGGTAAAGGAGATACACCAAGTCTAGGCTGGTAACTTGGTATGGTCCTCGGTAGATTCAAAGTGTAGACAACGCAGGGAACAAGTATCCCTAGTTATCCCTGAATGGGGATGGGGACGTTGCTGATACGGCCCTGTCTGTCTATACAGAGTACCTGCCCCGCAAGGAGCAACCCCGTCCGGATACCTAACCCTAGAATAGGGAGGTATTCCTAATATGCCCTATAGGATAGTTCCCGACGTGTCACGTTTCAAGTCATCTATCATCAGGGGAAGTAATCCAAATAGGTAAAAGAAACCGTCCTTAGATCAGAGGATCCATCAATGGTCCCTTACAGGTGGTAAACCCCACAAGTGGCTGGGGGGACACCAATGAAACATCTGAATTCGTCTACACTTGTCTACACTTTGAATATACCGACGACCATACCAAGTTACCAGCCTAGACTTGGTGTATCTCCTCTACCACGCTTGGCCTGTCCCTATCGGGGTTACGTCGGAATGGTAAGACTGTTCCTTATTTCTAAGCCATACATATTATCTATTGAATGTGGCGCTAGGTTTTAATAATTACCAGCAAAAGTTATATTTTAGCTCCCTTTTTTGCTCCCTTAGGGGAATTGATGAGTCTACTTTCACACTCGCAGTTTTGGCTTTCAGTTTGTGAGATCCGTTCAGGGCTCTCACAAGCGGTCCAAAACGGATCAGTTTCCATTCTAATGCATTCTGAATAGAAAAGTATCCGCTCAGAAGGCATCAGTTTGCATTAGTTCAGTCTCCATTCCGCTTTGGAGACGGACGCCAAAACGCTGCTTGCAGCTTTTTGGTGTCTGTCTGATGAAACTGAGCCAAACGGATCCGTCCTGGCACACAATGTAAGTCAATGGGGATGGATCCGTTTTCACTAACACAATCTGGCACAATAGAAAACGGATCCGTCCTCCATTGACTTTCAATGGTGTTCAAGACGGATCCGTCTTGGCTATGTTAAAGATAATACAAACGGATCTGTTCGGAACAAATGCAGACGGTTGTATTATCTGAACGGATCCGTCCATGACGGATCCGCACAAAACGCGAGTGTGAATGTATCCTGAGCGAGTTGATTCTTTTAAATAAAAATTCATCCTAAATTTTTCCAGATATTTGGATTTTATAGAATCAGAATCTGATGTGATTTAATCCTTGATAAGGCCTCATGCAAAGAAAAAAAGGGGGTTAGTCAGCACATCCCACTGCGTAGGTGCACATCACCATGTCTGAAAGCACAAAAGTAAAAACAAACAATGCTACAAATACTAGTGGTAATGCTTGTGAGATTCTTGGCAAATACATTTTGTACAAAAGTATTTTTGCCTGTCCGCCCCGGCAAGGCGATCTCTTTAGTGCAAGTATAAAGCTGAAGCCTGCTCTCCCAGTATTTATTGAAGGCCATAATGGCACCAAAAGAGGTAGCATTTACGATAGGTTTCTGTCCTAAAGAGATTGCCTTTCTGGGGCGGACAGGCACAAATAATGTTTTACAAAATGTATTTGCCAATTTGCTCATTTATATAATGAGCATAGCATGAGAACTAATATTTTTCTATAGTGAGTATGACACTATTGTATTTACTTTGTTATTTGTCTTTGCAGAGTGCTGTTGCATTGTTTGTTTTTGCATAAGACCTTATGCACATGACTGGTTCCAATCTGCAATTTTTACTCACGAACACATTCATTTCTGAAAAAATTAAAGGCCAACAAATGGATCATCCATGTGCTGTCTGCATCTGTGTGTCTGTTCCGCAAATTATAGAACATGTCCTATTCTTTTCTGTATTGCAGACAAGAATAGTCATGTCTATTAAAGGATTGAGAAAAATATGGACTGCCTGTGGAAGGTGTCTGTATTTTGTGGATCTGTGATTTTTGGACCATAATACGGACACAGTCTTATACATGAGGCCTAATTTTTGGGGAGAGAGAGAGAATGAAAGAAAGCTATTTATGGCAATGGAAACACTTTCAAATCCATACAGATCCCAATCGTATTTCGCTAGTTTGGATTATTGCCAGGATTGAATTCTTGTATGTAAATGAAAATGAATATGCATTATGTACAGTATGTAGATATGGAGGGAGAATATCTTAAATTGAGTCCCTCTGGTGACAGTCTAAATAAGTGATTAGTTAGATGGAAAATGAATGCGACAAAGTTAGAGGAACTGATAGAAGCTAGACTTCAAACATCTATTGAATATTGGTGTCATCTTTTCTTTTGTTTGCTGTAGATTGTTTCGGATACAGAAGAGACTGCATGAGAGTGAAGATGTGGCAGAGAACCTGCAGTTAATGAACATATTTTTATCAAAGGCTGCTATTCACTGTTGTGCAAATTGTTTGTGTGTTTTTATATGTACTGTATATATATATATATATATATATATATATATAAAAACAAATATCCTATGAAAAGAAAACGTGGTAAAGTTCGTGTGATACAGCATGCAAGTTTTTAAAGTGAAATTGGTCTTTATGTGATTTGCTATATGCACTGCATGGTGGGATATACTTTATATACCCGTAATAATTCATTAATTTCATGTGACATTTTATTGATTTGCTGGATTATGAGGGAGCCTTTGGTAAAATCACTTCCCAATTAGAAAAAGATATTTCACAGATTCAGTGTTTCAGGTCACAACCGGAGTTCACTCAATGTGAACAGTGACTACAAAAAAACATTTCAGATAGAGATCAAAGAAAGAAAACATAGAAAATATATCAGAGATAGACGTGACATTGACACAGGTCAGATTTACATTACTAAAACCAACACAGTTCCTTTAAAATTAAAAAAAAGTGGAAGTGGGGATTTTTCTAAAGTATTACAGACTGACATTTCCGAATCAGACTGGTCAGGGTCCGAAGATCTGTTATATAAAAATCAATCCAATACACAAACAGGTACTAAACGTAAAAATAAAGCACATGGTCCATATTCACAAAGGAGAGCACCTGCTCCGCAGTCCTCTATTACACCGCCTGGTAATATCCAAACATGGGATTCGAATATGACAAGCATGTCTGTAGGCTCCAAGATTTCTTTGGGACCACTAAATCCACCCCAACAAATGCTTGTATCACAACCAGCTTCATTGTCGTTATCTTCGGGTTTCTTCACCTCATCATCTCAAAATCCTATTATGATGACACATGTGATTTCAACACCAATGGTGACTACTCCTTTTTTTAGCACAGGGAGTCCAACTAAGGGACAGAGACAAATGGGCATACAATGCTAAAAACATAAGCACTCAGGGGAACAATCTCCAAATCATTAATCTCTCTAATTTCTATCTAGAAGAATGACATCACAGGCTATTGAAAAAAGGACTGTCATTTACACCTACGCCGGTCTTTGAGTGCTTCACATGGGTGAAGGACATAAATTTATTTGCCCGCAAACTTGCTTTGCATAAAACTCATAAACAACAACAAAGAGATCATAACTATTTGCAACAGCAAGAAAAGACAGCTTTAGCCATATTAGAATATCTGGATACAGATAATGCAGCAGAAATAGACAGTATAGAGCTGCCTCTGTCCTCCTTAAAAGCAAGATCTAAATTCACTCCACCTTTTTCGCAATCAGTAACTTAGATATAGAAGAGGTAAAAGTGTTGCAAGAGCTGGTGGATAATAAAGAAGTGGTGATAAAAGCGTCAGACAAAGGCGGCACTATTGTGTTAATGGATAGATCAATGTATCAAGATATGGTGATGGACCTGCTGAATGACGCCTATACCTATAAAAAGTTAGATGGTGAACCCACAGAAGGGTTCCTCATGGACCTAAAAAAAATACTTACCAAAGCTGAAGATGATAATTTAATTTCTCAAGATAAATATCTCTTCAACTCTCATCCAGCGATTGCAATGTTGTATGCTATTCCAAAGGTGCATAAACAAAAACGACCGATTCCTGGTAGACCGATTGTTTCTGGCAATAATAGCCTCACAGAAAATATTAGCCAATATGAAGATGAGTTTTTATCTCCGTTTGTCCCAAGTTTGCCATCTTTCATCAAAGACACCAAGGATACGGTCACCAGACTCCAGGAAATCCAGGTCACAGCAAACACTAAATTGGCCAGTTTAGATATTGAAGCGCTATGCACAAACATCAGACATGATTCGGGGATTTTGGCCACTTCTTTATTTCTATTCACAAAAGGCACACAATTTCACCCACACAATGAATTTGTCTTTAGACTCTTATTGTTTTTATTAACTCACAACTATTTTTTATTTAATGGTCACTATTATTTGCAATTAAATGGTACTGCGATGGGGAGTAAATGTGCACCAAATTATGCTAATTTGTTTTTGGGGTGGTGGGAGAACACGATTGTATTCACGGAACTATTTCAAACATTCACCAGTCACATCTTATTTTCGGGTAGGTATATAGATGATGTATTGATACTTTCGGACAGCACTACAGCACTTTTCAATGATTTTGTTAGGCTACTAAACCTCAATGACATAGGTATGAAGTTTACCTCACAAATAGATGATCATATACTGATCTTTTTGGACCTAAGGAGGTGTATCGTAAACCTACTTCTACCAACAATTTGTCACATTGGCAGAGTCATCATCCTACCCTGAAAAGGGGAATCCGAACTGGCCAATATATTAGGGCCCGGAGAAACTGTACCGAAGATTCCAGCTTTATTAAAGAAAGCAACAATTTGTTTCAGCGATTTGGGGAAAGAGGGTACCCTAAGAAAGTGCTACATAAGGCATTTGCCCAGGCAAAAGGGACAAATCAGTCAGATTTATTATGTAATAAAAGGTACACCCTTGCTTCAAAAGTCATCCGATGTATCGGCACCTATTATGTTCAAAATTCAAAGATGTATCAAATCTTAAATAAATATTGGCATATTCTTCAGGTGGACAATGATCTGAGGGAGGTAATAACTATACGTCCCATGGTCCCAGTATCACATATTTCGAGGGCAACAATCTCAAAGATATTCTGGTTCACAGCTTGTTTAGCCCAGAACGACCTTAGACAACATGGCTTACATCTAAGGTGGTGGGGACACATTCATGTGGCAGATGCTCTTTTTGTCCATTTATTAAAAAACCCAAAGTATTTAAAATTCCAGTTGATAATAAAGAATATTACATTAATGAGTTCATCAATTGTCAGACCACAGGCATAATTTACATTGCCCAGTGTCCCTGTCAAAACATCTATGTGGGCAAAACAATCCAAGAATTTAGACATAGCATTTGTCAGTACATTAGCAGCATTAATACTAAAGTAGATACAGCAATTTCGAGACATGTTAGACAATGTCATGATGGTGACCCCAGCTGTCTCAAATTCTGGGGAGTATGCAAGAAGTCACTTGGGGTTAGAAAAGGCAATTTGGACAGAATCCTATTACAAGAAGAAACAAAGTGGATTTACAGATTGGACAGTCTGAGTCCAAAAGGACTGAACGAAGGTTTCACTTATTCTTCATTTTTGTAAATGCTGATGTTTTTTGTAGTAATAGAATAATGAGCGAGCACTCATACACTTGGCAACCAGATTGACATGTGCAGAAAATATTTATTAAATCCCCATAAAATACAAGTAATAAAATTTATAAGAACAATGTAGCAATAATATACTAATAATATAATAACATTACAGTCACATATATTGTGGTAGATATGATCGATACTATATTCATATGACTCAATAGTGTTGATAAATTCAATAATATATATCACACCAAAAAACTTCAAGTATATGCTGTTATTTGGGAAAGAGGGGGTATTATCTTCTAGCGCTCTATCCCAATTTGGGAAACTGAATGTCACTGAAAATGTTGTAGGTGTATTCACTGAGAGCGCAATATGTTCATAAAGTGTCCACAGGAATCCTGATAATGTGAAAAGTCTCTTATAGCATATCCTTTTAAGGTCGATATGAGCTTTGAATTGAAGAAAACTTTAAATCGATATTTGGCTTACCGTCTAGCGTCTGCTGTCTCCCTGTTGCTTCAATGGAGCTTTAAATATTTGCCGGCTTATTCAGTCGCTCCATACAGCAAGCTGGTTTAAATTTCGCGGGAGTTCCAAAGATCGCGAGAGTTGCCACTCTGTTCCGCAATTTCCTTTGGTGCAGCTTTCGACGATAAGAATAGTTAATCCTTTACTGTAGAAATTTTCTTCTGTATGGCCATACAGTATTATCGGAGGCTTTTCAATGCAGGTACATCACTTGTTTCACCATACGCGTTCCGGGTAGATTCACTCTCCCTTCCTCAGTGGTCAAGTGTCTGCCCTCTATATGAGCTTGCAGCACCATACCTTAACTACTTGCTAGTGAGCCACCATAACCTACCACGCTGATGTTTTTTATCGTATACATTTGTAACACACTAAAGTTGTGTTACTACACGCCTCTACCCCGCTACTATCTTCTAGGGGCCTTTATACTGTCATCTGATATAATTTACATTATGTCTTCCACAAATGTGCATACAAATCCATGTTAAATGCAATTGTTAATGTAAATTGCCTGGTTACCAGTAGGTGTCAGAAACCCATTGGCAAGTATGGTTTAGTGTTTAGGGAATCTAAGCTGGAATGGATTATTTCAGTTTAGCTTCCCCTCTGTGGAGAGTTGGGCTGGTCCCACATCCTGCAGCATGGGTGGAGAAGGAAGTTAGAGTCAGTGTAGCCTCCCCCTTGCTAGGGAAAGGCTGTGTGTTAGTGTCCAGGAGACCCCCTGCATAGGGAAGACAGCAAGGACCTAGTCTCGGCTGAGATTTGGCCATATACCCAGCTTGAGCACCTTCAGCTCAGCTGGATGAGGAAAGCAGAAACTACAGACAACCTCCAGAGTTCCAGGAAGAAAGCATCCCATGAGAATCCATCTGTGAGATAAGTCCAGAGTCCTAGGAGAAGTCAATTTCTCCTCAGCTAGTCTGTCCCCACAAAGCAGAAGGTACCAGATAAGTGCAGAAGCTAATCCTGCAGATTACAGAGATACCAAGCAGACGTTTTATCCAGCAAGCTCCACATTTAAAGCAGAAGTACTCATTCCTGCCAATGATTGCCAAAACCTGCTGGGACCAGGAGACCAAAGCTGTATACTGTTTGGATGCAAGTTATTTCAAGGAAAGAAACGTTTGAACTTCATCTAAAGTCTGGATATAATTTCTTCTGCAAAATTCCTCTATTATTCCTACTATAACTACACTCAAATTTATTGCAAGTGAGCCAGGAGTCCGGCCATACCCAGGTAGGAGACACCGTGAGACAACTACCACTAAACTACAGAGACATTATAGGCCATTACACCACTCTGCCATTCCTAATCTAGGACGTGCGTTATAACACTTTGGAAGGGCCCTGGGATAGTACCCTGCGCACGCTGCAATTGGCGTCACAAACAAATTCAGGATATATTATCCACCTGACCTGGCCACTGCACTAAAAGTGGCGTCAGCGAACCCGTTCCTGGTCACTGCACTTTGATCATTTCATATGCATATATGTGAGCAGTAGGGACACTACACTATTAATCACCATTACTTTTCATTGCTACATTTTGAGCCATTCTTTCATCTTAATGAAGTAATGTCCACCATATCTGTGGTAGTTTTTTTTGGTTCTGGGTTTGATTTCAGTATTTATAGTTATAATTTCTAGATCCTATCTATTGTCTTTTCTCCTGATTATTTTTTCCAGACACTTACCGCTAAATCCCTGCGCACCTATGTGTTGCGCAGTATATGCACACACTGTGGTAACGACCTAAACCAGTTTATGTTCCTGCACATCAATACGTGGCGCAAGACATGCGCACTAAGCAGGATCTAGCAATGAAATTTTCAGCGCATCCTCAGTGAGTTCAATTTTGAATGCCGCTGAGGAAGTCCGTGCGCATCGGGAGTCTGCGCAGTACATCATGATGGGCACTCCCCCAGACACTGCGATTGGCTGAGTGATATGGTGGAGGTGGTATATCAGGTTACGAGATTGGACAAGCACATAGATAAATAATACTCACCCAGATGACGCCTTTCTAGTCCATTAGTTCATTCACTTGTCAATCATGTTTGAGAGGTTGTTTACACCTCGTTTGTGGTGTTCCTGTTTCAATGCTGCCCAATACCCCTGAGCAAGCCAGGTTAGCTGGCGAAACATGTCGGGGGCAGTTTTTAGGTTTTCGGTTTCCTGTTCACCTGTCAATTTGAGTTGAGTTACCAGGAGTTACTTACTGGATAGCAATATGACCAAGAGGTAGATTCAGTTCTATATAGGAGCCAGTGAGGTAACTGGCAATGAGTGATATGTCATCAGCAAGTTTGTGACCTCAGCGGGGAGAGTGCACATCCCTGCTGGGGAAAATAAAACACGTACATGCCAGTCATCAAAGACAACCTTTTTGTTTGCCTCACAAGTCAGTTTTTAATAGTGACGATTAAAAGTTATATTTTACAGAGATATAACTATCTGGGTCAAGTTCGGCATTTGGCCTGTAAGGCTCATTTGTGTATTTTGTAAATATACCTATACCCAGATAGGGTCCATTTCTGTGAATGTACATTTTATTGATTTGTTACATCATTGTGCACACATTTTGGCTTTGACATTTGAATTTTTTTACTCCCTGCATTTCCAAAGCCATAACTTTTATTTTTTCAGTCACATAGCCGTATGAGGGCTTGTTTTTTCCAGAAAAGGTTGTACATTCTAATAACACCATTTAATTCCATATAATGTAGTGGGAAGCTGGAAAAAGTTCCAAATTGAATAAAATTAAATTTTGCCACAGTTTTATGGGTTTAGTTTTCACTGTGTTCTGTATGCGGTAAAATGGATCTGTTCCCTTCATTCTTCAGGTCCGTACTATTACAACACTATCACATTCATGCAGTTTTTCTTGTGTTTTATTACTGAAAAAAAACAAAAAACTCTTGAAAACATGTATTTTTTTTCTTTCCATCGACATATTCTGACCACTATAATTATTTTTTTTATAGTTACATCTACGGAACTGTTTTGAATGACGATCTGTAGTTTTTATTGATACCATTTTTAATTTTGTGTATGACTTTTCGAGCACTTGTTATTCAAATTTTTTTTTTGTCCATTACGAAATACAAAAATCTGTATATTCCAATGCAGTGCTGCTACCTGCAGGCCTGCATAGGAATATACCATTAATAGGCCTAGAAGCTTTGTACAGGCTCTGGCCCATTACTACTAAGGAATGCCTTCCCCGATCTTAGCCAGGGGAAGGCGGTAAGTGAGCAGTTTCAGGGTTTTATACCTCTAAGATGCCGTGGTCTAATTACATGCATGGCGGGTGTTATTCTTTTTTGGAGCTCGACAATGTTTACTTGCAAAGGCACTCAATTCTATGTTTGTATTGTTATTCAGCTAGCACCAGTGACATTTCTGTTGAAGAGTTGAAGATAATTGCCACCATTAGGGAAAATCAGGCAGCCAGACTGGAGAACATGCCATAGAGGGGAGGGAGGAGAACAGGGACATTACAGGACACAAAGACATCCCATTCTGCTCCTCCTTTAGTTACACACCCCCATAAAAAAGAGAAAGAAGAGAAGTTTTCCCCCATGTGAATTTACTTTAGGTTAAGACATGTTTCTCAGTATTTGTGTGTGTGTGTCAAGTGCATTTCAGTATCAATTTCGGTAAAATTGTGTTGAATTTGTTTTGATGAAAAAAGGTCGCATGAAATGTCGCATGCCATTTTTTGCAGTAAATTTTGCGACATTTTCCTCCTTGTGCCACTTGACGCCACTTTTCACCGTGTTCTATGTTTATGACATGTGAATGTGTTTACACTCTAACGGCCCCGCTATAGTTAATGGGACTGGACAGTTTCTGGCAATGCCGGATCCAGAGAGACCTGGCAGGCTATTCCCTGATGAATCTTACGAACCCTAGTGTGAAACTAGTCTTAAACTGCATTTATTATTGGCGACAATTTCAAATGTTGGAAAAAAAAGTTGCTGTAGGTGTAAACCATATTGCTCTGATGACAAATATATTATTAAGGTGAGCCATGTCATAAATTTGGTGCAGACACACAAAGCAAAGACAGGCTTAAAAATATTTTTTTTTAAACGATAAGTTTGGTGTGAGTGAAATCTTACAGACAGGGCCCAAGGATGGGGGCTAGGTGGAGTAGGCAGTCATCTAAGTTGCTATTAGTGAAAGTGAAGGGGGAGGGGGTTACTTGAATAAAAAATATAAATCAGTAAATACTCTGCCTTTTGCCATTGTAATATGTCTCCAAGTGTCTATGAAGGTTCTCATTTATCCAGGTCATGGTATATCTGTAAAGAATAAATCAAGGCAACAGGACTTACTGTAGATTTCTTGAAAACGTTTCACTCTCAGAATTGAGAAAGCTCGTTGGAAGAACGAGTGAAACGTTTTCAAGAAATCTACAGTAAGTCCAGTTGCCTTGATTTATTATTTACAGATATGTCTCCAAGTGTATTATATTTATGTATGAAAAATATATCAACCTGATTTGGTAATCCTCTTTAAATCTAGTGTATGCTTATTTGGAGTAAAGAACACCCGGAGGACTCATCACCAGGATTCGACAAGAGTTATATAAAAAATGAATAATGAGATTTATTTTCAGTCTTCATAAGAGTTGATTACTTACAGAAATAGTTTAGGAAAAGTCTTAATGTCCTTGAAGTATCATTGTTGAAGGTTAGGAATCTTTAGGCTCTTCATCTCTAGCCAGCAAACACCCCCAACAGAGTGAGTGTAAGAAGACCACCCCTTGTCTGTCCCTGTCAGTCATTTTTACCAGAGATACAGGCGTGTTTTTACTAATGTATGGGCTTATACATTGTCATATATGGTAGACTTCAAATATAGGTCTTGATGTTCCCATACAGACCTCCCATTGCCAAGTGTATTACTATAAATGGTGTGTAATGTGTAATGTAAAACATACTTTATATTAAATATCTATTAATATTACAGAAATCTGAACATTACTTTGGTTCATTCTTTTCTAGGGATGAATGGAAACTTATCTGTTGGATGAACTTGTGTTGTCAATGGCCACTTATAATGACTCCTGAAGCTATGGTACATTGTGTACTGGTTCCAAGCTGAGACATAGAAAAGGTTGTGAGATTAAATTAAAACTAGAGCCATTACTCTTAGTCAAGGTCAAATTCAAGTCTTCTAATGAAATTTTCCTTATCTTTCATCTGTCTTGTACTTTCCCACAGACATACACTGATGAAACAAAATGTCTTAAGCAGCAATGTCAGTTAACACAAGAGATTACAGAACTGAATCAGTACAGTTTTTTTTCCAGTTAGAGTGGCAGCTTGATAAAAGTACAGACTACTATATTGGCTAACCATATTTATCTGTATGCTGCCTATATGGGTACTGTATTTGAAATGGATATAATGTATGTAGAGTGCATTTGGAAAGTCTTTAGACTCTTTCACTTTTTTCACATTTTGTTAATATCACGGATGAGCGGGTGTGATGCGCTCCGCCCTTAGAGCAGTGAAACATGAAACTAGCCGAACACAGGCTGTGACCAGGGCTGAGTGGAAGCTGTGGAGCGGAATCCTCAGAAGCAATAGCAGAACCCCGACAGAGCCCAGGACTGCAGCGGTAAGCGGGGGAACAGCGGCGCCCTGCAGCCGCTGTAACAGTTAAGTTGCAGCCTTGTGCTAAAGTAAAAAAAAAAATCAAGTTTCCCCACATCAATCTGCACTCAGCACCCCATAATAAGAAAGTGAAAACAAAATTCTAGAAATGCTTGCAAATGTATTAAAAAAGAGGAAAAGGAAAACACTTTACTATGAAATTTAAATCTGGGGGATTACTATTGGTCTTGATCATCTTTGAGATGTTTCACCACCTTGTTTTTGTGGTAAATTCAGTTGATTTGACATGATTTGGAAAGACGCACACCTGTCTATATAATGTCTCATAGCTGACAATGCATATCAGAGCAAAAACCAAGCTATGAGGAGGAAAGAACTGCCCGTAGAGCTCAGAGACAAAAAATTCTGCTGCTCTGAAAGTTCCCAAGAACACAGTGGTCTTCATAATTCCTAAACGGAAGATGTTTAGAACAACAAGGACTCTTCCTAAAGCTGGCAGCCCCACCAAACTAATCAGTGGGAGAAGGGCCTACCTAAGATAGGTGTCCAACAACCCAATGGTCACACCGGCTGAACTCCAAAGATCCTGTATGCAGTGGTGAGAAATTAAAAGACACTGACTGTAAGAAAAAAAGATTTTCTGGTCTGATGAACCATTTTCATTTTTTCATCATCACATTACAAGAGCTATAACTTTTTTTTTTTTTTATTGATGTAGCCGTATGTTTTTTGCATTTCAAGTCGTTTTTAATTGCACCATTTTGGGGTACACATAACTTACTGATTAACTTTTATTAACTCTTTCTGGGTGGGGGGGGGGGGGGGGAAGCAATACTGCCACTGAGTTTTTACATTATACATTTTATGGCATTCATTTTTCTAAACATAAATAACATGATAACTTCAGTCTCTGTGTCAGTACAATTATAGTAATAAAAAATACATTGTTTTCTTTTATATTGTGCTACTTTTTCACAATAAAAACACATTTTTATTTAAAAATAGAAAAGAAAATGTATTAGCATTGCCCCATCCCAAGACCCACACCTTTTTTTTTTTCTTTCTATAGAGCTGTGTGAGGCTTGATTATTGCTGAACTGCTTGTACTTTTCATTAGTATCATATTGGGAATACATAAGGCTACTTTCACATTTGCGTTTTGACATTCCAGTTTTGAGATCCATCAGAGGATCTCAAAACCGGGCCAAAATGGTTCCATTTTGTCCCCATGCATGTACCACTTGGAACCGAACGCGAGTTCGGGAAATGTTTTTTTACAATAGAAATTTATTTATGAAGTTATTGCGCGAAGTCTCGCGAGACTTTGCGAAGCAATAACTTCGGCTCATCGGAGCCAATACATTCTAATACTGTACGGAGGATCTGCAGAGACTAATGGCATACATTGCCCAAATTCAGGTGTGCAAACCTTGTGGCATCTTACCCAAGAAGACTGGAGGTTGTAATCACTGCCAAATGTGCTTCAGCTAAGTGCTGAGTAAAGATCTGAATATTGAATATTTAATGCAATAGTTTAGTTTATCCGTATCAATATTTTAGCAAATATTTCTAACCTTCTGTTTTCATTTTGTATATTGTGTGCAGAAATTTTATTTTAGCACAAGGCCACAACATAACAAAAAGCGAAAGGGTCTGAAGACTTTCTGAATGCACTGATATACAGTTTCTTTGCCTGTTTATTTGCTTCATTAGCTTGCTACATGTGTTATTAATTTCATTACGGGGCAGAGTAGGAGTAGACATGAATTACTGCAGCCCTTTACTTCTACATCCTCTGTGCTGAGACAGATTACAGTAAGAGACTTGTATCTCTAATAATTTATTGAGTTTTTTTCTGGGACTTGGAAAGGTTATGCTAAAGGGAAGGGAATGTGATAAAACAAAAGAAAAATCCCCTTCCACGCCCTTAGGTCCTGAAGGTCCTTGTTGATTTTCCTGTAGTTGTGATGTTAGCATGTAAAGCTTGAGACTATGGTTTCTGCATTGTATCCGTAACATGTCAGATAATGATAAGTTATTGTTAGTTAATTAGGAAGCAGGGCCGTTTAAGCATATTGGTGGGCCTGGTGCAAAGGTTTTATGAGTCGGCTCCTTCCTCTGTCTTTCTGGTTTACATCAGTATACAATATGTATACAATCTATAGAATTCAGCACCCCTAAATAAATACAGTACCTATACCAGACAAAATCGAAACCGGACCCTTAAATACATACAAACCCCATACAACATGCCTTAACTTCATTCTGATATGTCACATACATGAAACCAGAGGGTTTGCGAAACGCACGTTGGGGCATTTGCACACTGAGAGCCTCGGGTGTACAGTCCATTATGGGTAATTGATCTTTGTCATTATTAGCCACATGTTGTTTTGTCATGTAGCTCATGCATACATGCTTTGTTGTACGGACCTGTCATCACGCATTGCGTGTATTTTGGTGATCGGACCTAGGTCCCGAGTGTCACATGGCCCTCAAACATTGCATGAGTGCAGGACATCCCTGTCTTTATATATAACAATTGTTCCATTATGTTCTAATTGTGTATTATATTGGCTACATGTACATATACTGTCTATTACTACTAGTCCATTGGCTGATAACCTGTAGTTGCTCCAGTGTGGTCTCTACTACCAGGGGTTTAGGGGTGAAGGGGTCTTGGTTGCCTCCTCCTCCCTTCCGTTTTCACCTTGTCTAATATTTTTTATTATCAATAAAGATTTTTACTATATTCTATATGCGAGTACTTTTCACATTTATTGGGGGCTATTAGTGAAGTTGTTGTAGGAGTCATGTGACATACATGTACAGGTTATATATACAGCAGGCTTAGGAGCTGGGTAAAGCACACAATGCAACAATAAAAACATATTTTTAAAAATCAAATACTAAAAGCCCTGTTATCATGTTAATACCATAAAAATAACCACAATTAATATGACTGCATCTGTATAAGGCCGATCAATTTTTTGGTCACTATAATACCTTTTAAAAATTGAATTAAAAGTGATCAAAAAGTTGTATGTACCCCAAAATGGTACCAATACATACTATAACTTGCCTTGTAAAAAACGAGCTCTCACACAGCTTAATCAAAAGGAAAATAACAATGTTATGGATCCCAGAACATGCAATTTTTACAAACGCAGACCCTCTATACAAATATAGACCCCCAGACCAGACACCTTAAATACAGCCTCTCTAAAACAAATGCAAACCCCCAGACACTAATATAAAGACTTGGCTTCTCTTTATAGTACTGCTCGTTGACTAGAGAACCTGAACAGGTCTGGTTATATAAACTGATGAGGTAGGTCCTTCAACAGTAACAGACCTGAGAGCAGAAGCGGAGTGTTACTGGGCTCTCCCTCTCTCTCTTCAGCCATGCCAACCGTGCCATACCATCAGTCAAGTTTTCACTACTGAGATCATTGGAAGGCAGGCAAGGTCAGACTGGCCCATCAGAGTACCAGATGATCCTCTGGTGGGCCCAAGCTCTGACAATAATGGATCCTAATAAAACAGAATTCTATATCCAAAAAAGATGGTCCCTCAGAATCATTTTCTCTGGTAGGCTCAAGGGACTTCAAGAGATAGAGATAAAGAGAGATAGAGAGAAGAACATACAGCTAAGCCTTGAATGGAAAGACTCCAAAACTATACTGTCCCTGAGGACCTATAAGCACTATGAAATTTTAGTTTTCACTCTAGGTACAATTTTAGTCAGAGCAGAAGACAGGGAAATCCAAAAGTGTTTCACTACAATCAGTACTTGCTGTGTTATAGGCAAAATACACCATGGTGAGAGTGGCAGCTTGCATTCTGATGAAGGAGTCATGGGGCAGTGAAGGGAATGTTTCCCTGATGCTATTCTGGTCTATTATTTAATCACTTCTATTTAAAAAAATATATATATTTATCTGCTTTGCTCTATTACAAAACCTTCATATACCGAATACAAACCTTCCTGGAATAATTAACCTCTTCCTTGCTGTCTAAGTGTGGCTCAGTTTTGCCAATAGTGTGTTAACATTGCGGGCGTTCGGCCGAGCTCTACGCTGTAAGTAGATGTGCAGTGCCAGATGCAAGCGTTTCCCGCTCAGCAGAACCACGGACTAAAACTGTTGCCTATTCATTACTTCTATATTGCACAATGAATTTTTTTTTGACCATCTGCTACTAGAAGATTGTATTAAATACAGTCAGGAGAGAACTGGGATTTCAACAGCGGAGCTTTTCAGCAAGTGACATGAATGAAAATATGACTTTTTATCCCTTCGGCTCACATTGTCACCTCTCCTTATGAATAAAGTCATTGTAGAGACAAAATGAAAAGTGACATCTGTTGGTGTAAAAAAAAATCAGATACAATTATCTTCTAGTAGAGCAATTATCCCATCCCAATATAGTCATAATTTATATGTTAGGGTAGCTTCTACTCCAGGCACAGTTTAACTCGAAAGGCCTTACCACTTGTAAAATATGATTTGCTACATAATTGGAAAGTTGGAGTTATGCAGTTTTATGCATCTCAGAGATAACGTCTAACATCTTCTGTCATTTTGGAACATGTCAAGGTGGGAGCCGGTACGCCACTGCCAGCTAGAATAATGTGACCAGTGACATCTTGTCCCTTGTCACTTTTACCTCAGGGAACTTCACAGAAGTTGTGTTTCCAAACCAAATATGTGAATTTAACCCCTTAATGTAAAATGATTGGTACAGTGGCACGCCTAAGGTCATTTCTCTGGCACCAGTCCCCCCATACAAAAAAAAATATTTTTTACATTTAAAGAGGACCTCTCGGGTCTTCTGAAATATTGAATGCAATACACCGTTATTAAGCTGTCACTGTGCTAAATCCAGCACTGTGCAGTTTTCCTTCTAAGCTCCCTTCTGTGCAGAGATATCGGTGCCATTAATTTCGGCAGTGATTACAGCCCAGCATCATCTCTGCCGTGAAACACCCCCTTCACATTACATGTACAGTCGGGGGATGTTCTTCACCACACAGTGATAATGCCCCTATGGTCCCCCACATAGTAATAATGCCCCTTTGGTCCCCCATATAGTAATAATGCCCCTATGGCCCCCAAATGCTATAATGCCCCTTGTGGCCCTACCACAGACTATAATGCCCCATTGTGGCCCCACACATAGTGTAATGTGTCTGTGGCCCCCACACACTATATCAGGCCCCCTATAGCCCCACAAACACTATAATGCCCCCTGTGGCCCTCACACAAAATGATGCTCCCCACACAGTATTATGTCCCCCCTGAGCCCCCCCACACTATAATGCCTCATTTTGACCACCACACAGTATAATGTCCCCCTGAGGCCCCAAACAGAATTATACCCCTGTGCTTCCCCCACTATACTTCCCTTTGTCATCCTCACACACACTATAATGCCCCATTTTCCCCCACACATAGTATAATGTCCCCCTTTAGCTCCCCACACACATACACATACACATACAGTATAATATCCCCCTGTGGTCCCTCAGGTTATAATGACCCCCAGTGACCCCCACTACCCCCATACAGTATAATGTCCACAGTGCCCCCCATACAGTATAATGACCCCCAGTGACACCCATACAGTATAATGACCCCAGTGGCCCCCACTATACATTATAATGACCCCCAGTGGTCCCCTTACATACCTGTCATTGCTTAAGCACAGATGGTCCCTTTATTCATTGGCGGTGCTCATTTCCCCACGCCCATTCTTTCCTCTAGGTCTGGCATAGTAGTGATGCACACCTCATGATGTCACCGCTGAGTCCTGCTGGGAGGAGAGAAGGAGCATAGTGGGTGAGCACTGTCAGTGAGTGAAAGGACTGCTAGCTCTTTCAAAAAAATTGTTTTGGGTCTCAATCGATTCTACCCAAATTAAAAGTGCTCCCATTGGTGTGAAAATTGATACAGTGTATGACAGTCTAGGGTCTCCTAGGACTATTTTTCTCTCTTGTCTTTTCACATATAGGATATTTATATGATATATATACACTGCTCAAAAAAATAAAGGGAACACAAAAATAACACATCCTAGATCTGAATTAATTAAATATTCTTCTGAAATACTTTGTTATTTACATAGCTGAATGTGCTGACAACAAAATCACACAAAAATAAAAAAATGGAAATCAAATTTTTCAACCCATGGAGGTCTGGATTTGGAGTCACACTCAAAATTAAAGTGGAAAAACACACTACAGGCTGATACAACTTTGATGTAATGTCCTTAAAACAAGTCAAAATGAGGCTCAGTAGTGTGTGTGGCCTCCACGTGCCTGTATGACCTCCCTACAACGCTTGTGCATGCTCCTGATGAGGTGGCGGACGGTCTCCTGAGGGATCTCCTCCCAGACCTGGACTAAAGCATCTTCCAACTCCTGGACAGTCTGTGGTGCAACGTGACGTTGGTGGATAGAGCGAGACATGATGTCCCAGATGTGCTCAATTGGATTCAGGTCTGGGGAACGGGCAGGCCAGTCCATAGCATCAATGCCTTTGTCTTGCAGGAACGGCTGACACAATCCAGCCACATGAGTTCTAGCATTGTCTTGCATTAGGAGGAACCCAGGGCCAACCGCACCAGCATATGGTCTCACAAGGGGTCTGAGGATCTCATCTCGGTATTTTATGGCAGTCAGGCTACCTCTGGCAAGCACATGGAGGGCTGTGCGGCCCTCCAAAGAAATGCAACCCCACACCAATACTGACCCAATGCCAAACCGGTCATGCTGGAGGATGTTGCAGGCAGCAGAACGTTCTCCACGGCGTCTCAAGACTCTGTCACGTCTGTCACATGTGCTCAGTGTGAACCTGCTTTCATCTGTGAAGAGCACAGGGCGCCAGTGGCGAATTTGCCAATCTTGGTGTTCTCTGGCAAATGCCAAACGCCCTGCACGGTGTTGGGCTGTAAGCACAACCCTCACCTGTGGACGTCGGGCCCTCATATCACCCTCATGGAGTCTGTTTCTGACCGTTTGAGCAGACACATGCACATTTGTGGCCTGCTGGAGGTCATTTTGCAGGGCTCTGGCAGTGCTCCTCCTGTTCCTCCTTGCACAAAGGCGGAGGTAGCGGTCCTGCTGCTGGGTTGTTGCCCTCCTATGGCCTCCTCCACGTCTCCTGATGTACTGGCCTGTCTCCTGGTAGCGCCTCCATGCTCTGGACACTACGCTGACAGACACAGCAAACCTTCTTGCCACAGCTCGCATTGATGTGCCAGCCTGAATAAGCTGCACTACCTGAGCCACTTGTGTGGGTTGTAGACTCCGTCTCATGCTACCACTAGAGTGAAAGCACCGCCAGCATTCAAAAGTGACCAAAACATCAGACAGGAAGCATAGGAACTGAGAAGTGGTCTGTGGTCACCACCTGCAGAACCACTCCTTTATTGGGGGTGTCTTGCTAATTGCCTAAAATTTCCACCTGTTGTCTATCCCATTTGCACAACAGCATGTGAAATTGATTGTCACTCAGTGTTGCTTCCTAAGTGGACAGTTTGATTTCACAGAAGTGTGATTGACTTGGAGTTACATTGTGTTGTTTAAGTGTTCCCTTTATTTTTTTGAGCAGTGTATATATATATATATATATATATATATATATGTATTTTACTGAAATGTCCCATTGGATAACATTGCTTAAATTTTTTTGAACAAGAACCTTTGTTTTTAGAAAGCTTCACAAATTACAATAATTCTAGACACAATTTATCAGTATGTTCCATATACTTACAGAGATTATTAATATTTTTTAACTTCAGTAGTGGCAATATTAAAAAGAAATGCAGCCATCTTGATCATCCCTTTTGAATCACCTTCTTAGCATGGAACACCTTCCTATTGGTAGAAGAAGCGGATGAGAAGTTTTTCAGTTGCTGAGAAACTTATTGAAAGGTGACCACCAACATAGCTGCGCTTCTTGTTCTTTATTGCAAAAATAGCTGTGCAAAAATTTGTACTAGGGCCCATTCACATGACCGTATTTGTTTGCGGATTGTATGTGGACCCTTTCGTTTCAATAGATGAGGACAGCACACCGTGTGCTGTCTGTATCCGTACTTCTGTTCCGCGGCCCTACAAAAAAAACAGAACACGTCCTATATTTTATATATAATAGACAGATGGCTCACTATGGATAACCACAACTGGTGCTCAGGTTGAAAGAAGCACCCCTGGTTCTTGAGTATATAAATGGTTAAAAAGTTGAACCGTCACTCAGGACACTTCGAGAATATAAATTTATTATGTTATAAAAACTTAATAAACCTAAATACAATACATCTAAATAGATAAAAATGTGAATAGAGGCATGCTTGCATAAGCAGAAGTCCCGATGGCAGGTGCTATGTAGTCAGTCCATATATGTAGGACTTGTGATCTTTGTGTGTAGAGGACACAATTTCTACGTAGTTCCGACTTTCAAAGTCAGTCAAGTTCACCCGTATGTGGGGAAAGCAGTGTTCACATTTGGTGTATAGTACTCACCATAACTTGCGCTGGTCAAAATCTTTTCGCGTGTAGAGATTCTTTCAGTGGCGTCGGTCCCACAGCTCCACCACAATCCAGCAGTGTGGGTTTCGATTTGCAGCCTCTCTCGGGATCTCGTCCCAATTCTCGTGAGACTTGGTCCGTCTGTTAGTTTCGGAAGTGAAGCGATACTGTATTCTTTGACGGTATGATTTAATACATGGCCATGTATATTTCGCGGTTGATTGACGCACAGGTATTCTGCCCAGTCGCGTTTCGAGATAACTTATCTCTTCCTCAGTGGGTAACCTGTGGTCTAAATCGTCTCTGCTTTTATGCTCTCTTCATTAGTAGTTAATTGGTCGCATCGGGTTTGGCAAGTGTTAGTGGTTGCATTAGTTAATTGAAGATTTGCAGAGTATACGATTACATAATCCTCATGGTTTCTAATATTGTGCAAAGCATGTTTCATACAGAGAGAAGAATATGTGACACATAATGTTAATTCCCAGAATACAGATCATTTCAAATGGATAGTAGATACATTGTACAGCTTCATAGTCAGACAGTTGGGTAACAGTGCGTTATTAGTGCGTTATTTACACTTCTCGGTTCCGTCTTTCCCATATTTTTGGACTTATATTTTTACAATCTAACAGCACTATGCAACTCTATAGATGGACATATAGTTCTTCTATTGTTGTTTTTTAACATGTGGGTATTTCATCGTTTTGCACATTTTCAAAGAGTTCTTTCAAGAAGTGTGCATTTATTCTGATGTCCTGTGGTATCAGTATGTATTTTTAAATGCGTTTCTCATGCGTTTTTTAGATGTATATGTAAAAGGATCCCCTTTGTCCTCCACACACAGTGTTTTCAAAAAGGCTTACTGTCCATAGGTTATAATAATTTCCAGTAGTGTTATGGATTCAGTTGCTCAGGGAATGTGCTTATGATGTTTCTAAATGGTTATCTGTGCTTTTTTTATTAAATATCGCATGAAATTTTCAGTGCGTTTTTCATGCGTTTTTTTCATTACAACTGTGTTTTTTGTGATACATGTGCAGAATGGTCATATTAGTGCTCTATATATAATATTCTTTAAAAAAAAAGTAAAGTTAATCTAATTTATCAAGTTTATATCTGTGATTTCCCTATAACTAAAAAAGTAAGAAGGTTTGTCTTGTTTTTATGTGATTTCTCTATGGGTTTCAATGTGTGTTTGGCAACTCCTTCCCTAGTGTGTAAATTAGTAGTGACACTATGATGGTGATATTTTTTAAGTTTTTCCATACTTGCCTTATCATTTAATCCTATTGTGGGTTACTTTAAGAGGGGGAATATATATAAAAAGTAGGTGGATGCAAGCGGCGTCAATTGTTGTGCATAAGTGAAATATATGCAGTGAGATTTGTATTTAGGCCAGTGGTTCGATTAAACCCAAAGATCTCTAGGTCTGAATTCAGACCTGCTGGGAGAAGACTATCAAAGTCATAGATTCTTTTAGACTCGGGTCTAGACATTCTCATGATATGGTTGCCTCCTCTCCAGTGTATGTCTACCTTCTCCAGGGCCACAAAAGAGATACCCCTGAAGTCACTATTGTGTGAGACCTTGAAATGTTTGGATAGAGAATGGTTTTCAAAACCCTTCTTAATGTTGTTCAGATGTTCCTTTATCCTTACTTTCAGGGGTCTCTTAGTTCTGCCGATATACTGTCTCCGGCAGGGGCACTGGATAAGGTAGACGACACTGGAGGAATTACATGTGAGACAACCCTTGATGTCTAGAGTAAAGTTGTTCTGAGTAGATTGGATTTTAGTGTTTTTTTTCGTGAATGTTGTATTCCTACATCCCAAGCATTTCCTACACCTGTAGAAGCCATTCATATTCAACCATTTTTGAAGTGTGGTACCATCTTTCTTTGTGTGGTTTTTAATAGAAGGTGCTATCTTTAATCCTAAATTGGGTACCTTGGTGAATGTGATAAGGGGTGAAGTATGAAGCATTTTATTAAGGGATAAGATCATTGGTCCCATGCTTAATACTTCACCCTTTATCACATTCACCAAGGTACCCAATTTAGGATTAAAGATAGCACCTTCTATTAAAAACCACACAAAGAAGGATGGTACCTCACTTCAAAAATGGTTGAATATGAATGGCTTCTACAGGTGTGGGAAATGCTTGGGATGTAGGAATACAACATTCCCGAAAAAACCCACTAAAGTCCAATCTACTCAGAACAACTTTACTCTAGACATCAAGGGTTGTCTAATCATAATCCTATTTTTTCACACGCTACTGTGCATCTCCAAGTGTAATTATGTCCGTAAAAGATACCTTTCATCCAGGGCCTAAATACTAGGCCTACAATTGATATTCCCCTAAATCTGTGGTTACTGCTGTGCCTGTATTAGTGTAATACGGTACATAAATAGATAGCCAGATAGTGTTAGGTGCCTGTAAAAAAAGGCCTGAATTTGAATTCAATACATTGGGCCAAATAATTTTTTTCTTATTGTGGTGAACGGTAACAATGAGGAAAACATCTAGTAAGGGACGCGGACATGGCCGTGGTGGTGTTAGTGGACCCTCTGGTGCTGGGAGAGGACGTGGCCGTTCTGTCACAGCCACACGTCCTAGTGAACCAACTACCTCAGGTCCCAGTACCCGCCAGAATTTACAGCAATATTTGGTGGGGTCCAATGCCGTTCTAAGGATGGTAAGGCCTGAGCAGGTACAGGCATTAGTCAATTGGGTGGCCGACAGTGGATCCAGCACGTTCACATTATCTCCCACCCAGTCTTCTGCAGAAAGCGCACAGATGGCGCCTGAAAACCAAGCCCATCAGTCTGTCACATCACCCCCATGCATATCAGGGAAACTGTCTGAGCCTCAAGTTATGCAGCAGTCTCTTATGCTGTTTGAAGACTCTGCTGGCAGGGTTTCCCAAGGGCATCCACCTAGCCCTTCCCCAGCGATGGAAGACATAGAATGCACTGACGCACAACCACTTATGTTTCCTGATGATGAGGACATGGGAGCACCTCAGCACGTCTATGATGATGACGAAACACAGGTGCCAACTGCTGCGTCTTTCTGCAGTGTGCAGACTGAACAGGAGGTCAGGGAGGAAGACTGGGTGGAAGACGATGCAGGGGACGATGAGGTCATAGACCCCACATGGAATGAAGGTTGTGCCACTGACTTTCAGAGTTCAGAGGAAGAGGCAGTGGTGAGACCGAGTCAACAGCGTAGCAAAAGAGGGAGCAGGGGGCAAAAGCAGAACACCCGCCGCCAAGAGAGTTCGCCTGCTACTGGCCACCGCCACCTGGGACCGAGCACCCCAAAGGCAGCTTCAAGGAGTTCCATGGCGTGGCAGTTCTTCAAACAATGTGCTGACGACAAGACCCGAGTGGTTTGCACGCTGTGCCATCAGAGCCTGAAGCGAGGCATTAACGTTCTGAACCTTAGCACAACCTGCATGACCAGGCATCTGCATGCAAAGCATGAACTGCAGTGGAGTAAACACCTTAAAAACAAGGAACTCACTCAGGCTCCCCCTGCTACCTCTTCTGCTGCTGCCTCGGCCTCTTCCTCCGCCTCGGGAGGAACGTTGGCACCTGCCGCCCAGCAAACAGAGGATGTACCACCAACACCACCACCTCCGTCACCAAGCATCTCCACCATGTCACACGGCAGCGTTCAACTCTCCATCTCACAAACATTTGAGAGAAAGCGTAAATTCCCACCTAGCCACCCTCGATCCCTGGCCCTGAATGCCAGCATTTCTAAACTACTGGCCTATAAAATGCTGTCATTCAGGCTGGTGGACACAGACAGCTTCAAACAGCTCATGTCGCTTGCTGTCCCACAGTATATTGTTCCCAGCCGCAGGCGGAGAGTTCTTTGGCACACGTCCTTCCGCCGCCAAGTATCGCAGGGCAACATTCTTTGCCTCCTGTAGCCTCCTCCTCCTACTCGGCTTCCTCCTCCTCTTCTTCCACCTGCTCATCCAGTCAGCCACACACCTTCACCACCAACTTCAGCACAGCCCGGGGTAAACGTCAGCAGGCCATTCTGAAACTCATATGTTTGGGGGACAGGCCCCACACCGCGCAGGAGTTGTGGCGGGGTATTGAACAACAGACCGACGAGTGGTTGCTGCCAGTGAGCCTCAAGCCCGGCCTGGTGGTGTGCGATAATTGGCAAAATCTCGTCGCAGCTCTGGGACTAGCCGGTTTGACGCACATCCCTTGCCTGGCGCATGTGCTGAATTTGGTGGTGCAGAAGTTCATTCACAACTACCCCGACATGTCAGAGCTGCTGCATAAAGTGCGGGCCGTCTGTGCGCACTTCTGGAGTTAACATCCTACCGCTGCTCGCCTGTCTGCGCTACAGCGTAACTTCGGCCTTCCCACTCACCGCCTTATATGCGACGTGCCCACCAGGTGGAACTCCACCTTGCACATGCTGGACAGACTGTGCGAGCAGCAGGCCATAGTGGAGTTTCAGCTGCAGTACGCACGGGTCAGTTGCACTGCGGAACAGCACCACTTTACCACCAATGACTGGGCCTCCATGCGGGACCTGTGTGCCCTGTTGCGCTGTTTCGAGTACTCCACCAACATGGCCAGTGGCGATGACGCCGTTATCAGCGTTACAATACCACTTCTATGTCTCCTTGAGAAAACACTTAGGGCGATGATGGAAGAGGAGGTGGCCCAGGAGGAAGAGGAGGAGGAAGAGGGGTCATTTTTAGCACTTTCAGGCCAGTCTCTTAGAAGTGACTCAGAGGGAGGTTTTTTGCAACAGCAGAGGCCAGGTACAAATGTGGCCAGCCAGGGCCCACTACTGGAGGACGAGGATGAGGAGGAGGTGGAGGAGGATGAAGCATGTTCACAGTGGGGTAGCACCCAACGCAGCTCGGTCCCATCACTGGTGCGTGGCTGGGGGGAAACAGAGGACGATGACGATACGCCTCCCACAGAGGACAGCTTGTCCTTACCTCTGGGCAGCCTGGCACACATGAGCGACTACATGCTGCAGTGCCTGTGCAACGACAGCAGAGTTGCCCACATTTTAACGTGTGCGGACTACTGGGTTGCCACCCTGCTGGATCCCCGGTACAAAGACAATGTGCCCACCTTACTTCCTGCACTGGAGCGTGATAGGAAGATGCGCGAGTACAAGCGCACGTTGGTAGACGCGCTACTGAGAGCATTCCCAAATGTCACAGGGGAACAAGTGGAAGCCCAAGGCAGATGAGGAGCAAGAGGTCGCCAACGCAGCTGTGTCACGGCCAGCTCCTCTGAGGGCAGGGTTAGCATGGCAGAGATGTGGAAAAGTTTTGTCACCACGCCACAGCTAACTGCACCACCACCTGATACGGAACGTGTTAGCAGGAGGCAACATTTCACTAACATGGTGGAACAGTACGTGTGCACACCCCTCCACGTACTAACTGATGGTTCGGCCCCATTCAACTTCTGGGTTTCCAAATTGTCTACGTGGCCAAAGCTAACCTTTTATGCCTTGGAGGTGCTGGCCTGCCCGGCGGCCAGCGTTTTGTCTGAACGTGTATTCAGCACGGCAGGGGGCGTCATTACAGACAAACGCAGCCGCCTGTCCACAGCCAATGTGGACAAGCTGACGTTCATAAAAATGAACCAGGCATGGATCCCACAGGACCTATCCATCCCTTGTGCAGATTAGACATTTATAACTACCTCCCCTTAACCATATATTCTTGTACTCCAGGGCACTTCTTCATTCAATCCTCTTTTTTTAATTTTACCATTATATTGCGGGTCAACCCAAAGTTGAATGAACCTCTCCTCAGTCTGGGTGCCAGGGGCCTAAATATCTGAAAGTGGCCTGTTCCAGTGGTGGGTGACATGAAGCCTGATTCTTTGCTATGGGACCTATCTCCTCTGTCTGGGTGTCAGGGGCCTAAATAAGTAAAAGTGGCCTTCTCCATCGGTGTGTGACATGAAGCCTGATTCTCTGCTATGGGACCTATCTCCTCTGTCTGGGTGCTGGGGCCTAAATAAGTAAAAGTGGCCTTCTCCATCGGTGGGTGACATGAAGCCTGATTCTCTGCTATGCGACCTCTCTCCTCTGTCTGGGTGCCGGGGCCTAAATATCTGAAAGTGGCCTGTTCCAGTGGTGGGTGACATGAAGCCTGATTCTCTGCTATGGGACCTATCTCCTCTGTCTGGGTGTCAGGGGCCTAAATAAGTAAAAGTGGCCTTCTCCATCGGTGGGTGACATGAAGCCTGATTCTCTGCTATGGGACCTTTCTCCTCTGTCTGGGTGCCGGGGCCTAAATATCTGAAAGTGGCCTGTTCCAGTGGTGGGTGACATGAAGCCTGATTCTCTGCTATCGGACCTCTATCCTCTGTCTGGGTGCTGGGGCCTAAACAAGTAAAAGTGGCCTTCTCAATTGGTGGGTGACATGAAGCCTGATTCTCTGCTATGGGACCTCTCTCCAATTGATATTGGTTAATTATTATTTATTTTATTTTAATTCATTTCCCTATCCACATTTGTTTACAGGGGATTTACCTACATTTTGCTGCCTTTTGCAGCCCTCTAGCCCTTTCCTGGGCTATTTTACAGCCTTTTTAGTGCCGAAAAGTTCGGGTCCCCATTGACTTCAATGGGGTTCGGGGCGAAGTTCGGGTCGAGTTCGGATCCCGAACCCGAACATTTTCGGGAAGTTCGGCCGAACTTCTCGAACCCGAACATCCAGGTGTTCGCTCAACTCTAGAGGCAACCATATCATGAGAATGTCTCGAGCCGAGTCTAGAAGAATCTATGACTTTGGTAGTCTTCTCCCAGCAGGTCTGAATTCAGACCTAGAGATCTTTGGGTTTAATTGAACCACTGGCCTAAATACAAATCTCACTGCATATATTTCACTTATGCACAACAATTGACACCGCTTGCATCCACCTACTTTTTATATATATTTCCCCTCTTAAAGTAACCCACAATAGGATTAAATGATAAGGCAAGTATGGAAAAACTTTAAAATATCACCATAATAGTGTCACTACTAATTTACACAATAGGGAAGGAGTTGCCAAACACACATTGAAACCCATAGAGAAATCACATAAAAACAAGACAAACCTTTTTACTTTTTTAGTTATAGGGAAATCACAGATATAAACTTGATAAATTAGATTCACTTAACTTTTTTTTAAAAGAATATTATATATAGAGCACTAATATGACCATTCTGCACATGTATCACAAAAAACACAGTTGTAATGAAAAAACGCATGAAAAAAGCACTGAGAATTTCATGCGATATTTAATCAAAAAAGCACAGATAACCATTTAGAAACATCATAATACATTCCCTGAACAACTGAATCCATAACACTACTGGAAATTATTATAACCTATGGACAGTAAGCCTTTTTGAAAACCCTGTGTGTGGAGGACAAAGGGGAAAATTTTACATATACATCTAAAAAACGCATGAGAAACGCATTTAAAAATACATACTGATACCACAGGACATCAGAATAAATGCACACTTCTTGAAAGAACTCTTTGAAAATGTGCAAAACGATGAAATACCCACATGTTAAAAAACAACAATAGAAGAACTATATGTCCATCTATAGAGTTGCATAGTGCTGTTAGATTGTAAAAATATAAGTCCAAAAATATGGGAAAGACGGAACCGAGAAGTGTAAATAACGCACTAATAACGCACTGTTACCCAACTGTCTGACTATGAAGCTGTACAATGTATCCACTATCCATTTGAAATGATCTGTATTCTGGGAAATAACATTATGTGTCACATATTCTTCTCTCTGTATGAAACATGCTTTGCACAATATTAGAAACCATGAGGATTATGTAATCGTATACTCTGCAAATCTTCAATTACCTAATGCAACCACTAACACTTGCCAAACCCGATGCGACCAATTAACTACTAATGAAGAGAGCATAAAAGCCGAGACGATTTTGACCACAGGTTACCCACTGAGGAAGAGATAAGCTATCTCGAAACACGTCTGGGCGCAATACCTGTGCGTCAATCAACCGCGAAATATACATGGCCATGTATTAAATCATACCGTCAAGGAATACAGTATCGCTTCACTTACGAAACTAACAGACGGACCAAGTCTCACGAGATCCCGAGAGATGCTGCAAATCGAAACCGACACTGCTGGAGCGTAGTGGAGCTGTGGGACCGACGCCACTGAAAGAATCTCTACACGCGAAAAGATTTTGACCAGCGCAAGTTATGGTGAGTACTATACACCAAATGTGAACACTGCATTCCCCACTTACGGGTGAACTTGACTGACTTTGAAAGTTGGAACTGTGTAGAAATTGTGTCCTCTACACACAAAGATCACAAGTCCTACATATATGGACTGACTACATAGTACCTGCCATCGGGACTTCTGCTTATGCAAGCCTCTATTCACATAGAGAATTAAAGATCGCAAACCAAAGTAGAATTCTACTCATACAGTGAGATTAATCAATGAATTTATCATTTTAATATCCTTTATATTTTGCTATTTTTACGTTTATTTTTTATCTATTTAGATGTATTGTATTTCGATATATTACGTTTTTATAACATAATAAATTTATACGTTTCCACATATTCTCGAAGTGTCCTGAGTGCCGATTCAACTTTTTAACGTCCTATATTTGTCCGTATTTGTGTTTTTTATGGATGTGCAATTTGCAGTACGCAAAAACGGATACGGTCGTGTGCATGAGCCCTTATTCAGACATTTCACCTTCTTGAAGCACAGTAGTGATCTTAGCTGACCTAAGAGAGGGAATGTGTACCAGGATTACATTTCATTAACTGTGACAAACTAAGTTGTAATTAATGTGGCAATGTTGTATGGAAGCTTATGACGTCAACTGTATCTCTAAGGCCCCTTTCACACGGGCGAGTATTCCGCGCGGAAGCGATGCGTGAGTTGAACGCATTGCACTCGCACTGAATCCTGACCCATCAATTTTTAATGGGGCTGTGCACACGAGCGGTGATTTTCACGCATCACTTGTGCGTTGCGTGAAAATCGCAGCATGCTCCTCTTTGTGCGTTTTTCACGTAACGCAGGCCCCATAGAAATGAATGGGGTTGCGTGAAAATCGCAAGCATCCGCAAGCAAGGGTGGATGCGGTGCGATTTTCACGCACGGTTGGTAGGTGACGATCGGGATGGGGACCCGATCATTATTATTTCCCCTTATAACATGGTTATAAGGGAAAATAATAGCATTCTGAATACAGAATGCTTAGTAAAATAGGGCTGGAGGGGTTAAAATTTAGTATTTATTTTTTAACTCACCTTAATCCACTTGTTCGCACAGCCGGCATCTCTTCTGTCTTTAACTGTGAGCAATAGGACCTTTGATGACGTCACTACGCTCATCACATGATCCATCACCATGGTGATGGATCATGTGATGGACCATGTGATGGACGCAGTGACGTCATCAAAGGTCCTATTGCTCACAGTTAAAGACAGAAGAGATGCCGGCTTCACGAACAAGTGGATTAAGGTGAGTTAAATTTTTTATTATTTTTTTTTAACCCCTCCAGCGCTATTGTACTATGCATTCTGTATTCAGAATGCTATTATTTTACCTTATAACCATGTTATAAGGGGAAATAATACAATCTACACTACAACTAATCCAAACCGGAACTTCTGTAAAGAAGTTCGGGTCTGGGTACCACAGTCGGTTTTTATCACGCGCGTGCAAAACACATTGCACCCGCGCGATAAAAACTGAACATCGGAACGCAATCGCAGTCAAAACTGACTGCAATTGCGTTCCTACTCGTGTGGGTTTGCCGCAATGCACCGGGACGCATCCGGACCTAATCCGGACACGCCCGTGTGAAAGAGGCCTAAGGGTATTTTCACACATGAAGGATGTGTTACAGAAATTTCTGTCACTTTCCCATTAATCTTAATAGAACTAGCAGAAATCCATCTGGTTGTCACCAACAGGGATCTGATTTTTAATTGTAGAAAAGTCCTAAATGAATTTCTACATCTGTAGCAGAGCAGCTGTAGGTTTGTGTGGATATAACAGTGACGTCTCTAGTACCTTGTACTTTGTTTTCTCCCAGTCTGTACCCTGTCACCAACCTCCTCCCATGAATCTCTGGGTTCTTTTATGTCTCCCCTCTCATTACTTATTCATCTGAAGCTGACAGCATCCTGCTGGGTTTTTCCTGCTAACACTGACACACTGCACACTTTTGCACATTATCAGACAATTATTTGCAGGTTGTGGCTAGTTACACAATGCTAATGTGACTTCAGAAAGGAAGGTTGCTATAAATCATTGATTAGAACAGCATCAGTTGGAACAGTTTTTTTTCATCGCAAAGTTGCAGCTATGACAAGTTACTAGGAGACATCAATAATTAGCCTTTCCTTAGACTGACAGACTTTTTTTTAAGTATAGTGAAGGGTGTTGGATGCAGAGGACATCATACCTCAGTCATAGACTAGTACTGCTCCTGATGCAGCTCAACAGTTCTTTTTTATGAAGTCTAAAGCTTATATTATGAAGATGTTTCCAGAGAGGAATACATCAGCACCCAGCATACCCAGGCCTATAGCACCTTAGTTGGACCCACTCCACCGTCTAGGCATTTAAGCTATGATGGAGCAGATAGCCATTGGCTCTCTGTCCCAGCATTTATAGTCTCATGGGCCACAGGCTACTTTAGACCTGTGGCCTATAAAGTGCATGCAGATGATGTCACTGGCCCTGCAGAGGTGGCAGTATACAGTGACGTCATTGTGCTCTCTGCGTCAGGTTGCAGAGTCCCAAGTCGTGGAAACTGCATTAGGTGAGTACACGTTGTCTTGCTTTCAGGGGCACAAAGGGGGCACTGTTAATGGTGTAGAGCATGTAACGTTTTTTGTAGTACGTATGAAGTTAGAGGGTTTACAGGTGCCACACCTGAGAAGACCAGAGGGTTTTCTATCCAACCAAGTGCCTTCTCTCCTGGGACTGACGTGATGACTATGTACCAAACGGTCTTTCAGGCTCCTACCATTGCGATACGTAATCTGAGGGAAGGAGCCAACAGCTTTGGAAAGGTCCGGGTCTATAGTTAGAATTGGCCAATAGGTATTCACAATGGCCCTAACTTCCCTATTTGCAGTGTCGAAGGTAGATATTAAACGGATGGGACTATCCCTTGAATTATCTTTAATTCTGGGTACAAGGAGTATGTCTCTATTCTGTAACTCAGCCAATTGAAATGCATCCCTCAGAAGGGGTCGTGGATATCGCCTCTGTGTAAGTCTATTAAATAATTTACTCGATTCACGGTGGAAATTTGCAGGGGTCAAACAGTTTCTGCGCATTCGCAGATATTGACCCCTGGGGATCCCTTTTTTAAGAGCAAGGTTTTCAGAATACAGAGGTTACCAACTTTCATTTTTCCTCATATCAACATAGAGGAAGGTGATGTGTTCCAATTGTATTTCGAAGGTGAAACTGAGACCGACATCGTTAGTATTAAGTGCCTTCACAAACTTACAAAAATCCTGCTTACTACTGATGTCGTATGTGTAACAGGTCCAAAAAGAAACATTATTATCCCATCCTACGTGATGATCAGTGAAAAAAATATTTGTCTTCCCACCAGCCCAGGAGGAGATTGGCATACGTAGGGGCACAGGGGCTCCCCATAGCCGTCCCGGCTGAGCTGGTGGTAAAAGGATCCGTTAAAAATGAAGAAATTAGGTGTTAAGGTGTATCCCAAAAGACGAAGGATGAAATTGTTGTGATTACGAAACTGTGTGCCCCTGGTATTCAAATAGTGTGAAATAGCTGCTAATCCCTTGTTGTGGGGAATAGATGTATATAAAGATTCAACATCAATGCTAGCTAATCTTACGGAGAAAATCCATGGTGTCCCTTGTAAAGGATGGTAATGAGGACACAAAGTTTTGGCGGTATCTGTGGTCTGTACTCCAGAAAATGGGCTTTGGCCCTGAGTTCATAAAGTGGATACAATTATTATATGCTAGTCCCAGTGCGTCAGTGAGAGTAAATGGCAATCTCTCAGACCCATTCCACATTTATAGGGGGACTAGACAAGGGTGCCCTTTGTCACCTCTATTATTTGCGGTGGCAATAGAGCCACTATCTGAAGCCCTGAGAACCGCCGTCCTAGTAAAAGGCTTTCAATATGGAAATCTTACTGAAAAAGTCGCACTGTATGTGGACGACTTACTGTTATTTTTGGAGGATTGGGAGACATCCCTTCCGGAGGCTATTAAGGTTATAAATGATTTTGGCCAACTATCCGTCATAATGCCCTTGTCTAACAAAGAGAATTTGACTCCGCTAGTGGCACCAGACCTCAAAGTCGTTACATCTTTTAAATACTTAGGGGTGAAAATATCTACTGATACACGAGAATTTGGACAGGTTCAGAAGTAAAATGCAAGTGTGGACTAAGCTACCTCTTACGCTGATTGGTAGAGCCAACCATATTAAAATTATTCTCATGCCCCAGTTGTTGTATCTTATTCACAATGCACCAACATGGATCCCACTCCGGTTCTTCTACAAGGTCAATGCGATCTTTAGAGATCTCATATGGAAACGAGGTGTCCCACGCATAAAATGAAATACACTACAGAGGCCTAAAACACATGGGGGATTAGCTATACCAGACCCATGGGTATATTATGTCACGGCCCATCTACAACATATCAGGGGTTAGGGAGACAGTGAAAACCTAAACAAGACGGGGAGGATTGTGAAACATCTTATAGGAAAACAATGTCTGCTATCAGCCTTAGAGGGTGGTACTTTCTATAATAGAGGTACGCAATACCAGATATTAGGAGTGATACACAAAATATGGTGGAAAGCCAGGTCTATGGCTAAAATAACTGGATATACAACATATACACCAATATGGCCAAACTATATGTATAAAAAAAATAGATAAAGTGTCAGAAACGAAGATGTGGGAACGGTACGGTCTTAATAGGGTGGCTCATTTATTCTCTAATAATACCCTAAAGGAATTTTCACAACTACAACAGGAATTTAATATACCACATAAATCCTTTTATCTTTATTTACAGCTCAGACATGCAATACAATCACAAGAAAAACAAGAAAAGCAATTAAGTATTGTTCAGGCACCAAAACATAGTATTATAGACCTCACCACAGGGGAGCACAAATGGGGTGATATCTCTCCACTACGAGACCCTGATGGAAATGCAACATAAAAATAGGCCATTAGGGTTGTATGGGAAATGGAAGTCTGATATTGGGGATCTGACTGAGGACTTATGGGATGAAGTAATGCAGAACTTTCAAACAATAGCAGTGATGCACAGGGTATACAGAACCTCAGTTCTGTTAAAAAAGATGGGATACAGAATTGATGACTGTTGCCCAAGATGTAATCGGCATAATGCAGACCTAATCCATCTAATGTGGAATTGTCCAAAACTTAGGAGATACTGGATAGAAATTGTTGAATTGATAAATACTGTGTTTCAAACAAATATAGATGTTACACCACTAACATGTGTTTTAGGATGTGTTAAAGTACAGCCAGGAATGGCGAAGAAAAAAATGGCCATTATGCGTATTTTATATCAAGCTAGGAAAAGTATTGCACAGCACTGGATTGACCCACAGCCGCCAACACTGCAAGAGCTAGTAAACAGGGTACATACCTTGATAAAGTTAGAAAGATATGTCTATCAGAAGAGAGGATCGGTCAAAAAATTTGAGATAATATGGTTCTCGTGGTTAAGATATTACAACATTATTTAAAAGTATAATGGTAAAAGTGTACCAATAATATTGTAAGCTAGATCAATCACTGCCTGTTGGGGAGTATGGATGTTAAATACATGACTGATGAGTGAAATGTGATTCTGAGGTCTGTTAATGACGGAGTGAAGACTTGGTGTTCGCATGAGACATGCAGAAGAGGGCATGTAAATGATGTATGGTATTACAAGAAACACCATGGAGATGATTCTGGACTTTAACTGGTTGCAGGACTGAAAAAGGGATGGGAAGGAGGGAGTGGGTGGGTGGGTAAAGGGGGTTGTTATTGTAATAATATAATGTTTTTTTACAAAACTTTAATAAAACATCTGATAAAAAAAAAAAAAAAGATCCTTGACCCATGTAAATGCATAAATTTTTGTGGTAGGTACAAAGGAGAGTCCTCTCTGAAGTCCCCTGATGAACTTTTGATTATCTGTAAGGGGAAACATGTTGGAACATTGTATGTCGTGTCAGAAAGTGATAGGGCTATTTAAGCACAGGTTAGACCAGGAACGTGGACAGAGTGCACCTACCTTTAAGGTGCATCTCTGGGCCGAGCAGTCTCTTTAAGGGCAAGAATAGGGACAGATATATCCTAATCCTCTGTCCTTATCCGCATAATATTTTCCGTATTTTTGCTAACTGTCCATTGTTTTGACAGCTTTTTGTACTATAGCTTTTTAGGGTCCTGTTTGGACCAAATATTTTTATCTTATATATGTAGAATAAAGGTTAAGTTTTAGAAGATGCCCTCAGTGATATATGTATTGGAATAACAACTGTCTGCTATAATATCCTGGTACTCAGTGATTGTGGGGAAAGAAGGTTTCTACACAAACATAGAAGAGGATTCTTTACGGTAAGGGCAGTGAGACTATGGAACTGTCTGCCTAAGGAAGTGGTGATGGTGAATTCACTAAAAGAGTTCCATAGGGGCCTGGAGAGCATTTCTGGAGTGCAATAATTAGTGATGAGCGAAGTTTAGAAAAATTCAATTTGGTTGATTCGCCAAATTTTAACAAGAAATTTGTTACAAATTCAGTTGTCACGAATCGCTATAAATCAGGTATACCTGTACATTACAGTGGCTGAGGGAATGTATGGAGTGTGCTGCTACATTGAGCCCGCTCAATACACGGCGGGTGCTGGCTGTATCATGCAGCATACATCTGGCTGCAATGACAGAATGGTGATTAGGGTTAATAGAAAAAGGGACCAAAAGATCCCAGGTTCTAGCCCCCTAAGGGGGCTAAAAGTTGTCACAGTAAAAAAAAAGAAAAAATTAAAGTTTAAATCACCCCACCTTCCCAATTTTAACAAAAAAGCATATTAGCTATCACCTTATTTGAAAATGTCTGAACTATTAAAATATTAATTAAAATTTCATGTACGTTGATCGCAGTAATGGAAAAAAATTAAAAACACACTATTTGCGATTTTTGTGTCGATTTGCTCCCCCCAAAAAACTGAGTAACAGTGTAGTCGTATGTACCACAAAAATTGTACCAATAAAATCTAAATTACGTCCCGCAAAAGACACGCCCTCATACAGCTCTGTAGACTGAAATATAAAGAAGTTATGGCTGTCAGAAAATGGTGAATAAGGATTTTATGGCATTTTTAGTGCACAGTGAACTCCATGATATCAAAACCCCTAAAATTTTGTGGAATAGTATTTTTTTTTTTTCAATTTAACCCCACAAATATTTTTTTTTCCTATTTTCCAAAAACACACATGCTAAATTGAATGATGCTTTTAAATAGTAAAACTTATTCCCCCAAAAATAAGGCCTCATATGGCTATACAAATGGAAAATTAAAAAAGTTATGGCTATTGGAACGTTGGGAGGAAAAAACAAAAATACAAAACCAAAAATGGGCCCATACTATATGCTTCAAACTAGAGGTGGGACGAATCCAATTTTTTCCGAATCCGAAAAGGTTCTTGAATATATCGAATCTTTCGAATCTCGAATCCTACGAATCCTGTACATAAGAATTGTGTGAATGGTGTAAGAAACAAAGTGATTCAAACACTTATGGGGGGGGGGATCTGTGGATGACACTGCTATGGGGGGGATCTGTGGATGGCACTGTTATGGGGGATCTGTGGATGGCACTGTTATGGAGGGGATCTGTGAATGGCACTGTTATGGAGGGGATCTGTGGATGGCACTGTTATGGAGGGGATCTGTGGATGGCACTGTTATGGGGGATCTCTGGATGGCACTGTTATGGGGGATCTATGGATGGCACTGTTATGGGGATCTCTGGATGGCACTGTGATGGGGGGATCTGTGGATGACACATATATAGAATCTTATGCTATATGCCATCCACAGATCCCCCCATAACAGTGTCCCTGCAGTGTGAATGACCCCCAATACAGGGGCTGGGGCTCGGCATCTGGATTATGTCGGGAAGTAATAATTCAATTAGGAATTATTAATTATGGTCATAAAAATAATTAACCATAATTAAATAAAATTTATAAAATTTGTCATAAATTCTTAAAATCATTACCTGGTGAATTGTAGACAAACTAATCGATACAATTCACATCTGACACCGACTATTTCCTCAGATAAATAAGTTCTTTTGACGTGAGATGACGTTAATGATAAACATGTAGTTCTGCATTATACAATAATACACAGGTATAAAAATATGCAGATTTATTGGTTACAAGGTTATAAACATATATAAGTAAATAAACACAATGATACATGCAAATGAATATGTATAGCATTAATATAAAGCATTACAAGCTTAACAATACATGTGAGTGGAAATAACTTGTCACATTATAACAAAGTTATTATTAGGTTAGGATATCAAAGTAGGAACATAAGTTATATACATTACTTCTGTTCAGAGAAAACCTCATGATATCAGGATGGGCATGTCTAATCCTAGACATCAATATAGAATGCTTACATTCCACCCCCTTCTAACCAACTACACATCACATGACTTCAAGATGGGCAAATTCATTGAAGGATATAACATAGAAGAGATAACTGTATCCATCCACTCCATCCTGGACTATTTTCAAATATATGACTTTGGTAAGACTATTAAGACAAATAACAGGGATCTAGGATCTTTGCTAGACCATATCTTAAATGGGAAGGACTTGAAACAAGTCTTTCCTGTGGAAATCCATCACTTAGCTTGGCGAAGAATGTTCTATCAATATATATATATATATATTGTGATAAATGAACTGGGCACTCTCAGGATACAGGGATCACACAGATATTTATTAATATATAAGGCAAAAAACGACAATAAAAGAGAGAATATGGCCCTCCTGTAGGAAAGCTATGTATAAAACAACACTTGCTCACTATAATCGGCACTCTGACTCTAGATGGATATTATGAACTACACATGGCATATTCTAACATTAAAACGACAATAAAAAGGTACATCATAGATTATTCACACAATAAAAGAATCGCACAATTAAAACGCATATATATCGCAAATGCTGAATTTTTACTGGGAAAACTACAATTGCGAGTTGTTCCCCAACTCACTGGCGAAGTTCTGAAGCTCCAAGGTAACAGTTAGAGGCACCGTGACGTGATAGTCCCACAACAAAACAGGTATAGCGGCGTCCCGCTCTATATTCAACCAGTAGCGTCCCACTGGGCTAATAGCATTTGAGTCTTGTTAGATCTCTTGTCAGCAAATATTTGATGAAAAAGATAGTCTTACCGGAAAGGTTCTCCTCACCACTTCGCTGCACACCGTCGCTCTGCTGGGTCGTGTTTTTAATTACCTCCAGGCTTTTTTGAGCGGTCAGGTTGTTAAAATCCCACGTAGGTAAAAGTTTGGCATGTGCAGCCCGGTCTCTGCTGTAGGCTGTCACGGATTCTTTATACTTGAACCTTATCGTGGTGTTTAGCAGTATGGTGCGAGGTTCCGGCACTATCTATTGGTCCTCACTCCTTAAAAATTCGGGGTCCTGTTAGAGCTAGACGCGTTTCGGGGCTTAAGATTGCCCCTTCCTCAGTAGCTACTTAAGCCCCGAAACGCGTCTAGCTCTAACAGGACCCCGAATTTTTAAGGAGTGAGGACCAATAGATAGTGCCGGAACCTCGCACCATACTGCTAAACACCACGATAAGGTTCAAGTATAAAGAATCCGTGACAGCCTACAGCAGAGACCGGGCTGCACATGCCAAACTTTTACCTACGTGGGATTTTAACAACCTGACCGCTCAAAAAAGCCTGGAGGTAATTAAAAACACGACCCAGCAGAGCGACGGTGTGCAGCGAAGTGGTGAGGAGAACCTTTCCGGTAAGACTATCTTTTTCATCAAATATTTGCTGACAAGAGATCTAACAAGACTCAAATGCTATTAGCCCAGTGGGACGCTACTGGTTGAATATAGAGCGGGACGCCGCTATACCTGTTTTGTTGTGGGACTATCACGTCACGGTGCCTCTAACTGTTACCTTGGAGCTTCAGAACTTCGCCAGTGAGTTGGGGAACAACTCGCAATTGTAGTTTTCCCAGTAAAAATTCAGCATTTGCGATATATATGCGTTTTAATTGTGCGATTCTTTTATTGTGTGAATAATCTATGATGTACCTTTTTATTGTCGTTTTAATGTTAGAATATGCCATGTGTAGTTCATAATATCCATCTAGAGTCAGAGTGCCGATTATAGTGAGCAAGTGTTGTTTTATACATAGCTTTCCTACAGGAGGGCCATATTCTCTCTTTTATTGTCGTTTTTTGCCTTATATATTAATAAATATCTGTGTGATCCCTGTATCCTGAGAGTGCCCAGTTCATTTATCACAAGTTGCACGTTATTTTTAGTGGACTGGGTGAGTCCACTTTACTGAGTGCACCTCTGCTTGGTCTTTGTGTGTTCCTGTGCGCCTCATTTACTACTTTTTCTACTATATATATATATATATAAGCAATTATTTAATGCTTTGCTAGATTATGAGTCTAGATTCTTCTGCAGGTAGAATGAAGCCTCACAATATCCTAAGGCTAGTTTCACAATTGCGGCAGGACGGATCCGACATGCTGTTCACCATGTCGGATCCGTCCTGCTGCTATTTCGCCGTGCCCCCGGGCCGCCGCTCCGTCCCCATTGACTATAATGGGGACGGGGCGGAGCTCCAGCGCAGCACGGCGGTGCACGGCGAAAGCCGCCGGACTAAAATTACTGCATGTCAGGTTTTTTAGTCCGGCGGCTTTCTCCGTGCACCGCCGTGCTGCGCCAGAGCTCCGCCCCCGTCCCCATTATAGTCAATGGGGACGGAGCGGGGGCACGGCGAAATAGCCGCAGGACGGATCCGACATGGTGAACAGCATGTCGGATCCGTCCTGCCGCAAGTGTGAAAGTACCCTAAGACTACATCTCAATATGGAGATGATCAATTAATTTAATTATTTATTTATTCACCAATCTAGATGGTATAATCTCACCCACACTATCAAATTAGTCTTAATAAAATGAAATATCATTTTCTGTGTCTCTTACCAAGTCCTAGTAGGAATCTCACTTCTGCTCCTAGGAAAGCTGGGTGGTCCATCATAGCGCATCTCAACATGGCTTTCATCTTGATAGACCCCTCTAGAGAGCTCAACTTCTCTCTTCTTTTTTCTCCTCCCTCTGTGTATGTTTATGATCACAAACTTATCAGTTAGACACACCTTCCTAGTTTGGAACTTTCCAATCATTGTCGGATGGGCATGACCATTGATAAAAATGTGACATCATAACCTTACCCAGAATGCACTTTTGCTACTGTTGTAATGTCACCTACTCATACCTAGGTGGCACTGCTGTGTAATCTATTTGCATCATAGTATAAAGGGTTAACTTATGTAAGTCTGAATAAAACGTATTTTATACATTTGACCTTAGAAGCTTTAATTTAAAGCTATAGGGATTAATTCTGACACTTGTAGCAATTAGAGACAGACCTTTAGGCGTCTCTCTGAATGTTTCTCACACTGTTGATTTATGGACCATATAGTATGAATGGCCTTGTTTTCTCACAGAGATATCAGTACCTCCTGTCATACCAAAGATGTGATTAATTGTTACAAAATACACATCTTCACAGACACTCTTTTAGAGACGAATATTCTCTTAATGAGAAATATATATAATATACTGGATACATGTTGTCTTCATAACATATAACAATATAATATAAAGTAACATACAGTACAGACCAAAAGTTTGGACACACCTTCTCATTCAAAGAGTTTTCTTTATTTTCATGACTATGAAGGCATCAAAACTATGAATTAACACATGTGGAATTATATACATAACAAACAAGTGTGAAACAACTGAAAATATGTCATATTCTAGGTTCTTCAAAGTAGCCACCTTTTGCTTTGATTACTGCTTTGCACACTCTTGGCATTCTCTTGATGAGCTTCAAGAGGTAGTCCCCTGAAATGGTCTTCCAACAGTCTTGAAGGAGTTCCCAGAGATGCTTAGCACTTGTTGGCCCTTTTGCCTTCACTCTGCGGTCCAGCTCACCCCAAACCATCTCGATTGGGTTCAGATCCGGTGACTGTGGAGGCCAGGTCATCTGGTGCAGCACCCCATCACTCTCCTTCATGGTCAAATAGCCCTTATCTCCTTCATGGTCAAATAGCCCTTACTTTCAAAGTTTTCCCAATTTTTCGGGCTTATTTACTGACCTTCATTTCTTAAAGTAATGATGGCCACTCGATTTTCTTTACTTAGCTGCTTTTTTCTTGCCATAATACAAATTCTAACAGTCTATTCAGTAGGACTATCAGCTGTGTATCCACCTGACTTCTCCTCAACGCAACTGATGGTCCCAACCCCATTTATAAGGCAAGAAATCCCACTTATTAAACCTGACAGAGCACACCTGTGAAGTGAAAACCATTTCAGGGGACTACCTCTTGAAGCTCATCAAAAGAATGCCAAGAGTGTGCAAAGCAGTAATCAAAGCAAAAGGTGGCTACTTTGAAGAACCTAGAATATGACATATTTTCAGTTGTTTCACACTTGTTTGTTATGTATATAATTCCACATGTGTTAATTCATAGTTTTGATGCCTTCAGTGTGAATCTACAATTTTCATAGTCATGAAAAAAAAGAAAACTCTTTGAATGAGAAGGTGTGTCCAAACTTTTGGTCTGTACTGTATATATATGTCCTACTGATTGTCTTATGCTAAGGACTAAGGCTCATTAAATGAATACATGAATATTATATATTTTGCTTCATTAATAAATACCTAATTGTATAGGTAATTATCACCAGCTGCATAGAGCTTATCTTTATCTCCCATCATAAATTTATAAGTAGACAAGGAGGATTCTTCTCAGACTGGTACATTAATGAGAAGAATACCACTAAAGAGCAGAAACCTTTGTGCGACCTTACTTTGGCTTACTCAAGACATACAAAATTGTAACTATATTCGAGCATGGCTCCTAAAGGAAATTAACATCCATCTTAACTAGAATAATTTGGATATCAATGCATTACCTATAAAAAGGCACAACAATTAGGAATGACAGCGGAGACCGGTGCAGTCCCTGTATTCTAATGCACCACCCCTCTCACTGTAATATAATCTTATCTAACCTGCATTCTTAAGATATAATAATCATGTGTAATCCATCTGTATTACTTACAACATTAAGTTCCGTAGCAGGGAGGAGGGAGGAGGCAGGCCGGGAGGACGGGCGGGCGGCACTTCACTCACTACGTCACGTGCCTGTGCTTCCTGCTTCATTCATAAAGTGGGCGGCGTAGGCGCATGACATAGTGAGAGAGGCGCCGCCCTCCCGGCCTGCCTCCTCCCTCCTCTCTGCTATGGAACTTAACATTGTAAGTAATACAGATGGATTACACATAATTATTATATCTTAACAATGCAGGTTAGATAAGATTATACAACAGTGAGCGGGGCCAGTGCATTGGAATACAGGGACTGCACTGGTCCCCGTTATCATTCCTAATCCAGATGCCGGCGCCCAGCCCCTCCTCCCTTTGTTGATACACCCACCCACCGCTCTGTGTGGCATGGCGGCAGCCGTGTATCATTAGGTTATATCACGTCGTGGTATTCATCGGTTTCGAATCTTACTAAATTACGTCGGGATTCGAGTCCACGAATCCCACGAATCCAGCAAGATTGGAGGGATTCGTGGATTCGTCGTTCCACCTCTACTTTAAACAATACAAACAATGAAGAACTTTTGAAAACTGACTGAAAATAAATATAAAAATGTACACATTATAATTGTAAATGGCTCTGTTTTGTCAAATGGAAAACTACTGAAAGAACAGAAATAATTTTTTAACACTGTAGACATAAATCCAATTAGAAAAATAATGATTTTTATATTTCAAGTGTAAAACTAAAACTATACAAATATATAGTATGAATCGGGTGGTATTTCACTTTAAACATTTATTACAGTTAACACCAGAGGGGTCAAACATGGTGGATGAATCAAACATGGCCACTGGATTATTGCCATAAGTGAAAACTAATAGCTGCCCTATAATATGTTGGCCAAACAGGGGCTGTTGCTGTTATGGGGTTTGGCTGGTTAGGTGCGTGGCACAATATGTCACTTATTCCTGTTGTGGCCTGCAATCTCCTTAAAATGACCCTTTTATGTGAGAATTACATAAAGGGGACAGATGGGACCAATTGTTGACCACTATATACATTTTACCTAATAACTGAAGTTATACTTACCTTTAACCCTTGCATCCTGAAACTACATATGAAGAGTACCTTGTGGTGCAGCAGCAGGTGACTGGCAGCAGGTGACTGGCAGTTAAATCTAACAAAGTGTTAAAAAAGGAGATACAAACGGTCATGGGGCATTCCGGAATGACACAAGAAGAAAGCCCTCCCCTACCCCCTTGTTGCAAACCCAATTCTCCAACTCTAACTGCTCTCCTGTCCTACAAGCAAAATAAGTCTTTTTCTGCAATCTGCTTTTTCTCCTTTTCCACATCATCTAATACCGATGATATGACATCAGGAACATCCAGATTCTCATCTCTCTACATTTTGTGGACTTTTCTAGGACACAGAGACTTTGAAGGATGATTTGGAAGCAGTAAAGCCAGCAAAAGATGAGGATAGTCATCATTAATACCTGGCCCCCTAAGGAGTGCATAAAAAAAGAATGATTGCCACATGCTACTTCCATAGTCAACTACATGGAAAGGGAGGGACTGTAGTACCAGTAACTTGGCCAGGTGCACGTTCAGCTTCTGCACCGTTGGTTAAGTGATCGCATATTGTTGCCTTTTTGCAATCACCTCGGTGATCGATTGCTTTCGAAACAAGTAACGAGTAGAAGGAGGAGCATCTGGAGCAATAGACGACATTGAAGTCGATGGGAAGGAACAACAGCTTCCTTCTGGTGACGTTGACAAGCCCTAACTGCTGAAGAGGGGGTGCGAGCCTGTGGGAGATGCAGCGGTTCCTTTGGAGGGCTCAGGTAACTGTCTGTTGGCATAGTGTACAGTAACTGTACCAGTAATGTAACGTATTTTATCAGCATATGAACAAGAGATGCGCGGCGATATATTAGACCGCCCTTTAATACTGAGGCACAGTAATTCTATATATACCATAAAAGTTTAATGGGGATTGTGTCAGCAGTTCAACAAAATGCAAACAGCGATATATAAGACCGCTCTTTAATACTGAGGCACAGTAATTCTATATATAAACTAAAAGATTAAGGAGGATTGTGTCAGCAGTTCAACTTGATGCAGACGGCGATATATTAGACTGTCCTTTAATACTGAGGCACAGTAATTCTATATATGAACTAACAGATTAACGGGAAATGTGTCAGCAGTTCAACAAGATGCAGATGACGATATATTAGACTGCCCTTTAATACTGAGGCACAGTAATTCTATATATAAACTAAGAGATTAACTGCGATTGTGCCAGCAGTTCAATAAGATGCAGGTGGTAATATATTAAACTGCACTTTAATACTGAGGCACAGTAATTCAATGTATAAACTAACAGATTAACAGGGTTGTGTCCGCAGTTAAACAAGATGCACGCTGCTATATATTAGACCACCCTTTAATACTGAGTTACAGTAATTCTATATATAAACTAAGAGATTAACTGCCAGCAGTTCAACAAGATGCAGATAGCGATACATAAGACTGCACTTTAATACTGAGGCATGTAATTCTATATATAAAGGAAGAGGTTAACAACAAATGTGTCAGCAGTTCAACAAGATACAGACGACGATATATTAGACTGCCCTTTAATACTGAGGCACAGTAATTCTATATATAAACAAAGAGATTAAATGAGATTGTGGAACCAGTTGAACAAGATGCACATGAAGATTACACTCAACCTGCACGGTCCCTGCAGCCTCCCAATGTACGCCCTACGGTGTCTAAAAACTTTCCCTATGATCTTCCTACACTGTCCCTTAACTGTCCCTACAGCCTTCCTACAGTGTCTAACAAGTCTTCCTACTATCTCCCTGCACTGTCCCTGCACTCTCCCTATACAATATTCTACAATTAAAGGGGTTATCCGTGACTAAAAAATGCCCCCCATATGCCCAGCCCCCTCACACTGAATCTACTTACCTGGCTCCCCACTCCCTGCGCTGCTCCTGGTCCCACGGGGAGAAGCAGCAGCGCTGGTGCGGGGACCAGGAGCGGCACAGGAAGCGGGGGGCCAGGTAAATAAATTCAGTGTGAGGGACCCGGGCATATGGGCGGCATTTTTTAGTCTCGGATAACCCCTTTAAAAGCTTTTGAAAGCACTGTCCCTAGCACATTAGCGCTCGTTACGTCTCACTCTAAGCTCAGCTTTTCCCTTCCTCTGGATCAACTCTGCAGGATAACAGGCTGAACGGGATGGACAGATATTTTTTTTTTACAAACTATATTATGTTACTATATTATTACCTGCACAGTGAGTCCCGGGGATCATCACTGTGCAATCTTTCTAAGGATTGAAGGGGTATCAGCAGCCAGCCCACTACCAGTCAATATGTGATGCCATATCCTAGCTATATGCTATCGCTGGCAGCAGTAAAAGAACCCCCTACTATTACACACAGGTTTTGCATGGTGAACCCAATAAAGAGAGAAGGCAAATTTGTTTTCTTTAGTATTATTTAATTGTGCATCATGGTTATATGTACAATAAATACGTCTTAATGCATGCTTTTGGTTAATAAAATGAAAATACATGCAACAAGGCAATACCTGAGGTTATAATATTCTTTAAAAAAAATGTCATTTTTACAAATCAGACGCCTTTGACCGTCAAAGGATACACATTTTAAAAATATATATTTTTATTTCAGAACCTTGGGTGTATAAATATCATATTGCATGGAGTCTGCTAGAACTGTCATCTTAGAAAAGGTGGGAAAAATATGACCAAGAAATGTACCTTATTAACCAAACCCTATGTTTGATAATGCTTACAGGCCAGTCAATGCACTGGCTTCAGATGGGATATGGTTTGGGCCATCTGACAAACTCTTGTTATATTTTGAAATATCAAAAGTTGTCTATTAATAATCCATAATTTTTTATCACAATCTATTAAAGTGACCGCATACACCCTATTTCCCAGTAGATTGAAACCGCTAAGTGCTCCTTGTTGCTCCATCAACCCGTGGAACATTATAGCTTGTGTTCTGTAATTGTATTTGTTAGCATTGTATGGTCTGTATGGGATGGGGGTGGGGAATTTACAGTATTAAGGCCACAGTTTTAGTTATTTAACATTTAGCGGTGTTTGGAATTGATCTAAGGGAAGATTACTCTGGCAGTGAAGTCTTTCTAATAATGATGTATAGGTGGATTGATCTATAGCTTCCCTAGTAGACCAGGTAAAATAGTCACCTACTTTGGAATGTATTAAAGTGGTTCTTGAGCATTTTCTAGATAATGTACTGTACATACAAAATATATTTAATACTTATTACCATTATATGAACATTTTTTCATCTCAATTTCCACTAGAATTATATCATGTATTACTAGGGTACAGCACAGTATAGTTATGCACATGGCATAGCTATCTGTGAGGCTCCAGAATTCATCTCAGACTAGTATGTGCGTGGTTTGAGGCTAAGAATTTTTATTTTACTCTATAATTTACCTCAGATATTCACAACCAGACAGCTGTTCAATCACTATATGCTGACATATGAATAAAAATAGGTATTTCAGTTTTTACTGATAAAAAGTATTTAAGTATACAGACTGTATAGAACTGTCCTACAGACTTTCCTCCTGTTTAGATTCATAGTATCGCATGACCTGTTAATCATATGCTGCATCACATTTAAGACACTATTGATAAATTAACCTAGAAGTCTAAGCAGTGGAAGAGACAAGATAAAGCATTGGGCAGATTTACCAATAGTTAGGCTAGTTTCACACAGCTGTTGTAAGTGCCAGCAGGCTGTTCCGGCAGAGAACAGCCTACTGGAGTTCTTTGGATCCGGCATTACCAGATGTTAGCTCTGGTCCCATTGACTATTATGGGATCTGGCGGAGATCACCTGGACAAAAAACGCTGCAGAAATAGCTTGCCGGAACTACTAAAAGGCAGTGTGAAAGAGGCCATAGACAGTGTAAACCCGGACTAGAAAGGCTAAAGATGCACCAGATTTATCAGTGTCTCATGTTGGATGAAAAATTTGGTCATCCACTTTTGTTGAACTTGATACCACCTATTGGTTGGCGTAGTTTGAGGCAGGTCCTCCCAGGTCCTCAAAGAAGAAGAAAGAAGAGAAGCCTGGCTGCGCGAACAAGTGGATGGGGTGAGTTTAATTTTTTTTTTTTTTTTTAACCCCTCCATCCCTAATTTACTTAGCATTCTGTATTAACAATGCTATTATTTTCCCTTATAACCATGATATAAGGGAAAATAATAAAATTTACACAACACCGATCCCAAACCCGAAATTCTGTGAAGAAGTCCGGGTTCGGGTCTGGGTACCAAACATGCCGATTTTTCTCACGTGCGTGCAAAACGCATTAAAACGCTTTGCACTCGTGCTGAAAAATTGCGCATTTTCCCGCAACGCACCCACATCTTTTCCCACACATCACCCGCAACGCCCGTGTGAAATAGGCCTTAATAAATCACGTATCCCTGTACTTTGGGTTTGAATTAAGCTAAAATTTTGGTGCATTTAGTTTAGTAATGATTTTGATTGTGTAATTCATAAATTTGCCATAAATCAAGAGGAGGCCTCTTTCCATTCACTGCCATGATACTTCTGAAAATAGCCCCGTAATCGCACTATGATATTTTTGGAAGTCCCATAGCAGTGAATGGAAAGAACTGTGCATGTGCAGCCTTCTGTCCATTTTTAGCAGCACATGAAAGGGTCCCATACCTAACATAGGAGCAGGTCCCAGTGGTGGAATCCACACCCTGTAGATATGTCATAAATGTCATGATGGGAGTAACTCTTTAAAGAGAATGAACTCATGGAAGTGTAACTGATCTTTCTCAAGTAATAGTGTTTATTCAAGTAATAGATGTAGCAATAAATGACTGACAATTTGGGTTATATAGGTATATTTAGCTAAAAAGTTGTTATCCACAACTCAGCCCCTTCAAAATTAGAGGAGCAATCAAACCGGGTTATTTTAAGACGATGCAATCATAGCACAGGAAGGAGCTAATCAAAAAAGGGGTGACATTGGATTCTGATTAGAATTAATGGAGGAACGTTCTTTATAAGAACTTCTGTACAATAATTCTTAGAGAAAATTTTTAAATGTTATGCTTAGAAGTCTAATACTAAATGGGGGCAAAACATTTGAATCAAACGTAACATGTAAAAATGTTTTTACTGCACACATAATTTTAGCATTATATAAAAACCAACTTGGTTAACAGTTATGGACTTTGTGCCGGAGGTTTATATTGATGACCTATCCTCAGGATATCTGATCTGTGGGGCTCGTACTCCCAGCACTCCCGCCAATCAGCTGTTTGAAGAGGAGGCGCAATCGTGTGAGTGCTGCTTCCTCTTCAAGATTACACCCCCATGCCATTCTGACATTGGTAACTTATCAATATAAACCTCCCCTTTAAAAATTATTGGAAAAAAGCAGCTTTACAGACAATCTTTTTTTTCGTGTACAAGAGGGCTGCAAGGTTAGGTGGCAGGTTCAATAGAGCTAAATGAACTGGCTACAAACCTTCATGGTGTCCATTACTATAGGCATAAATGGCAATGACTGGTAGAGTGAGAAGCATAAAAATTCTGCTTAAAGGCTATGGACACCTTTGGAGGCATTATTTTATTATTACATTCTAAGCTAAATTATGATAAAACTGTTAATATTTCTGCTTAAATGAGAGTTTATGATCATTCAGTAAAACTAGAGATAAGGGCTACACATCCAGCTAATGTATATATCATCTAATGCATATATACAGTATGTGTCTTTTCGACAGTGATCAAATGAACTATGAATTGTATAAGGCCTTATATAATGAAAATATTGGAATGCAATTGGCTTATTACATCATAATATGACCAATTCTTCAAAGTGGTTTAGTGGTTTTGAAATTGGGAGCTGGCATCCTTTGATTTCTATACCGGTAATAGATAGCAAGTTCCAGCTTGCCATGCTAATCTCAGGTTACCTTTGGTTAGCATGGATTTCTGGGGAACCATAAACTGCCTAGCCCGAGTCATTATAAACTTATATATGTCACATTTCTTTCCATTTTCAATGTTACAACAATTTTATAATTGAGAGCACACAATGGGTAACCTAAATGTCTACAAAAAATCTACGAATAATATATTTGGTCCTATCTGCCATATTGGCCAGACTTTTCAATTCTCCATTACTACTCGATGCACAAACATTGCATAAATAAAACATATACTAAAGTGCAAATGTACAGTCACAAACAGGCATGTTTAGCCTCAGTCAGTGCATTATACTGATTGTATTGATAAAGTAAAGTCAATATCAAATTTGGCAGTTGGCTATACCTGCGGACAATACAACTGATATATCTATTAACAAAGGCAACTAGCGTCAATCTAACAGCATTTTCTGCATACTTTATTCCTGTAGGTAGGTGACAGGCATTGGGTCGTATAGGTGGCATTTCTTGGAAGATGCAACCCTACATTGAAATTCTATAAGGTTATGCAAAACATTTATACTAAAACTACATAATATCTACTAACATGTTTAGAGATCATACAGGCTGTGAACAATATATGTAGATCCTCATGCACTGATCTGGAGTTCTTCCATTGTCTGCAGGTGGTTGCAATTCCAGTTTATATAGAAAGCACCTTCAAAACATTGACATCCAATAATGAAGGAGAAGAACCGCCTATAACCAGACCAGGTTTATGTAATAAATGCCAAAAAATGGAATAGGTCCCCTGTATTAGACATTTACTAAAAGAATATCTCTATGTAAATATTTATTAGCAGAAATATATGTTTCCTCAAATTGTCCATAAAGTAGGATTCATCTATAACTTCTTGTTAATTGTGCTTTTTCGTGTCAGATATAATCCAGCAAACTTTGGGGAAAAAAAGCCAAGTTATCATCCTGTGGAAGTGCTGAATATCATGCCCAGCTGAATACAGTGAACATAACTTTCTTAGTAAAAAAAAAGTGTTCTTGAGGTCCAGATACAGTTTCAATCTATATTAAATGCTCTTAGGAGGACATCCAGGTCTCCTACATTGGCAGCATGAAAGAGTTCGGGTTGGTCCATCATAGATAGCGCTATCCTGAGTGCAGCCCAGATATTGCCTGAGATTACAGGATGCTGAGCTTGCTGATGAGTTTTGCTTTTTCTCTGCAGATTTAGAGCTGTCAAGAAGTTGCTAACAGCCTCCCTAGAAAACAAACATATAATTAGGCATGCAAAATCTAAAATCACTTATACTGTATAATATGTCTAAAATATCCATTATATTAAATATAATCAGTATTCTGCGTAGTCTTTACTTAAAGGCTATGAACACCTTCTGGGACATTTCTTTTTTGCATTTTACTCCTTTTGGACTAAAAATATTAAAAATATTTTTTTTCAATTGGTCTTTTCTTTTATTCAAAATGTTCAGCAGTTTTTGTTCTACAGGGTTCAGTTTCAGCATAGCTGTAGAGTAGCTTGGTTTCAGTTCCAAATTAAGGCGTTCATGTTGCTCTTCTGATGGCTATGTATAGCCTTTATCTCTGAATTTATGACAGATCTTAAATTCTCATTATAGCTAACAGTTTGTGTATCGTTTATAGTGGCTCACCCCTCCTTAGACTATGGTGGAGGTGCTCTGTTTTTGGTGACTCACCCAATCATTAAAGATTATAGCGTAAGTATTTTTAGAAAGTAAGAAACAGGCACTCACCATCTGTATTACATATTCATATCCAAAATTAGTAGTGGTAAAAATTATACTATTTACTATATAGAAATACCAAAAAACTATATGAAAAAAAATATATAAAAAAAATTGAAATAAAACAACTTAAGTGCAGTAAATAGCAAGTAATAATACTACAGATAACCTCCTTTACAAGATGCGCATGCTATAAAACATACCTAACATACCTAAATAAATTTGTGTTAGTACTCGTTAATAAGTTTAAGAATGGTATCTTTGCATTGCCTGTAATCACAAACAATGAAAACAAGCAAAAAATTCGGGACTTATTAAAATTAAAATTTGTATTGAGTCCAGCACAGTTAAGAAAAACTTGTATTGAGTCCAGTACAGTTGGAAAAAGAAGAATATTAATGGTGATGTAAATCCTTACAGTTTTATATCCCATAAAAATATATTTAAAGGAGTATAAAATGGGATTGAATAACTAGCAAAGGTATAGCTCTTTGTTATTGGTGTGGGACCAGTTCGGTAGTAGGATGTTAGTAATAATAGAGTTTGGAAAATCCTCTTTTTTATTGAAAGAATCCTCCTTTTTAGTAGGTGAATAAAATCAGATTGTATGATGATAGTTGAGTTAACAAGTCTCTACTCACTTGACACTGATTCTAAGCCTGCACCAGGGGCGTCCCACCTGGTGTAGAGCCACTCACCCGCCTTTATGTTTCGCCAGGCGGCGTTCTGTATGCCAGCTTTCTGTGCGATGGCTGTATTCAGTTAGTTCCACACTGGAGCTGGTGTCCCACGTGATTCTGCGTCCGTCACGTGACTTGTGTGGCAGAGCTTGTATTCAAAGTCTGTCACGTGGTGCGGGGTGGATTGTACAATGCTTCTCCCTTTGCTTTGCTATTTCTTTGGCGACTTTGCATGCCGTTCTCGATATAATGCTATCGGAACTTGAGCAAACAATAAATATGGGTTATGGTGGGTAGTTCAGGTCTGTGTATACACAGACCCAAACTACCGACCATAACCCATATTTACTGTTTGCTCAATTTGCGATTGGCGAATACACAGACCCAAACTACCGACCATAACTCATATTTACTGTTTGCTCAATTTGCGATAGCATTATATCGAGAATGGCAAGCAAAGTCGCCAAAGAAATAGCACTCAATACAAGTTTTTCCTAACTGTACTGGACTCAATACAAGTTTTTCCTAACTGTACTGGACTCAATACAAGTTTTTCCTAACTGTGCTGGACTCAATACAAATTTTAATTGTAATATGTCACGATTTTTAGCTTATTTTCATGGTTTGTGATTACAGGCAATGCAAAGGTACCATTTTTAAACGTATTAACGATTACTGACACAAATTTATTTTGGTATGTTAAGAATGTTTTTTATCATGCGCATCTTGTAAAGGAGGTTATCTGTAGTATTATTACTTGCTATTTAATGCGCTTAAGTTATTTTATTTTACATTTTTTTTATATATTTGTTTCATATTGGTTTTTTGTATTTCTATATAATAAATAGTATAATTTTTACCACTACTAATTTTGGATATGAATATGTAATACAGATGGTGAGTGCCTGTTTCTTACTTTCTAAAAATATTTACTTATTATAGCTACATTCTTATCATGATAAGAATGTGGGTTAAATGATTGTTTATGAGCTGTTAGGAATTAAGAGATAAAAGACATACATAGCTGTCAGAAGAGCAACATGATTGCTTAAAGGGTTTCTGTCACCCCATTAAACCGTTTTTTATTTTTTTCTTTACTAATAATCCCTATAGTGCGATGATACATAAGCAAATTAATCATTTTGGTTCAGTAGAATTTGCTAAAAATCGATTTTTAAAATATGCTAATTACCTTGCTACCAGCAAGTAGGGCGGCTACTTGCTGGTAGCAGCCGCATCCTCCGATGGTAATGACGCCCCCTCGGCATGCTGATTGACAGGGCCAGGGAAGGGAATCGTTCTCTGCTGGCGCTGTTAGAATTTGAAATCTCGCGCCTGCGCCGTACCTGTCTTCAATCGGCGCAGGCGCACTGAGAGGCGGCCGCTCACTCGACCGCTCCATCCTCAATGCGCCTGCGTCGATGACGTCATCAAGTACACCCGGAAGAGAAGATGCCGGCATCGCTGGAAGGAGGCGGAGAGTCTGGTGACGTCGCTGGATGCTCGAATCAGGTAAGTATGTACATAATAAGCATGCTGCCACAAAAACCACCAACGAAATGGGAATAAATAATTTTATAAAAATGACAGTTATTAACACTATACCACCAACGATTATTAATAATAAATCTCTTCCGGGTGTACTTGATGACGTCATCATCGACGCAGGCGCATTGAGGATGGAGCGGTCGAGAGAGCGGCCGCCTCTCAGTGCGCCTGCGCCGATTGAAGACAGGTACGGCGCAGGCGCGAGATTTCAAATTCTAACAGCACCAGCAGAGAACGATTCCCTTCCCTGGCCCTGTCAATCAGCATGCCGAGGGGGCGTCATTACCATCGGAGGATGCGGCTGCTACCAGCAAGTAGCCGCCCTACTTGCTGGTAGCAAGGTAATTAGCATATTTTAAAAATCGATTTTTAGCAAATTCTACTGAACCAAAATGATTAATTTGCTTATGTATCATGAGATCGCACTATAGGGAATATTAGTAAAGAAAAAAAAAAAAACGGTTTAATGGGGTGACAGAAACCCTTTAATGTGAAACTGAAACTAAGGTGCTCTGTAACTAGGCTGAAATTACATTTTGCAACACAAAAACTGCTGAAAATGTTTAATAAAGACCAATTCAAAATATTTTTGGCCAAAAATTTGTAAAATGCATCATAAAAATTGCTTCTGAAGGTGTTCATAGCCATGAATGTGCAGAAATACTATCAACAGTAATTTCGAGATAAATTTAGTCATGGTATAGTTTTTTTGCCTTGGCTGATGGATGATTGTACTGGTATCACTAACTAGCCTCAAACACGCTATACAAAAAGTACAATAGATCTCAGGAGGCTCTCGACTCTTAAAGAAGTAGACAGAAGTTTGTAATTTTTCACAAATCATCCATGTGTAAGAATGCAAGTAAAACTGCTTAGTTATTAATTTACATGCCCAAATTTAATCTCTTCCTATTACAGGGGAAATGACTAGCGGCTTTTTATGTAATATACAAAATCCACTAAAGAGATAATTTCTCTTCTCTAAAAGATAGAAGGGAGGTCCACAAAGGGAGAGATCTTTCTACATAATATCCATTAAGCTAAACATATGGATAACCCATTTAATAATCACTCCTGTCTTATTTTATTTTTGTTTTACATCGAAGGTACACTTTGAAAATGTGTCACCAGATTTCAAAAGGCATATATTATTATGATAGATCTCTTAGACCTCGTGATGCTGGTGTACTGACTTGTACCTTGTCTGAATGGCTAAATAGTCCTTTTTGAATTTTTTCCACCTGCTATTAACATGAACCTAGCTCTATGTAAAGCTGATTTTAAAGGATAACTGTCATATTTTTTTTATTTGCTAGTTTATTAGAGCTAGGCATGTATACCTGAGTTAGTCTGTCAATGATTGCCAAAAGATCTGTAATTACCTCATAATAACAGCTTTCATTAAGGTCCTCTGTCCCTTTCCACTGCTCCCTTAAAAGACCGTTGCTTATCTGTCTCCGGCTAGGGGCGGTCCTTCACACTGCATGCCTGCATTAGGCTTCAGAGTGAGGAGGCGTGTCTCTCAGTAATCCAATCTGATTGGCTGGCAGGAAGCTGCTGGCTCCAGCAAGTTTGTATGTGACCTGAGCGAATGCAGTTTTGGCCTCAGAGAACTGGCAGAGGAGCCATCTTGAGAAGATCCTCATAATGTAGGATTCAAAACAGCCGTAACTAAGGGGGAACTCAAGGAAAACAGTGGTAAGTGGAGAAACTAAAGATCACTTTATGCATAATGCTGCTGCAGCAGTAACATATGCTAAAATAGATTTTTTTTTAATGAAAATATGACAGTTATCCTTTAATATTAGATGCAAAAGCTTTCAAAAAGTATTCTTCAGCCAATCTGACATGGATTTTAAAAGCATCATCAGTTCTAAATAATAAATTTAATAATGAAGGCGGTTTGTATTATGAAATCTAGTGACAGATCCTCTTTGAAGTAACATATTTGTATGATGGGTGAAATGATAGAATTGGGATGAGAGGTGGGTGTTATATAGGAAAAAGTAGGGAAATGTATAGTGAAATATAGAAATCTTCATCACACTGGGATCTGAACATAGGGTTGTCTGTATAACTCGTTCCATTGCTAACCTGTGAGCTCCAAGGTTAATACAGCTTATTCCTAAATTATATCTGCATCTAATGAAACCCGGCTGTATTTCCAGTGCTTTTGTGTAGGCTTCTACGGCTTCTTCGCTTCGATCTCCATTTGCTAATGTTGCACCTAAGCGGTTCCACAATGAATAATCCTGTCAAAAAACAGGTAAAACTGAAGCACAATCTGGTAATATAAAGTGTTTCATATGTTTGCATTCTTTAAGGATTTCATTTCAATCTACTGATGACTTTTGAGAAACTCTTTATTGTGCCCTTTGTAGGAAAATGAAAATACAGTTTTATAAAGATTGCTTCTACCACTGTAGTCTGTTTCCGGTCCTCTGTTTAGTCCATCAAATTAAAGCACTGCCTTGTGGATGCAATGTCACAGTGCCAGGTTCATCAGTGGCTGTCATGGTTGTGATTACTAGTGCAGATGACATACAATACAAAAGAAAAGCTTCAACACTCAACACAGACACTAAAAATGAATAAATAAAATTATAAAACTGTTGTTTTTTTGCACTGATGCCCAGTGTCTACAGAGCACCCGAGCACAATGAAAGTCAATGGGAGAACCCGAGCATTAAACCAGGCACCCCCTGCTATGAAGAGGGGAGGGTGTCGGGACTCTAGTTTGGCTTAGGAGTCCCTGCTCTGACTCCATATATAGCTATGTCCATATGTAGAGTCAGTGCTTGGGGACACCCAGTGTATTTAAATCTAATTTAGCCTCTATTTCTGAAAAGTTTCTGACGGGATTCAAACTCACAACCTTCTACATTACAGCCCAGAATGTTAACCACTATACTATAGAGCTGCATGGCCAGTTACTTCAAAAAAATATATAAAAAAATTAGACTTTTGCTGTATAGGAATACTTACTACTAGTAAGTATTCCTATACAGCAGAAGTCTCATATGTTTTTTTTTTTTTTTTTTTAGTAACTGGCCATGCATCTCTATAGTGTAGTGGTTAACATTCTTGGCTGTAATGTAGAAGGTTGTGAGTTCGAATCCCGCCAGAAACTTTTTAGAAATAGAAGCTAAATTAGATTTAAATACACTGACTGATATTCGGCCGAGCATAGCGATGCTTGAGCCGAACTGGTGTTCGGCCGAGCATGCTCATCCAATACTAGAATTAAAGGGTAAATACCAAGGGACTGCCAAGATAACGCTTTTAGAGTTAGACCAAAGCCCTCTCTAGCAAGGTGGATGCAACCATAGTTAAAAAAACAAAAATGTCAGCACCAGATCTTCTGGGGTTTACTGTTCCATACTGCCAAATCGTGCTTCCAGCCATTAACTAAGGTGTTTGCCAAGCTCCACATAGTGTTATTGTATGATATGTCTTTGAGACATTTGTGACTGACTTCTTTGCTTGCACCATTTTTCTTTTTTTAAGGTGACATTTGTATTGTGGACAAGTGCAGGGGACAGCAGATGACCATGGACATGAAAGATCTTCTTTCTTAAAACTGTATATACATTTGAATAAATACTATAGGCGGTAATTTACAAGTAGAAAATATAATGTCATTAATGGCATAAGATATTTTTTTTTATTCTTAAAAACAACTTACATCTGGCCGGACCATTAAGGCAGAGTTGAAAGCATCCACAGCTCTATCAAACTCTCCACTAAGGTTGAATAAGACTCCCAGTCCCGTTTGCAAGTCAGGATCTATCAGATCACCATTCTGATGTGCTGCTTCTAGGTATAATTCCTTCACCTCTTCCAGAGAAGAACTGAAACAAAAATATTAGGGTCCATTAAAGAGACTGTCACCAGCGACCTCCATATCAAACGTTTTGCATAAACCCATAGCTATAATTCACCTGAATAAAATGTTTCTTTTGTTGATCCTAAGTTATGGTACTTTTTCTTAATATGCAAATTAGGCCTTTGGTGCAATGAGGACGTGACCATTGATCATTGTGTCCAAGTTCCACTTATTTCTGTGGCCAGCTCCTCCCTGGCTGCTTTGATTGACAGGGCCAGGCAGTGGTAAAGCACAGAGAGAGGGCTGGCCACAGAAAGGAGCGAAGCTTGGGTACAACAAGAGCGATGGTAATGCCTTCATTGAACCAAATGCCCAATTTGCATATTTAAAAAAAATCATAACTCAGATAACAGAGAAATCAGGTGATCCACTGCTATGTATCTATGAAATCAGTTTAATTTAAAAGGTAAGTCATTGGTGACAGATTCCCTTACATTGGTAATCTCTTTTAGAAAACCTGGTTTGTAATAAATACTGTAGTTATTTATATTATGAAAGATTTACGAAAAATGGCACTAAAATAAAATTGTCATATATATTTGATATAGAAATATAGAATTTCTAGCTGGTAATATGCACCTGTTTCCACCTACAAATATTTTAGTTCAGTGTGTGTATAATAGTTTAGCGCCATATTCTCTGTTGTGCTTCTGTGATGTCCATAGTTACTCAGACCTCAATTTTCCACAACACTATTGCAAAATGATTGTGGCACGGACGTTCCCGCAACAGGAGGCAGAAGATCTGTGAGACTGGCAACACGTGGTTTGATCTGACATGCTTTCCTTTTGGATCAAATGACGTCTGTGTTGTTTCTGGTGCTTGCCACACCTTCTTTCCCCAGGTGTGGCTACTGTGGTCATTTTACCTTCTCTATTTATTGTTGTTTCTCCCACTATGCTATGCGGTTTATAGCTTCTGTTGGACTTGTGGTCAGCTTGTGTTTGGTTCTCGGCTGAGTTCCTGGTGCTATCAAAGCTTCATTGAACATAAGTGTTTACTTTCCCTTTTCTATTTTGTTTATATATACATACATATATATATAAAAAAAGAAAAACAATGGCGGCACCGGAAGAACAACACAGAAAGGGTGCTATGTCCAGGGATGTAGCAGCTTACCCCGTCAATAGTAGATGAAAAACGGACAGCACTCCAGGTAAAAGTAGATGGTGTTTATTCACCCATGTGGATGGCAACGTTTCAGCTCATACAAGAGCCTTTGTCAAGCTTGACAAAGGCTCTTGTATGAGCTGAAACGTTGCCATCCACATGGGTGAATAAACACCATCTACTTTTACCTGGAGTGCTGTCCGTTTTTCATCTACATATATATATATATATATTTTATATATATATATATATATATATATATATATATGTGTGTGTTGCCTTTCCCTGTTTGTAATTAGGTCTGAGGGAGACTCCTGTTCGTCCTTCCCTTTGGAGAAACAGGTAGACTCAGTCCTGACATTAGTTCCAGGGTCCTATAGGGTGAGATAGGATTCTAGGTATCTGGTTTATGAACTTGCCTACCTTTGGGGCCTGTTCATACTGGTAGGCTGTCAGTCTATATCCCCTGCAACGACTGAAGATGCGTCTCACTTATAGGTGCATCCTCAGGCTGTCTGTGCACCTACACTGAAATCTACAGGCGTTTGATCTGCCGTAGATTGCAGTTTTCTTTTACACCAGAAAACTGTGGTGAAAGAAAATAAATGAGCCAGGCCCACTGGCCCCGGGGTTTGTACGCAAGAAAACTGGGAAGGGCGAATGATAACCCCCCCCCCCCCCACCCCATTGTATCCTATTGGCCAAGGAATATTATGAAAACCTATGGTATTATAATGTATGCAATTTTAATCAGCAAAAAATACAAATGCTGTATAATCCCAGACGAACCATACTGCTTCATTTTATATACAATCAGGGGCATAGCTAAAGGCTCATAGGCCCTGGTGCAAGAGTTCAGCTTGGGCCCCCCTTCACTCAGTTCTTTGTGGCTGGGGCAGGGAAGCACATAGCCTTTGTGCGGTCTGAGGCAAAAATTGAACCGGCAACCCACTCTACCCGCTATTCCAAATTCTTGACTTAACTCCTTCCCTCCAGCCAGAGGTGTAACTTGACCAGCATAAACTTTCTAAAATACCGGGGTCTTCTTATGTGGCACAAGAGTCTTTGGGCCTCATAAGGCTCCTGGGCCCCCCCTCGGCACCCCCTATAGCTATGCCCCTTTATTCAATCATGCTGTAGCCTTATATGTTTTCATATTGAACAATTAGATTATTGATTGGATATTTCAAAACTTATTGTCTAATTTATCAATACCTCATAATGATCCCACTTTAGTTAAATGGATCATAATAGGCTACACTTGTCGCAATAGCACTTTTCCTATAGTGTTTAGAAATTTCTAATCCTACTTCAGTTTATAATGATCTTTATTGGATAAATTGTTTGTATTTCATTGTAGTTATCTTTATAGAGGGAATTATGAATTACTGTAGCGTTCAAGACTGACACTAGATGGATCTGTCAATCTCATCTTACCACCTACAGTGAATATGAATATCTTCTTATTATGATTGGTATGTGGAGGGTAATGAGATACTGATAGGTCTATTGCAGAGTGAAGAGTGGAAAAACAGGCTTCCACGCCATACTGTACAATAGGAAGAGTAGTAGCTATACAGGTGGATGAGAAGTAGACGGTAAAGAAGTAGTAGTACCAGTAAATGCAGACAGCATGTGTTGTATATATTTTGAATTCTCTGTATTTTGTAAGGGGGGACTAAACATTTCGTAATTTACAGGTGGTCCTATGAGGTAGACAGCACTAACTTCATTGTCAGACATAATCTTTAATCTGCTTGCTACATGATGAATGCAGTCCCTGCTGTAGTGCAGTGGTTTCAAGCATTCATGCAGCATGCTTTCAGGTCTGTATCTTGGTGAACATGTTTTCTAATACTTATAGAATCTGCTGTCAATACAAATTAATTCCAGTTGCTGACCCTCCTGATTAAGGAAAAGCAACCTCTGGAAGGAAAGCATTCTTCAATAGGCTCCCAGAGCTAGTGCAAATTAAATTGTGAAAACAATTCCATCTTTAAGGCAGCAGTAAAGATACAAATTAAAGTTCCGGAGTGACTACAGTTAAAGTCGATTTCCGGTTTTGCTATATTGATGACCTATACTCAGGATAGGTCATCAATATAAGTTCGGCAGGGGCACGACTCCCGACACCCCTGTTGATCAGGTGTTTGAAAAGGACACAGTGCTCATATAAGCGCTGTGTTATCTTTTCTTTTAACCTGCTCAATGTCGACATGGCAGCACCAAACAGGTGAAATTACAGCTCCACCGTCCCATTCACTTCAATGGGATGGCTCCCTCCTACAGTATTCAAGTGAAGATAGGTCATCAACACAGCAAAAGTGGAAAACCACTTTAATCTTAAAATGCACCAATGTCACACTTATAGGGGGGAATTTATCATGCCATGAACTCCAGAATTATGGCTTTAAAAAGTCCCAAAATATGGGCTTTGCAACTTTTTGTGCTTGCGGAAAAAAATGTGTGACTTTTTCCATTTTTACATCACTCACTTCAGAATTGAAAGGTGTGCATTGTTAGCTATGTTAATTAGTTTCACGGTGACTTTTTAAAAAGTTACCAACTCACTCCAGTAGGGGGTGGTAGAGGCAACCTGGTGTAACATTTCTAGACAAAAGTGTAAAGATGTACTAAATTTAATAAATATTTTGTTGTGTTTGATAAATTTAAGGCAAAGTACAACAACACAAACTCAAGGAAAACGGATATACAAATGGTAACCTCATGATAAATTCCTCCCATAGGAATCAAACATCTCAGTGCTACAGATTGATGATGTCCGCAAGAAGACAATTACAGTTGCAAGAAAAAGTATGTGAACCCGTTGGAATGATATGGATTTCTGCACAAATTGGTCATAAAATGTGATCTGATCTTCATCTAAGTCACAACAATAGACAATCACAGTCTGCTTAAACTAATAACACACAAAGAATTAAATGTTACCATGTTTTTATTAAACACACCATGTAAACATTCACAGTGCAGGTGGAAAAAGTATGTGAGCCCCTAGACTAATGACATCTCCAAGAGCTAATTGGAGTGAGGTGTCAGCCAACTGGAGTCCAATCAATGAGATGAGATTAGAGGTGTTGGTTACAGCTGCCCTGCACTATAAAAAACACACACCCCCTCTGGGTTTGATTTTCACAGGAAACATTGCCTGATGTGAATGATGCCTCACACAAAAGAGCTCTCAGAAGACCTACAATTAAGAATTGTTGACTTGCATAAAGTTGGAAAGGGTTATAAAAGTATCTCCAAAAGCCTTGCTGTTCATCAGTCCACGGTAAGACAAATTGTCTATAAATGGAGAAAGTTCAGCACGGCTGCTACTCTCCCTCGGAGTGGCTGTCCTATAAAGATGACTGCAAGAGCACAGTGCAGACTGCTCAATGAGGTGAAGAAGAATCCTAGAGTGTTGACTTACAAAAGCCTCTGGCATATGCTAACATCCCTGTTAGCGAATGTACGATACGCAAAACACTAAACAAGAATGGATGTCATGGGAGGATACCACAGAGGAAGCCACTGCTGTCCAAAAAAAAACATTGCTGCACGTTTACAGTTTGCACAAGAGCACCTGGATGTTCCACAGCTGTACTGGTAAAATATTCTGTGGACAGATGAAACCAAAGTTGAGTTGTTTGGAAGAAACACACAACACTATGTGTGGAGAAAAAGAGGCACCACACTAACATAAAAACCTCATCCCAACTGTGAAGTATGGTGGTGGGGACATCATGGTTTGGGGCTGCTTTGATGCGTCAAGGCCTGGACGGATTGCTATGATCAAAGGAAAAATTTATTCAAAGTTTATCAAGACATTTTGCAGGAGAACTTAAGGCCATATGTCCACCAGCTGAAGCTCAACAGAAGATGGGTGTTGCAACAGGACAACGACCCAAAGCATAGAAGTAAATCAACAGATTTACAGAATGGCTTAAACAGAAGAAAATACGCCTTCTGGAGTGGCCCAGTCAGAGTCCTGACCTCAACCCAATTGAGATGCTGTGGCATGACCTCAAGAAAGCGATTCACACCAGACATCCCAAGAATATTGCTGAACTGAAACAGTTCTGTAAAGAGGAATGGTCAAGAATTACTCCTGACCGTTGTGCACGTCTGATCTGCAACTACAGGAAACGTTTGGTTGAAGTTATTGCTGCCAAAGGAGGTTCAACCAGTTATTAAATCCAAGTGTTCACATACTTTTTACACCTACACTCTGAATGTTTACATGGTGTGTTCAATAAAAACATGGTAACATTTAATTCTTTGTGTGTTATTAGTTTAGGCAGACTGTGATTGTCTATTGTTGTGACTTAGATGAAGATCAGATCACATTTTATGACCAATTTGTGCAGAAATCCATATCATTTCAAAGGATTCACATACTTTTTCTTGAAACTGTATATATTATAGATAAATAGCTGAGTAACTTTATACATTCTTTGACTTATATAAACGATAATATATATATATCGCGGCTCACCCGTATCTTTTAATATGGTTAAGGTGCTCTGTTTTTTGGATGATTCACCTCTTCATCCTATATAACAAATGTGATCAGGTTCTAAATAAAAACAGGCACTCGCCAGCTGGTATGTCTATAGTTGATATCTTTATATGATAATGGAATTATACATAAAATATACATAAAATACAATAAAAGTTGTAATGTAAAAATCAATATGCACTGAAATCTCTAGTATTGGTACAAATAGGCCGATTACCATTCACTAGATATTTGAATGGGTATAGTATAGTGCTCTATACAGTATATATAAATACATAAATATCCTGTCCGGAAAAAGAATAGTGTGTATACAAATATCTTGTGATAAAATAATAAAGTCCAATAACCTGTGAAAAAAAATCAAGTGATTTAGGTGACAAACTTGGTGTCCTGTGAGAAAAAAATATATGAAATAAGTATCCTGTGCAAAAGTGTCCTGTAAAAGGAATCCGGTAGAAACCTTGTAACAATTGAAACTATGTCCATCCAATGTAGCACTATTATAGCGATATAGACCAAGGCAATTCCTCAATTAATTTTCTGTGTTTCAAAGCTCCACAAAATCCGCAATCAGGGTTAGGTAAGATATATTGTAAAAAGTGGTCGGGTTTTGTAATTGGGGCGTCCCCCTATTTACAAACCCTCTTACCTTGCCCTTTGAGGTGACTGTCCTTTATAAGGTTAATGCTCCAGTGGTTGCTGGGTTCTTCGTATCACCCGAAAGTGACACACGGGTTCCGATACTTTGGTTTTTCCTGCTCGCTGCTTCCTGGTCTCTCGGCGTTCCACGTGGTTTCCTCTTTGCGTGTCACCGTCCAGGAAGCACTCTGCAGCCTTCGCGTAGTATTGCGATAGGTTAAACCCACTTCTCTTTCACTGGCGTTTAGATCTGTATGGAGATCTTGTAGTGGTGACCAATACTATGTTAGGTAGGTCTTTGCTCGGGTTCAGGTGGGTAGTTATCACTCGCAGAACCAGCCAGACGCGTTTCGAGGGTTCGCCCTCTTCCTCAGTGGCTATAATGCGAGTACTACTACCCCCTTCTTTTTATACTCCGGCTTTCAAGAAACCCACCGAAAACCCGGCATGGATTGCTGACATTAAAACTTTACCATTTCCTAAATATTCAATACATTCTAATAATATATGTATACAATATCCCTATGAATCCATTTATGTTTTTTGGACATATTCATCCTATGTCCTTTATTTATAATAAATCTTAAAATACAAAGAGATTGGCTTAGAGTCTCCAACTGGCTCATCTGTGTTGTTTTTGCTGATCATTGATTGAGAAGAGGTAAGGAATTCGGTCAGCTGTTTGCTATTGTGCGTTTGCTAATGAGCCTAGCTCACTAAGGTGTTACATTTGTTGCTGGGGGAGGAGTAAGGGAAGGAGTGTGTGTATATATAGAGACAGACTCATTAGCTGGCCTAATTCATTAGCTGAAAGTACTACATTAAGTACTAGTAAAGAGATATTGCAGGAGATAGTCAGGAGGTAGGCTGGAAGGTGGAAACAATACAAAAAAAAAAAGGTAAGATTTGTTTGATTTAAAGTTACAAATTTATTTTTTTATTTTTTTATTTTTTTCTCCTCTTTAAAATAGCAGACTTGGTTCAGTGCAGGAATTGTTGTGCATTTATTTCATGTTCCACTCTTTGGAGATTCGGATGCTGTCAGATCTGTAGACAGTTCTCCTTACTGCAGCAGGAAATTGCATTTTTGAAAGCTGAAATATTTAAATTATCTGTTAAACAAACTCCAGCTAGGACTGCTGCAATGCCACTGCCACAGAGGACCCCCAGAAATGGCAGATGGGTTAATGTAGGTTCTGGAAGTCTTAGAGTGGTGGATAGAAGACATGTCCCACAGTCGGTGGTTCTCCATAATTCATTTGCAGCACTCTCAGAATGTAAGGACAACATGGATATGGACTCAAGCACAGAGGGTGAGAAACCATCGACTCCTATGTCTAATGTATGCAACAAAAAAGATAAAGTGAAGTCTCAAAGGATGCAGCTGTTGCTGGGTGATTCAATCATAAGAAGTGTGGAGCTTAAAGAAAATGGTTTTGTGAGATGTCTCCCTGGGGCTACTGCTAGAAGAGATAGAAGACGTATTATTAATATTGTTAAGCAAGCAAAGCAGGAAGGGGACGTGGATGTTCTTGTCCATCTAGGGACAAATGACCTGGCTTGCAATGAAGTGTCAGAGGTGAAAAAATCTTTTATCACACTTGGTAATGACGTACAGGATTTTGCATCCACCATTTCATTTTCTGAAGTTCTGCCTGTGCATAATGTTCAGAATGATAGGCAGAGGCGCATAAAGGAGTTCAACATATGGCTTGGTAAATGGTGTCAAGAGCAAGGATTTGGCTTTGTTTCTCATGATAGCTCTACTTGGAATAGAAAGGAACTGTACAAAAAAGATGGTTTGCATCTTTCTCTCAAAGGAACAAATGTACTTAGTGAACAACTCCAAGAATTTGCGAAAGAGTATTTAAACTAGGAAGGGGGGGCAAAAGAGTGAAAATAAAAGAGTCCAATTGCCCCCCGAAACAATGCCAGAACAGGCCAGAAGCACTGAGGTTAAGAAATGATAAGCTCAGAGTCCTGTCTACAAATGCTCGCAGTTTAGGTAAAAAAATCAATGAACTTGGGTCAATAATGGCATCTGAGAATGTAGATTTAGTGGCTGTTACGGAGACATGGTTTAATGAAAGAAATGACTGGGACATAACCATACCAGGGTACTCTTTATACAGAAGAGACAGAGAAGGCAAGAAAGGAGGAGGAGTGGCCCTGTATGTGAAAGATAGCATTAAATCTAACCTAATACAAGTTGGTGAGGCCAACATAGAGTCAGTTTGGGTTACGTTGCAGTTTGCTAACCATGCAGTAACTCGTGTAGGTGTGATATATAGACCACCTGGTCAAGTTAAAGAACTAGATGATCTACTAGTTGAAGAAATAGCTAAAATGACAATGAAAGGAGAAGTTATCATTATGGGAGATTTCAATCTTCCAGATATAAACTGGAAAACCAAAATAGCAAGTTCTACCAGGAGTACAGATATTCTAAATTCCCTACTGGGGTTATCTCTACAACAAGTGGTTGAGGAGCCAACCCGGAGGGAGGCCATTTTGGATTTGGTATTCACAAACGGGGATTCGGTATATGATGTCATTGTAGGCGAAACCTTGGGATCTAGTGATCACCAGTCAGTGTGGTTTAATATAAGAACTGTGAAAGAGTCCCACCACACAAAAACAAAAGTTTTAGATTTTAGAAAAACAGACTTTTCAAAAATGAAATTAGTCATAAATGAGTCCTTATCAGACTGGAACGGATTACATGGAGTCCAGGAGAAATGGGACTACTTAAAAGGTGCATTATTGAAGGCAACAGAAAATTGCATTAGACTCGTCAGTAAAAGCAAAAAAAGGAGGAGACCAATGTGGTACTCAGCAGAAGTGGCCCAAATCATTAAAAATAAAAAGCTAGCATTTTGTAATTATAAAAAAACCCAGAGCAATGAAGATAAGGAAATCTACAAGATTAGGCAGAGAGAGGCCAAGCAAGTTATAAGAACTTCTAAAGCGCAGGCAGAAGAAAAACTAGCTCAGTCTATGAAAAAAGGGGATAAGACATTCTTCAGATATATAAATGAAAAAAGGAAATTAAAACAAGGAATAACTAAATTAAAAACAAAGGACGGAAGGTATGTAGAAGAGAATAAAGGGCTAGCCGACTGCCTTAATGAATACTTCTGTTCAGTTTTTACAAAAGAAAAAGGAGAAGGACCTCCACTAGAAAGAATGACTATTAAATCGTTTGATGCATGTATCTTTACAGAGGAAGATGTTCTAAGTTTGCTGTCTAAGGTGAAGACAGATAAGTCACAGGGGCCTGATGAGATACACCCAAAATTATTAAAAGAGCTTAGTGGTGAGCTGGCAAAACCGTTAACAGATTTATTTAACCAATCATTAGTAACAGGAGTCGTCCCGGAAGATTGGAAATTGGCAAATGTCGTGCCCATTCACAAGAAAGGTAGTAGGGAGGAATCGAGCAACTATAGACCAGTGAGTCTGACATCAATAGTAGGCAAATTAATGGAAACCCTATTAAAGGATAGGATTGTGGAACATCTAAAATCCCATGGATTGCAAGATGAAAAACAACATGGGTTTACTTCAGGGAGATCATGTCAAACAAATCTTATAGATTTTTTTGACTGGGTGAATAAAATAATAGACGGTGGAGGTGCAGTAGACATCGCATATCTAGATTTTAGTAAGGCTTTTGACACTGTCCCACATAGAAGACTTATCAATAAACTGCAGTCATTGAGCATGGACTCCCATATTGTTGAGTGGATTAGGCAGTGGCTGAGTGACAGACAACAGAGGGTTGTAGTCAATGGAGAACATTCAAAACAAGGTAATGTTACCAGTGGGGTTCCACAGGGATCTGTACTGGGACCGATTTTGTTTAATATCTTCATAAGTGATATTGCAAAAGGCCTCGCTGGTAAGGTTTGTCTTTTTGCTGATGACACAAAGATATGTAACAGGGTTGATGTTCCTGGAGGGAAACGCCAAATGGAAAAGGATTTAGGAAAACTAGAAGAATGGTCAGAACTCTGGAAACTGAAATTTAATGTGGATAAGTGCAAGATAATGCACCTGGGGCGTAAAAACCCAAGGGCAGAATATAGAATATTTGACACAGTCCTGACCTCAGTATCTGAGGAAAGGGATTTAGGAGTAATTATTTCAGAAGACTTAAAGGTGGGAAGACAATGTAATAGAGCAGCACGAAATGCCAGCAGAATGCTTGGATGTATAGGGAGAGGTATAAGCAGTAGAAAGAGTGAAGTGCTTATGCCGCTGTACAGAACACTGGTGAGACCTCACTTGGAGTATTGTGCGCAGTACTGGAGGCCATATCTCCAGAAGGATATAGATACTCTAGAGAGAGTTCAGAGAAGAGCTACTAAACTAGTACATGGATTGCAGGATAAAACTTACCAGGAAAGGTTAAAGGACCTTAATATGTATAGCTTGGAAGAAAGAAGAGACAGAGGGGATATGATAGAAACTTTTAAATACATAAAGGGAATCAACTCGGTAAAGGAAGAGAGCATATTTAAAAGAAGAAAAACTACCACAAGAGGACACAGTTTTAAATTAGAGGGGCAAAGGTTTAAAAGTAATATAAGGAAGTATTACTTTACTGAGAGAGTAGTGGATGCATGGAATAGCCTTCCTGCAGAAGTGGTAGCTGCAAATACAGTGAAGGGGTTTAAGCATGCATGGGATAGGCATAAGGCCATCCTTCATATAAGATAGGGCCGGGGGCTATCCATAGTATTCAGTATATTGGGCAGACTAGATGGGCCAAATGGTTCTTATCTGCCGACACATTCTATGTTTCTATGTTTCTATGTTTCTATGAATTTAAAATAAACTTAAAAGCCTCATCCATTGGATTCTGTTTCCTTCCTTTTATTCTCTCTATACTAGGTTAGCAATACATTTTGTTTGATTTAATCCTCAACTTATCGTCCAAATTTCTCCTTATCCTCATATTACGATCTCTCCACCTTTTTATTGTTATTCTTTGTTCATCATTTCCAACCTACATATTGGTAAAGAGATGTGAGTGATCAAGGGCGTGGAGAAATCCAAAAAACGCATCAAAATCCAAAAACCGCATGTGCGTCTTCTATGCGTTTTCGATGCGTTTCTTACGGATTTCACCCTCCCATGTCCATCTTTATTATCCCATATCAACTGGTGAAATTCCTCCCTATATAGGGACAAGAATATGTTTTGGAAACAAAAATTAAATTAAAGTTAGCTGTTTTATTTGTCTCCTGTCTTAATAATTTTCTTAGTTTGCTGGAACTACAATCTGTCTTCTTCCCCCTATCAATTCTCTCCACTTGTTTCTTATTAGTTCCTTGGACGTTTCTGATATTTATGATGTATAAGGGGAGGGAGCCTACCCCCGAGGGGAGATCCTGGTGCTGAATAACAGCCAGACTCAGGATGTCCCATCAGAGGAAGGCACCCATCTCCAATATTCACAAGAAACCAAACAGTTTAAAGTCCGAGTTCAGTCCTCGTGGGAGGAGTGTTTCAAAATCGAAAATCCGTCTGGATTCCTGCCTTGACATCCTGGCGATATGGTCTCCGCCTCTCCAATGCACATCCACCTTTTCAAAGGCCGCGAAGACCATACCTTCAGGATTTTTATTGTGATGTTGTTTGTAGTGTAGTGAAAGAGAGTGCTTTTCATAGCCGTTTTTAATATTTGTAATGTGTTCTGCCAATCTCTTTTTCAAAGAACGTTTTGTCCTCCCAATGTATTGTTTCTTTCACTGGCATTCTATCATATACAGGATATTATTTGAGCTACAAGTCAGGAACTCTTTTATTTTCCATGTAAATGAATTTACCCGTGATTGAACTTCGGTGGTCTTCCTAGGAAATGATGTGAGTTTGCAAATTCCGCATTTCCCACATCTATAAAAACCGCTTAAGTTCAACCAACTTTGCATGGATGACTTGTTCCCTTTGTTTTTAATTGATGGTGCTACCTTTAAAGATAAATTCTGAGCCCTTGTATATGTTATTTGGGGACCATCACTAACCATGGGGCCTATTAATCTATCACTCAATAGATAGTGCCAGTGCTTCTTCACAATTCCTTCTATTTGTTTATATTGTTTATTGAAAGGTAATATTATTCTCAATTGATCTTTATCCTCTTCTTTTTCTTTTTCAACCTCTTTTGTTCTTTCTATAAAGAAGGTCTCCCTATGTGTATTTTTAACTTTTGTGAGTGCCTTATCCAATATATTGCTAGGATATTTTTTATCCAAAAAACGTTCTTTCATAATTTCGGCCTCCTTCTCGAAATCTGTTCCATCCGTACAATTTATTTTTATCCGTTTGAATTGTCCTGTTGGGACTTCAAGCAGCCATCTTGATAGATGGCAGCTTGAGAAAAGGATGTAACTATTTCGGGAAACCTCTTTTTGATATGTGCTGCAGATTAGCTGTTTATTTTGCACTCTAATTAGTAGGTCTAAAAATTCTATCTTTTCCACACTTATATTGGCAGAGAATTTAAGGTTATATCCATTGGTGTTGATTCCTACAAGAAATGCATTAAGATCCTCTCTCGTACCTTTCCAGACAAACAGGATGTCATCAATAAACCTGTGCCAGAGTACCAGGTCTGCCCCCATCATGGGCAGGATCTCCTCACATTCCCACTGCGCCATGAATAAGTTTGCATAACTGGGGGCAAACCTGGTACCCATGGCAGTCCCCCTGGTCTGGAGTAGTCGAGGTTGTATGCAAAATAATTGTGGGTCAAAATAAATTTTACCCCCTCTGCTATAAAATCTATTTGCTTCTCAGGGAGATCACTATGTATCTTCAATTGGCTTTTTAATGCTTGTATTGCTTGGTTATGATTTATAACCGTATAGAGGGAACTTACATCTAAAGTCCCCAATATCCAGTCCGCTTCATATTTAAGTCGCTCCACTAATTTAATGACTTGAGTGGTATCCCTAATGTATGCAAAGTTCTTTTTTACACTAGGCTGTAGGAGTTTGTCAATATATTCTGACAAATTGGAAGTTAATGACACTATGCCAGAGATGATTGGTCTCCCTGGGGGATTCACTTGATCTTTATGAACTTTCGGGAGGCAGTAAAATACTGGTAATCTTTGTTGGGTGGTACTAATATATTTGGACAATAGAAAGAACAAAAGAGGTTGAAAAAGAAAAAGAAGAGGATAAAGATCAATTGAGAATAATATTACCTTTCAATAAACAATATAAACAAATAGAAGGAATTGTGAAGAACCACTGGCACTATCTATTGAGTGATAGATTAATAGGCCCCATGGTTAGTGATGGTCCCCAAATAACATATACAAGGGCTCAGAATTTTTCTTTAAAGGTAGCACCATCAATTAAAAACAAAGGGAACAAAAAACATAAATGGATTCATAGGGATATTGTATACATATATCATTAGAATGTATTGAATATTTAGGAAATGGTCAAGTTTTAATGTCAGCAATCCATGCCGGGTTTTGGGTGGATTTCTTGAAAGCCGGAGTATAAAAAGAAGGGGGTAGTAGTACTCACATTATAGCCACTGAGGAAGAGGGCGAACCCTCGAAATGCGTCTGGCTGGTCCTGCGAGTGATAACTACCCACCTGAACCCGAGCAAAGACCTACCTAACATAGTATTGGTCACTACAAGATCTCCATACAGATCTAAACGCCAGTGAAAGAGAAGTGGGTTTAACCTATCGCGAGACTACGCGAAGGCTGCAGAGTGCTTCCTGGACGGTGACACGCAAAGAGGAAACCACGTGGAACGCCGAGAGACCAGGAAGCAGCGAGCAGGAAAAACCAAAGTATCGGAACCCGTGTGTCACTTTCGGGTGATACGAAGAACCCAGCAACCACTGGAGCATTAACCTTATAAAGGACAGTCACCTCAAAGAGCAAGGTAAGACGATTTGTAAATAGGGGGACGCCCCAATTACAAAACCCGACCACTTTTTACACTATATCTTACCTAACCCTGATTGCGGATTCTGTAGGGCATTGAAACACAGAAAATTAATTGAGGAATTGCCTTGGTCTATATCGCTATAATAGTGCTACATTGGATGGACATAGTTTCAATTGTTACAAGGTTTCTACCGGATTCCTTTTACAGGACACTTTTGCACAGGATACTTATTTCATATATTTTTTTCTCACAGGACACCAAGTTTGTCACCTGAATCACTTGATTTTTTTCACAGGTTATTGGACTTTATTATTTTATCACAAGATATTTGTATACACACTATTCTTTTTCCGGACAGGATATTTATTTATTTATTTATATATACTATATAGAGCACTATACTATACCCATTCAAATATCTAGTGAATGGGAATCGGCCTATTTGTACCAATACTAGAGATTTCAGTGCATATTGATTTTTACATTACAACTTTTATTGTATTTTATGTATATTTTATGTATAATTCCATTATCATATAAAGATATCAACTATAGACATACCAGCTGGCGAGTGCCTGTTTTTATTTAGATCCTGATTCTTTGACTTATCTTGTACTTATTTTAAAGGGGTTTTCGAAGACCTTTTAACTGTTGATTTATCCTCTGGATGTGATCTGTGGGGGTCCAACGCCCGGGACCTCCACTGATCAGCTGTTTGAGAAGTCACAGTCGCCTCTAGACCTGTGGCATCGAGTCCATCAGTCACATGGCTTAGACGCAGCTCACCCTCATTGAAGTGAATGGGGGTGAACTGTGATACAAAGCACAGCCGCTGTACAACACTGTGCTTTGTAAGCTGCCAGGAGATCGTGGCACTCACAGGAGTGCCGGTGCCTTCTCAAACAGCTGATTGGCGGGGATCCTGGGTATTGGACACCACCAATCAGATACTGATGACCTATTCAGAGGATAAGTTATCAGTTAAAAAGTTTTTGAAAACCCCTTTAAAGGATAACTGTCACATTTAGACCCTAATTTAAATTTTCATATATGTAGTTACTAATAACATGATATTCCAGAATCAGTTACTATTAGACTGACTTACCCCATATTTAATAAGATTCAGCCCTTAGAAACCAGTCTGCATAAAACTGCAATTTCACTAATCAGTTAAGATGGCCGCCACTGCCCTCACCCTGAGGCTAATCCCGACTGTCCTCACTACCCAGTAACAATAGCCCCCCAAAAGTGTCAGTAACCAGAGCCCTCCCCCTAAAGGGTTAATCTCCTGCAGCACAAAGGGGTCCTCTTACCACATGTTGCTTTCATTTATACACTGAGCAGACGGCAGATCTCCCTTCCCTGTTGTGCGCTGCTTCAACTCTGCATTCTCCAGCTCTGCTGAGTGAGGGAGCGTCTGCCAAGCGCAGGGACAGGGAGAAGTGCACACAGCCCAGGTACTGTTATCAGCTGCTGGGGAGGACCTAGCTTTAATCATTTACTTACAGTCCCTGGCTGTCAGTAATGTGACCTTGCACGCAGCCTGCACTGCACCATGCCTAGCAACCCTATTTCAAGCACAAGTAAAAATAGGCAGTACAGGGAACAAAAATGTGGAATTAAGGGGTAATTGAATACACAGTGAAAAGTTGAAATAGGGCCACCAAGGTGATATTAATCACCACAATCCAATACTCCAAAAAAAAAAAAAAAAAAAACAACAGTTATCCTTTAAATAATGGCATATCTTATCACAAACTGCACTCAGCCACTTTACTCTCACCTGTCCCACAAAGATTTTGACATCTTCCTTGTCAGGTTTGGGGATTCTGATTTACCCTTCAATAGGTGCTTATATCTGGGATTTTGATTCATCCAGGTCTTCAGAGCTTCATATGCTTTGTTTTGGTGTCCTATGTTAGTGTAGCTGACAGCTAAGGCGATTAGTGCTTTTAAATTATTTGGTTGAAGCTGTAAGCACCTAGAACATAATACAATCTATTAGATGCTAATTTATAAAATGTTTTAAATGAAAGTTGAAATGACTAAATTACAGAAAAATCATTTATAAAGGAGACAGCACTAAAACGTATTTATCCTTTGGTATCAGTACACAGAATACTTGAGATAATTTCTCATATACAGTACAGACCAAAAGTTTGGACACACCTTTTCATTCAAAGAGTTTTCTTTATTTTCATGACTATGAAAATTGTAGATTCACACTGAAGGCATCAAAACTATGAATTAACACATGTGGAATTATATACATAACAAACAAGTGTGAAACAACTGAAAATATGTCATATTCTAGGTTCTTCAAAGTAGCCACCTTTTGCTTTGATTACTGCTTTGCACACTCTTGGCATTCTCTTGATGAGCTTCAAGAGGTAGTCACCTGAAATGGTCTTCCAACAGTCTTGAAGGAGTTCCCAGATAATGCTTCGTACTTGTTGGCCCTTTTGCCTTCACTCTGCGGTCCAGCTCACCCCAAACCATCTCGATTGGGTTCAGGTCCGGTGACTGTGGAGGCCAGGTCATCTGGCGCAGCACCCCATCACTCTCCTTCATGGTCAAATAGCCCTTACTTTCAAAGTTTTCCCAATTTTTCGGCTGACTGACTGACCTTCATGTCTTAAAGTAATGATGGCCACTCGTTTTTCTTTACTTAGCTGCTTTTTTCTTGCCATAATACAAATTCTAACAGTCTATTCAGTAGGACTATTAGCTGTGTATCCACCTGACTTCTCCTCAACGCAACTGATGGTCCCAACCCCATTTATAAGGCAAGAAATCCCACTTATTAAACCTGACAGGGCACACCTGTGAAGTGAAAACCGTTTCAGGGGACTACCTCTTGAAGCTCATCAAGAGAATGCCAAGAGTGTGCAAAGCAGTAATCAAAGCAAAAGGTGGCTACTTTGAAGAACCTAGACTATGACATATTTTCAGTTGTTTCACACTTGTTTGTCATGTATATAATTCCACATGTGTTAATTCATAGTTTTGATGCCTTCAGTGTGAATCTACAATTTTCATAGTCATGAAAATAAAGAAAACTCTTTGAATGAGAAGGTGTGTCCAAACTTTTGGTCTGTACTGTACATATTGGGATGTCAGATGTATTCCGTAAAGGTTAGGCTACTTTCACACTTGCGGCAGAGAGATCCGGCAAGCAGTTCCGTCGCCGGAACTGCCTGCCGGATCAGGTAAAATGTATGCTAACTGATGGCATTAGTAAGACTGATCAGGATCCTGATCAGTCTTAAAAATGCCTGATCAGTCGAAAAAATGCATTGAAATGCCGGATCCGTCTTTCCGGTGTCATCCGGCAAAAACGGATCCGGCATTTATTTTTTCACCTTTTTTTCAGTCTGCGCATGCGCATACCGGAAGGACGGATCCGGCAATCCGGTATTCTGAATGCCAGATCCGGCAATAATACATTCCTATGGGAAAAAATGCCTGATCCGGCATTCAGGCAAGTCTTCAGTTTTTTTAGCCGGAGATAAAACCGTAGCATGCTGCGGTTTTCTCTTTTGCCTGATCAGTCAAAACGACTGAACTGAAGACATGCTGATGCAAACTGAACGGATTACTCTCCATTCAGAATGCATGGGGACATACCTGATCAGTTCTTTTCCGGTATAGAGCCTCTGTGACGGAACTCTATGCCGGAAAAGAACAACGCAAGTGTGAAAGTAGCCTTAATAAAGCAAATGAAAACAACTCACCTCTGTAGAGATACAATGGCTGCCTGTTCATTTTCATTCTCTGCCTGTGTGATACCAAGGTACTGCCATGCCTGTAATAACATTTTTGAAAGCTGTGTCAGAGAGATATTAAATTAATCAATTACAGTTTCCTAATATTTGTGATTCTATTTTTTCTTTAGGTAATATCCACAGTGGTATTTTTTTTATCTACAGAAAATATGGCCACCAATTTGAGTTTATTAATACTGTGCAAGCTCCAAAGGGAGCAGCACTGGTCATAGCCGAGCCTCTTATGTTTCAGTGTCATCTTCCAGCCTTTGGAGGAGTGCACATTGATAGCCACAGCACTCATCACAGCATTTTTTGTGGGGGAACATAGGTTCCCTATGATAATAATATTTTTGGTGTTGGCCTTTGTTGTCTTCTTATTGAGTAAGGTAGAGGTGTTGCTTGGTTTGGGTAATATTAGCATTGTTTTTATATTAAATATTTCTTTGGATTTGAATGGAGGTGAGTGAATAATGAAACAGAAGAAAAGGGAAGGTAGAGGTGGGAAAATGTGAAGACACAGAGATCAGTATTGGAGTTCATGTTGAATGCATGTGGTGTTTGAGGGGTGTTCTGTCTAAACACTTATAACATGGGTATTTTGACATTATCGATTATTTGTGTGTACTTGTGTTGTCTTGCAGTAGTTCACAGGCCTTATCATTCCATTATTGAACCTCGAGGATTTTCTAGGTATATTTTAAGTTTGAGGAACATTACCTGAACTTGGAATGGGCAGAGCTGAATTTACATAATTGACAGCAGGAAAACTGCATTTGAGTGACAACTGTGGTTCAAGTGAAGGCTTGGCTTTAAGGATTTGATTGACAGGCTAGGTGTGGACACTGACTAGTGGGCACATAAGTGGTTGGGGCAGTGCCATGTGAGTGACAACTTCTGTGGGAGCGTGGTCTGTTGCTGTCTTCTTGAGACAGCTTAGTGAGGAGATGTGTAAAATGAGACAGTTGACTGAGACTTCCCCTGTGCAAACACAACCCTGAGTATAACAGGAAATTACCACCTTGTAAAGGGAGACACAAGCTATGGGCATGGTTTACTTGAATGTGGGCTTGTAAACTAATGCCAACCCTATATGCTGGCAGTTCGGTATTTTGAATATGACAGCCTTTCTTTAAGCTAGATAGTTTGGCAATACATTTTCTGTTTATATGGCATATCTCCTGACTGTCTTAGATATAGCAGGACATTCCTGAAGTTCAGGTGCTCTCCCAGGAGGTCCACTGCATCTTTTAGGAATCTACAACTCCTTGCATGCCCTAAAAGCAGCAGCCGTTTGTTACATGTGGGAAGTTGTAATTTTCCCAAAACCCTTTGAGGGTGGATTTAGATGCATGGCTTAAATAGCTAAAAAAATCACTCAGGCACATTGCACATTTACCAAATGTTTTCTACATCTGTTTGTTCTTTAAAAGTTAGGAGGTATGATGTTATGTGAAGATGTCAATGTATTTTCCTCCCTATGCTGAAGTTTAAATGAGTACTCTCATCTTCATATCCACAAGATATCCCATTGGATAAATGTCCGATATTGCTGGTTTCACCTCTGGGACCAACACCTTTCTAAAGCTGCTTTCACAAAGTCAGCGATTTTTATCAGTGATTGTGAGCAGAACAGGTTAAAATCTTTGCATTATACCTTATTTTTGTATATGCTCCGTTTCTGGTTTTGGCTCTCAATCATTGATGGGAATCACTGATCAAACACTGACCAAACACTGTGTAAAAGCCGCCTAAAGAATAGGGGTGCTGTGAGCACAGTTCTGTAGAACTGCAGTCAGCTAGGAACTCACAGCATCATAGATTATTATTATGCTGTCAGTTCGGTTAGAGACAAACAGTTTTCAGCCCGGGAAATGCTGAACACACTTTTGGGAAAGAGGCCTAAGTAATATAACGAAAGAAATATAATATGCTCACTAAGATGGACAGATAGCAACTGTGGTACAGTTGGGCCTCCATCAGATTTTTCACCCAGAGACCTCCACCAACCTTAATGCGGCCCTGAGGATAAATTTTGAGGCACTTCTGTTAACTTTTGGTTGGAGTCTATAGGAATAGTAAGGTATGAAAACAAGACTTACATGAGCCGATGATTGTGAATGAGTGTTCCTACAAATGTTTGTTCACCTGGTCATTGTCCTGTGTAAACATTCTGCCGATCAACTGTCAAACAAGCAAACGATCTTTTATGCTGCATCGGTTGTCAGCAACACATGACCATGTGGAAACAGGGATGTGCTTCCAACAACAATGCAATTGTATATGATCACATTAATGATCATTCGATTACGTACAGTGTTGATTTCTCCATGTAAATTGAGTTGAACAAGTGCCGATTGGCATTTTATAATGTTGATCAGCGTTTGTTAAGGGGAAATATATGTCTATTTAAAAGGACTACCAAGGTTTGTGTAGTGTGATGGAGGGTGGCAGTAGGAGGCTCATTTTTAGGCAATTATGTACTTTTACTAGTAAAATTTGTTTACTTATGTAATCCATTAATGATCAGTCCTGAAAGAGCCTTAAAGGGGTTTTCTCACTTCAGCAAATGGCATTTATCATGTATAGAAAGTTAATACAAGGCACTTACTAATGTATTGCGATTGTCCATATTGCATCCTTGGCTGTGTTGATTAATTTTTCCATCACATTATACACTGCCCGTTTCCAGGGCTTACAACCACCATGCAGGAAGTGGGTGTGACTAATAAGGCAGGAGGTGTATTTAGGAGCTCGAGATATGAAGTTAGAAGCGCTCCTATATCCAGAACAGCATCCATATGATAGGTGCCATTGAGCCTTGATCTATTTATCTTCATTTTTATCAATTTGCAACACATTGCTGTCTTTCTAGTCCCCTGATGAACCGAAGAAGACGAGTAGGGATACTGGAGGAGCAGGTGAGGGTTTAGCGACTGAGAGGTGGGGGGCGCCATTTTTGGGGCAGGTGCTCTGCCTTTAGGCTGGGATAGAGCTAGGGGCATTGCAAGGACAGGAATAGTGTCCCTCTTTTGGAATTATCATCTGTGCATTCATTCTTCAAAAGCACCACCCGCAACCGAGAGACGATCCCACTGTTTCAACTGTTCCTGAGTATGATGGACCATGTATGATTGAGTACAGTGGCCCCACCTGTTATGGTTTAAATGCTTCCTCTAGACCTGCTTGGAGCATATTATTCTATATACAGTATTTGATGTATCGTTCACTCTGTATTTGTTTTTTTTTTTCAATTTTAATGAGTTTAGTAAAATTTACATTTTAATTGAGAGAGTTATTGTAGCTGTGGTGATAGATTAATTATTACCCTCTTTGTGTATATTATACAATGGTGATATACACCCTGCAATCCAGCAGATGTAGTCATGCTTGCATACTATAAGAAAAAGCCATAGCCTATTCACATTCCCGTAGTCCTGGGCACCAGAGAGCCCAGTGCCTTTTCCTATAGTTTGAAAGCACAGCTACCACTGCTGGATTGCAGCGATGGCCATAACCCCTGGAAATGAGCAGTGTATAATGAGATAGAAAAGTGAACCAAGCCAACAAAGCAGGCAATATGGACAATCACAATACATTAGTAAGTGCCTTGTATTGACTTTCTCTACCTGCGGGTCCAGAGGAAATGTTTAAATCCCGAGGAATTTCACCTTGAGGCCAGAAAGCTTTATAATAGATTTGCAAATAGGGGTTATCCCCAAAAAAAACTTTGTGATGCCTTTGAACATGCCATGATACAGGATAGAACCACACTCCTCATCCCAAAGACATTACCAGAACGGGAATAATCACTAATTCGTTTGATCTCGACATTCGATGTCGCGAATACGGAGGTAAAAGTGATTTTGAACAAATACTGGCCCATCCTTTTAATGGTCCCGGATTTGCTTGATAAGGTTTCCCCATATCAGAGTATCACCTATCAGATTAGGGACTTGATAAATTGTAAAAGCAGAGTGGTTGTCTACATTTGTCAATGTCTCTGTCCAAAAGATTACTTTGGAAAAACGAAAAGGGAATTGAGGAGGAGGATATGCGAACACATGAATGATGTTCATAAAAAGAACCTCACTCCTGTGGCTAACCTTGCGATTGAGAAACACGCAGGGGACCCTCGTGTTCTAAAATTTTCAGTTTTGGAAGTAGTTCCCCCATCACCACGAAAAGGGGACTGGGATAAAAAAAATCCTTCAGAAAGAATCCGAATGGATCTATAGGTTCAGATCACAGTTCCCGTTGGGGTTAAATGAAAGACTGACTTTTGGTTTTTTTATTTTAGCATTTATGTATTTTCCGGTAGTTCTTTTCCCAGAATTTATGCTTTAGCTTTCAGTGGATGTGTAACCCTATACTGGCCAGTGATGCAAGAAGCATCCGAATAATTTATAATACTACTTAGGCACTCATTAATACTGGTAGGACAACTAATTTCTCTGGGGGATCCTTATATATCTGCTCAGGGCACCATATTTGTTAGGTGCATTCTGAGAAAAGGGGCGCACACAAAGGCTGCGGGTACCCATGCCCATTGACACTAACTTTAGGGCCCTTGTAAATATCTACGTACTCTGGGGGTGGAGTCGTCCAGTCCTTTTTCTAAAAAATTATCATTATTTAACACCATTTATATATTTTGGTATAGGAAGTGTAATTATGTTTAAAGCATGGGCACCTACTGTATAGGGGGCTCTAATGATGTAGGGTCTATCCGCATATAGCCCAGTTTTTAAGGCACTATGACCTCTACTTTGGATTAGTAACTTTAGGGTTGATGATATGATAATGGACGTAACTGCATTTACGCCTGCTCCCATACCTTGTGGCCTCCTCCCCCCTGTCACTGCGGAGGCAGCGGCTGAGTTCCAATATTCGCAGCGCTGCGCTCCACCGGCATGAAGGGAATGCTTGCGTTCCACAGGCCCTAAAGTGGGTGGCCCAGCGCAGTGATGCGTTCCACCAGCCGGAAATGCCTTTTCAGGCGACCGGAAGTCTCACCGCGCGCCGATATTTAAAGTCAGCGTCAGCCCTTGCAGCTGTCTGCAGCATCATGCACCCGGGAACTCTGGCCACACCACTGGGACATGTAAGTAACCTATTGTGGCATAATTATCAAGGAAGTTTTAGGGCCACAATTATTTGTGATATGCTTACTGATACAGCCTAATTTGTGTTGTTGGTGGACGTTGCTCCATCGCTATGAATGCATTCACATGTGACACATCTGGGCCCCAGTGCTGTTTATCAAGATAAGCCAGTCTCCTTCTTGTATCTATCTTGTATTAATATCGTTATCTTGGCCTCTTTACTTCTCTTTGACGGACCCCCTGAGGAACCCATTGTTGGAGAAACGCGTCGGGTTAAAAGGGATTTAATATGATGATTAGGGTGCACTAGGGTGATCTAGGCTAGGCACAGGGACGGAGAGGCCCCACCATCAGGGGTGGTCTCTGGGCTGAGGGTGAGAACAGGGCCTCTGATAGGGATAATTTCCCCATTAGAAAGTTTCCCTGGTCTCCCTTTCCCTGTAACAATAACTCTAGGTCTGAGTTGATCAGTGTATTCCCTGTATATGATTATGTGTTTATTTTTGTTTTTTACATCTATTTTTCACCATGTACTTACCTACCGACTAAGGTTGTGATAGCTGACAGCGAGATTTATCTGGTCTATTTTTAAATGATTCTAATAAATAGTGGTTTTGTCTATCCTCTCTGTACTTCATGTCTCCTCGTGACCTCTATTCCAACAGAGTTGCTGCTGAAGATCTTATCATCTGTATTCAGGAACATCATCCCTGACAAGTAGAGCAAAGGGGAGGATGAGGTGGCTCTTTAGCTCAGTTTTGTAAACTATCTTGTCCTGTGAGATTAGGTGTCACGGCTGTATGTGAGCAACAAGAGCATACACAGTAAATAGAGCTACTGACCGGACCCAAACTAGGGAGGATAAAGGGTGACCCCTGTCAGACCCTCAAAGCTCTCCCTATGCTGCTAAAGCACATGCCCGGATCCAAATGGTGGAACGAGGCATGCCTGCGTACCTAAGACTGATGACCACTGTAACCCCTACAATAGTGGAAGGGGCACGGCCACCGGTGCCCTGCTCAGTATATGGAGAGAACCGTGGTCGCCTCAGATCCAGTCAGAAAATAAACAGATACACTACAATGTCTGCACACTTAGCTGAAGGAGCTGCAGCAGCAGAGAAGACGGATCCAAAGACAGCTGGCAATATCCGGAGTACTTGCTGCAGCAGAACACAGGTCCAGTGAAATGATAGCTTACAAGTGAAGATACTCAAGCAAGAGCTACAACTCAAATGAGAAATATAATCCACACCCTACAAAGGAGGAGGGGTGATTTAAAGGCAGGGAAATCAAACGCAGGAGGAACAGCTGGAAGGAAGGAAACATAAAGTAAAAACCTCATCACAGGGGCGGAGAATCAGAGCAGTGAGAACTCCTCCAAGCTCTAGTAGTGACATCATCACAGGGGTGGAGAAACAGAGCTGTGAGAACGTCTCAAAGCTCTGGTAGTGACAGTACCCCCCCCGCTCTACGGGTGGACTCCGGACACCCAGGACCCACCTTCTCAGGATGAGACCTATGAAATGCCCTGATGAGGCGAGTGGCTTTAATGTCCGACACCGGAACCCACATCCTCTCCTCAGGACCATAACCCTTCCAATGAACGAGGTACTGAAGAGAACCGCGGACAATGCGAGAGTCCACAATTCTGGAAACCTCAAACTCCAGATTGCCATCAACCAAAATCGGAGGAGGAGGCAAAGAGGAGGGTACCGTGGGCTGGACATATGGTTTTAAGAGAGATCTGTGAAATACATTATGTATCTTCCAAACCCGTGGAAGATCAAGAAGGAAGGCAACAGGATTGATGACTGACAAGATTTTATAAGGCCCAATAAACTTGGGACCCAATTTCCAGGAGGGAACCTTCAGTTTAATATTTCTTGTAGACAACCACACCAGATCACCCACATTCAGGTCCGGACCAGGCACACGTCTCTTATCAGACACACGCTTATACTTCTCACTCATCTTTCTAAGATTACTCTGAATCTTTTGCCAAATGGTAGACAAAGACGAGGAAAATCTCTCCTCCTCAGGTAAACCAGAAAGAGCCCCTCCCGAGAATGTCCCAAACTGCGGATGGAACCCATATGCACCAAAGAATGGTGACTTATCAGAAGATTCCTGACGACGGTTGTTCAGAGCAAACTCAGCAAGAGGGAGAAATGAACACCAATCCTCCTGGTTCTCTGCCAAAACAGCACAAATATGTCTCCAGATTCTGATTGAGGCGCTCAGTCTGACCATTCGACTGCGGGTGAAAAGCAGAAGAGAAGGACAGCCGAACCCCCAGGCGAGAACAGAAAGCCTTCCAGAACCTGGACACAAACTGCGTGCCTCTATCGGAAACAATATCAGAGGGAATGCCATGCAATTTAACAATATGGTCGACAAAAGCTTGCGCCAACGTTTTAGCATTGGGTAAACCAGGGAAAGGTACGAAATGAGCCATCTTGCTAAAACGGTCCACCACCACCAGGATCACGGACTTCCCTGAGGAACGAGGAAGATCCGTGATAAAGTCCATGGACAGGTGTGTCCAAGGACAGGAAGGTATGGGTAACGGGAGAAGGGAACCTGAAGGCCGTGAACGAGGGACCTTAGCGCGAGCGCACGTCTCACAAGCAGCCACAAAACCCTCCACCGACTTACGAAGAGCCGGCCACCAAAATCTCCGAGCAATGAGATCTACCGTGGCTCTACTCCCGGGGTGACCAGCAAGAACAGTATCATGATGCTCCTTGAAGAGTTTGTGACATACAGTGGCGGAAATAATTATTTGACCCCTCACTGATTTTGTAAGTTTGTCCAATGACAAAGAAATGAAAAGTCTCAGAACAGTATCATTTCAATGGTAGGTTTATTGTAACAGTGGCAGATAGCACATCAAAAGGAAAATCGAAAAAATAACTTTAAATAAAAGATAGCAACTGATTTGCATTTCATTGAGTGAAATAAGTATTTGAACCCTCTAACAAAAAAAGACTTAATACTTGGTGGAAAAACCCTTGTTTGCAAGCACAGAGGTCAAACGTTTCTTGTAATTGATGACCAAGTTTGCGCACATTTTAGGAGGAATGTTGGTCCACTCCTCTTTGCAGATCATCTCTAAATCCCTAAGGTTTCGAGGCTGTCTCTGTGCAACTCTGAGCTTGAGCTCCCTCCATAGGTTTTCGATTGGATTAAGGTCCGGAGACTGACTAGGCCACTCCATGACCTTAATGTGCTTCTTCTTGAGCCACTCCTTTGTTGCCTTTGCTGTATGTTTTGGGTCATTGTCGTGCTGGAACACCCATCCACGACCCATTTTCAGTTTCCTGGCAGAGGGAAGGAGGTTGTCGCTCAGGATTTCACGATACATGGCTCCGTCCATTTTCCCGTTTATGCGAATAAGTTGTCCTGTGCCCTTAGCAGAAAAACACCCCCAAAGCAAAATATTTCCACCCCCATGCTTGACGGTGGGGACGGTGTTTTGGGGGTCATAGGCAGCATTTTTCTTCCTCCAAACACAGCGAGTTGAGTTAATGCCAAAGAGCTCTATTTTGGTCTCATCAGACCACAGCACCTTCTCCCAGTCACTCTCTGAATCATTCAGGTGTTCATTGGCAAACTTCAGACGGGCCTGCACATGTGCCTTCCTGAGCAGGGGGACCTTGCGAGCCCTGCAGGATTTTAATCCATTGCGGTGTAATGTGTTTCCAATGGTTTTCTTGGTGACTGTGGTCCCTGCTAATTTGAGGTCATTAACTAACTCCTCCCGTGTAGTTCTAGGATGCTTTTTCACCTTTCTCAGAACCATTGACACCCCACGAGGTGAGATCTTGCGTGGAGCCCCAGAGCGAGGTCGATTGATGGTCATTTTGTGCTCCTTCCATTTTCGAACAATCGCACCAACAGTTGTCACCTTCTCTCCCAGCTTCTTGCTAATGGTTTTGTAGCCCATTCCAGCCTTGTGCAGGTCTACAATTTTGTCTCTGACATCCTTGGACAGCTCTTTGGTCTTTCCCATGTTGGAGAGTTTGGAGTCTGCTTGATTGATTGATTCTGTGGACAGGTGTCTTTTATACAGGTGACTAGTTAAGACAGGTGTCCTTAATGAGGGTGACTAATTGAGTAGAAGTGTCTAACCACTCTGTGGGAGCCAGAACTCTTAATGGTTGGTAGGGGTTCAAATACTTATTTCACTCAATGAAATGCAAATCAGTTGCTATCTTTTATTTAAAGTTATTTTTTCGATTTTCCTTTTGATGTGCTATCTGCCACTGTTACAATAAACCTACCATTGAAATGATACTGTTCTGAGACTTTTCATTTCTTTGTCATTGGACAAACTTACAAAATCAGTGAGGGGTCAAATAATTATTTCCGCCACTGTAGCTCAGGAGGCACAAACAACTTCCCAGAAGGACAACGGGCAGGTGCCTCAGTCTGGGCAGCCTGGACCTCGGCCTCCAAATCAGAATATAGAGTTGAAACAACTACCCCCTCCGCCAAAATGGGACCCGGGTCCTCGGAGTTTCCTCCTCCCGGAAAACAGCGAGAGAGAGCATCAGCCTTCACATTTTTGATCCCAGGGCGGAATGTAACAACAAAAATGAATCTGGAGAAGAACAGAGACCATCTGGCCTGTCTCGGATTAATACGCCTGTATGCCAGATTCCTATGGTCAGTAAAAACGGTGATAGGGTGCCTGGCCCCCTCCAACCAATGGCGCCATTCCTCGAAAGCCAACTTGATGGCCAACAACTCCCTATCTCCCACATCATAGTTTTTCTCTGCCGGGGAGAGTTTTTTAGAGAAAAAGGCACAGGGTCGCCATTTGGCAGGAGAAGGGCCCTGGGACAAAACCGCACCCACACCCACCTCGGAAGCATCCACCTCAAAAATAAAAGGCAAGGAAACATCGGGATGCACCAAGACGGGAGCAGGCGCAAAACTCTCTTTAATCTTAGAAAAAGCTGCAAGCGCCTCATCCGACCAAGAGGAAAAATCCGCCCCCTTTTTTGTCATGTCAGTGAGGGGTTTGACAACAGAGGAATAATTCAAAATGAACTTTCTGTAATAGTTCGCAAAACCCAGAAAGCGCATCAATGCCTTCTGATTCTCAGGAAGCTCCCACTCAAGTACAGCACGGACCTTCTCCGGATCCATGCGAAAACCAGAAGCAGAGAGGAGAAAACCCAGAAATTGAATCTCCGATACCATAAAAAGACATTTCTCCAGCTTGGCGTACAATTTATTTTCCCGCAGAATCTGCAGAACCTGAAAAAGATGATCCTGATGGGTCTGAACATCAGGGGAAAAAATCAAAATATCATCAAGATACACCAATACAAATTTCCCCATTAAATGGTAGAAAATACTATTAACAAAATGCTGAAAGACGGCCGGAGCATTCATCAGGCCGAAAGGCATAACGAGATTCTCGAAATGCCCGTTCGGGGTATTAAAGGCCGTTTTCCATTCATCCCCCTCTCTGACCCTGACCAGGTTGTACGCGCCTCTCAAATCCAATTTGGAAAAAACCTTGGCCCCAACAATTTGGTTAAAGAGGTCCGGGATCAGAGGAAGGGGATAGGGATCGCGAATCGTGATACGGTTCAGCTCCCTAAAATCTAGGCAAGGTCTCAGAGAGCCATCCTTTTTTTTAACAAAAAAAAAAACCCGCTGCAACAGGTGATTTTGAGGGACGAATATGCCCCTTATCGAGACTCTCAGAGATATAGGTTCGCATTGCGATTCTTTCCGGTTGTGAGAGATTGTAGAGGCGTGCTTTTGGCAGCTTGGCGCCGGGAATGAGGTTAATGGGACAGTCAAACTCCCGGTGAGAAGGTAGCTCCTGAACACCGCTCTCGGAAAACACGTCCGAGAAATCAGAGAGAAATGATGGCACAGTTTTAGTAGACACCTCTGCAAAAATCGCTGTGAGACAATTCTCTCTACAAAAGTCACTCCACTCATTTATTTGCCTTCCTTGCCAATCAATAGTGGGGTTATGTCTAGTGAGCCAGGGTAACCCCAAAACTAGAGGAGAAGGCAATCCGTTAAGGACAAAACAAGATATAGCCTCCACATGAGTGTCACCTACAGCTAGCCGGATATTGTGAACAATGCCCTTCAGAGATCTCTGTGAGAGTGGAGCAGAGTCAATAGCAAAAAAAGGTATATCCTTTTCTAATGTGCAAACCTGAAAACCATGCATGGCTACAAATTGAGTGTCAATAAGATTGACGGCCGCTCCACTATCGACAAAAATCTCACAAGAAATGACTTTGCTCTCTAGCGCCACCCTGGCAGACAGGAGAAAACGGGAACTGCAGGTCAGAGGAAAAGCATCAATTCCTACATAAACTTTGCCCAAAGTAGCAGATGAAGCAGAATTTGATGATTTACCTTTTGAGGTTTTTCTCTTATTATCGCTCTTAGTACAGTTCAAGAATCTCCTAGACGGACAAACATTTGCCAAATGACCTATGCCCCCACAACAAAAACACACCATACTCTGAGGACTAAATCCTCTTTTATCAGGGGCAAGTCGACCTAGCTGCATGGGCTCCTCCTCAGAGGGGAGCGAGACAGGATGAGGCCCCTGCACACTGAATGAGTCCGCACCACTGCCCCTAGACTGACAATGGCTGGACAGAGAGGTCTCGTTTCTTTCTCTTAGACGCCTGTCAAGGCGTACCGCCAATGACATGGCAGACTCTAAGGACGTTGGTCTCTCATGGAAAGCAAACGCATCTTTCAATCTCTCTGAGAGACCATGACAGAACTGACTCCGGAGTGCAGCATCATTCCAACCTGAATCAGCTGCCCATCTCCGAAATTCAGAACAATAAAGCTCCGCAGACAGTTTGTTCTGGCATAAAAAAATGGCATAGATTTGGCCAGAGCAACACGATCCGGGTCATCATATATCTGCCCCAGGGTTACAAAAAATCTTTCCACGGATCGAAGGGAGGGATCCCCTGATGGCAGCGAAAAAGCCCAAGTCTGAGCATTACCCCTGAGCAGGGAGATGACAATCCTCACCCTCTGCTCCTCATTACCAGAGGAGTGGGGACACAAGCAAAAATGGAGTTTGCATGCCTCTCTGAAGCGAACAAAATTCTCACTGCCCCCGGAGAACGTTTCCGGAAGTGAGACCTTTGGCTCGCAACAGACTCCATGGGCCGGAGCAGAGCCCAATGCTTGAAGCTGAGTCATAGATTGACGGAGATCCGCTACCTCCAAAGAAAGACCCTGCATGCGGTCAACCAGGCCAGAAAGCGGATCCATGTCAAAAAGGACGGTTTTGGTGGATTATAATGTCACGGCTGTATGTGAGCAACAAGAGCATACACAGTAAATAGAGCTACTGACCGGACCCAAACTAGGGAGGATAAAGGGTGACCCCTGTCAGACCCTCAAAGCTCTCCCTATGCTGCTAAAGCACATGCCCGGATCCAAATGGTGGAACGAGGCATGCCCGCGTACCTAAGACTGATGACCACTGTAACCCCTAGAATAGTGGAAGGGGCACGGCCACCGGTGCCCTGCTTAGTATATAGAGGGAACCGTGGTCGCCTCAGATCCAGTCAGAAAATAAACAGATACACTACAATGTCTGCACACTTAGCTGAAGGAGCTGCAGCAGCAGAGAAGACGGATCCAAAGACAGCTGGCAATATCCGGAGTACTTGCTGCAGCAGAACACAGGTCCAGTGAAATTATAGCTTACAAGTGAAGATACTCAAGCAAGAGCTACAACTCAAATGAGAAATATAATCCACACCCTACAAAGGAGGAGGGGTGATTTAAAGGCAGGGAAATCAAACGCAGGAGGAACAGCTGGGAGGAAGGAAACAGAAAGTAAAAACCTCATCACAGGGGCGGAGAAACAGAGCAGTGAGAACTCCTCCAAGCTCTAGTAGTGACATCATCACAGGGGTGGAGAAACAGAGCTGTGAGAACGTCTCAAAGCTCTGGTAGTGACATTAGGACAGGTTTTGTGTTTACTAATAGGATGGGTGCCATTTTCTTTCTCCTAATGATTGCTCCCTAGACAAAATGAGGCAATATAACTAATGAAAGGTATTTTGGAATATATTTATAATAAAGTAATATTTAATAATTTTCATTTTCTTAATTCCCAGAGAACCCCTTTAATGACCAGCTAAGTTTTTTTCCGCTTTTGCCTCTATGTATTTTTGCAAGTTAAAATTATTATTTTTTCAATAAGGGTACTTTCACACTTGCGCCAGGACGGATCCGACATGCTGTTCACCATGTCGGATCCGTCCTTCCGCTATTTCGCCGTGCTGCCGGACCGCCGCTCCGTCCCCATTGACTATAATGGGGACGGGGCGGAGCTCCGGCGCAGCATGGCGGTGCACGGCGAAAGCCGCCGGACTAAAAAGTCGGACATGCAGGACTTTTTAGTCCGGAGGCTTTCGCCGTGCACCGCCGTGCTGCGCCGGAGCTCCGCCCCGTCCCCATTATAGTCAATGGGGACGGAGTGGCGGTCCGGCGGCATGGCGAAATAGCGGAAGGACGGATCCGACATGGTGAACAGCATGTCGGATCCGTCCTGCCGCAAGTGTGAAAGTACCCTTAGGTGGCTGTGTGTGGTCTGCAGTTAAAATTGTGTTTTTGTATGGCGATGTTTGACGATACATATACAGTAAATTACACTGTATTGTATACTTTTGTTGCATTAATATAGACAAAAGCGATTTTTGCTATTTTTTGGTAATTTTTCTAAACTCCTTTCGCATTCTATATTGAATAACTTGTTAAGTGAATTGAAGACTAACTGGAGCCATGTCTGCACATTATTGCTTTTTAAGTGTACAGTAACTGTGTGAGTATCATATTGTAAAACTTCAGCGGCATTTGGCATTTAACAGCCAATTGTTACCTTCATAAGATTAGGCTCCTAACTGCAGTACCTTATGTACTGCCCTGATGTCTACATTCTTGCCAAGTAACTTTGTCTCTCTGCAATTGATTTTCTTCGGGAGAACCTGAGAAATAAATCTTATGTCTGGGATTATTTGAACTAATCTTCCTTGACAAGTCTCTTAAACCATCTCCCAGTATAAAGTAGTGCATATCCTTCCTGGAATTTCCATTGCCTGGATTAACAAGGGTGATTTCCGATACATTAATTTACTAATTGGCTTTTATACTTTAATCCGTTCTCTGTAGCCTAATTGAGCTTTCTAAACGAGTATCCTTTGTATAATTAGCATGCAGAATTTGACATTGTAGACTTAAGAAAAAAGCACATATCACCTTGAGAATTACAATTGGTAAGCAATTAATATGTGAAAAGGCTATGTGTAAATTTCTACGGTACCTCAGCATCATTAGGGTCTTGCAAAATGGCAGCTTCCAAGTAGAGGATGGTCACTGGTAAATCCCCTTCTTTTAGTTTCTTCATCCCTTCTTCAAAGGCTCCAAAACACTCCTTGAATGGGTTGTTCGTGTGGAAATAGTAACCCTGGACCAAAATAATAACAATCCCATATTATATCCCATGTTTTACAAGAGCAATTAATGATTTTCCATACTTAAAAGGCTGTTTACCTGAGGTCACAATCTTTTGTAGTCAACCAACTCTTCCCTATATCTTTTATCTGTCCCTATGTAAAGGTGCAGTTGGTCACCTGATGAACTAACAAATGCTGGTTCATCTGGTGAAATCATCATTTATGCTGACATTAAATCATTGTTTCTGGGCAGCAGATCTGGCTGTGTAAACTGGGATCTGCTACCCAGGAACAATAAATCTGTATGGGGATCAGCAATTGCAGTTGCAGTTATTCGTCCCCATACAATGGAGGTGATTACTACATATAAATGCAGCTCTCACCTCCTCTGATGAGAAGTTATTTCCCAATAACTGTATACTCAGTCAGTGCAAGTAAATGAGCCATTGGTGTTTCTTTGAGTTGTCCTTCTCATAAGATTGTTTTTGTGTTTTCCATATGCAATAAAAAAAGCCATAAGTAATTGAGAATTAAAATAGATTTTCGGAATATCATTGAAGGGGTTGCCCCACGAAAAATATTTTTAGTTAAATCCAGTTCATTATTTTTTTTTTTTTTTGTATTTACGCATATAAAAAAATGCTTATATCCCCAGATACTCCAGGAATAATGTTACTGCAGTGCCACGTGCTGTTTCTTTGTGTATTTCTTTTCAATAGTCTTTTTATTGAACACATTGGAGATTTACAAATCAAAATGCCCCAGAATTCAGACACAATTTGCACCAAAAACTGGCACACATTCTTTGCAACACGTGAAGTAAGTATTTTACAGAGTTTCAGACACTGTTTGTGATGTGTTTGACAAGGCAATGTCGCTTAGCAGAAAGGGGACGTGGCTTCATGAGAAAGGGGGCATAACTCAAAGATGGCTCTGGGCACCAAAAAATGTGCCACAATATTTGGCACAGTTTACGGCTATCTGTCAAAATTTACACTGTCTTACAGATTTATTGAACAAACCTTTCCGCGTCCACCTCAGTAAAGGTGCTGAGGTGGATGCACATGCTCAGTCTTACTGCTTCGGTCATGCAGGGGAGCTCCTGGTGTGGTGAGCTGGTTGCTTCCAAAGCTGCAGTTTTCTCTGCATGTCAGAATAAATGCTGAGCAGGTGATAAAAGTGCAAGACATTGTTAGTGTAATTGCTGAGGTGGACATGAACTGGCTGTTCAAAAGAAACAGCTGATGGCGCTATTCTAACATTATTACTGCACAATTTGCACGTATGAGTATTTCATATTGTAAGCATAAATGCAAAATATGTTTGTAATATTGGCCTGGATTTAACTACACAATATTTTATTCGAGGCAACCTTTTTAAGTTCAGATTACTGGGTTTTTGGGATATAAAATGCTCAATTAAATATGTGGCATATTTACAACATAATTACGGTAAATATAAAGTAATGACAGTGTTCACCTTTGACCTGTCCTTTTAAAAGTGTCATTGTCATGAAGAGAAGGGATTCTTTACTGTGCTGTGCCTAATATTAATGTGTTTGTGTGCCTACACGCACCCTGGGTGCCTTGTAATCAAGTCCAGGGCCGCCTGTGAGGCCCCCATCATATTTGATGTAAACCATTACTGAGCTAGTGCATCAAATATCAAGAATTATTGATGTGGACCAATTCAGAATCTGCAACAGAAACACATCAGCTTTGTACAATGTACGTACAGTTTCTTTGGAAGATGCTTCAGATTGATTGGATGAGCTTGAATTATCTGAAATCCAGTTCCGTCTTGCCATCTCTTCCCATTCAGCTTGCATTTTATCCCAAAATTCAGTGTCTGACTAGGAAAGATATAATCAAATCTTTAGCTCATGTTACAACTTATTTTTATACATTCTACAGTGTCAACCAAAACATTATCCAGAATATGTCAGCGGGCATGAAAAGCAAGATATCCAACAGAAGAACAATAGACCACACAATGGCCTATCTTCACTTCTACCCATAATAATACTTTACAGGGAGTGCAGAATTATTAGGCAAGTTGTATTTTTGAGGATTAATTTTATTATTAAACAACAACCATGTTCTCAATGAACCCAAAAAACTCACTAATATCAAAGCTGAAAATTTTTGGAAGTAGTTTTTAGTTTGTTTTTAGTTTTAGCTATTTTAGGGGGATATCTGTGTGTGCAGGTGACTATTACTGTGCATAATTATTAGGCAACTTAACAAAAAACAAATATATACCCATTTCAATTATTTATTTTTACCAGTGAAACCAATATAACATCTCAACATTCACAAATATACATTTCTGACATTCAAAAACAAAACAAAAACAAATCAGTGACCAATATAGCCACCTTTCTTTGCAATAACACTCAAAAGCCTGCCATCCATGGATTCTGTCAGTGTTTTGATCTGTTCACCATCAACATTGCGTGCAGCAGCAACCACAGCCTCCCAGACACTGTTCAGAAAGGTGTACTGTTTTCCCTCCTTGTAAATCTCACATTTGATGATGGACCACAGGTTCTCAATGGGGTTCAGATCAGGTGAACAAGGAGGCCATGTCATTAGATTTTCTTCTTTTATACCCTTTCTTGCCAGCCACGCTGTGGAGTACTTGGACGCGTGTGATGGAGCATTGTCCTGCATGAAAATCATGTTTTTCTTGAAGGATGCAGACTTCTTCCTGTACCACTGCTTGAAGAAGGTGTCTTCCAGAAACTGGCAGTAGGACTCTGAGTTGAGCTTGACTCCATCCTCAACCCGAAAAGGCCCCACAAGCTCATCTTTGATGATACCAGCCCAAACCAGTACTCCACCTCCACCTTGCTGGCGTCTGAGTCGGACTGGAGCTCTCTGCCCTTTACCAATCCAGCCACGGGCCCATCCATCTGGCCCATCAAGACTCACTCTCATTTCATCAGTCCATAAAACATTAGAAAAATCAGTCTTGAGATATTTCTTGGCCCAGTCTTGATGTTTCAGCTTGTGTGTCTTGTTCAGTGGTGGTCGTCTTTCAGCCTTTCTTACCTTGGCCATGTCTCTGAGTATTGCACACCTTGTGCTTTTGGGCACTCCAGTGATGTTGCAGCTCTGAAATATGGCCAAACTGGTGGCAAGTGGCATCTTGGCAGCTGCACGCTTGACTTTTCTCAGTTCATGGGCAGTTATTTTGCGCCTTGGTTTTTCCACACACTTCTTGCGACCCTGTTGACTATTTTGAATGAAACGCTTGATTGTTCGATGATCACGCTTCAGAAGCTTTGCAATTTTAAGAGTGCTGCATCCCTCTGCAAGATATCTCACTATTTTTGACTTTTCTGAGCCTGTCAAGTCCTTCTTTTGACCCATTTTGCCAAAGGAAATGAAGTTTCCTAATAATTATGCACACCTGATATAGGGTGTTGATGTCATTAGACCACACCCCTTCTTATTACAGAGATGCACATCACCTAATTTCCTAATTGGTAGTAGGCTTTCGAGCCTATACAGCTTGGAGTAAGACAACATGCATAAAGAGGATGATGTGGTCAAAATACTCATTTGCCTAATAATTCTGCACGCAGTGTATTATGCCCAGATCATGGTGTTTCTACTTATCTTTTCCAAAGGACATGTTGCACCTGACTAGAGATTTAGGGGGGTCATTTATTAAGACCGGTGTTTTAGACTCCGGTCTTAATAAAGCTCCTGCACTGGCAGTAGATCCGCCGGAGTTATGAAGAGGTGCCGGCATTTTCATAACTTCGGCGGATCTACCGCCGCTTCTAAATGTAAGACAGCTTCCGAGCTGTCTTACAGTTAGACCTTTTTCTATGCCTGAAACAAGCTATGTCGTGCCCACTTTTTTAGACTGGGCTTGGGTGGGGAAAAGTTGCAGATTGCAGCTTCATAAAGGACCCTGTTAATGCCTACTATTTGAAAATTAGAGCTTTTATGATGTTTGGAACACTATATGACATGGATATACAGATGTACATTGGCCAACTCAGTGCCTTCTTCTTCTAAAAATATTCTATTGAGCAGATTTTCTTAGAACTGTAAAAGATCATCTATAAATATAAAACCTTGAGTTGTCCTGTACCGTCAAGCTGTTAAAAGTCTAGTCAGCCATTTCTTAGCTAGTTACTTTGGCAAATTTTGGTTGAGAACTTATAAAAGCTCTCATATACTCTGTAAAGGTAAATTTGCCTAATAATGCTGTACTATGGACAGCATATTTTTACATAATTAAGCATAGAAACGTTGGATGACAGTCCCTATGAAAGTATTAAAGGGGTGTTTCTGTACTTAGATATTGAAGGCTTTTTTTTCAGGATGTCTCCATAGGTCATGAGATTAGTGGGGTCCAACAGCCTGCAGCCCTATTGATCAGCTGTTTTGGGCGGCCTCCAGTGCTAGAAAGTATACAGCAGAGAGAAGACTCCGTCCACCATGTATGTAGTTTCCAGTGCTGGTGTACTTCAATTCCTGCCCGATTAGACGATTAATTGTCTAATCAGGCAGGAAGTGATGTATAATATGTAGACGAAAACTACTCTGGACAAAACTGTTCTTGCGCTGACAATAGTGCTGGTGTACTGCAGCTTAGCTCCATTCACTTGAATGGTAAATGAACTGCAGTATCCTGACATGGTCACTACACAGTAGATGGACCCTTGTGCTTCTGGCTCCACTCACTCTATAGGGGCTGCCTGAAACAGCTGATCAGTGGGAGTGCAGAGTGTTGGACCACCATCGATCTGACATTGATGACCTATTCTGAGGATTTCAATAACTGAGTACTGGAAAACTTGCTTAATGGAAGTGATATTGTCACCAAAAATTGTCAGAGGACTTATCATTAATGATGTTTTTTTGGGGGAAATGATAAGATCCTACAAAGAGTTGGGGTACTGTAGATGTATGAAAACTGTTTAAACAAGAACCTGCCTTTGTTTCCCCCTGATGTGTTTTATTGTAGATGTAAATACATAAGAGTAAAGCTCAGATAATGTACAAGTTACAATTTGTATTGAGATTCCTAATTAGAAGGAAGCAGGTGCATATCCTCATTTTCTCTAATGCTATGTCAGAGAGAGGGCACTGTGCTGCCTAATACGTTTACATATTTAATCAAGTGCGAATTAGTAAGAAATTGCAGAGGCTTGATGGGTTCCCATTGTGGATTTTCAAGCGGCAAATTAAGAGCTGAGTAAAACAATTCTTGGAAAATATGGAAATCTATGAGCTTTTCTCAGCAGCAGAGAACAAGTAGTTACTAAAGAAAACAAATTTATCATATAAGATGCTTTTACTTCACAAATGTAAAGTGAAATCATAGCCACATATTGTGCCTCATCCAATAAACTATCTATGGCAGAAAATGGCATGAATACATTGTAAAACAGGGGTGTTTGGCCAAGGGCTTTATTATCAATGTAATATATCATGTTTTTGTTGCTCAAAACTCAGAAGACGATAATATGCATACCATAGAAGTGGCCATTGCCACTTCTATGAGGTCCATGTGAAAAGGGGGCCCCAGCTCAGGATGGCAGCACCTTAGTTCCTAGCGGGTGGTGAAATAATAAGCAAGGCAACCTCAGCAAACAAGATGGAAAATTGGTCCATGATGTTATGCCTTTCTCTCCTACACAGGATAGGAAAGTGGGGTAGAAAGTAATCTTACCAGAATTTATACTGTGTATAAAAGGCCATTTAGTGTACCTTAAAGTGGCCTTCCAGTTTAATGAAAACATCCATATTAACTTGGGAATAAACAGAACATTTATCTGCTGAACTTCGTCTCATCTGCAGAGTCCTTGAAGCCCACTACAAAGATTAATGCACTGTGTATGCAGGGGTGGGATACTCAACGGCGGACATGCTAACATATACATACACCATATATATGTAACACACATAGACATAAATACACCATATACATGGTACACATACATAAATACGCCATATATTCACTACACATATACCACCCAACTTTTAAAAAGCCTAACAACCAGATCTGGAGAGCCTGAAGGAACTGGCTGAATCCTAGTTACCATCGCTAGGCAGAGCTGGCACCACCTCTTCCTCTCTAGTAGTGATGAACAGCAGGGGCAATATTCGAATTCGGGATATATTACAAATATTTAGGTGAATATTCGCCAAATATTTGTGATTTTGTGATATTCTTTTCGATTGCGCTATTATGCATGTGCACGTACGCACGCACGCACTATTAGCTACATAAGTGATGAAAATGGTTGGCTGCAACTTTTGAGATAGTGAGGAAAAACACAGTAAGTAATTGTACATTACAGCACTGTTTTAGATAAAAATTCCATGCATGTCATAACAATAGCTTTATATGCAGATAGAGTTTTTCAAAGTATTCGAGATTGCGCAAATCGCCACTATTGATTCGAATATTTCACCTTTAATCAGGTCTGACACCATAATACTGATTGTATTATCACATTGACTATTTCTGGAGCATGTATGTATGGACAGCAGAGAAATCTCTCTCACATGCACATTGCACATTTATTTTCCTGCGCACACTATAGCCTATACTATCTAACACTAATTATATGGATTATATTTTTCAGCTAACGATCTCTATAACTTACACTACACCCTGCACTGGACCCTATCAGCTATTCAGCTACACAATACCCTATTACTATCTAACACTAACTATCTGGAATATTTATATGCGATTTGGAATGTAATTAGAAAAAGCACAGCACAGTATTCAAGCTCCTCTCTCTCTCACATGAAACTCCACAAAATGGCTGCTGGGGAGTGTCTTAATTTATATAATTAAGGGGTAGGCAACTTTTCTATTGGTTGCTAGGGATGTTGCTAAGCTGTGACAAAGCCTTCTCATTGGCCCACAAGCTAGAAGAAGGGAGGGACGATCACCTGATGTGTACTGTGCTAAAAACAAACAAAAAAAAAACATATTTGTCATTACGAATATATAGCACCATATTCTAAGTATTAGCGAATTGTCGAAGTGACGATATTACGATAAAAATTTGTAATACGAATATTCACGCTCAACACTACTCTCTAAATTATAGTTGCCAGCTGTCCCGAATTTGCCAGGACTGTCCCTGATTTTCAGAGACAGTGTGCTGAATGCAGCAGAAAGTTCAGTGGTCATACAAGGAGGATTGCAGAGATGGTAACATACCTATATTCAGGCTAAAAACTTTTCTGTATACTGTTGGAAATAAATAGCTTCAGGTTCCCCATCATATCAAAAGGACAGAAGGGTCCTCTGTTCAGAGACTGTATCTGACTGATGATATTACAGCCAGAGTAAGATCCATGGCACCTCTTGGTCGAGTTGTGAAGATTGTGCAGACAATAAGAAAGAGACTCATCCCTCTGTCTCCAATATACAGCCTTGGGAAGTGCATATGAAAACTGTATAGACTGCTGTGTACAGTGCTAGTGTGAACCATCTATTGAATGGACTGTATGGTGTGAACCATCTATTGAAGTGTAAAGTACCGTGGATCGGTCGCATAAAAACCCAGCCTCATCATTGTGTGCACTAACACCAGCAGCATCACAGTGCATCATTTCCCCAATTTTCAGGGAACCTTGCCTTGCAACCTTAACCAAGAGCAGGGCTGGACAAGCAGGACGTGATTTGTTGTGGCCTGAGCTAACAGACATAGAACCTTTGTGGGATATATCTGGTACAGATTATGTTTCACGCCATGGTGTGGCAGAATCTGTGAGTTCTCTCCGCTCACGTCAGGCCTAAGGCATGGTATGATAATTATAGTGGATGGCACTCCTTGTGTAGCTGTTGGTGCTCAGTGGAGATCATCAATCTGAAATAGGAAGAAACCACGGCACTCGTTTTTCAGATAATCAGAGATAATTCATTTATTGTCCATCCCAGAATTGGATCTTTTGAATAATAACCAACATTTCGGTCCACTAGGACCTTGTTCATGGCCTTAGTGTTGTAGATCGGGAGACGTCCACCTGACGTTTCGTTGGCCATTATTCAAAAGATCCAATTCTTGGATGGACAATAAGTGAATTATCTCTGATTATCTGAAAAACGAGTGCCGTGGTTTCTTCCTATTTAAGGCATGGTGTGGGCGGGGAAGGGGACGGGCCGGTAGGACCGACTCATTCATCATTTCCTACGCCTGGTTTAGGCGTAGAAAATGGTCTAAATGTAAGACAGCTAGGAAGCTGTCTTACATTTAGAACTGGCGCTAAATGCGCTGATGCTATGTAGAGGCCGGCGCCTCTTCAAAACTTCGGCAGATCCACCAACTGCTATAGGAATTATTAAGATTGGCGTCTAAAACTCTGTTCTTAATAAATGTATTGCTTGTCAGTAAGTCTATCACTCATCTCGTCATAAATAAAGCCTCCTGTGGTGTTCCTGTGGAATGAACATCATCCCCTGAGTCCATTTTATTTCACTCTGAACAAATAATTTAGTAACAAAACATGCTTCCTGTTTTGCGCAGTGATCATCTGTCATCTCCATCTGAATCTTATATTTCCTAGAGTAAAATGCTGATTTTGTGCAGAAGATGAAAATTGCTAAGTATGATTGTATCAGTTAATAAATGTGTATCTTGTGAAAAATGTGTTGCTTATGTGTCTGTGTTTTCAGAGGAGGTGACATGTAAGAGTAGATGAAGATCATATCTGCTGAGAATAAATTGTTAAACCTTAAAAGACTTCATGCATGACTAACTTGCTTTATTCTCCATCCCAACCCCTTAAAAAAATAAAATGTCAAGGTAAAAATCCCATTTTTTATCATTGTCCAAAAGTTATTATGTATGGAGGTTCTAAACAACAGAAACGTCCTATTCCTGTAATGTATAATACCAATAGCATTACCCCATTCCCACAATGCAATATTACATTCAAAGGAAACCTGGCAGGTTGAAAATGCCGTCCAATCTATGGGCGGCATGTTATAGAGCATGAGGAGCTGAGCAGATTGATATATAGTTATGCAGGGAAACAATCTGTATAGTATATTATTCATCCAAACATTTGCTTATTCTGGGTTTAGGAGTCCAGTAGGCGGTCCTACTTACTGACTGAAAGGCTTTCCTGTATGAGAATGCACATAGAAACTAGGTCACTGATTAGGATGGCCAACTGGACTTCTAAACACCAGATAAACAAAGATTTGAATGGATAAATGGCAAGGTACTGTGTACGGAATTATTTCCCACAAAACTATGTATTAAAGGGAATCTGTCACCTCTGTTGAGGGCAGTATAGTATAGGGACCGACCCACTGAATTGAGCAGGGCTAGTGTTCTGTACTTTTACAGTACTGACAGGGTAGAATCCTAGCAAGGTTTATTTTCCATATATCTCTAAATGGAAACATCTCCGCCAGGTTCTCAAATCCTATTTTGCATGCAATTCAAATTTGACAAATAGAACAGATGCTTTTATAATCTTTTCCTTTTTAGAATCTGTTTTCATCTTTACTTAACAAAACAAAACCTCAACATCCCACACTACCCACGTAGTGCACTACATATTGGCCTAAAAGAAAGCCAGTTTATCCAGATAGATGGGACAAGATTCTCTAAATTGCCAACTTCATGTGCTATCAATGTGCATATGATTTCAACTAGGTCCAAAAAATCTAATCAATTGCTTAATCACAATTGGACCACAATGGATTTTAAATCTTCAGTTTAACATACGCCTCTTTGCTGATTTTGTGAAGCTTTGAATGTGCCCTTTAACGATGCCTATATGTGACACATTACCTCAACTGCAGCCTTTGCTCTTTCAAATTCTTCCTCTAGTGATTGGTTTCTGGACAAATATGCTCCTCCCAAGCGCAATTCTCTACCCTGAAAGATAAAGCATTAAACATATCCTTATAATGGATAAAAGACACATGGATTTGAATTTTGGGTTGTCAACTTTATTTCATCAATCGCAATCTGTAGAACTAATCATAGGAAGATTCAATGATGAATCTTGAAATACTATATGCCAGCCATATCTAAGACCCTGTATTATCCTCCATTCTGAATCTACAAATCTGTATTTGCTTGTTTAAAGCGATACATACAGTACATCAGAAAGGGGTATTTTTCATTCAATTTTCATAGAAAACGCATTTTTATTTTCAGCGTGGACATACAGTACAAGATAATCTGGAACCTCACAAATCCAGGTGACGTACAAGAAATGGACAATACCCAGACTACACAGACGCATGAGATTGGCATTCTTTATATCAGCATTTTAGGCTGCTTCCCTAAGATTGTCCAGTATTCCAGAATACATGATAATCCAACACAAATCACATTGTGGCAGATATACTTATCCTGTAGATCGCGTAAACTGAGACCGGCAGTTAGACATGCACCAGATTTATCACTTAGACTACATGATAAATTTGGCGCATGGCTAGACACTTTGGGGGTCATTAATTAAGATCGGCGCTTTAGACGTAGGTGTTAATACCCCCTGCGCTGGCAGTGGATCTGCCGAAGTTATGAAGAGGCGCCGGCCTCTATATAACTTCGGCGTATCCAGCATCAGTCTAAATGTAAGCCAGCTTCCTTGCTGGCTTACATTTAGACCATTTAGAAAATGATGAATGAGATGGGCCGGCCTTTTCCCTTCCCCCCCCCCCTTTTTTAGACCTGATGTGAGGGGGGGAAGATGCAATGCACATAACCTTTATTTGGCCAGAAATATAGGTCTATTTCTGGATAGTAAATGACCCCCTTTAACTTTGTACCAATTATTGGTTGCCTTATGTTGTTACAGAATTTCATGCCAGGATTGTGCTGCAACTTTTACTCAAAATGTTGCATCTTAAGCCAGACCCTTTCCTACAAAGCCCTACACAACCCTTTTCCAGTAAGGCCTCTTTCACACTTGCGTTGTCCGGATCCGTCGTTTACTCCATTTGCCGGAGGTGCCCGCCGGATCCGTAACACCGCAAGTGAACTGAAAGCATTTGAAGATGGATCCGTCTTCAAAATGCATTCAGTGTTACTATGGCACCCAGGACGCTATTAAAGTCCTGGTTGCTGTAGTAGTAGTGGGGAGCGGGGGAGCGGTATACTTACCGTACGTGTGGCTCCCGGGGCGCTCCAGAATTACGTCAGAGCGCCCCATGCGCATGGATGACGTGATCCATGCGATCACGTCATCCATGCGCGTGGGGCGCCCTGACGTCACTCTGAAGCGCCCCGGGAGCCGCACGGACGGTAAGTAAACTGCTCCCCACTACACTTTACCATGGCAAACAGGACTTTAGCGTCCTTGCAGCCATGGTAACCATTCAGAAAAAGCTAAACGTCGGATCCGGTAATGCGCCGAAACGACGTTTAGCTTAAGGCCAGATCCGGATTAATGCCTTTCAATGGGCATTAATTCCGGATCCGGCCTTGCGGCAAGTGTTCAGGATTTTTGGCCGGAGCAAAAAGCGCAGCATGCTGCGGTATTTTCTCCGGCCAAAAAACGTTCCGGTCCTGAACTGAAGACATCCTGATGCATCCTGAACGGATTTCTCTCCATTCAGAATGCATGGGGATAATCCTGATCAGGATTCTTCCGGCATAGAGCCCCGACGACGGAACTCTATGCCGGAAAAGAACAACGCAAGTGTGAAAGAGCCCTAAGTCATGCCCACTTTTTGGGCTAGGCGCAGAGTTCTCTAAATTCAGATGTACCACATTTTGGCTCAATTTTCCAATTAATTTTGGTAAATGTGGGTCATTGGGGGAGATTTATCAAGCCCCATAAATCTGAATTGTGGCAGAAAAAAAAATTCAAACCCAGTTTGCACAAAGATTTGTGACTTTTTGCCTTTTTTTCACTTTTCCTACCACTTTTGTAAAAAATGTGCGGAGTCACAGTGGGGCCTAAGTGGCCCAACACATTTACCACTTTTCTGGCACAAGAAATGCCTGAAATGTACACCAGCCGGAACAGATTTCATATTGTGGCAAACAGACCTGCCAAGTTGTACCACAATTATTATTAAGAGGTATCTCTTAATTTTGGCACACCTCATGCCACCGCAAACTAGATGAAAAATGGTGTTAGAAAAGGTAGTCTTGATAAATCTGCCCCATTGAGTTAAGGAAGTCTTACATGTTCATAAAACGCTGCCCTCTTATCATCTCCACCGCAACCCTCCAAAAGACTGTGATCCTTCCTGGAAGATCAGATCCCAATGGCCTTAAAGACACACATCTTACACCAAGCTAACCAATGCGTGCATAAGGTTGCTCATAGCTGTGATTTGTACAAAATATCTAAATATAAATTACATTTAGATCTTTATTCCATTAACCATCTGTCTTTTCAGCCAAAACAAATATTCAAGCCCTCATTCACACAGATTCTCTTTAGTATGCATGGATATGCCCATTCTTTAATGAAGTAATACTACACCATGCTTTCCATGCTCTGCTATCTCTCTGTCTCTAATCTCCTGTCACAAAGTCATCGTGGTCTCCTGGCTGTCACTCTGGTGTACCCCTTGCAATTTGGTTTTCATGCTTTACATTTACTAAAACAGTATTTACAATCTTAAATTCTCTGACTACCGTGTTTAACCTGATCTGGATTTATTAGCTGCACTGGACACAGCAGATAAATCCACTACTGGTTCTTTTGTCCTATGGACAGTATTGAACTATGTTAAGCACATTTCCACCATGATTCCAATTTTCCTTTTTGTTGGGCTCCTCAGGATTTACTGTGTTAGGTTGTCGTTGTACAGCTCCAGATGGAGACATAATAAACAGTTTTGATTTACAGGACACTTTTTGTGCTAATTATTCCCAGTTCTACACTTGTACAGTTATGCCCAGCTGTGCCTCTGTGCTGTCAAGACTTTTCTTTATATGGATCTCAATCTTTCCAAAACCATAAGCCATGTGTTATCTTCTTCTCCTAATATTACAAAACCTGAAATGTCTCTTTCTGTGTCCAGTGTCCCTATTGCTCGTAAACCCCAAGCAAGCTTCCAATTCAGATTAGCTGCTTATTCTTACTCTATCCTTGTCTAACTGTTGACAGTAAAAATTGATGACCTGATCTCTTTATTTTGAATGTATTTAGTGGACTTTAATCATACCTCCCAACTTTTGAGAATTCCAAAGAGGGACAATATCAGCGTTATAGCGTGCCGTGGCAACTTTATTTTATGCTAAACTACGCTTCTAACTCTGCCCAATACCTCCAATTCCTTTTGTGCCCCCACACAGTAGTTATGCCCCCTTACAATAGAAGTCTTCCTTAGTGCCCCCTTCACAGTAAAATGCTCTGTTAGTGCTCTCTTAGTGCCCCTTCACAATAGTGATTCCCCATTAGTGCCCCCACACATTAGTATTGTCCCCTTATGCCCCCTCACAGTAAGGATGTCTTGTTAGAGCCCCACAGGTATTCCCCTTTAGTGCTCCCATTCAGTAGAATGTCCTCTTGGTGAAACACAGTAGTTATGCCCCCTTCATGACCTCACACAGTAGGATGCTCTCTTAGGGCCCCTTTACAATTGTGAAGTCCCTGTAGTTTTAATAAAATATAATAAAAAACATTCTCACCTAACCTTATGCCCCCAATAAATGGAGCACACCAGTCCCTGGCTTGTGCTCTCCCAGCATGTGCGATGACATCACTTCATATTGCATTCCTGCTGGGGAGAGCACAGCCCATTGAATGGTGTAGCAAGTAGTTGACTGGCCAGATCGGGACAGTTGGGAGGTATTCGTTAAATCTTCATGAGATGACTGTTTTCAATTTTTGCATTTTTGTTTCTTACTCCCTGCATTTCAAAAGCCATACCTTTTTTTATTTTTCTGTCCACATGCTTGTTTTTGTTGGACAAGTGCAGTGGCTAGGTTGGCTCCAATGCTACTCTGGGTCCCCCAGACACTGCCGAGGTGTTACCACGTGTTGCTGTTCTCTAGAATGGGTGGTAAAGCATAGTGCACCCCAATGATAAATAAGTACAGATAATCAGGGTCTGCAGTTAACTGGTGTGCTTCTTTACTGGAGAAACAATACATGTTACTTATATTCTGAGGGCCAGTGAAGAGATACCAAATTGATATAGTTTTTTGTTATAATACTTTTAAAAATAAAAAACTTTCCAAAAACGACATCTGAGAGTGATAGGAGCCATTTCTGATTGTGGACACTGCCAGCAAACATCTGCTGTAAAAAATAGCAGGCACCCACTGGCTATGGCGCCAGCTAAGTTTCTGAGCTGCCGCCAAATCTAAACATCTGACATGCTCTGACGGATGTAGAGAAGGGATTCAAGTTTAATTGCTAAACTAGTTATTTTGTTTTATGCTAAACACTGCATAGCTGTTTCCTCAATGAGTTAAAGGGGTTTTCCTATCTCAACTTTTGTGACATATGACTACAATATGTCCCAAAATAAATGTCACAAACATGTGGGACCCACCTCTGGTACCATGTGCAGCTTAGCTGCTATACAATGTATGGCGCTGTGCTTAGTATGTTGTGAGGAGGCTGCAGTGCCCTCCAGATCGCCGCTGCCTCTTCAAATAGCTGATAGGTGGGGGTGACAGAAATCAGAACCCAACCAATCAGATATTGATGACCTATCCTGAGGATAGGTCATAAATATTGTACTATGGAAAACCCCTTTACGGTTATTTTACACAGACCGATAATCGGGCCAATTATCAGGGATGAGAGTTTGTAGAAGTACTAGTTCCCAATAACTGGCCCCTGTAAAGGTGCCAGCAATCACCATATGAACAAACAAGCTTGTTCATTGGGTGATTGTGTCTTTCAGTTGGCATGAAAAATCCAATGACTAGCCTCAGCAATGATGTGCCCCCAAGCCGCATATGACCCAACAGTGATGTGCTGCTTGGTGACACATGACAGCTGAGGCCAGTCATTGGCTGCAGCAGTACACATGACCACTCCATCCGGAAGCTTACAGACTGGGATCGGAGGACCAGTGAACAGAGCCAAGGATCTGGAACCAAGCGGGAAGAAGCAGGCGAGTATGATTTTCTCTAGGTTGGGGTTAAAATTTAAAAAAGCTAAACAAGCTGGGCAACCCCTTTAACAACATGTAATCAGGATTTACAATGGGAAGCAAAACAATTTCCAATTTCTATAGAGTAACTATAGAGTCTTACACTGTATTAATCAAGGTGTTTTATACTTCACTATTTAACCTTTACCGGTGTAGTCATGCGTGTGTGCAGACCTTTTAGGATCTATTGTGTATAAAAGGCTTTAGGATGCATGATAAATGTAAAGGCTCAATTACTGGTTGGATATTTGCAGGAGTAATCAGTGTTTTTAGCTCTGCCTATTATAGAGAATCCTTCACTGGGATATATAGTCTGTAAGACATACATCAATGTGCTAAGAACATCATATTTATTCATATAGTGAGCATAGCATTAGTATCATTTCTGTCCATATATTCAATGTTTGCAGAGTGCTGTTGCATCTTGCCTTTTGTTTTGTATTGCCGCCATGCCGTACGAACAGTTGTGCATTTATTTCATTGTATAGAATGTCCTGACTAACTTTGCTTTTGTTTTTATCAAAGGGGTCTGTTCGGTTGCTACAATATGCTTTAATGTGTGCCTTTTCACAAGACTGTATATGGACAGACACATTTTCTAAAATGATCATCAGTCTGTCAGCACATCTAATAATAAGACATTGTAGAAACATCTGAATCTATAATATAAGAACAGTATATTTTTTAAGTGCCCATATACTGTACCTTCAATAGCTGTTGGCCGAACTCGTTCCTGACTCCTCCATGCAAATAGATGTTCGGTTTGGCCAAACGTGTATATTTTTCAGTTGGGAGAGAGGATAGAGTAAAACGATTGGCATTGAAATTAATGTGCCTAATCCTTCTCTCCCCCAAAATCATCTGAGGAAGAATCGGGAACTCCCCATATGTATTAAATTGTCATCCGGTCCTGCCAAAAATGGTGAGTTTGGCTGACAATATCTTAACTTAAGGCTAACGGTACTGTACATGCATAGTAGACACCAAAAACATCTAAACAAGCCTTAAAGGGGTTTTCCCAGCAGGCAAATAAAAATGCCACTCTGATGATACTCTCCACTGCTCTCTATTTGCTGTCCTGGCTCAACACTCCAGAAATGACTGGAAAATAACTATAAGGCACTGACTATCTATCTATCTATCTATCTATTATCTATCTATCTATCTATCTATCTATCTATCTATCTATCTATCTATCTATCTATCTATCTATCTCAAAGAATAAGAGCTTAGCAGCTGGCTTTGCATTGTAAAAAAAAAACACTGGATCCTAAGAAAATGAATATACAGCACAGGAAAAATGTCCCATGAATCCAAAAGGCCAAAATACATGGTACACTACAAATCCACCTGAAAAATCACGCAATATGCATGCACTCATGACTGTTACAGTATATAACCGGTTTCACTTAGTGATTATTCTGTTTCATCCTGGAAGCTGTTGCTAATATTTTATGATGATGTGTTTTGCACATTTTTGTCACTGTATGCCTAAATATGATAAATAACAATATATTACATAATGCATAAATCTAAACTATTTAATTCAGTAGTTTAAAGGGCAAAAAACTATTTCAATCATGGTAAATGATATGTAAAACATGTCAATATCCCTGTAGTTCCAGCCCTTTTTTTTTTAACAATATCGGTGATAAACCATAGAAAGAGCATAGACAAAGGGGGCTAGTGGAGGCATGGAGGCATATGCTTCCACATCGACTTTCCCTGCACCACCAATAGGAGCTATGTAAGATATGTAGATTATTTCTACCAAAGGCCCAATTCTTGTTAGTATCTATATTTTATATTATACAGTATATGGAATACTTTAACTGTCAATACTCCAAAGTAACATTATTAAAGTGGTTGTCCACTTTCTGGCTAGTTGAGACCAATGTGTAGATAAGATGACTATCTGGCACTTACTAATATATCCTTTGTTTATATTCTGTGCCGTTTGATGTATTTCATAAGCTGTGTCCCCTTGTTAGGCAAATCTTCTGTGCTGTCTGCATAGAGGTCCTGTCCATAGGATGGAGGGTCATGTTATCAGACACATCACTCAGCCTCCTCCATTCAACACACTGCACCTGCACTAAATTCACAACAGTGCAAGTACAGATAGCAGGTGCAGTATTTGAATGGAGAAGGCCGAGTGATGTTTCTGGAGTTATTTTTGTCATGAACCTCCATCAGCAGCCATTTTATGGACAAGACCTTTGTGTAGACAGCACAAAAGACTTGGTAAACAAGAGAGCATATCTTATAAAAAAAAAAGAAAACAGTACATAATGTCAACAAAGGCTATATTAGCACCATAAACTCATCTTACAAACAAATTGGTCAACGCCTTTAACAAAACTGTGCCCTTCAATTGAAGACCCCCACAATAAGGCTTCTAGAGTTGAGTTTGGGGTTTAAGTGAATTATGTAATGGATTCCATTCTCACTGAATCCATCAGGTAATTCAATGCCGGCATGCCGCATAATACAAGTGAATGGCCAGCCCCGAGGGTTCCGTTCTGCTGGCCATACACTTGTATTATTATGATGGCATGCAAAACAGAATGCCTTTAAAGGCATTCCGGCATTAAATTACGTTATGGATTCCGTAAAAAAAATATACTTAAACCCCGAACACAAACTCGAAGCTGCCAAAAGGCAGGTTTGCTCAACTCTAGCGGCTTAATTTACAATTTATCTTAATCGCAAAACTTGTTGCCAATGTACCATGGTTATCATGCTGGAAGATGACTCAGACTATCTGAGAATAGATACAATCACAAGATTTGTAGAATTTCTTTAGAGGAGAGGTGCAGGTTGGGTCTTGTCTAATCTCAGACCTCTATTTCGGTGGTGGCAATGACTAGCATACAGCCAAATTGTCACATGATAACAGATCATTGAACAATCAGACTTTGGGGGCCCATTCAGCAAATATAAGGTTCCAAAATATTTAGTATGGAGGTGAGGGATGGCAGACCCTTGAGAAGAAAACTTGAAAACAAATAAAGGTGGCAACAAAAAGTCATACAGGCAGACAGCAGCACATGGCAAAGCCGTAAAGTACTTTACACCATAAGCAGCTAAAAAATATGCAGAATGTGTGCAGCCCCTATGTAGTTAGAAGCAAGGGAATAAGAAGCTTGTGCTTGCCGTATGACCTGGTCTGGTCTCCCAGCTGACCTATAAATAAAACCTAGGCAAAAGTTTAGGCCGACATAATCATTATATCTATAAAAACTATTCAGTCACCTTTATTAGAGCCAAAATCCAAAAACCCCTGTAGACCTGCTAGTTGTTAAGAAGCCCTGTTTCACCAAACTAGTGTCACGCTTCAGTGTGGGAGGGAAACACCACACCGAGCATAGGAGGGAAAGGGGATACCGGAATAAGGCCTGAAAACTAGGGAAGGAAGATGGACACCTCCTAGAGAGATTCCTAACTCCAGTCCTGACAGACTACCAGTATGAACAGGCCCCAAAGGTAGGCAAGCTCATACACCAGATACTTAGAATCCTATCTCACCCTATAGGACCCTAGTACTAATGGCAGGGACGAGACTGCCTGTTCCTCCAAAAGGAAGGAGGAACAGGAGTCTCCTTTAGGCCTAATACAAATGATAGGGAAATGCAACACACAGAACCCAAACAAAATACAAAAAGGGAAAGGAAATCTACCGAGATCCACACACCAGCTTTTCACAACTGAGACTGAAGCTATAAACCACACAGCATTGTGGGAGAAGCAACAATAAATAAGGAAGGTTAAATGACCACATTAGCAACACCTGAGGCAAGGGGTGTTGCCATTACCAGAAACAACACAGATGCCTATTGATCCACAAGGAAAACCTGTCAGATCAAACCATGTGTTGTTAGTCTCCCCGATCTCCTTCCACCTGTCGCAGGAACGTCCATGACAGGTAGGTAGAACAAGTAATGGACATCAAAAGGCCAGCACATACTGTGGAACTGGCACATCCTGCTTTAGAGGATCCTGTTATTAGTGGCACACATTGCAAAGAACAGCCTGTACAAATATATCTTGTAGAATATTGGTAATTATGGCACAGTCTGTAGACTTCAGATACTTTTATAGATTACAAATGTTGGTACTAAAGTTTATAAAAAAACCTGCACAAAATGGTTACATGTACCATGGGACTGTGGGTTACAAATATCTTTGTGTACTTGTGATGGTTTCCCATGCTCCAACCAAACTATTGAGGAACAACTTTTAGCTGCTTCCACCTTGTGAATTACAAGTGCCTACACTACTCTTAGCAGATGTTTGTACTGTACCCTGTGAATTATAGATAAATACATGACCTGTTCTCCATATGTTGTACTGCCCAATGGGAAAATCTAACAACTGCAGCCACCTATTCTCCCATGTTGCATGAACCAGATTCTGAATGGATACCTCAGCACAAGAAAAGCTTCTAGCCATCTGCCTCTAAATTCTCTGCATTACTGGAGTTGACCTTTTGTGAATTTACCACAGTAATTTCTTGTGTTTTAACTAAACAAAGCAAGGCATTTGTATGTTCCTCACCCACCGGTAAATAAAGTATATGGAATACCCTGCTTGTGTCTGTAAACTCTTCCAGGTCTAGATTTAGGGGCATATTTATTAAGACTGGCTTAGGCGCCGGTCTTAATAAGCCCCTGCACTGGCGATGGATCACCGAAGTTATGTAGAGGCGCTGGCCTCTATATAACTTTGGCGTATCCACCGCCGATTCAAAATGTAAGCAAGCTTCCTAGCTGTCTTACATTTAGACCATTTTCTACGCCTAAACCAGGCGTAGGAAATGACGAATGAGATGGGCCTACCGGCACTTCCCCTTCCCCGCCCATGCCTGTTTTTTAGACCTGGCGTGACCGGGGAAGAAGTTGCAGACCACAACATGGTATGCAACAGAATCTAGTCCAGATATACACCACAAAAGTGACGTATATCTGTTCATAAATGACGCCCTTAGTTTTTTTTGCCCAAGTTAGAAGTGAATGCAAAAACGTAAAAAAAGTGTCATTCCTTTAGGATGAATTAAAAATGCCTACAAAACACCTGCTTTCTAAAATCTATAAGCATTTTAGAGTCATTTATTAATTGATATCTTTTAGTAATGTGCTTTTCTGGGAACTTTAAAGCATATTAAAAAGCAAAAATATGAAATATATGGAGGCACATTCCATGAAAAAACACTACACCTAAAATATGCTAAATTAGCACCACTGACCACAAATAGACACATTTACACAAGACAAACTTCACATTTCTCCCCGTTAATAAATTAGAGCCTATATCCCTATAGACTAACAACAAATATAAGGCCCTAGAGGCTGTAAAAAATGCATCTATATACATATAAATCCAGCCTAACTATAGCAGAAGAAACAAACATTTTAACCATTTCAGCCCCAGAGGGTTTTTCATTTTTGCAATTTCGTTTTTTACTCCCTGCCTGTCTGGGCGATAACTTTTTTATATTTAAGTTTACATAGCTGTCTGAGGGCTTGTTTTTTGTGGGACACTTTCTAATTCCATCATTTAATAATGCATATGATGCAATTCCGCAACAGTTTTATGGGTTTCGTTTTTAATGAGTTCCCTATACGGTAAAACTGACCTGTTACTTTCATTTTCCAGGTCAGTACCATTACAGCAATACCATGTACACTGCGTGCAGAATTATTATGCAAATGAGTATTTTGACCACATCATCCTCTTTATGCATGTTGTCTTACTCCAAGCTGTATAGGCTCGAAAGCCTACTACCAATTAAGCATATTAGGTGATGTGCATCTCTGTAATGAGAAGGGGTGTGGTCTAATGACATCAACACCCTATATTAGGTGTGCATAATTATTAGGCAACTTCCTTTCCTTTGGCAAAATGGGTCAAAAGAAGGACTTGACAGGCTCAGAAAAGTCAAAAATAGTGAGATATCTTGCAGAGGGATGCAGCACTCTTAAAATTGCAAAGCTTCTGAAGCGTGATCATCGAACAATCAAGCGTTTCATTCAAAATAGTCAACAGGGTCGCAAGAAGCGTGTGGAAAACCAAGGCGCAAAATAACGGCCCATGAACTGAGAAAAGTCATGCGTGCAGCTGTCAAGATGCCACTTGCCACCAGTTTGGCCATATTTCAGAGCTGCAACATCACTGGAGTGCCCAAAAGCACAAGGTGTGCAATACTCAGAGACATGGCTAAGGTAAGAAAGGCTGAAAGACGACCACCACTGAACAAGACACACAAGCTGAAACGTCAAGACTGGGCCAAGAAATATCTCAAGACTGATTTTTCTAAGGTTTTATGGACTGATGAAATGAGAGTGAGTCTTGATGGGCCAGATGGATGGGCCCGTGGCTGGATTGGTAAAGGGCAGAGAGCTCCAGTCCGACTCAGACGCCAGCAAGGTGGAGGTGGAGTACTGGTTTGGGCTGGTATCATCAAAGATGAGCTTGTGGGGCCTTTTCGGGTTGAGAATGGAGTCAAGCTCAACTCCCAGTCCTACTGCCAGTTTCTGGAAGACACCTTCTTCAAGCAGTGGTACAGGAAGAAGTCTGCATCCTTCAAGAAAAACATGATTTTCATGCAGGACAATGCTCCATCACACGCGTCCAAGTACTCCACAGCGTGGCTGGCAAGAAAGGGTATAAAAGAAGAAAATCTAATGACATGGCCTCCTTGTTCACCTGATCTGAACCCCATTGAGAACCTGTGGTCCATCATCAAATGTGAGATTTACAAGGAGGGAAAACAGTACACCTCTCTGAACAGTGTCTGGGAGGCTGTGGTTGCTGCTGCACGCAATGTTGATGGTGAACAGATCAAAACACTGACAGAATCCATGGATGGCAGGCTTTTGAGTGTCCTTGCAAAGAAAGGTGGCTATATTGGTCACTGATTTGTTTTTGTTTTGTTTTTGAATGTCAGAAATGTATATTTGTGAATGTTGAGATGTTATATTGGTTTCATTGGTAAAAATAAATAATTTAAATGGGTATATATTTGTTTTTTGTTAAGTTGCCTAATAATTATGCACAGTAATAGTCACCTGCACACACAGATATCCCCCTAAAATAGCTAAAACTAAAAACAAACTAAAAACTACTTCCAAAAATATTCAGCTTTGATATTAATGAGTTTTTTGGGTTCATTGAGAACATGGTTGTTGTTCAATAATAAAATTAATCCTGAAAAATACAACTTGCCTAATAATTCTGCACTCCCTGTATATATAGTTTTTCTTGCATTCTAATACTGAAAAAAAAAAAGTAAAATTCTGACCCCTATAACTTTTTTGTAGCTATGTGTATAGAGGTGTGTACAGAGCTGGGTGATCTGTACTTTGCATTAATACCATTCTGGGGTGTAGAAGACTTTTTGATCACTTTTTATAAAAAAAAAATTGTGGGAGGTGAGATGACCAAAAATGGCAAATTGTCAATTTCGTCGTTACATTTTAATAGTACAGGCGTTTTTGCACGTGGTGATACCCATTATTTGTATTGTTTACATTTTTTTTTTTACATTTTGGGGAAAGGGCGGTGTTTTGAATTTTTAGTATTTTTTTTATTTAAAAAATAATAATTTTTGGACACTATTTTATTGTTCCCACAGGGAACTATAACAAGCATTTATCAGATTGCACTAGCATTGGAGTGTATAAGAGTTTCAATGTATTACTATGGAGCCCTGTCACAGGCAGGGGCTCCATAGGAACTAATGTGAGACAGCTGAAGCTGCCACACAATGCATCCGGCTCCCCCGATCTCAGCTGTGCTTCCGGATTTTAGAGCATTCAGTCCACGATCGGCATTACCACCAGTCGCAGACTTTAGCAGCGGGTGTCTGCTATATGAAACAGCAGGCACCCAGCGACTATCGCGCCCACAGTACGCACAAGTGGGCACCATGTTTAAAGTGCCGACCTGCGCCGTACATGTATGGCGCTGGTCATAAAGGGGTTAAAGGGTAACTGAGTTTTCAACATTATCTAAAAAAAAATGCTTGTTCTGGCTGGGGACATAGTTTAGATTATATTCAAGCCTCCCCAAGCACTCAGGCGCTGTGTTTTTGGCTGCTAACTGCTTTGCTTTTGTAAAGCGGCATTCTGCTGTCCTCACAGAGCTGGTGGGTGTGTCCCCTGCAGGTGGTCTGCCAGTTTTATACTGGTCTAGACTTCCTTTTACAAACTTGTAACCAGCCTGAGGAGAGCAGACATATAAACCTGGGAGTCTAAGTAAAGTACATTTCTTCCCAGCAGTGCCTTTCAAAGTTATGATTAGCCCGAGTAATTATCCCTCTTCTGGTGTGAGAGTGTGTGTGCGTGAGAGAGTAAGGGCTCATGCCCACGAACGTAAGGGCTCCGTGCCCGTGCTGAGGACCGCATACGGCGGTTCCGCAATACACGGGTCACCAGCCGTGTGCATTTCGCACCATGGATGCGGACCCATTCACTTGAATGGGTCCGCAAATCCGGAGATGCGGTGCGGAAGCACGGATCGGAACCCCACGGAAGCACTACGGAGTGCTTCCGTGGTGTTTCTGGCCGTGCCTCTGCACCGCAAAAGAGTAGTGCATGCAGCTGCCCTATGGTCGGTGCTGTGCATTGCGGACTGCAATTTGCGGTCCGCAGCACGGGCACGGAGCCATTACATTCGTGGACATGAGCCCTAAGGCTTGAGGACACAATAACATATCTAAGGAAGGCATTCTAAATGTCAGGGATCAGTTCCTTTTTTCTCTCCAGTGTCTGAGATGATTAGGTGTTGGCATTCCAGCCCCCACTTTAGTCCCTCTAGTTCTCTCTCTGCTGCTATAGATTTAATAACGGCGAGTGACAACAAAATTGCTAGAAGGGAGACCACTATGGTAGGGATTTCAAAAAGGTTTTTAGGGTGAAAACATGAACATTTTTAATAAACATAATTTGCACATTTGTTCAGGTTCACCTAAAGTGACCATTGAGAATAACTCGTTGGAAAAGTTAGGGAGTCATTTATCAAACTGGTGTAAAGTAGAACTGGCTTAGTTACCCATAGCAACCAATCAGATTCCTCCTTTCATTTTGGACAGCTCGTTTGTAAAATGTAAGTTGGAATCTGATTGGTTGCTATGGGCAACTGAGCCAGTTCTACTTTACACCAGTTTGATAAATGACCCCCTCAGTGACCATTTAAGCATTAATATGGATCAGAAGAATCTGAGTTCATGGAACCTGTGGTTAAAGATTATTTAATTGTATAAGAAGAAATATCCTGAAAGCGGGAATAGATTAAGAAGTTCTATCCAATGTAGACATCTTAAAAATGAAAAAGGATTTACGGGTAGACAGCACAGATAATGAATATATAAATATACCAATCTTGATATAGCCGCATTTTAGAAGCTGAGTACCAGCTCATCAATACTTAATGATCTGCTCCATTACAAGCCACAGAATGTAAAGGTCATTTTTCAGGAGGTGTAGGGCATTAAAGTATTAGCTAAGAGCAGACGTGACCATTCCTTTAACCACTTGTCAGTGACCCTCTGCTACTAGACACTCACAGGATAATGGCTACATTTTCACCATGGACATGATAATGCAAAACCAACATATTTCAGGTTTAGTTGGTCTTCTTGATCACTGTAATACATTTGGAGAACCCAACCATTTTCTCGACAGTTTAGAAAAGTAGTGAAAATCTCTAGAAGTCACAAATATGGCCACAGTAGTGGAGTAAAAACTTTAGTAAGCGCCCCTCAGTACGCAGATTTTCTCTTCTCTGTATACTCATACTTTTTATTTTCCACAGTACAATGAGATTAAGAAGGTGCTGTATACATGTATTTAAGCTGACTGCTGCATTCTGGGCATCACTGAAGGCAAATTCTTCAGAATCTTTGTAATATCTGTTCATTGCATAATTTTGCTATTTTTACTTATTCATTTGTTTAGGTTAGTTCTCTGTGCAAAAACAAGTTGGTACATGAAACACCTGAGGGCTCTGCAGTTTCCCCGTCAACCAGACAGGGCCACATCCTGACCATTTAGGAATCCAGTACTTGTCCACTCTTTTGGTTTGTCCCTGAGTCTCAGGAAATAAATGAGATCGCTCAGACACCCAGCAAAGCAGGCCATTCTCCTTGGAGGAGTCTTTTTGGCTGGAGGGATGATGCCACTACTGATCACACAGTCCAGTGCAGGCCACCTCTGACCTGTAGAACTGAATAAAACACTAGCTTGATTTATCATTTATTAAAAGTGAAATATGCAAACGTATGTATTTCCTCTGTGTGCTTCCATACAGAGTCTATGGTGTGGCGTACATAAGGCGACAATCTCACTTAGGTTTTTTTACCCTGAGTTTGGCCTTCTTCTGGCTGTCTACCATTTTTTTGCTGTATGAAATAGCGCATTCAAAGACTTCCAGTAAAGATAAATGTATGCTTCGTGGTATACTTTTTAAAACATGGAAGCTTATGTGTAAAGCTGGACATTCACGTTAGTCTTTTCTCAGTCGAACCCACCAAGAACGGTTGGTTTGCCTGACAGACTAATGTGTGTAGGGAACTCCTGACTCTCCCTCGACAGATGATGTCAGGGGAGACAAGGATTGGGCAAAATGAATATCTTCGCCTGATCATTTTGTTCCCCATGGATATAAGCCACTGGCAAAGGTGTGGCTTTCTCTGCTCTCCTCATAGAATAAACATGTATGTTTATGGGGAAGCTAGGAGAGATCCGAGAGAGATAGCTGTTGGCCGAGCTGTGTGGACAGCTTTAAACATACATATACAGGTGACCTGAGGCTTCTATTGAAAGATCTTCTGAGTGGAAACCTTGGACAAACGACTAAGGCTACTTTCACACTCGCGTTTTGTCATGGACGGATCCGTTCAGATAATACAACTGTCTGCATCCATTCTGAACGGATCCGTTTGTATTATCTTTAACATAGCCAAAACGAATCCGTCTTGAACACTATTGAAAGTCAATGGGGGACAAATCCGTTTTCCATTGTGGCAGATTGTGGCAGTGAAAACGTATCGGTCCCGATTGACTTACATTGTGTGCCAGGATGGATCCGTTTGGCTCAGTTTCACCAGACGCAAGCAGCCTTTTGGTGTCCGTCTCCAAAGCGGAATGGAGACTGAACTGATGCAAACTGATCCTTTTCCATTCAGAATGCATTAGAATGCAAACTGATCCGTTTTGGACCGCTTGTGAGAGCCCTGAACGGATCTCAGAAATGGAAAGCCAAAACGCGAGTGTGAAAGTAGCCTAACGCAGCATGAAGGGAGCCTTAGAAACAATGCTTCCAGGCAGAATACCTCTATGTTATACCGCTTATGATCGAGCATGCAAAAAATATTTATCTTAAACTTGTATAGCGTCAGTCAAAAGAAACTATAGGACATTGGAGGTGCAGATATGGCCCACACTACATGTATGGGTGCTGAATTACAGCTTTACAATTTTGAGGTTGCATGGAACAATAATATGGACATACACAAGCCTTTAGAAAAACAGACCTCATTAACGCAGATGACCTTGTCTGTCATCAAAATACTATATATAGTTACGTTTTAATGCCATTTGGTGCTCTATGTTAGCAGAGGCTCAGATTGGAACAGAACTCCAGCAGTCAATCTAAGTCCACTTCAGTACTGCTTCCTTGAGCCTGCAATGCCACCTAGACTCTACAAGATGAAGCCGTGGTGTTAAACATTACTGGATTTTGTTGCTTATTTTTATTTATTTCTTCATTTTCACTGTGCAGATTGTTTATGACCAAGTGGACTCTGTGGTTATGTTACACATTCACACATAATGAGAAGCAGATGGCAAATTGTAGGAATAGATGCTTAAGTGACTTATCAATAGGTCAGCATATGGCGGTTCCTCCGAATAGCTCCAATTCCCTTAATGCCTTTTCCTGGGGTTTCTGTAGTCAGCAGCACTGTATTAGTTTTGCTCCTTAGAGATTCTTTAATGAGGCTTCTTTCCTCAAAAGGTTGAGAAACTTGCACAGTGTATTTGGAAAATCATTTACTTTTGTTAAGGGATTCATACATTTTATTGCAATTTACTTTCACTATTTATGGGGTATCTGTGGTTGCAAGCAGTCAAGTTTTTCTATAGGGAATATAAAGTATTACTCAGTGCCCAAAATAAACAAACCGAGGGCTACCCTATAATCTCCATCAGGGGAGGAATATAGAAAGAGGCTGCTACTACGTTTAGCTTTATTGTCTTAAAGAAGAGATTGTGTCATGCAATATCATTAATCTTAAAGTATACAGATGTGGTCAAAATTGTTTGTACTCTTCCATTAAAGAAAGTAAAACCCACAATGGTCACTGAAATAACCTGACACTGGCAAAAGTAATCATAAATAAAGATTTACTGAATATCAACTAATGAAAAACCGATATTCCTTTTGAATTGTGGTTCAACAAAATAATTTATAAAACAAACTAATGAAACTGGCCTGGACAAAAATAATGGCACCCTTAACTTAATATTTTGTTGCACAACTTTTTAAGGCAATCATTGCAATTAAGTGATTTCTGTAACTCTCAATGAAACTTCTTTACCTGTCCACAGGTATTTTGGCTCACTCCTCATGAGCAAAATGCTCCACGGCCTTCCCGCTAGCACAGTGCTGTACGATATATAGCGGCTGTGCTTGGTATCGCAGCTCGGCCCCATTCACTTTTATGGGGCTGCGCTGCTCCTAGGCCACGTGACTGATGAATGTGTCATTACTGGCCTATGGAAAGCTCACAGGAGCTCAGGTGTCTTCTCAAACAGCTGATCGGCAGGGGTCCCTGCTGTCAGACCCCCATCGATCAGATACTGATGACCTATCCAGGGGATAGGTCATCAGTATTAGAATCTTGGAAAACCCCTTTAATCATTTATGACTAAACTTTCTGTAATCATTTGCATAATGATGTGATAAAACCTTACCTCTACCTATGAAATCAGATAGAAGCAAACATTACAATAAAGTAGAGAAACAAACATGCAGATTGCATCTATTGCAATGTAACCAAATTAACTACAGTGTATGTATTTTCATGATATTTAATATGACGCCTGGTCTATTTCCTTAGTACCCAGAAACATTATCTTCTAATGAAGATACGGCAAATATTTCTGGAAATGATTATTACCTGCAGAAACTTCCATATACTAAAACTATTCCAAAAATGATGTCTGAAGGGTTTCAAAGAAAGTGGGATTGGGACATTAGCTTAGTATTTTATGCAGCTGAAATAAACAATGTAATTTCCAAATGAGGAGCCACGGGAAACATAAAATCCATTACATTCAAATTCTAATTTCAGAGAATTTCAGAAGTACAGAATCAAGAATAGAGATGTCAGACACTCATCTACCATTGAACACGACAGGAGGCTGATTGTGTTGTCTCGACAACTGCCATTCTATATTCATGATAGGTGTTTCTTACTTGTCAAGACTGGCCAGCCAATAACCTTTCACTTCCCAAGATTGAACAGCAAGTAGATGCAGCTTGCAAGAAAATAGCTTGTGAATCACTGCATGAATGGAGGCTGGGGATGCAACATAACAGTGCCAATGAGCATGCAAACATATCTTACAATAGAAGTCATACTTCTCCTGGGACTCGTTATGCAGCACCAGATTCCTTCTACAATATAGGGAGTAACCTAAACTGCCTTCCATGTGTTAGCCCAGCAGTCCATGCCAGCGCCGCTGCCCCTAACCGCGGGCATGGGCGCCAGGCTCCCTCTTTTCCTCCTGCGCGCTGTGCTGACAAGCACGGGCAGCAGGTAACTTAACTATGCTATCTGTGTTCCATGCCAGAGTTTCCTTCCTGCTGGAGACTTGCACTGGTGTTTGATCTTGTGTGGGTGTGACTCTCTTCACCTATGAAGCAGCACATACACGCCCTCTGTCTCACTAGCATATGGCTGGATTTCAGCAGGTATTGAAAGGCGCTTCTACTCATGTTTTTAGTTTGTCTATCACCAAGTGCTAAGGTGTCTCTCTTGTCTGCTTCGCTGTGTACCGGACCTTGCTTATTGAACTCCTGGACTTTGCCACCTGCCTCTGACCTCGGACTTAGTTTATAAACTTTACCTGTTTGCCGCCTGCCCCCGACCTCAGATCTTGTTTATGGACTTTGTTTGTTTGCTGCCTGCCTATGACTTCGGACTTTGCTTACTGACCGTTCTTGATCGCCACCTGTCCAGACCAGGAACCCCCTGGCCACGCACGTCCCCTCGGTGCTTCACCAGGTACTCTGCCCCCCGGGTCAGCTGCCACTGACTCGGGGACTGCTCTGGAGTGGCACCTGGCAACTACCCTAACGGCTCAAGCCTATCCTCACCATCAGAGGCTCTAGTAAAGACCAGTTAGTTGGTTAGTCATACCCCTCCAGAGTACAGCCAGTCAGTGGAGCAGTGGGTCCACACCCGCTTGCATAACACCATGCTTTCCTCTCTTTATAATCAATACCATTTGGGTGTTTCTTAGTATAGGTAAAAATAAGTATCTCCACGGATATTACAAGAACCTAATGGAGAAGATGATATCATGGAATGCTAGTGAGGTAAGTTTTCATATGCTTCTGATAGTTAGACATAGTTAAAGGGGTTGTCCCATGAAAAATATTCTACTGTTTTCAAATCAGCACCTGGATCTGAATACTTCTGTTATTGCATGTAATGAAAAATGTATTCAATAAAATGTATCTGTATAGCGCCTCCAGCTGTTTCTTTTTTTTGTTATTTCTTTGACCTGCTCGCTGTGATGGCCGCACATGCTCAGTTTCATCCTTCAATTGCCTTCTGTGAGAGGGAGAGCATGGACACACCTTCTGAGCTGTGATAGGGAGAGCATGGACACGCCCCCTAGCTGCAGCAGAAAAGATACTCCCCTTGAGCTGTCAGCTTGATATAAATCTAGAGGAGCAATGAATGGAGAGATCTCTAGATCCATGTCAGGTACAGGGCTGGTTCTAGCTTTGTTAGAAAGAGGTTATCATTAACTATATGAAGACTGATTTTCATTATTTGGTGGCAGAAAATTTTGCGACTGAAAATCTGTTCCATTCGTTTTAATAGGGGCAGTAAGCACATGGATTTCTGCATTAAGGTGAATGGAACTGATTTTCTGCCACAAAATCTGCCGCATGTGAAGAGCAGACATCTGTTTTAGTGTTTTTTTTTTCTTATTTTCCAAATTGATACCATCTGATAAATGTCTGCAGATTCTGATTTTGAGCGGTCCCTCTGTATAGCACACTTATTCTAGGCTGCAAGTTTTGCATGTAATAAGGTATATAACATTATCAGTATTACAGATGATATACTGTTTGATTTTGTACTTGGTACCATTGGCAGAAGAAACAAAGTCCTTGAATATTTGAATAACACTACGTTTGAAGGAACCATTATACTGTGACCAAGTTGCCTGAGTGGGGCCCCCAGCCCTGTCCACAAACAGACTTGGGGACAGTATCTGTGCTACAGATTTAGTTTTTTTAGGGATACATTGAACGCCACCGTTTATGACTTCTGAGAATCCAGGATCAGTGTTTAACTCCGGTAGTGTATTTCTTCACAATGCTGCTGATTGCTTTAAATTCACAGCTCTATGGGGTTGAAAAATACACCGGTTTAGCAGTTTTACCATCATGCACACTGACTGATTTACTGGAATACAACAAATCCATTCTGCTTTTTGACCTCATTATGTTCTCTGCTCTACAGTATTTGGGATCCATGAGGGGTAACCAGAGTTGCTTAGTCTCTTCCTAATGTGAACAGACTCCTGTTTGAAACCATCATCAGCGGAGCAGTTCCTTTTGGCGCGAGTAAATTCACCAATCAGAAGCAACTGAATAGTATTGAATGAGTGGCAGGAATCAGCACTCAATATGGTATTGCAGGCTGTGCTTCTTCTGTGAGTTGTATTTCTAACCTTTTGATTCATCCAATCTATTTATAAATTTAGATTCAAAAAAGTAATATGTTCATGATGATTGTAATGAGTAAAACTAAGATTGAGGGTATTACTGTTCAGGAAACAGATAAACACTGGCATGGCGGCCACATCGCTGCACCATATGAACAACAGGTCGTCGATGTAGCGACCATACCAGGGCAGCCACCGGGCAAAGGGGTTAGTGCCACCAAATAAATATTCACTTTCAAGCTAAAGATGAGGACACTTTCATGCCCATGGATGCTCCTGAAATCTGAAAAAAAAAACCTTGTTGAACATGAAATATTTGTGTTTTAAAAGATACCAGATAGCAGAACACAAATTACAACAGTTCCCGGTACAAATTATAGCTGGGCTGTGTGAGGTCATGCCCCCTCCAGCTAAGCCCCGCATGCATTCCACATGGTGGGCACAGTGTTTAACCCGAAAAAGTCACAAAATTTGCACAAATAGTGGTTGCACAAAACGTTTTTGACTCCACTTTACTGGCGCACAGAAGTTGATAAATTTGCCCCCAGGATTCATTCCCTTACATAAATTTACTGATCGACTCCCACAGGGAGAGGAGTTGGGATTCACTAATTCATTAAAGTGTGACTTTCATACTTACTTTTACTGTAGGTGCTAATTCATAGTCAGATGGTTGTTCTGATTCCAGTGCATTTTTCCTGTCTCTGGTGGGATCAGCATTTGACCTTTCAGCGGACCTGACAAAAGAGCCATGGACACATTTTAATGTGAATGATATGGTCCTCAGGCTGGATTCACACATGTAGCTTTTGATACAGTTTTTGGTGAAGTTTTTATACAGTTTTTAAACCCAGAAGTGAATCCAAAAGGAATTCAACATAAAGGAAAGACTTTATATGCATCTTCTTCTTTTTATCCACTTCTGTTTTGGGCTAAAAAAAAAGGCACCAAAAACTACAAGTGTGAAGGCAGTCTAATATAGACAAGATTCTCATACTTTTAATGAAGTGAAACATTGCTCTAGTTATCTTTATACCAAATACTACTGTACATGCCTTCCATAAGCTTTATTATGTCACCAGACATTACTGACTTCCATGAGATTAATATCACCAGACATTACTGAAAATTGTCTGGGACTGGAATGAGGCTTAGAAAAAGAGGCCATGGCTTAAAATGTGCCAAATTAAGCCAATATCTTGGTACAAAATATTTGTCTAAACTAATACAACCAGGAGTTAGGGTCCATTCACACGTCCGTTATTTTGGTCCGCATTCGATCCGCAATTTGCAGACCCATTCACTTTCAATAGGGCTGGAACGGATGCAAATCCGCTTTTCTGGCATCCGCATTTTCGGGATCCGCATGCGTTTTTTCGGGATCTGAAATTCCGTTCCTGAAAAAAATAGAACATGTCCTATTCTTGTCTGCAATTGCGGACCAGAAAAAGCATTTTCTATTATAGTGTCTGTGATGTGCAGTCCGCAAATTGCGGATCGCACATTGCAGGTGTCCGTGTTTTTATCCGCAAAACACTTACGGACGTGTGAATGGACCCTTAGAGTAAAGAAAGGGTAATAGAAAAGTGTCTAACATGTCTAGCACCAAATCATGTCCGCCACTTTGATTTAGGCTACTTTCACACTGGCGTTTTGGTTTCCGTTTGTGAGATCCGTTCAGGGATCTCACAAGCGGTCCAAAACGGATCAGTTTTGCCCTTAATACATTCTGAATGGTTAAGGATACGTTCAGAATGCCTCCGTTTGCCTCTGTTCCACCTCCATTCTGCTTTGGAGGCGGATGTCAAAACGCTGCTCGCAGCGTTTTGGTGTCCGTCTGACGAAACGGAGCCAAACGGGGATCAGACGCGCTCTTACTTTTCTTCCCGCTCTGAACTCTCACAGGAATAAGCCGGTTGTAGAGACAGAGTTGGAGCAGGGAGCGCGTCAGTGGCAGGGGCAGACTGGGCATGCGCTGCTCTTATTAGGAAAAGCAGCCCATGTGCAGTTAGAATAAAGCCATGGACGAGCTTTCTCTAAAGCTCCTCCATGTCGCGTGGACAAACTGGCTGCACGCAGAGCGGGGCTGAGTGGGCGGGGCTAATTATAAAAACATTTTTAATAAAGTATATTAGGAAACTCTTTTTTACCCTACCTCCGACTATATAGTGGAAAGTACTTATATAGTGGCCTACCCCTTTAATCATCTTTAAATTGAATAAATCACCCCTCTCTCTTCTATAAAAGTCTTATAAAAGGCTGATTTGTATGTCCTAGAAAACATTCCTTACAAATGAGTTGATTTGCATCTACAACCTATTATTTTAAAGTGTCAATATATGCTTTTTCTTCTATCAGAGGGCATCAACTTTACCATAAGAGCTCTTTGGAAGATGCCTTGGATGATAGTTTTCTTTCTAGGATCCGATGACTGTCGCTGCTTTTATCACCTCGAAAACACCCATCATTCCATTTTTCCAACTGTGTCTGAATATGGACTAAAAGGAAGCAAGAGATCTTCACACAAAAGACAAATAAAAACAACTTCTTTTATTTAACGTAGCAGTCAAAGAACAAAATCTGATATACAGTGACTAATTATTAACATATAAATGCAATATAAAATAAACATCAGGCTTGCTATCACTTGTAAGTTCATTGAACCCTATACTAAAGAGTAGACCATAATATAAATGCACAGGAGCTTCTGATTTGTCTTCCTCCACTTCATTATACACAGTAAATACATCCCTGCTTATCCTGTTTATGATCCAGAGCACATGGAATCATTGGCCTAGAACAGGGGTCAGCAACCTTTTTTGTTTGAATTGCCAGTAGAGTTGAGCGAATTGAATCCCACGAAGTGGAATTCAATCCGAATTTCAGGATAAATTTGATTCACCTCGAAGCCGAATTTCCTTGTGCTTTGTGTTAGCGAATTGATTTAATCTGAAATAGTGTAAAAAACAAAGAAATTCATACTTACGGTTACCTCCTCCATTTCCTCGCGACGGGCCGCCAGCTGCAATCTTGATTGAAGATCTTGGCCGAAATCCGAAAGATGTCGGCTAGGGTGTTTCATTTTGTAATGGAAAAAAACAAAATGTAACATTTTTGCAGACTTTGCTTACGCCCTGAGTCTCAGTGATGTAAAATATATATATGACAAATTTCAAGAAGATTGGATAATATTTAGAGGTTGCACACTTTGATCAGTTTTGTAAAAGTAGGCAAAAAAATATGATTTTTCAATGTTAATTACTTTTATTGGGAAAACTAGAAATCACACTTAAAATAATATTAAAACTAGAACCTAAGATTAATAGGTAGTAGGCAAAACGTGTTATATTAATCAACTTTGAACGATGCAATCCCTTCTTTTGTTAGCTTGGTGACGACTTTTCTGTGATGCTCAACTACCCTTAACAAGAATTGATTTTGTTGTTCATCCCTGACCGATTCGTTAATCTTTTTTATCAAAGCATTTCCTCTTTCTGCAGTATCAACACCTTAAGAGCGTTCACATGGCTTCTTGGAGAATCACTGCAGTATTCTGTCACGTCGTGGATCCCAAACAATTCAAAGAACGTCTTTGTTTTATTAGTAATGAAATGGCTTAGGTCTTTTCCTTCAAAGACTAGGTTTTTACCCTTTAATCGTTTCATTTCCTTTTTCTTTGCAGGTTTGGTTTCTAAATTTTTTGTCATATTTTCCTTAACAGCGTAAGTAATACGTTCGTCCAAAAAAGCCAATCCTACGTTTGTTACTGACAGATACCAAAGGTGTCTCTTAGCAACTGTGAGAGCATATTTTTTGACGTCTTCATCTGGGTAAGTGTTTAGAAGCTGTAGCATATCCAAATCATTTTTTGGAGCCCATCGACTTACAATTGCCTCGTGCAAAAAGTGAACATATATGAGGCTGACAAAATGTGCAACCCATTTCATTCCTTTCAATTCTCGTTGAGAAATATTCAACTGTTTAGTGAAGAGGACAATTTTAAGTGCATATATTGCCTTTGCCATCCACCTTGCTTGATGCAGAGCCCCTGGAATCCTGAAACTGAAGTCGTTTTTAGACCAACCTCCTAGGTACAGGAGTAAGAGTAGTAATAAAAGTAATCAATGTGTGCAACCCCTAAATATTATCCAAACTTCTTGAAATTTGGCATATATATCTTTTACATCACTGAGACTTGGGGAATAAGCAAAGTCATATGAAAATCACCCTAATGTCGGCGGCCAGCCCATAGCAAGCAAATGGAGGCGGTAAGTTTGAGTTAATTTTTTTGTATGTTAATTTCACACTGATTTTACACCCCGCATCTGGGGGACTCCCTGTCATTGCACCCACTACTTACAAAAAAATGCGCTTCGTGACAAAGTAATTTGTCACAAAACAAACTTTTGGTTAAATTTGGCGAATCAGTCGAATCATTTCATTATTTTCATTAATTCACTCATCTCTAATTGCCAGTTTCAAAAAGAAAATGCTGAGGCGCTCTGTGCACCATACCATACAGGAAAGTCATATAACACAAATGTGTGACTTAAACTAGGTATTTACTAGTGTGACACAGTGAGAGGTTTTGTCTGGGAAAACTGGTATTTTGATAACAGCGTCTAATATACCTGCTACCTGGTCCTCTGGTGGTCCCCTTTGCTTGGATTGACCACCAGAGGACATAGGCAGCTCTGTAATAAGTAGCACCAAGCACCACTACACTATTAACCCCTTATTAACCCCTGATCACCCCTGATCGGCTCCATTCAGACGTCCATATGATTTTTACGGATCCACGGATACATGGATCGGATCCGCAAAACACGTACGGACATCTGAATGGAGCCTTACAGGGGGGTGATCAATGACGGGGGTGATCACCCCATATAGACTCCCTGATCACCCCCCTGTCATTGATCACCCCCCTGTAAGGCTCCATTCAGAAGTCCATATGATTTTTACGGATCCACGGATACATGGATCGGATCCGCAAAACACATACGGACATCTGAATGGAGCCTTACAGGGGGGTGATCAATGACAGGGGGGTGATCACCCCATATAGACTCCCTGATCACCCCCCTGTCATTGATCACCCCCCTGTCATTGATCACCCCCCTGTAAGGCTCCATTCAGACGTCCATATGATTTTTAGGGATCCACGGATACATGGATCGGATCCGCACAACACATACGGACATCTGAATGGAGCCTTACAGGGGGGTGATCAATGACAGGGGGGTGATCACCCCATATAGACTCCCTGATCACCCCCCTGTCATTGATCACCCCCCTGTCATTGATCACCCCCCTGTAAGGCTCCATTCAGACGTCCATATGATTTTTACGGATCCACGGATACATGGATCGGATCCGCAAAACACATACGGACATCTGAATGGAGCCTTACAGGGGGGTGATCAATGACAGGGGGGTGATCACCCCATATAGACTCCCTGATCACCCCCCTGTCATTGATCACCCCCTGTCATTGATCACCCCCCTGTAAGGCTCCATTCAGACATCCATATGATTTTTACGGATCCACGGATACATGGATCGGATCCGCAAAACACATACTGACATCTGAATGGAGCCTTACAGGGGGGTGATCAATGACAGGGGGGTGATCACCCCATATAGACTCCCTGATCACCCCCCTGTCATTGATCACCCCCCTGTAAGGCTCCATTCAGACATCCATATGATTTTTACGGATCCACGGATGCATGGATCGGATCCGCAAAACACATACGGACATCTGAATGGAGCCTTACAGGGGGGTGATCAATGACAGGGGGGTGATCACCCCACATAGACTCCCTGATCACCCCCCGTCATTGATCACCCCCCTGTAAGGCTCTATTCAGACGTCCGTATGTTTTTTACGGATCCACGGATACATGGATCGGATACACAAAACACATACGGACATCTGAATGGAGCCTCACAGGGGGGTGATCAATGACAGGGGGGTGATCACCCCATATAGACTCCCTGATCACCCCCCTGTCATTGATCACCCCCCTGTAAGGCTCCATTCAGACGTCCATATGATTTTTACGGATCCACAGATACATGGATCGGATCCGCAAAACACATACAGACATCTGAATGGAGCCTTACAGGGGGGTGATCAATGACAGGGGGGCGATCACCCCATATAGACTCCCTGATCACTCTCCTGTCATTGATCACCCCCCTGTCATTGATCACCCCCCTGTAAGGCTCCATTTAGACGTCCGTATGTTTTTTACGGATCCACGGATACATGGATCGGATCCGCAAAACACATACGGACATCTGAATGGAGCCTTACAGGGGGGTGATCAATGACAGGGGGGTGATCACCCCATATAGACTCCCTGATCACCCCCCTGACATTGATCACCCCCCTGTAAGGCTCCATTCAGACATTTTTTTGGCCCAAGTTAGCGGAATTTTTTTTCTTTTTTTTTTCTTACAAAGTCTCATATTCCACTAACTTGTGTCAAAAAATAAAATCTCACATTAACTCACCATACCCCTCACAGAATCCAAATGCGTAATTTTTTTAGACATTTATATTCCAGACTTCTTCTCATGCTTTAGGGCCCCTAAAATGCCAGGGCAGTATAAATACCCCACATGTGACCCCATTTCGGAAAGTAGACACCCCAAGGTATTCACTGAGGGGCATATTGAGTCCATGAAAGATTGAAATTTTTGTCCCAAGTTAGCGGAAAGGGAGACTGTGAGAAAAAAAAAAAATAAAAAATTTCCACTAACTTGTGGCAAAAAAAAAAAATTCTATGAACTCGCCATGCCCCTCATTGAATACCTTGGGGTGTCTTCTTTCCAAAATGGGGTCACATGTGGGGTATTTATACTGCCCTGGCCTTTTAGGGGCCCTAAAGCGTGAGAAGAAGTCTGGGATCCAAATGTCTAAAAATGCCCTCCTAAAAGGAATGTGGGCCCCTTTGAGCATCTAGGCTGCAAAAAAGTGTCACACATGTAGTATTGCCGTACTTAGGAGAAGTTGGGGAATGTGTTTTGGGGTGTCATTTTACATATACCAATGCTGGGGGAGAGAAATATCTCGGTCAAATGCCAACTTTGTATAAAAAAATGGGAAAAGTTGTCTTTTGCCGAGATATTTATCTCACCCAGCATGGGTATATGTAAAATGACACCCCAAAACACATTGCCCAACTTCTCCTGAGTACGGCGATACCACATGTGTGACACTTTTTTGCAGCCTAGGTGGGCAAAGGGGCCCAAATTCCAATGAGCACCTTTAGGATTTCACAGGTCATTTTTTACACATTTTGATTTCAAACTACTTACCACACATTAGGGCCCCTAGAATGCCAGGGCAGTATAACTACCCCACAAGTGACCCCATTTTGGAAAGAAGACACCCTAAGGTATTCGCTGATGGGCATAGTGAGTTCATAGAAGTTTTTATTTTTTGTCACAAGTTAGTGGAATATGAGACTTTGTAAGAAAAATAAAAATAAAAAAAATCATCATTTTCCGCTAACTTGTGACAAAAAATTAAAAGTTCTATGAACTCACTATGCCCATCAGCGAATACCTTAGGGTGTCTACTTTCCGAAATGGGGTCATTTGTGGGGTGTTTGTACTGTCTGGCCATTGTAGAACCTCAGGAAACATGACAGGTGCTCAGAAAGTCAGAGCTGCTTCAAAAAGCGGAAATTCACATTTTTGTACCATAGTTTGTAAACGCTATAATTTTTACCCAAACCATTTTTTTTTTTACCCAAACATTTTTTTTTATCAAAGACATGTAGAACAATAAACTTAGAGAAAAATTTATATATGGATCTCGTTTTTTTTTGCTAAATTTTACAACTGAAAGTGAAAAAATGTCATTTTTTTTTGCAAAAAAATCGTTAAATTTCGATTAATAACAAAAAAAGTTAAAATGTCAGCAGCAATGAAATACCACCAAATGAAAGCTCTATTAGTGAGAAGAAAAGGAGGTAAAATTCATTTGGGTGGTAAGTTGCATGACCGAGCAATAAACGGTGAAAGTAGTGTAGGTCAGAAGGTAGGGGGGCTGAAGTGGTTAAAGAGGTTTCCAACTTTTTACAAAAATTGTCTTCTGGTAAATATATGGATAATAAAGCATGTCACTGCTCCTCTGAATCTGCTTAAGGGACCTATATATGGGGGATCAGTATATGGGGACCCTTCGCACCAACCATACACTTGCTGATGGTAGGTGAGAGCAGCCATCACTCATTTAACTGACTGAGGGCTGATTCCCCCCACCACTACCCGACATACACTGGTGTCTCATACAATAATAACAATCAGACCTCACCCCCATGAACCAATCACGTCCAGATCTCATCCCCTCACATGGAATAATCACATTCAGGCTCACCATATCCACCCCAAACCCCAGAGTCAGAGAGCTTGTTCCCCATCCTCCCACTAAAAATTTTCAGGGTCACCCCCCCAATCCCCAAAGTAGTCACAAAGCTGGCTTCCTATCCCCCAGAACTCATGTTTAGGCTCACCATCATCCCGCCACCCCTTCCCCCAAACAGTCAAATGCAGGCTCACTAACCTCCACCCCCCCAAGCAGTCACAAAGCTTTCTCCCCATCATTCTCTCAGCAATCAAATGCAATATCCCCACCCCATCCCCCCAGAGTATTCCTCATAATTAGAGATTAGCGAATTTTTCAAGAATTTGATTCGGGCGGTTTGCTGAATTTTTGGAAAAAATTTGGTTCAATCTAAATTTATTCGCTGCGAATCGCGTTAAAAAACATCTATTTCCTGGCTGCAGAGAGTCTTTATAGTGGTGTAGAACACTGTGCCTGGCAGTAAGGCCTCATGCACATGAACATGTGCTGTCCGCATCCGTTGCTTCGTTCCGTGGTCTGCAAAAAAATATAACCTGTCCTATTCTTGTCCATTTTGCGGACAAGATTAGGCAGTTATATTAATGGCTGTCCATGATGTTCTACAAATTGCGGAATGCACACGGACACCATCCGTGTTTTGCGGATCCGCAAATTGCGGCCCGCAAAACACACAACGGTCGTGTGCATGTAGCTTAACACGCATAGGGAGTCTGCTGTGGTAGTGAAATAATACTGTGAGTCAGTATGACATACAGATGACAGGCGTTGCTCTTAGAGTCACTGCACACATCACTTATTTGGGCAGTCACGCGGCCAAAACTTACCAAATAGCTCAAGTATGAATTCAGCCTTACAGGTCGATGTTAGCGCCAAGAAGAAGCGCACTCCTTTTACACCGTCGTCAGCTGATTCCACATAGATGTCTACAGAACCTGTTCTATTAATCGCTTATACAAGTAGAGCGCCCCAACAGAGTGGAGTGGGTGTCAGCAGTAAGGCTGTGTTGACATCACTGATTATTTTGCCCTTCCACTGATCCGTCAGAACAATAACCCCCAAAAAACGTTTTGTCTGTTGAGCATCCGCCTTCACTCACTGTGCCTGCGCCAAGAAACATTTAGTAGGCCTCTGCCAATCCCCCTGTGCAGGGCCTGGCACTTCTCTGTCTGACATACTGTTAGATCAGATAAATAAATAAAAAGTCTGTAATTTTGTTACTTCACCAGACAACGGCTAATAAGCACTTTTTTTCCACTAATACACGCCAAAAAGGGCTGTAATTTTCTCACTTCACCACACAACGGCAAATACTTTTTTGTGCCACTAATACACGCAAAAAAGTGCTTCAGAACATATAACTGCACCGCTGAACAGCAAATATATTTTTCTTTTTTCCACTTATATACTCCACAAAAGGCACACAAGGCATATAAGTGCATGGCTGAACGGCAAATATATTTTTATTTTGCCACTATTACACGCCAAAAAGGGCTTTAGAACATATAGAAGGAACGAGGGGGCACACACACCAGGGAGACACTAGATGGATGAATAATTTGATGTTTAATGTTTAATACTTTAAAAACAAACCCCTAAAATCACATAAAACGTACATCAAATAACTACAATAGCAGCCTATATAGCATGTACATATAACGCCACAGTTATAATATATTGACAACTGTGCAGCCGGTGTAGTGGTGAGACACTACTATGGGTACAATCTATTAGAGTTTGATGTGTAACAGTTCATCCAAACAGTGTCCCAAATCATGCGGTGCTGCACAGAGTAAACCAATAGCGGTAGTAATATAAGAAGTCCTGAAGATAGCCCCAACAGGTATATCGGATGGGGCAATGAAAATGACAATGTCCGGTATTTGTAAGTAAGTACAGAGATGCGTACGAGTAAAGCGCATAGGCACTGGCCTCCAGATTACTTACAGTGTCCAGCCGCTTCAGGTCTCCCGGTCTCACCCCTCCTTGCTGCCTAGCCGCAGCACGATTTCCCAGGTGGCCGAACACGGCCGTCTGTGGCGTCCCACGTGACCTGGTGCTCTGGGGTTCCGGGCAGACGCTTAGATGACGTCACTGCTTTGCGGCGGTAATTTTAAATCTGGATCTGGATCTCTTGCGCTTTTGATCTGAAGTATAGTTTCTTTGTCCTTTTTTCTCCTTGAATCCACGCTCACTCTGTATGCCAGACGCGTTTCAGGGTCTAACGCCCTTCCTCAGTGGCCACCGAGTGAGTGGATTCTCACTCCTTATATATGGTATTAGCCCACCCTCAATTGTGCTTTGTTCAGCTTGTTGCAATATGTGGGATGGATTTAATTACTGCTGCATTTCTACTAACAATTAAAATGTTACGTTCAAGTTAAAAACATGATAAATAATAAATATTACTCCCCTTTAATAAATACAACATTAAAATATCTTAAAAATGTTCTTGATATAGGACTGCAGGGTTAGAACTGCATTATGAGGAAAATCGCATTGAAAACGCTTCAAAAACGCAACAGTGTGAATTGCGTCTTCATTGCGGTTTTTGTGTTTTTATACGCAATTCACACTGTTGCGTTTTTGAAGCGTTTTCAATGCGATTTTCCTCATAATGCAGTTCTAACCCTGCAGTCCTATATCAAGAACATTTTTAAGATATTTTAATGTTGTATTTATTAAAGGGGAGTAATATTTATTATTTATCATGTTTTTAACTTGAACGTAACATTTTAATTGTTAGTAGAAATGCAGCAGTAATTAAATCCATCCCACATATTGCAACAAGCTGAACAAAGCACAATTGAGGGTGGGCTAATACCATATATAAGGAGTGAGAATCCACTCACTCGGTGGCCACTGAGGAAGGGGCGTTAGACCCTGAAACGCGTCTGGCATACAGAGTGAGCGTGGATTCAAGGAGAAAAAGGACAAAGAAACTATACTTCAGATCAAAAGCGCAAGAGATCCAGATTTAAAATTACCGCCGCAAAGCAGTGACGTCATCTAAGCGTCTGCCCGGAACCCCAGAGCACAGGTCACGTGGGACGCCACAGACGGCCGTGTTCGGCCACCTGGGAAATCGTGCTGCGGCTAGGCAGCAAGGAGGGTGAGACCGGAGACCTGAAGCGGCTGGAACACTGTAAGTAATCTGGAGGCCAGTGCCTATGCGCTTTACTCGTACGCATCTCTGTACTTACTTACAAATACCGGACATTGTCATTTTCATTGCCCATCCGATATACCTGTTGGGGCTATCTTCAGGACTTCTTATATTACTACCGCTATTGGTTTACTCTGTGCAGCACCGCATGATTTGGGACACTGTTTGGATGAACTGTTACACATCAAACTCTAATAGATTGTACCCATAGTAGTGTCTCACCACTACACCGGCTGCACAGTTGTCAATATATTATAACTGTGGCGTTATATGTACATGCTATATAGGCTGCTATTGTAGTTATTTGATGTACGTTTTATGTGATTTTAGGGGTTTGTTTTTAAAGTATTAAACATTAAACATCAAATTATTCATCCATCTAGTGTCTCCCTGGTGTGTGTGCCCCCTCGTTCCTTCTATACGTTTTGCATTCTTTGTGGTCCTGAGGGTAGGACTAGAGGGTGAGCACCTATCCATACGTGATAGGGGTGAGCCGCTGTATCCCAATTTACTGCTTTAGAACATATAACTGCACTGCTGAATGGCAAATAGGCCCTTATTTTTTTCTACTTATGCACTCCACAAAAGGGCTTCAGAACATATAACTACACCGCTGAACGGCAAATATATTTTTCTTTTGCCACTAATGCACGCCAAAAAGGGCTGTAATTTTCGCACTTCACCACACAATGGCTAATGAGCCCTTTTTTCCCACTAATACAAGCCCAAAAATTTAGAACATATATCGGCACCGCACAAGGGCAAAACCCTGCTAATGGCTGTATCAAACAGCACTTGCACCCCAATAACAAGAACTCTTTGCTGGAATTACAGAGCTGTATAATGGCAATTTGGGTCCTCAGTCAGTGCAGCAAGGTGTAATAGGATTGTTCCTATTACCCAGGCTGTAACCTCCCTACTGAACCCTGTTCTACATAAATGCTTTGGAATGATTCCTCCTTATCCTTTCCCTACACCTTGAATAATCTTTCCCTGAACTTGTAAATCGTTTTTAGCACAATTAAGTTTTTTCTAGCACTGTCCCTAGCACCTGCAGATGTCTCTACCTGCATTAAGTACACTGGAAAATGGCAGAATCCAAGATGGCTGAGGCTATTTATAGGGCTGTGACATCACAGGGCTGGCTGGCTGCTGATTGGCTGCATGCATGGCATTATGGGTAATCCCGCCTTCCTAGAGTTCCTTGCTCCATGTCCTCACACGTGCAGCAGCCATTTTAGGAAAAAATGCAATTCGTTACCACTTCGATTCTCTCATCTCTACTCATCATTCCCCAAAAATTACACTAGCCATGGAAGATATGGGCCATAGACTTGAATAGTCACAACATGTGTTTAAAGTATTAATGATGCATATCTGTAGTGCTATAACTGTCTGCAAATATTGTGTGCTACAACAGTCACATTCCCAGTCCAAAGTCAAGTGAGCGGGTACATATTTAATTGTGAGGTTACAGATGAGTAACATTCTTCCACCAGGTATCCCATTGCATACACAGCCAGCTCTAGATAAGTAAACTGTGCATATATGCAGTGCCTTGGAAATTTATTCACACCCCATACTTTGTAGGACCACCTTTCCCTGCAATTATAGCTGCAAGTCTTTTGGGGTATGTGTCTACCAGCTTTGCACAGCTAGAATCCGAAATTCTGAAATTTCATCTCCATGTTCCATTAATTCTTGTGGAACACCTAAAGGGTTAACAAAGTTTGTAAAATCAGTTTTGAATACCTTGAGTGGTGTAGTTTCTATTATGTAAGCCTCACAAAGTGACTTCAGACCTGAACTGGTCCTCAAAAATTTCAAGATTTGCTTCTAAATTTCTAAGCCTTCTAATGTACATAAAAAATAAAATGGCATTCACAAAATGATCCAAACATGAATTAGACATATGGGGAATATAAAGTAGTAACTATTTGTGGAGTTACTACTATCTGTTATAAAAGTAGAGAAATTGAAATTTGCTAATCTTTCCAAATTTTTGGTAAATTTGGTATTTTTATAAATAAAACTGAATTTTTTTGAATCAATTTTACCACTGTCATGAAGTACAATATGTGACGAGAAAACAATCTCAGAATGGCCTGGATAAGTAAAAGTGTTTTAAAGTTATTACCACATAAAATGAGGACACATGTCAGATTTGCTAAAAATGGCCTGGGCAGAAAGATGAAAAATGGTTTGGTCCCGAAAGGGTTAAATATGACCATATGGGGGACACAAAATGTAAAAAAAATAAAATGTCACCACACATTGCAACACTGCTTCTATCTCTGGTTCTAGTCACTGTATCCATTATGGAAGGGGGACATAATAAAAAAATTTCTGCACATTTTATTAACATATCACATAAAAAGCTCAAAAAATATTTACATAACAGAATAGAAAAAAATCCATAGAAAAAAAAATCTATTAAAAGGCTTTGCTATTGTTTACTTAAGTTACATTTATAAGGATTGCTGCATTGGGCATCTACATTTATCTGACATATCCAGGCTGTAAGGTTCATGGAATTTTGGCTAATACTGTATGTTACCATGCCACATTCAATCCTTTTTATAAATGTTGGTGACTGCTTGTGTGCTGAATGCATACGTAATCATTACCTAAATCCAAGGAAGATTTTTCTTGACTTTTTACAGACTTTGTGCTTCTTTCGGTCTCAGAATTAATGAGGTCGGAGTCATCCGTCTTCTTTTTAATGGATTGTCCTTTAGAGGGTTCACCTTTGAGAACTGTTTCTGACTTTTTCCTTTTACTGTGAGTGAGTGGAATTGGTTCACTCAAATCAAGAAGATCCAGGCCTGGAGATAAAACTGGAGGGAAATGTAAGTTTTATTGTTTATTAACACCAAGCAAAGTAATTCTCCTAAATGACACATTTTATTTGTAAAACATGATGCATTTTCGAGGATGAATTCGCTGACAGGCTGGTGTTCAGAGATGAGGCTACCTTTCACCTGGGGCTCAGAAAACCCACATGCAACAAGCGCATAAGGGACTTACCCAAAGTAAACATGTTCTGCGCAATGAGCACACGTAAAATGTATGCCCCCTTCCTTTTTTTTTGCCGAATATACTGTCACTGGTCACTTCTACCTAGAAATGTTAAGGGAGTGGCTTATGCCACAGACAGAGGAGGATCTGCCAAACATAGTCATCAGCAGGATGGTTCTCCTCTAATTTCCAGTTAGATGTTTGCCGATACCTGAATGAAACTCTACTAGAACTTTGGATAGGCTGCACCAGAATAAACAATTGACCAATGATGTGTGGCCTCCATGATCACCAGATCTAGCACCCTGGTTGGTACCTGCATCCCTTGGAAGTAATGGAGGCTATTTTGGCACCAAAAATGGTAAAAGGCAGAGTGGATCCAGCATGCATGTGGAACCAACACTTCCTGAACTTTATGGTGGCCATTATGGCGCATAACAGGTAGTATTTAGTGTTAGTTTCCCGTCTTGCAGAGATCGCCTTGACATTCGGCGGACGGGCTCAGATGGTTTTGTACAAAATGCATTTGTCAAGCATCTCACTTTATAAATAAGCCTAGTATTAGCACTATAATATTTTTTGTGACTATGGCATTATTGTACTTTATCTGGTATGCAGAGTGCTGTTGCATTGTCTTTTTTCTCTATGTTTTAAGCCATGGCAGTGTGCACCTGCGCATTGGGATGTGCTGACTAACCCCCTTTTCTTTTCAGATCTAACACCCTGTGACTTCTATCTGTGGGATCCAGGACGGATTGGCCATAGAACCTACAGGGAAATGTCAAGCCCTCCTCTCTGCTGCTGGCCAGATATATAATAATCTCTCAGTGTTAATAAAGCTGTCAGAATCAGTCACTCATGTACCCAGCCAGCGACTCACATGCCTTCAACTGCTGTGCCCTAACAAAGACAACGTGGAGAAGGACAGAAAATGGCATCTATATATATGGTTCTGATGGGACAGTATTTTGCACTATGGTATGCTGACCCCGCCTACTTGTGTTGCCCTGCCTTCTGTCAATTTGGACCAACCTACAACATGGGGCTGCTTTGAGTTTTTTTTTCAGGGCCACTTTAAGTTCCAGTCCGCCCTGTGTGGAACTATATCAAGAACTCAGTATATTTGCCAGCCTCCCCAGCCACAGGATCTGAACGACCTGAGATGACGCATCACCAAAAAAGTAGAGTCCCTATCTGATGATATGCTGGCATGCGTATGGATATAACTGGACTACCACCTAGACATCTGCTGTGTCTCCAATGGAGCTCAGATTGAACATTTGTAGTGTATAGAGAAAACTTGGATAGGTAATGTGTTTTTTCATGTTGATGCATTTGTGTTATGTTTTCTTAGTATTTCATTGTCTTGCACACTTTATTTTCTACAGTCGGAAGCTGGGAAGATGCATTGTCCAAGTGACAAGTACTTACTATGGAAAGCTGAGCTTGCCACAGTACAAGTGCAGTGTGTAGATGCAAAGCTCTAATATTCACTACAAAACGTCTACAAATCCATCTGGAGCCCTGGCAGATCATGGCATCAATTGTGTCTGATATTCGAAAAGTAAATATAGCACATTCTTCCAGACACGGAAAACAGCTGGTCTTGGTCACCTTGGGAGTCACAGTGCAGTACACTCCAGGAAAATAATTGTGTGATTACATGGCACAGTTATTATTAATTCATGCAAACTAAATGTGTACAATTCCATCTGTGTTAGCAAAACTGAGCTTAGTTTATTTAACATGGCAGGACAAAACAGCTCTCTTTACCAAATCCCGATGGGACTGAGGACAGCTTCTAGTTTGCTGTGCTGGAATATAACAGTGTTTACTAGGCTTTATGTACTAGAATATATTCTAATTAATTAAAGCCATAAAATGCTGATTCTTTTAAACAACACCCCCAGCAAATAAGCCAAAAATCTCTGCCATATATTTTGGTCAAAGTAAAACTGTGTATTGTATTTGTTACAGGCTATAAAGTTTTTTTATATATTTTTTTTTTTACATGACCCCTGTGCAAACTTTTGAAGGATCCCAAGACCTTAGGTAAAGGTATGGATCTGCTTGGCCCAAGTGTTGACTTTGCCTTACCACAAGTAGAGAGGATACCTACACCAGAAACTAGTGAGAAATTATGTATTCTATTTAGTTGCAAATGGCGTTTCAAGGCTGCCCTTGTCATTTTCTGTAAAGGGGGCGTAGCGTTGCCCTGGTGCATTTATCCTAATTTACGCCAGTTTGTTTTCTGACATAATTGATGACTGAAATCTAAACTAGCTACAAGCAGACTGCTAGAAAATGGACTTAATTTATGATGAGGTGTGCATCTCGTCATAAATTGAAGGGGTTGTCTCACCTCTTCAGGGCTGCCACTGCTCCCGAGCCCTGGACTTTATGCTCTGTAGGGGGGCAGTGCCTGTCAGCATGATTGATGGTACAGGCAAGTGGCGCTAGGATAATGTAATCCCGCTCATTGCCTGTGCGTGCGTGCCTTGGATCTGTAAAAATGATGTCCATGGAGCTGCCCTAGCTGTGTAGAACAAGTCCAAGGCTTCACATGCCCTGGAGCTGTTTTACACAAACTAAAAGCAAAGATACAAGGTGGCCAGGAAGGGAGGGAGCTACTGCGCATGCGTTCCTATGCGTGTTCCCGCGATCCCAGCCACCAAGGCCTGAGCTGTTTCTTATAGTCAGCAAGCATGGCCATGGCTGCTGGATTGCAGCAGTGGCCATAACTAATAACAACCAGGAGACGCCAAAATGGATTGAAGAAAGAAAAAGTATACATTATTAAGTGGCTTATAATATAGTTTTAGTTAGGCCAATTGATGAGAGGAGACAACCCCTTGAAATGCATCCTTCCGTGGCGCAGGGGATATCAAGACAGGCGCATGCCACATGCCAGTCTTGGATAAAAAAACCTAGGCCAAGGTGTATGGCAAAAAAATATCCTTAGGTCCTCTTTGTATTTTCATTTCTATTTTCTCTCTGAAAGGAGTTATCTCATGATTAATGTAAAAAATTTAAATAAGACATCATGTAGTACATTACAGATTAGTGAGACGCACAGGACTGAAGAAAAATTAGGACGAGGTGCTGCCAGTAAAAGAGGATCCGCCCTTCCTCTCAAGTGAATAAATAATGTTAAAAAATATACTGGGCACACTCACTTATGTAGACTCATATAATTTATTTGTAGTGTAAAATACAATCAATTATTCTAAAACACATATAATACAATCAAGCAATATAAAAACACATTAGTACAGTAAAACCCATAAGTATAGAATAAATAGTAGGACCAGTGATGAATAGGATGGAGATGGTATATATCAGTCCATACAAAAGTTAGAAAAATAAATGAATAGAAAAAATGGAAGTATATCTCCACTGATAGCTGGAGCTAGTGTGGTGGCTGGCTCCACAAAGTGCTACCAGGGTCACAGTCCTGATTCGCTGGAAGAAAATAATGCAGCTATAGTCAAACAGAGTTCACTTGAGTGGGTATACTTGCGGCGTCCCGCTACTACTCACTGTTCAGTGCGATTCCTTGTGCAGGTAAAGTTGGAAACAAATTGTCTTTATCAGCTGCTACTGCAAAGCCTGAAAGATACTGTGTCTTTTCTCTGTGCCTTTACGGTCCTCTGACTGCCGCTCCGTGGTAACAAGAAGTCGGTCAGCACTGGGACTCAAGAGTGCTTTTTCCCTCGTCGGTTTAATGTGCGACACACCCTCGTGTGTTTGCACTTGTAGATCCCGGCGTCTCAGGGGTTTAGTCAGGCACGGAGTTCACAAAGACTTCAAATTGCCGCACGGCTCTGGATAATGCAAGCACGTACTCCTTGGGGTTGTTCCAGGGGGCTCCTCACCAAACGCGTTTCGGGTACTTGCCCCTTCTTCAGTGGTCCTACTGAAGAAGGGGCAAGTACCCCGAAACGCGTTTGGTGAGGAGCCCCCTGGAACAACCCCAAGGAGTACGTGCTTGTATTATCCAGAGCCGTGCGGCAATTTGAAGTCTTTGTGAACTCCGTGCCTGACTAAACCCCTGAGACGCCGGGATCTACAAGTGCAAACACACGAGGGTGTGTCGCACATTAAACCGACGAGGGAAAAAGCACTCTTGAGTCCCAGTGCTGACCGACTTCTTGTTACCACGGAGCGGCAGTCAGAGGACCGTAAAGGCACAGAGAAAAGACACAGTATCTTTCAGGCTTTGCAGTAGCAGCTGATAAAGACAATTTGTTTCCAACTTTACCTGCACAAGGAATCGCACTGAACAGTGAGTAGTAGCGGGACGCCGCAAGTATACCCACTCAAGTGAACTCTGTTTGACTATAGCTGCATTATTTTCTTCCAGCGAATCAGGACTGTGACCCTGGTAGCACTTTGTGGAGCCAGCCACCACACTAGCTCCAGCTATCAGTGGAGATATACTTCCATTTTTTCTATTCATTTATTTTTCTAACTTTTGTATGGACTGATATATACCATCTCCATCCTATTCATCACTGGTCCTACTATTTATTCTATACTTATGGGTTTTACTGTACTAATGTGTTTTTATATTGCTTGATTGTATTATATGTGTTTTAGAATAATTGATTGTATTTTACACTACAAATAAATTATATGAGTCTACATAAGTGAGTGTGCCCAGTATATTTTTTAACATCATGTAGTACATGACAATCTCTTTCTAATAAAGCCAGAACCAGACCTGTACCTCACATGGGTCCAGAAATTTCCCCATTAATTGCTCTGCTAGATTTATATCAAGGGGAGCGTCTTTCCAGCTGCAGCTTAGGGGGGTGCCTTTCCTGTTGCAGATTAGGGGGCGTGTCCATTCTGATGCAGCTCAGGGGTGTGTGTCCATTCTGCTGCAGCTCTCTCTCTATCACAGCTCAGGGGGCGTGTCTCAGCTCTTCCTATCACAGCTCAGGGGTGTGTGTCCATTCTGCTGCAGCTCTCTCTCTATCACAGCTCAGGGGGCGTGTCTCAGCTCTTCCTATCACAGCTCAGGGGTGTGTGTCCATTCTGCTGCAGCTCTCTCTCTATCACAGCTCAGCTCTTGCTGAAAGAAGGCAGAGCAGCCTGGGCTCCTACACACTGAACGCCGTCCCTGGGCACTTGCGAGTGCTCATTTGCATATGAATTAAACATCGTTTTTTCCTTCTTCTGCAAGTCTAAGACTCATCTTTTGATTGCTCATCACAAAATGGAGTGATGTGGTACCTTTTGAGTCTGTTTGGCTGGACAAGCCCTTCACAAGGCATCATTATATTTTATCAGTTAGGAGTCACCTGAAACAATAGGTATGCTTTAAAGGAGTTGTCCAAGTGATGGACTATCCTCAGGACAGGCCATCGATGTCTTATTGTTGGGGGTTCAACACCCCACAACCCTGCCAATAAGCTTTTCTACAGTAGCTCTGGTGCCGACACAACCTAGCTCTGCCCACTGTGTTGGACTGCAGCACAGCTCCTTTTGAAGTGAATGGCAGCAGCACTGCCATACATAGCTGTGCCCACTACACAATGGACGGAGTGTAGTAGCTCCAGTGCTGACTTCTGGTGCAGGAGCTACTCTGAGTTACCAATAAGAACCTCATAACATAACCAATTAGAAGGGCATAGCCAAACCGAACTGTAAACCTACAAAGACACGCTAATAACCCCTATTATACAAAAGTGCACAATAAATAGAAAAAATATAAATATTTCTTGAGATAACTTAAACAAATAACATGTAAGTGAGACAAGAGGGGCAAGATGAAACATATCCCCACATTACTGGTTGCAAACAGGGCAGCATACTGAGTGGACAACCTAGAACAAAAACATATGAATTACATGCCCATTAATACACACAAAAATATGTTTACTGAGGCACCAAAAAAAAAAAACTATTATATATATATATATACACACATTACTCCAAAAATAAATTAAAGGGTGGGAAAATGTAATCTCTTTTACACTGCCTGACCCTGTCAATCTAAGTGCAGAGGGCACAGCAGTTGCAGAGAGAGCAGAGCCTCTAGGTGTAATGGCAACGCCCCCGTTGCTCCTACGGGCTCATTTGCATATACTAAAACGTCATTTTACTCAGCAATGCGGGCACATATCAACATGGGATCAACACAGATGTCTTCAGCTGTCAAGTGCCCATGTAACAGGTCAGCCAGTTTCGAAGTTACAAATCTGCTGACAGATGTCCTTTAAATAGAACGAAAATGAAGTGACTGGACCAAAGAGCTGCAGCTTACTCTTTATATAGAAAAGAATGGAGGACTTTATATCTTCTGAATCTCACACAATTGCAGTCTTTCACATCAACACTTTATTTTAACAATCACGATTCCAATTTTCTATAAGCTGCTTTTTCCCTCTTTCAGACGGAGTAAAGGCTGTCACAAGAGATGACTCTATCCCGGAAACAAGAGGTGATTACAGTATACAATTACCTGCTGTATTTGAAGTTACCGGCCTGGCCTTTGCTTCTGATTTGGTTTCACACAGAAAGTCATCAATGGATGGGCTGAGAAGAGGCCTACTTTCTTGTTGTTCACTCACCAGCTGGAAATAGAAAAGAAAAAAAGGAAAATAAAGTATCTGTCAGAGTAATCACTGTCCAAAAACTGCAGATGATAAAAACTGAGCTACTGGATCCTTGATGTCCATGAGGCCTGCAGGCAACAATTTAATAAAACTATCCAATGTACAGTATATTCCCATTTCTATAGTAGTATAATGCCACTGACAGATTTGTCTGGGATCTAAAGGAACTGTTGTTACTCCTGATTGCCCCATACACATGCACACTCAGTTCAGCCGAGTGTGCATGTTTCTTCAGTGGGGAGTGTAGAGTAAGCTGCCTACAACGGTGGTTTATCTTCCAGGGGAACAAGGATCCGGCATCCTTCCTTCCCCAACATCTGGGAGACAATTGGTTGGAACTTGGTTGACTTTTTCTCTCATGTATATGAAGACCTTAAGATTTTGAAGAGATAATGGAAAACTTTACAGCACAGCAGTTACATGACTGTGTCAATGTTTTGGGCATTTATTATAAGAGGAGAAGGATTTTTTTTGGGGGAAAAGAGCAAACTTTTTAACAATTCTCAAGTAAGTGAAAGGCACATTTATGACTATTATAAGATTCCAGTTAACGGGGGTCATTTACTATGCTCCTATACACCACTAATTGGTATAAAAAAGTCACAAACCAAAGGTCTGCGACTTTTAAAATGCCATTGTGCCTACATTTTTTTCTACACTGCCTGAACCATTTTCTGAAAAGGGGGCATGGCGAGCTCTTGGCGAGGGAGTAGTCTCGGGCACATTCACTATCATTTACGCCAGCTACTAGGCCTGTGTCTCGTCATAAAGTAAGCACATCCTGTAGCATTGCAGGGGATACCAAAGAATGGCATAAAAGGCCAGGTTTTTTTATAAATCGCTCAGTCTTTTTACAGTGAGTGTGATGCAATATTACAAAAACTGACATTTTAAAAGAGGATGTCTTATGTGTATATGCACATAATAGTATTCAGTAGTATTTTCAGTTCTTTATATATTTTTAAAAAAACATTGTTTTTCATTTAGCGTTTTCATTGTAGAAGTCATTGGGAATATGAAGCATGCTTTGTTTTACTTCTGCCTTAAAAAAAAAAGTTATGAAAGCTGAAACGCATACTTTCCAAATAGACAGTGTGGCACAAACGGACATGACCTGTTTCTTCAGTTCAGTACAAAAGTAAGACAGACAAGACAAGGACATGAGGTTATTTTTTCTGAGACCGTGAGTCAACTTAATGCATCCACAGGAACATAAGATTTCAATTTTCATTGTGACAAACACAGGCATTTATTTTATGCCATAAAATTACTGAAGTTTTCTTTACAAAATGAGTAAATTGTAGGCATGATGTACTGTATGAAAATGTAAAAAACTGATAGTAGCCAATCAATGAAAAAGGGGTTGTCCACATTAAATAAAAAACTTATAATAACAAAAAAATCGTTACCCACCCCTTTTCTTCCCGCTCAGCGCTCCGATCCTCCCCACGGCGATATGTTTTCCTGTCTGCAGTGACGTTTCATCCACAAAGGTCATCAAGCAACCAATCACTGGCCTCAGCAGTACACACGACTTCACTGCTGAGGCCAGTGATTCAATGCACAGTGACTTGTGTGCACTGAACCTCACCGATGCAGCTAGGAAGATGATGTCAGCGGTGGGGCACACCAAAGAAAGAAGCAGGGGAGAAATGGGTTGAGTATTGACTCTTGTTATTTTAGACCATTTACAGAGGATGCTGAGTTTTTATTTAATGCGGACTTCCCATTTAAGCTATCATTGTCTAAACTGTACTGGAAGGGCTAATGAAAGTAAACCAGTATGGACACTGCCAATAGCAACATTTTCAGAATTTAGGGTTTATTTTGTCAAGGCAGACTTGCAAATGAAAGAGGTCATAGAATTGGCTGGTATTGAAAACCTATCCAGTTCTTGTTTCCATTAGTTTTTATACATGGGTCCCACATTGAGAACTCCAACTGCCATGTAACTTTTAAAGTTTTCCAGTTAGGTGCTTTTTTTTAATTTTTACAAAAGGCCATAAATCTATTCAATCTCAATTAATTTTAGGTCCCAAAGGAAGATATGTAGGTAAATGTAGAGGATTTTGTGAAATGTTATATTCCATCATGGCAGAACATATGGGTGTAAAAAGTATGCCTGGACAGTTTTATGTCATGGACAAACTTAAGAGAGGTTTCCTCATACCTGCAAACGTCCTTAAGTCATCCAGGAGAAAATACTGAGTTAAATAAATAAAAAATCAGCCACTGCTAGTGAGGGGATGAATTTAATGCATACTGATTTATTATTGGGTTCCATGGTAGCTGTATAAATCCACATACAGTGAGCTCCCTCTAGTGTCGGCTGCAGACAGAGATTGTGGAAAGTATAGGATTTGGAGTTCTGAAAAATATATGATGTGAGATGTGCAGAAAGTTGGTGCGTTTTCCCTACTTGTGAGGAATGAATCCATATTCAGGAGGTGTGTCATCATATAACATATGGTCAAAAAAGCTCACAGAAAAGTATTGTTGGAAGAGGGGTAGGAAAAATTGAATAATTACTGTGAAAAATAACCCTCTAAAATATAAATTTTAATCAAGTATATTAAAAAAAGAAAAAATCCCTCCAAGCAAACAATTAAGTAATGCAACAAAAATAAAGTATAAATGCCCACAAAAATGTGACTTTATGGTATAATTAACCCTTTCATGACCAAGGGTCATTGATACCCACATGACCACGTCAAATTTTGCAAATCTGACGTGTCACTTTATGTGGTAATAACTTTCTTTATGTGGTAATAACTTTGGAACGCTTTTACTCATCCAAGCCATTCTGAGATTGTTTTCTCATGACACATTGTACTTCATGATAGTCATAAATTTGAGTCAATATATTTCACCTTTATTTATGAAAAAATCCCAAATTTAACAAACAAATTTTAAAAATTTGCAATTTTCAAAATTTCAATTTCTCTGCTTTTAAAACAGAAAGTGATACCTCATAAAATATTTATTACTTACCGTTCCCCATATGTCTACTTTATGTTGGCATAATTTTGTAAATGTCATTTTCTTTTTTTTAGGACGTTAGAAGACTTAGAATTTTAGAAACAATTCTTAAAATTTTTAAGAAAATTTCCAAAAACCACTTTTTAAGGACCAGTTCAGGTCTGAAGTCACTTTGTGGGGCTTACATAGTAGAAACCCCCCATAAATGACCCCATTGTTTAAACTACACCCCTCAAGTTACTCAAAACTGATTTTACAAACTTTGTTAACCCTTTAGGTGTTCCACAAGAATGAAAGCAAAATGGAGATACATTTCTAAATTTCACTTTTTTGGCAGATTTTCCATTTTAATCAATTTTTCGCTGTAACACATCGAGGGTTAACAGCCAAACAAAACTCAATATTTATTACCCTGATTCTGCGGTTTACAGAAACACCTGTCGTCGTAAATTGATATAAGGGTACACCGCAGGGTGCAGAAGAAAAATAGCACCATATGGTTTTTGGAAGGCAGATTTTGCTGGACTGGTATTTAGATGCCATGTCTCATTTGAAGCCCCCCTGATGCATTCTTACAGTAGAAACTATTTTGGAAACTAGGGGATAAGGTGCCAGTTTTATTGGTACTATTTTGGGGTACATATGATTTTTAATTGCTCTATATTATGTTTTCTTGTGAGGCAAGGTAACCGAAAAATGGCTGTTTTGGCACCGTTTTTATTCTTTACAAGATTCATCTGACAGGGTAGATCATGTGCTATTTTTATAGAGCAGGTTGTTACGGACGCAGTGATATCAAATAGGTCTACTTTGTTTGTTTGTTTCAGTTTTACATAATAAAGCATTTTTGAAAAATAAATTATGTTTTTGTGTCTCCATTTTCTGTACGTCTTTTTTGTTTTTTCTGCCGATCGTCTTGTGCAGGGGCTCGTTTTTTTGTAGGAAGAGTTGACGTTTTTATTGGTATCATTTACCATTTTTGGGTACACATGATTTTTTGATCATTCATTACACCACGCAACAAAAAAATACTTTTCGGCTGCTACTGGGCAAAAACCATTTGTCCTATACTAAATCGAGTGTGCAGATTACAAATCTGAAGTCAGAATTGTTGTAACACGTCCCAAAATTTTGCTTTGCATAAGTATGCATAAATGAATTAAGCACTTGGAAAGCATTGAATAATTTTAAACAGAACGAGCTTTACTCCAACAATTACCTGATCTACATCAAAATTTGCGTAGTAAACAGTGTATGAAAATGTAATGGAATAACAAAATTTCTCATTTTTCAGTTTAAAAGTCTTACTTGAGCAAGGCCCAGTACTGTTAAAAGTGCTTCAGGCATCTTCTTTTGCGTTTGTGAATGGTCATATTTTCCCGTTGCAAAAACCAGCAGTAGTCCCCCATCATGTTGGGATTCCAGCGGTCTTGATACCTGTTTTCCATTGTAGAAATATCTTGTTCGTCAATCGTCACTTACGTGTCCCAAATTGGGTGGGAAAAAGTCAAGATGGGAATGTAAGAAATGCACTTTCAATGACATTCAATGTTCCCAAGGAAGTACTGCACTACTAGCACAAATGCATCCCAAGCTGCAAGACACACTCGCTTTGTCAGATTCTTGCGCTGATCATAAGTAGTGTATTTGCCACATATGTAGCAGAAATTGTGTGGATCGTTAACACATTTGCATTTATCCATCTTAAGTTTCAAAACTGATAGCACTATAACAGATCACTTTGTCAAAATCTGTCCAGCTTGCCTTATATACTTACTGCTGACATCAGCCTGAGTGCGTCCGAACAGGCCTGGACATGTCCATTAGAATATCTCCAATATAATGCATTACTATTATAACTGAATAGGCTTTGCATGTATAACTTAACCCTCTAAGGACCTCCGCCGTACATGTACGGCGGAAGTCCGTTCCCCAAACATGGTGCCCGCTCGCACATGTCCGTTCCCTAGAGACCCGCGGCACATGTATGCGATCAGTCATAAGGCTGATCGCATACATTTTCCCTTTCAGATGCCGTGGTCAAATGTGACCACGACATCTGCGCAGTCCGGAAGCGGAAGTCGCGCACTTTTTTATAAAAAGTGCTCAAAAAGTTGCACACACTTCAAATTGGTATCACTGAAAAGAACAGATCGTCCCTCAAAAAATGAGCCATCACAAAGCCCCGTACACATAACTACAAAAATGTTATAGGGGTCAGAATATCGTTATAAAAAAAATGTTTTTCCTCAAAGGTTTTAATATTTTTTTCAGTATTAAAACGCAAGAAAAATTATATGTGTGGTATCGTTGTAACTGTACTGACCTGGAGAATGAAGATAACAGGTCATATTTACCACATAGTGTACAGTGTAAAAAAAAACAAAAAAAAAAAACAAACAAAAAAACTTCTACCCCAGCTTCCTACTACATGATATGCACCCGTAAATGGTGCCATTAGAAAGTACAACTTGTCCCTCATAAGGCTATGTGAATGGAAAAAAAAAAAAGTTAGGACTATGGGAAGGCAGGGAGTGAAAAACGAAAACGCCAAAATGGAAAATCCCAGGGTCCTTAACCCCTTCACGCAACATCACGTACATGTACGTGGGGGAATGTGGTGCCTCACCGCATCCCCACGTGCATGTACGTGATCGGGTTTCACTGTCAGCGCAGGGAGCGAAGCGCTGAAGCTTCAGTGAAGCCGGCGTGCTGGGGTTGCTAGGCAACCAGAGAAGCCGGCAGGAGCTGTATTGGAGCTCTGACCCGCCCGCGATCGCTGTGATTGGTCCATTACTGCAGAGGGACCAATCACAGCGCATCGGGGCAGGTAAGGGGGGGTTAGGGAGGGACTATGTGCTTCTCCTTCTCTGATCGCCCCAATTCCTGTCAGGGAAGCGATCAGAGAAGGAGAAAGTGTGAAAATATTCCCCACCTATGACGAGTATACTCGTCATGGCGCACTGCTACTTAGCGCGCCATGATGAGTATACACGTCATGGCATAAACTGTCACCATGTCTGCAGACATGGTGACAGCGCTGAGATCCCGGCTGTCACACACAGCCGGGCACCTTAGGTCAATGCCCAGGGGGGTCCTGTGACCCCCCCATGTCGGCGATTGCTGCAAACCGCAGGTCAATTCAGACCTGCGGTTTGTAGCGCTTTCTGCGGTTTCTGATCCCCGCGGTCTAGTGGGGATACCAGGGTGCCAGCACATTGCTGGCACCCTGGTATAAACGGCTGACATCGCAGATGTCAGCCGTTTAACCCTTTCCATACAGCGGTCCGTCCGGACCGCTGTATGGAAAAGGTTAACAGCGCAGGGAGCTCCCTCCCTCTCCCATCGGGGGGCTGCTGTGCCTTTGCAGCCCCCCGATGGGAGAGGGAGAGAGCTCCCAGAGAGCCCCCCTCAGCCCTGTACTTACCCTTCCCCGTCTGCGCAGTTCTGACCAGTACTGAGCAGACGGGGAAGGTTCCCATGGCAACAGGGCGCCTCTCAGGCGTCCTGCTGTCCATGGTGCTGAACAGATCTATGCTAAAAGGCATAGATCTGTTCAGACAAGTGTAAAATACAGTACAGAACAATATATATTGTTCTGTACTGTATTATACAGACATCAGACCCACTGGATCTTCAAGAACCAAGTGGGTCTGGGTCAAAAAAAAAGTAAAAAAAAGTGAAAAAAGTAAAGTTTCAAAAAAACACATTTATCATTGAATAAAAAAAATACACTACACATATTAGGTATCGCCGCGTCCGTAACGACCTGATCTATAAAACGGTCATGTTACTTTCCCCGCACGGTGAACGCCATAAAAATAAAAAAATAAAAACTATGAGAAAATTGAAATTTTGCCCACCTTACTTCCCAAAAAAGGTAATAAAAGTGATCAAAAAAGTCGCATGTACGCCAAAAAAGTACCAATCAAACCGTCACCTCATCCCGCAAAAAATGAGCCCTTACATGAGACAATGGCCCAAAAAATAAAAAAACTATGGGTCTCAGACTATGGAGATACTAAAACATGATTTTTTTTTTTGTTTCAAAAATATTATTGTGTAAAACCCTGATAAATTATAAAAAGGTAGACATATTAGGTATTGCCATGTCCGTAAGAACCTGATCTATAAAAATACCACATGACCTAACCCCTCAGGTGAACACTGTAAAAAAAATTAAATAAAAACGGTGTCAAAAAAGCTATTTTTTTGTTACCTTACATCACAAAAAGTGTAATAGCAAGCGATCAAAAAGTCATGTGCACCCCAAAATAGTGCCAATCTAACCGTCATCTCATCCCGCAAAAATGATACCCAACCTGAGACAATCGCCAAAAAACTGAAAAAACTATGGCTCTCAGACTATGGAGACACTAAAACATGTTTTTTTTTTGTGTCAAAAATGATATTATTGTGTAAAACCTAAATAAATAAAAAAGTATACATATTAGGTATCGTCACCTCCGTAAGAACCTGCTCTATAAAAATAGCACATGATCTAACCTGTCAGATGAACGTTGTAAATAATAAAAAATAAAAACAGTGCCAAAACAGCTATTTTTTGGCAAATTTTCCATTTTAATTCATTTTTTTCCCATAACAAAGCAAGGGTTAACAGCCAAACAAAACTCAATATTTATTGCCCTGATTCTTTAGTTTATAGAAATGCCCCATATGTGGTCGTAAACTGCTGTATGGCCACACGGCAGGGCGCAGAAGGAAAGGAGCGCCATATGGTTTTTGGAAGGCAGTTTTTGCTGGACTGGTTTTTTGACACCATGTCCCATTTGAAGCCCCCCCCGATGCACCCCTAGAGTATAAACTCCAAAAAATGACCCCATTTTGGAAACTACACCCCTCAAGGTATTCAAAACTGATTTTACAAACTTTGTTAACCCTTTAAGTGTTCCACAAGAGTTAATGGCAAATGGAGATGAAATTTCTGAATTTCTATTTTTTGTTACTTTGCCTCACAAAAAAAGTGTAATATAGAGCAACCAAAAATTATATGTACCCTAAAATAGTACCAACAAAACTGCCACCTTATCCCGTAGTTTCCAAAATGGGGCCACTTTTTTGGAGTTTCTAACCTAGGGGTGCATCAGGGGGCTTTAAATGGGACATGGTGTCTAAAAACAATCCAGCAAAATCTGCCTTCCAGAAACCATATGGTGTTCCTTTCCTTCTGCGCCCTGCCGTGTGGCCATACAGCAGTTTACGACCACATATGGGGTGTTTCTGTAAACTACAGAATCAGGGCCATAAATAAAGAGTTTTGTTTGGCTGTTAACCCTTGCTTTGTTACTGGAAAAAAAATATTAAAATGGAAAATCTGCCGAAAAAGTGAAATTTTGATATTTAATCTCTATTTTTCATTTATTCTTGTGGAACACCTAAAGGGTTAACAACGTTTGTAAAATCAGTTTTGAATACCTTGAGGGGTGTAGTTTCTTAGATGGCGTCACTTTTATGGAGTTTCTACTCTAGGGGTGCATCAGGGGGGCTTCAAATGGGACATGGTGTCAAAAAAAAACAGTCCAGCAAAACCTGCCTTCCAAAAACCGTATGGCATTCCTTTCCTTCTGCGCCCTGCCGTGTGCCCGTACTGCGGTTTACGACCACATATGGGGTGCTTCTGTAAACTACAGAATCAGGGCCATAAATAATGAGTTTTGTTTGGCTGTTAACCCTTGCTTTGTAACTGGAAAAAAAATATTAAAATGGAAAATCTGCCAAAAATGTGAAATTTTGAAATTGTGTCTCTATTTTCCATTAAATCTTGTGCAACACCTAAAGGGTTAACAAAGTTTGTAAAATCAGTTTTGAATACCTTGAGGGGTGTAGTTTCTTAGATGGGGTCACTTTTATGGAGTTTCTACTCTAGGGGTGCATCAGGGGGGCTTCAAATGGGACATGGTGTAAAAAAAACTGTCCAGCAAAATTAGCCCTCCAGAAACCAAACGGCGCACCTTTCACTCTACGCCCCGCTGTGTGGCCATACAGTAGTTTACGGCCACATATGGGGTGTTTATGTGAACATCAGAGTCAGGGCAATAAAGATACAGTCTTGTTTGGCTGTTAACCCTTGCTTTGTTAGTGGAAAAAAATTGTTAAAATTGAAAATTAGGCAAAAAAATTAAATTCTCAAATTTCATCTCCATTTGCCAATAACTCTTGTGCAACACCTAAAGGGTTAATGACGTATGTAAAATCAGTTTTGAATACCTTGAGGGGTGTAGTTTCTTAGATGGGGTCACTTTTAGGGAGTTTCTACTCTAGGGGTGCATCAGGGGGCTTCAAATGGGACATGGTGTAAATAAACCAGTCCATAAAAATAAGCCTTCCAAAAACCAAACGGCGCACCTTTCACTCTACGCCCCGTTGTGTGGCCGTACAGTAGTTTACGGCCACATATTGGGTGTTTCTGTAAACGGCAGAGTCAGGGCAATAAAGATACAGTCTTGTTTGGCTGTTAACCCTTGCTTTGTTAGTGGAAAAAATGGGTTAAAATGAAAAATTAGACAAAAAAATGAAATTCTCAAATTTCCTCCCCATTTGCCAATAACTCTTGTGCAACACCTAAAGGGTTAACAATGTATGCAAAATCAGTTTTGAATACCTTGAGGGGTTGTAGTTTCTTAGATGGGGTCATTTTTGGGTGGTTTCTATTATGTAAGCCTCGCAAAGTGACTTCAGACCTGAACTGGTCCCTAAAAATTGAGTTTTTGTAAATTTCGGAAAAATTTCAAGATTTGCTTCTAAACTTCTAAGCCTTATAACATCCCCAAAAAATAAAATATCATTCCCAAAACAATTCAAGCATGAAGTAGACATATGGGGAATGTAAAGTCATCACAATTTTTTGGGGTATTACTATGTATTACAGAAGTAGAGAAACTGAAACTTTGAAATTTGCAAATTTTTCCAATTTTTGGTAAATTAGGTATTTTTTTGTGCAAAAAAAATATTTTTTTTGACTTCATTTTACCAGTGTCATGAAGTACAATATGTGACGAAAAAACAAACTCAGAATGGCCTGGATAAGTCAAAGCGTTTTAAAGTTATTAGCACTTAAAGTGACACTGGTCAGATTTCCAAAAAATGGCCTGGTCCTTAAGGTGAAAATGAGCTCGGTCCTGAAGGGGTTAAGGGATTAAAATCTAGACGTGTCAGGCAAATTCCAAGTTCACATGTTTTTCTCTCAGTAGCCAAATCATTGTTGCATGGTGTATTACACTTTATGGGGCAAGGTGACCAAACAATTGTTTTTTCTTTTTTTTTTTTTTACATAGTTCATCTGAGGGGTTAGGTTATTGTTATAGAGCAGATAGTTACGGCCGTGGCAATACCTAATATGTATACTTTTTATTATGTATTTAAGTTTTACACAATAATAGCATTTAAAAAAAAATTTAAAAAATGATGTTTTAGTATCTCCATAGTCTGAGAGCCATAGATTTTTTATTTTTTGACTGATTATCTTAGGTAGGATATCATTTTTTGCGGGATGAGGTGACGGTTTGATTGGTACTATTTTGGGGGGCATATGCCTTTTTGATTACGTGGTGTTGCAATTTATTGTGATGTAAGGTGACAAAAATTGGCTTTTTTTTGGCACTGTTTTTATTTTTATTTTTTTACGGTGTTCAGCTAAGGGGTTAGGTCATGTGATATTTTTATAGAGCTGGCTGTTATGGACGCGACGATATCTAATATGTATACTAGGGTGTTTAATTTTTCCAAAGATGTTATTTTCATATGACTTTGCTTACGCCCTGAGTCTCAGTGATGTAAAAGATATATATGCCAAATTTCATATGGCGGCGTGTTGAGGTGCGCACAGATTGATGTAGGGGGCACAGATGGGGCCCACAGATCAGGGGGAACGGAGCACACACTACCTGATTTCAGGCTCTCATCTGCAGAATGCATTTTCCGATTTTTCCACGGACCCATTGAAAGTCAATGGGTCGGCGAAAAAAATCGGAAAACGGAACAACGGCCGCGGATGCACACAACGGTCGTGTGCATGAGGCCTTACAGTGATAAGTAAAGGCGCATTTCCAAGCCCAGATGAGAAGCAAGTGCCCTCATACAGCTGCATTGGTTCCGGGCAGCAGATCTGCTGCCCAGAAGCAATAATTTAGGTGCTTGCACAAACAACAGTTTCACCTGATAAATGAGCGTTAATCTGCCTGATTATTGCAACATGTGAATCCACCTTTGCACCTCTATATAGATAAGACAAGATCCACCATTTACAATGGGTGATATCAGAGCTTACCTTCACCCTCCTGACCTCTGTACAGGTCACAAGGCATGCCTAGAAAAATTTCCCATAGAAGTCAGTGGGGCCAGCTCCTGTCTTTGACCCATGTAGCTGCTCTCAAAAGACAGAAAGTCTTAACATAATTTAGGCTTAGTGGCCTTAGTGAAAACTGCAGGATTCTATACACTTTTTGCAATTTATACAGTGACATGGAAAAAATGTTTAAAAACTTGCCCAAAAATTTGAAAAAATATATGTTTAGCACAAAAATTTAATTTAAACGGGTTATCCAAGAGTATAAAAATGTCCCCCATATGCCGGGCCCCCCATATTGAATATACCTGTCCCCGCACTGCCGCTGCTGCTTCTCCCCGTGCATGGGAATGGCGTAGGGAGCAGGGTAAGTATATTCAATGTGGGGGGCCCGGCATATGGGGGACATTTTTATACTCTCGGATAACCCCTTTAATTTGGTAAGTTTCTAATACATTCTCTTTAAAAATTCAATTGTCTGCCAATTTACAGGTCTCAAACCTAGTAAATGACGGTCTCTAGAAGTAATGGTATAAACAATAAAGGAAGTAAAGAGGCACATAGGAGGTAGGGCAATTGGCTTATTAAATTCTAAAGCAAATGGCAAGTAAGAAGCAAATGCTCAATTTATAATTTACTAATTGTAACACAAAGCCACTCAACAAATTCTCTATCCTCCATTAGTTTAATTAAGGAGAACTATTTACATATTTGCATAATGTGAAAAGAATTAGATTTTTTTCAAAATCATAAATGGTCTCAAGATCGTACATAAAATTATAATTAAAGTGTTTAACTACTTATCCATATCAGCGACATGGAGTTTAGAATCTTTTGTTTTGGATTTCTCAATAAAAGCTAGTTTTCCTGCAGAGATATCTCACTGAACTTAAGGCCTCTTTCACACTTGCGTTGTCCGGATCCGTCGTGTACTCCATTTGCCGGAGGTGCCCCCGGATCCGTAACACCGCAAGTGAACTGAAAGCATTTGAAGACTGATCCGTCTTCAAAATGTGTTCAGTGTTACTATGGCAGCCAGGACCTATTAAAGTCCTGGCTGCCATAGTAGTAGTGGGGAGCGGGGGAGCAGTATACTTACCGTCCGTGCGGCTCCCGGGGCGCTCCAGAATGACGTCAGAGCGCCCCATGCGCATGGATGACGTGATCCATGCGACACGTCATCCATGCGCGTGGGGCGCCCTGACGTCACTCTGAAGCGCCCCGGGAGCCGCACGGACGGTAAGTATACTGCTCCCCCGCTCCCCACTACACTTTACCATGGCAAACAGGACTTTAGCGTCCTGGCAGCCATGGTAACCATTCAGAAAAAGCTAAACATCGGATCCGGTAATGCGCCGAAACGACGTTTAGCTTAAGGCCGGATCCGGATCAATGCCTTTCAATGGGCATTAATTCCGGATCCGGCCTTGCGGCAAGTGTTCAGGATTTTTGACCGGAGCAAAAAGCGCAGCATGCTGCGGTATTTTCTCCGGCTAAAAAACTTTCCGGTCCGGAACTGAAGACATCCTGATGCATCCTGAACGGATTTCTCTCCATTCAGAATGCATGGGGATAATCCTGATCAGGATTCTTCAGGCATAGAGCCCCGACGACGGAACTCTATGCCGGAAAAGAACAACGCAAGTGTGCAAGAGCCCTTATAGGCACAAGAACTTATAGGAGTTGGTTTTGGCTCTATACAGTACTAAAGTATTCACTGGTGGGTTCAGGCTAAGACACAGAAATGTCCACAGAAGACAGCAACCCCTGAAGCCAATCACTTGTCACTAGGCCTGTTTTACTAGTTTACCATGGGATTAAAAGTGGATGGATATATCTATTGTATAGATAAATAGTCCAACTGAACACAGCTAAGGGGTCTATGTAGGGGGCTTCAACCTAATGAGCCTTCGATGCACTATAGTCTATTTATTCATGAAAATACAGTTATATTTTTTGATAAATACATTGTTGAAACATACTTCAGAGAGTATCAGTCAGCAGATTTGTACCTATGACACTGGCTGACCTGTTACATGTACGCTTGGCAGCTGAAGGCATCTGTGTTAGTCCCATTTTCATATGTATCCACATTGCTGAGAAGAATGAAGTTTTAATTTATGTAAATGAGCCTCTAATAGCAAAGGGGGCGTTGCCATTATACCTAGAGGCTCTACTCTTTCTGCAACTGCTGCACCCTCTCTACTTTGATTGATAGGACCAGGTGTGATGACTTTTTCACTGCCTGGCCACTGTCAAAGTGCAGAAGGCATGGCAGAAGCAGAAAGAGCAGAGCCTCTAGGTCAAGGATGGCCAACCTCCGGCTTTCCAGCTGTTGTAAAACTAAAACTCCCACCATGCCCTGTTGTAGGCAGTCTGGGCATGCTGAGAGTTGTAGTTTTGCAACAGATGGAGAGCTGCAGGTTGGCCATCCCTGTTCTAGGTGTAACGGCCACGCCCCAATTGCTCCTAGAGACTCATTTGCATATATTGAAACATCAGATGCCTGACAGATGCTCTTTCATTAAAAGAAAATATTGATGTCACGATCAGTGTGGGGGGAAAACTCCACACTAAACACAGGAGGGAAGGGGAACAGTAACTGGGCCTGGAAACTAGGGAAGAAACAGGTCACCTCCTAAACAACCCTAATCCGGGCCCTAACTACCTATCTATATGAATAGACCTTGAAGGTAGGAATATTAATATGCTGTATACCTAGGCCCTTATATCCCTATAAGGCCCTGGAATAAGGTTAGGACCCGAGACAACCCATTCCTCCCCAGATGGACGAATGGAAGTCTGTCTCAGGCCCAGATACAAACAACAGGGAATATAAAAAACACAAAACAATAAGAAAAGACAAGACTTATTTGACAGTAGAAAACTGGCAACTCCAGAAGCACCACAGAGTACAACCAACCAGCTAGTGAGAAGACAGGAAGAAAATCTATAAACCGCACCTGCAAGAGTGAGAAGCTTAAAACTTTGTTTCAATACTGTACAGAGCGAGCGCTCCATACAGTATTAAAATGTATTGGCTCCACTTGGAACCGAACCCAAGTTCGGGAAATGTTTTTTTACAGTATAAATCAATTTCAGAAGTTATTATGCGAAGTCTCGCAAGACTTCGTGAAGTAATAACTTCGGCTCATCGGAGCCAATACATTCTAATACTGTACTGAGTGCTCGCTTCGTACAGTATTAAAACAAAGTTTTATGCGAATCGACTTTGGATGTTTAATCCATAGTCGATTCGCTCATCCCTAGTTATAATGAACATAAACTATTTTAAACCATACATCTGAATAAGTAACGCAATCAATATAGCATCTTATAGAATTTCAACAACCTCCCTGCAACTTTTGTGTGCTTGTCCATGTTAATGTGATGAAGCCACACGACCTTTACAGAACTATGCTCTGAGCCCTTGCAGCATGTCTGTGGGAGTAAAGGTCTGCTTCATTAAATGAAGTCAGTCATCATGTAGCGTATGCTCGCAGTAATCTTGCCATGCTTGAACAGTTCCCCAGTCTTTTGGCAACCGACCATATCTTTTAGTATGCTCTAGAAATGCCTAGGTGAAAATGGCGTGATTTAATTTATTAGCTCCTCCATACTGAGTCGACAGCAAGTACTGCATAGCAACAAAAACGCGTGTGTAATTCCAATTGAAATCCCACATTCAGATGGATCTGTGTGATGGCGATTAAAATAGATACTGCTTTTAAAGCACGCCAAGCTGTTGTCACTTGCACAAAATAGTTGACGCTAGTGGTTTTTCTACGAGTACTTAATTGGTTCTGTGCTTTACATGTTCACAATCCTCATCAATAAGGAGAAGATAATTATTTTTGACTTACAGGATTCAGACTATTTTTAATAATGGGTTGCTGGTAAAACCCCAATGTTCAGGTGGGAAGTATTTAGCGGCCTGTACTGTACATATTAGTTCAAAAACACATTGCATGATTTAATCTAAAATGTGCATGCCCATAAAGATTTTTTTTAGATTTGCCACAAATTGTGCAACAGGATATTTTTCACCCGTTATAAGCACATGCACACAGACACACACTCAATGACCAGTCAGGTACACTTATAAGCTCGTTTGTTAAAGCATTTCATTTTTTTACAAAATGATGCTGCCTTTTTTGGCACAGTAGTTAAGCTCCATTCAGCTTACTGACATGTGACCTAATAGTTTAGCTTTAACCTTATAATGGCCCCAATGCACATTAGACTATGATTGGCGGACTGGATGTTTTCATCCGAACTTGCTGGCAATCTAATGTGTCCAGAGAGAGCTCCCGACCCTTCCCCATCAGACGATGTTGAGAGAGAGAAGGATCAAGCACACTAAATTTCCATGCCTGGTCCTTTTGTTTCCCAAACCTCTGCCAAAAGTGTGTAGCAACGTTTTTCTCTTTTCCTATTGAAAATATATACGTTTAGATAAACCAAGCATGCATGTGTATGTGGGCGTCAGAAGAGACAGCTGCTTATACCATCAGCTGTTGAAGATTTATGGGTGCAGTGACCCAGTGGATCACTGCTAAAGGTTGTTTGCTAAAAGCTGAATGTTGTGATTTAATGTTAAAAGCACTAATCTCTCTATACATTGTGTACTCCAAATGGTTGTGTATGGACAACAAACAGTTAACACTGGAATACTTGGCTAGGCTGCAGTGAAGACCAGATGATCCCAACTCCTTTGGTTAGTTAGAGAATCTTAGCTGAGCAAAGCTAGAGGCAACACCTACATGTGTGAGCTTCTGCAAAGTAGGCCCTAAGAAAAGCCCCATCCAGGAGACACTATTCCTGAGACTAAAAAGCTGCCAAGTGCCAACTTATCTGAGAGACTACTGCTGAGGGAAAGAGACCGGACATTCAGAGGAGGTTTAGAACCATCAAGGTCGTGCATTGGATGCAGACAGAAACGTAATTGCCTCACCCACCACACTTTGAGATGGACTGGCTATCCGAATCTAAGATCTGCACCCCTAAACCTGGGAAACTACAGAACGAGTTAATAAGAATGGAATAGCATGCCTATAGTTATTAGGAAAGATTGCGAAGTGCATTTAGAGAGAGATTCAGGACTACTACTACCCTCATTGATACTGTTACCAACAACTATTGAGAGAATCCTACTCTGTAATATACCTCAGAACTGTGCCTTTTGCTGTCATATAAATTATGTACTACTCCCATTGTCTTTTCAGTGAAGAGAAACTTTATTTATTGTAACTACACCGGGCCTGGTCACTGTCTCCACCATTCATCGATCCTCACTCTAATTGACCTCCTGCCTTGCACATTGCCAAATGTCCACCATCAAGGACACCCAACTACCACCAGGCAAGAACCCCAGAGAATAGGGAGTGTCCTAAGGGAAGAAAGGGTGCACGCTCCATTCACTGCTGCATGGCCCCAGGGAGCGTCAGGGGGAGGACAGCCACTGTGAGCCACTACTACTCCTATCAGTGCCGCTACCACTCCTACCCTCTTCACAGCAATGTCCCCTACTGGTTACCTGCTGCATGGGTACGTCAACAGTCATCTTAGGCCTCATGCACACGACAGTGAATAATGGCAGTGTGACGGCCGTCTAAGTAACGGCAGTCACACGTCCCCTTTTAGCACCAATGAAAGTCTATGGGGCTATTCACATGGTATATAACGTCCATAGTAAAATTCCAGCTCACCTTTAGTAGAGTTAATCAGCCCCTGGTGCACGGAACAGGTAAGTAAGTCCCTTGGTAGCAAAACACTGATAAATGAAGTTCCAGCACTGCAAAATAATTGTTGTGTCGCTTGTCTCTTTATTCGTGGTAGCAAAATTACAGCATGTGGATCAAACCTCACACTCCAACACCAGTTAAGTTGGAGTGTGAGGTTTGATCCACATGCAGTAATTTTGCTACCACGAATAAAGAGACAAACGACACAACAATTATTTCGCAGTGCTGGAATTTCATTTATCATTGTTTTGCTATTCACATGGCCATTCTTTAAACGGCCAGTGAATAGCGTCCATCCAAAAATAGGACATGTCCTATTTTTGGCCGTTTTCACGGTCAGACGGACCCATTGAAATCAATGGGATCGTTTTTAATGGCCGATTAACAGGAGTGCACCCGTCTAACGGCCGTTAAAAACACTTTACCCAGGAGGGGTTAAAGAAAAAACTAACCTCATTCACTTGCTTGCGGTGCGGCAGTCTCTTCTCTCTTCATTGAACAGGACTTGCCGAAGGACCTGCGATATGCATGGTGACGTAACCACGTGGGAGCGCGTAGTGACATTATTGCGCACCTTCGGCAGGTCCCGTTCAGTGAAGAGAGAAGAGACTGCTGCAGCGCGAGCAAGTGGATAAGGTGAGACTTTTTTTTTTCTTTGTAAAATCAAAAAACAAAAACAAAACTGTGGTGGGCCATTATGTGGGCATTATTTAAACCATGGGGGAAATTATTTAAGATGGGGCCCTACGTTGGGGGCATTATTAAAGCTGGGGACATAAAAAAATAATTCCTACACTATGGGGGACAATATTTAAGATGAGGGACTACATTGGGGGCATTATTAAAGCTGGGGGCGGTAAAAAAAATTATTATACACTATGGGGGACATTATTTTACCTACATGGGAGACATTATTAAAGCTGGGGGCGGTAAAAAAAATTCCTACACTACGGGAGACATTATTTTAGCTGGGTGCCTACATTGGGTTATTATTAAAGCTGGGGGCACTATAAAAAATGATTTACACCTTGGAAGACATTATTTTAGCTGGGGCCAAAATAGGGGGCATTATTAAAGCTGGGGGCAGTAAAAAAAAAATCTTACACTATGGGGGAAATTACTTTAGCTGGGGGCCTACATAGGGGCATTATAAAAGCTGGGGGCAGCAACAAAAAAAAAATCCTACACTATGGGGGACATTATTTTAGCTGGGGGCCTACCATCCTATGGGTGTTCTCAGAAGTGTGGATCTATAAATAAAATTCCTCCCTTTTTCATGTCCGTTTTTAACGGGGTGTTCAAGACGGATTCGTCATGGCTATAGAAGACATAATAAAACCGGATCCGTTAATGACGGATGCATGCGGTTGTATTATATTGTAACGAAAGTGTTTTTGCAGATCCATGGCGGATCTCAGAGCCAAAATCCACATGGAATTTTTACCCGGTGAACATGCGCCTAGGAGACCTATGGGAAGGAGGGGTGGGGGCACCATTTCTTGTGTGTGTAGACGTCAATGTATTGGCAGCAACATATGAGGCACTTACATTTTGGATAGGATTGAAAAGGTCTAATATGTTATTAGATTAATTTAATTCTAATTTCTAAAAAGAAATCAATTCCATAAATGTATTTCATAATACATTCATCTTTGTAAAGGTATCTATAGCAAATGTACAGAATATGTTAGTAGCGCCATCAGCAAACTATCGACTTCTATTTCATGTTACAAACAAAACAGAAAAGAAAAAATCAAATGTCAATTTACCAACAACTTCCCGCTGGTATTTCATGAATGTTTTACAGAGCTGAAATTATAAGCAATTCTATGAAACAGAATTCCTTCATATGCCTGTAACTTGTATGACTGGAGCTGAGATGACATTTACATTGGAATATACGCTGTAAATGAGACCTCAGATTTTGTATCTATAATCACACCTTAGGTAAGTGGCTTGAGTCTCTGTTATTGTATATAGACCATGGATTTAGATTAAGAGGATTTCAACTATTAAACTAACTAAAAAAAATCCCATGACCATCACCATGAAAGTGATTTTTGCGACCATGTTTATGTGTATTATTCATGGGCTTTACCTCCATAAACCCAAATGTGAAGTTACAAGAACAACCTTCTAGCACCACGGCTGCCTAAAACAGCTGATCGGCGGGGTTGCCAGGTGTCGACCTCTACTCATCTGATATTGATGACATATCCTAAAGTTTATAGCCTTCCAATGATCCTAGGGAGTAACACATGAATGTTTCTTCATGTTACAACCTTGTCTTACCAATTAGGATATGGTAAGAGAAAAGAAGATGAGCACCATGCCTTATTGGGCAACACTTCCATGAATGTTTATTGACACCTGGATCAAGAAGATCTTTAGCTTCTTCAGTTTTGATGATTTTGCAAAGATATGTACATGCAGACATAAGCCACATGTACTCTGCACATCTTGAGCTTTCATTTTTACATATTGTACATGTAAGGCTCTGCTTGGGTAGGACTTTAATTTAGACACAGTCACAAACCTTTTTAATGCATTTTCCTCACAATGTTATGCTTGATGCTAAATTGCATTTGGGCACCCCTATGTGGTTTGAACAGATTTGGAATATATTGTTATATTATTTTTGCTTAATTTGGTATCATGATTTATTATAATTAGCTACAAGCCGCTGTGACTTGATGGAATTTGGTATGGCCAAATCAATTGGTGTTAAACTTAATCTTAAAATTACAATATTCTGATTTTCCTCCTGGGGTAGCGTATAGGTGTATTAAGGTTTGGGTACAGCTCTTGGCATTTGGCCAAATTGGAGGTAATTGTCTATGGCAAACAATACGGTTGCTGATTTTATTTTTTCTAAAAATGAGACATAAACTGCTTGCTATATTCAATTCCTGCTCATTGCCCACCACTAGCATTGAGGTATCTCCTTTAATGTGTTAGAACAGCTCAAAGTCTGGAAACATAACTGTGGAGTCACAGTAATGAAACTGGATCCAACATTGGAGAGTAGATCCTGACTTTATTGCACAGGAATATTAAAACCCAACAGAATACCCATCTGGCGTATGCATGTTGGACCCAATCCTTACTCATAACCAGGCACTCTGAAATGCATAAGCCCGGTATATTGGGTCAGCTGTTAGATTTAATATTTCTATGCAGTAAAGTTAGAATCTACTCCAGTGCTGGATCTCATTTCTTTGCCTCCACCTTGTTGGTTGTTATGAGCAACTGCTCCTGTTTGGTACAAATGTCATGAGATATGCTAAAAGAACATTGCACCCAGGGTACCCTGGTAGAAAATTGGAATATTATATAATGTACCTTGAGTTTAAAACCAATTGATTTTGCCACATCAAACTTCCATCACGTCATAGATGTTTGTGGCTATTTATAATAAATCAAGACACCGAAGAGAGCAGTAAAAGTGCTTAAAATATATTGCTAAATCACTCAAAACCACTCTGCACAACACAATTTATTGATTTATTTATTGATACAACTGGAATTATGGGACAACTTTCACTCTTGACATGACAATAACATTTCTACATCCAATTTTGCATGAAGCATAACATTCTGGGGAAAATTGTCTGGGTGAGCTAAAACACACTATTTGCTTGTGCAAGCCTGAGGTACAAACAGGAATGTAAAACAAGCAAAAACCAAAAAGTGCATTAAAAGAGGACTAAAATTAAAACAAGGCCCACATTCTTACATATGCAATAATTCAAATTTTAGCTGAATTGGGGAAATTTGGTCAGGGAGATCCTGTGGTTATAACTTTTCACCCTAAACAAAATGTTTAATGTATACTATTTTTTTGCTGTTATATTCTATAGTTCTAAGGCCACATTCACACCTGCAGTGAATATTTCCAGCAGGCTGTTCGTGCAAATAATACCGGATTCAGCATTGTCTGAATCAACAGATCACCACCAGATTCTTATTCACTATAATGCGAACTGGGGGTGATCGGGACACTTTCCTCCCTAGATGTTGGGTTTCGGCTGAACAAAGACTATTGCATGCGGTGTTTTTTGGACCGGCTGACAGCTGGCATTTGTGCTGGATCAGGCAGTCGGAGCATGTTGACAGAGATGTGCTTATCTTGAGAATTATTAAGATGCGTTGTAATTTCATTTTATAACCACCTGCCCTGTGCATGAACTTTAAACGGAACCTGTCACCGGTTTTTAACCATAAGAATCATCGGCATCCTGAGATAGTTCTCCCCCACCCTAATCATCTTATTTTTTTCTTTAAACACCTCCAAGTACTTTTTTTACAGTTCACTTTCGCTTTTTTCAAGTTATGTAAATTAAATGCTTACCCCATCACTTCCCATTCCTAACCCCACCTCCCGCTACATGAGTGACAGAATCTAAAGATCCTACCCTCCTCCTGAACTTGCGTACCTAATCCCGCGCATGTGCAGAACCAGTCTCTTCACTCCTCATCTCACACTGATCATATAATGTGTACTGCGCAGCTGCGAGACTTGGAAGAGAAGGGGTGGAGATGAGCAATCGTAGAGGGTGTGTCTGGACTCATCTCTGATGCATGTAGGAGACAGGACTCATCTAAGGTGCATTTCCATACATGGCGGGAACATTTATTTTAGGTTTTTCTCTGAACTGATTGATTTTAATATCATTATTAATGTATGTATGTATGTATTAAAGTATTTATAGAAAAGTATGTATGTATGTATGTATGTATTAAAGTATTTATAGAAAAGTGAGTGGATAAATAGGCTTAGAAAGTGATGACAGGTTTCCTTTAAAGGGGTTATCTCCCTTTGGGGCTTTTCAGCCAGTTCCCCACCTATACCATTGGACCAGCTCAAAGAAACATACTTACCTGCTGCCCGCAGCAGGTTTCTGGCTCCATCAGTGCCCCGCTGCCACGCTCTGGTCCTTTTTGTCAACATCTGGTTTGATGGGGGTCACGTGTGCCAACCCTTAAATAAGAGGCCACAGAGGTGACGTGTTTCCCATGTGTTACGTTAATAGGTCTTGTGACACACGAGGGACACATCACTTTCGGTTCAAGCCAAAGGCCCTTCTAAAATCTAGTTTTCCTGCTATGACAAATGTAGGGGATTGTACTGTAAAAGGTCAGGTGACAGGTTAACACAAGCAGAACATAGCAAAACAAGAAAATCTGGTAAAACTTTCATTTTATTTTTTCTATTGTTATATTGATTTTATTAATTTTTTTAGAGCAAAATTGTGCAATAGGTATTTTTGAAAATTTCACTTATTTACTCATTTTTTTCTTTAGGCATTTTCAGCATTTTTCCCAATTTTCCTACTGGTTACAGAAAAGTTGAATACATTTGGTGAAGGCATTAAAATAAAAATCTTCCAAAATTCTACCCTTCTTTCAGGAGCTTTCTTTGTGTAATAATATTGTGTTGTTAATAGTATGCCCAGAATGACATTGTCAGAGGCGCTTTAGCAACAGACTGCACACTAACAGGGCATTGTGACAGGTTTGTAATATGTTGCTAGAAGGCATCTAACAGAATATGAAATGCCCTGTGACAAGTATCACTGACAACAAAGTAGTCCTTTAGTCAGAACTAATTTGTGTCACATGTCTCACGGGTTCTAAGAGTGGTAAACTGGTAGTTAGTATGGTGAGTGGTTAGCACTTATGTCTTACAGTACAAAGTTCAAGTCCAACAACTGCGACATGCTTACTCATGGTATAGTGCTTCAGAATATGTTAGCAGTGGCATACCTTCCATCGAGGCAGAAATCGACTACTCACTGTAATGGGGCCAGAGGAAAGGGCCCAATGATGAACTGCTTTTCCTGTTCCCAATAGAGGAGCTTAGTGCACAGAGATTCTACAGCTTCCACTGAGTGCAATGGTAATTGTATAAATTCCTATCCACTAAGCTCCCCTTAGTGGTGGCTGCAGGCAGCCAATTTTGTCATTTATTATTGGAATGGGAGCAGAGGCTTTAGAACAGCAGGGGGCAGATTTAGCAATGCATTTATGCTAGTTGTCTGGTGTAAACACCTTGAGAAATATGGTCTTCAGAATGAGCACTATATTTATGAAGCACTTGCTCCACTTTTTATAGACAGAGAAGTTGGGAATAATCATAAGACTGTGCACAATTATTTTTTTAAATGAAAAATATTCCTTTACTTAAAAAAAAGCATACTTTTTCAGAAATATCATGGTTGGGGGGAGGGATATTAAGTTTTGCTATGAAACCCTATTAAATCTGTATAAGCCCCTGTGTGAGCACCATAAAAATAATGTAAAAAATAAATGTGTGTCATTTTGGAACTATCAAAAACCGTTATATCCATAGTAACAGTACACTTTTGGCAGTACAATAGCTTCTGAGTAGCATCAGTTTTTAACTATAAGGGAAGCAGTTGTGGGCATCAAGCAACTGTTGTAAACATTTTGATCATGTTAGACTTCCTGTGATTGTTATGCAACCGTTCTTCCTTTAGGCAAACATTGAGGTCAAGATTTGTATTATTGCTACAAATTTGCAGAAATTTGTGTGTGCCCTCATTTTGCCATAGAGGCCTTGCCTTGATCAAAATTGGTACAAAATACACAAGTAGTCTTAACATTTCTCAGTGTAAAAAAAATTTAGATTTAAAACTGTGAAATATTAAAGTGTATATAGCACGTCATTTCCTGTTTAATGAAACGATCTGTAATCAGCTGATCAGCGAGAATTGGAGTCTACTCTTTGCCATCAATATTCCAATATAGGAATAGAGATGAACGATTTGATTCTAAACAAATTGAATTTGACCTGAATTTTCTAAAAATTCTAGTCAAAACCCAATACGAATTTTGGGCAATTCAATTTGGGCAAATGTCTCAAAATAGCATCAGCCATTTTTCAGATCACAAAGTTGAAGAAAGAGGATCACATGGTTCACCAGCAGCCATGCGTTTACCCATAGCCACATATGCCATAGTCAAATTAAGATTACTAAAGCTGGCTTGACATTAAAGGGGTTGTCTGACTTCAGCCAATTGCATTTATCATTTAGACAAAGGTAATGTATTGTGATTGTCCACATTGCCTCCTTTGCTGGCTTGATTCATTTTTCCTATCACATTATACACTGCTCATTTCCAGGTGTTATGAAGATCGCTACAGTGCAGATATGAAGTGGCTGGGACGGGAGATGCTGCACACGCATGCCTATGCAGACTCCCACAGTCCCCACCAGAGAGGCAGGCACTTTTTCCTACAGCGTGCAAGCACAGCCACCACTGTAGGATTGCAGGGTGATCCTAATGTAATCAGTAGTAAGTGGCTTGTATTAGGTTTCTCTACATGATCAATGCCATTTGCTGAAGTGACACAACCCCTTTAAAGAGCTTAAAATGAGTTGCATACAGTCAATCCACAACTTTTCAGGGCAATTGGAGCACTTTCGATTCGGGTTTAATTTAGCAAATTGCTTGACCAATTCAGCAGAATGGAATCTGTATCAAATTTCAATAAATTTGTCCATCACTATATAAGACATATGGAGAGGGATTGTGGCAAACCCTTTTGGGGTCATTTATCAAACTGGTGTAAAGTAGAACTGGCTTAGTTGCCCATAGCAACCAATCTTACATTTTCCAAAGGAGCTGTCACAAATGAAAGGAGGAATCTAATTGGTTGCTATGGGAAACTAAGCCAGTTCTACTTTACACTAGTTTGATAAATGACCCCATTTATGTTTTTCAGGTAAATAAGGAAATTTGTATTTTTATATACCAAAGTGAAAAGTGTGTGATTGATAGGATAAGCATATAGCATTCATCAAAATATATCACATTTAAAGGGGTTGTCCTATGAAAAGTATTACTATGCAATGAATAGAGCAATAATACTTTTAAATGATTATTGCAATATACATGAAATCGAAATACTGTTAATGGTTTATGTACATTATATTATAAAGTAATCTCATAGTCAAGCAGGTAAAGCGGCCCAGACACCTATTGTTCATTTGTCCCTACTTCTAGATTCATAGAAATATATAGCTATGTCTCTCTCTAGAAAATGGATATTGGGGGGAATCATTACATACTATAGTGCTTTTATTTTTTTAGAGGAATTACTAGGGTTGTGTGTGAGGGACTATTTTCTATACAGGGGAAGAAGACAGAAGAAGGGACTTACAAGATCTAACTGAAATGCACTCATGGGAGATACAGGAGCTTGATGGTCACATGGGATGAGCTGCTGCCCAGCCACAGAAAGTGAAGAGTCAAGAGCTACAGAGAGGTGAGTAAAGAAGCTAAAAAGGTTAAAATTACATTGGATAGCAGATTATTTTACTTTAATATATTTATAAAATGTGTGCTTTACTCCAGATATCTTTTTAATTCATGGGATAACCTCTTTAATATTACAGGATTTAAGAAAATTTGCCAGATATAAAATGCTGTGAAATACTTGGCTCTCAAAAATAAAAAGCAAAAAACATTTCATACAGTAGATTGTTTTGGGTGCATTAATGATACATTTTTGAAATTGCATCCATCAGGATAATAGGATCAGCTTAATATGGATTCTTACTATAATATTTATTGAGAGGTAGCAACAGAGGTTATGGTCTCAGAGAATATGATGTCAAAATTGGTGCAATTAGCTAATAGCAATTTCAATCCTGCATCCATATTGGCAAAATCTTAATAATGACAATTGAAAAGACAAACTCATCTAAAAAAAGACTTTCCTTTAAGAGGACCTGTCACCACCCTTGAAGGATGTGTTACTAAATCTCCAATGCAATAACGATTCTGGAGCATCCTTTAATAACTCTACGCTGTTCTGCTCCTCTGTTATTGAAAGTAGAAGTTTATTAAAGGGGTCCTCTGCGAATGATTTCAAATGGCCACATGCAACCTGTCCTAGAATGTGAGTAGGACTGATTTTGTCCTCTTGCAGAGATGTCTATGTGGGTTAGGGACAGGGACTCACACTACACACTATGCTCTGGCACTTGCATATACTACACATTGGTGAATTTTCCTTTCAGGCTGCTCAGTTATGATGGCATATCATAGGCAGGATCACATTATTATTATCTATTTTATATCAGGGTAGTGCATAGTGAGGCATTTTAGTTTTTTCCTCCTCACATTCCAAGAGCCATAACTTTTTTAATTTTCTAATAAATATGTAAGTCGGATGCACAGGGTGGTAGACACACCAAAAAAGGGTGCTCTCAGTCCTACAGCGTCACCCCGCTGTTAAAAGGCAATTGGATATGAAGAAAATGACTGGGCACACCTAAGGATACTTAGTTGCTAATGTTTATTAGATAAAAGGACAATAAATGTAGTGGAGTAAATATTATACAATATAAACTTGCGACAGTAAAATTATGTGGCAACACTTCATATAAAATTCTGTATGTTTGTAGTTGACGTGCGCATTTAATCACTATCGTAATGAAATAGCATCTGTGACTAAAAGCTGCACTTCAGATACAAAATAGAAATAAGTAAATAGATGGAATTAATGCATAGAAGACGACCTCATATAAAAGCAACAATGTATATAAGTGAAATATAATATAACATAGCCCAATAAAATTTAAATATAAGTGTTGGTCTTGATAAAAATAAGAGCCGCAAATTGAAGGTAAAAATGCAATATGATATATTCTCCTAAGATATGTGGACTAAAAAGTAGAGATTCACTATCCTGGAAAAATCATGAAGTTCCAGGTAAGGCAGGTGTCAGTTCAATATATCGAAAACGGACCCTGACAGGACAAAGATGCAGTTTATAGTGAATGGTGTCTTACACCGTAGGTGACTCGGCGGCGTCCCGCTTTCAGTCAGAGAGGGATCCCTTAGAAAGATGGTAAACAAGTTTAGGAACAGTCTTACCGGTTTTTGGAGGTTCCTCACGTGTGGAAGGAGCCTCAGCTGTCTATCGGAACTTTGCTGTTTTCCGCTGTAATCAGGTAGAACCCCCGATAGATGTTTTGGGTCACCTGTTAGTTATTAGTTTGCTGCACGCGGTCCCGCTTGTTACACGCGGTTGCGATGTCGCAGCTCCCGATGAGCAGTTTCAGACCAGCTTTATAAAGACGGTGTAGACTTGTTCCTCAATATAGTCGGTGTGGTGCACTCACACAAAGTAGAGCTTGGGGGGTCAGACCAGACGCGTTTCGGGGCTAAGATATCCCCTTCTTCAGTGGCTTCAGCCACTGAAGAAGGGGATATCTTAGCCCCGAAACGCGTCTGGTCTGACCCCCCAAGCTCTACTTTGTGTGAGTGCACCACACCGACTATATTGAGGAACAAGTCTACACCGTCTTTATAAAGCTGGTCTGAAACTGCTCATCGGGAGCTGCGACATCGCAACCGCGTGTAACAAGCGGGACCGCGTGCAGCAAACTAATAACTAACAGGTGACCCAAAACATCTATCGGGGGTTCTACCTGATTACAGCGGAAAACAGCAAAGTTCCGATAGACAGCTGAGGCTCCTTCCACACGTGAGGAACCTCCAAAAACCGGTAAGACTGTTCCTAAACTTGTTTACCATCTTTCTAAGGGATCCCTCTCTGACTGAAAGCGGGACGCCGCCGAGTCACCTACGGTGTAAGACACCATTCACTATAAACTGCATCTTTGTCCTGTCAGGGTCCGTTTTCGATATATTGAACTGACACCTGCCTTACCTGGAACTTCATGATTTTTCCAGGATAGTGAATCTCTACTTTTTAGTCCACATATCTTAGGAGAATATATCATATTGCATTTTTACCTTCAATTTGCGGCTCTTATTTTTATCAAGACCAACACTTATATTTAAATTTTATTGGGCTATGTTATATTATATTTCACTTATATACATTGTTGCTTTTATATGAGGTCGTCTTCTATGCATTAATTCCATCTATTTACTTATTTCTATTTTGTATCTGAAGTGCAGCTTTTAGTCACAGATGCTATTTCATTACGATAGTGATTAAATGCGCACGTCAACTACAAACATACAGAATTTTATATGAAGTGTTGCCACATAATTTTACTGTCGCAAGTTTATATTGTATAATATTTACTCCACTACATTTATTGTCCTTTTATCTAATAAACATTAGCAACTAAGTATCCTTAGGTGTGCCCAGTCATTTTCTTCATATCCTTTTTTAATTTTCTGTTCACATTGCCATAGGACAGGTTGTATTTTTTAATGGTGCCATTTAATTTACCATGTCTAGTATTAGGCTACTTTCACACTTGCGGCAGAGTGATCCGGCAAGCAGTTCCGTCGTCGGAACTGCCTGCCGGATCCGTCAATCTGCATGCAAACGGACAGCATTTGTAGACAGATATGGACGCAAATGCATTGCAAGAACGGATAGGTCTCTCCGGATGTCATCCGGAGAAACGGATCCGTTATATATTTTTTAAACTTTTTTACCTGTCTGTGCATGCGCAGACCCGAAGGACGGATCCAGCATTGCGGTATTTTTTATGCCGAATCCGGCACTAATACATTTCAATGTAAATTAATGCTGGCATTCCAGCAACTGATCCGGAAACGCCATTCAGTGACTGAACTGAAGACATCCTGATGCATCCTGAACGGATTTCTCTCTATTCAGAATGCATGGGGATGAAACTGATAAGTTCTTTTCCGGTATTGAGCCCATATGACGGAACTCAGTGCTGGACAAGAAAAACGCTAGTGTGAAAGTACCATTAGAAAATGGCCAAAATTCTTTGTGGTGTAAAATAAAAAAAAAACCTCACAATTCCTCCAAGGTTTTGGCATCCTTAGGCTCCATTCACACGTCCGCAACGTGTTTTGCGGATCCACGGAGCCGCGGATCCGCAAAACACGGAAAGCGGCAATGTGCGTTCCGCATTTTGCGGCCGCACATTGCCGGCACTAATAGAATATGCCTGTTCTTGTCCGCTATTGCGGACAAGAATAGGACATGTTCTATTTTTTTGCGGAACGGAAGTGCGGACCCGGAAGTGCGGATCCGCAATTTCGTGTCCGGGCAGCACATCGTGCTGCCCCATAGGAATGAATGGGTCCGCAATTCCGTTTCGCAAAATGCGGAACGAAATTGCGGACTTGTGAATGGGGCCTTATTCTGCAGGCCAATACGATTATGGTGATACAAAATTTGTATAGTTTTTGTTTTGTTTTATACTTTAAAAAGAAATCTTTGAAAAAGAATGTACATTTTCTTTTCACCGCCATTTTCTGACAGCCATAACTTTTTCATATTTCAGTCTACAAAGCTGCATTACGGGTTGTTTTTTACAAGGCGAACTGTAGTCTTTAGTTATACCAGTTTATTGGTACTATTGGGGAACAAATGCCTTTTTAATCACTTTTATTACAATTTTTTTGCAGGCAGTTAACCATGACAGACCACAAAACCTTCAGAAGGCCCCTGGCTTTCATGGTAACCGATTGAAGCTCTGAATTTGCCACAAGGGCTACGATCAGAAGGCAGAAGGATCCCCTTCCTCTGATAACCACACAAATGTCATGAGCGCTATTGACCGTGGCATCTGATGGGATAAATGACCCGGTTCAGCGTCATTGACGATCCCAGTTATTGTGGCCGGGTGCCTGCTGTATTATACAGGCTCAGCAAGGCTCCCGCTCCATACGACCCCTCATGTATAACGATGTACATGATTATGCATTAAGCGGTTAATAAACTTCCAGTAGCATTAACAGAGGAGCTGAAAAACATAGAGATACATGAAAAGATGCTTCAGAATTGTCATGTGGAATGCAACTGGTTACGAAAACAGACATGTCAGGAATGGCAGCAGGAACTTTGTAAAGTTTGAATGATTATACAAAACAAGGCAGACATTAGATAATATGTTATAATCTTAAATGTGTGCTATACCCTACCAATTTGGGATAAAGACAAGCATTTTATTGTCACTATGTATCTAAAATAAAAAATGAGCGCACATTGCAATAGGTCTCAATTGACAACATCCGATTATGTTTCTACAAGTATGAAGACCTATGTGTTTCCATGACAACAGAAAAACAAACCCCATTTTATCTCATTCTGCAATTATATGAGGACAATTGGGTACAGAGGGAAGGGAATATGACCACAGGATCAGTGACCCTCAATGCTCAGAACACATGTGCCCTAAGAAATACATGGTCATGAATGAGATGAAGGAAATCCAGCCTTCCTACAGCAATCTAGTATACTGCTTGGACCGGTGACACAAATAGATAAAAAGAGGATATTATCCTTCTTGTAATACAACCATTTAGGTCAGTGTCCTATTCTGTACATGTAGATAGAATATTTAGTGCACCACTGGCTTTTGCATACACGAGATACACTTTGTGTGTGTTTTGCCCATGAAATACATACCCTACCAAGGGATTTTGAAAGCAGTTCATCAGAATAGATAGGTTTTTAATTGGGAGATGAATAATAATAATAAAACAGGTTAGGTTAGACATATACAAATTTCGATGAAATATTGAAAATACTATTTCAAGAAATCGCAGTTAGCATAAATTTCGGTATAAACTGACATTACTTTCTGTCTAGAGAAATCATTCCATTTCACATTGAGCAACTGACAAATGACATACACAATATCCACATAAAGCCTATTAGGGCTCCCATGTCTTCACCCCCACCTTATAATTAGTTTTAACTTATCATTATCTTTCATAATTGAGGGTCCTGATGAGACTAATATGGGATACCAGTAACCAGTGGGGAACAGGATTTCCGACCTGAACAAACTTCAGGATATTTAACGCCCAAACTTTTTAAATTTTAGTTTATGGGAGCCCTACGCACAACACACTGCCACAAACATCACACCACATCATTTAAATGATCTTGTAGACTGGTCCAGCCTAGGTAAATCAGTTAAATGTAGTTGCACCAAAAGTCACATAATAAAAGGAAAACTGTACTGCAAAACTGACATATGCATTTTGTGCCCATGAGTGCTTGGTTCATTCATTCAGTGTTTTTGTAATTGTCATTCCTTGATAGGTCATTCTTCATTTCCATGCAGTAGAAGACAACTAGTGGAAACATAGAGAAGTGTAGATGCATTTTTATGTTACTGTCTGAAATATTAGTAGACCTTAGCCTTTAGATTGTTCTGTAAGAGCCAGCTGCATGTGTCAGTTTCTTGAAATCCTGGTGGCGCCCACCTGTGAGGTCATGGTGAGGAGGGGCTTTTCCTCTGCAGACGGCTGCCTCGGTATCTCCTTCATCACCATGGCAACAGCCTTATCTGCCGCCCTAGCGCTTTTCCCCTATAATAGTGAAATCAACAATGACTTGTGTCAGGTAAAAAGTGATCTTCAAAGAAATCCCCAAAAGAGAATCCCACTAGCCCCAGAGAGAGTGAAACACAGTGAGCTAATGGCAGTGGTATGTTGAATGATTTCAAGCTACGAGAGGAACACATAGCATTTGGATAACCATCCATGTGTAGAATGCTCATCATATACAGTCAGGTCCATAAATATTGGGACATCAACACAATTCTAACATTTTTGGCTCTATACTCCACCACAATGGATTTGAAATGAAACGAACAAGATGTGTTTTAACTGCAGACTGTCAGCTTTAATTTGAGGGTATTTACATCCAAATCAGGTGAACGGTGTAGGAATTACAACAGTTTACATATGCGCCTCCCACTTGTTAAGGGACCAAAAGTAATGGGATATAATAATAATCATAAATCAAACTTTCCCTTTTTAATACTTGGTTGCAAATGCTCTGCAGTCAATTACAGCCTGAAGTATGGAACGCATAGACATCACCAGATGCTGGGTTTCATCCCTGGTGATGCTCTGCCAGGTCTCTACTGCAACTGTCTTCAGTTCCTGCTTGTTTTTGGGACATTTTCCCCTCAGTTTTGTCTTCAGCAAGTGAAATGCATGCACAATCGGATTCAGGTCAGGTGATTGACTTGACAATTGCATAACATTCCACTTCTTTCCCTTAAAAAACTCTTTGGTTGCTTTTGCAGTATGCTTTGGGTCATTGTCCATCTGCACTGTGAAGAGCCGTCCAATGAGTTCTGAAGCATTTGGCTGAATATGAGCAGATAATATTGCCCGAAACACTTCAGAATTCATCCTGCTGCTTTTGTCAGCAGTCACATCATCAATAAATACAAGAGAACCAGTTCGATTGGCAGCCATACATGCCCACGTCATGACACTACCACCACCATGCTTCACTGATGAGGTGGTATGCTTAGGATCATGAGCAGTTCCTTTCCTTCTCCATACTCTTCTCTTCCCATCACTCTGGTACAAGTTGATCTTGGTCTCATCTGTCCATAGGATGTTGTTCCAGAACTGTGAAGGCTTTTTTAGATGTCGTTTGGCAAACTCTAATCTAGCCTTTCTGTTTTTGAGGCTCACCAATGGTTTACATCTTCAGGTGAACCCTCTGTATTCACTCTGGCGAAGTCTTCTCTTGATTGTTGACTTTGACACACATACATCTACCTCCTGGAGAGTGTTCTTGATCTGGCCAACTGTTGTGAAGGGTGTTTTCTTCACCAGGGAAAGGATTCTTCAGTCATCCACCACAGTTGTTTTCTGTGGTCTTCCGGTGTTGCTGAGCTCACCGATGCGTTCCTTCTTTTTAAGGATGTTCCAAACAGTTGTTTTGGCCACGCCTAATGTTTTTGCTATCTCTTTGATGGGTTTGTTTTGTTTTTTCAGCCTAATGATGGCTTGCTTCACTGATAGTGACAGATTCCAAATGCAAATAGCACACTTGAAATGAATTCTGGACCTTTTATCTGCTCATTGTAATTGGGATAATGAGGGAATAACACACACCTGGCCATAGAACAGCTGAGAAGCCAATTGTCCCATTACTTTTGGTCCCTTAACAAGTGGGAGGCACATATGCAAACTGTTGTAATTCCTACATTGTTCACCTGATTTGGATGTAAATGCCCTCAAATTAAAGCTGATAGTCTGCAGTTAAAGCACATCTTGTTCGTTTCATTTCAAATCCATTGTGGTGGTGTATAGAGCCAAAAATGTTAGAATTGTGTCAATTTCCCAATATTTATGGACCTGACTGTAGGTCCAGTTAATTTAACCAAACTTTTTTTTACGCAAAAACCCTATCGGTTAATATGAAGTTTGGGGTAAAGAAAGTCAATGGCACAGGAATGAGAAAATTGATCTAAGGCTGCAAAATTGTCCAAACCTAAAGAGGTTGTCCCATCTCTACAACCTTGGTCTGTTTAACTAAGGCTACTTTCACACCCGCGTTTGGTGCGGATCCGTCATGGACGGATCTGTTCAGATAATACAACCGTCTGCATCCGTTCAGAACGGATCCGTTTGTATTATCTTTAACATAGCCAAGACGGATCCGTCTTGAACACTATTCAAAGTCAATGGAGGACGGATCCGTTTTCTATTGTGCCAGATTGTGTCATTGAAAACGGATCCGTCCCCATTGACTTACATTGTGTGCCAGGACGGATCAGTTTGGCTCAGTTTCATCAGACGGACACCAAAACACTGCTGTTTGAACTGATGCAAACTGATGCATTCTGAGCAGATCCTTTTCCATTCAGAATGCATTAGAATGCAAACTGATCCTTTTTGGACCGCTTGTGAGAGCCCTGAATGGATCTTACAAACGGAAAGCCAAAACACGAGTGTGAAAGTAGACTAACCAAGATATACGAACGCCATAGAGGGGAGTCTACCACTTGAGACTCTCCTCTCTGAGTTAGAGAGGAAATTCTCTGCAAAGAAGTCTGAACGGGACCAGTGCAGACTGGTCTAATATGATCACCAATTCAGTTGAGTAGGCACATTATAATACATTATTGACCACATGCAGTTTTTCCTAACAGATCTCCAGGGGTTAGAGCAGCCAATCAACTTGGGAAATCCAAATAGTTCAGATATAAAATAAATATCTCCCTCATAGGAACAAACAGAATATAGTTATTATTTGATTAGAACATAATTTAATCCATCAGTTGCAACCACATTTTAGACCTACATATATGTTTTAGTTTTCATTTTGCCTCCTCTGCAATAACTAGTGTAGAAATCAGTGGCGTTTTCGACCATAACCCATAAGATGCTTGCTTATATTTTGAAAACATCACTAACAATTTAAAATTTAGCATATGATTACCCCATTGCTCTAATTTACGTGGAATTGTTCTTGCTGAAAGAAAAATAGCATTTTCTTTTGCAATTCTTAATTTAGCTTTTCCAACCAGGATCAAATTCTGTCTATCCTGTGGAGATTTGGTAGTGTCACCAGCTATACTGAAGGACATGTACTAATAATCTCTCCAACTGCCAAAGAGAGGAACAAGTGAATAAAGATGTCTTGCAATGCAATCTACAGGCAGCATGTTATAAATCAGGAGGAGATGAGCAGATTCATATATAATGTTTGGATAGAGAAACATAAATTTTGCACTTAAATCTCAGCTTTTCTGAGCGCAGTTGTACATGGGGACTGTCTTTATTAATGACTGGCAGCTATGATGACCCCTGTGTACAACTGAGCTTAGAAAGAGCAGAGATTTTAATGCATACATTACAAGTTTTGCTGAATCTTCAATCTGCTAAGCTCTTTTTGTTCTAGAACATGCTGCAGAGTACACTGCATTTTCATGGTGACAGGTTCCCTTAAAAGGGGGCAGTAGAATAGGAACAATCAGGGGACATGTATCCCTGTCAGAGACACTGTTTAATCAAGTGTTCATCCACTTGGCACAATCACTGTTTGTTAGATCCTTATTTGTCCCTTGACAGTAAGCTGGTCACAAAGTGTTGGTACCCCCAGTGCAACTGAAATCTGTTTGGAAACCTGGTAGTGTTTAATTTCTCTGCAGCGTCTCCAGAGGGGATAATAAGCATTACATAGTGCCCATTCATATCCATAGGTTTCCTGTGTAATGTCTGAGGTCCAAAAAAAGCAAGAATGTTACTACTTTCTACCCTGGTGAAAAGTGTTGCCCTCTATTGGTTCCCTAAGAGGGTTTATGAAAATAGTTTTTTCCTACATTAAACCACCCCTTTACACTTCTTATAATAACATAAGCCTTAGTAAAGATCCAGTAATGATGAAAAGACAAGTGTTAAATTTTTTACAGGGGTGTACTTTCATTATCTGACATGGTTCTTGAAAAAGGATAGATCATATGCAAAGAATTGAAGCGTCATACTGTACATCTAAATACAGCAATACTTAGATGCCACTTAATAAAGCTCTTCTGTGAGGACTGAAGACAAAGCACAATCATGAATGTCCATACAATTGAAAGCTTCTAATAGGCATATACGGTCTGAGAGTAGAATATATATTTTTTAATTTTCAGCATTTATTTCTTTAAATATCCAATTTAATACCTTTGGCAAAGGAACTCATCAGGGTTGAGTTTACCTTATGAGCTGCAGTTTTAACTGACTGCAGTGAAATATAGTTTTAGTGCTTTGAATTTCACCATATTCCACATAAACCCAGTTTTTGACTTTGAATCAATTCGCCATATCACTGTCATTAGTTTATAAATTCCATGTCTATATTCAGCAACAATGATTTCAATGTATTTCATACAAACTGCATTACTTCATATCATAGAGCAAGAGAAAAAGTAAAAGTTCTTGGCATTCAATTGCACGTCGTAATACACTGATCTCTTTTTCTTTAGTAAAACTAATAATTCTAGACAAAAAATGCACAAGCAAGAAATAACAGTACGGTATGTTTAAAGTCTTCTGTCAAAGAAAGAATGCATGAGATTTACCAAGGAGTTACCCATGGGAATACCCATGAAAAACCACCTTCATAGAATAGCTATGCTATAATACAGTGATTCATGCTTTTGTGTAATTGTGTGCTATATTCTAGCCTAGCTGCAAAGTGAAGTGAATTGTGGAGAATTCAAGCATGTCACATCCTCTCTAAGGCACCCCGAGCCTGGAACATGCCATGAATGCAGGTAAAATCCCATGCCATTCAGCACACAGTGCTTCAGTAGGTTAAAGCGGCTAATGCTTAAATGGTTTTGTCTCATGTAATAAATGGATCAAATTAAAGCATAAAACCATCTCAAATCCCCTAGTTGAGATTTATTTGTAATGTATACATACAGTACAGACCAAAAGTTTGGACACACCTTCTCATTCAAAGAGTTTTCTTTATTTTCATGACTATGAAAATTGTAGATTCACACTGAAGGCATCAAAACTATGAATTAACACATGTGGAATTATATACATAACAAACAAGTGTGAAACAACTGAAAATATGTCATATTCTAGGTTCTTCAAAGTAGCCACCTTTTGCTTTGATTACTGCTTTGCACACTCTATGCATTCTCTTGATAAGCTTCAAGAGGTAGTCCCCTGAAATGGTTTTCACTTCACAGGTGTGCCCTGTCAGGTTTAATAAGTGGGATTTCTTGCCTTATAAATGGGGTTGGGACCATCAGTGGCGTTGAGGAGAAGTCAGGTGGATACACAGCTGATAGTCCTACTGAATAGACTGTTAGAATTTGTATTATGGCAAGAAAAAAGCAGCTAAGTAAAGAAAAACAAGTGGCCATCATTACTTTAAGAAATAAAGGTCAGTCAGTCAGCCGAAAAATTGGGAAAGCTTTGAAAGTAAGGGCTATTTGACCATGAAGGAGAGTGATGGGGTGCTGTGCCAGATGACCTGGCCTCCACAGTCACCGGACCTGAACCCAATCGAGATGGTTTGGGGTGAGCTGGACCACAGAGTGAAGGCAAAAGGGCCAACAAGTGCTAAGCATCTCTGGGAACTCCTTCAAGACTGTTGGAAGACCATTTCAGGGGACTACCTCTTAAAGCTCATCAAGAGAATGCCAAGAGTGTGCAAAGCAGTAATCAAAGCAAAAGGTGGCTACTTTGAAGAACCTAGAATATGACATATTTTCAGTTGTTTCACACTTGTTTGTTATGTATATAATTCCACATGTTAATGTTAATTCATAGTTTTGATGCCTTCATAGTCATGAAAATAAAGAAAACTCTTTGAATGAGAAGATGTGTCCAAACTTTTGGTCTGTACTGTATGTGGTGATTTTTTTTCTTTCTTCAAATGCTGCTTTAACACCTGTCACACAGTGAGGAATAGAATAGATATAAATCAAATGTGAAACCTACATATTACCTACAGTACACACAGCAGAGAAACTATTTTAAGGTCTGAGTAGACATAATTTTGTAACAGTGTGTTCAGATGGCAGATTGAGAGTTATCCCTCTGCCTGCTTGGGATGGACATAGAACCTGTGAGGACCCCGAGCTAGCCAACCTCTTTTTAATGCAGTGTATGAATATATGGCTTGCCGATACCTGCTATGTATTAGCTATCAGTGATTTACTTTCTAAAGTGCATGCAAACACCAACAAAATAGTTGCATCCACTGTGTGTAGGTTAGAGATTACATTTCGATACAATACAATACAATTCAAATTTCCTGCTCCAATTTTGGAATAGAAATGCACCTTGTCACGTCGGGCTGAATAAAGACATAGCAGTGTTTAAAGCTGATGTCTTCTTGCTCTGTAATTACAGTAGTTTCCTTCAAGACATTCTCAGGAGCTCATTGTCTATAAGCGGTGCAGGTGCATTCCGATCATTGGTTAAAGATTACATGGTATTACTATATTTCATTCATAGCCTAGCCTAGATTTTGCTACATCTATCAGCATGCGTCTAAATGCAAACATTATTAAACTCCTACACAAAGCAATCTAGAACACTGATATATGCTATCAGTTATGCATGCAACAGAACGGTTTCCTTGTATAGAAAAACAACCCACCAAAATTGGGGTCAAGTCACTTTTTGGAAGACTGAACCACTTTTTCTTCAAGGTCACACCTACTACCTGAAAAAAGCCATGACACTTTATTAGATGACATCTTGTTGCCCTTAAACAACTATGAAGAATACAGATGCATTAGATTTGCTTGAGATCTATAGCTGACAGATAAAGAATGTTAAAGTAATAAAGCATTCCGTTCTACATTATATTACTTATAATACGCAGAATATTTTGGTTTGATGCACTGCTTTCTTCTTAATTGTCAAGTCTATTATACTTCATATGGTTACAATAGTCTATGCCAAGACTTTCTTAATACTTTCATGACATCTCAATATTCCCTTACTTTATACACCTACAGTGTTCATGACAGTTCACTTGTTGAGGCATAACCTCTGCATAGTATGTAGCTGAACCAAGCAACTAAGTACCTGGGACTCAAGTACCTTAGGTCTGAGAATCTGTTACTACAGGGATTTTGCTCTTGAGTTATAACCAGTATGTCTATTTGTAGGCACAATGGATGCAAACATTGCTATCCATTTAGCTGTAGCCTTCAAAACTCGGGGTTCAAATTTCTGTAGAGCAAATATTGCAGACTTTTGGTATATCCTATGCTTAGTTCGAATTTATCTATACTAATCTAGAAAGCCCTTGAGTCATTGAATGTTTTAAAAAAATAATAATTATTGTGCATCACTAATGTAATTGGTATAAGAGGTGAATTTGGAACTTTAAAAATTACAGTGAATTCACATCAATGTTTAGCTTTCTGTTCTTCTGATCTGTCAGTAGAAGAGAAGAAAAAAGTGCAACCATTATTTTAAGCATCAGTTGTGCTCAGGCTACATTCACATGTCCAGCATGCCTGATCCGGCAGATCTGGCACAAGTACTGGCTGTTGTCTGAACAAAACTATTGTGTGCAAAATTTTCTGTCTGGCTGAAACCTGGCATTTATGCCAGAAAGCGGCTGGATCACCACTGGACCCCATTATAGTTATGTCACAAATTTACTGGTCCAGACTTCAGTACTACAGTCTCTGGATTTGGTTACACCAAAGTCAGAGACAGTAGTACTGGAGTCCGGACCAATAAGTTAGTGAAATGCACTGCCAGGCCATGCCCACCAGTGACGCGGTCGCATCCCTAGCAACAGAGTGCAATACTCTGTTTCTTCCTGTAGCGTGCATGTGCTGGGGGAGATTGTGGTGGGCTGAATGACAGCCGAGCTGCCCAGTTGCTGTGAAGATTGTATACTGGCCTATGGAGCGTCGAGTCCATGGACCTTTCGGGTTCTGGGAGAGGGACTCTGCACCCTATTTAAATTCCCTCCTGGCCTACACCTTTGCCAGTGATAGTCTCTGATTCACTATCTGTGTTCCTGGTTCCTGTTTGTGTATTTTTGGATTAGTTGCGTTTTGACCTCAGCCTGTCCTTTTGACCACTCGCTGTCTAATGTACTGGTACTGAGCTTCTCATCTGGTTCTGATCTTGACTTGGCTTTTTGACTACTCTTTGTTTCTTCATTTGGGACTTAGCTGTCCTCTTGGTTCTGACCCACTTCTGTACGACTCTGTGTCTTGTTTTGTCCCTTGGTGTTGTTTGTCTCGCACCCTAGCAGAGTAGGGAATTGTCACGCTGGACAGGATACAAGATACCACAGAAAACCACAAACAAGTGTCTAGGCCAGAAGCTGGGGATAAAAGGTCACCTCCTTACAAATCCCTACCAGCTCTCCCTAGACTACTGTGCCCACGTTCAGACCCTGAAGGTGGAAATAAACGTGCTCCCATGCCTAAGGCTGAAGATACCCTAAAATCCCTAAGATGGTGACAGGGGAAAAGAGACAGCCTGCTTCCTCAGGACCTGGAGGAGGTAGGCGTCTCCCTAACAGCCTAGACAGAACACTCGAAAGAAAACCAAAATCAACTTATCCTGTCACAGAGCAGAAATGGCAAATCCTTCCTTCCTTCCTTCCTTCCACAGAGCAAGACTGAAGCTATAACCCGCACGGAACACTGGGAAGAGGCGTGATTTAAACTCCTACAAACGACCCCACCCAGAGCACCTGAAGGGAGGCGGATCCAGCTCAACTCCAAAACAAAAACCAAAGACTACACATGTGCTGCTAACCTGGCAGACCTCCGCACATAATCTGAGCAGGGCATGACTAGTCTCAGAAAAGGTACCCGTGGACTCCTGCCTACGGTTATTCAAAGCAAATTCAGCTAGTGATAAGAATGAGGACCAGTCCACCTGGTTCTCAGCCACAAAGCACCTCAAGTAGGTCTCCAGGTTTTGATTAGTACGCTCTGTCTGTCCATTCGACTGCGGATGAAAAGCCGAAGAGAATGAAAGTTGGATACCAAGACGAGAGCAGAACGCCCTCCAAAATCTGGAAACAAACTGCGTGCCCCTATCAAAAACCACATCCGAGGGAATGCCATGTAATTTCACGATGTTATCCACAAAAACTTGAGCAATAGTCTTAGCATTGGGCAGACTAGCTAATGATACAAAGTGAGCCATTTTACTGAAACGGTCAACAACCACCAAAATCACAGTTTTCCCACAGGAACTCGGCAGATCAGTAATAAAGTCCTTAGACAAGTGCGTCCAAGGACGAGATGGAATAGACAAAGGAAGAAGTGAACCAGAAGGTCGAGTGTAAGCAACCTTTGCCCGTGCACAGGTCTTACAAGCTGCTACGTAATCCTCAACACTCTTACGTAACCCGGGCCACCAGAACCTCCGGGAAATCAGATCAAAGGTGGACTTGCCACCGGGATGTCCCGCAAGGACAGTATTGTGATGTTCCTTGAATACCTTGTATCGCAATTCAGCAGGAACAAACAACCTACCTGGGGGACAAGGATCCGGAGCCTCCTCCTGGGCTCCCAACACCTACATCTCCAACTCGCGGTACAGAGCGGAAACAACAACCCCATCAGCCAAAATCGGAGCAGGATCCTCTGAATCACCTTCCCCAGGAAAACTACGAGACAATGCATCCGCCTTGATGTTCTTAACCCCCGGGCGAAAAGTAACCACAAAGTTGAACCTGGTAAAGAACAGTGACCATCTAGCCTGTCTAGGATTCAGACGCTTGGCAGATTGCAGGTAAGCCAAGTTCTTATAATCAGTATATACCGTAACGGGATGAGACGCCCCCTCCAACCAGTGACGCCATTCCTCAAAGGCCAATTTGATGGCCAGCAATTCCCTATCTCCTACATCATAATTCCTCTCGGCGACCGAGAGCTTCTTGGTAAAAAAAGCACACGGACGCCACTTGCCAGGAGATGAATCCTGCGACAACACTGCTCCAACCCCCACCTCTGATCCATCCACCTCCACCACGAATGGCTGAGACACATCGGGCTGCATCAGAATGGGAGCAGACGTAAAACATTCCTTAATAGCCGAAAACGCCTGCAATGCCTCATCCGACCAGAGAGAGAAGTCGACACCTTTCTTAGTCATATCGGTCAGGGGTTTTACAATGGTAGAGTAGTTCAAGATAAATTTTCTATAATAATTGGTAAACCCCAAAAACCGCATCAAAGCTTTCTGATTCTCCGATCGGTCCCATTCCAGAACCGCCCGGACCTTTTCGGGGTCCATACGAAAACCAGAGTCAGAAAGCAGAAAGGAAGTTTCGTTCAGACACCTGTATTCATTCAGCCAGATGTTACCAAACCTTTTGTTGTTGAGGTGGACGCCTCTGAGGTCAGAGTGGGGGCTGTACTATCTCAGGGGTCATCTTACTAAACTTATTTGAAACCATGCACATTTTTCTCCAGGAAATTTTCTTCCACCGAGAGGAACTATGATATCGACAACCAATGAACTGTTTGCTATCAAGTGGGCCTTTGAGGAGTTGCGCCACTTTTTAGAGGGGGCTCAACACCGGATTACAGTGCTTACAGATCACAAAAACTTGTATTCAAACGAAGTATTATGCAAATCGACTCGATGTTTTATCCGAAGTCGATTCGCTCATCCCTAGTTGTCACCATTAATCCTGATCTTGCCGCCGAAATATGATGCTGTCAGGACCTGGCTCCTAGTAATCTTCCCTCTGTTTGCTCCTCCAAACTTTCATCTTAAAATTTGGAGGAATCTCCTTGCTCTGTACTGGCTGGTTATCCAGGTATTGTGGGCACTGAACATCTGGTTTCCTGAACCTACTGGTGGTCTACCTGGTCATGCGATGTGGTTGCCTTTATCTCTGTGTGATGTGTGTGCTAGGGTCAAAGTATTCAGGAGACATCCTACGGGTTTAGTTTGTCCCTTGCCCATTCCACAGAGACCTTGGATGCACTCTATGGACTCCTGGGGTAGTTCAGTCATCTGGGTGGTCATAGGTTCTCTAAAATGTGTCACCTGGTGCCGTTAAAAAATTTCCTAAAGCAAAATAATTGACTGCTTTGTTCATGGACAACAGCATCGTGAGATTGCATGCCATACCTAAGTCCATTATATCGGACAGAGGTGTCCAATTGGTCTTGAGATTTTGGAAAGAGTTAAAAAACAGACTGATGATCAAACTCCTTCCTGAGACATATTTACAAACTGAAAGGTCAACCAGGTCTTGGAGCAGCGGTGTTTTTTTCTGACTGCCAAAATGAATGTAAAAGGTTTTTGCTGCTAATGGAGTTCACAACAACCATCTCAGCTCCTCTAGTGGTATCTCACCTTTTTTTTTGTAATTGTGGCTTTAATCTGCGATTTTTCTATGTCTCTCGGTCCAGCTCTGTGAATCCTGCGGTGGATGCTATAATTGACGATCAGTGCACAGTTTGGGCTCAGGCTCGCAAGAACCTGAAAAAAGCTCAAAATATCCAATGTAAACAAGCTAATAAGAAATGGTCTTCAGGTCCAAACTTTGTGTTAGGTGAGCTCATCTGGGTTTCCACTAAAAATGTGCATCTCAGTTCTGTCTGGTAAACTTACATCTAAGTTTATTGGACTATATAGAATCATGTATGTGATTAATCCGGTATCTTTTCCTCTTCAGTTGCCTTCCTCGCTCAGGATACATGATGTCTTCCATAAAAAAAAATACATTCCTCCTGTGATTTCTCCACCTAAACCTCCTGATCCAGTTGTAATTCTGGGCGAGATGGATTATGAGGTGAAGATTCTTGACTCCTGGAAGGTTCAGGGTTCATTGCAGTACTTAATACATTGGAAGGGGTATGGTCTTGAGGAGAGAACATGGGTGCCAGCTCTAGAGGTTCATGCTCCTCGCCTTATTAGGAAGTTTCATTTAAAATTTCCATTGAAACCTGCTTCCCATGTTGAGGGTCAGGTGGCCCCTCTTAAGTTGGGGTAATGTCACTCAAGTGCTGCAGTCTCCTGTTTTGGTGTGGCCACACCAAGTCAGACGCGCTGCCAGGCTATGCCCCCGGTGACACAGTTGCATGTTCCTGTTCGTGTATTTTTTGATTACTTGTGTTTTGACCTCAGCTTATCCCTCGGACCACTCTCTATCTAACGCATTGATACTAAGCTTCTCGTCTGGTTCTGATCTCAACTGGCTTTTTTGACTACTCTCTGTCTCTCGATTTGCTACTTAGTTGTCCTCTTGGTTCTGGGTGTCTAGTTTTGTCCCTTGGTGTTGTTTGTCTTTCACCCTAGCAGAGTAGGGAATGTACACCAAATGTGGACTTACTACTTAGAGCTTGCACTGCAAGTAGACAGGGAAAGAGGGTGGGGTTTCATTTAAGGCTCACTGTCCATATCCGTCCCTACTTACTGACATTACAAGTTAATGAGGATCTGATAGTTAACTGTAGAATCCACCAAATCCGGATCAGTTTGCACAATAGCTGATCCATTATTTTGGATAATCAGTTATTATTATCTGCTTTTCAGAAGTAGCTTAACTACTGAAACTACATAGCTGTAGTGGACCGAGCTGGTTACTACAGCACTGCTGTCATTCACTTCAGTGGGAGCAAGGCAGCTCTATCTACCACACAATGGACTCAACTGTTAGCCGATTGGCAGAGGTCTCAGACACCACAAATCAGATAATGATGGTCTATCCTCAGGATAGGCCTGCCATATAAAAGGAGTGGACAACCCCTTTAAGAATGGCTCTTGTATGCAGCAAATTTCTAAACTGGGCTTAAGAGTTTTGTTTATGGCACATGCATCTCAGAAGAGAAGCATACAGTTTTTTTTCTTATTACTGCCTTACATTTAGACAGCTTTAAAATACCAAACAGGCAGAAGATTTATCGCAGTGGCATATGCTGTGTGATAGATTTTACAATTGTCTTTTCTTTACACGACCTCTTGGTTGGCTCACTTTACTTAAGTACTTTGCACTAAAGTTATGATGCACTCCATTAATAAATCTGGTGCATTTTGAGACTCCTCTTATTTTTCTGTAACTGTCATCTTTTCATTACTATCTACTAAAGCCTCATTGACACGTCAGTGTTTTGGTCAGTGATTTCCATTAGTGATTGTGAGCTGTAACAACTCGGGGTCACTTAGCTCTCCAGGATCGCCGTCTTCTCAGCTTAGACAGTTGGCACACATCAAGAATTATACAAAAGGTCATCCAGACCAAAAAATCCCTTTAGGGGTCCCCAAAAAAAGTTTAATGTATATAAAACTAATTCTTTAATTTGTAGCTTAAAAATTAAACCTACAGATGACAGATCATGAACAATTAAAACTATCAGGGACTGGCAATATGTCACTTGTAGTCTTGGAATCTGCACATGGTGATACAAACAGCCACAATGTATGTACACTGGCAGTGATCAATCTGCATGCGGTGATAGATTTAACCACATTGTGTGAATGCTAGCAGTGAATCTGCACGTGGTGTTACAAATAGCCACATTGTATGAACACTGGCAGTGAACAATCCGCCTGTGGTAATGCAAATAGCCACATTGTGTGAACACTGGCAGTGAATTTGTACGTGGTGAGACAAATAGCAACATTATATGAACACTGGCAGCGAATAATCTGCAGGTGGTGATATATAGCCACATTGTATGAACGCTGGCAGTGAGTTATTTGAGGCGATACAAATGGCCACAGTGTATAAATGCCGCAAGTGAGCAAATTGAATGTGGTAATACAAATAGCCACAGTGCATGAACGCTGGCAGGGAACAATTGATACTAGGTATAGCAGTGGTACTATACACCCAAAAATTGGTGAATTTCACCCGAAAATGTTAATGACAATTTTTTTTTTTTTTTAACCGGCCTTCTACGTATAGCAGTGGTACTATACACCCAAAAACTGGTGAAAATGTAAATGACAAAGTAGTGAAATTATATAAAATAAAACACGTACAAATATATTAAAAAAATTGATTTATGAGGTGGCGTTCCATGTGGAGTAGGAGTTTGAGGAGGCGGTGGACGTAGCGGTGTAGGTGGAAACGGCGGTGGAGGAGGACGAGGTAGCCAACACAGGTTTTTGGTTTTAATTAGGGGTGCACCGAAATTCCGGCAGCCGAAAATATCGGCCGAAAATGTACCTAATCCATTTCGGCCGATATTGTTACATATCGGCCGAAAATATGGGGTGTGGGATTTGTCACCCACCATCTGCGGGCGGGCGCCGGGCGGGCGGTTTACTGCATCTTTATTTTACCTTACAATCGTGACGCTCCAGTAAGAACTCTGCAGGCAGAGCGGAGGGCGGCGTAACGTCACTTACTCACGTGACGCGCCTGCTCCGCCTCCTTCATTTATAAAGTGGGCGGAGCAGGTGCGTCACGTGAGTAAGTGACGTTACGCCGCCCTCCGCTCTGCCTGCAGAGTTCTTACTGGAGCGTCACGATTGTAAGGTAAAATAAAGATGCAGTGAGTGATGCTGTGAGCAGCAGGGCCGGGGCTGTTATGGGTAGGGGGATCGGTCTATGGCACTGCTATGGGGAGGGGGGATCTGTGCACTGTTATGGGGAAAGGGATCTGTGCACTGTTATGGGGAAAGGGATCTGTGCACTGTTATGGGGAAAGGGATCTGTGCACTGTTATGCCCATAACAGTGCACATATCCCCCCCCTCCATAACAGCGCCACCCACAGATCCCCCTCTCCATAACAGCACCACCCACAGATCCCCCTCTCCATAACAGAGCCACCCACAGATCCCCCTCTCCATAACAGAGCCACCCACAGATCCCCCTCTCCATAACAGCGCCACCCACAGATCCCCCTCTCCATAACAGCACCACCCACAGATCCCCCTCTCCATAACAGCGCCACCCACAGATCCCCCTCTCCATAACAGCGCCACCCACAGATCCCCCTCTCTATAACAGCGCCACCCACAGATCCCCCTCTCCATAACAGAGCCACCCACAGATCCCCCTCTCCATAACAGCGCCACCCACAGATCCCTCTCTCCATAACAGCGCCACCCACAGATCCCCCTCTCCATAACAGCACCAATCATTAAAAAAAAAGTATTTTAAAAGTATTTGGGCAAAAAGGCAGTTTCGGTTTCGGTTTTCGGTCAAGGGCATCCTGAATTTTCGGTTTCGGTTTCGGACCAGAATTTTCATTTCGGTGCACCCCTAGTTTTAATAGTATTTTTTAAAATTAGGGTACACTCCAAAAGAGTGTGAAATATCCAAAATACAAACATGAGCAATTGCGCTGCAGTATAACAATGGCTGGTTAGTGCCGGTATACATGTCTATTCTGGACAAGGTACGGACAAGGCCTGAGGGATCCATGCCGGGTTCATTTTAATGAACGTGAGCTTGTCCACATTGGCTGTGGACAGGCAGCTGTGCTTGACTGTGATGACACCCCCAGCCGTGCTAAACACACGTTCAGATAATACACTGGATGCAGGGCAGGCCAGCACCTCCAAGGCATAAAGGGCAAGCTCAGGCCATGTGCCCAATTTGGAGACCCAGAAGTTGAAGGGGGCAGACCCGTCATTCAGTACGTGTAGGCGTGTGCACACATACTGCTCCACCATGTTGGTGAAATGCTGCCTCCTGCTAAGACGTTCCATATCAGCTGGTGGTGCTGGTTGTTGTGGCATGCTGACAAAGCTTTTCCACATTTCGGCCATGCTAACCCTGCCTCCTGAGGTGCTTGCGGTGCCCCAGCTGCGTTGGCGACCTCTTCCTCGTCCTCTGCCTTCGCCTTGTGCTTTCACTGTGTCCCCGCTGTCAGGTGGGAATGCCACCAGCAGCGTGTCTACCAGCGTGCGCTTGTACTCGCCCATCTTGCGATCACGCTCCAGTGAGGGAATTAAGGACGGTACGTTGTCCTTGTAACGGGGATCCAGCAGCGTGGCCACCCAGTAATCAGCACAAGTTAGAATGTGGGCAACTCAGTGGTCGTTGCAGAGATACTGCAGCATGTAATCGCTCATGTGTGCCAGGCTGCCAATAGGGAACAAAAAGCTGTCCTCTGTGGGAGGTGTATCATCTGTGTCCTCTGTATCCCCCCATCCATGCACCAGTGATGGCCATGAGCTGGTCTGGGTGCCACCCTGCTGTGAACATGGTTCCTCCTCCTCCATGCCCTCCAACTCCTCATCCTCCAGAACTGTGCCCTGGCTGGACAATTGTGTACCTTGGGTTTGTGGGTGCAGGAACCCACCCTCGGAGCCACTTGGGAATGACTGGCCGTAAACCCTACGAAATGATCCCTCTTCCTCCTCCTGTGCCACATCCTCTTTCAAGGAGGCATAGAAGTGGGATAGTAACGCTGAGAACGGCGTAATCGGCACTGACTATGTTGGTGGAGTACTCGAAACAGCGCAACAAGGAACACAGGTCTCGCATGGAGGCCCAGTCATTGGTGGTGAAGTGGTCCTGTTCCGCCGAGCGACTCACCCGTGCGTGCTGCAGCTGAAACTCTACTATCGCCTGCTGCTGCTCGCACAGTCTGGCCAGCATGTGCAAGGTGGAGTTCCACCTTGTGGGCACGTCGCATGTGAGGCGGTGAGCGGGAAGGCCGAAGTTACGCTGCAGCGCTGACAGGCGAGCAGCAGCAGGGTGAGAATGCCGAAAGCGCGCACAGACAGCCCGCACTTTATGCAGCAGCTCTGACATATCAGGGTAATTTGTGAGGAATCTCTGCACCACCAAATTCAGCACATGTGCTAGGCAAGGGATGTGCGTCAAACCGGCTAGTCCCAGAGCTGCTACGAGATTTCGCCCATTATCGCACACCACCAGGCCGGGCTTGAGGCTGACTGGCACAAACCACTCATCGGCCCGTCCACAGCTCCTGCGCGGTGTGGGGTTTGTCCCCCAAACAGATACGTTTTAAAACTGCTGGCTGTGCTGAAGTTGGTGGTGATGGTGTTACGCTGACCGGATGAGGAGCTGGTAGAGGATGAGGAAGCAGAGTAGGAGGAGGAAGCAACAGGAGGCAAACTGAAGCGCCCTGCAATCCTCGTGGTGGAAGGACATGCGCCAAACTGCTATCCGCCTCAGGCCCAGCCGCCACTGCATTTACCCAGTGTGCTGTTATGGAGATATAACGGGCCTGACCGTGCTTGCCGTATCCGTAGTCAGGTGCACCTTGCCACAGATGGCATTGCGCAGTGCACACCTGATTTTGTCCCCTACTTGGTTGTGCAGGGAAGGGATGGCTCGCCTTGAAAAGTAGTGGCGGCTGGGCACGACGTACTGTGGGACAACCAGCGCTATAAGGCCTTTAAAACTATCCGTCTCCACCAGACGGAATGACAGCATTTCAAAGGCCAGTAATTTAGAAATGCTGGCATTCAGGGCTAGGGATCATGGGTGGGTAGGGGGGTACTTCCTCTTCCTCTCCAGCGTTTGGGAGATGGAGAGCTGATTGCTTCCGTGGAACATTGTGGAGATGCTTGGTGACCCAGGTGTTGGTGTTGCTGTTAGATCCTCTGTTTACGGGGTGGCAGGTGGCACTGTCACTCCAGAGGTGGATGAAGAGGCCGAGACTTCAGCAGAAGAGGAAGCAGGAGCCAGAGACCTTTCTTGGTTTTTGAGGTGTCTACTCCACTGCAGCTCATGCTTTGCACTTAAATGCCTGGTCATGCAGGTTGTGCTCAGGTTGAGAACGTTTATGCCTCGGTTCAGGCTCTGATTGCACAGCGTGCAAACCACTCGTGTCTTGTCGTCAGCACATTGTCTGAAGAACTGCCATGCCAGGGAACTCCTTGGAGCTGGCTTTGGTGTGCTCGGTCCCTTGCTGTGATGGGCAGTAGCAGGCGTACTGTCTAGAGGACGGCCGCTCCGCTTTTGCACCCTGCTCCCTCTTCTGCTGTGCTGGTGGCTCTGTGCGACCACCGCCTCTTCCTCCGAACTACATAGGTCACTCGCATGACCTTGATTCCATGTGGGGTCGAGGACCTCATCGTCCTCCACATCATCTTCCACCCAGTCTTCACCCCTGCCTTCCATGTCGGTCTGCACACTTTCGAAAGCCCCAGCAGTTGGCACCTGTGTTTCGTCATCATCCGAGACGTGCTGCAATGGTCCTCCCATGTACTCATCTTGAAAGAGATAAGTGGTTGGGTATCGGTGCACTCAACCTCTTCCACTTCTGGGGCAGGGCTAGGTGGATGGCCCTGGGAAACCCTGCTAACAGAGTCATCAAAAAGCAGAGGAGACTGCTGCATGACTTGGGGCTCAGACTGCTTGGCTGATTTGCAAGGGGGTGAGGTGAAAGACTGATGGACATCGGCTGCAGGTGCCAACTGTGGTCTTTCAGCAGGAGACTGGGTGGGAGACAATGTGAAGGAACTGGATCCACTGTCAGCAACCCAATCTACTATCACCTGTACTTGTTCAGGCCTCACCATTCGTAGAGCAGCATTAGGCCCGACCAAATAGCGCTGCAGGTTTTGTCGCTTACTCGCACCTGAGGAAGGGGTTTTACTTGTGCGTGTAGCTGGCACAGATCGACCACGTCCTCTCCCTGCAACAGGAGCTCCACCAGCAGCACCAGGACCTGGGCCATGTCCCTTATTTGACGCTCTCCTCATATTTTTCAAATTTAGGATCTTGCCCAAAATGGGTGTTTAATTAATAGTAGAATATAACGACAGTATGTAAAGGGTGTATCTCACATGGCCTGAACCAGACTAGGCCTCAATTAAAGATTTTTTTTGCCCAAAATGGCTGTATTTAAATGCCTGAATCAAACCCCTGTATGTAGAGGATGTATCTCACACGGCCTAAACCAGTGTAGGCCTGAATTCAATATTGGTACACCAAATGGCGGTATTTCAAATGGCTGAATCAAACCCCTGTATGTAGAGGGTGTATCTCACACGGCCTGAATCAGTGTAGGCCTGAATTAAAGATTTCTTTGCCCAAAATGGCTGTATTTCAAATGGCTGAATCAAACTCCTGTATGTAGAGGGTGTATCACACACTGTCTGAACCAGTGTAGGCCTGAATTAAATATTTCTTTGCCCAAAATGGCTATATTTCAAATGGCTCTATTTCAAATGCCTGAATCAAACCCCTGTATGTAGAGGGTGTATCTCACACGGCCTGAACTAGTGTAGGCCTGAATTCAATATTGGTGCACCAAATGGCTGTATTTCAAATGCCTGAATCAAACCCCTGTATGTAGAGGGTTTATCTCACACGGTCTGAACCAGTGTAGGCCAGAATTAAATATTTATTTGCCCAAAATGGCTGTATTTCAAATGGCTGTATTTCAAATGCCTGAATCAAACCCCTGTATGTCGAGGGTGTATCTCACACTGTCTGAACCAGTGTAGGCCTGAATTAAATGTTTCTTTGCCCAAAATGGCGGTATTTCAAATGGCTGTATTTCAAATGCCTGAATCAAACCCCTGTATGTAGAGGGTGTATCTCACACTGTCTGAATGTCAAGGCCTATGGTCGTGACTCTTTGTGTCGCATGCAGTTGTCAGCGGTCTGCTTGTTGTCTACCGCAGGTGAGGACAGTTTGTATGTTTGTCTCACGTGTGGTTGCCGCTGGCAACATAATTAGGTTTGGCAGAGTAGCAGCCTGAGCTGGTTGCTAGGCGGCTCGCTGTCAAGGCATGCGGTTGCTTCTGGCAACATTTGTATGTATGTGTTCACTTTCTATGTTTGGTGTGCACGGGATTCATGTTATGTGTGCATTTTCCCTTTAAGTGACACTTACCTGGTCGGGGGTTGGAAGGGTTAACTCCTTTTCTAGTTTGTGTGTGTGGGTGAGGCTACTTGGGCTATTTAGCCTCTGCTGGATCCCTGTAGGTGGGGGGTACTCCAGCCATGCCTTATGCTGGAGTCATCCTCCTGGTCTTATACCTTCTGTCCAGTGAGGGCCACCCTTGTGGTCATAAAACATGTATTGATGTTAAGCTTATGTTTGTGTGGTGTCTTACCTTATTTCAGCTATGGATCTGGTTTCCTGTGTGTTTAATGTGTGTGTGCTGTCTCCCTCTATGTTTTGTGTGGACATCAGCATTTGAGCACGGGTTCCAGTCAGTGTGTCTGTGGCAGGTAGGTGTGGAAGTGGTTTCACTCACCTGCCATATCCATATGTTGTATATGTTTCCCTTTCCTTGCAGCTTGGTCAGTTTAGACTCCTGTTCGTCCATGTCTAGGAGGAACAGGTCGTCTTACCCTGCTCCTAGTCCAGGGATATCCTGAGGGCTAGTAGGGACCCGAGGTTCCTGAGTATGAGCCCTCCTACCATCTGGGTTGGCTCATACAGTTAGGAGTCAGGGTCAGAGTTAGGGACGCTTTAGGAGGTGACCTGCTCCCTGATTCTGTTGTCCTGGCCAGTGGCGTACACACAATCCATGGGGCCCCGGTGCGAAACTGATCTATGGGCCCCCCTCCCCGTCGCCCCCCCAACCTGCCTCCAAGCCCCCTTCCCCCACTACCTCCCCTACTAGTGTTGTAATTATAGTGTTATGGGCCACAGTGCAAACATTTTTACAAGGAACCGGCAGATTTTCTTACTAAGGGCTCTTTCCATGCGGGTAATCCGCGGCGTGACTGAGTGCCAAGCCCCATTTTGGACAGCAGAGTCACGGAGCAGTAACATGATTGACTGTGATCTTTTTACTACAAAATCACGGTGACAACTTTATGTCTCTGTGATTTTGTAGTAAAAAGATCACAGAGAGGCACAGAGCATTACCAATCATGTTACTGCTCCGTGTCTCTGCTGTCCAGAACGGGCTTGGCTATCTTTCACGCAGCAGATTACCCGCACGGGATCCGCTCGTGTTAAAGAGCCCTAAGCCCAATGCATGGCTACACTCACCCAGTCCTAATAAAATCTGGTTCTACCTCATCCAGGGTGTCGCTGGCGTTGGCGTGATGTCCGCTGGATCCAGAACAAGATCCCTGTGGTGATAGAGAAAAAAAGAATAATCACATAAGGAAGGGATGGTGACTGCCCCCTGTGAAATCACCAGCAGGGGGCGCTGTGCTGGCCTGTAAGACTGAGCCATGCCAATGTATAGCAGGGTAATCTAGGACATTTCCCCTAAGTGCAACCACACAGTACTAATGCCCACCTTGTGGCCCCTCACAGTAGTTATGCCCACCTTTGTTCCTGTCACAGAAGTTGTGCCCAGATATGTGCCCCCTCATAGTAGTTATGCCAAATATGTGTCCCCTCAGAGTGGTTATGCCAAATATGTGTCCCCTCAAAGTAGTAATGCCAGACTATGTGCCCCTCACCTAGTAACGCCAGATTATGTGCCCCTCACAGTAGTAATGCCAGATTATGTGCCCCTCACCGTTTTTTATGGCAGATTATTTGCCCCTTCACAGTATTTATGCCCAGTTATGTGCCCCCTCAAAGTAGATATGCCCAGATATGTGCCCCCTCAGAGTGGTTATGCCAGATTATGTGTCCCCTCACAGTAGTAATGCCAGATTATATGCCCTTTACAGTATTTATGCCCGGTTATGTGCCCTCTCAAAGTAAATATGCCCAGATATGAGCCCCCTCAGAGTGGTTATGCCAGATTATGTGTCCCCTCACAGAAGTAATGCCAGATTATGTGCCCCTTCACAGTATTTATGCCCGGTTATGTGCCCCCGCAAAGTAAATATGCCCAGATATGTGCCCCTTCAGAGTGGTTATGCCAGATTATGTGCCCCTCACATTAGATATGCCCACATATGTGCCCCTCACAGTGGTTATGCCAGATTACATGCCCCGTCACAGTAGTTATGCCTTCATATGTGCCCCCTCATAGTTATGCCGTTATATGTGCCCCCCTCACAGGATTTATGGCAGATTAGGTGCCCCCTCAAATTAGTTATGGCAGATTAGGTGCCCCCTCAAATTAGTTATGGCAGATTAGGTGCCCCTCAGTAGAGTTGCCAACTTTTGTGCCCCCTCACTCTAGTTGTACCCATCAAACACCCCCCCCCTGCTCCCAGTCTGCAGCGTTAGAAAATAAATAAATACACATACTTACCTTCTTCCCTGATGAGAGGAGGCAGATTGCCGGGCTTTCAGCTCTCCTCCCACAGCCAGCAGCGCGATCTGGGGCCAGCAGGGGGATCAGTGAAGCAGGGAGCAGAGAGGTTTCCCTGCTTCACTATGGAAACGGAACTGCCTAGCTGGGTGTGAGTGAGTGTGCGCTCCCCCCCCCCTCTTCCTTGACCCTCCGGCCCCCCCCCCACCCCCATATTATACATGTAATGGAGGCATGGAGCGCTCTGATGGGGCCCGAAATTGCCACTGTACTTTATGCCAGGCCCCATCAGAGCGCTCCATTACATGTGAGTACAGAGGGGCCCCTGCCAGCGGCCTGGGGGGGTCCACAGGCGGCCGGGCCCCCTGGAGTGCCGGGCCCGGTCGCAACTGCGACCCCTGCGACCCTGGTATGTACGCCACTGGTCCTGGCCTAGCAGCTTCCCCATTATTATAGCATTGCACGGTTGAGGGTTTCCCCCACTCTCAGCCGTGACACTGAACCAGTGTAGGCTTAAATTAAATATTTCTTTGCCCAAAATGGCTGTATTTAAAATGGCTGTATTTCAAATGCCTGAATCAAACCCCTTTATGTAGAGGGTGTATCTCACACGGCCTGAACCAGTGTAGGCCTGAATTCAATATTGGTGCACCAAATGGCGGTATTCCAATTGCCTGAATCAAACCCCTGTATGTAGAGGGTGTATCTCACACGGCCTGAATCAGTGTAGGCCTGAATTCAATATTGGTGCACCAAATGGCGGTATTTCAAATGCCTGAATCCAACCCCTGTATGTCGAGGGTGTATCTTACACGGCCTAAATCAGTGTAGGCCTGAATTAAATATTTCTTTGCCCAAAATGGCTGTATTTCAAATGGCTGAATCAAACCCCTGTATGTAGAGGGTGTATCTCACACTGTCTGAACCAGTGTAGGCCTGAATTCAATATTGGTGCACCAAATGGCTGTATTTCAAATGCCCGAATCAAACCCCTGTATGTAGAGGGTGTATCTCACACAGCCTGAACCAGTGCAGGCCTGAATTTAATATTGGTGCACCAAATGGCGGTATTTTCAAATGCCTGAATCAAACCCCTGTATGTAGAGGGTGTATCTCACACTGCCTAAACCAGTGTAGGCCTGAATTCAATATTGGTGCACCAAATTGCGGTATTTCAAAAAAATTCATCAAACCCTTGTATGTAGAGGGTGTATCTCACACAGTCTGAACCAGTGTAAGCCTGAATCAAAGATTTCTTTGACCAAAATGGCTGTATTTCAAATGGCTATATTTCAAATGCCTGAATCAAACCCCTGTATGTAGAGGGTGTATCTCACACTGTCTGAACCAGTGTAGACCTAAATTAAATATTTATTTGCCCAAATTGGCTGTATTTCAAATGGCTGTATTTCAAATGCCTGAATCAAACCCCTGTATGTAGAGGATGTATCTCACACGGCCTGAATCAGTGTAGGCCTGAATGAAAGATTTCTTTGCCCAAAATGGCTGTATTTCAAATGGCTGAATCAAAACCCTGTATGTACAGGGTGTATCTCATAAGGCCTGAACCAGTGTAGGCCTAAATTCAATATTGGTGCACCAAATGGCTGTATTTCAAATGCCTGAATCCAACCCCTGTATGTAGGGGGGGTATCTCACACTGTCTGAACCAGTGTAAGCCTGAATTAAATATTTATTTGCCCAAAATGGCTGTTTTTCAAATCGCTATATTTCAAATGCCTGAATCAAACCCTTGTATGTAGAGGGTGTATCTCACACTGTCTGAACCAGTGTAGGCCTGAATTAAATATTTCTTTACCCAAAATGGCTGTATTTCAAATGGCTGTATTTCAAATGCCTTTATTTTCATTACTATGAAAATTGCAGATTCACACTGAAGGCATCAAAACTATGAATTAACACATGTGGAATTATATTCATAACAAACAAGTGTGAAACAACTGAAAATAAGTCATATTCTAGGTTCTTCAAAGTAGCCACCTTTTGCTTTGATTACTGCTTTGCACACTCTTGGCATTCTCTTGATGAGCTTCAAGAGGTAGTCCCCTGAAATGGTTTTCACTTCACAGGTGTGCCCTGTCAGGTTTAATAAGTGGGATTTCTTGCCTTATAAATGGGGTTGGGACCATCAGTGGCGTTGAGGAGAAGTCAGGTGGATACACAGCTGATAGTCCTACTGAATAGACTGTTAGAATTTGTATTATGGCAAGAAAAAAGCAGCTAAGTAAAGAAAAACGAGTGGCCATCATTACTTTAAGAAATGAAGGTCAGTCAGTCAGCCGAAAAATTGGGAAAACTTTGAAAGTAAGGGCTATTTGACCATGAAGGAGAGTGATGGGGTGCTGCGCCAGATGACCTGGCCTCCACAGTCACCGGACCTGAACCCAATCGAGATGGTTTGGGTTGAGCTGGACCGCAGAGTGAAGGCAAAAGGGCCAACAAGTGCTAAGCATCTCTGGGAAATCCTTCAAGACTGTTTCAGGGGACTACCTCTTGAAGCTCATCAAGAGAATGCCAAGAGTGTGCAAAGCAGTAATCAAAGCAAAAGGTGGCTACTTTGAAGAACCTAGAATATGACATATTTTCAGTTGTTTCACACTTGTTTGTTATGTATATAATTCCACATATGTTAATTCATAGTTTTGATGCCTTCATAGTCATGAAAATAAAGAAAACTCTTTGAATGAGAAGGTGTGTCCAAACTTTTGGTCTGTACTGTATATAGAGCCTGGGTCACATTCTGCTCTGGCCAATCACAGCCATGCCATTAGTAGGCATGGCTGTGATGGCTTCTAAGGTCAGACAGTTAACCGCTTGTTGATTGGCTGCTCTGCAGCCTTTCAAAAGGCACCAAGAAAGCACCGAACACTTAACCCGAACTTTTACTGAAATGTTCGGGTTCGGATCTTCGGGTTCGGATCTGCGGTACGAACCCGAACTTTACAGTTCGGGTTTGCTAAACCCTACTATCTTCCCCTGTGAAGACAGTTTTTTACTTATACCTCCATTTTATATTTCCTGTTGTAATATCTACATTTTTTCAATTTTTTTTATATATATTTCTTTCATTTTTTATCTATATAATTTATTTTTAAGAGGGAAAATAAATTAACTTATATCCAATACAATCGGTCTGCTCTCTACCAGATATAGTGTGCCAGTCTATTAATCAAATTGATTCATTTTTCCATCACATTATACACTGCTCGTTTCCAGGAGTTATGGCCACTGCTGCAGAGCAGATACGAGGTGGCCGGGACAGGAGTTGCTGTGCATGCGTACCTATGCATCCTCCCACAGTGCCTGCCTCCAGAGTGGCCCTTTTTCCTATAGTGTGCAAGCGCGGCCACTTCTGCTGGATTACATTGTGGTCGTAACCATGGAAATGAGCAGTGTTTAATGTGATGGAAAAATGAATCGAACCAGCAAAGGAGGCAATATGGACAGTCACAATACATTAGTAAGTGCTTTATATTAACTTTGTCTACATGACAAATGCCACTTGCTGAAGTGAGACAAATCCTTTAAAGGTTATTGAACATATTTATAGAAAAATGGAATTGAACTGCATCTTCATATCCCGGCATCACATGCTATTGGGGTGCATTAAGCAAAGGCTGCCAAGAATCCAATTATGACTTCTGGACGCAAAGTGTCCTTGGATGTTTGATGATAAAAGCATTAACAACATGTTGTAACCAATTTGTTTGATGTTCAATTTTTAGATTTTTTAAGTTAATTTTTTTTTTAATGCAATGGAATGGATAATGATATAGTAGGAACGTTTTAATGTGTCACAGCTAACAGAAAGTTATCCATTTCATACAAGAAAACCAAAGAAAGGATACATATGGCAAATACTGTTTGACACAATGTAGTTACAAGAAATACGTTACTGTCAGTATTTCTGGGTTATGCCTTGCCTTTTATTTTATTGGAATGAATCCCAGAGAAAAGAGAGGCATGCAGGTATACAATGAAATATATAAACTATTAAAGTGTACCTCAAATCGATTGTACAAGAGAAGATGAGAAAACTTGTCATATACCTTAAATACCTTTCTTCACTTATCAGACTTAGTCCCCCACCAGCTGTCTTAACTGTTTGCTCACTTTGGATTTACTATTCAAATCAGTCTCAGCTTAAGGCCTCATGCACACGACCGTTGTTGTGTTCCGTTCCGCAAAATGGGGTTCCGTTGTTCCGTGATCCGTTTCCGTTTTTGTTTCCGTGTGTCTTCCTTTATTTTTGGAGGATCAACAGACATAAAGGAAAGTAAAAAAAAATCTAAGACAGGTTTGCCATGCAAATGATAGGAAAAGAACTGACTCGCGGACGCGGATGAAAATCTTGTGTGCCTCCGTGTTTTTTAGCGGTTTCAATGACTTGAATGGGTCCGTGAATCGTTTTCCGTGAAAATAATAGGACAGGTTATATTTTTTTGACGGACTGGAACCACGGATCACGGACGCGGATGACAAACGGTGCATTAGCCGAGTTTTCAACGGACCCATTGAAAGTCAATAGGTCCGCAGAAAATCACGAAAAACGGCACAACGGACACGGAATAAAACAACGGTCGTGTATATGAGGCCTAAATCAGAGTTCTGATTAAATCAGAGATCAAAGAAGTCTATGGAGAGGGGAGGGTGAGAGGGGCAGTAGTAATGAGCAGTGTAGCTGTTAATCCAGCACTGCGACAAGATAGAAAGTTTACAGAAAACTTTAGAGTCTTCAGTGGTTTCTCTGCCTCTCATTCTCACTTTGCAGGTCCTTCCTCATCCCCTCCCCTCTCCCTAGACTTCAATGGGTGGCATGTAACCTGATCTCTCAGAGAGCTGATAATCTGTCTCCTTTTCAAGACAGGTTAACCAGTAAATTCAGAGTAAGTGAACAGTTTAGAAGGCAGGGGGGATTCATGAGGAAGGAGAAAAGAAGCCTGATAAATGGCGAAAGAGATATTTTGTCTAATAAGACAAGTTACAAAGTTTCTAAACTTTGCTAATATTATTGATTCATGGAAAGTTGTTTATAATCTGAGGTACACTTTAAAAATCTAATTTTTAACTGTGTATTTGTTAAGTTTTTCCCCTTTAAGTCTTTCATTTATAAAAAAAAATATATATATAATCATACATGGGGGGAGGAAAAAGAAAAAAAAAACTATCAAAACTATTATGTAGAGAATTTCTAGTACTTGCCATGGACTCCAATTATGTTGTAAGTTCTTTAAAACACATAAATGCTTTTGGTCTAGATATACCTCAATCTGGTTAAAATGATTCACTTCCTGTATAACCTCTTCCAGTGTGGGATTGTCCTGCCTCTTCCACTTAATTGCTATTAGAGCCCTAAAGGCAATGAGAATTTTCCCTACTACCCACCTATACTTTGGCCTAATGCCCTGCAGGTCAAAATCCAGGAAAGCAAATCAAGCCTTAGGGCTCATGCACAAGAACATATATTCTTTCCGTGTCCGTTTTTTTTTTTTTTGGTGGACCGTATACGGAACCATTCATTTTAATGGGTCCCAAAAAAAACTGAAGTTACTCCAAAATAGAACATGTCCTATTATTGTCCGCATTATGGACAAGGATAGTACTGTTCTATCAGGGGTCAGCTGCTTCGTTCTGCAAAATACGTAATGCACACAGACGTCATCCGTATTTTTTGCAGATTTGTTTTTTGCGGACTGCAAAATACATACGGTCGTGTGCATGAGGCCTTAGGAAGAAATTAGTTTTGCAGATGTCTAAGATCAACATGCATATATCTTACCATTTATGCTGCCAATGAATGCAATCTATTGGTCATTTACTGTCAGTTTTATGTAATTGCTGCCATAACCAATTAATCCTTAAAAATGTAAACATACACAGGGATCTTTAATCTTTTGAGGACATGGTGATTTTCTCTTGCCTTCCCAGAGCCATAACTTTTTTATTTTTCGAAGCACATAGCCTTTTGAGGGCTTGTTTTTCGTGGGACAAGTGGTACATTTTACTTGCCCCTTTTTCTGATACGTTGTAGTATGAAGATGGAAAAAAATCCAAATGGCGTGGAATTGGAGAAAAATGCAACTCTGCAATAATTTTATGGGTTTTGTTTTATGGCATTCCCTAGCCATAAAACTGACCCATACCCTTCATTCTCTGGGTCAGTTCAATTATAACTCTACCACAGTTATTGTTTTTTTCTTTTTTTTACATAACTTGATACTTATAAAAAAAAATTATCTTTGCTTAGCATTGCGATACTCTGAACCTCACAAGTTTTTTATTCACACCTATGGAACTGTGTGGGGGCTCTTTTTTTGTGGAGGGATCTGTAGTTTTTAGTGATATTATTTTGGAATGTGTGTGCCTGTTTGATCATATAGAAAAAATGAAAATAGAAAAAATGAAAAAATTTTAACTCCGGGAAGGCAGGGAGTAAAAAATGGAAAATCCTAGGGTGAAGGTGCAAAATCATCAAGGTTAGGGTACATTTTCAAAATAATAATAAATAAGAAGTTTTATTTTGACATGCAAAATGCAAACAATTAATGCAGATGAATGTTGAGAGACATTTCTATAATATATCCAGATTCTGTTTGGTCTTCTCTTCTAATGTGACGGATCAGTAGGCCTAAAGAAATAGTGGATATAGTGAAGAGCGGTCGTCCCCTATGTGGAAATTGTCCTTCCATCAATTGATCATTTATTGTCAGAATTGTATTATTCAACTAAATCCCCTGCCACAGTTTTAACACCCAATTTGACACCATCCTCATATACTGCAATTTTTGAAATTACTGTGTCAAATTATATGTAAATGTCTCTAGAGGGGAAAACTCTACAGATTATGGATTTAAGATAAAATGATGACCCTGGACCACGTTTCTGAACTTTACTGTTCAGCCTATTCCAGCCCTTGAAAAGGCTCCTTTATCCTTCTCCATACACATTACAGGGGCTATGTACTATAACATATAGGCCAGTTTTCTGGCATATATCTGTCGAAGATTGCAGCGCAAAGGTTATTTGCGCCACAATCTGCAACTTTTCCCCGCTTGTGCCAGGTCTATAAAAGGGGGTGTGGGGTGTGGGAGGGAGGGGATCGCCAGCGTGCCCATATAATTTATCATTTTTTATACCTGTTTTAGGTGTAGAAAATGTTCTCAATTTAAGCCAGCAAGGGAGCTGGCTTACATTTAGACTGGCGGTGGATGCGCCAAAGTAATGCAGAGGTCTAAAACACTGGTCTTAATAAATGACCCCCTAAATTACTAAAAAAAAATGATATGAGATTTTCCAATAATGGTTTGTCACATGTGTTGAGCGAATCGAGCTTTGGATCCTAGATCTGAAGTCGATTCACTCCAAACTTTGTTTTAATGCTGTACGGAGACGGGTCTCTTTTCAGCATTAAAAAGTATGGGTTCTGGCGAGGTAAAACATGGATCCGAAGTAGGCTTTGGGTACCGGCTGGTACCTCGGTACCAAAGCCGAGATTGGACCCATGTTTTAAAATGGTTTTAAAGTCAAATCCCGAAATTATTCACTGAAGACCCGCAAGACTTTGGTGATAACGAATTTCCCTCGCCGGAGCACATACATTTGAATGCTATATGGCGACTAATCTTCGTATTCAAACAAAGTTTTGAACGAATTGACCTAGGATTCGAAGTTGGATTTGCTCAACACTATCTGACACACAAAAACATGCATCCAATCTCGTAGGCGATATTAAGGCTGGATTCATAAGTGACTGATTTAGCTGTGGATTTGCCGTTGTGAATATTTCTGCTGCAAATCTGCAATGTTGTATCAAACCAGCATAGTTAATGAGTTTTTAGCAATTCTCATTCACACGTGGCAGAAAAAATCTGCAGCAGAAACTCAAATGTGGTGCAGCAGATATTAAATCTGCAGCATATCAATTTATACCGCAAATGTCATTGCAGTTTTTACCCTTTCTAATGCAAAGAATGAAAACCACGTCTAATCTGCAGCTTTTCAGCAACAAAATCAGCGACGAAAACACATTTTTTGGTGCATTTTTTTTATGCTGAAGATTACAAGTAAAAACAATGAATATTTTCTACTGCAGAATATCCGCAGCTAATAAGTCCCAGCCTAAAAGAGCTATCCCATGAATTTAAAACAGCTTTTTGCTCACGTATCCGGAGGACTTGCTCACCTTTCTGTGGGTGGGAAGCAGCTCATCAAGCATTTACATCTCTCAGATTGCATCGCAATTTGCTCTTGTTAACTATTTCCTCCAATGCATAGAAAATAGTCCCTAACATATAGCCCCAAAGATACATATAGAATGTAATGTTCTCACAATTTCCTTCCCTACTGTCTAGACATATAGGTATATATGTATATGAATTTAGAAGTAGAGATTAATGAATTAAAGGTTTTTAGGCCACTTCACCTGTTTGACTATAAAATCACTACACCAGCACTAAGGGGAGGGGAAGGGTGCAGGGAAGCTACTGAGCATATTAGCCCACCTCTGAATGCAGGAAAAGGTGGATCTGAAGGATAGACAGCAGGGGGCGCTGCCAGAGAGGAAAATGTAATGTCAATAAAAATGAACAATATGTTTATTGCACGTATATCACGATAATATTTAATTTAAAATGTTCTATTCATTGTATACAGGGAGTGCAGAATTATTAGGCAAGTTGTATTTTTGAGGATTAATTTTATTATTGAACAACAACCATGTTCTCAATGAACCCAAAAAACTCATTAATATCAAAGCTGAATATTTTTGGAAGTAGTTTTTAGTTTGTTTTTAGTTTTAGCTATTTTAGGGGGATATCTGTGTGTGCAGGTGACTATTACTGTGCATAATTATTAGGCAACTTAACAAAAAACAAATATATACCCATTTCAATTATTTATTTTTACCAGTGAAACCAATATAACATCTCAACATTCACAAATATACATTTCTGACATTCAAAAACAAAACAAAAACAAATCAGTGACCAATATAGCCACCTTTCTTTGCAAGGACACTCAAAAGCCTGCCATCCATGGATTCTGTCAGTGTTTTGATCTGTTCACCATCAACATTGCGTGCAGCAGCAACCACAGCCTCCCAGACACTGTTCAGAGAGGTGTACTGTTTTCCCTCCTTGTAAATCTCACATTTGATGATGGACCACAGGTTCTCAATGGGGTTCAGATCAGGTGAACAAGGAGGCCATGTCATTAGATTTTCTTCTTTTATACCCTTTCTTGCCAGCCACGCTGTGGAGTACTTGGACGCGTGTGATGGAGCATTGTCCTGCATGAAAATCATGTTTTTCTTGAAGGATGCAGACTTCTTCCTGTACCACTGCTTGAAGAAGGTGTCTTCCAGAAACTGGCAGTAGGTCTGGGAGTTGAGCTTGACTCCATCCTCAACCCGAAAAGGCCCCACAAGCTCATCTTTGATGATACCAGCCCAAACCAGTACTCCACCTCCACCTTGCTGGCGTCTGAGTCGGACTGGAGCTCTCTGCCCTTTACCAATCCAGCCATGGGCCCATCCATCTGGCCCATCAAGACTTACTCTCATTTCATCAGTCCATAAAACCTTAGAAAAATCAGTCTTGAGATATTTCTTGGCCCAGTCTTGACGTTTCAGCTTGTGTGTCTTGTTCAGTGGTGGTCGTATTTCAGCCTTTCTTACCTTGGCCATGTCTCTGAGTATTGCACACCTTGTGCTTTTGGGCACTCCAGTGATGTTGCAGCTCTGAAATATGGCCAAACTGGTGGCAAGTGGCATCTTGGCAGCTGCACGCTTGACTTTTCTCAGTTCATGGGCAGTTATTTTGCGCCTTGGTTTTTCCACACGCTTCTTGCGACCCTGTTGACTATTTTGAGTGAAACGCTTGATTGTTCGATGATCACGCTTCAGAAGCTTTGCAATTTTAAGAGTGCTGCATCACTCTGCAAGATATCTCACTATTTTTGACTTTTCTGAGCCTGTCAAGTCCTTCTTTTGACCCATTTTGCCAAAGGAAAGGAAGTTGCCTAATAATTATGCACACATAATATAGGGTGTTGATGTCATTAGACCACACCCCTTCTCATTACAGAGATGCACATCACCTAATATGCTTAATTGGTAGTAGGCTTTCGAGCCTATACAGCTTGGAGTAAGACAACATACATAAAGAGGATGATGTGGTCAAAATACTCATTTGCCTAATAATTCTGCACGCAGTGTAGTAATACTTTTCGCTGGACAACCACATAAAATGTTATACCAATACAGAGATAAACCATGTAAGTCTACTTTCACACTGGCGTTTGGTGCGGATCCGTCATGGATCTGCACAGACGGATAGACGGATCCGTTCAGATAATACAACCATCTGCATCCGTTCAGAACGGATCCGTTTGTATTATCTTTAACATAGCCAAGATGGATCCGTCTTGAACACCATTGAAAGTGAATGGAGGACGGATCCGTTTTCTATTGTGCCAGATTGTGCCAGAGAAAACGGATCCGTCCCCATTGACTTACATTGTGTGCCAGGACGGATCTGTTTGCCTCAGTTGCATCAGACGGACACCAAAACGCTGCAAGCAGCGTTTTGGTGTCCGCCTCCTGAGCAGAATGGAGACTGAACAGAGGCAAACTGATGCATTCTGAGCGGATCCTTTTACATTCAGAAAAGAGCCCTGAACGGATCTCACAAACGGAAAGCCAAAACGCGAGTGTGAAAGTAGCCTAAGCTGTATCTGGAGTCCAATCATCCAGCGTCTCAAGCACAGAAAATTTTTGTATAGTATAGTTTTATAAGTCCTTTTTAGTGTTGAGCTCGAATATTCAAATTGCAAATTTTAATCGCGAATATTGCCTTAGAGAATTCGCAAATATTTAGAATATAGTGCTAAATATTCGTATTCGCGAATAGTGTTGATTGCGAATATTGTAATCGCGAATTTATCACAAATTCATCGTGAATATCAGCACTTAGTAACATCCCTAGCAAACAATAGGAAAGTTGCCTACCCCTTAGTGTTGTAAATTTTTATCGTGAAAATATTACATTGCCGATTTTCTCAATCAAGAAAATGTCTGGAGATCACAAATTCTCGAATTTGCAAATTAATGGCGAATATTCGTCCAAAAATTCACGAAATATTGCGAATTCGAATATTGCTTATGCCGCTCATCACTAGTCTTTTTTATATCTTCCCTTGTTAAGGAAGACCTATCAATAATATCTAACATATTGATAGCTTGCTTGTGGACTTCAGTGAATATTAATCACTACATGATTATGTGAAAATGACTAACCATAAGTACAGTGAGAGGTTAAAAATCTGATAAGCAGAAAACATACAGTATGTAGTACGCCAGACTTGGGGGTACTACAATTGTAAATAGCTTTATATTATAATATATTATTATATATTATCAAATAGTTTTATTGTATGTATTTGGCTGTATTTTCTTTTTTTCCAGTTAAAGATATAAATGGCAAGGGTTTATAGGGAACAGGGCTGACCACCCTGTTCCTCCCATCTTGGTAGTAATGGGTTGGTCCTGCTTCCTACCAGGAGGCAAAGCCTTGAGAAGACACCACAGTGAACTGAGTGCATCAGCATTTGAAGACACTGCTGTGAGTGGAGGGATTACAACAAGGACATCCATCATCCAGGACATTACTAGGCCAGTACCACCTAAGTGCTAAATTGCCGCCATCAAACCTGCCTTCATAATCCTTACTGGTGACAGAGAATATTTTTGCACTTAAAGCCTGCTGTTACTGAATGTATTAGTGGTTCTACGTTGCACTTAGTAAAAATACATTGTTATGTTTAATTCTGGCCTCAATCTTCAGTGCAACATTTCTACTGCACCAATCCCTAGGGAGCAGGGACCTGAGGGAATACATTGTGACACAACACCTCATCAGAGCCACTACCACTCTCATCCTCTGTACCGACTCCTCTGGTGCTCGCTGCACATACATAATTATTTACTTTACAGTACTGAACCCACACAAACACAGAGGAACATACAAACTCCATGCAGATGTTGTCCTTTGTCTGATGTGAACTAAGGACCCAGCGCTGCAAGGCACCAATGGTAACCACTGTGCTGCCCACATAAGCAGAAAAGAATAAAATAGCATAAAATAAAGCATATGGATTGAAAAAAAGCAAAATGCTGGTGCAATAGTGGCACTAAATAGGTCAACTGATCCTGAGAAATTAGCTCATGAGTCAGACTATATATACATTTTAACACTAGCATAAATGCTACATAAAAGAGGCATAATAAAATAACCACTTAAAATTACACTGATGTGTGGGGTGAGCTTGCAGAATAGTAAAACTAAATATCCTAAAAATAGGACTAAAGAGAAACAATTTACTGCAAAAAATAATTAAACCAGTTTTTTTTTTTCTATTTCTGGAAACAATAGTTATATTTCATAAATTACATGTTAAAAATCAAACCGAATAGCAGAAACTCTGGCCTGGTCTATTCCTGCATAAAACAAAGTGCTGAGGACAGCAAAACGGCAGATATTAGTTCATTATTTGGCCCGGCACGGATATATTACTGTGGTTTGACAGACTAAATCAAAGATTGGTTTAAGATTCAGGAGAAATGATAACAGGATGCCTTAGGCGAGTATGAATGTCAACCATAAATGGCAAGAGAGAGTGTATTGGAATAGATCCACCTAGGCACAAAAAACCATGATGAATACTATAATATCACGCAAAAGCTTTATTGCAGTATGTGTAATAATACAAAAAATATGCAAACATTGTAACTAGGGTGGACATCAACATACAGTTGCAAGAAAAAGTATGTGAACCCTTTGGAATTATATGGATTTCTGCACAAATTGATCATAAAATGTGATCTGATCTTCATCTAAGTCACAATAGACAATCACAGTCTGCTTAAACTAATAACACACAAATAATTAAATGTTACCATGTTTTTATTGAACACACCATGTAAGCATTCACAGTGCAGGTGGAAAAAGTATGTGAACCCTTGGATTTAATAACTGGTTGAACCTCCTTTGGCAGCAATAACTTCAACCAAACGTTTCCTGCAGTTGCAGATCAGACATGCACAACGGTCAGCAGTAATTCTTGACCATTCCTCTTTACAGAACTGTTTCAGTTCAGCAAATTCTTGGGATGTCTGGTGTGAATCGCTTTCTTGAGGTCATGCCATAGCATCTCAATCGGGTTGAGGTCAGGACTCTGACTGGGCCACTCCAGAAGGCGTATTTTCTTCTGTTTAAGCCATTCTGTTGTTGATTTACTTCTATGCTTTGGGTCGTTGTCCTGTTGCAACACCCATCTTCTGTTGAGCTTCAGCTGGTGAACAGATGGCCTTAAGTTCTCCTGCAAAATGTCTTGATAAACTTGGGAATTCATTATTCCTTCGATGATAGCAATCCGTCCAGGCCCTGACGCAGCAAAGCAGCCCCAAACCATGATAACCCCACCACCATACTTCACAGTTGGGATGAGGTTTTGATGTTGGTGTGCTGTGCCTCTTTTTCTCCACACATAATGTTGTGTGTTTCTTCCAAACAACTCAACTGTGGTTTCATCTGTTCACAGAATATTTTGCCAGTACTGCTGTGGAACATCTAGGTGCTCTTGTGCAAACTGTAAATGTGCAGCAATATTTTTTTGGGACAGCAATGGCTTCCTCTGTGGTATGCTCCCATGAAATTCATTCTTGTTTAGTGTTTTACGTATCATAGATTCGCTAACAGGGATGTTAGTATATGCCAGAGACTTTTGTAAGTCTGTAGCTGACACTCTAGGATTTTTCTTCACCTCATTGGGCAGTCTGCGCTGTGCTCTTGCAGTCATCTTTACAGCATGGCCACTCCTAGGGAGAGTAGCAGCAGTGCTGAACTTTCTCAATTTATAGACAATTTGTCTTACCGTGGACTAATGAACAGCAAGGCTTTTGGAGATACTTTTATAACCCTTTCCAGCTTTTTGCAAGTCAACAATTCTTAATCGTAGGTCTTCTGAGAGCTCTTTTGTGCGAGGCATCATTCACATAAGGCAATACTTCTTGTGAAAAGCAAACCCAGAACTGGTGTGTGTTTTTTATAGGGCAGGGCAGCTGTAACCAACACCTCCGATCTCATCTCATCTCATTGATTGGACTCCAGTTGGCTGACACCTCACTCCAATTAGCTCTTGGAGATGTCATTAGTCTAGGGGTTCACATACTTTTTCCACCTGCACTGTGAATGTTTACATGGTGTGTTCAATAAAAACATGGTAACATTTAATTCTTTGTGTGTTATTAGTTTAAGCAGACTGTGATTGTCTATTGTTGTGACTTAGTTGAAGATCAGATCACTTTTTTTTATGACCAATTTGTGCAGAAATCCATATCATTCCAAAGGGTTCACATACTTTTTCTTGCAACTGTATATGCAGCCTGTGCAAATATGCTACATAACGGACCTCTAGGCAAGTGGGCCTTTTTAGGGTGATTTCACACATACTGGGGCAGAGTTACTAAAAATGAAAATGGTAAAGTCCTCTATCAAATAATGAGAAAGAAGGAAAACCAATTTATGCAATTATAATGTGTTTAGTTTGTGCTGTATGGTTGAGATCCCATATGAATGAAGAATGATTTATACAGCTAATTTATACAGTTACGGCTCACATCTGTCAGACTGCAATGAACAATTTCCAGCCATGAAAACCTGAATTTAAACAATTTTTTCACTACAATTCAGATACCCGCTAACTAGAAAAGAATAGAATGCTTCCAAAGAATACTGAACGTGCTAAGCTAATGTTACAAAATAACCCAGCAGCTTTGTCTGAGGAGACTATGGTCTATAGACAAATACCATATGATTAAGAAAAAATATTTAGAAACTGATTGTGACAAGAATTTACAATTGTCATACAATTTGAATCTGTTGTGGGTGTATAAACTGTAATTGTCGCAATTATAGCAGCTCAGATTTGTCAGTAATTTGTATCAGGCTCGGACTGGCCCACAGGGGAACAGGTGAATCCCCCGATTGGCTCCTGAGCAAGATGGACCCCTAGTCCCCTTTCACCTGCACAAGTGGCACATGGCACAGTAGTCTGACTACCTAGTTATTATAGATGCTACCAGATGGCGGAGGTGACTTCTAGGTAAGGAGTTGGGCTAGCCTGTATTCTCTGTCACCAGGGACCTATGTGAGCAGGTAGTGTTTGCATATAGCATTACACTGGGCCCCCAGAATGAATTTTACTGCTGGGTCCTCAGCACCCTAGTCTGATGCTGATCCGTATATTTGTTCAGGTTAAGCATTGTATACATGTGCTGCTTTCCTCTCCTATCAGTCATGTTGAAGACCACTTAAAATATAAGAAATAAGGAAAACATGGCTATAAAGGTTCCACATATTCAATCTTGCCATGTACTTGGTTTGAAAATGTGCATGAGATCCAATATTAAATGGAGTCTGTCAGCAGTTTTGACCACAACTGCTGACAGCACTATATTGCTGACATGGAGTACAGTGTAAACATACTTTGGGTGATGGTCATACAGATTGCATGACTAAGAAATCCAACTTTGCGCCCTAAACACGTCCTCAGCTCCTCTGCTCTGAGTGACAGCTCTAGAGGTCTCCTGATTGAATGCTAGAGCTCAGGGTTGCATCTTCCCACAGTCATTCCACTGAAACAGACCAGACCCTGCCCACCAATTTCCAGGATCAGAACATTGATTGCTGATTCAAGTGAAAGAGACAAAGCTGCAGTACTCTGCACCTCCAATATGATTTAGAATTAAATATTATTTATTTGATTAAAAATTATAAAAGTTACTTTCAGTAGTAACATTTCTAAAGTGATTCAATTGAAAAAAAAATTATGAGTAGAATAAAAAAAAATATCACCATCAAAAATATAAATAAACTAGCAGAAGGACCCGGCTTCGCACGGGTATATATCATCTATTTAATTTAATGTTTGTGTGTGTCGTTAAAAGATATCGACAGTATCCACTATAACAGTGACATCTACAGTACCCCGCCCCTTTAACAGTGACCTCCACAGTGGCCGTCCCTTTATTAGTGACTTCCACAGTACCTCGTCTCGTTACCAGTGATTTCCACAATAACCCGCCCCCTTAACAGTGACCTCCACAGAGCTCCATTTCCTTCAAATGTGACCTCCACAACACCCGCCCCTTAACACTGACCTCCATAGTGGACCGTCTCCTTAACTGTGACACCCACCATTCCTTGCCCCCTTAACAGAGACCTCCACAGTGCCTGCCCCTTTACCATTGACCTCTAGAGCATCCCGCCCCCTTAACAGTGACCTCCACAGCAGCCCGTCCATTTAACAGTGACCTCCACAGCATACCGCTCCATTAACAGCGACCTCTACAGCAGCCCGCCCCTTTAACAGTGATCTCCACAGCGGCCGCCCCTTTATTAGTGACCTCCAAAATACCCTGTCCCCTTAACAGTGGCCTCTACAGCAATCTACCCCTTAACACTGACCTCCATAGCGGACCGTCCCCTTAACTGTGACCTCCACAGCAGCCTGCCCCTAGGGTGACTAGAGGTCCGAGGGCCTGGATGGACACAGGGATGTCCTTTTGAACAGCTCACTCTCAGACAGCAGCCCTGTTGGCTGTGGAGTTGGAGGGGTGTGGCCTAACAGGGTGGGGTGTGGCTTAGTGGGACCTGGGGGCAGGGTTTTTAAGTCCATCTTTTGAATGGCCACCCTACCTGCCCCCTGAACTGTGACCTCCACAGCACTCCTCTCCCTTAACAGGGTCATCCACAGTGCCCTGCCCCTTTAAAGCTGACCTGCAGTAGTGAAGCAGAATGGCTGGGTTGTTATGGAAACCTGGTGTAAAACTGTGTGTATGTGGAAACTAAGTGCCTGCGAGCTTCTATTGGCTGATAAGGGTCATGTGACCAGGCTTCTATTGGCTAATGCATTTTTTGGGAATATTTTAGGAATGGTACGTGTTAGAGATCTGAGACCCGGTCTAAAAACTTCCCGGACACCTGATGTACCTGTGTGCCAAATTTCGTGATTGTAAATGCGACGGTGGGGATTCCTTTAGCGGACATAAACACATACATACACTCAGCTTTATATATTAGATGACTGTAAAGGCTGCAGAGAAGGGAACATGGACAGTACACAAATATACAGCATATTTAATATTGCTTTATATATTAGACTAGCTGAAGGACCCAGCTTCTCTCGGGTATATTTAATCTATTTCATTTAATGTTTGTGCGTGTCGTTAAAAGATAACACTATCCACTATAACAGTGAAATCTACAGCACCCTGCCCCCAAAACAGTGACCTCCACAGCCCCCCACCCCTTAACACTGACCCCCCACAGTGCCCCGTCCCTTAAAATTGGACCTCCACAGCAGCCCACCCCCTTAACTTTGACCTTTACAGCAGCCTTCCCATTTAACAGTGACTTTCACAGCATACCACGCCCTTGACAGTGACCTCCACAGGGGCCCGCCCCCTTAACAGTGGCCTTTACTGGATCAGGGGCGTGTCCTTTTGAACAGTTCACTCTAAGACAGCAGCACTGTGCTGTCTGAGTGTAAGCTGCAGGGAGAAAGTCTATCTCCCACCCACCCCTGCACCTGACAGAAGTTTTAGTTTTTTTTTTCATTTTTTCAATGTCCGTCAGCTCAGGAGTGGGAGGGGGCGTCTCCTAACCAGATCAGGGGCGTGGCTTAGCGGGACCTAAGGGCGGATTTTTAAGTCTTTTGAGGGTGGACACATTGTGTCAGGGGGCGTGTCTGGGCTCCTTCCTGCAAGAGTGACGCCCCTCTTGGCACCTTACTTGCTCATTTGCATACCAAATAAACTGGATTTTCAGAGGATAAAAACATCTATTGCTGGAACAAAGGCACATCTGGAAATAAGGTATTAAGTGCTATTAGGCCATGGCTTTACTTCAATAGCGATTATCCTGGTGACAGATTTTCTTAAAGCTCTCTTACAGCAGTGAAGATAAATGGTTGGGTTGTTATGGAAACCTGGAGTAAAACTGTGTATGTGGAGGACCTGCGAGCTGCTATTGGCTGATAAGGGTCATGTGACGAAGCTTCTATTGGCTAATGCATTTTTGGGGAATATCTCAGGAACGGTATATCCTAGAGAGCTGAGACCTGGTATAAAACCTTCCCGGACACCTGATGTACCTGTGTGCCAAATTTTGTGATTGTAAATGCGACGGTGCGGATTCCTTTAGCGGACATACACACATACACTCAGCTTTATATATTAGATGACTGTAAAGGCTACAGAGAAGGGAACATGGACAGTACACAAATATACAGCAGATTTAATGTTGTGATTAGTGGCAGCAATTGAGTCAGTTGATTCACAGTAAAGCGTTATTTAGAAAATCATGTGACAGAAAGAAAATGGACGTAATATCACAATATGGAGCGTATTTATAAGATATTAACCCATAGAAGATATTAGATACAATATTACATAGGACCCATCAACTCTCTGTTGTATTATACCTTAAAATAATTCCAGAGCATCTTGTATTGGAAATCTGTCATCCCTCTCCTCGTCCTACTGGAAATTTATGAATAAATTACACTCTGTCACTGTTCAATTAGTGCTGATCAGGTGGGGCGCACCCTAATGACAAGAGGAATGGTAATATCTAGTTATCAATTTTTTTTTTAAAGTAGAATAAGCGAGGAATGGCAACACAGAATTGTTATACTTTACGATTGATAACTTGCAAGCATTTACTAAAATAGATGGGTCAGGAGTGGTGATGGGTCCTCTTTAGCAGAACTTTGTGAACCTCCTACTTGCGTGAAGAACAGAAGTACAGAGGTCATGTTGTATAACTGCTTGGGCCCCCATTTCCCACTAGTTATCAACCTATGTCATGTGTTCACAACTAGGGTTTGTCCAGGCTACAGATATTGATGATCTATCCTCAAGATAGACACCCTATAGCCTCACCGATCATCTAGCCGCGCAAAAGGAAACTATACTGTGTACGGAGCACAGAGCGATACATGGAGTAGTAGGAGTTTCGCTGCAGTCCACCAGTGCCAGAAACTACTAAATACTTAGAGACTGCTGCTCTGCTCCATACACTGCATAGTTTCTGGCACCCCCGCTGCCCGAAACAGCCGATCGGTGGAGTTGATGATCGGCAGCCTGGATGATCCCTTTAACCGTAGCTGTATATCATGAGGCAACATCACATCCTAGGTACTATAACTAGCAAGCAGGCAACAAACATACAGTAGTTCATACGGAAATGTTTCAATTTACATCAGTATCAGGTAACGGCAGCTTGACGGGGGCTTTTTGCTTTGTTAGGAATTCGTCATAATGTCTTATGGGACTAAATATAAACCTGGTATGTATAACAGTTAGCATTTGTGCAGTGCAATTAACATTATGGAGTACAAAAAATGAAGCATTTAAAAGGACACAGCAAAAATGCCAAGTGAGGCAGGTGTTACTGGGAACCGGGAAAGAAATGCGGAGGATATTTAACAAATTCTCAAACAGCTGGTGGTAAATTGTCATGAGAGATTAACATTTTTGTCATGGAGTTTCTGATAAAGTATTGCAAAGAAAACTATTGGTATTTTACCATGGGGACAATCCATAATTTTCTTCCCACACTCCAAAAACATACTGATAAGTTAAGTGGCTTCCTATGAGAGTATCCTATGCGTGGGTATGTGGATAATACATTTCTTTGTCGTTATTTGTTCTTTGACTTGCTTAGCTTATTTTTTATCACTCTACTTTCATTCTTCCTGCCTTTCTGTTACTTTCCTCTCTATTTGTCAGCTATTGCCTAAAGCCAGCTGCACCGAGGCTGTAACTTTAAAGGGAATCTGTCAGCTACTTCTACTATATGTAAGCGATGCCAATGCAATGTATGTCTAACATCATTTCAACCATACCATTGTTAGCTTTATCTGTGCTTTCAAATGCCAGAAAATGCACTTTGTTCAGTATGCAAATGAGGTCCAACGTGCCCAGAAGGGCATCACCAACTGTTTCAAGAGCCCATGACCTCCTCCTCCAAGAGCCCAAGACTGCCTCTTCATATCTCGTATTAGAGATCCCACATTCCACTCCACCCCTCTTCTCAGACGTCACTAATTCCCTTAGACTCCGCCCAGGACGTCAGAGAAGTGGCGCGTGCACTATACGTACACTGAGTGTGTAGGCAGGCTCAGGCTCAGGCAGACTCACGCTCAGCGACTTTGGGAGATTTCAGTGAGAGGCAGGCTGATGTTGTGTGTGGAGTCGAAAGGAAATAGTGATGTCTAAGAAGAGGGGTGGAGTGGAAAGGTAATGCTACAGATGAAGAGGCAGTATTGGGCTCTTAAGAGAGGTGGGTTAGGGGTCTTGGGACAGGCGGCTTGGACTTTAGGAGGAGGAGGTCCTGGACTCTTGAAACAGTTGGTGAAACTCTGCTGGGCACTTTGGGCCTCATTTGAATACTGAACAAAGTGCATTTTCTGAAGTTCAAAAGTACAGCTAAAGCTAACAGTGGTATGGTTGAGATGATGTTTGGTGGGTGCACATTGCATTGGTGTTACTTACATATAATAGAAGTAGGTGACAGATTCCTGTTAACATCCAAATGAGAAGGTTCATATTACCTTGATTATCTTAAAGCAGGGCTTCTCACGCTTTTTCTACTCGGGCTACATCGGCCAATCCATGGTGATGCCGGGGCCTCACCAGTGAAAAAACACTACTGTGTAGTGCATCCCTAGTAGCGCCAAATGGTACTGTGCGTGTACGTGTAACCCCCTGCAGAGCCAACCAAATATCAGTATACAGTGCACATAAGAGTGCCTAGCAGCACTAAATACCACAGTGCAGCAAAACATACATCCCCAGCAACACTACACAAATCCCAACAGCACTACATAGTATAGTGCAGCACCAAGTATACCACAACAGCAGGTGGCGTAGCTACCATAGCGGCAGACCATGTGACAGCTATGGGGCCCAGGGCAAGAGGGGGCCCAGTTGGGAACATTAACTCTTCTACTGGGGGTGAAAACTTGGTCAGGACTCTACCCTCTAAAGGAACAACTGTTAGCAAATGAGGCAGTGAACAAAATGACCCAAGGGTGAGTGAAAGGGGCTTAGGTGGAAACCCATCTGTTCTGTGTGTGGGGCCTGGTTTGATCCTTGCTATGGGGCCCTTACTTCTCTATGTACGCTACTGCACAACAGCACCAAATGTATAAAATTAACCACAAAATACAGTCCAGCAACACATACACTCACCTAAAGAATTATTAGGAACACCTGTTCTATTTCTCATTAATGAGATTATCTAGTCAACCAATCACATGGCAGTTGACAATCTCCTGAACTCCAAACTGAATGTCAGAATGGGAAAGAAAGGTGATTTAAGCAATTTTGAGCGTGGCATGGTTGTTGGTGCCAGACGGGCCGGTCTGAGAATTTCACAATCTGCTCAGTTACTGGGATTTTCACGCACAACCATTTCTAGGGTTTACAAAGAATGGTGTGAAAAGGGAAAAACATCCAGTATGCGGCAGTCCTGTGGGCAAAAATGCCTTGTGGATGCTAGAGGTCAGAGGAGAATGGGCCGACTGATTCAAGCTGATAGAAGAGCAACGTTGACTGAAATAACCACTCGTTACAACCGAGGTATGCAGCAAAGCATTTGTGAAGCCACAACACGCACAACCTTGAGGCGGATGGGCTACAACAGCAGAAGACCCCACCGGGTACCACTCATCTCCACTACAAATAGGAAAAAGAGGCTACAATTTGCACAAGCTCACCAAAATTGGACTGTTGAAGACTGGAAAAATGGTTTCTTGAACATGACAATGAGTTCACTGTACTAAAATGGCCCCCACAGTCGCCAGATCTCAACCCAATAGAGCATCTTTGGGATGTGGTGGAACGGGAGCTTCGTGACCTGGATGTGCATCCCTCAAATCTCCATCAACTGCAAGATGCTATCCTATCAATATGGGCCAACATTTCTAAAGAATGCTATCAGCACCTTGTTGAATTAATGCCACGTAGAATTAAGGCAGTTCTGAAGGCAAAAGGGGTCCAACACCGTATTAGTATGGTGTTCCTAATAATTCTTTAGGTGAGTGTATATAGAAAAGGTTGGCAACTTATAGCACCAGGAGAACGTGCCCATGCCCAAGACTAACCTACAGAAATAAAAGGAAAAACCGCTGCACTCCAACTTCTCAAATCAAGTCCGTGTTTATTTTTCACCCAGCGTGCAACGTTTCGACTCCACTGAGTCTTTATCAAGCAAAGACTCAGTGTAGTTGAAAAATAAACATGGACTTGATTGGAGAAGTTGGAGTGCTGTGATTTTTCCTCTTATTTCTGCATCTTGGGATCCCTAGAGTCTAGGATCCGACACCACAGGCACCGCCACCGAATGGACTAACTGAGACAACTCAGAAGGTAGTGCTGTCTTACTTAATTTTTTTCTACAAGACTAGCCTACAGTACATTGGCTCCTTGGCATGCTTAACTGGAAGGCAGGAACCCCACAAAAGAGATGCTTCTCTGGCAGGCTGAGGATTTGATCCCTGCGGGAAAGCAACTCCAGGCTGAAAGGAGGGGCCTGGAGCTCTGAGGATAGTGGTGGCAAAGGTGCAGGAAGTGGAGAACGGACAAACTAACCAGTTGGCAGCTTGTTAAAGAGTAAGCTCCATAGGGCTCATGCACATGAATGTATTTTCTTTCCATGTCTGTTCCATTTTTTTGGGACCGTATGCAGAACCATTCAAATTCAATTGGTCCTAAAAAAAAACGGAAGTTATTCCATGTGCATTCTGTTTCTGTATGTCCGTATTTCCGTTCCACAAAAGAATAGAACATGTCCTATTATTGTCTGTATTACGGACAAGGATAGGACTTTTCTATTAGGGGCCAGCTGTTCCGTTCTGCAAAATACGGAATGCACATGGCCGTCATCTGTATTTTTTGCGGATCCGTTTTTTGCGGGCTGCAAAATACATACGGTTGTGTGCATGAGCCCTTACTCACATACTCACATACGCATGCCATTGGCTCTATTGCACAGGCTTCATATAATGGTGCTCTTTTCCCCTGGCAGTATGACAGTCTATTCTTAAAGGGGTTCTCTCACTTCAGCAAACAGCATTTATAATATAGAGGAAGGTAATACCAGGCACTTACTAATGTATTGTGATTGTCCTTATTGCCTCCTCTGCTGGCTTCATTCAGTTTTCTATTGCATTATACACTGCTCATATCCAGGGGTTACGACCACCCTGCAATCCAGCAGCGGTGGTCATGCTTGTACACTATAGAAAAAAGCACTAGCCTATGTGCGCTTCCACGGTCAGGGCCGGTGCAAGGATTTTTGCCGCCCTAGGCAAAGATCAATTTTGCTGCCCCCTCATGTCACTCACTCACTGACAGACACACACACACACTGACAGACAGACACGCACTCAGACACTCACTGAATGACGTACACAGAAACTCACTGACAGACATACTCACTGACAGACACACATACACTCACTGACAGACATACACCTACCCACTGAAACACACACACAGAAACTCACTGGCAGACACTCACTTACTGGCAGACAAACACACACATATACTCACTGACAAACATACACATACTCACTAACAAACACACAGACACTTACTGACCGACATCCACACTCACTGACATACACTCACTCACTGACATACACACAAAGACACTCAATGACAGACACACATACATTTACTGACAGAAAGACAGACATACATACACTCACTCACTGACATAAATACACAGGCAGACACTCACTCAGTCAAACACTTAAACACTCACCTCCCTGGGGTCCAGTGTGGTGCAGCTCCTCAGCCCTCCAGCGTGCCGTTTAGTATGCCGGGGGAGGAGTGGGGAGCTGCTAGAACAGCCTCCCTTGCCGCCCGCCTCCTCTCCTCCGGTAATTTACTGGCAGAGCAGGCACATGCCATAAGGGTAAGCAGATGCCTGCTCTGCCATATTTAAGAAGGACCTCCACCTCCTGGCCCCCCTGTAACGGCGCTGGGGGCGGCTCAAGAGCCGCTCGCCCAGGGCTGCAGCCCCAGTCAGGGGGAGCCCACCAGGGCGCCCCCAGCAGGCCGGCGCCCTAGGCGAACGCCTAGTTCGCCTATATGGTTGCACCGGCCCTGCCCACGGTCCTGGCCACCAAAGAGGATGGCACTGTTTCCTACAGTGTACAAGCACGGCCACCACTGTTGAATTGAAGGGTGGTCTTAACCCCTGGAAACAAGCAGTGTACAATATAATGGAAAAATGAATCCAGTCAGCAAAGGAGGCAATATGGACAATCACAGTACATTAGTAAGTGCCTTGTATTAAATTCCTCTACATGATAAATGCCACTTGCTGAACTGACCCTACCCCTGTCGGTAAGCTACGGTACGCCTCACACCTTGAGAAGCGCTGCCTTAAAGGGCATGTCCACTCTTTTTTTTTTCATATTGAAAAGTTTGCATTGTCAATTTAAACGTCACTGCAATTGTTCATTTAATATGTGTCAAGTTGGAAATGGCTACATCTGTATATTATACAATTCTGTGTCCCTAGAGCTACAGATATGGAATGCCCATAATGTTACTGAATACTATATACACATTAATACTCAATGATGAAACTGTATGAATTGTGCGCCTGAGCTCCACCTCATCATGGCAGTAGGCAGTCGGAATTTTATCATTAACGTATAGGTCTATGCGGAGGATTACAGTTCAATATACTGTAACTACATTTTTACAGTACTTTTAACTGCTATAAAGATTTATTAAGAAATTGAAAAATGTGCATTACTTTATATTCAGCACAATACTTGGAGCCTTTCTTCTGGTTAAGCCATCATCAAAACCATGGAGACAAAGGTGGGGAATTTATCATTGTAGCTGTGCCACTTTTTTGGCATAAATTAAGATTATCAGTGTCACTTTGCAGAGTAAGGCCTCTTGCACACGACCATATGTATTATGCGGTCCGCAAAAAATGGATCCGCAAAAAATACGGATGACATCCGTGTGCATTCCGTATTTCGCGGAACGGAACAGCTGGCCCCTAATAGAACAGTCCTATCCTTGTCCGTAATTCGGACAATAATAGGACTATTTATTTGCGGAACGGAAATACGGAAACGGAATGCACACAATGTACCTTCAGTTTTTTTTGTGGACCCACTGAAATGAATGGTTCCGTATATGGTCCACAAAAAAAACGGAACGGAAATGGAATGAAAATACGTTCGTGTGCAAGAGGCCTAAAGCAGTTTGCCCTTGTTTCATAGTGTTTTTCACTTCTCTCCATTCCCTTGGTCGCTGCACCATTGTGAACATGGTGTGGGCAGTGTATTTCTGATAGATTTATTATTGGGGTCATTTATCAAACGGATCCGTTTGTATTATCTGTAACATAGCCAAGGCGGATCCGTCTTGAACACCATTGAAAGTCAATGGAGGACGGATCAGTTTTCTATTGTGTCAGATTGTGTCATAGAAAACTGATCCGTCCCCATTAACTTACATTTTGTGTCAGAACGGATCAGTTTGGCTCAGTTTCATCAGACGGACACCAAAACGCTGCTCCAAAGCGGAATGGAGACTGATGCATTCTGAGCGGATCCTTTTCCATTCAGAATGCATTAGAATGCTAACTGATCCTTTTTGGACCGCTTGTGAGAGCCCTGAAAGGATCTCACAAGCGGAAAGCCAAAACGCTAGTGTGAAAGTAGACCTAATATTTAAATTAGGCCTTTGGTGCAATGAGGGTGTCAGCGTTGCTCTTGTTGCACCCAAGCTCCGCTCCTTTATATGTCCAGCCCCTCTCTCGCTGCTTTGATTGACAGGGCCAGGCAGTGGCAAAGCAGTGAGGAAGAGGCTGGACATAGAAATGAGTGAAGCTTTAGTGCAAAAACTACAATGGTGTTGCCCCCATTGCACTGAAGTCCTAATTTGGATATTAAGAAAAGTTATCATAACTCAGGAACGGAGCCTCGGATCAACAAAAGAAAATCTGTGTTTCAATCAGGGGAACCACAAACAGCTGGATAGGTAGGTCGCCGGTGACAGGTTCCCGTTGTCCCTTGCTGCTTACAGCTGAGCTCCACTCCCTGCCGCTGCCTTACTGTCAGCTGTGACGCACTAGGACCCTCGCTCTACTGCCTCTGTTGTCTGGCTGCCTACCCCATAGATCTTCTGACAGCGGTACACCCTGATCCAGCCTTTGAGTGAAGCTAAAAATACCTGCAGCATCTAAACCTAATCTGCAGCATCTAGACCTAGTAGTACATCTTTTTATTTAGGTCACTGTGATTTCTAGTGTGAAAAGGATGCAGAATCCAGATATTAGTTGTAAGTTCAAGGAAAATAAGAATTTCTAAATGAGTTACATGTGCACCATGTTATAGAACCACTCGTATTTTTTTCACACTTGCATTTGAAATAGATATTAAACCACCTTTATTAATAAAGTTACATGTTTAGATGCTTAGTTTATACAGAAATGTACACCTTTATTTTCACTTACTGCATCATGTGACTTATATAGGACTAACCATGCAGTCCTTATACTTACAGTATGTCTTCCCCAGGAAGCCAGTTTCTCTCCTTCCTGTGCAGCTCCAAGCTACAGGCAAAGTCTGAATGAAGGTAGTCATCTGCTCCACCTCCTCCTCCACACCAGCATAGAACGCTTAGAATCACTAAGCTGCAAGGTCATGTGACCAGATCAGGTCGGTCACATACCATAGTCACAGGAGTGTAACTTCCATAGCGGCAGACCATGCGACTGCTATAGAGCCCAGGGCAAGAGGGGGCCTAGTTGGGATTATCTCCTCTTCTACTGGGGGTGAAAACTTGGTCAGGACTCTACCTTCTAAAGGAACACTTTTCAGCAAATGAAGCAGTGGAAAAATGGCCCAAGGCTCATTGGAAAGGGTTTAGGCGGAAACCCGTCTGTCCTGTGTGGGGGGCCTGGTTTGATCCTTGCTATGGGGCCCTTACTTCTCTATGTACGCCACTGCATAGTCATATATACCATAAGTGATGATTATGCAGGATGAGATGTACAGCAAGCAGAGTTATTATGCAGGATGAGATGTACAACGATCAGGGCTACTAAAAGATGCATATACCATATGTGATGATTAATTAGGATTATGTAGGATGAGATGTACAGCAATCAGGGTATAGAGAGAAGAGAGATGGCTGTTAGATCTGTGCCATGTTTAACGGCCTGACATTTGCGGTCAACAAACATGCCAGCCCACAAAAACATAGCTCACTCTTAATAAATGAAACAACCAGCAAGTGCATAGATCTATGTTAACTATTCTATAAGCTCCTATATTTGGAAATTAAACATAATATTTGAATCAAATAAGTGTTTTGATGAGAATACAGACTGCCATGAGGAGGATCAGTGGGTGGGAACAACATTATGGAGGAAATGCCCACCCTCATTTACACTCTCCCCTTCAGACAGCAGTATTCTGGGACTTGTAGGCAAGACTGCAGCAACATAGGAAGAAATTTTGAAAGAGCAGCAGACATTTTTAAAAGGGGTTTTCCAGGATTTTAATATTAATGACCTGTCCTCAGGATAAGTCATCAATATCAAATAGGTGGGGGGGTCTGACACCCGGCACCCCCGCCGATCAACTGGTTGAAGAGAAGGCCGCGCTCCATGCCAGCACAGACTTCCCTTCATTGTTTTCCTGCTTGCCGTCGACATCGCAGTGGTGAACAGGTGTAATTACAAGAAGCCATCCCATTCACTTCTATGGGACGGCTCGTTTCTATACACTTGAATAGGAAGGAGCCGCCCCATCGAAGTGAATGGGACAGTGTCTTGTAATTACACCTGCTCACCACTCCAATGTCGATGGCAAGCAGGAAAACAACGGAGAGAAGGCAGGGCTCGCATGCGTGCAGTCTTCTCTTCAAACAGCTGATCGGAGGGGGTGTCAGATTCTATCTTTCATTTTCCAAAGGAGCTCTGAGAAATGAAAAGGTGGAATCTGATTGGTTGCTACGGGCAACTAAGTTAGTTTCCCTTTACACCAGATTTGATAAATCCCCCTTATGTATTAAATAATGATAATATATTAGTCCCTACTACAAATATTAAATGAATATGTTGTGTATCCAAGACTACCGAAGCCTTTATACATTAGATTTATTTTTCTCTTAATGCAATTTGTGCAAGTTTTTTTTATCCTTTATTCCCTGTCTCTTCTGAAGCAAAACAGGGAAGAATACATGAAATGGCATCTCCAACATTCTCTTGAAGAGCAGAAGGTAGAAAGAAAAGAAAAAAACACCTCTAGGAAAATCCAATACACTATGGTAGGATGCTGGGATTAAACTACAAATCTAGGAGCGAAAAATAACATAGTATGTAAGTGACATTGTAGCTGACTGCTTTATTGTCCCTTATTGTGTGTTAGAACAGCAGATTTCTAAACCAGGACACAAAGAATTGTCAATAGATGTAACGGCAAAGAAGAACTGATAAAGTTTAAAGGGGCTGTCTGACTTCAGTAAGTGGCATTTATCATGTAGAGAAAGTTAATACAAGGCACTTACTAATGTATTATGATTATCCATATTGTCTCCTTTGCTGGCTTGATTCATTTTTCCATCACATTATACACTACTCTTTTCAATAGTTACGACCACCCTGCAATTCAGCAGCGGGGGCCGTGCTTGAACACTATAGGAAAAAGTGATAGACTATGTGACCTCCCCCAGTCCCGGCCACCGGGTTGGTAGGGTATGCAGCGTCCCACTCAGGACATGTGGGAACTGCAAAATTACTGTAAAACTGCATTACTGGTTTGCATGTCATTCTGCATTACATCACCTGTTGTATCCCTGTTCATAGGCTGGTTAGGTGTGTTTTATACATACCACCACTAGAGGGAGATAGCACTTAGTCTATATAAATACCTTAGTCAGGCCTAGTGTGGGTTGTTGTTGGTGGGAGTTATTCAGTTCAGTGGAGACTACACATCACAGAGTAGTGAGTGGAGTCAGAAGCAGCAATGTGGTAGTGCCAAGGTATGAGGAGCAGGAGAGCGTTTTCCTCCTGTGGTCCTCTTAGTTCTTTTCATCCTACAACCAGAGGATAGAGTTTCGTCCCTGGAAGAAAACCAAGCAGAGAGACATCGCTGATAACAGGTGGCTTAACGGGCACCTTTGCACATGGTGGAGGACAATCTAGCTACAGGCAGCCTCACCATGAAGTATAGAAGATAGATTAGCTACCTGTTCAAGAGCTTGGAATATACAGAAATTACTGGATTAAGCATACCCGAAAAGAGTACTACTGAACCACAGCCTGAGTCAGGACCTAGCCAAAACCTATTAACAGTGGATCAACAGAATTCCTCTATATACCCAGAGACTGTATTCTGTCTGGATGTTTATGCTGCAACTTAAACCAGCTACAGTAAAAGTTGTGAGTTGTATCCTACCACTATCTACTTCATTCTGCAATATCACTACAACTGGTTGTACCACCATAAACGGTACTGGCGATACGACAAATATCACCAAGGGACCCAGCCACCACAAGCACCCTAAATACCGCCGTCATCAAGGGCACCTCAACCTCCATCTTGGCTGGTGCTCCCCTACCACAGAGTTTTCCCCGGAAGGTTTCGTGCTGTCTTCCTCATCACTGTGCTGCCGGCCCAGGGAGGCTTTCTGCTAACCGTGAGTAAACCGATGAACTGTATTACTGCTCCCCCTCATCGGCCCACCGCGCACCTCACGTGTCGCCCCTGCGGTTCTGGCATGCCACATCTGAATTTTGGCGTCACGAACAGGATATTAACCCCTGCGCCTTATTTGAAAGACTGTCGCATGAGAATAAGCCCCTTTGCTTCATTGAGAGACTTTTACTTATTGCACGCTGTGTTGGGCCACAGAACTGTTTAAAGTATTTGGAAGTTGCATGGAAGTGTTATACTAGTCTTCAACATAAAAATCGCAGTGTCAAAAGTGAGAAAATCGGATATTTGTGTGTTACTAAAACGGCTTGCTGTAATTGAATGGACTGTTTCTATGCACTAAAATGGCCGCCGGAGGCCTTCTTGTTTGAAAAAAAATACTGCGCCATCACTGTGAATAAGTTAGTGACACCCCCTGAAGAGCGGGAAAACCTAGTGCCGCCCATTTATGCAAAATTGTCCGACCAGCTCTTCCTACCCTTTGTTGTGTCAATTCTGAGAGGCCGATCCTATATGCAAACACAGCACCGCCTCCTCTGTTTGCAGCCACATCAGAGTGAGACGCCGCACACGGGAGGAGAGTGTGACGTGCGCATACCCAAGAGTCGCGAGACTTCGCATGCGAACTAAAGAAGAGAAATTGATCGTATCATTAATTGTCCTTCCCTGAATATAAAAATTCTTCCATTGAACCAAATGGGTGGAACCCTGTGTGGAATACCGATGTGCCCACCTGTTGGCTGCTGTGACAAAAATGCGGTCCCACATGCATGCCCTAATACACAAGAGACTGTTGAACTATCACTTGCATTAACTCCATTATCGTGTGTCACCCAGTGTCACGGCCACGGTTTTGGCCGTGACTCCTTGGGAACCGCATACAGTTGCCCGCGGTTTGGGTTGTTGTTTCAACCGCAGCTTGAGGCTTGATGTTGTATGCCTCAAGTGCGGTTGCCGCGGACAACAGGTATGTGTGCGGTCCCTTTGGAGTTTGTGTGCGTGTATGTATGCACTGTCGTTTGTCTGTGTGCACTCTGTGTAGTGTGTGGTGTGCACGGACACCTTTCCTGCACTGTGGTTGCCCGTGGCAACGTTTGTCATTGTGTACATGTGGTGGCAGTGTCCCGGTCTTGGGGCTGACTCCCAGGACACGGTTGCCACCCATGTCGTTGCCTGCGGCAACAACCACAGTGTGTTTGTTGTGTTGGACACTTTCCCTTTAAGTTGGTGTTTTCCCTTTCCTGTGGTGCTGGAAGGGTTAACTCCCTTCCCAGTGTGTGTGATGTCACTGGGTGTGTCTGACCGTTGGGTGTGGCCTCTTAGGCCTATAAAGCCTCTCACTTTGGCATGGCTCAGTAGGTTGCTTCAGTCATGCTTTGCTGTAGCAGCCTCCTGTGATTTCCATCTTCTTGTAAGGGCCACCCTTCCGGTCATAAGTTCTAATACCGTGATGTGTTGTTGATGTCTTGTGTCTTTGGTTTTTGTGCAGCTATGGATGTCCTGGTCCCTGTGTGTCTTCATGTGTGTGCTGTTTACCTTAGTCTGTGTGGACAGCCTTTCCTTAGCACGGGTTCCAGTCAGCAAGGCTGAGACAGGTTTGTGTGGAACTGTTTGGTTCACCTGTCTTATCCATAGTCCTGTTTATGTACCCCCTTCTTCATGCTGCTTGGCCAGTGAGACTCCTGCTCCTCCGTGCCTAGGAGGAGTGGGTTGTCTTACCCTGCTCCTTAGCCCAGGGACCGGACAGAGGGTAAGTCAGGGATCCGAGGTTCCTGCGCATGGGTCCTCCTACCATCAAGGTCGGCCCATGCAGGTAGGAGACAGGGTCAGCGTTAGGGACGCAACAGGAGGTGACCTGCTCCCTGATTCTGTGTTCCTGGCGAGTAGCGACTGGACATCTTCCGTCACCGCACGGCTGAGGATTTTCCCCATCCTCAGCCGTGACACCCAGCCACCAAACCCAATTGGAGTACTGACTGTTGTTGCTCCAGATGCCCGACTCTCAGAGACCGCCGCTTGTACGGTGAACAATGGTTGCGCCGCCCCTATCAGTCATACAGACCTAGGAGGCGGGCCCAGCATCGGAAAGAGCGTGACGTGCGTGCGCACGTTAAAGAGAGAGACGCTGCTTGCTGCCTAAAGAGAGAAGCGTGCAGCCGAAGCAGCATGGCTGAGAAGCGAGTGAGCTCTGCAATGGAGACAGGACCCGAGCGAAACATTGTCGCAGCACCGACGTGGACCCCTGCGCCCATTACTCCCGAGCTGCAGGTCCGTTTCCGGGACCTTTGGGATCGTCACTGGAGGGAGCGCAGTGTGGATCGCCCTGCTGAATGGTCGATTACAGCACAGGTCAGCAAGTCGCAGCGATGCCGCGAAATCGGGCCCAGATATGTGCCAAAAGGTCCGGTCCGGCTACAGATTCCCCCACCATAGCGTAGCCTACTACTGCACAGGCTGAACTTTGGGCCAAGTTTAGCATTAGCATGCTAAATGGGCCTATTAGCATCTGTCCTGAATCCTGCTCTTCTCCTGAGACATAACTCGACTATTAACTTTCTATTAATATCTTCTATGATCCATTAACTGGGCAGTGTCCATTAGTCATGCACACAAACCATACACCTTTACATGGTAGTTTATGTTCCTTTAATATATACAATATAAGAATGAGGTTAATTTGAATGTCTGGGAATTGTGTTTGACAAAGGTTATAGCATTCATTTCCGATAAAGGATTCTACATTGTTCTTGCATCTCAGTAGACCTGTATTCAGTGGCACAGTGAATATTGAGGTGCACTGAACAATAATTTTAGACATATTATGTACGGCATTGCAAAATTCAATATTTTGGTTTGACATGCATTTGCCCTAAAATTTAAGCCATGTTTTTTATTATTGTAAATCAAGCGCTTGCCAGTCAGGAGTGAGACTCAAAAGCATAAAACGAGAAAAATTTAGGCAAAGTTGGCCCACATAATTTCGACACCACCTGGTGCAATATCACAACTCCAGCAGATATAGGAAAATCTTTTATTTTGAAAAGGGATGACAAAGTGTTTCGGAGTTGCAACACTCTTTTTTCAAGTCTGGATGGTGAAACCTGTACCTCCTGGTTTATTGTAAGTGTGGCCAGATCTGACAGAATCTCATTATTGTACTCTATGGCCTGTGTAACTGGATCATACTGTGGTTGATGCATTTTTTTGGTAACTTCATACAAATACTAATAAAGCCTAATTCCTCCTCAAAAACTATGTATTATCTAAAAGGACCCCAAGATTTATGCATGTTACCATATTTTTTCCAAGTCATTAGAAAACCAGGAGCATAATCCTCTGCATGCTATAGTCCATCTATATATGTAAAATTTCACGTCTTCCATTTGTTGTAAAGCACTAGACATCTTACTGGTGCAGAATGGAATAATTCTTGTTGGACTCTTCTGTATTAATGGAACACTTGTGTGACTCCAATTAGGAGGTCATCTTCTCAGCCTGAGCCATTTTATGATATTGTATAAATTACAGTCTGTGGCCTTCGTGTCATCTATAAATGTTACAGTTCTCTAAATAAATGGGATTTTTGTGCAGGCGAGGGCTGAGCACTACAGCAAATTGTTTGGAAAAAGGCAGTAGATCTCTGTAGTGTGCATGAGTCTAGATGAATATTAATGAGGTTTCCTGCAATAACGTAAAGCTGTAAAGTTCAATACTCAATTCCCTTTTTCTGAAATGCTGAAAATGAAGAAATGTTTTCTTTTACACTATGAATGCATCATAGGGCATCAATAATTCAGCTGCCTCAGGTGACCTTGTAGAGCTATTTCCTCCATACATGTTAGATCGTTAGTTCATTGTAGCTGATCTCTTTAAATGTTTGAAAGCTTTGTGGGATAATGCTTGCTGTCATAAATTAGATATGAGTATTGTATACACCTTTTAGCGGAAACCTGAAAACGAAATATCCATCCAGTTCTCTCTTCAAGAGTTACCCAATAAGGCGTGGGCTTTTTGAACTAGTCCTACAAGATATTGGTGCAAACGAATGATCCAGAAACATGGAACTCTTGAATAAAATCTTGATATTTTATTGAGACACTTTAACTCCATGGTACAGGAGCCCACACCAATGGTGTATGTGTTTCAAACTCGCTGGTTCTTTATTATTATTTTTTTTTTCCTTAAATTTTTTTTATTTTGAAAAGACATAAAATTAGTACATAGACCAATTTAGAACAGATCAGTGTATATAATATAATAATCCTAAATATCCTGTTAACCCTCCCCCCCACCCGATTGGCTGTCGTTCCCCTCAGTTCATTCAGATACACCAACAAATACATAGATTAGAGATATCTACGTGGCTCTGCGTGCTACTCTCCGCTTCCTTTCAATATCCTCATAAATTTTAATTTGTTGAAGATATAAATCCCACTCCCTTGAAGAGGGCTGGGAGACAGAGCCCCAGTGCTTCACCAATATAGCTTTCGCTACCATCAAACCTCTCAACCAAATACGTCTAACCTGGGGGGAAACTTCCGTTTCTGCACCATAATCTCCAAAGATCACTATCAAGATCCCCGGGTTATAGTTCATTAAGGATTCCTTTTGTAGAGCAGAGAAAACCTCATCCCAATATTTTCTTATTTTATTGCAACTCCAAAGCAAATGGACATAGTTCGCGTTAACATATCTACATTTAGGGCAGCAACAATCCCGGCCCCTATTTTGGGGGAATTTTCCTTGGGTTTTGGGCGTATAGTACAACCTATGGAGGATCTTAAATTGAATTAGTCTATGTGCACTGGAAACTGTCGCCCTTCTCACATTCCTATAAATAATAGGCCACTGTAATGGAGGGCAATTCAGCTCTTGCTCCCATTTACTTGGGCTTTTAAAAGTCGTTACAGTTGCCAGTGCCATTCGGAGTTTAGTGTATAATCTAGATATTTTCACCTTCTCATCCTTCTGGGCGTCACAGTAATCGAAAAAAATGTTCTCTCGTGGGAAAATACGACCCCTATTCCTAGAGGCTTCAAATAAATGTTTCAAACGTGCATACATAAATAAATCTAATGGTGAAGGATGATTACAACCGAATTCCAAAAGTGATTTAAAACGACCCATATGAAAGAGGTGGGACACCATATAGATGCCATTTCGTGACCAATAACCAAAGTCTGTAATTTTGAAGAATTCCTCCAGCCCCCGTTCCCCCACAGAGGGGTGAAACCAAACCGACTGGAGACTTTAAGGATCTCCTTCAGCCTGTTCCACACCCTCTGTAGTGAGCAAGGGATCAGCAAGGACCTCCTCATTCCCATAGTCCCCGTTTCCAAACTTGCATATATATTCTCTATTGGCTTATTAAAGACTTTATTCAAATACCGTGATAATAAGCTCTCTTTCCAGTGACAACACCGCTGAATCTGTGCACAAAAATAATAACCTTGAAAAAAAGGTAGCGACAGCCCACCATCTGCCTCCGACAACCATAGATATCTCTGCTTTATACGCACCCTCTTCCTGCCCCAGATTAGGTCATTAATCAGAGACTCCAATCTATGGAAAAAGACATCATCAATCCAGATAGGGGAGGCACACATCGGGAACAAAACCATAGGGAAAATAATCATCCTGATCAGTGCAATTCGGTCTGTCTGTGCCAATATTAATTTCCGCCAAGCGCCAACTTTGGTCCTAACTTTATTCAAGACTGGGGCCAAATTCAAGTCATAGAACCTACTTATTGGAACCCCGATCTTAACCCCCAGATAGTCCAAGGAGTCGTTAGGGGCCAAGACACGGACTTGGCTCCCTACATCTACAGCTTTCCGGTTCAGCGGGAGGAGCGATGACTTTGTCCAGTTAATCATATAACCTGATAATTTACCGTAATGTTCTATTACCTCTATGACATACGGAAGGATTTTCCATCCCTGATCCAGGAACAGAATCACATCGTCTGCATACAGACTTATTTTATCGCTCACTCCCGCCACCCCGAAGCCTTCTATAGGGTTCTCCAAGCGGATCCGACAAGCCAACGGTTCGATAAAAAGAGCGAAGAGGAGGGGAGACAGGGGACACCCCTGTCTCATCCCTCTCCACATCGCAACCGGAGAGGAACTGATACCATTGATATTGATATACAGGGAGTGCAGAATTATTAGGCAAGTTGTATTTTTGAGGATTAATTTTATTATTGAACAACAACCATGTTCTCAATGAACCCAAAAAACTCATTAATATCAAAGCTGAATATTTTTGGAAGTAGTTTTTAGTTTGTTTTTAGTTTTAGCTATTTTAGGGGGATATCTGTGTGTGCAGGTGACTATTACTGTGCATAATTATTAGGCAACTTAACAAAAAACAAATATATACCCATTTCAATTATTTATTTTTACCAGTGAAACCAATATAACATCTCAACATTCACAAATATACATTTCTGACATTCAAAAACAAAACAAAAACAAATCAGTGACCAATATAGCCACCTTTCATTGCAAGGACACTCAAAAGCCTGCCATCCATGGATTCTGTCAGTGTTTTGATCTGTTCACCATCAACATTGCGTGAAGCAGCAACCACAGCCTCCCAGACACTGTTCAGAGAGGTGTACTGTTCTCCCTCCTTGTAAATCTCACATTTGATGATGGACCACAGGTTCTCAATGGGGTTCAGATCAGGTGAACAAGGAGGCCATGTCATTAGATTTTCTTCTTTTATACCCTTTCTTGCCAGCCACGCTGTGGAGTACTTGGACGCGTGTGATGGAGCATTGTCCTGCATGAAAATCATGTTTTTCTTGAAGGATGCAGACTTCTTCCTGTACCACTGCTTGAAGAAGGTGTCTTCCAGAAACTGGCAGTAGGACTGGGAGTTGAGCTTGACTCCATCCTCAACCCGAAAAGGCCCCACAAGCTCATCTTTGATGATACCAGCCCAAACCAGTACTCCACCTCCACCTTGCTGGCGTCTGAGTCGGACTGGAGCTCTCTGCCCTTTACCAATCCAGCCACGGGCCCATCCATCTGGCCCATCAAGACTCACTCTCATTTCATCAGTCCATAAAACCTTAGAAAAATCAGTCTTGAGATATTTCTTGGCCCAGTCTTGACGTTTCAGCTTGTGTGTCTTGTTTAGTGGTGGTCGTCTTTCAGCCTTTCTTACCTTGGCCATGTCTCTGAGTATTGCACACCTTGTGCTTTTGGGCACTCCAGTGATGTTGCAGCTCTGAAATATGGCCAAACTGGTGGCAAGTGGCATCTTGGCAGCTGCACGCTTGACTTTTCTCAGTTCATGGGCAGTTATTTTGCGCCTTGGTTTTTCCACACGCTTCTTGCGACCCTGTTGACTATTTTGAATGAAACGCTTGATTGTTCGATGATCACACTTCAGAAGCTTTGCAATTTTAAGAGTGCTGCATCCCTCTGCAAGATATATCACTATTTTTGACTTTTCTGAGCCTGTCAAGTCCTTCTTTTGACACATTTTGCCAAAGGAAAGGAAGTTGCCTAATAATTATGCACACCTAATATAGGGTGTAGATGTCATTAGACCACACCCCTTCTCATTACAGAGATGCACACCTAATATGCTTAATTGGTAGTAGGCTTTCGAGCCTATACAGCTTGGAGTAAGACAACATGCATAAAGAGGATGATGTGGTCAAAATACTCATTTGCCTAATAATTCTGCACGCAGTGTATGCAACTGGCTGTTCATATAACATTTGGGTCATTTCCAAAAATGGATTTCCAAGGCCAAAATGGGACATCGTAGCCCAGAGAAAAGGCCACTCCATCCTGTCAAATGCCTTTGCGGCGTCTAATGACAGGATGGAGTGGTCCACACTACCCCCAACAGATAAATTCAAATAGACCCTATATATGCTCGTCTGTATATGGCGGCCCGGAATAAAGCCCGTCTGGTCAGGGTGAACCAGACCAGCTATAACCCTCTTCAGGCGGTTAGCCAAAATTTTTGCAAAGATCTTATAGTCCGTATTTAAGAGCGATATGGGTCTGTATGACCCCACATCGCATGGGTCCTTCTCCTTTTTCAAGACCAAAGTAATCACTGCCTCTCTAAATGATGGTGGTAGAGAGCCGAGTGCACAGGATTCATTAAGCACTTGAAGCAAAGCCGGCAAAAGAGATTTGGCATGGTACCTATAGATCTCAAACGGTAATCCATCTGGGCCGGGAGATGAACTATACTTTAGGGACGGGAGGGTCGCTTGTAGTTCCTCCAAAAGGATGGGGGAGTCCAACATCTCTCTATCTTGGGTAGATAGCTGGGGGAGCGCCAATTGTTGAAGATATTGATCAATATCGGTACGTCTAAACAGAGACTCAGATTTGTAGAGGGCAGAATAATATTTCACAACAGCCAGAAACCTTCCCGTTTTACCAGATTCACAGAAACGATTCTGTCCCTGAAAAAGGAGCTTATGTTGTGCTTTTTTATATAAAAGTGTCTTAAGCTGAGAATTAGCCTCCTTTAATTGACTGATAAGTTGCTCCTCATGACAGTCAATCAATGCGGCACGCAAACTCCTAATTGAGTCAGTCAGCTGTTTTTCCTACATCGTATTGCCATTCTAAATCTATGGATTTTATTAAAATACAGACCCCTAATATGGGCCTTCAACGCGTCCCACACATAGTGAATATTTGTAGAGCCTACGTTGAAGCCCCAGAATTCCTGAATATCCTGATCTACACGGGATTGCTCCCCTATCACCTCAAACCAATGCGAGTTCAATTTAAAGGTTCTTCCTGAAGTTGGAGCCTCCACAAACACAATCAAGACTGGAGAGTGGTCCGAGATTCCATGAGGCTCGTACCTCATTCTCAGGATGCGACCGCACAGATCCCGACTAGCAAAAGCCAGATCAATACGGGACATGGACCCGTATGACTGGCTAAAACATGAAAAAAAAAAATTGTTGCCATAGAGGTGGCGCCAGATGTCAACCAGCGCCAGCTCCTGGCACACACCAGTCAAAGGGGACCCGCTGCGACCGCGCCCAGAGAGTGAAGAGAACCGGTCTAACTCAGGGTCCGGTACCGCATTAAAATCGCCTGCCACCAATAAGGCACATTGATTTTTTGTAGATATATATTGAGCTAAATGTGAAAGAACCGTTGATTTAAATGGAGGGGGGATATATATAAAAGCCAATATCACCTCCTGCCCTTTCCAAAGCCCATGAAGAAATACGTATCGCCCTTCTTTATCGATAGAACTGTCTAACGGTTGGAACTCTATCCCTCGATTAATATATACACTGACACCTCTTGCATAAGAAGAGTAGCAAGCGTGGTACTCCAGAGAGGCCCATTTCCTTTTCAGTGTATAGATCCTTTCTGCTGTTGCATGAGTCTCTAATAGTGCCACAATGGCAGGCAAATGCCGGATAACCAGGTCAAATACCACCGTCCTCTTCACTCTGTCTCCCAACCCTCTCACATTCCAACAAAAGATGTTACACAGCATATCATATGAGTAGAGATATCCATAATCTCAGCGGAGAGGCACGCGTAACCACGAAACGGAGAACGACAGCCAATCCCTCCCTAAAACCCACCCCCAAACACCCCCCTTCATGATTGACAAGGCATTTTACAATACCCATCAACCTCTCACCTTCCACCACACCTCCCCCCCGCCACCTCCCCTCACCCACCCCCCTCCCCACCTCCTCTTCATAATACTTCATAAGCCCCTAGAATCCAACCATTGTGCCACCTCCTCATGTGTAGAAAAGAAACGGACAGTATCATTGTCTACCACTCTTAATTTTGCGGGATATAACATTGAATACTTAATTTTAGCTGAGATCAGTCTTTTCTTAACATCAAAGAAAGATCTTCTTTTACTTTGCGTCTCCCAAGAGAAATCAGGGAATATTGAAATCTGGTTATTATTAAAGTGTGTTTCTAATACTTCTCTTTTGCGTCTAAGGACCCAATCCCGATCCTTTGAACAGACAAATTTAGCTAAAATTGCCCTAGGAGGGGCACCTGGAGGCGGTTTTTTAAAGGGGATCCTGTGGGCCCTTTCCACACAGAAGGTAGATGCATCGTAGTCTGGCCCCAAATTTTCTATCAACCATTTCTGGATAAATTTCGCCGAGTTGTCCTGTTCTGCCCCTTCTGGGAAACCCACTAACCGCAAATTATACCTACGCGACCTATCCTCCAGTTCTACCACTTTCCTTCTGAACCAAATACGGTCTTCATTTACTTCTTCTAGTCTATTCTTTAATATACCGTTCTCTACAGTGACAGAGTTAACTGCGGTTTCCCAATTCTTTCACCTTTAGTCTCAGCTTCGTCATTTCATCTCTAATTATACTAACATCCCCTTTTACTACTGCAAGGGAAGAGGCCAACTCTGCAACCGAAACACTAGTAGCATTTACCACTCCCAATATATCCTGCAGTTTGTTGTTAATGCTCTCAAAGCCTTCACTATGGGAAGAGCTGGGCTTTAATAAACCCTGTTCTAAGCAATCCGAGTTAACTGAACCTAACAGTCTGAGGGGCCGATCTCTGTACCCCTCCTCTAGTTTTAGGTGGTGGTGACTTCAGGAATTTGTCTAATCGAGCCTGTGGGCTCCCCCCTGATCCACCTTTTGGAGAGGTCAAACCACCTGATTTACGGTATTTTGGCGGCATTTTTATATATACAAGTCAATATAACGCATCTATGTTCGTAATTTCCCCACAGCAATATCTCGTATATATATATACACAGAGCACCACCCATCAATGTTAACACATGGGAGAAAGATACAGATAACGATTAGATACAAACAACAGAGGGAGAGGTAAACACTGAGTCGGTGTAGATACCAGATACCCAGGGTAAATGCAAATTAACTGGTCACCTCCCCCAGGTCATATTGCCAACAATTATATATCGGCCATATAGAAGAGAGTACAGCAGTCCCAGATAAACTCTAAACTAGGTGCTGAGGCTCAACTTTGAGGTATATGTTCCAAAAGACATGTTCCGGAGCAGAGTGTCCAATGGGCGCACCCTCTTGAGGTCAATCTGCTCACACCAAAATTTGGCTTTTCCACCGCACAGATGCGGTATCGGAGTGCCCCACACAAAGCCGGAACTATTGAAAAGGCCTTTATAAGGCTAGCTGTTCATCTGTAATAGCACAGTGAAGGAAGGGTCACCTAAGAGTCCAGCCTCAAACTCCAGTGACCACCGCAAGTCACACACCCCCAGGTCTCACAGCTCACGGTCTAGGGCTCCGGTGACCGCCGCAAATCACACGGCCCAAAAGCCGCAAAACAACCGAGGTCTTCCACAGGTACCGAAGGTCACACAGCAGGCCAAGGGCATCGCACTGCTACTATCTCAAAACCGCGGCGGGGGTCAGCACATTCGCCATCAGAGGCATAAAAAGCAGCCAATTCATGAAAGGCCACCGGCACCGATCCCCTATTTCAGCCACCAAAGCTAGAGCCCAGTTTGTCTGAAGGCTTACCCACTCCAACACCCAGGTCCACACGGGCAGCAAGTCAGCGTGGGACAAATCACATCAGAGAGCGGGCGTCGGGTAGCGGGCCATATCAGTCAGTGTTCAAGTGGCCAATAGCAGCGAATAGCGGCGGCAAGGTAAAGCAGGCAGGGTAAGTAGGAGTCCGGGGCCAGTATGATAGAAAGCTTACCACCCCAGCACCTCAAAGGCAGCGAGTCATCCTCAGCTGGTCACAGCAAAGCGCCGGCGATGAATCAAAGCAAACAGCTTACAGCTTAGGAGGTATCACAGCTGGCAGCAGGAACGGGATGTGATAGATCGGAGTTCCATCCAGGCTCAACTAGCCAGGCCTGGCCGGAGGGCGGCGTTCCTTGGGATCCATATCAGAGCGGACGAGGTGAGGCGAGCAGCGAGAGGAGAGGGCTGTTGGGGGAGGAGCGCGGCGCACCTACGTCATGCCGCTACGTGGACTCGCTCCGACACATGTTCTCTGGACACATGTTCTCCGACTCGCTGGTTCTTAATCATAGTCTATCACACACTTTTAAACCCCTCCTTCAAAAACATAAGTCATTACTGTTATATCCATCAAAGCCAAAGTGCGGTTAACCGTGACGTGTATTGCTGTGCAGGCTGGCTGCATGCCTTTTGCGTACTGGCTGCGGGTGATTCCGTGCAGGCTGGTTGCTTTTGGCTGCGTGCTGGCTGCAGTATTAGTGTGAACCTGCCCGTGTACGTGTGTACCCCTTTGACTGTGCCTGTAGTTCTGTATCCGTGTTCCTGGTTGCCAAGGACAACACCCAGTTCTGTTCAGTGTATCCTGGTTGACTAGGGCAATGTCCGATTCTGTTCCTGTGTGTCTTGGCTGTCTGAGCTCCGGTGCTGATGGGGTTATTCCCCTGTCTGCTGTGCCTGGGTGTGTCTTCCCAGGTGCCTCGTTACCCAGCTATATAGACCTTTGAGCTGTGGTTCTGGGGGTCAGTTCTGGTTTAGTCAGTTCTTGTCAGTCTGTCCTGAGTCCTGTCTGTATGCTGCTGGGTGTTTCACCTCGCTTCTGTTCCTGGGGGTTTTCAGTTACCCTTCTGCATGGTGTCACCTGGTTTGGCATGGTTAGTCTCTGTTCGTCTGTATCTGCTCTGTTCTGATGTATTGATATGTCCTGTTTTGTTCTGTTCCTGCTCTGTATGATGTTATCTGTTCCTGTTCTGTTCCATGTCTTCACCTAGCAGAGCGTATCTGCATCTGAGCCCTTAGCAGTGCGTAACTGTGTCTGTTATCTGTTTCTGCCCTGTATGTCTGTATTCATGTTAGCCTAGCAGTGCTTAACTGCATCTGTTGTCATGTCGGTATTCCTGTATGGTTTGGCAGTACTTAACTGCTTCTGTTCATGTCTGTCCATGTCATCCTCCGGAAGGGGGTTCCTGGCTTCCCTGGACGGGAATTGCTACCATTTGTGTACCTCTGGTTCTGTTTGTCTGTTCCGCTGGAGGTTTCACCAGCCTGTTCCTGGCAGGTAGGGGAGAAGCATTCCGGGACCTTCCTGGAGGTGCGACCAGTGAGCCCTCAGCCCAGTCATCCCCACCTTTAGGGGCTCTGTGAAGTACGGGGCTCACTGGCTCCGCCCTCCGGGGTTTTGCTGTGGTCGTCCGGTGCACTTGGTTCTGTGGTATAGTTACCACTTCTGTTTACCTGCTTTTCTGTCATGTCTGTTCTGTTTGCCTGTGACCTGCTCATATGACGTCCCGGAGGTCTGCCTAGGACCCCCGGCACATGACAGAATGCACCCGCAGTCAGTACACAAAAGACGTGCAGCCAGCCTGCACAGCAATACACATTACGGTAAACTGCACCGTGACATCCTTAAACTTAAAATATGGTATGTAGTATCACTCACACATGTAGTAACATCTCTTCATCAATAGTGTTGTATCTAATATGGAAAACAAGAAATCAGCAGAAATACTATGCATATATACTAAAGATGAGCAAACATTTTGAAATAAGTTTTGGGTCTGATTCGCCATATTTTTCAAAAAATTATATTCGGACCATCAAATATGCCTCAGTTGCCCTAATAACACTCTCTGGCCTTCTAGGAGTCAGATTTTTTGGGGATGAGAAAAAGGGAAAAGAAGTGTGTCTCACACCAGGAACCCAGTTCTTACTGGGTAAGTATTATTTAACAGAACTGAGAAAAGAAAATTTGCTTGGCTGCCTGAGAGGCCTTGGTTTGGGTACTTTCTGCCCATATGGGGATTGCGGAGGAGTACGTATGAGGAGTATTGTAAGGCAGTGAATGCTTCTCTGGGTTTCTGGGAAAAATATATGAACATTATCACATCTTACATGTGCTGGCATCAGATAGACTTAGCTGTCTTTTCCTTTTTGAAAGCATGCTAATTTGAATGTCTTTCCCAGAAAACCAGAGGACCGTTGCCTGGCCTACAATGTTCTGCACACATACTAGGCACTCTGTAATGAGAAAGTATACCCCTTAGACAATGCATAATAATTACCCAGAAACCCAGAGTAGCATACTAGGCATTCTCTCTCGCTTTGATTTAGGTTTGTTAGAATCAGAATTTTTCGAGAAATTTGGGATGAGTAGATAAATTTGAGTAGTGAATTTGAGTAGAATCAATTTGTTCGTCTCTAATATATTCTCAACTATCTAATAATGATATACTTGCGGTCAAGTATCTGGTTCAAACCTCCTGTTGTCTGGTATAAATAACAAACATCCTGTTCCTTAACTACCTTTTATGATCACCCACCCCCTTCTCTCTGAAATGTCTGGACTGAGTGGAGATGTTAACTGCATTTGCTGTAATGTTTGAAAGGTGACAAAGAATACACGCCTTCAGAGCATTAATTGTATGTCTCATGTATTGCAATTTGCCTAAAATGCAACTTGCTACATACGCCACATGTTGCAGTTAAAGTAGCACTCCCTCAAAAATATTTACTCTCTGACATGTTAGAAAGGTACATGATGTAAACTGTAGTGAGTGTAATCTTACGGGTGACTGTATTTGTGAGTTGTAACCTCCCTTCTGATCCTCAGCTTTGTCATGTGACCAACACTGTGGTCTCCAAATGACACAAGACAGGAAGTCAGTTACTTCTCTAGTCCTAGCTAAAGGGTCGAATATTTATGTATAGGATAGCTGCCTTACATCTGGTGGCATTAGAGGCAGAGCTTGTTAGGAGCTAATTTGCCTTCCTTTCTTCCCAGAATTCCAGAGAGGCATGTATGGCCTATAAGTCTCCTCACACCGATTAAGGCGCTCTCTCCCCATGGAAAGAAAGTACCTCCCAAATCCTGACTTAGGCCTCTCACCCAGTTAAGCCAGTACTCTCTGCTCTGCACTGATAAGGGGCATTACCCCGAAACAGCTGTCTGCAGATGAGGTGCTGGCTTATTTATTATCCGAGTCAAGGCCTAGCTAAGGGTCGAACATTGACTTATAGGATAGCTGCCTTACATTTGGTGGCATTAGAGGCAGAGCTTGTTAAGAGTTAATTTGCATCCCTTTCTTCAACAAAACCTAAACCGCCACGTCTGTGCCTCCCCACACAAACAGCAGTTTGTCAATAAAATGACTAAACCATTTTATGTTACAGAAAAAGGGGTTTCTAGTCTTCAACAAGGACAGAGAACTAATTGTAGACAACTAGTAATAGAGTGGATAGTGCAAGCATGCCAGCTGGTCAGAGACATGGAAGATTCAGAGCACCGTAGGGGACCAAGGCCATCCAGGCTAAATGGAGCCCTATAGTCATATTGGGCCCCAAACACACAGGTTAACAAACGCCATCCTGGAACACTACTACAGTATTGAATTCCAAGAGGCCACAGCACTCATATAGCACATGTATGCATGGCAAACCATTACTTTGTATTAGGCAGAAAAAAATATTATAAACTGCCTCTCATCAAAGTGCCTCAGCAAGGAACATGTTCTCATAGCTTTGAAACATTTTTTTGAAGGCATACTGTGCAAATTTGGGCTTGAGTGAAATGATTAAGCTCTGAACATTGTTACATACATTAAATATATATCCAGGAAACTAGGCATAGGCACATAAAGATGGTTAATTAAACAAGGAGAACTGAAGAAACTACAAAACCAAGCCTACACATTATTTCCCAAATGACATGACCCCACCAGAAAATACTGTGCGCTTTGCAAAATGAATTGTGAACTCTGGCATCAGTTATGATTAGCAATACGTGAAAAGTGCCAAAAGCAGCAATTTGTGCTCTGCCATGGACACCCATATCATTAGATGCATGTTATTGCAGATGGAATATTTGTCAGCTACTAGTCGTGTTTGAACATATCTGGATTTCAGCCAATGTTAAGATTAAATTGTTCAGTCAATGAGAAAGCAGCTCTTTAATGGATGTGATGAGACAAAAAACATATATTTTTTTACCTTAATAAGGAGACAATACTTGCTCTATTAGTTGCTTGACCTGTGCTTGTCAAAACACTGGAGAAATTACATAGACATGCATGTGAGGAGTGTGGGCACTTTTCTCAGTGATTTTGAGATACAGTGAGGAACAGAAGTATTTGAACACCCGCGATTTTGCAAGTTCTCCCACTTAGAAATCATGGAGGGGTCTGAAATTTACATTGTAGGTGCATTCCCACTTTGAGAGACAGAATAAAATAAAATAAATCAGGAAATCACATTGTATGATTTTTAAAGAATTTATTTGTCTTGCACTGCTGAACATAAGTATATCAACACCTGAGAAACAGCAAGAATTCTGTCTCTCAAAGACCCGTTACTGCGCCTTTAAAAATTCCACCTCTACTCCAATCATTAATCTAACATAGTAGCACCTGTCTGAGCTCTATAAAGACACCTGTCCACCCCACAGTCAGTCAGATGCCAACTACTACCATGGGCAAGACCAAAGAGCTGTCAAAAGACACCAGAGACAAAATTGTGGACCTCCACAAGGCTGGAAAGGGCTACGGGGAAATTGCCAAGCAGCTTGGTGAAAATAGATCAACATTTGGAGCAATTTTTTGAAAATGGAAGAGGCTAAAGACGACTGTCAGTCTACCTCGGACTGGGGCTCCATGCAAGATCTCACCTTGTGGGGTATCATTGATGATAATAAAGGTGAGGAATCAGCCTAGAACTACAAGGGAGGATCTGGTCAATGACATGAAGAGAGCTGGGACCACAGTTTCAAAGGTCACTGTGTCGGTAGAACACTACGCCGTCATGGTTTCAAATCATGCATTGCACGGAAGGTTCCCCTGCTCAAGTCATCACATGTCCAGGCCCGTCTGCCAATGACCATCTGGATGGTCCAGAGGAGGCATGGGAGAAAGTCATGTGGTCGGATGAGACCAAAGTATAACATTTTGGTCTAAACTTCACTCGTCGTGTTTGGAGGAAAAAGAAGGATGAGTTGCATCCCAAGAACACCATCCCTACTGTGAAGCATAGGGGTGGTAACATCATGCTTTGGGGGTGCTTTTCTGCGAAGGGGAAAGGACGAATGCACTGTATTAAGGAGAGGATGAATGGGGCCATTTATTGTGAGATTTTGAGCAACAACCTCCTTCCCTCAGTCAGAGCATTGAAGATGGGTCGTAGCTGGGTCTTCCCACATGACAACGACCCGAAGCACACTGCCAGGATAACCAAGGAGTGGCTCCTTAAGAAGCATATCAAGGTTCTGGAGTGGCCTAGCCAGTCTCCAGACCTAAATCCAATAGAACATCTTTGGAGGGATCTTAAACTCCATGTTGCTCAGCGACAGCCCCGAAATCTGACAGATCTAGAGGAGATCTGTGTGGAGGAGTGGGCCAAAATCTCTGTTGCAGTGTGTGCGAACCTGGTCAAGAACTATAGGAAACGTTTGACCTCTGTAATTGCAAACAAAGGCTTCTGTACCAAATATTATTACTGATTTTCTCAGATGTTCAAATACTTATGTTCAGCAGTGCAAGATGAATAAATTATTTAAAAATCATACAATGTTATTTCCAGATTATTATTTTTTTTATTTTATTCTGTCTCTCAGAGTGGGAATGCACCTACAATGTGAATTTCAGACCCCTCCATGATTTCTAAGTGGGAGAACTTGCAAAATCGCAGGGTGTTCAAATACTTCTGTTCCTTACTGTATTTGCATAAATCACACAATGATTTTCTTTGCAAGAGATATGAAGACAAAGTCTAAACAGTTTCCTGATTTGAGGGCATGTACTCTATTATAGGCAACTGATGATTTTGCTGTGTATTGTGCTGTTCACTGTAAAGGCTCTATTACATTACAATTTAAGGCCAATTATTCAGGAGCAAGCGTCCATTTGCATTATGCTCTTTCACTGGCTAAAGTTCATCTTTCATTGGGATGAAAGATGCCTAATTATTAGCACCACATCTCCATGTGAGGGATGTGCTGCCTATAATGAATAGAACAGAATGAGGGAGAAACAATTGTGGTAGGAACCGTTCCTTCCACATGCAGTTTGCAAACGAGCACCAATGCGTTATCATCCATCGGCACTTGCACTACCTGAACATACCACCTTAAACTTGGGCATTTCAAGGCGGTTAGCAGCATGGTGGCAAGGGATTTTTGCCCCAGCACGCCATGCTCCTGGGTAGTTGCAGGGGCTAGGTTGGGTAGTCCTGTGGATGATGGTAGATAGTAGGTACTGAGACAGTGTCAGTACAGTGCATTGTTTCTGAGAAGTTAGTCTGTGCAGACGTGTGATGCTGTGACTGATAGAATGCACAGCTTGGCTACAACCACAGCATTTTGTTTTACTTAGAGTAGAGTGTCGCTGAGCAAAAGAGACAGCCACTGTGACTTGGAGGGAGAGTAGGGTTGAAAGTTGGTCTGCAACTGAAAGAAGGTTCATAGCTGTAAAAAGGAACTGAAAGGATAAACAGTGACCTGAAGGAGATAAGCTGTGATGTGTGACTAGTAGGAGATCAAAAGTGTACCCTAAGATTAAAGGCCCCTTTACACCTATAGATTTAGCAGACGATTGTCAGGAATGAAGCATTCCTTCCCGACAATCACCTGCTCGTCAGTGAAGGAGACCATTGCATTTACATGCAGTGATCTCCTTCACAGTACGGGGTGGAGAGAGCACTAATACCATTGCTCATCCCCATACAGAATTATTATTATTATTTATTATTAAAGTGCCATTCATTCCATAGTGCTGGGCTGAAGAGATGCCATTCTAAGCATAACTTGTGATATTAGAGCATGTGTGTTGGCCATGACTGCCAAAAAGCAATTACAGACACAAGCCGGCCAATCTGGATGTGGTAGGGAGAGTATAGGGACAGTATAAGGACATATTTAATCAAGTAGATCAGGGTTTTATCAGAAAAATCACAAGGAGACTGTTCATTCAGAGTTCTGTGTTTCATATAGCTGCTGGAGAGATTGAAAAGTCCGTGTTGCACTGCAAATTCTGCAGTGATACTGCAACATCCTAATTTTTTCTGCACAAAAACAGCCAGCCAGCTAGCCTTTTGTTTGTAAAAATGTAATATTTCTAGAGTTCATAAGTGTTTTTTTTTTTATATCTCTTTATTAAGTTTTGTGAGTCTCCATACAATATCATTACAATTTGAAAGCATTGCATTCTCTTCCATTTAGCATTGTAATACATAAATTGGAGCAAAATAAAGTACAGTTCAAATAATACATTTGGAGTCACATTTTTCATTTTTCACACCCCCCTTAAATCAACCCTACCCATAAACTGACATACCTCCCGTTTCCCTCCCCCCTCCCACCTCCAATTGATACGGTTTGTTGCCCTAAGCAGGTTCCAGTAGAGACATAGTCACATTAAAGATGCCTCAACGTATACAGGTATTGAAAGAAAAGAAATAAAAAGAAAATGATTTTCGCCTTTGGGGATTACAGACAAACTAAATTGTCCTCCCCTCTTCTAAAAGTATTTGCGTCTGATTAATTTATCAATCCCTGATTGAATCTGAGACATAAGTGTTTTATAGTCTAATTTCTAGGATCCCCAGCACTGGCATCAATAGAATACATTCTGCTTCAAATGCATTGTGTTGCATCAAGATATAGTGCATTATTAGTGAACGCATTGTGCTCCAATAACAACATTTATACACTCACCTAAAGAATTATTAGGAACACCTGTTCTATTTCTCATTAATGCAATTATCTAGTCAACCAATCACATGGCAGTTGCTTCAATGCATTTAGGGGTGTGGTCCTGAACTCCAAACTGAATGTCAGAATGGGAAAGAAAGGTGATTTAAGCAATTTTGAGCGTGGCATGGTTGTTGGTGCCAGACGGGCCGGTCTGAGTATTTCACAATCTGCTCAGTTACTGGGATTTTCACGCACAACCATTTCTAGGGTTTACAAAGAATGGTGTGAAAAGGGAAAAACATCCAGTATGCGGCAGTCCTGTGGGCAAAAATGCCTTGTGGATGCTAGAGGTCAGAGGAGAATGGGCCGACTGATTCAAGCTGATAGAGGAGCAACGTTGACTGAAATAACCACTCGTTACAACCGAGGTATGCAGCAAAGCATTTATGAAGCCACAACACGCACAACCTTGAGGAGGATGGGCTACAACAGCAGAAGACCCCACCGGGTACCACTCATCTCCACTACAAATAGGAAAAAGAGGCTACAATTTGCACGAGCTCACCAAAATTGGACTGTTGAAGACTGGAAAAATGTTGCCTGGTCTGATGAGTTTCGATTTCTGTTGAGACATTCAAATGGTAGAGTCCGAATTTGGCGTAAACAGAATGAGAACATGTATCCGTCCTCTGATGGCTACTTCCAGCAGGATAATGCACCATGTCATAAAGCTTGAATCATTTCAAATTGGTTTCTTGAACATGACAATGAGTTCACTGTACTAAAATGGCCCCCACAGTCACCAGATCTCAACCCAATAGAGCATCTTTGGGATGTGGTGGAACGGGAGCTTTGTGCCCTGGATGTGCATCCCTCAAATCTCCATCAACTGCAAGATGCTATCCTATCAATATGGGCCAACATTTCTAAAGAATGCTATCAGCACCTTGTTGAATCAATGCCACGTAGTATTAAGACAGTTCTGAAGGCAAAAGGGGTCCAACACCGTATTAGTATGTTGTTCCTAATAATTCTTTAGGTGAGTGTATACCTGTTTCAGTTAACACATTGTATTGTGTTACGATACCGGAAATTATTAGTAAACATGTTGTACTATAATAACTGCATTATTATGGCAGTTTAATTCCACACATTATATTACCTTGTAAATTGTTAATTCCAATGCGCAGTGTGTCTGCAAAAGGGGAGGGATGTTTAACTGTACCTCTGTCTTTAAAGTACAAAAAACACACTTGCAAATTTTGCTACTACAGTTTAATAATCTGTACACTAAACCTGTGAATTTTCATTTATAAGCTTAATAAATTATATTTATAGGAATAATAATATGTCTTGTAAATGGAAGAATGGAAAATGAAAGACCCACATCTCAATATCCAAGAGTCACAATGTGAGTGGCTGTAGTACTGCAAACAACAATAGCACCAACAGCACTGCGGCCAGTAGAGGTAGTAGGAGCAGGCCACATTTTTCTCTCACTAATGACAGACCCCACATTATTATTGAGGACAAAGATGATTGTGTGTTGGACAAGAGCTGGGGACTGGATCGGGGTGCTGAGGAGGAGGTGACATCAGAGGAGTAGGGTGGTGGCGACGGTGGCAATAAAGAGCAAAGGCAACATATGGGCAAAACCTCCCAAAAACCACCAGGGCCTGATATTCTTCTACACCAGGATCTGGTGATGCCGCAGCTACTGTGGCTGCAGGCTTAAAACTTGCAAGACCTAAGCCAAGCACAGCTGTATTGTAGCACTTGAGGTGGCATCTCCAGATCCTGTGGGGAAAATAGAACTGCTTTCCAGCTATTTGAAGAAGAGTGTCATTGTTCTCCCTGACTACTCCTTCTCCTCCTACTCCAGTCCATTGCCAGACATTCATAACTGAATGTGTGGTCAGGAAACAACTCTATACACCCAGCAATTCTCTGATGCGCAAGCCTAACTCCCACCTTTCCAAATTTCTGGTTGTGCAGTTGCTGCCTTGGCGACACGCCATTGCAGTAAGTAGGTTAGTTCCTATTGACACCTCCACGTTTGTGTTGGTCTGGTACATGTTGCATATAGGGGAAATAACACATGCTCCCTGCATGGCTCATGATAAATTTAGTGGTGAAATACTTTTTGAAAAAGTTCCATGGCTTGAAGAAGGTGCTGACCATGTCCAGAAGACTGTCCTCACATTTCAGCCATTCTTATATGGCAAGGAACTCTGTCCTGGACTTGCATTGACAGAATGGTCTGCCATTCCACTGCGATGCTCCAATTCACTGGAATTCTACCTCGCATACGGTAGAGTTTCTGTAAAAATACTGTAAAGCGATGAGTGATTCTGTCATGCACCAGAACGACTCGCTGGAAGCACAGCTCATAAAACTGGTGTCACAACTGCAGCATGAACAATGTCATTCCCCTGATATTTACCTTAGAGCAGATGCTCACGCTGATACAACAAGGGACGGCAGAAGAAAAAAAGCTTCCGCATCTTGCTGGCCGTCCTGTAGCTGTTGGGGACTCACATGGACAAAGCCTCATGGAGTAGGAATTGGAGGAGGAGGATTAGGATGAGGAGCTACCACTGGAGGGGGAGGAGTCAGAAGGAACTAAGTCTCTGGCACATTGATGAGCATGGCTTTGAAGAACAAAAAAACTAACAAACAGGATCTTGTAAAAAAAAAAATGGATCCTGTTGCATCAGTTGGCATCCGTTTGAGATCAGTTTTTTTAATGGGAAAAAAAAGTTCTGCATGCAGTACTTTTTGGGGTAAAAAAAACAAACATATCTCAGGTGAAAATGGCTCAAACGGATTGCCAACTGATGCAACAGGATCCATTTTTTTACAGGATTCTGTAAAAAAACGGATCCTATTCATAAGGCCTCATGCACACGATTGCTGTGTTTTGCGGTCCGCAAATTCGTGGATCCGCAAAACACGGATGTTGCCCAGGTGCGGAACGGGCCGACCTTAAATAGGAATGCGTATTCTTGTCCGGAAAATTGACAATTGGACATGTTCCATGTTTTTTGAGGGTCCATGGAACAGAGCAACGGATGCAGACAGCACACGGAGTGCTGTCTGCATCTTTTGCAGGCACCATTGAAGTAAATGGGTCCGCATCTGAGCCGCAAAAAATGCAGCTCAGATGCAGACCCAAACAACGTTTGTGTGCATGATGTCTAACTGATGCAACAAGACCCGTTTTTTTAAAGGATCCTGTTTTTTTTCTCTTCTTCGGATGGATCAGAAGAATGGAAAGCTAAGCGATGATGTGAATTCAGCCTTAGAGGGTCATTTATCAAAACTAACATTTGTAACATCTTTATATCCCTCTGTGCCACTCGGAGATGTGTCCCTGCGCATCTTCCAGCACTGCATGCGCCTAGATTGATATCAACTCCAGCTTGTAGCTGGCATAGACTTAAAGGGGTTGTGCAGGCCATATCTTATCAGTGGGGATCTAACACCCAGTACCCCTGTGGATTAGCTATTTGAAGAGGAGGTGCTTTCCATGTGAGCACTGCTTCTTCTTTATTACACTGTATCGGATGCTTTGGTGGTGCATCGTATCGGATGCTTCGGTAGTGCAGCGTAATGACAAGTAGTCACTCCCTTCACTTGAATTGAGCGAGTAAATACTTGTAATTAAATTACGTTACCACTCCAGAGGAGGCGACACGTACTGTAATGAAGAGGAAGCAGCATGCATGGAGCACCGTTTCCTCTTCTGTGGGAGTGCTGGGTGTTAGATTCCACCAATCAGATATTGATGACCTATTCTGACAATCGGTCATCAATATATGGCCTGCACAACCCCTTTAAGTCATCATTCAAACTATTAAACTGGTGTAAATGATGGTAAATGTGCTGGGGCCGATGGCCCTGCCCAGATCACACACAATCACACCCCATTTTTTGGAAAGTAGTGAAGACAGCATATAAATGACGAATGCACCTACATTTTCCACTAAGTAGCACACCTTCAGCTGGTTTGCTACTTTTTTACCCAAGAAAACTGGTGTAGAGGCATAGTTAATGTTCCCTTGGTTGCTGAAGTCAACACCTTCCTATAGGTGGCATGCTTAGTGGCAAACAGACTTGCAGTACAGGTGACAAAAATCCTTGGTTCTCCTAAAGCAGGGATGGCCAACCTGCTGCTCTCCAGCTGTTGCAAAACTACAATTCCCAGCATGCCAAGACTGCCTACAGCTATCAGCCTACAGCTGGGCATAGTGGGAGTTGTAGTTTTACAACAGCTGGAGAGATGCATGTTGGCCATCCCTGCCCTAAAGTCTGGAAGAGCCATCAATCAGATGTCCATGGTTCTGTCCCTCAGTGGGAAAAGGACATGCAGCTCTCCAGTATTCCTCCAAGCATATCAACTTGAGATAGTCCAGATACTGTAGTATAGCAGTGTTTTTTCAACAGGTAAGGTAAGGTTGTCTATACAACAGATGCTTCCAGTAGAGGCCATGAGATCAAGAGTCTACAAAAAGGTCTTCCTTCCAGCAGACATCAAGGTGTTTCTCCTCTTTGTGCTTTGACCTTGTTGTTAGGTTTATTACTTCTGTGATTTCATATTGTGAAGATTATCCATGTTCTGGGACATAGCTGCAAGAATGATTCCTATGTCATGACATCACAGTATGCATGATCATAATTCTGGAGGTACAAATGCTACCGTTGCCTTATGAACTGGTCCTCAGGTGGCTCAACAACTCCTCAATTGCATAAGAAGATATTAGATAATTTACTTGCTACTGTTGTAGATTTTACACTGGGGCCTAGGAACTACAAGCAGCACCTCTGAAATCAGGAATGTTAGCTTTGTAATGAGAAATTTTTACAGGTCTTTTAGCATTCCATAACTTGATTCTTAGATAACCTGAACCTTGTACGCCGAACTTGGAAAGACAGTTCGCTCATCCCTAGTTGTAACCATTTACATGATTACTCATGCTGAATCACAGAGGCATGCCATTTCCATACTTTCCTCAGACAGATCTTTTACTTAAACCTTTATATATTTAGTACATTTCCAGCACCAGATGACAACCATCTCTGGGGAACAGCAGAAGGAAGCCATTTGGTTATCAGCAGGCTATCAGCAGGAATGAGGAATAACTATGTTTTCTAATGGTAATGTCTAGTCTTCATATCCCCACCATGCAAAAAGGTAACTATAAATACCTAGAATACCTTCTAGGCTTAGAGTTCAACCTGAGTTATCTTGTTTTAAGTAGTCTGCAATGTGATGTTTCTTGATTTCACACTTGAAATCACAAATTGTCGTTTTACACATGAAAAATGTGGTGCTCCAGCTATTCAGGGACTGCCAGTTCATGAAGCACACATTGACTTACTTTATTCTACATTTGCTAGAGTACTAGTATTTCTCTGGCATTATAGCGAGTGTTTACATCAATTTAAAATGAAATGAAGCAGTATATTAAATCAGAGCCATGGTTGTAATCCTGTATAAGGAGTTTTTGCACATATTTTCTACTTTGGCATCTACAGTTTTCATTTATTTTACTGACTTCATTTCTGTTCTTAAAAGGAAACGTTAAGAATTGGCAAGAGGCCTAAAATTACTTATTGTTAGCTCTATGTACCGCAGGATTCATGTATTGATTGATCCATTTTCACCCAAGCTAAAAAGAAACATCTTTCTTAATAACCTGATACTAATAAATATAGATAAACTCTAGAATGATTGTGCTTTACCATGCCAATGATATGGAAGCGCTGGAAAATAATGTATAATAATGTTCCTATATTTGTACAATAATGGCATCACTGACTAAAAAAACAATATAGTGTACATTATAATATATAGCAGATCAATTAAAGTGGTATTCCTATATCAGACTCAGAGGATTCAGCGTCCAGAGGTGGTCAGGACAGTGGAAACAACAAAGTAAAACTAAAAGTTGTATGGGAGATATGGAAAGAGCATGGCACAACCCACTTGGTTGTTTCCATAGTTCTGACCACCTCTGGCCACTGCATCCAGATCTAAATATAGGTGAAGGTCCCAGATATGGGACCTACATCTGCAACATCCCAGAGTATGTCACTAAAACTCTTTCTTCCCGCTACAACATCTTAAGTGTATGTATATTGTCATCTGGTATAAGTTTACATCACTCTCTCCATAATGTGCATTATCCAGGCCTGTTTTATGTATTTTGCTGTAATTTCCATGTACACCAGCAGGTGGCAGCAGTATGTAGCAGACCAAAACCAGTTTAGTATCTCTAGCCTGGAATAGTTCATTCCAGGTTAGTCTCCCCTGTGTGAGCAGAAGTGGGATGTCCCCATGTCCTGTCTCATGAGGAGGAGAAGGAAGTTTAGTTAGTGTGTACCAGCCCCCTCCTTGGGGAAGGCTGTGTTGGTAGGAGCTCCCAGAAACAGGGATCCCAACCTAGGATCCACCCTCGGCTGAGGCCCAGGATCACTCTTCCCAGCCTGAGTGTTCTACCTCAGCTGGTGACAAGCAAGCAGCACCTCCAGAACTATAGATCTCCAGGAAGCCATCATACCCTGCGAGCAGTCCTGTGAGTACAGATCCAGAGTCCAGGAGAAGCCAAATACCTCCTCAGCTAGTCAGGCCCATACCAAGCAGAAGACAGAGCAGAAGATAGATACCTGCCAGATTCTCCAGGCATATGTTAAGAAGCAGAATAGATATATTGATTCCTGCCACATATTGCCAATACCTGCTGGGACCCAAGACTATTGCTGTATTTTGTATGGATTCAAGCTGCATTAAGTAAAGACGAGTTGGATTATATTTCCTGTTTGGATTGCATTCATTCCTCAATTACTCCTACTGACCACACTCGATTTTATTGCAAGTGAGCCAGGATCCAGGAGTCCAGCCGTACCAAGGTAGGAGACACCGTTGACACTACCATACCTACTATACAGAGACATTATCCCCCTCTAGCATTCCTCACCTGGTACGTGAGTTATAACATCTTAAAGGGCCCTGTTACAGTACCTGCGCAAGCTGCAATTGGCGTCACGAACTAAAAACTATTAATATTGCGCCAGTGTGCAATTGCCCCAATCCGGCTTACTGCACATCTATCAGACATTTATGGTATATCTTGTAGATATGTCATAAATGTTTGAAATGAGAATACCCCTGTAACACCTTGTTGGAAAATCTAATTCTATTGAGCTTTGAAAATTGAAAAATGGAGTGTAGAATTGTCATGACTCAATGACACCCACTGACAAACAGTGAGCAAAGATAATCACAATTTTAAGTTTGTTAACAGATTTTCAAACCTTAAAGTGGTTGTGCCACCATTAAATGTTGTTTTAATATATTTCTGCTTGAAAAACTTGTTTCTTTTTAACTTACTTTCTGTTAAAAATGCTCCAGTTGAGATTTTCTCTTTACTTCATTAAAATATGGCCCCCGGTGTTTAATCTGTATAATACAGGTGCATCTCAATAAAATAGATTATTATCGAAAAGTTTATTTATTTCAGAAATGCAATTCAAAAAGTCAAACACATATTCTATAGATTCATTACATACACAGTGATCTATTTCAAGCGTTTATTTCTTTAAATGTTGATTATTATGACTTACAGCTAATGAAAACCCAAAAGTCAGTATCTCTGAAAATTATAATATCGTGAAAATATTCAAATTGTAGACTCATGGTATCACACTTTAATCAGCTAATCAACATAAAGCACCTGCAAAGGTTTCCTAAGCCTTTTAATTGTCCCTCAGTCTGATTTTTGTAGGCTACAAATTCATGGGGAAGACTGCTGACTTGATATTTCTCCAGAAGAAAAAAGTTGAGTGGGAGGAAAAACTGTGGTAGAAAAAGGTGCACAAGCAACAGGGATAACCTCAGCCTTTAAGGGTTGTCAAGAAAAGGTCATTCAAGAATTTGGGGGAAATTCACATGGAGTGGACTGCAGCTGCAGTCTGTGCTTCAGGAGCCACCGCACACAGACATGTCCAGGACATGTCTCATTCCTTGTGTCAAGCCACTCATTACCCAGAGACAATGTCAGAAGCATCTTACCTGGACTAAGGAGAAAAAGAAATGGACTGTTGATCAGTGATCCAAAGTCCTGTTTTCAGATGAAAGTAAAATTTCACATTTCATTCGGAAATCAAGGTCTCAGAGTCTGGAGAAACAGCGAAGAGGAACACAATCCAAGTTGCTTCAGGTTTAGTGTGAGGCTTCCATAGTCAGTGATGGTTTGGGGAGCCATGTCATCTGCTAATGTTGGTCCACTGTGTTATAACAAGTCTAAATTCAGCACATCTATCTAACAGGAAATTTTAGAGTACTTCATGCTTTCCTCTGCTGACAGGCTTTATGGAGATGCTGATTTCCTTTTCCAGCAGGATTTGGCACCTGCCCACACTGCTAAAAGTACCAATACCTGGTTTAATAACCACGGTATCACTGTGCTTGATTGGCCAGAAAACTCATCTGATCTAAACCCCATATAGAATCTATGGGGTATTGTCAAGAGGAAGAAGAGAGACATCAGACCAACAATGAAGATGAGCTAAAGGCCGGTATCAAAGCAACCTGGGCCTCCATAACACCTCAGCAGGGCCACAGGCTAATCGCCTCCATGCCACGCTGCATTGATGCAGTAATTCATAAAAAAAGAACTCTGACCAATAATTGAGGGCATATATTGTACATACTTTTCAGAAAGCCAACATTTTTTATTGGGCTCATTATATAATCTAATTTTCTGAGATACTGACTTTTGGGTTTTCATTAGCTGTAACCATAATCATCAACATTTAAAAATAGCCACTTGAAATAGATCTATAGAATATATGAGTTTCACTTTTTGAATTGAATTACTGAAATAAATAGTTTTTTTTATGATATTCTAATTTATTGAGATGCACCTGTAATCTGCATGACCACCTACTGTGGTAGATGCACATGTTCAGTTTTATCTTTCGCCTGTCACCATCCCCATCTACTATTAGAAGCTATGACAGTTACAGGGAGAGAGCTGTGGCAGAAAGGACATGCCCCTTGAGAAATGTCATGCCCTTGAGCTGCCTGCTTGAAGAAAATCTAGCAGAGCAATTTGAGCAATAAATTGGAAGAAATTTAGATGCATGTGATATACAGGGCTGATTCTAGCTTGTTAGAAAGAGACATATGTAAACTATATTATGCCTGATTTTCATTTTTCACATCAATCAGACATAACCCCTTTTAATCCATGGGTGGATGAATTTAGCAATCCTCAAATTCAAATCTCCAAATGGAGAATCAGTTATTTGTAGTCATGTCATAAAGGCTTCCTCTTTCCATTTGTCCTGTTAATGCCTATGGACATCATACATAGGGACCCCATACACTAGCCAACCTCTTCACTTTGAGACACTACCACAACTTCCCCTGATCGCAAAGGGTTTCTCAAATCAGATCCACGGTGATTGACTGATTGGTGGTCCAGTTTCAAAAAGGGCTTTCTTGATGAGACACCCCCTTTAACAACACTAAATTGATATAACAGTTTCCAAATTTCAGATTAAAAGTTGGGTCACTGCTTAGTTCATCAGCAGAATTGCAGAGTTAATAATCACTGCCCTGGCACATAACTATGGGCATAACAGACCAGCAGCTGCATCTAGGGCCCTTGAAACAGGCAAAAATATGTGAGAAGTTCCTTTATCTTTATTAAACATTGAATCGAGGCATTAATTACTACTTTGAGCCCACGATATTTCATTGACGCCATAACACCTGTTGGAAGGTTATGCCCTTAGAAAGACTTAAAGCGAAATATATCTGTCATGTTATTCCAACCTCCCTGTATGAGAACAGGGACTGACAGAGGGAGAGAAGCTGCACTCTCTGATTTATAGCTTTATATGATTTGGAATAAAAAGCAAAGTAAATCCTGGCAAAACTCCTAGGAGAGCCAGTGAAAGTCTTAAGTATCCTCCATAAACACAGTGATTGACACTCTCTGTGTCATTGTGTATACATAGAAGGCTGTTGATTACTATGTGTGGTCAGGCTAAGCAGGACTCTTGATGACTCTCCTAACTCTCCTGTTAGAATTTTCTATGATTTTTATGAAAAAAATCCTACTCCAAATATCATAAACCTATATATCACAGAGCTTAGGGCAGCAAAATTCATCTGACAGGTTCACTTTAAGTAGGTTGGGTACCATAAAAGCCTTTGGATATGCCTTTGGCCATGATTCTGGCAATGTTTGTTTATACGCCTGATACTGAAAGGTCATTTCGAAAAGCAGTAAACTCATGTTTTTGTATGTATTCACAATTCTTCCCCATCAGGTGACTATAATTAAGTTATTTATCTCAGCACAGTACGGTGTAAATTTTTTTTGTATAGTTATATTCTTATACTGGACAGTATACAGGAAAGAAAACAAAGAAATTAAACATGTATATGTCATTGATAGAATATCCATAGGAAGCCGTAAAACCACATAAAAATAACATCAATCAATTTATGTAAGCAAACCTCATATTGGAAAATGTTTTACTATATGCAGATGTGATATGCATTAATTAGTAACACTGCTGAAAATATAATTAGAAAAATATAATTCATATACATCAATGTATTAATATTTACTATATTATCCTATATAATAAAAGTCCTGTGTGCCTGCTATATGTCCGTGCATGTGTGCTGAAGTTTGATGCGCATGCGCGATGTGCCGAGTTAAATGCGCATACGCGATGCGACAATGTAAATGTGCATGCATGGTGCGCCGGGCAATAGAATCGCAGCGCACCACACAGCCGTCCGGACCTCCTACAAGCGCCGCCATTACAGTCCTGTCAGACACAGATACAGCAGCTGCTGCTGCCAGCAGTATTAGCCACCAGTTGCTGCTAGTGGTCTCAGCACCACCAGTCAGTGCCAGTCATCTCAGCCATCAGTGATTGCCACCAGTCACAGTGCCAACAGTCTCAGCCCCACCAGTCAGTGCCAGCTGTCTCAGCCACCAGTCATAGTGCCAGCAGTCTCAGCACCACCAGATGGCCTTGCGGTTCACCTGGCGGTCGTTTCGCGGCACATTTTGCGCGTTCGTGATTCGCCAAACATGCAAACATATGGCGCTGTCCGCCAGCGCCATATTCTTTTGCATTGCGCCAAACTTTGACCCATGACACATCCATCAGGTGGGACAGGACAGCCAATTGATATGTTTCAGCACATGAACACACCCCCACCCTATTAAAGAACCCGATCTGACAGCCAATTTACATTCTGTGTTTTGCCAGTGTAGGGAGAGGTTACTTTGTGGAGCAGGGACAGGCTGTTAGGGACACCAAACACTAGCTTATAGGGTCACAAAAGTCCTTTTAAGGACTGGTATAGGTGTGCTATCGATAGGTGTGATATACTGAGGGGTGTGATATACTTATAATATACTTTCTAACATGGAAAGTATATTATAGTGCATTTGTATTGTGCAGCAGTTGTGTGCGGTTCTGCTGCGATACCACAGCTATATAAAGGGACAAACGCTATTGGAACAACTAATTGCAACGGGTGTGATATACCTCTTGCCCCAAAATAACTGATTGAGGGGTGTGATATACCTATAATATACTTTTTAACATAGAAAGTATATAGTGCATTTGTATTGTGTAGCAGTTGTGTGCGGTTCTGCTGCGATACCGCAGCTATATAGTGGGACAAGCACTATTGGAACAACTAATTGCAACGGGCGTGATATACCTGTTTCCCCCAAAAAAACTGATTGAGGGTGTGATATACATTATTCCACAAAAAACTGATTAAGGGGTTCAATATACCTGCTTCCACCAAATATTGATTGAGGCCTGTGATATACCTGCTTCCTCAAAATACTGATTAAGGGCTGCGATATACCTGTTTCCACCAAATATTGATTGAGGCCTGCGATATACCTGCTTCCACAAAATACCGATTAAGGGGTTCGATATACCTGTTTCCACCAAATATTGATTGAGGCCTGCGATATACCTGTTTCAACAAAATACTGATTAAGGGGTTCGATATACCTGTTTCCACCAAAAGATTGATTGACGGCTGCGATATACCTGCTTCCACAAAATACTGATTAAGGGGTTCGATATACCTGTTTCCACCAAATATTGATTGCGGCCTGTGATATACCTGGTTCCATAAATGCTGCTCTTCTCTAGGGACTTAGGCACAGGGTAATTTTTAAAATGACAGGTGGAGGAAAAGGCAGGCCGTTCTGCAGGGGTGGTAAGGGTTGGGCAGGTGCACCAGGCTAAAGCCTAAGTGGGAAGTTGGAGAAGGTGCGTGCGATTATGTCAAAGGACGCACCAGAGTTGGTTGAGTGACTCACTCAGCCTTCCGCTTCTGCACTCTCCTCATCCTCTGTATCTGCACCCTCTTCACTCTCTGCTGTGTGCACTCCCAAAGACACCACCACCACCATAGCCCCTCCACTCGAGTCCCAGACCTTACCGATGTGCAGCCATTCTTGGCATTGGATGAGGAAGAAGAGGTAGAAACGGCCGCCACCCAGCGGTCTGACGACAGTACCCAGATCAGCCCAAAGAGGATGGTCCCCGCTGTTGCTGCCTACTCTGAGATCTCTAATGTCAGTGGTGGTGAAGGTGACGATGATGACGTGTCGATGGACGTCACATGGGTGCCCACAAGAGAGGAAGAGGAGGGGAGTTCAGAGGGAGAGATTGAGCAGCAGATAGGGAGGAGAAGGAGGAGAAGCAGGCAGAACTCGCAGTGCACAGGAGGCAAAAAGCAGACTGCAAATGTGTCTGGAGCGAGCCATCCACCATGTCACATCTTGCGCTCCCAGGACGCCGACACATGGCTCCGCAGTGTGGTCTTTTTTTAACATGTCAGCTGCTGACAATAGTGTTACCATCTGCAGCCTGTGCTGTCAACGCATAAGTCGCGGTAAGCCCAACATTCACCTAGGGCCGATCGCCTTAAGAAGGCACCTGGCCTCCCATCACCGAGGCCAGTGGGAACAACACCTTTAGAACCCACAAAGCCACACTCCCTGCACTCCATGTTCTGCCTCTTCTCCTTCTCCTCTCTCCTCCCATTTGTCCTCCACTCCACCTTCCGCCATGCCGTCGTCGCGTTCATCTGGCACAAGGCAGACTTCTGTGGCCCAAATGTTCGAGCGCAAAAAAATTATGAAGCCAGATAATCCTCTTGCCCAACAGCTGACCGCTGGCTTGTCGGAACTGCTAGCCCGCCAACTACTGCTATATAAATTGGTGGACTCGGAGGCCTTTAGAAAATTTGTGCCCATGGCACACCGCAATGGAAGGTCCCTGGAAGGAAATATTTCTCCCAGAAGGGCATCCCTGAACTATATGGCCACGTTCAGCAGCAAGTTAATATATCTCTGGCACACAGTGTCAGTGCCAAAATACATCTGACCTTATACATGTGGTCTAGCAAACACAGGCAGGGAAGATACATAACTTTTACCGCCCACTCAGTGAACTTTCTGACGGCCATCAAGCATGTAACCCGTGGCACCCGTGTGGATTTGATGTTACCGCCACGGATTGCATGCAGGCCTGCCTCTTCTTCTCCTCCTCCTACTCCATCCTCCATCTCCTCCTCGGCTGACTCCTCCTCTTCCACTGCTACCGCCTCTTCTGCTGCACCCCCAAGCTCCCCAGAACCTATTAGATGTGCCAGGTGAGACGTTGCCATGCTGTGCTGCGTCTGTTGTGCCTGGAAGCCAAGAGCCACACTGGTCCTGCACAGCTTTCAGCTCTGCGGTCACAGGCCGATCAGTGGCTAACCCGGCTCAATATGACAGTTGGTAAAGTGGTGTGCGACAACGGTGCCAATCTGCTGAGCGCGCTGAAACAGGGCAAAATGACACACGTCCTGAACTTAGTCGTGCAGCGACTCGTTGCCAAATACAGGACGTCTTGCGGCAGGGCAGGAAAATCTCTGGCCATTTTAGAAGATCTTACACGGCCATGGCTCGCCTTGCTGACGTTCAGCGGCGACACCACTTGCCCATCAGACGTCTGATTTATGACTGCCTATTGCCAAATATTTGGGGCCTGTACTGGCTGACAGTTACATTTTCATCCTGTGACTGCCTAATGTACCTCCAGCCACAGAATCCAAACTTCTTTGCTGTCAGATAAATGCCTATCACCTAATTTTTGGGGCCTGTAGTGGCCGACAGTTAAATTTTTTATCTCTAGCCACACCACACCCTTGTCTCTGCCTCTCATTTTGGTGGTGTATGACCCGCATTCACCATAAAGAACTTCTAATGTCACAGGTTCATGTGACTGTGCCCGCCACCCCGTACTGTGCCCCCTTATACCCTGCATTGTGCCCTCTTACCACACCCTGTGCAGTGCCCCTAGTCATTCCCTGTACTGTGCCCTCCTATACCCTTTTATCCGGTCACGGTATGGCAGTGTTATCCGGTCACTGTACAGAGTTATGCGGTCAATGTATGGCAGTGGTATCCAATAACTCAATGGAAATAACTGTATCCCTTTCCAGGCCCACACCATCCTTTTTTAGACCCGGCATGAGCGGTAAAAATATGCAGATTGCGGTGCTAAGGACCTTTGTGCCACAATCTGTGTCAGAAATCCGCCTAACATAGACGTATTTCTATACAATGTTCGGAGGACATTAGTGAATATGATGCAAGTTGATATAATGGGAAATGTAGTGGTGAAAAGTGGGGAGGATGAATTTTATGCAAAAAGTTTATGAACCAATATGAATTGATGGAGGTTGGAGATGGAAAAATAATATAATAAAATTGCAGGAGTTTAAAGGCGTTGTGCACATTTGGGAGGGTTTTTGGCTAACCCCCTCCTGAGCAGACCTGCGAAGGGAAGCATACTTACCTGCTTCCCAATGCTGGCTCCTGGCTCCTGTGCTCACCAGCCTCTGCTGTTCTGCTTCGGTCCTTGGATGTAAGGGGTGCACCACCCATGAGGCCAGGTGAGGTGATCGCCTCAGGCAGCACCAGGTAGGGGAAAAAGGGGGCAGCGGGAGGGCCATGAGCGCTTTCATTATGGCAAAGGGGTTAGGTTAAGAAATAGGCATTGGGTTTCAGTTTTCGCCTCAGGCAGAAGGAAGGCTAGGTGCACCCCTGATGTAATCACTGACGGCAGCGATGACCTGCTGCCCTTGTGTCATGTAAAATGGTCCCGTGATGCAAGATGAGCAGATCACTGCCGTAGCCAGCGATTGGCTACAGCAGTGTTGAACCAAAAGTTTACATTCAGCGACCCAAGCGGACCAGTGGAGACCAGAGAGTGAAGGAGCCGAGAGCCAGCATCAGGAAGCAGGTAAGTATGCTTCCCTTCGCAGGTCTGTTGGGGGATTGTCAAATGCTCACTATGCAGGGACCTGGCTGTAGGTGCAGAGACTGAGCATGCATAACCAGCAGCACCCAGCTCAGTAGATGGACATGAAAATTGCTATACATTATGAACACTAGGTGGCACCATACTATGGAAGCAAAAGTCATAACTCTTCAATTAATCTTTTTTTTTTAACTGTTTGTAAATGTCAGGCAAAGGTAAATTTTTTATGTCTATAACAAATATGATATTTAAAGGTGGAACAACCCTT